>NC_085941.1:14217500-15624433 GCF_963556715.1 Cydia fagiglandana
CTACAGAGGCCGGGACGAAAGGGGTTGCCGGCCGAAGACATATAGACGGCCGAGCGAAGCGAGGCCGAATAGGTCTGAGCGCGGGCAACCCCATTTCCCGCCGAGGTATGTATAGTGCTTTTCTCAAACATGCAATGAAATAAATAAAATAAAAAATCCACGAAACCCAAGTTTTATTTATAGAAAAAACTAAAAGTAAACTATACCCAAATATAACCAACACGTACCAATATCATCACGCGTATGTTTTACACGAGTCGTGTATTTTTACTACCCGTATATTTTCATGTATCTTTGATTTTTTCGCCTTGTATCCGTCTGACTGTCGTTTTCGTCACATAAGTTTACATAGTCTTTCATGTTGATATCATGTTTCTCATACATCGTTGCTTTATACATGGAGTAAATAAGTATAATTTCCACAGTGTTGACGAATTTGTAGTTACATTCATTTAAAATATGCCACAAAACTGTTTCTAATAAACTGTAAGCCATTTTTCTTAGTTTCTCGAATAATAAAATTGCCATAAGCAACCATATACATACTTCGTCTTTGACTTGGCGGCAGAGGCAGCAAGTTATTTAATAAAATCAATTCTGCTTACGCTGCCAATTCCAACACCTACGATTACAATTAATATTAATTTCATTATTTCGTCGGAACTCATATTAAAGTAAAAAAAATCAACAACGCACCATAAATCCAATAAAACAGAATGAAATTTTTTCAACTTTACCTCCATAACAATTTAAAAAAAAATAACTACGCGTGTTTGAGTAGACCTTTTTATCGCTAACGTTTAGATGAAATATTTTAAATGTTTTTATTTGTGTAGTTAAATTTATAATTTAAAATTATAGAATTTGGTTAATAATGTATTATTTATTAAGTTCATGTTGATTTTATACAAATAAAACTGCAAATTATAGCAAACATTGTTTTTTGTTTTTTTTTTTATAGGCGTAGTGGCAGTGTCATTACGAACCATAAAGCAAATACTGGCTCTAGTTTTTTTTTAAATGGATGAATGCCACGATGATGTGTCACAAATATCTGTGAAATGAAAATTAAAAAAGAGGACTTTGCCGGCCTAGGCCTGCAAGATTCGTATGAAATTCCATTAACTACCTTTTGTCCTAGCCGCACCTGAAACGTCATACTTCGCAGCCTATTATAAGGAACATAACATCAATATTTCATTGCATGTTTGAGAAAAATCAATTATCACACACACGCTTAACAGTGGCTTACTCGTAGGTCATTGCTCTTGTTCCTATGTCATTTGGTGTACTTTTTTTGAGTGTTAATGGACCGATATTTAAAATATAATTCAATAAATAGAAGAGAGCTACGGCAGCACCTCATCCGCATTGATGGAACGCTAAGCTTTAACGCACCTGTTACTACCGACCTTTATGACCATTTTTTTTGTACGAGTAGAGGCTTGACAATATATCGAAATATTTTAGTTTTAAGGCTTATCTGGGTTAATTGAAGTAGCTTCGACCTTGCTCACACTAAAATATGTATGTAAAGGTGCCCACAGATTTTCAGTCCGCCGGACGATATCGGCCTGCCAGTTATCAAGGTAGGTAAAAGCAAGGTATTAGGTTCGCCTATCTATACTGTGCCATATTTGTGTTTATGTGTACAACAAAGAGTTTATACTTACATACATACAAAAAAAATACGTAAAACTGTTATTCGTCGGTTCTTAATAGTACAAAACATACATATGTTTCAGTAGATGTGCTTACTTAGATACATATTTTGTACTATAAAGAACCGACGAATAAGAGTTAATACCAACAGTATGCTACAATGGTTGAATATGTAGTTATAATGTATCTACACTATATAGCATCATTAATCATATTCCGCCAACAGTATACCAGAATGTAACAGGTTTCCACACCTGCAATGCTACCTATTCAGAACCCAACAATACTATTCTTATTCTGGAGCTATTATCCACAATTCAGGTCTAAGGAGATTGGCAAAGCGGCAAATTCGATATATTTTTTTGTGAATGCCGCCTAGTATGTCATTCTTTAATAATTGAGTTGTCGTCTGTATTGAGAGATTCAAAAGGTGCCGCAGTCTCAGAGGATTGACGGAGAGGAGAGGAGGGTAAGTAGTTGTTGCGGGGGGCAATATGTTACTATCGAGTTTTTTGCGCGAGTGACTAAGCCAGTAGTCTTGTGAGAAGGTTACTCGTAGTCTTTAGGAGTTGAAGGTCTTCGTATAAAGTCTTCGAAAGAGTTGTAGTCTTTAAAGATTCCCAAACCTTGACGACTTTAGATTTCAAGCTTGATAGTTTGGGTAAAGTTAAGTAGTTAGTATTCTTCATGGTGATAGTTTGAGCTCTTTAATAATCAACTGTCAAGTGGTCTGTGTAGGCATGAATCACTGTTTTTTTCAGGAACGAAGTTTTTTTGCAGTTTACACTGGAAGAAAATGTTTGCATAACATGCAGTAACATTGACACTTGCACAAACATTGGGACTTGCGAACTATGTGTTACACCAACGTACCTAACAACAAAGTCCGTTTAAAAAAACGACCTTAGAATTGATGACAAGTAACATTCCCGGTTTATATTTTAAATATTGATCCTAGCGAAAAAGTGACTTAAATCTTTTTTGTAGAAAATTTTATGTGGATTACTTATGTAAAAAATACCTTGCCAAAACTTGTTAAGTGTCAAAACTAAAGTTAAAGAAGGTCTTTTGGCTTTCTAATTATTCTATGTCTAGGTATATGAATGAGTAGGTATTATTTTATGCTGTTTATACTATTTGCTATAAATGAATGCTGTTAGAAATCTTACACACTGCTTACTTTCGTATCTGAAAAAAATGTGAGGTAAATATTATTTTAGCGAAAGGGTGAAGACACCTTCGAACAAGAAAAATCAACCCTTAAGAGACCGAAATGCAGGGTGAAAGTTTGTATGAAAGAAAAATAAAAACAGCAATAGTTATTGGACCAAGTTATGGCACATAGAACAAGCATTAAGATTTTTTTTTCATACCGTTAAAATACCAAATTCAGTTATGAAATGTATTTCCTAGTTTGAAGTGATACTTTTCGTGAGCAAAAGCCACACTTATTTCTGTGATTTTAGCAATTATCAAAAAGTATTATAATGTGTACTTATGTGAAGACATTGTAGCTATTGTGTTAAGTACACCTTATACGTTTAGTAGCTTTCTATTCCCTAATAGGTACTCAAATCTACTACTTCACATAAGAAGTTACTGACCCAATTTTTTTTTAGCTCTTAACTTTTATTTAGCTCATGAACTTGATTAATTTTATGTACTCAAGTACTAACATGTTCGAAACCACGGTCATAATTTGTAGTAATTGTAGTGCGACGCAAGTAGGTAAATGTTTAGCACATTCACTCCGCTAGTTCACAACTCACAACGCCCGGCCGCTAGGGATAAGTTTGTTACGGAAACTCCTATTAGGTCGTTCATTCGGTAGACACTGCTTCTACTTCACCTTATTTTAGGTAACGAAGGCATGTAAAATATGCCACTTACTACTGTAGCATGGAAAAAATATCAGTCTTACACAAATATACCTAGTTAAACACTAAACCAGGCTCGTGACAACTATCCTGACGAAGTTTTAAAGTCAGAAACTATTAGCTTAGCACTCTTGCATACGGGCATTTTCATTTAACTTGTACAAGTTAAGCGCGACTTAAGTCGTGTTTCAGTAACGTCTAACCGTTACATTCCTGACAAATGTATGGGATTTGACATTGACTGTCAGTTTTGTAACGATTGCAAACCGGCCGTTAAAGGTGTTCAATTAAGTGAAAATACCCATACATATTATTTGCTTGTTAGTGAGTCATAGAACGATTAAAACGAATAAGTAATTCGACATAACGACATACGTATTTTAACCAACTGGCCAATTCGAACGTGGGTACACTGATATTATATGACACTGACATCTGACTGATGTCATTCAAATATCATGCATTTCGCTCGTACAGTCAACTGTAAAAATATGGGTGTAGCCAACTTAATTATTCAGAAAATTCCACACTTTAGGCCCGAGTCCTTTCATCTATACTCGTATTAGGTATATTATTAAACTTATAAACTTTATTGTAGGGTGATATGAGGTGTCGGGTGCGCGTCATCAGACACCGCAATCCGTTAAGGATTTAACCCGTACCCTCCTCACGTATAAATAGCCGCGCGTTAAATAAACACGATAGCAGACGCCCAGTCGCATAGAGACGCCAACTCATGAGGCATATTCAGAAACTAAAACTGTTTCATTCTTCAATGTGGAATGAACTCCCTGCCGCGAGTGTTGAGGTTTTCTCGAGGGACTAAAGCGTGGCATTCTTCAAGAGATAACTGAACAGAGTTCCTAAAGGGAAGGCAATGTACATAATATGCTACGGTACCTACTGGCTAAGGTATTGCTGCAACGGAGGCGCATTACCTCCGTTGTGGCATTTAAAATTTAATCATCACCACTAGAGCCTGAATAATTATAATATTGATTAATATTATTAACCTTTTCGACGCCGTGTCAAACACAAAAGCTGTCACTCGGACGCCACGTCATCACCGAAGTGCCAAAATTGAAATTGAACTTTATGCATATGCATGTACTTAGATCTAAGGTTGATCTGTGGTCTGTGACCAATTAATCCGTCTTGGGCGTTGGACCTGCGGTGCGGATGTATCGGTCATTGGCGTACAAAAGGTTAATAAATATCTGAATATGCCTCGAGGCCGTCTACGTCGTGAATTAAGATATTGCTCGTACTCATTATTTTTTTATTATTATTTTATTTATACTTTATTGCACATAAAATAATAAGTACAAATGGTGGACTTAATGCCTTAAGGCATTCTCTGCCAGTCAACTACTTGGGCCTGGGTCTTATTAGTGCGAGCGAGATGTATAGACAGTTAATTACGTGGACGTTGGCGTATACGAGTATGTCAGTGTTGTCAATATCATTGACTCACGGGTCACTTGTTCTTCCTCGCGTTATCTCGGCATGTTTGCCACGGCTCATGAGAGCCTGGGGTCCGCTTGACAACTAAAGGATGACTCACGATAGACCGGGTCGTGTCCGGGCCGGAGCTACCGGCGCTTACTTTTCTATGAAATGACAGGCGATCACGTGATGCTTTTTATAGAAAACGATGCGGCGGACCGGACACGGCCCCGTCTAACGCGAGTCATCCTTAATCCCAAGAATTTGCGTAGGCATTACTTTTTACGAAAGCGAGTGCCATCTGAACTTCCAACCCAGATGGATTGGATTATTGGACCCAGATTATAGGGATAAGTCCGGTTTCCTCACGATGTTTTGCCTCACCGAAAAGCGAATGGTAAATATCAAATGATATTTCGTACAAAACTCATTGGTACTAGCCGGGGTTTGAACCCGCGATACAGGGTACAGGGTACAGGTAGTTTAATTGGCATGTACTATACAAAGTATTATTTATTTATTATAATTTGTTTTTATCAACTGGTACTACATGTATAAATTATCTTGTATTTCACTTTCGACTGATTTTATACAAAAGCCTCGTTATGATTCTAAATAAAACTGAAACTATATAATTGATTTAAATAAAACCGGTGTTTTTTTAAATAATTTACGTATTATTTAATATTTGTCGCAACCGTACCTTTACTAGCCTATTTTATTTATTAGACATAATGTGGATCAGGAAAGTCTTACTTGACTGAGTTAACTATATTAGTTTTATAGATAACTTTATCCGTGAGACTAAGGGTGCTCCACACCATAAACTTATAACTAAACTGCAAAACGTAATTCAAGACCAAATAAAGTGAGACAATGTTGCCATTGCAATAATTTGTTTCTAAAATTGTAAATTCCTTTTGATAAATAATCAAGCTAAGATAATTTATTCATTAGTAATTTTACTCCTACTATTTAAAAAAGTACTTTTATTTACTTATTTGTACATAAATACAAGACGCGCTAGTAAAAAAGTGGCAACATTTCTTACTTTTTTTGGTCTTGAATTACGTTTTGCAGTATAGAAAGCGAGTAAACCTACAGAAATCTCTAATGCAAAGTACATACATACATACCTATGTATGTACTATGTAGAAAAAACTTAACGTTCCCTTAGTCAATTGGGTAATAAGGGTTAAACGAGCAAACCGCTAGGTAATCATTACCCAAGTGCATTTACCTGCTATTACGGTACTGTGGCTTCATAGAGCGTCAGTTGTACGTTACATTACATATTAATATCTAGCCCGCACGGCCGCCGCATTTGCTGCCCATTCATTGTGCTGCGATGAATGAAGCCCTAACGAACTCTTTTTATAATTCTGCTTTTAACACGTGTAGGAACATTTGCTACAAGCGTTATTATACTTATTATATTATAGAAGGCGTTACTTTAAGCAATCTATTCCACTAACTAATGATATAATGTGCCTTATGGGTTTAAAAACTTGTTAACACGTCAAGCTTTTACGTTTTCTTAGGAGCGTGACTTTTCAGTACTCGTAAGTTCTTTCTCTCTATATTTTCTAATCACATGCATTTTTTTTAGGGTTCCGTACCCAAAGGGTCAAACAGGACCCTATTACTCAGACTCCGTTGTCCGTCTGTCCGTCCGTCCGTCCGTCTGTCACCAGGTTGTATCTCACGAACCGTGGTAGCTATAGATAGTTGAAATTTTCACAGATGATGTATTTCTGTTGCCGCTATAACAACAAATACTAAAAAGTACGGAACCCTCGGTGGGCGAGCACGACTCGCACTTGTCCGGTTTTTACATTCATGTTATAATTTTAGTTAGGACTAAAAATAACTTGGGATTTTTTAACACATTCAAAGGCAAGCTGAAGTGACCAAAATTCCATATGAAGTGAAGGTATTATCATCTTATCGTTAACAGATTTTTTTTACTTTCGAATATAGCTCCCAGGAATAGCAACAATAAATGGAATTTGTGCCAAAGAATATCCCTGCATGGTTTCAATTTGAAATCGAAAGCCTCCGCTAACGATCAGATTCGATTCCAATATCAATTAAAAGTGTAGAATTGCACGTTGGAGTTTAGCTCTTTGCCTTTAATTTTTATTTCATTATTAATTATTGAAAGACTGAACATGTTTCCAACACTTTGGAGTACCTTAAGTTAATGAAAAACTCATATTTACTATAAGGCCTTATAGTAAATATGAGTTTTCATTAACTGGTACAAGTACTGTACCTAAAAAAAAAAAAATTAAAGTAGTGGTGGTGGTACTGGTAAGTATTCTTCATGGTGGTGACCTCATGTCTGAGGGACGTCACCGACGTGGTATTCAAAGGTAATAATGGCAAGTTATGTAGACTAACTGTAAATTTACGAGTGCCTACCTTTTCTGAACACAACTTGAATTCTGATTGCAGAATGCAATTCTGTTGAAATTGAGTTTCTGCAAGATGTTGGAGCTTATTATGGCTTGCGCTTTGAATCTCTAGGGCCTAATTAGGTTATTGCTGCTCTGAGCCTACTTAAAATAGGTTTGTATCCTTTGTAACTTGTGTATTTTAAAAGCAGCTAACTTATTGAATTTACACGTTATGTCGTCCCAGAAACAAATATTATAACTAATTATTCCTGCTATATGGACAAAACGTGCGGGAGAGGCAAAGCACTTCAAACCTCTTTTATCCTTTTATATTCGTAAAAATAAAAAAATAAAATAAAAAAATAAATAAAATAAATAAATAAATAAAATAAATAAATAGTAAAAAAATAGTAGTTTGTGTTACAAGGGATCAAAATGATATTTTTTCTGTCATGAGCGTACATTGAATCCAGAATGAAGCGATGGATTCTAAAGTAGAATTCTGAGCGTAAGGAGGGATTCAAGTGTTAACGCCCAAGACGAAATAATTTTGATACCGTGTGACACATACTGATTTTCACATCAACTATGAGGAAATTGTTATGTTCCAAAATAAGTATTACTTGACCAAAAAAAAAAGAAAGTAAAAATCGTGTCCTAGAACAGAAAAGTACAACTTTGATCCCTCCTAGCAGGGAAGAAAAGTGCCACTTTGATCCCTCCTAGCGGGGAAGAAAAACCCCTTTTTCGAATAGCTGATGTGAAAAAGTTTTATGAGCAATCGGCTCAATTTGTATTTCGTGTACCATACCTATTCAAACGTGAGCGGTTGTAAGGGCTTTTATTCAAATTAATAACGTAGGTACCTAGTTTAACAAAAGAATTTGCCGCATGTTTCAAAACAAAATATTGTTTTAGACTTCTTTGTGCACAAAGTTATTTTGCTACATAAAGGAGCCCTTAAAACTGATTTTAAGAATAGGCCATGTTTTAAACAGCGAGTGAGAAACACCTTTTAACAAATTTTACACAATACTACAAAAAATCATATTTTGCTGCTATTGTTTTTATTTCACTTTGTAAAGTGTCGTTTACCTGTAAGTACCTATACAGTATGTGTCCGACCATGGGGCTTTAATTCAAGGGCCTGATTTTACTCGCTAAACTGAGCTACTTTTACTATGGGACCAACCCTAAAATCGGGGAAAATGTTTGGCTTTTCCATAGAAAACGTCGACATCTGATCAGACAAAATGTATGAAACAGTAAAAAAAAATCGGGATTTCGGGGTTGGTGCCATAATAAAAGTAGCTCAGTTTAGTGAGAAGAATCGAGCCCTGGATTTAAAGCCTGATGGTCAGTAACACCCTGTATAGGTATAGGTAAGCAAGCTAGATAGGTACTTTTCATACCTATCTCAAAATGTAATTGAATATTTTCACCATTCTTGAAGTTATTTTAGTAATGTTGTACAACTGAATATATTTTATGATTGAACTGAATATATTAGTAATTAGATATAAAACAGCAGTTAGCACTGGTATTAGGTATGTTGGTTGCTTTCAGTTTAGAATTTTACTAAGCAACTAGAGTTTCCTAACTTGTTTCGATAACATTTATCTTTGTCTAATTTATCGTGACTTATTACTGGAGATCGATTAAGATAGTAAAGGCTCCGTCACATTGACGCGGTAGCGCAACCGACGCGGATTGCGCGCGGTACCGCGCAACTGGGAATGCACAGAACGTTATGAGCCACGTCACATAGCCGAGGCGCGGCACCGCGTTCAATCCGCTCTCGATACGCCGACCGTTTGCGGAACCGAAGCGGAGTGGTCGCGGGTCGGAGGCGGCGCGGTCGCGGTCACTCGCCCGTCACATTGGCGCGGATCGGAGGTGGAGCGGTTGTGCTGCCTGGTGCCTGCGCCCGCCTATCCGTAGCCGTAGGTAACTTACAACGCGGTTGCAACGCAAGTCCGCGATCAAAACGCTTTCAATCCGCCGACCGCAGTCAATGTGACATCACCGCCTTGCTACCGCGCCGCTCTGTGACCGCTCCTGAACTCTTCCGCGTCAATGTGACGGAGCCTTAAGTATTTATATGTTACGAAACGGTTATGGACTGCTGATGTGTGATGACAGTGTTGACAGCCGCACACCAACCATGTCCAAAACAAAACCGTAATATATTTAAAAATTGGAATACCACTCCTGGAGGAAAAACACAAACAGGTAAAGAATTATTAGGTGTATTTTTTTCAAAATTTTAGACGCAGTTAGTTTTGGAGATAAAGGGGAATGGAATTTTTTTGGCTATTTTCTTAAAACTTGTAACCCATATGTATTTTAAAATGATAAAAAAATATATTTCTACTAGATTTAATTCTTACTTCTTCTCCTGGGCATGTATCACATCACGGTCAATTCAATGCATCTGCTTTCTCGAACCATGACTTAATTTTCGCCTCCTTCAAAATTCGCTCCCCCAAAAGACGTCATAAAATTATTATGAGACGTAACCTTGCAGATATTGATAAACAAGCGCTCATTGCCGACTTAAGCAGTGTGTGTTGGAGGGACTTGTTAGATTCTGAACCTGATGTTGACCAGAAGTTAGAGACTTTCAACAGCGTATTGCTTGCGGTTTTTGACAGGCATGCTCCTTTAAAACCGACGCGTGTCAAACACTTTCCTGCCCCGTGGCTTACCTCAGACATTAGGGACCTAATGAAGAAAAGGAACAGAGCTCGTATAAGACTAAGACATGATCCCTCGGAACGTAATCACCGAGCTTACACATCGCTTCGTAACCGCTGTAATAGGGCTTGCAGGGACGCTAGGCGGAAATACATACATCGTTCTATTGACGAATGTCCTCCCACTAAACTTTGGAGTTTTTTAAAATCACTCGGTGTTGGCAAGCCCAAACCTAATGCTATCGGTACTCTAGATCTTAACGCTCTTAATCAATATTTCAGCGCCTCCCCTGTTTGCCTTGATCCGACCGTCAAGCAAAGTTCTTTGGCCCTTTTAGCCAATTCTCCACTCCCAGATATTTCTCTTTTTGATTTTAGTCCCATTACCTCACAAGAAGTTATCTCAATTCTCAAGTCTATTAAAACTAAAGCCGTCGGTGATGATAATCTGAGCTTGGATATGCTTATGCTCGTGGCGGACTCAATTGCTCCTGTACTGTCGCATATAATAAATTTTTCTTTCTCCTCTGGTGTCTTTCCCTCGTGCTGGAAAAATGCTCACATAATTCCACTTCCTAAAGTATCTAATCCTTCCTCGTTTTCCCAATATCGACCTATTTCCATCTTACCAGTCCTTTCCAAGATAATTGAACACTTTGCTAATAGACGTCTCTCTTCTCATCTCAATAGACATAACCTTTTTAACCCTTTCCAATCTGGGTTCCGCCCCGGGCATAGCACCACCACTGCTCTTGTTAAAGTCACCGACGATATTCGCCTTAATATAGAAAATAAAATGATCACAGTTTTGGTTCTCTTGGACTTTAGCAGCGCGTTCAATACAGTTGATTTCGACATTCTTCTAGCCTTTTTAAATCTTTTAAATGTTGCACCCACTTCATTGTCCTGGTTTCGCAGCTACCTCTATGGGAGGCGTCAGAGGGTTCGAGTTGATGATAATCTTTCTGATTGGAGTGAACTCTCCTCCTCTGGCGTCCCTCAGGGGGGTATTCTCTCTCCATTGCTTTTCTCCATTTTTATAAATAACATTACAAAGTCATTAAAATCTTCTTACCACCTTTACGCAGACGATCTGCAAATTTATTCAGCTGCCAACCTTGATGATTTCGATTCCCTCGTAAGCCAAATTAACGCCGATTTAGATTCCGTCTGTTTATGGGCTTCATCTTTCGGTTTAAAAGTCAACGCCATGAAGTCGCAAGCGATCGTTTTGGGAAGTCCTCATTACATCTCCATATTGTCTGAGCAGGTGGCACCTAGAATTTTCTTTGATGGTACACCAATTCCTTTCTCACCCACTGTTAAAAATCTAGGGGTCTTCATGGATCAGACACTTTCCTGGGCTCCTCATGTCACTGAAGTAAGCAAAAAGTTGTTTGGTTCTCTCCATTCTTTAAGGCGCCTTCAGAACTTTCTTCCACTTGATACCAAAGCCATGCTGGCCCGGTCTCTGTTACTGCCTTTACTAGACTACGGTGACGTCGTAAATCTTGACATGACAGAAGAACTCCTAGACAAGTTAGAGCGCTTACAGAATGTCTGTATAAGATTCATTTTCGGACTACGGAAGTACGATCATGTGTCTTACTACCGTCAAAAACTCAATCTGCTTCCAATCCGCCGCCGTAGAGATCTTCACACTCTTTCTCTTCTCTTTAATGTTCTTTTTACACCTTCTTCTCCGCTATACCTCTCTCAAAAATTTCAATTTCTGGCTGAAGGCAGTGGCCACCGTCTGCGTTCGAGCGCGAATTTATCACTTGCCATCCCTCCTCACAAATCTCGAAGATACAATAAGTCCTTCGCAGTGCGTCCAGTGAAGCTGTGGAATGAGCTGCCTGTGTCGCTCAGGCAGGCACAATCGGTTGCGTCGTTCAAGGAGAGGTTAAAGAAGCTATGGTTATCTGATTTGACTGATTAATTTGTCTATATTTCTATTGTATAGTTGCTTTATATCGTTCTAATTCTTTCCAATTTTTAGTGTATTTTCCCCTTTCCTTTTTGTGTAATATATGTATGTTTATCCTATAAATTTTGTATGTATTTATATCCTTTATCTTTCTGGTACCTTGTTGTACATTTTGCTGCATTTGTCACCCTCTTTTCACTCTCTCCTCTCATCTACTCAAAGGTTAACTGGAAGAGATCCCTCAAAGGGATAAGTTCGCCTTTGTACTTCTTGCTAATTGTATGTTATTTTTAATATGTCTTTTTGTACAATAAAGAGTTTACTACTACTACTACTACTATATTTGAAATTCTCTAGATGAGCTCTTTCATTGGATATATAACACGATATAGTTTGAATAATTTTATTTTTTAACTTTCTCGTTTACCCCCCAAAAGTGCCCGCCATGTTTAAAATTCATTTGTTTACATTACATGTCTATTTTTGGGTCACTAATTTACATATTTGTACCAAATTTCAAGTTAACTAATTGGTCCAGTAGTTTCCGAGAAAATAGGCTGTAACAGACGGACAGGCAGACAGACATACAGACGCACGAGTGATCTTATAAGGGTTCCGTTTGTTCCTTTTGAGATACGGAACCCTAAAAAGAGTGCTTCAGTTTATCAACGGGTGCCATTTAGTCGATTTCACCTTTTGATGCAACTCTCTAAGTTAACTCTTTAAGTTAACTCGTTTCTATTTTAGTTTTACTTTATACCTACTTTATTTTTTTGTACTTAAGTAATATTCTTCAATTCTATTCTTTTTTAGTTAAACAAAAATACCATTCTAAAATTAAGACGAAACAGGAGCTGAGTATTAAATATTTTAGGTAAATATAACCGTCTCGCTAACGGAAGCGGCTCCCAAAACTAGTGCGATAAGGACAAGGCGAAAAATCCTGCGTATAAATCTCAAAAATCGAGGTTTCGTACTCCTCTGTTTCCTCCTCCAAAACTTAACTAATCGTAACCAAATTTGAAAATCTAAATGATTATGAAATTATCTGTGTCGGACCGTTTTGCTTTTTTGGCTAATTGATATCAGTTTTGAATACCACGCCTCTCATTGCGGCATAGTCAATTAGGCCATTTTGGCCATTTTTGAAGGGCTCTAGCGCCTTAAAAAACAAAAATATCAAAAAAAGCAAAACGGTCCGACACAGATATTGACAATAGTAATCTGTGTTGAAAAAAATCATTGCTCTAGCAGCAAAAACCACGGAGGAAAACAAGGAGTACGTTTGTATGGAGGAATGACCACTCCTGTTGGCTCTTAAGACGAAACAGAAGCTGAGTATTAAATATTTTAGGTAAATATAACCGTCTCGCTAACGGAAGCGGCTCCTAAAACTAGTGCGATAAGGACAAGGCGAAAAATCCTGCGTATAAATCTCAAAAATCGAGGTTTCGTACTCGACTGTTTCCTCCTCCAAAACTTAACCAATCCGAACCAAACTTGGAAATCTAAATGATTATGAAATTATCTGTGTCGGACCGTTTTGCTTTTTTGGCTAATTGATATCAGTTTTGAATACTACGCCTCTCATTGCGGCATAGTCAATTAGGCCATTTTGGCCATTTTTGAAGGGCTCTAGCGCCTTAAAAAACATAAAATATCAAAAAAAGCAAAACGGTCTGACACAGAAATTGACAATATTAATCTGTGTTGAAAAAATCATTGCTCTCTAGCATCAAAACCCACGGAGGAAACAGTCGAGTACATTTGTATGGAGAAATGACCACTCCTGTTGGCTCTTAATCAGTAATCATAACATTCAATAGTTAAAGCCACAACAATATAAACGTCAAAAAGAAATACTACGGTCCCAAATCTTACTTTGTTCTTTATGGCGCAGATTTAGCAAAAATACTTACCTACTGCCGTATTCGAACTTCAAGATATTCACAAGAGACGACACATACTAGATCCATTCTAGATAAGTACGTTATAGTTTAGATATCAACTAGTTCTCTTTTGCAGCGCAATTCGGGCAACCAATGTCACTTTTACGTTAGATAGAGTAAGATATCAATTAGATGTGAATTGGATCTCTAAGTCACATCCTGTGGAAATCGTTCAAGAGTATCTCCAGAATCGCGCAAATGTCAACTTTGACAGGTTAGATCTTAAGCATCTCGTTATCGTATCTTGGTGATGTCTAAAAGATATCTAATAGATATCTATTTCAAAATCCGAATCGGGCCCCTAATATTTTAAATTCTCCGCCAAGACAAATTAGGTACAGCGATATTTGTTCAGATGGTTTCATGCATATGTATAAGCGAACCTCAATGTTAGGAGATTGATATCAAATAATTTGATTATGTAAATAACAATAATATGTAGTTCGTGCCCGCAATTCGTAACTAAGGAATCGAATAAGTAATATAACTAAGGAATCTGAAAATTGCTCTATTCCCCCTGAAAAAATAGGTCAAACGTTTATACCAAATAATTGCATTAAAGCTATAGATATAGGTACCAAAGAATGAAATAAGAGACAAACGGCCCGATTTGAACATTAAAGCCCCATTTAGACGTGTCAAGAACTTGCATGCGATTTTCGATACGTTGCGGTATTTGGTCGTTCGACTGAAATTCATTATACTCTGTAGTTAGCAATGTATTGAATATTGCTTGCAAGTTCTTGAATAGTCTAAATGGGGCTTAAGATACGTCAAATACTGGCGGATAGTCTAACAGCCGTACCTACCGTACCGCTCCTAATATTAAAGGTGTGACGTTCAATATTAATTTTGTCACGATATATTTAACGATATATTTATACTTTAAACATTAAGTAACAAAATTCAACAATTGTGTTAAATTAACACTCCCTAAAAAAAAAGGGGCCAAGTGCGAGTCGGTCTCGCCCATGAAGGGTTCCGTAGCAGCAAGTAATATGATAAAATTGCGGTTTACGATTAAGAGTCGAAAGAGCTGAGCTCTTACGATAAATAAGTCGAAAGAAAGCGATTCTGGTGACTATCTTACGATATATAAGTCGAGTGATTGCAACCGCGCTGCTATCTTACGATAAATAAGTCGATAGAAAGCGATTCTGGTGACTATCTTACGATATATAAGTCGAGTGATTGCAACCGCGCTGCTATCTTACGATAAATAAGTCGAATGAAAGCGGTTCTGATGACTATCATTCCACTATTTGGCTTTTGATACGACACTCTTACGATATTCTTTCAACTAAAAAGCTGAAAGAAGTGAGCCCAAATCGCGTCGAGAGAACGTCGTCGGATCCTTCTTTCGACCTTTTACGGATCTATCTCTCAACCAAATAGCTGAAAGAGAAACTTAATGGTGCCTTACGACATAATTTGCTAGTTGGGTAACACCTTAAAGGCTAGTAAATTGTGCATTTTTTTTGAGTTTCAGTTCTAAGTATGGGAAACCCCCAAAATTTATTGTTTTTTTCTATTTTTGTGTGAAAATCTTAATGCGATCCACAGAATACATCTACTCGTACTTACCAAGTTTCAACAGTATAGTTATTATAGTTTCGGAAAAAAGTGGCTGTGACATACGGACGGACAGACAGACAGACATGATGAATCTATAAGGGTTCCGTTTTTTGCCATTTGACTACGGAACCCTAAAAATGCAAGCGACCTTTTTCTCAAACCGGCGTAAGTACATTATTTTGATATTGTCAGGCATGGTTCACGATTTCGTCGATTTGCGACAAGTAGCTAAAAGTACATCCGTTCCACACCAATTTGAGTGGCTAGCCATAAGCCGCGCGTGGCGCTGTCGCCACCTAGCGGCCATATCTGTCCTGATCTAACAGACGTGTTTTGTTAGAGAGTGAGTCTTCCTGTATCGACTACTATTATTTATTCTGTGATATTGTGCTGCTGGTTCCTAAATCCTTTACAGGGAAATCTCTAAATATCTCTAAATAATCTCTAAATAAGGATGGTGTTTAGCAAAAATGTGTCATCCCACATCTATGTATATTGCAATAAAATGTCAACTTTAAGCGTAAATTATTTGAGTTGAAATCTTATTGCAAAATTGTGGATTGACACATTATTGCTTATCAGCATCCGTATGTAGGTAGGTCTATCAATTTGGAGGTAAATGTGAACATTTGTTTGTATACACACATGAGCTGCTACTGTAATGTGTTAATCCTTCGGGAAGGACGATGGTCCCGCTGGAACCACAAGCTCTCAAAATATCATTAAGTTTTACTTATAAGTATATTTACTCGTATGTTGAATTTGAAATCCAATACTTTGTACGAAATCCCGATATTAGTATAGGTATTTGTGCGATGAGTATAGATATTTATTCCCCTAAATCATGGGTATTTATTATAGACCAATGTAAAATTTTATGCCTTTCTAACAAACACTATAAATGTAAATATGACAGTTAAGGATGGTTATCAAGTGCATTTATAATACCGGGTGTGGCCTGTAATATGAGCAAAAAATTGAACTGTAGGCTGTACTCCTCGTACTGACCAACATTTGTTCAGCGACTTTTAAAAATAACTTGTGTTTTGATTTTTAATACACTTTAAAGTTTATAGTAGTAGTAGTAAACTCTTTATTGTACAAAAAGACATATTAAAAATAACATACAATTAGCAAGAAGTACAAAGGCGAACTTATCCCTTTGAGGGATCTCTTCCAGTTAACCTTTGAGTAGATGAGAGGAGAGAGTGAAAAGAGGGTTTATTCCAAGACGCAATGTATTGCGAGTTTTGTTATGTTTGTAAGGCGTGACAAGCAACGCCAATCACAATGATATGGCGTGGCGATGGCGTCCATTGAAGATAATATTTATTTTGTATGAAAAATAGCGAGTCTAAATAGGTAAGTACTTCATAATTTTTAAAAGTTGTTGAACAAATGTGTCACCGTTTGAGGAGTATAATCTATGTTTTAATTATTTGCTCATATTACAGGCCACACCCGTTATATTTATGAATATATACATATCATTTGTATATACCAACAATACCCATGTAACGTGCCGTGTGGTCTTTCCGTGACCACAGCTGGTGCAACTCAATGAAATTATATAGCGGTAGACCCGTTTGTATAATTAAATATGTGTACAAAACGCGAGAGTTTAAAGTGCTATAAAGTTTTAACATTAATAGTTCCAGTTAATATAGGTATGTATGTATAGGTACTCGTAAAAAGCAGTCGCTTATTAAAATATTTTATTTCTCTTTTTTTACCCAGAACTCCTATATATTTTTATATATTTTTAGTATGTCAAAAAGATACACACAAAGTAATAAAAACGTCAAACCCAGTCTTTGTGGGAGTTATTTTGACCCCAAAGGCTATCGGCTCGATTCGGAAAATGAATTAGATTTATATACTAGACTTAAACAAGTTACGATATGGATAATTTAAAGATATTTGTTAGATAGATATGTCAAATTTGACGATTCCGCGATTCTGGAGGTCCTCCTGAACGATTTCGACAAGTTATGACTTAGATATCCAAGTCACATCTAGTCGATATCTACTGTAGATCTAGTTGATCTCTAAATCGTCTCTAGATCTTGTGATTATCTCGAAATCCGAATAGGCCTGTATATCTCCTCTAGTATCCCCCTTAAAACTGTAGGAGATACGAGTATCTCAGATAGTCTATTCAGCTACGTGATGCGTCGGATGATTAGGGGATTCATTTGTTTCATACAATAACGGAACTGCTAACGGAACCCTAGCATTCTGGTCACCAAACTGTCCGATTGATTTACCCGGATGACCTTTTACATACAGTTTAAAAAAAACGTTACTTTAAATAGGCAGCTATTTTGAGCCAATTTCTTGCAACTAGGGAATAAATAATCTATATATATAAACGTGAAAGACCTGTCTGACTGACTGACTGACTGACTGACTGACTTAAATCAACGCACAGCCCAAACCACTGGGACTAGAAAGTCCAAATTTGGCAACTAGATTCCTTATAAGGTCTCCACTAAGAAAGGACTCTAGGGATCCACTAAGAAAGGATTTTTCAAAATTCATCCCCTAAGGGGGTTAAAAAGGGGATGAAAGTTTGTATGGGGTTAAAGTTTTCTTTTAAGCTAGGAATTTGAAATTTCGTAAAAAGATATATTAATAAAATACAAGAAAACTAATTTCAGCGTTTTTGAAAATTCATCCCCTAAGGTGGTGAAAAAGGGGTTGAAAGTTTGTATGGATATCAAAAAAAAATTCAAGTGGTGGACTTGAATCTTTGTATTTAGGGATATTATTAGAAGAAAGGAAAAGTAATTTCATTGTAAAATTCATCCCCTAACAGGGTTAAAAAGGGGTTGAAAATTTTAATCCATTACAAATGCTTTGAAACTTCGTAGAAAGGCATAATAGCCAATTAGAAAAAAAGTGATTGCAACGTTTTTGGAAATTCAACCCCTAAGGGGGTTAAAAAGGGGATGAAAGTTCGTCTTCGGGTGCAAATTTTATTTTAAGTTAGGAACTTGAAACTTTGTAAAAAAGTATCAAATTCAACTACAAGAAAACTAATTTCAGCGTTTTAGAAAATTCATCCCCAAGGTGGTGAAAAAGGGGTTGAAAGTTTGTATGGATATCAAAAAATTTTTCGAGCGCGGGACTTGAATCTTTGTATTTAGGTATATTATTAGAAGACAATAAAAAAAATTTCAGTGTTTTGTACAATTCATCCCCTAACATGGTTAAAATGGGGTTCAAAGTTTGAATCCATTACAAATGCTTTGAAACTTCTTAGAAAGACATAATAGCCGATTACAAAAAAAAAGTAATTGCAACGTTTTTGGAAATTCAATCCCTAAGGGGGCTAATTAGGGGATGAAAATTCGTCTTGGGGTGTAAATTTAATTTTAAACTAGGAACTTTAACTTTTTGAAAAAAAAAGGTAATAAATTAAAAAACATGAAAACTAATTCAAGCATTTTTGAAAATCATCCCCCAAGGTGGTGAGAAAGGGGTTGAAAGTTTGTATGGAGATCAGATATTTTGTGAGTGCGGAATGCGGAACTTGAATCTTTGTATAAGGGCATAGGTAAGTACCTATTATGAGAATACAAGAAAAATAATTTCAGCAACCAACATCAAAATCCACTTGACTTAAAACTTCATACAACTTGCTAAAAAAGAAAAGTACTTAATTTCAACATTGCTTGGATATGAAAATTATAGGTACCTACTAAAGATGTAAAATGTTGAAGATAAGATTCCACGCGGACGAAGTCGCGGGCAACAGCTAGTAAATTATATATACTCGTAATTTCATTTTCTTGGTATTCATAGTTAGTGTACTTTACTAAAATAAGTAAATAAAATAAATATTGGGGACATCTTACACAGATCAACATAGCCCCAAACTAAGTAAAGCTTGTACTCTGGGTGCTAGGCGACGATATACATACTTATATAGATAAATACATACATATATACATAGAAAACACCCACGACTAAGGAACAAATATTAGTGTTCATCACACAAATAAATGCCCTTACTGCGAAAATGATACATTTGTAGCAGCTCGTTTTATATTCAATATATATTTAGGTACTAGTGTAATGGCTAATTAATTGTGTATTTGCCTACTTGTTTTAACTAGAAGACTAAATATTGAAAATGTAGAATTTATGTGTATGTCGGCATGTACAGTCACCTGCAATAATATGTCACTCTTCGAAGGCTGCAAAAATATGTGACACGCTCTTATGGCTCTACAAATAAGATCGTGTCAGATATTTTTGCGGCCTTCGTTGTGTAACATACTATTGCAGGTGACTGTACACAATTGAGATGTTGAACTTGTATGACGTCAATATAAAGCCGAGGAGTGTACGAGAGGGTAAGATAACGGCCGACGTTTTGGCGCTGCTTTCAAAGAAAGACTGATCTTATTTTACTTATGTTATAAAAAAAATATAATAATATACCTATAGTAGTAGTAGTAAAACACTTTATTGTACAAAAAATCGAAAAAGTGATACATATTATGTTAATGTTATTCGCGCAGTAATTTTGTTACTTTTTTCAGGGAAGTGAAATAATAACCGACCTTACGAGCCAAATTAGTAAATAATCCTTCAGTTTTCCCTACATCTACAGTATAACAATAACAATAACTCGGTGACAAAATTTAAAATACTTGCCTCGCATGTGTGGTGTCAATAACCATATTAATTCACGTATTGAAAACTTACTTGTGTTTAAAGTGGTTGTCCGATGTCGGCGTGATCAGAAGCACAATAGTATCACAAGGGCACCGAGAGTTTGTTGTGCCGGCGGCGTTGGAGGTGGTGAAGGCTTTAGCGGAGCGGCGACGGGGGTGGTGCCGGGACGTGCGCTCTGGCCGGCGGCGGGCAGGTACTGGTGCCGGGCGGGCGGGCGGGCGCCGGCGAGCGCGCGCCGCCCACGGCCACCGCCGTCGGCACCGTCGCCGCCGCCGTCGCCGCCACCGTAGCGCGTCACCGCACCTACCCCATAATCTTAAAGATCGACGTCTAACAGAACGTTTTTATTCTGGTTACCTATTCATCAGATTTATCAAACATCAAATCCTCTTACCAACTTATTCGGGCGCACGAGCGCCGAGCTAACTAGGAGTCGAAGTGGTCGCCATGGTCGAAATCGGCAGGAAGGATCATCATCATCCTTATAAAATTTACTGTTTCTTACCAACGACTACTGATTGTTTATTTATTTTGGAATCTGAAAATGGAAAAGAAAAATGAAATCAGGTAAAGATATACCCCCTTATTCATAAACGTTTACTAAAGTTGACAAGCCGATAATAATCGTTTGTCCCTTTCCATCATACCAATAAGTCGGAAAGGGACAAACGATTATTATCGGCTTGTCAACTTTAGTAAACGTTTATGAATAAGGGGGATAAAGTATAAATTATAGTCTATCCAATCCTCACAGTATACTTATTGGTTCCTTTTAATTACTTCTTCACATCTTTCTTCAGCTATACATTTTCATTTTGTTCATTTGCTTGTGAGATCGCTACAAAGAGGTTTATATGCATTTTGTAAGGTAAATCACAAAGATGTTTATGTATATTATGTAAAACAAATGTTTGACGTTACGATATTACCTTATGATAAAAGGGTAAATACTAAGTAACTTACAAATACTTAGAACGTGTACTCGTAAATTAAAATATGTATATTTTTTGTAAAACCTAGTAGGTAACTTATGTGCTCGAAAAATACCTCCTGGATGCGACGTATGGTCATATTGGTCATTAAACTTACTAGGAACCTATGGATGTACAAGAATTCGCTAGTACTTTTACACACCTGCCTACCGCGGCTTCTTATATGTACCACCAGCACATTTTTAATTTACAGGACCGTTACTGACCGGTGATGATTTGCGAAATTATTGCGCCTCGATTCGTGACTCGTAGTAAGGAAACATACGAAAGCAATAACAAACGTTTTACTAGGTCAAATCTGTTTAATGTATTTAGTGTTTGAATATGTATATTAATAATTTTCTTGTTATTCATGTTACCTGTCGTGATTGTTTCACCGGATGGTCTTATCGGAAGATCAGCGCTGGAAGTCGCCAGCAACATGCTGAGGTGAGACCATTTCGTGGCACTCTCTCTTTTTTAATTTTTTCTCTGTTCAGTATAAGTTTTTATTTTGTGTTTGTGCTCACGAATAAAATTATTTCTATTCTATTCTATTCTATTCTAATATTTTTTTTTAATAATTAAGAAATTGCAATGGTAACTTGAAACTTACCTAGCTTCTCCAGTTTAGCACAACTTTCAATATTTTTATGTCACAAACTCTGATAGGTAAGTACCTAAAGCCGGTTTAAACGCAACTGAAGATAGCTTCAAGCAACGAACTAGAATAAAAGACTGACTTGAGCTCAAAAATGACCCCACGTCTACTTTGCTCAAAACGAATCGACTGTGCCGCGCGAAATGACAGCTTTAATACGCAAGCGGCCTTCTGTGTGATAACATATATGTGAGCTCATATAAAATTTACTGTTATTTTAATTTAAGGGGTCACTTCCCCGTCACGCCTTTTTTATGTTTTTCGCCTTTTTATCTTTACTTTTGACAATTTTTGTGTGCTAAACGCTTCGAACACATTTTTCTATACTTCATACTAAAATCCAATGAGGTATTATACGAGTATTACATGTATTTTTCACCATTTTGAACTTGTTGACTAAACTATTAGAGACATCCCTTTTTAGGGTTCCGTACCCAAAAGGTAAAAGGGGACCCTATTACTAAGACTTCGCTGTCCGTCTGTCCGTCCGTCCGTCTGTCTGTCACCAGGCTGTATCTCACGAACCGTGACATTTGAAATTTTCACAGACGATGTATTTCTGTTGCCGCTATAACAACAAATACTAAAAACAGAATAAAATAAAGATTTAAATGGGGCTCCCATACAACAAACGTGATTTTTGACCAAAGTTAAGCAACGTCGGGCGTGGTCAGTACTTGGATGGGTGACCGTTTTTTTTTTGCTTTTTTTCCCGTTTTTTTTCATTATGGTACGGAACCCTTCGTGCGCGAGTCCGACTCGCACTTGCCCGGTTTCGTTCACTGTAGACACTTGTGACGCATAGTCTGATGCACTAATTTAGATGCTGTCTGTATTCATTCATTTATGCCTTTATAAAACGTAGTTTTACAAGTCAATTACAGTATTCCATATTTACAACTATTTATTTATATATGTCTGTATGTACAATGTTTATAAAGACCGAGACTACAGAGTTAGGTACTAAAATAGCAAATACATTAGATTTTAGACATAAAGTCAGATCGGTTAAACATAGAGTCACATTGTAAGGATTCCGTTTTGACCTCCAAAAGGGTAGAAACCCTTACTGTTAATCTAAACATAATTTTTAAGAAAAAAAAACCGACTTCTATGGAGCCCGGTGAAAGATTATGGTAGATAGTGCACTATGTAGAAAAGGAGGTAAAACCAGTACTTTCTAGTAGCATTTCGTTTCCGTAAGGGTCGTAGTTCTAGCCTAACCTAACCCACTTCTCTAATTGCCGTTTGGTTCTGTGAGAATCGCAGTTCGAACCTAATCAAACCCACTTTTCTAGTAGCATTTCGTTTCTGTAAAGCCCGCAGTTCTAACCAAACCTAACCCACTTTTGTTTGGTCTGTGAGGATCGCAGTTCAAACCTAACCTAACCTACTTAACGGCGCATGCGGTGCGGTGTACGGGGGTTTGAGCGGGAGGGGTTTGGCATCATCATACTTTATACCTACATTTTATGGCAGGTAATCATAGCGGTTTATTTAGTTTAGGTATCATAGTGATTTTCCGGGTCAAGGTCCAGGTCTCTGAGTCCGAGTCTGGGTCCGAGTCCGGGTCCGAGTCCGGGTCCGAGTCCGGGTCCGAGTACGGGTCCGAGTCCGGGTCCGAGTCCGGGTCCAAATCCGGATCCGAGTCCGGGTCCGAGTCCGGGTCTGAGTCCGGGTCCAAGTCCGGGTCCGAGTCTGGGTCCGAGTCCGAGTCCAGGTCCGGTTCCGAACCGGATCCGGGTTTTAGTTCAAGTCAAAATCGAAATTCGAAATCACCAAACGTGTACTATGCGTCGTTGAAGAGTTCTGTTCTGATCATCATCAGCAGTTCCACTTCATCAAATGCGACAGTTTTTAATGTAAATGCTTGATTTTATGATGAAAATACAGAAAATTATATACGTATGCCTTAAAGATTTGAGGAGTTCCTTCGATTCCTTATGGATCCCAACATCAGAACTCGAGCTTGACAGAAATGTGGCTTAAAAACTTAACTTGCTTAACAAACATAACGAAGAGGACAAATCGCCAAACGTGAACTATGCGTCGTTGAAGAGTACCGTTCTGATAATCATCAGCAGTTCCACTTCATCAAATGCGACAGTTTTGAATGAAAATGCTTGATTTTCTGATGAAAATACAAAAACCTCTATACGCATGCCTTTAAAATTTGAGGAGTTCCCTCGATTTCTCATGGATCCCATCATCAGAACTCAAGCTTGACAAAAATGTTGCTTAAAAACTTAACTTGCTTAACAAACATAACGAAGAGGACAAATTGCCAAAGGTGAACTATGCGTCGTTGAAGAGTTCCGTTCTGATCATCATCAGCAGTTCCACTTCATCAAATGTCACGTTTTTGAATGTATATGCTTGATTTGTTGATAAAAACACAAAAATCACTATATGTATGCCTTTAAGATTTGAGGAGTTCCGTCGATTCCTCATGGATCCCATCATCAGAAGTGGATTTTGACAACAACGGGACCAATCTGTATGCATATACATACAATCAAAAAAAGAATTTTTAAAATCGGTCCAGTAATGACGGAGATATGGAGTAACAAACATCGAATTGATAACCTCCTCCTTTGGGATTTGGAAGTCGGTTAAAAAGGCAGCCATGTGATGTTTATTAGTAGTACATGAGAGTCGTATTAAAAAAATATATTTACTTACTGAGAGCAACTCTTTAACCCTTAAATGCATAGTGTTGCCAAATGTATACAAAGCATTAGACAGCTCACAGATTAAAAAAAAGACTTACGTTCTTGAACGCACCTTTATACTAAAAGTCAAGTACTAGGGTGATGATTTAAGAGTTAAATTTACGCAATATTTTTATTTTATAAAAAATACATTCGTTTTAAGACAAAAAGTCAGAAAGCTTGGAAAAATCCAGAAGTTGATAATTTTTAGTAAGTATGTGATTTTGATCGGTGTTTTCGGAGTTCGTAATTATTTTGTATTTAAAATTTATCGAAGGTATATCATAAATAGTGTATAGTCAGCCAAGAAAGTGGTATACCACTTTTCGACTCTATCATCAGGCCCCAATTTCACATCGGTGACAGGTGCGACAATTGTAAAATCACTGTTGCTGACGTCACAGGCATCCATGGGCTACGATTACCACTTACCATCGGGCGGGCCGTATTCCTGTTTGCCACCATCATTCTATTATTTAAAAAAAACTTTATTATATCGGAAAAAAATAGATATTTCTCTTGCGAAGTTTCTGACAGTTGTCAAGATTAGAAGTATTGTAGGTAATTCTTGACAGAATAGTACATTTCGATGCTAGTGCGGAAGGTATGTCATTACTTCACGAGTACCGAGATATCTTGCCACGAGCCGCAGGCGAGTGGCAAGACTCGGGACGAGTGAAGAATGACATTTCCGCACGTGTATCGAACGACGTTTTTTAATACAGTTGCGAAAAAATAAGAAAAACATTGTTAATCGTACACTAAACAAAAGTGGTAACAGTGACAGCTCGGTTAGACGTCGTCTTTATAGTACATTGTAGGAGAGGACGGAAAATCGCTAAAAGATGGACGAGTGAGTTCGAGGGCCGACACGTTAGTGGAGGCCCTCGAATAATACGAGTCCATCTTTAGCGTTTCCGGCCGAGGCATTACATAGTGCTTTTCACGACTACTGCGAGGAAATAAGAAAACATTTGCATAACTATAAGTACTAGCCCGCGATTTTTCTGGTAGCAAATTACTAGCCACTGCCTGTACTGTCTCTTGAATTTCGGTAGGCGTAAGAATATCATTTTCTTCGCTAGAAGAACTCATTTTTATAGCGAGCGTAGATACGCGTTTCTTATATTTTTTAGTCAAACATAATTTACACTATCCAATTCAGTAGGTATTTTCAGATCCCGCCTTTTTTTACCACTTTTAAGAGGCGTTTTTCTGTTATTTGCTTCAAACCGACTCTAAAATTAGAAGCGTTTTTGCTAATAAAACCACAAACAGCTACAAAAGTAAAAAACGCCTTAAGCGTGAACTGAATGGATAATTGTTAAAAAAAAATGAAGTGAATGGTTTTGATATTTCTTTTTTTTTTAACAAGAAATTGGTGCTATAAATAACCTAATTTTATTTTTGAAGGAAAAAGTTGCGCAAAAAAAGACCTTTTATTGATTTTTATGTTTTAAATGATACTCATTGCTGTAGCGAACTGTCACCAATGACAGATGATGACAACAATGAAACATTGTAGTAGTGGTGCTTCAGGTGCTACAGCTATTGCCTACTTTCCAGCTTGGTTTTAGACCATCTATTGCCACATTTCCGAACAGTGGCGTGAAAAGTATATTATATCTATGGGCGTTTGGCAGCTATTCCGTTCCATTCAGTCAACTTATTAAGAACGGAATTTTCAATATTGAATATTAAAAAAATAAACGTGTTATAATGATGAAGAGGTAAGTAATTAAATATGAAATATGTAATATTTTTCGTATTCTTACATTAACGGTAGGTTTTTATGCTGATTACGACGTTTAAAGGAAACTAATATTAACACTCATCAATAAGTAGTCGTGAATTGGAACAAGTATAAATTTAAAAAAATTGGAAAAGTAAAAAGCACTAGTTCGAGATAACCAACTTTCCGCACGCTAAACAGCTACGTAAAGTAGCACTTTTTGAGCAACTGTATCGGAATTTCGTGACAATTGTAGTGTTTCTTGTGACAATTGTTATAAACTTGGCAAGTGAAATATCTGTTTTTTTCCAATATAGGTACTTAATAAAGTTTTTTTAATAATACAATGATGATGGTAAACAAACAGGAATACGGCCCGCCCAATGGTAAGCGGTAACGGTAGCCCATGGATGCCTGTGACGTCAGCAACAGTGATGTTTTACAATAGGCCTGTTGACAGTAACAAAGAATCATGTAAATAATGTTATAATGTTATTATGTTAATATGATTCTAAAAATTGTCCCAATCTCAGTATAAACTGAAGTATTATTAATGTATTCAATAAAATAAAAGTGCTAATTTCTCCAATCGGCCATTATTACTGAAACGCCAGTCAGAAGCGTTCTAAGCAGTGACGTCATCAATCCATAACATATTCCTTAGAGCAACATAGACAACCTCATTGACCGAAATCCATACGTCTTCACCAAAAAGTTTGAAGTTGCAAAAAAATTTATTTCGCCACTAAACATTTATTACGTCCAAAAAATATTATTACACGATATAAAGTAGGTACATATCTATTTTTTATTATCTAAATAAAATGCTAAATAATACGATATTTCACCAACAAACTTTTTTAATTATTTGGCTGACTAGGCGTAACTAGAAAAAATGAAAAATTAAAACCGGCGCTCTGTGATTTTCACTCAAAGTTTACATGTATATAACTAATTCATTTTACAACCGTGTGAGAGTTTTTGTGTAAAATGAGTTATTGTGATAAATTTTTGTAATCTGTTTATCATCCCTAATCGTAATATATGGTGCTGAATTAACAATATCATTCGGATTCAAGGGAAATTCGTAACTGTAAGTATATAAACAATGTATACCACCCTACCACCAACTAATTAATGACGTCACAAATGGCGTGCGAGGCGTTTACGCGCGAGGTTTAAACTAGCTATAATAAAATCCAATTATTTATGTTAAATCTTATGAGTATAGCCGAAATATTGTGTTTTTCGGAACCAATACAAGTGTATCGACAATAATAAAAGGGATTTCAAAATTTGTCATCAGGCCTATTGTCGCACCTGTCACCGTGGTGAAATTGGGGCCTGATTGATAGAGTCGAAAAGTGGTAGACCACTTTCTTGGCTGACCGTATCTTTCTAATGGTAGTAAAAAATTTCATATATCTATTACTGAAAATTACATACTTACATAAATATGATTTAGCCAATTCAACTTCTAACACTGATTTCGTAGTGAAAATCGAAGTTATTTTTTTTTACTATTTTTCCTAGAATCGGCAAACAATTTTTGTATGTGATACATATATAGTCATATGCCTTATGGGAATATAGTTCAGAGCCGGAAACCGCTACCAACTTTTAGTATGTTGTTGGGCATGGCATTGGGTCTCCAAAACTGCTAGGAGACAGCGGCGCCGGCCATCTACTTCAGCGGAATGACGTCATCAAAATGACTCCCGTTTCGTTGCGAATATTGCATATTGAACCCAAACTATGCATTGCACATAATTGTGTGGGGTATTGAATGCAAGCCAGTTAAATATGCTATATTTCATTTATACAGTGTGTACCAAAATATTCAGCCATTTGAGAGCCATTTGCAAAAGAATCAAAATGATGTAAATAATATTCAATTATTTGGGTTTTACAACCAAACCAAAAGTCGGACGTTAAAGCAATGTATAATATTATACTACAAAATTAAAGACGACGTCTGACGCCATACGTTGATATCAATCAAGTCAAAATTGGGCCAAATATGTGGAAATTATGCGTCAAAATGTAGATATTTGCCCATACAAATGCATTAAAGTTAAAAAAATCCAAATTGGTCATTTTCAGGATAATCCGCGTAAGCTTCTAGTATGTTATTAGCAATATGACCTGGGTCCTAAAACTGCCGGGAGACCATCTTTATTGTCCCCCAGTCACGAATAATGACGTCATACAAATAATCACTGCCGAATTTCATAAAATGTAAATTATAGCTATACTATGAGTCACACATACATGTGTGTTACATGTAATGAAAGGTTATTAAATTTAGTATGATTCACCTAAACATTGTTTGTAAAAAAAATGTACGGTTTAAGAGCTAGAAACAAAGAAATACCACTTTTTATGGAAAAAGTAGATGTATATCAATTTTATAGCTAAACTAAAATCGTCAATAAAATGTTGCGTATAATATTTAAAAAACCAGTTATTTAACTATACATCACAGATTAAATTTTACATTTCCGATAAAAACTGTGGAAGTTGTGGAAAAAAAACTAAAGCGCGCCAACAATTCTACCTTAATGCGCTCATATTATGCAAAGAATAGTTCTAATTATCGAGTATTAAATGAATGAACATTACATAAAATACATGAAAACGACATTTTCGAATGGAACCATAATTAAAAAAATAATAATTTACTTGATAAGTAAGCAAAATACTGTTTCTTTAAGTACCTAATCTCCTCCTTTCAAAGTCGGTTAAAATGTGGCTTTTGTGACCTGGGCTACAAAGACAAATAAATTGACACCTCATTTATCAAAATCAGTTCAGTTGTTTCATGTAAAAAATATATAATTACATACGTAGATAGCAGTTCCTGCTGTAAACTGCAAACCGTAATTCAAGACCAAAAAAAGTGAGACGATGTTGCCAATGCAATAATTTGTTTGTTAAATAATAAATTCATTTTGATAAATAATCACGCTAAGAGAATTTATTTATTAGTAATTTTACTCCTACAATTCAAAAAAGTACTTTTATTTACTTATTTTTACATAAATACAAGACCCGCTAGTGGAAAAGTGGCAACATTTTCAACTTTTTTTGGTCTTGAATTACGTTTTGCAGTATAGTCGCGGTAAATATTAATATCAAATAGACTCTTATTGTCATGGCCTAACGCTACATTATTAGAGAAATGTAAAGTTACATGCCAGTAAGTAGGTACATGCCTAATACAAAATGCCTTATCTCGGTAAATGCCATATCAGTTCACTTAATGCGATACATAATTATATATTTAAGCCTCGATTAGCCTTTTATACATACATACATACAGTCATATATACATCACTGGCTCAGTGACCCAAAGAGGATCTTGACCTCTGACACAAAAGAGCGTCACTCTGCCCTATTCTGCGCCACTTCGCGCCAGTTGGGTATTCTTATAAAAGTGGAATCTTGAGTGGTGCAAGGATTTCAAGGCTCAGCTGAGAAGGCTGGCAGAATTTTCCCTCTGATCCTCCGAAATACAGGTCACCCCTCTGGTCTGCTAACATCTACGGCCTGAGGGTTTCAACGTTAGATGCCAAGTCACGCCAGGCCATAATAGTAAAGGTCTAATTATTGAATTTTTATTTTTTGTCCGACTACGGCAGAATTTGCTATCTATGCGTGCATGTGTAGGTACCGTTTGCATGAAACTACTGAACTGATTTTGATAAATTAGGTGTAAATTTATTTGTCTTTGTAGCCCAGGTCACAAAAGCTACATTTTAACCGACTTTGAAAGGAGGAGATTAGGTACTTAAAGAAACAGTATTTTGCTTACTTATCAAGTAAATTTTTTTTTTTTAATTATGGTTCCATTCGAAAATGTCGTTTTCATGTATTTTGTGTAATGTTCATTCATTTAATACTCGATAATTAGAACTATTCTTTGCATAATATGAGCGCATTAAGGTAGAATTGTTGGGGCACTTTAGTTTTTTTTCCACAACTTCCACAGTTTTTGTCGGAAATGTAAAATTTAAATTGTGATATATAGTTGAATAACTGGTTTTTCAAATATTATACGTAAATATTTTTTGACGATTTTAGTTTAGCTATAAAATTGATACATATCTACTTTTTCCATAAAATGTGGTATTTCATTGTTTCTAGCTCTGAAACCGTACATTTTTTTTACAAACAATGTTTAGGTGAATCATAATACATTTAATAACCTTTCATTACATGTAACTCACGTGTATGTGAGACTCGTGGTATAGCTATAATTTACATTTTGCGAAATTCGGCAGTGATTATTTATATGACGTCATTATTTGTAACTGAGGAACAACAAAGATGGTCTCCCGGCAGTTTTAGAATCCAGGTCATATTGCTAATAACATACTAGAAGCTTATGCGGATTATCCTGAAAATGACCAATTTGGATTTTTTTAACTTTTATACATTTGTATGGGCAAATATCTACATTTTGATGCATAATTTCCACATATTTGGTCCAATTTTGATTTTATTGATATCAGTGTATGGCTTGAGACGTCATCTTTAATGTTGTAGTACATTGCTTTATCGTCCGATTTTTGGTTTGGTTGTAAAACCCGAATAATCGAATATTTTTTTACGTAATTTTTATTTATTTGTAAATTTCTCTTAAACTGTTGCATATTTTGGTACACTTTGTATAAATAAAATATAGTTTATTTAATTGGCTTTCATTTAATACCCAACACGTGTATGTGCTATGCATAGTTTGGGTGCAGTATGCAATATTCGCAACGAAGCGGGAGTCATTTTGATGACGTCATTCCGCTGAAGTAGATGGCTGGCGCCGCCGTCTCCCGGCAGTTTTGGAGACCCAATGCTATGCCCAACAACATACTAAAAGTTGGTAGCGGTTTCCGGCTCTGAACTATTTCTGCGACCGTTTCCCATAAGGCATGGCACTAATATTAATCTCGGGTATAAAGAAAAAAACATGCATTTATAGGTAGGTAAATTACATCAAACGTGATAATAAATATTTGAAACAGTGAATAAGTCAAATCAAAGTCCCTGAATCAAAAGCGCATATTCCAGATTACTTATACCTTAAAGGCTAGTAAAATTGTGCATTTTTAGGGTTCCATACCTCAAAAGGAAAAAACGGAACCCTTATAGGATCACTTGTGCGTCTGTCTGTCTGTTGGTCTGTCTGTCTGTCCGTCTGTCACAGCCCATTTTCTCCAAAAGTACTAGACTAATCAAGTTGAAAGGTACTCGTCTGCAAATTCGTGACCCACAGACGGACATCTTACGTAAACAAATTTTAAACATGGAGGCCACTTTTGGGGGGTAAATGAGAAAATTAAAATATAATGTTTTTTAAACTATATCGTTACATATCAAATGAAAGAGCTCATTTTGAGAATCTCAAAATAAAAAGTTATTTAAGAAAATAGCCAATAAATGACTATTCCCCCCTCCCCCTTATCTCCGAAACTACTGGCTCTAAAATTTTGAAAAAAATATACAATATAGTTCTTTACCAATACTCGTAGATGACAGGAAAACCTATTCAAAATATGCAGTCAAGCAGCGTGAGATGGATTAATTACTTCATTTTTGATCCGACCCTACGGGTTTTTTAAAAGCAATTCACTCGCGTTTCACGTATAACAATTTGGTAATGTACGGAACCCTTGGAACGCGAGTCCGACTCGCACTTGGCCGGTTTTTTATATCTAATCTAATAATAAATATCATCGTCGTAGGTACCTAAATTTAATTTTCAACACCCAGTTGAGTTAGGCTCCTTCCACCTGCCCCCTCACAAAATTAAATAGATTATAAGAATAAGGCAAGCGACTGCCGTGTTACGTGTAAGCAAATCTGGTAACAAAAAAGGAATGTTTCTTAGAAACTTTCTGGGACATTTTGGGAAATGTAGTGGAAGTTGTTCAACTTCATGTACTTTACCAGCATACCAATGTTTATAGAAATGTAAGATGTGATCGAAATGTAAAACCTTTTTGAGAAATGCTCAAGTGTATTTGTGTGTTGTCTACGTAACTAAAGTGTACCACTGTGGACGCACGGCTCTCGGGATGTACGAGACAGCGCTATTCATCTATACGGCAATGTAGCGTGGATGTGAACAATAAAAATACGAACGTAAGACGAACACCAGGACAAGGACACTTTATGGAATCATGGTAGCTTCGGCTTGCCCCGCCAAACATAAACACGAGCTCATTCCACCGTCCCCATTCTACCATCGGACTTTTAGACGCACGGCCGGTTTCCATCCTTACTTGGTAGATATTCCACCAATTCGCACGAAGCGCTTTGCTTCTACTTTCCTGCTATGCACACTGCCAAGGAATGGAATTCCTTGCCGGCGTCTATATTTCCGTGTTCTTATAACCCGGCAACCTTCAAATCAAGAGTGAACAGGCACCTTCTGGGCGAGCTCGCTCCATCGTAGGCCACGTCTACGCCTCGGCTAGTCTGTGGCCATGAGTAAGCCCATTCAAAAAAAAAAATACTATGTATTGCCACATCTTACCCCATCTCGTCTTATAACTAGCTTCTTGGGTTCCATAGCTTTTGGACATAAAACACGTGTTGAGTAATTGTAGATACGGTTGAGCCCAATGAATATAATTTTTGCAGGCATATTTTTAAAGGTATACCTATTTTGAACTCGGTTAGAAAGTAAGTAGACAATCTTGGTACCCTCTGCCTCTGGAAGGGATGTAAAAGTAAATGAATACCTGTACAAAAACGGTTTTGACATTATCCATGTTGTGGTCGTGACGTGCCTTAGAAATCTATAAAAAAACAATCAGTTATTATAGTATTTACACTACTAAGACATTTCAAGAAAGTGCAAGGAGGTTCGTCTGTAGTCACAAACAAAACTGCCAAGTGCGAGTCGTACTTGCGCACGAAGTGTTCCATACCATTACGCAAAAAACGAAAAAAAAAACATGTTTGTTGTATGGGAGTTCCACTTAAATATAATTAGATTCTGTTTTTAGTATTTGTTCTTATAGCGGCAACAGAAATACATCATCTGTGATTATTTCAACTGTTTAGCTATCAAATATCATGAGATACAGCCTGGTGAGAGACAGACGGACGGACGGACGGACAGCGGAGTCTTAGTAATAGGGTCCCGTTTTTACTCTTTGGGTACGGAACCCTAAAAACAACACATCAGATGTCTCTGACTTGTTTGCAGAGGGATCACTTCTGTGTAGGCGGGCGACTCGATTGTACAAACTTAGCGTGAGTAGGTAGTTGGGGAGATTTATCTCTAGCTAATTCATCAGGTTCGTGACTCACCAGGCATACAAAATACAAATACAAATATTCAAAGTAGTACTTGGACGTGACAATGAAACTTTGGTTCGAAAAATGAAAATTCGTTCCATCGGCTTTATTCTTTACACAAAACATGGTAAATTTCCGCCTATTTTCCTATTTACCTTAAAATTGTTTATCTTGAAATGATAAAAAAAAACATTTACCATTCCTACATCGAGCCCTTTTTAGGATTCCGGGTAATAACGTGACTCTATTACTAAGACTCCTCTGTCTGTCTGTCCGCCTGTCTGTCCGTTTGTCACCAGGATGTATCTCATGAACCGAGATAGCTAGGCAGTTGAAATAGCATCTGCTTTTAGTACCTATTTGTTGTTATAGACTGCTATAACAACAAGAATAAAATAAATATTTAAGTGGGGATTTTTTCCGGTTTTTGCATAATAGTACCGAACCCTTCGTACGCGAGGCCGACTCGCACATGGCCGGTTTATTTGATATGTCACACAATAATATGTACCTGTAGTTATAGTTATAACATCTTTTTTTTGTTTTCTAGTTTACCGCCTCCAAAAGAGGTCATTATATTTATTTGTTTAGGATCAAGTACGGTACAGGTATACATACGTTTATTGGTCGCTGACTTACATTATTATGTACTTATGTATACCAAACTTGAACTCAGTGGGTCCAGTAGGTAATTCAAAAGCAGACTGGGCGTGACAGATGGACGCACCAGATACACGAGTGATCCTATAAGGGTTCTGTTTTTAGGGTTCAAGTTGAAATTTGGTACACATATGTAAGTTTGTGACCCGAATACGGACATGTAACGTAAACAAATGAATTTTAAACATGGGGGCCACTTTTGGGGGGTAAATGACAAAATGAAAAAAATAAATTTTTCAAACTATATCATGTTACATATCAAATGAAAGACCTTATTGTAAGGATCTCAAATGTATTTTTTTTATAATTTTCGAATAAACAGTTTAGAAGCCTTATCTCCGAAACTACTAGGTCTGAATTTTTGAAAAAAATACATAAAATAGGTCTATACCTATAGATGACAGGAAAATCTATTAGAAATGTACAGTCAAGCGTGAGTCGGACTTAATTACAGTTTTTGATCCGACCCCTACGGATTTTTTAAAGAGATTTCACTCACGTTTCACATAAAAAATACATTGTTAACAGTGCCGGATTTCTAGAGTAGTAGTTTTCTTAGAGTCATCATCATCATCATCTTAGCCATAAGACCTCCACTGCTGAACATAGGCCTCCCCCTTTTTAGGGGGGTGAATGCCATAATCGCCACGCTTGGCAGGCGGGTTGGCGGGTTTTCTTAGAGTAATTGGTGATAATTTTCTAATAAGATAATCATTTTAAGTATTTAACGGTCTTACCTACTTACGAGTAATTGTAAGGTGAAATTAAAAATAATGTTTAAAAAAATGTTAAATTGAGAGCTAGCTTAAAGTTTTTTGTACTCGTCGACTTTAATGGTTGAATTAATAAAGATTTTGTAACCAATAAGCAAAACAAGCACGTGCTTAGGGCATCACGTTCAGGGTGCCATCAACCTGGCATTTTGGTGCCCACCAAAATGCCAGGTTGAAAAAGGTGACCAAATTTTAAAATTACGGACAGACACATCGTTTTTACCACACGATTTTTTTTAACTGTCCAAAAGCTAGTTTGCAAAAATAATGGCGCGTAAAGGATGACTCACGCTAGACCGGGCCGGAGCTTCCGGAGCGTCGTTTTCTATGGAGAGCATCACGTGATCACCGGGGCTCGGGTGTGGCACGGTGCGGGCCCGGCCCGGTCACGTCCCGGAGCCTCCTGACAACCCGGGGACTCAATTTTTCTCTTCGGGTGGTATTCTACTTGTTTAAAATCTTTGTCCAATATGCATTGCGTCTCACTCTCTCATTAAGCAAAATGTGAGCCGCAAATACACATTGGACCCAGATTGGACAGATGGAATACCACCCTTCACAATATGCATGTCCGGATGTGTCGGAATATATTTGCCCAAATAAGAAGGTTGCAAAACGTCATAAATTTGTTTGTTAAATATGATGGTATAGCTAATTCGTAACTTGGTCGGTTTATATTAGGTACATGCGTCTTTGATATAATATACGTTAAGATTATATAGGTTGGATAATGTCATGATTTATTTTGTGAAATATGGGGGTGTTGCTGAAATGTAATTTAGTCGGATTATATTAAATGAGACACCTATTGATGTTACTGCTTGTAAAAATATAGTCAAAATGGTTCCAATAATAAGCATGTAGGTTTATAATGAATATTAAGATAAGTACTAGTTTTTTCTCACATTTGCACTTATTAGGTACTTACAGCTTGGCAAAAAAGAGTAGAAATTAAAAAGTGGCAACACTGTAGTGTTGTCCCTTTCAAACCAATATGTATTCTTGAAAAAGGGACGGCACTACGGTGTTGCCACTTTTAAATTTCTATTCTTTTTTGATTCGCACACGAGTGTGGAGCGGGCTAAACAGTTTTTTTGTCAACTTTTCACTATTTTCCAAATGACCTACGGCAAAACACGATAATCGAAATTTCGTTATCTGCCTCTGTCGATATGCAGAGAAGCAGATATCGAGTGATAGAGAGGCAGAAACTGAAATTCTGAATTTTCGTGATTCGCAGTAGGTCCTGGGGTTAGTGCTAGTAACGACCCCTACGCAGAATTTTCCCTAATATTCCCTATTTCCTGCCTGAAATAACCCAAAGGCACAACTACTGAAATAATACAATAGAACTTGCTTCGTATATTTTATTGTTCTTAAGATTATTGACTAAGGGTGGTCTGTCAAATTTCTCTGTCCAATGTCATTGCGTCTCACTCTCTCATTAAGCTTAATGTGAAACTGAATACACATTGAGCAAATAAATTAAATAGATGGAATACCATCCTAAGACGTGGAACGCGTCAGGGGGATCGCTAAACATCCCCAATAAAAAAAAACATTTATGTGCCTCTCTTTCGCACAAATATTTATTTAAGAGTTATAGAGAGGCAAATAGATTAACTAATTAAACTTATCGGGATTCGAACCCGGGATCATCGGCTTCATAGGCAAGGTCATTAAGGCTAGACCGGTTGTCAAATGATGATGATGTAGCGAGAGGGGCTGTTAATAAAAAAAAAACATTGGTTTTCTGCCAATTATAATATTACCTGTATTCCGTGTTTCGTGCCGTCACCCTGGAACACTCCAAATGCAGCCACCTTTTATGTTCGAACGAATATAAAGGTAGCATGAACAGCATTCATCACGCTACCTAAAAATGTCTGTCAAGGACTATTAGGAGTTTTGTTTTACTGGTAAGTCTACTGGGTACAAGGTTCCCAATGGTCTTACTATTAAGTCTATTGGGAAGGAAATTCCCAGTAGTTCAACTAGTAAGACTAATTGGTATAACTACTGGGAATAGCCGGCCAGGGAGTATGTTCTAGTTCTACAGTCCGTACTAAAGAAACACAGTAAAGCGTATAACGAAACTAGTGATTACATATTATTTTTTAAATTATAGTTCGTTTTTTTAGCATTAGAAATAAGGTAAACAACCTTGATGTGTCTTTTAATTGAAAAACACATTTTAAATAAGTTTTTGGCAAAAATTCATTTTTGGTACAAGCTTTTATCGCTGACTGTACTTTTCTTTCCACAGGCAACTATGTAATGCTCATCGAGAAAATTCTAAAAACCCCAAACACAAGGTTTCGTTGTTCCATCACAGAGTTCCTATGGCCACCTCCGGTCTCCATCATCAGATCAGATCGATGATATCATAATATTGCATTGTCACCCGACTTACGTATGTATGCAAAATTTCAGCTCAATCGGAAACCGGGAAGTGGATCAAATTTAACTTGCAAGATTTTATTACAGACAGACAGACAGACAGACAGACAGATAGACAGACAGACAACGGTCAGGTGAAACTAAATAAAAGCTTGTAAAATAAGTTATGGCAAATATGTAACAACTATGAATCTAATACGATTAGTTATATTCTTCTGCTTTCATAAGTAATAGTTACTGATTTTTAAAAAGCGTTTTCAATTAAAAGATATGTCAAGATCGCTTACCTTCTTTGAAGTTTTTTCTAATGCTAAAAAAACGAACTATAGTTTAGAATTTTATAGACATTTTATATCAAGTAACGAATTCCATAGCCTGATCCGTAGGAAGTCTATTAGGGGTCCTGGTTCGTCTTGCGTCATATGAAAATAATCAAAAAATTTGTCGTCGTAGGTCCAAAGCTCTTTACACAAAGTCGTATATTCTCCTTTTTCAGAACGTGTCCGCCAAAGTGGATGTACGCCCCATTGTCTGTAAGAGCACGCAGCAGCCTCCTCATCCGCCATTACAGCTGCCAGAGCCAAAATTTTAACTTTATCATTTCTTTCCATTTTATGAAATTCGATGATTTTCGGAAGATATAATTTTGATTTTGCTTATAATGATTTGATTATGTAATTTATGTATTATTTAATTAAAGTTGACATTTGTCATGATTGTCATGTCAACAGACAGCACGGAGAGCCCGGTCGGCTCGGATAGTGTTGGGTATGACTCGAGTCCTTTCAATCTACTGCTTCAAGACTCTACTCAGTTTTTCAGACTCTTATACTTAACTAAGTTTAAACTCGAGTTCTTTTCAACTTGATAGAGACCCAAGTCTCTTGTAGAGACTTGAGTACTTTTCAGAGAAATCTCGATTTTTTTCAAATAATTTTGAAATGTGTTGTCTTTATGTATAATTTGTAGATTAGATACGTACCTACATAAATCATACAATAACGCTTAATTTCTTTACTGTTATATAGGAAAAACTTATAAAATTGTTCACGGAGCCTTTATTTGAAGGCTCGAGTCCTTTTGAGTTGCTCTTAAAAAAGACTACAAAGGACTCGACTTGGGAGAAGTTATTTAAGCGCAGTCTTGTAAAAACGAGCTGTTCTTCAAATTCAGACTCAAAGGACTCGAGTTTCTACAAACACTAGAGGCTCGGACATCACTCGGACAGCACTAGTGTTAATGTAATAAACTATAGTGTCGGGTGGCCTTGACGCCCCGGTCCCGGAACGGCCCGGTCACGGTGGCGCTCCTGACAGCTCCTGTGTCGGCTCGCTCCGGCCCGCCCCGGTCCGGGCACGGCCCGGTCTAGCGTGAGTCATCCTTAATTCTTTGGGAAACAATCGGTAGCAGTAGAAGAGTCGTGATTACATGGATAGATTCGATTTCAACCCACTCTTTTGCGGTTCGGCGTTAGGTCTAATGCGAGGCCTTCTGCCTTATGGCAAAGTTGATCTTCTGCCTTAATTACACTTGGGCGTGGATCCAAATCCAAGCTTTCCTCTTTCGCAGCTGGGCCTACTGCCTTTCTCACACTTCGCCAATTCAATTCCAAGCTCTGCTTTCTTGCATATTTTATGCATGAAAACAACCTCGCTGAGACCCTTAAATATCGAGCCCTATGCGAAGCTAGGCTGATAGAAAACTGTCCCATCCCTTCTCTGTATGAAATCCTGGATTCGCGCCTGGTTGGGACTAAAAGTAAAATTGCGTTTTTATATCGAAAAATTTTCGCGCTCGTTTCGATCGCGTTTTCAATAACTTTATAAGGTATGATAAAGGTGACATTCGGGTGGCGACTGCAGCAACATTACTCTGTTGCAACATTACTGCTGCAGTACTGTCAACTTCCGTGATAAAATGATGTGACTGATTTCTATACTAAAAGTAAAAATGTACAACTATTTGTCTATCATATTGCGTTTTTATATCGAAAAATTTCCGTGCTCGCTTCGCTGGCGTTTCTATTACTTTCTAAGCTATGATAAAGGTGACATTCGGGTGGCGACTGCAACATTACTGCTGCGGCACTGTCAATTTTCGTGATAAAATGATGTGACTGATTTCCATTCTCAGCTGTAATGCGGCAATGAACTTCTCTCAATTTACCAAAAAATCAAGGTACCTAGATATGCTTAGGGCATCAAAATATCTTAATCCGGCACTGATTGTTAAAAATTGTGTAATATACGGAACCCTTCGAACGCGAGTCCGACTCGCACTTGGCCGGTTTTTTCCCTTTAAGATACGAAACCCTAAAAACTGCCTACATATACATCCACTGAGCTCAAGGCCTAAGATACAGCTTGTTGTTAAATTACTGTTGGAATTACTTTAATTGTGCTCGTTTGCTCATTGTGTGGGCGCCGGGGCGAGCGAATAGCAGAAAACTTGGAACATTAATACATAGGTACCGCGATAACGATCACCAATACGTCCTTATCGGCATCCCTCTTCGACAAAATATTATCGTTATTACGGGGCGCGTCAGCTGGCATTATTATAGTAAGAATTCATATACCACAATGGCGGCAAAGAAGCATGGCTGATAAGCGATCACCTGTGTTGAAATTTTAGATGTATTACATATGTAGGTATGTAATACATGTTACTACACAGGTTAACAAATTATACACCTAAACCTTCCCCAAGAATCACTCTATTGATAAGTGGAAATCGCATGAAAATCCGTTCCGTAATAGTTTTTGAGTTTATTGCGAACATATACAAACAAACACACAAACAGATAGACCCGACGGGGGACTTTGTTTCATACTTAAGGTGCAGTGATATGGTTTTTGTTGGAGTCTGCCTTTCCAAAACTATGTTGTATGAATACTGCATGTAGGTTATGATAAATCTTACGTTGACATGTGTCTATTTGCTATGTTCATTCCGTTGATACAGATAGTTTTGCAGGCACGTATTTTCAATGTTATTCCCGTAGTAGTCCCATATTTTACAAAAACATTTTACCTGTAATTTTTTTCATAAGCTCTTGATTAACACAACATGTAAATATTTAAAAAAGTACGATTTTACGTCGCTCCTTCTTAATTGATGTCAAAGTTAGATACATATAGAAAAGATAATTCCTCCTTAACCCATGGACAAAAAATCTAGAAAATCTTCGACTTATCTAGTTCTAAATTAGATACTGAAACAAAATTCGAGTATATAGGTACGCAAGTGTGTTCGAAATAAAGTTTAATTAAATTCAGAAATGTTTAGGCACACATTCGTTTATTTCAAGAACATAATTAAAATTAATTATGAAAGTCTAGACACTCGCTAGGGTAGCATTAACCTACTCCTTCGTGCCGTGATAAGCGGGTGCTTGTTGGAATAATTATGATTACTGTTGGTGGCTGGTGAGAGCGACTAGCGAACACTGCCTATCTATGGTATATATGTAACAACATTTATTTTTCTAATCAAGAAGCCTGAAAATGAAACTGACCAGGAGTGAGGGTAAGTTGTACGCACCGATATTTTGTTTTACGCTAGTAAGTACCTACTCATTTCTCTATGATCCTGGTCAGTTTCTTTTTTGTATGGGGGGTATGGTTAAACTCATGATTAGTAAGTAGGTAGTTTAAACTGGCCTAAAACTTATTAAGCTTGAATCTTAACATAAATGTTAATTTGTTTTCCTTAGTTTGTGTAAAATTTATTATATTTTAATGGTTTTTTTATCTGTCTAGTTAATACTCGATTAAGCTTACTTATACCAGGTACCGATTATGTATGTATACCAGGATTGACCATAGTTTTTATTAATGGAGAGTGACGGTAAAGCCTAAAATGTAATTCAGTGGGCTACCTATTCAATTAATGGCCTAACAAGATCGGCTACATCAGCCACTTGCGAGCACACCAGCGACAGCGACGGAGTTGACAACAGTCGCCGTGGCCGAAGTCGGCCGTGGAGTTATTATTATATTTAATAGCCTATTTACCCTGGATAAACCTAAACTGTTTCCCAAAAAAATATTGAAACTATGTACTTATTTTGTTTCGTTTAAAAGAGAAACGATTTTCATTTCATCACAGATCAACGGCATTTCGAAACACATTTGTTTTGAAATAAAGCTCAGCTTTAGTTAATACTTTTATTAATTTTAGGACACGGAAATATGTTTCAACAGTAGGTAAGTAACAATAAATACCTACATCAATTATTTTGGGTGGTATTAGGTGCCTGCCTAATTAAAAACATGTCGGATCCATTCGTGGCCCTTTGTCCCCTATTAACCACCCACTTCTAAGAAGGTAAATACTTTTACGTATTACATTTTCACTGCCGCAGGATGGAATTGAATTTTTTTATGTGGTTATGGTTTTATTTAATGGCTTAATCAGTATCGCGACTTGACGGTATTTAATTGACGGGAATAACCCGCATCTCGTGAAATTAGTAGCAGCCGTACCGGGGGTTGTTAGAGGTACTCCATTCCGGGTCTATTATTAAGTTCTTAGGGGTACATTTGCTAATAGTGCTTGCTCGGTATACCTGACTAATCTTTGGATAACTTTGATTGCGTTACAATGTGCGTAACTAGTTAGGTAATTAGTTAACTTGTCAGCAACGAAGCATATAATGAGATAAGTTTAATTACCTACTTAAGTCATTGTCAGTAAACTTTATCTGAAACCTACTTAAATAACTGTATTTGATGACATTTTTAGTAATTATTGTGGATATTGCATACATGTGTATAATACATATGTTTGTATTATAATTAAAAGTGGTGATTTAAAGCGGTTTTCGAAAAAGCAGGTTTAAGTAAGTATTCCAATTACTTTGAAATTCCTTCTAATTTTTTTTGCTGGTATTTTTTATTTTTGCCTCACGTGAACATAAGAAGCGCATTGTGTGAATTAGTAGTTAATTAATAAACAATTGTATATGCCAACCAAATGAGGCAGGGTGACCCACTCTCTCCGACACTGTTCATTGCCGTACTACACAGCATAATGAAAAATCTAAAGTGGGAAAGAAAGGGCGTCAGCATAAACGGCAGATACCTCAGTTACCTTTGTTTTGCTGATGATATTGCAATCTTATCGAACAGCGCACTGGAACTGCAAAATATGATATCAAATTTACACTCAATTAGCCATGAAATCGGATTGGAAATGAACTTGAACAAAACAAAAATAATAACAAACGGAAAAGAACGACCAATACACATACAAGACGAGGTAATCGAGTACGTGAAAGACTATATCTACCTAGGAAAACAAATTTCATTCGATAAGGATCGAAATGAGAAAGAATTAGACAGAAGAATCACAAAAACATGGTGTAAATTCTGGAGTCTAAAAGACATTCTAAAAAGCCCTCTACCGATGCCACTGAAAAAAAGAGTCATCGACTCCCGTTTACTACCATGTCTAAGCTATGGGTGCCAAACCTGGACATACACAAATGTTATTAAACAAAAAATTAGAACCGGCCAGAGAGCACAGGAACGAAGTATATTAAAAATAAAACGGTTAGACAAAATAAAAAGCTCAGAAATAAGAGAAAAAACCAAGATCGTAGATGCCCTAGAACATTGCATAAACATGAAGTGGAAATGGGCAGGACATGTAGCTAGGCTACCTTATACAAGGTGGACGAAGAGAACGACGCTCTGGAAAGGACCACCAGGCAAACGCAGACAAGGGCGACCACAGGCAAGATGGATAGAGGACATAACAAAGCACGTCTCTAGCAACTGGCACACCAAGGCTCAAGACAGAGAGAGCTGGCGCAAACTGGGAGAGGCCTTTACTCACGAGGAGGTCCGCTCATTCAAATAAAAAGTATAGATATAAATTGTATTATGTAAATATTAAAAATAAGTTATATGTAACCTTAGTTTGTAAACTTTAGTTAGTAATGAGTTGGAATAAAAGGCTTTTTATTTTATTTTTTATTTTTATTTATTTATTATATGCCAACAAAGATCTCTGTGCATATTGAGAAACTATTGTTATTAGTTTTAGAGGCGTATTACATAGTGAAGTTTAATACATTTACACAATGGAGCGGCTTTTAAATAAATAACAGTCCAAATTAATGTTACAATATTGTTATGTCAGCCGCGTTTGCCATTTCACAAAGTCCGTTAATTGAGCAATATGCAGTTGGAAATAAAAATGTGCAGTACGTGTATATTGTCATTCGTTTACGTAATGGAGAAACGAGTGTCCGAGAGCGAGTGTGGCGGTGCGTGTAAGTGGTCTAGATAGCCCCTCCCCTCCCTCGGACGGCCGCGGGAGAGACCTTTCTCCGATAGCCTGCCAGTGACACAGTGACCGTGTTACCGCAGGGCCTATGCCATGCACCAGTACAGTGTCGTTGTGCCGCTACTGGCCGTGTTGTGTCTGATACCGCCGTCACAAGCGCAAACCCCAAGCGCCGACTCGAATCTGTCGTTTGCTGAAAACATCTACATTAAACTATCTGGTGCATGTGAGTGTTAATGATATATATATATACTCGCAAGTGATATTTGTCCAGTTTAATATTCTACGTACTTAACTCATACCTGTCTTTTTCAGGTAGAGCAATTATGGATCTTCGGTACAGTTCGATGAATGCGAATAATGAACTAGTTAAAACAATGAAGATTGTTTGGCTCAATGGAAACGAGATGAAGACATATCCTATTGATGAATCGTTCAAAGCCTTGACAACGGGCTTCATGTTTGATATCAGTAAACAGACCAAGGTGATCATCCACGGATACAGAGATAGCTCTCAGTCTCAAGTGCCACTAGACATGGCTAAAGCGTACAATGACAAAGCTATGTTTAATGTTATAATGATCGACGCAGAGGAACTGATCAATAAGGGTTATATATTTTCCGTACACAACTCGCGTTTGGTTGGAAAACGGCTCGCTAATCTTTTGGCCAATTTGGAAAAGTTCGGAGCCAATTCGCAGGATTTTCATCTTGTCGGCATCAGTCTCGGGGCGCACATCGCCGGATGGGCGGGGAAGTATTTCCGACGGTACAAAGGCCATAATTTGGGCCGCATTACTGGATTGGATCCAGCCGGCCCGTGCTTCTCGTACGCTTATGCTGACCAGAGATTGGACAAATTGGACGCTAACTATGTTGACGTGGTGCATTCAAATAGACTAGTGCAAGGTGTAATCGAACCTCTGGGCCACGCAGACTTTTATGTTAATGGCGGAGGCCCAAACCAACCAGGATGTATGTCACCCTCGTGCAGTCATTTGCGCGCAGCTCAACTATTCACAGAAAGTATTAGGAGACCAAAAACTATAGTTGGTGTTAAATGTGTGAACTGGCAATCTTTTATAATCAACAAATGTGAAGATAACGATTTTGCAGTGCTTGGTTACGGATCGTCGTCCACAACTCGCGGTTTATACTACTTGCGAACCTCTGCTAGTGCACCCTTTGGACTCGGTATGAGTGGAGCTAAAAATATAAAACTGAAGGAAGATAAATGGTTAGCAAGTTTAAATTTAACATAATTTTGGTTTGCCTAGTGTTTGTTAAAATCTGTAATATTGTTGCCATATTGTTCTTAAATGTTGATTTATCAAAAAAACTTTTTATGCTAAACCGGTATTGTTTTTTTATATCATCATTCTAATACAATAATAGTAAAATTTTAATAATTTATTAGGATCCCAAATCTTTTCTCAACATAATATATTACTCTATACCTACAGAAATGAATATTTTAATATATCGTGTTCTTGCACGTTGATTTATTTTTATCCAGCCGCAATAAATTATCACATGATATATTTTCTGAATAGTAGCAAAATATTCGTCCACTTACCTAATGAATATAAGTGCCTACGATTCAATAAAAGTGTAATCAAGTGTTACGTCATAGTTTTGCAATTTCGGAACTAACCGTACTGTGACAAATAAGGCTATTGGTAATGGGTTTGACATTGCTTCAATTGCTTCACAAGATGTTTCAACGCTTGAATGGGTGATTATTAGGTATAAAATAGAAAATTTCGAACCTAGAAACTAGAAAATCTATGGAAAGTCATTACTGACGCTACGTTAAGCTTTTACATTTGTAACAAGACGAACACTACGGCGCGATTCCGGAAATGTATTAGAGATTCACTACATATGAAATAGTAAAGATATGTGACGTTCCATAGCAAAAGGTACCTTATGGCGGCAGGTGCTTACGTTATTATTAACGCCGCTCCAATATTCATCCGGGGCAAAGGTACCTTTTGTCGTGGAACGTCACACATCTTTACTATTTCATATCTAGTGAATCTCTAAATCATTTCCCGAATCGCGCCGCTAGTTATAGGAATTCTATAGGATGCTAAGGCCTTGGCCATTTACCATCTGGGGCGTATTGCATAATATAGGCATTTTGTATGTAAAATCACTAATAGTATTGGCTTCTATTTGACTATGCAATAGGCCCCAGGTCGGAAGTTCTCTTGTTTGCCAACGCCGAAGTAGGTATCAAAAAATGACAATACAAACTTAATATAGGTACACTAAAAAGAGTAAAAAGTAGGTGCTGCATTCTGCCCACGAATCAGTCGGTAATTATCGTATCTTAATTAATCAAAGCCATTGCAAAAACCAGGCTAGTAGTAAAATTTTATCTACTCGTACAAATTGGAAGATATTTGAGAGTTAGGGACATCTTTAAATATTAATATTAAAAGTAGAATCTACAATTATAACTTGTTTAACGCGTTAAAGACAATGTGAGGTATATAATAAAGAGTATTGTATTGTAGGTACTTTTAGCATTTCCCTTACTTAAGTAATGATCGGAGTTCTAGCGCTTCGAGAAGTTCTTGTGTGTTTAGCAAAGGTTCAACTTGGTTATAATCTTATGATTGAACTCGGTGAATGTTACCGCTACTAACTACAAAACCCGGCTACCTATTTCATGCGGCATTCGGCATTTTAAAACGCTTTGTAGGTATGGTGCAGTAGGTTTCGCTAGCAGTTTTTGAAAAATCGTAGCGCTGTTTTTAGATCATAATAAGGCTGCCAAAAAATATGAATAGCAGGCCTTTCTCTAGTAACTTCATTAATTCGAAGCCTGATTTTTTAACATTTGCTCGATAGAAAAAAATGACATGAACATATAGTTGGTTTTTTTAGCATTAGAAAGAACTCCACAGAAGCAAGCGTACAGTTTTTATCAGGCTCTTTAATTGTTAATAATTATTTAATTATCTAATGTAGCATGGTCAATACATATAATTTACTTCAAATTATTACCGCTAAAAGTGCAGGATTTGGAACCACAAGCTTACTTCTGCGAAGTTCTTTCTAATGCTAAAAAAAACGAACTATAGGTGTTTAAAACACACCTTAAAAATTTGATTAACATGACTTGACTAGCGACCATTCACCATCATATCGTTCAAACGGTAACGTTTTTAACGTTGGCCTAGCCACATTCAGGCATATCGAATAAGTACCTAGTGTATTCAAAGCGTCAGCAAAAGCAAATTATGAAAATAAGGCAAATTAGTGAATTTAACGAATAAAACAAAAAACATTCTTATTTATTCCTTGAATTTTAACTTTCAAAAATTCTTGCAACCAAAATGATCAAAGGAAACTTATGAAAAAAAATGCACTGCTCTTCATTAATTCACTAATTTGCGCACAAACTTATTGTTTTTGTTACGCCGACTTTGGATGCCATTTTTCACGCAGAGAAATACATCGAACATCATCATTAGCTATGCGACTTCTTTACAATGTGCCTGATATAATTATAAGTTATAATTACATAATTATATAACGACGAACAACTACTTAGTCGGTCTATAAGTTACTAGTATAATTTCTGTCACAAATACAAAGGTTTTAATTAATCATGTTTAATACCTACTCATCTAAACGTAACATATTTAATTGAAAATTTTGTTCGTGATATATGCCGCAGTCCGACCTGTTGGACGGGGTGTTCTTTTTATAATTGGTTTGGTTTTTTGTAGATAAGTATATTTTATAGTTTGTATTTATTATTTTATTTCTAGCTTTGTAACTTTAGTTTTAATATTATATCCTTTATATGTTTTTTCTTCCCATTAACGTATATTATATAGGATACCTACTAGTATACGAAACAATGGGCAAATAAAATAATAGAAATTATAGGTAAATAATAGACGTCAGAGTTATTTGAACATCGTAAAGTAGTACCGGAAACTCACCTTATACGTGCCGTCGGATAAGAAAAGAAGTTGGAGAAAGAAACAGTTCGTTTTCGCTCTGTTGGGATTACATATTTAAACTGGGTGATTAAAGGCTGAAAAGATTTTCTAATTTCTATGGGGCAATTTTTTTTCAAACTTGCAGGAAATTAAGCAACATTACTTGTAAAGAATTCAACTACTACAATTACATACCAAAAAAATTAAAAAAAAATTAGGCTTAAATGAAAAATTCTTATACCAAGGCAAGGGCCTTATCTGTATTCTACAGATAAGGTAAGGTGGGATAAGACTATCACCGGGGGAACACTTTTATGGAATCCACATATTGTTTCTCTTGCCTCGAGCAGGCCGGCCTCATGTCTCAAGTGGCCCACTGATTAACAGTCCGCCAGACGGTATCGCCCCGTCAGTTAGAATAAAATTTTGACAGTTCCGAACAACTGACAGGCCGATACCGTCCGGCGGACTGTTAATCAGTGGGCCCCTTTAGAACAACAAGAGCATGAGAAATGAAAAAATAAAATAGGTACCTACAGACAAACAGAACTTAAACTACACACCAATTTTGTAACTACTATAAGCGTCAGCGATGACCACGTTTAATAAAGACGTAGGTACCTAAGAGCAATTACAGCGTGACAGAGTACCGGAGACAGGCTGTTACCGGCCGTCACGACCCCGGCTGCTAACTAGCTTGGTACCGTTAAAGCCTATGCTTTGCGAGATAATTGGTTCCCTTAAGTCATAGATTATATATTATAAGGTATTTCATTTAAATATGTATTATTTGAATATATTTATTGAAGAAGCGAGAAAACACCGTGGATAACAATAACGAAGTTAAATAATTACCATACTTATACATTCGTCCAATGTCTTTTAAGATGTATAGGTACCTAATGCTATCCGCTTCATAACATGTCGAATACAGTTAAGTTTCAGGTCGATCTGTGTAAAATTGTCCTATAATATTTATTTATTTTGATATTGACATTGCACGCGTTATAGGGCAGGGCCAAAGTATTTGAATGTAGATTCTAGCACCTATCCGACATCCGTACAGTCACTTGCAATAATATGTTACACAACGAAAGCCGCAAAAATATCTTATTTGTAGAGCAATAACAGCGTGTCACATTTTTGCGGCCTTCGAAGAGTAACAAATTATTGCAGGTGACCTTACGATGAGTCATTGACGGTGTCAAAACTGACTTAGAGCGTGTTTCTTCCTCAAAATTGCATTATACGGGTTAATAAGCGTGAATCTATTTGTTTTCACCACACCAGCTCAGAAAGGCTTACTTTGCACTTCTAAAACTGATAGCAAAGTTGCATTTTATTCACATGTGAGACAAAGTAATCAAATGCAAATTTTGAGTTGGTTTCTTATGTTTGCTGGTAGAAATGACTTTTAAATTATGGTTTTGGATGATAAATATTTAATAACATTCATTTGGATTTGATTTGGTTTGATTTTGTTTGATATTTTACATTTAATATTTGCTTCAGGTTGGTGTGGTGAAAAATTTTGTGTTTCACTCGGGGGCAAATTTTGTTTAACCCTCGTGCTTTGAAACCCTCGCAATGCTCAAGATTCCATTTTTTGAACCACTCGCTACGCTCGTGGTTCAATTTTGGAATCTTTCGCTTGCTCGGGTATCAATATTAGCACGAGCGGTTAAACAACAACTTTGCCCCCGAGTGAAACAAATAACTATTAAACACTACGTGCCAGTTGCACCAAGCACAGTTTACAGACTGATCAACAGATATCGTAAATTATAGCATTTTCGGTGCAGCGGAGTGGTGTTAACGGAATTGGTATAAACAATTTCAATCCTAATGATTAATTAGTGTTAATTAGGTACGTTAATGTTAATTTACCATTTCAGTTGGAATTATCTATACCAATTCTGTTAACACGACTCGGCTGCACCAAAAATGCTATAAAATTTACGTCTGCTGATCCACGTCACGCAGCAGAGATATAAGAAACATCCCATACAATAAAATTTAGCGAACGCTTTAATTAATGGTGTCAGACGGTTTGGTGCAATCGACCCTATGTACTTATAAAGTAAAAAAGTTAGCTGTAGGCCCTCTTGAATGTAATTGTGTACAGTTTAAAAAGCGGCCAAGTGCGAGTCGGAATCGCCCATGAAGGGTTCCGTAACAGCAAGTAACATAATAAAATTGGGGTTTACGGTTATTGACGTATTAAAAAAAAACTAGGTACTTACCAAATCTTGTTCAAACCAATTTTCGGTGGAAGTTTCCATGGTAATGTACATCATATATTTTTTTTAGGTTTATCATTCTCTTATTTTAGAAGTTACAGGGGGGGGACACACATTTTACCACTTTGGAAGTGTCTCTCGCGCAAACTATTCAGTTTAGAAGAAAATTATATTAGAAACCTCAATATCATTTTTGAAGACCTATCCATAGATATCCCACACGTATGGGTTTGATGAAAAAAATAATTTAAGGTTTCAGTTCTATGTATGGGGAACCCTAAAAATTTATTGTTTTTTTCTATTTTTGTATGAAAATCTTAATGCGGTTCACAGAATACATCTACTCACCAAGTTTCAACAGTATAGTACTTATACTTTCGGAAAAAAGTGGCTGTGACATACGGACGGACAGACAGACAGACAGACAGACAGACAGACAGACAGACAGACAGACAGACAGACATGACGAATCTATAAGGGTTCCGTTTTTTTTGCCATTTGGCTACGGAACCCTAAAAAGGCGTTAAATCCTAACTTATTCAGCATTGAAAACCGATTCCACTTTAATATTTTGGTAAAATAAATTTATTAATGTTAGAATTCATTGGAAATTAGGGTTGGTTGAATATATCGTTCTAGAACACTAACTTCACCAACGGGTGACGAATATCGCCCAAGTAAAATATTAAAAGAATAATTTTACCAACAATAAGTATTCACCAGGAATAAATAGAGCTGCGTAAAATACAATAGAATAAAAATACTCTTTATTGCACACCTCATTACAGGAAACAATACAAATTATAAAGTTTTTTGGAAAAAAATGTAAATAACCTGATTTATTCACCCGTCCCAGTCTTCGCCTAGTCATTGTTTACTAAAACTTTTTCCAAATCCTTAATATTGAATTAAATAACCTAATAAACGCCCAAATTATACTGATACTGAAATTATGATTTAATGTTAGTTAAGGCGAAGTTATGTAAGTAGGTAGTAAACTAAAGGCGAATTTGGGGTGTAACTAATATGTGTGTTAATTCTTATTCTCATTGAACTGCAACATTGACAACGGAGTTTGTTCATTCATTCTTAGCTAAGTAATGAAACTGCAAATAACAAATTTCTATTAATACACATTACTTACAAAAGCAAAAAGGGGCATTCGGTAATAAAGTTGTTTTTACCTTGTATTTATTTATATATTTTCTGTCGGTCCACACCAGTCAATTTGTGAAGCGGTTTGTTTAGTTATTAACATTATAACATTTCGAATGTCATGCTGACGAATCCTTTTGACGTATTATTGATATATTATAAAGCGTAACTAACTGATTACCTATTACAAAACTATCCTAATTATTGTAACCGCATAACATACGTATCCATAAATACGAATACCACTACGAATTGTTAAACAAAGGATAAATAGGGAACAGGCTGATTTGGATTGTAACACGACCAATATTTGAATTGAGTCAATTGACTCAAATTCTCAGACACAGTGCCACACTTCACGGTGGCTTTGCTGGTTCCGATTTGCAAATCAATTATTGAAAAGACATTCCGATGTTAACATCCAAATAAAAGCCAGGTTAAATGGCAGGGCAAAGAAAAATTACCTTTGAATTTCTTCGCAGGTGTATGCAGGTTTCCTCACGATTAGTGATGTGCCGTTCCAGGAAAATTCCCTTGGTGAGATTATTCCCGGAAACGTTCCCGGGAAATTTCCCATATGAAGGGAAACTAAGGGAATTTTGAAATTGCGCATATTTATACTATTTTATTATCAGAAATTCAGTCAACACTTACCTAGCATCTTAAACTTTTTTTAAAAACATTATAAACTGTATCTCTTCCGCTGACGTAAATTCGCTATCCTCCCGGGAAATTTCTCGTTCTTCCCGGGAAAATTCCCATTCTTCACCGGCCAAAATATTTTTTTTTTACAATAATACGGCATTATTCAACAAAATCGATACAAATCATAACAGTTTAATCAGGGTCAAAATAAGTTAGGTACTAAATAAGAATAGTGGAGTTCCGTAAGCTTTTTACCTAGAAACTCTTCTACATACGACTGTTAAGGACGGTTCTTGTGAATGTATTTGCATTACATTATTTGGGAAGTCACTTTTCATTTTACGATTTTTGGTAACTTTATGTTACTAAACGCAGTTACTTGTCGTATAGCTAGCTTTAATTAAAATTTTAATACTTACACTTAATCTATGTTTCAATATTCCCCTGTTTGGGAAATATTCCCGGGAACACCGGGAAATTTCCCATATGGGAATATTCCTTGTTCCCGGGAAATTCCCACGGCACATCACTACTTTTTCCTACACCGAAAAGCTAGGGGTACTCGTAAATGTAAATATCAAATGATATTCCGTACATAAGTTCTGAAAAACTCATTGGTACGAGCCAGGATTTGAGCCCCCGATATCCGGATTGAAAGTCGGACGTCATATCCACTCGGCTACCACCGCTTCAGGTACCTACAAAAATACAAAAATTAAATCAAATGAAACAAATTTATACATAGATATGTCGATGTTTGTATTTATTAGTTGTAAAACTTTGACCGACACGATTAAGTGTGTCGAATTCGTATAAAGAGGTAACTCAAGAAAATATTGCAGCTTGTAGACTTTAGCGAAATGAGGAAAGATACACACGACCAAATACAGCAAAAAATTTGGTTCGTTGTTTGTAAATACGTCCATAAGGGAGTTATAAACTGAAATCCTTATTTTATTTCACATTTTCCGCTGAACACGGTCTAATGAGCGACCCTCGACAACTCAACTCGACGTCTCAATTTCAGTTTTGTTCATTTATTTGAGCGGGTTGTTTTACTTACTCAAAACAGGTATTTGGCAGAAACAATTCTTAACGAGGGTGACATTTAGAGCACTGCCGCAACAATGTAGGAGTAGGAGAAACAGGCTCGCATACGTTCTGAGATAACATTAGTCGTTATTTACGGAGACATGAGCTTTGTTCTGTTAGGATGCATACAAAACTTTATTCGCTTTGTTGCAGTTTCAGATCTAACGCTGTAGGTTAACAGAAGCACTGAACTATTTTAATCAGCGTAAGTTACAAAATATTCTTTTTTGACTTCCAGAAACATCCATCCAATATTAAATTCAATACTTATTTAAATAGTTTCTCGGTTTCTCACCGCTGACTATCGCAAATACATACCTACATCTCCATACACAGTCCGTGTGTAGTTAGAATAAGGCATGATAAAGAAATACCTTCCGACGGCAACTTATTTAGACAATAAGAAGATAGCGGGCCCGATTCGAACTTTAACATATGTTAGTTAATAGATCTAGAAACGATATGGATTAGATATGTTAGTGTCAAATGTGACGTTTCTTCAAACAAAATCGTCACTTTTGACACTGACACATCTAATATCCACATCGTTTCTAGATCCATTAATTTACCTATCTTAAAATTCGGATCGGGCAGAGCGTCACGTTCTCACGTTGCATTGGTCAGTTAATAAAGATCTGGAGGTCGATTCAGATTAAACAACTTGATACGGGTATGAACTGGTTTTGATACGACCTCGACGATGTATTGGCGCGCATCTCAAGCACGACTTTTTTCCTTTTCCCTTGTACCTGGGCGTTTTCACTTAATTGAACACCTTTAACAGCCGGTTAGCAATCGTTACAAAACTGACGGTCAATGTCAAATCCCATACATTTTGTCAGGAATGTAAAGGTTAAACGTTACTGAAACACGACTTAAGTCGCGCTTAACTTGTACAAGTTAAATGAAAATGGCCACCTACTTAATGAGCGTTTGCGATTTTCAAGGTCGTATCAAAACCGTAACAAGTTGTTAAACCTAAAACGGGCTCCCGGAGTGGTATACAAATAAAATCTGTTATGGTTTGGATTTGGAAGTGATACGATCGCTCACGCTCTTTGGTGCGCGCGAGACGCACTGCGACTGCGAGGTCATAACAATATCCACCGACTTCGCACGTTCCCAATACGTAAATTAAATAACTCAATAATGGACTGGTTAGTTTTACATAACATCTCCAAGAATTAAGACGCGTCAATACGCTTGTACAATACATTTTTGAACTTGCATTATCCGCTCATATACTTACCTAATTTTAGAAAAACCTTCTTTTGTACGTATATACGCGTCATTGCTCTTTTCCAGAGTTCACAACTGCTACTAGCAGAGATAAATACTCTATTTCAAACAATTAAGGCCGAGCCACACCGGCTTGCGTGTGCGTGACGTGCGCGTATGCGTGCTCTAAAATGTTGGAGCCGCACACGCACACGTCACGCAAGCGGTGTGCCATCTCTCGTAAGGATCTGTATACTACAACGCCGCACGCGCACGTGCACGTCACGCACACGCAGCCGGTGTGCACAGGCCTTAAAGTAGATAACTAGTGCCTATTTATAAAAAAACCGAGATTTCAAATAATGTTGTATTTACCTCGGCCTCGACTCGACCCCGTCTTGGCGTTGCAAGTTGTAAAGGTTGGGGGCATGTGTGGGTGTCCAATTCTTGTAATTGAAACATATTTTATTTGTTATTTTCTTATTACCTGTGATCTCTGTTTTACTCCATCACAAAAATAATTGCTTTTCCAATTTTCTAAAGTCAAATTAGTACAAGTGGATTCTCCTTTGGTAACTTTACCACTTTTATCACTAGTTAGTGTTCCATACAAAACTTTGTTTACGGAACACTTATGGGATCACTTCGGTCTTGTTTAAACTACCTTACTATACTGGAGGGCAATGAAAACGGGCAGGACCGTAAAATCTCCCAATTTAATCCAAAAGCTCTCAAACTTAGTTCAAAATCAACTCGAAGACATATCTGCATCTATGTGCCATTATATTTTGAATCAAGCCAGTCTTAGGCAAATATTTTGGATGATAATTGTTTTATGAGAATACTTTGTATGAGACTTATAAACAAACTGTGGGCGTGTACGTTTTATTGTTATTTAAAAAAACACACACCAGAAATAATCGAAACCTGAAACGAGAAGAGAAGGTGGTTCGCCTAGGTTACTCAAAACTTAACTCTCGCTAGATGGCACCACTTTTGCAAAATTTCAGGTTTTATTTTTTTGTGAAATGGTCATGGTATTTGTATACTTAAAAGTATGTTTCGCGCACTCTTTAAATAAATATTGAACAATTAAAGTAAACATTGAATACTTCATTGTGCAAAAACCACCTTTTTAATTCGACGGAGTGTTGCTGTCACGCTTTTTCCTAGTATTACTCACACATGCAAACAGTGTTTCCGTGATCCTTGTAGTAGACAATTTCACACAACGTAAGTATGTTGCATTGCAATAGCGTAACGGTATGTTCGTGGAAATAACTACGTGCAAGAGGATTGGGGTTCAAGACTGGTGCGAGTAGGTAATTTCTTTTTGTTTCTCCTTTGTGTTATCTTACCTTTAAACGAGCAATTATTATATATATGTTACTGTAAAAGCCCGAAGTACGGCAAAACCTAGGATTTACCGGTAAAACCTAGGTTTTACCGATGCCGATCGGTAAAAGCCCGAAATGTTAAATCTTACTAGTTTACTTCGGGCTTTTACCAACACCGATATGGTAAATCCTAGGTCTTACCACGGCAACCGGTAAAGTTTGAATCATGCACTGATTCTTGAGATTATTAGATGAAAAGTAGGTAGGTTTGGATCTCCCGGTTCTGCTGAAGGTGAAAGAGAACTCTACTAGCCTGCATCGTGGCTAGGCACCCAGGTTTAGGTATAGTTAACTTTAAAACCGAATCTGCAGCTGGCCACTTTATTGAGTAATAGAAACGCGTTCCGTATGTGTTTCGCTTTCCAGATGACCAGGGTGCCTAGCCAAGGTGCCAATGGTTTACGCTCCGTAGCGACTGAAGCGCAGCCGTGTCTGTCGCATTAATATGGCAGAGTGATAGAGAGAGGTATTACCCTAACGTTCGCTACGGAGCGAACGACTGGCATCATGGCTAGGCACCCAGATTTAGGTATAGTTAAGATTACCGCCGAATCTGCAGCTGGCCACTGTATTGAGTAATAGAAAAGCGTTCCGTATGTGTTTCGCTTTCCAGATGACCAGGGTGCCTAGCCAAGATGCCAATGGTGTACGCTCCGTAGCGAACGAAGCGCAACCGTGTCTGTCGCATTAATATGACAGAGTGATAGAGAGAGGTATTACCCTAACGTTCGCTACGGAGCGAACGACTGGCATCTTGGCTAGGCACCCAGATTTAGGTATAGTTAAGTTTACCGCCGAATCTGCAACTGGCCACTGTATTGAGTAATAGAAACGCGTTCCGTATGTGTTTCGCTTTCCAGATGACCAGGGTGCCTAGCCAAGGTGCCAATGGTTTACGCTCCGTAGCGACCGAAGCGCAGCCGTGTCTGTCGCATTAATATGGCAGAGTGATAGAGACAGGTATTACCCTAACGTTCGCTACGGAGCGAACGACTGGCATCTTGGCTAGGCACACAGATTTAAACGCTTTTTAAAAATCAAAAAACTATTACTTATGAAAGCAGAAGAATATAAATGATCGTATTTGATTTATAATTGTTACATATTTGCCGTAACTTATTTTTAAAATGTGTTTTTCAATTAAAAGACACGTCAAGATTGTTTACCTTATTTCTAATGCTAAAAAAAACAAACTATAGTAATAATTGTGTTTTTCATTCATAGACAAAATCCATTATTTTATCCACAGGAAATTTTATATATCTCTTTTTTATTGCAGTGAGGATGTCCTGATTGTAAAAATAAGAGAGATTAGGTAGAGTATAATTTCTAATTTTCTTTGTCAAAAATAAACGAATACGTGTAGCCCATACCATACTTAATCAATCGATTTATGATAATAAGAAAAATTAAATAAAAATAAAAAAAACAATACGAAATTTAGATGTAACAAAAATACAAAAAGTTATGTTCCAGCATACAATTGACTGGGGATCGAACCGGGAATCTTCCGTTTGTAAGCAAAAAAGCGACTGTTTGCATAACACGCCATGATAGTTCTTAGCTAAGCTGACGAACTTCGGGTACTTATTCTCGCTTAGGTCAATTAAGTACCTGTCAAACGTCAGTGTCAACAAAATTGCACTAAACATGACGGCACTCCAAATTCGCGCCGTGGTCAGCCCGGCAACGTCGGAAATTGTATGGCAACGTCGCAAATGTATCTGTACACGACATTTGTGACACACACATACGTAAAATTGATGAAAATTTAACTATGATTTTTGCATGATTTCTGTATGAAACATTGTTTTCCTGTTAATTTCGCGCAAACGAATATTCGAAGGAAGATAAATGCGGAAATATTTATGTACTAATAGTGTGTAGTTACTTAATGAGCTTTGATTGAATTTTGTATGAAAATCGAACCACCTTAATGAATAAATAAGAAATTATAAGTCATTTTATACACCGACATTTCAACTTCACAAAATGATTAACCTATAAAAGTATGTCAAGTTAATATTTGACGACCGGTCTGGCCTAGTGGGTAGTGACCCTGCCTATGAAGCCGATGGTCCCGGGTTCGAATCCTGGTAAGGGCATTTATTTGTATGATGATATAGATATTTGTTCCTGAGTCATGGCTGTATTCTATGTATTTAAGTATTTATACATTATATATATCGTTGTCTGGGTACCCACAACGCAAGCCTTCTTGAGCTTACCGTGGGGCTTAGTCAATTTGTGTAAAAATGTCCTCTAATATTTTTAATATTTATTATTGCGAATACTCACCATCAGTGTTTTGGCGCGCGCCGCACTAATGCGTCAATCCTGATTAGGCGTCACAAACCCGGTTTCACCGAAATCGAAAAAAGGATTCCTGATGGAATTGAATTCCAGATCCGATAAGTTTATCAGCCATTTGCCTCCAGCGGATCCTTAACTACTTTGGACACGTGGCCAGACGGGAGCCGGAGAACTTCGAAAAGCGCATTATGGTTGGCATGGTGGATGGAGGACGGGGTACTGGACATCTACCAACACGCTGGGTGGACACTGTAAAGACGGCCTGCCAGGGATCTACCTACACAGGCGCCTTTTATTTATTAGGAAAGCGGAAAATCGTGCAGAATGGAGAGCCTTGGTGCACAAATTAACGACCTCATGTGGTCGGTGGTCGCGACCCTCAGTCATGAGGAATCGAGGAAGAAGAAGTGTTTTGGTATTCGTACGTAAGAACACAACTTTTTGCCTACCGAGCGCCTAAGAATAACTAGATAAGAATACTCTGACAAAGATCACAGTAGTCTAGTTATTTTCAGGCGCTCGGTAGGCATTACCCCGAGTTGTGAATGATCTCGAGTTCATTTCTCGTATGGAAAATCATAGTATAAATTATTCAGTAGGCAAGGGTGCCAACGGTACCCCAGGTGTCCTTCGCTCCACTACCTATAATTTGTCAGCGAATGGTATTGGTATGGCATGAACCGTAATATGCAAGAACATGAATGTTGCTACAATATATACAATCTTTGTTTTGAATAAGAACATGAATTGTATTTTTTTCATAAGTAGTTGAATTTTTTACACAGTTGTATATCTGCTGCCGCTTTTAACAACAAACATGGATTATTTTCTTGTATTCATTGTTTAAGCAACTGCAAGCATGAGTCAGTCGATATGATCGCGCCACCAAGTCAGTTCGCAGGTTCGCACATGGAACAATACCTACATTTTTTTTGCAATAAAAGAAACGATGTCACCTGCAAACTGTCAGATTTTGATATTAATAGTCACAAAAGTGGAAAGTTAACACAATAAGTCCAGTCACCTGCAATAATATGTCACTCTTCGAAGGCTGTAAAAATATGTGACACGCTCTTATGGCTCTACAAATAAGATCGTGTCACATATTTTTGCGGCCTTCGTTGTGTACCATATTATTGCAGGTGACTGTACATACTTACTTATCTATAATTTGAGAAAAGGTTATATCATTATTTTTGTGAAGTAACAAACTGTCAAATATATAATATAGCGCCCTGAAGGATCGACGACCTCATAGTCGGTCAATAGCATGACGGCAACTCTAAGCCACTCTGAATAGTAAGCAAAGTTGGTTCATGTTAAATCTACATAATCTCCATCTCCATTCCTATTCAAAGTGAAAAGAAAAACTGATGAAATTCCAAGTCAACTCAAACTTAACTTGGATTGAGAGGAACTCAGTGAACATTATTAGGTATTTGCTGCGAGAACATTATTATTATAAGACCTCAGTAATAATTTCGTGGCGGTTGGCGCTTACACTATTATTAATGCCGTTCCAATATTATTGCGGCCGCCATAAGGTACCTTTTACCGTGGAACGTCACATATCTTTCCTATTTCATATCTAGTGAACCTCTAATTCATTTCCCGAATCTCGCCGTAATAATTGTATAATCATCAAATAATAACATTAACCACTGTTTTTCAAGTCAGATCTGAGTTCGCAATGAATTTATAGGCATTAAATCGTTACTTCTCCGTATTTTTTCCTGTTGATATGAAGCTGGCAGAAATGTCATAAAAAAAATGATAGTAATAAAATGAAACAAATTAAATTTATTGTGTCTCCTGGGTGAACATGGAAGGTAGTAGACAGAGTCAGACCGAGAAAAGCCTGCAGTGATCTTGATAGCCCACGCGGTGAATGTGTTATTTTAAACGTCAAACATCTATGAAAATATGACGTGTCAATAACACTTGAACTGCGTGGGCTATCAAACTCGCTGCAGACTTTTCTTGGTGTAACTCTATCTACCTATATAAACTTAACATCGAGCTGCACATTCTGTGGAATATATTATTCATGAGCAATAGCGTACGTAGTCGTGAGTAAATGTACGTAGTTGATTGCTTCAGGCATCCCCGGCACAGACAAAACATCCTCTAGACTGAGTATAGTCGCGCTACCCCCTCTGCCACGCATACGGTAATTTTACTCCATGTTCGAGTCGAAAATGTCTTTGTGTGACGTCCGTGTCTTTGAACAGACCAATCACGGCACGGGACTTCGCTCACCTCGTCCCGCGCACCCCCGCATTTATGGCATCATCGGTTGCTGCATGAAATAATTGCTCTAAACTCGGTCTAGAGGATTCGTAATCTATGATCCCCGGGTACTCCGGAACAACGTGGGAATGTGCTTAATAGGCAACTTGTGGATTACTTAATTAATACCAAATTCTGTTACACCGTGTACTGTGTCAGTTACTAACAGTAATTAGAATCAAAGATAATTAGCTCAACGTATGTTTGTGCAAACCTGTAGGTACAGTCGCCATCAGATATATCGGAGCGGCCAAGGTGCTCACAAATATCTGAGCACGCCTTTATTGTCAAGGCGTTAGAGTGCGTGTTCAGATATTGTAAACACCTTGGCCGCTCCGATATATCTGATGGCGACTGTACATATATTTTGCGCGAAATGTGAGGAAAATGGGTACTACATTTTTATGGAGAAGCGGTCGTTCCCTTTCCTCTAACACAGGGACCGAATACCTGTATATTTTTCATACAAATTAACCAGTATTCAATTTCGGCATCTTGGTTGTTTATGTATTTTTTTGAACTTAATTTATTCTTTATTCTTTATTCTTTATTCTTTATTGTATTGCAGTCATGTTCATAATTACATTAGGTGTTACAATTTGTGGATAGTAGGTACATGACACCCTGTAAGGGCATTCAATATATCTTAAGTCTAGGTATTAAATATTTAGTACATGCATGCATCTTATACTAATAGCAATAAAATCTATATTCATAATTTTGATATTTTATATTTTATCGACGTTTATGCATTTTTCAATGTCAAGTTCATTTATAAAGCTAGTGAAATAAAATAACAAGATTATGATGATTATTAATATTAAATGTCCAGGTTAATTTATAAATAGATTCAAGTAATAAACAATATGGTCACTATTAATTAATTTAACTATTAAGTAACTTTTAGAGAATGCATGAATGTCGATAGATGTTCACAATAATATTTCAATAAAAACTTAAATAATTTAATTTGGGTAAATACATAGTATATCAATATTATTCCAGTGTTTGATCATTTAGAAATTCGTCTATTGTATAATATGCTTTCTCTAGAAGAAGCTTTTTAAGCGTATTTTTAAACTGTTTGTCGCTCGGTTCCTGTTTTATACTGTCAGGGAGTTTATTTGTAATTATAATACATTGGTAATAGGGCCCCTTTCTGCACATAGCTAATTTAGTATTTGGTAAGACTAGCTGATTTTTAGACCTACTATTAGTTTTACAGACTTCTCCTTTGGTTTTAAACAATTCCGAGTGGTTTCTAACAAAAAGTGCGGACTCAAGTATATATATACACGGTAACGTAAGTAATCTATGTTTTACGAAGTGCGGGCGACTGCTGTTTGGTATTCGTGTGTTTGTCAGAATACGGACGCATTTCTTTTGCATTATAAACAAATCATTTGCATCAGTGCTTCTTTTAGCTAATCTGATCAATCAATATCCTTACCTAAATACTTTTATATAATATCAAAGAAATAATGTGAAAGCTATGAGACATTTTGATTTTTAGCTATACTGGTAACAGTCTCTGCTCTGACACCCATAAAAACACATATTTCAGGCATCCCAATTAGCATTCGTGTTAAAAAAATATTTGAGGCGACGGGCCAAATTGTTTTAAATCCAGGGCGAACACTTTAAACGTATGTTAAAAATGTTATTTGTAGCCACGTGGTCAGAGTACCTAAAATGATGAAACGTGGGGATCAACTTGCTTTTTTAAAGATCATTAATTACTCGTACGTATCTTATTCATTTCGATAAACACTATTGTTTCGTGGTTGCCTTCAGCAGCGGTATCGGCAAATAAATAAATAAATAAATAAATAAATATTATAGGACATTCTTACACAGATTGACTAAGTCCCACAGTAAGCTCAAGAAGGCTTGTGTTGTGGGTACTCAGACAACGATATATATAATATACAAATACTTAAATACATAGAAAACACCCATGACTCAGGAACAAATATCTGTATCATCATACAAATAAATGCCCTTACTGGGATTCGAACCCAGGACCAAAGGCTTCGCAGGCAGGGTCACTACCCACTAGGCCAGACCGGTCGTCAAATAAGGTTACGATTCATGATTTAATAATCAGCCTTTATGATTCACAGTGTAAGGGTCCACAAGCACAGGTTCTAGTTGGAATTCGCGTTGACAGACTGCCATTTTATAAATACCTTAATTTGCACACAAATATTAAGCCCTCCTTTAATTTATATGTCGGAGATTGGCTGAAATGTGCCATCTGTCGCCTTCAAGAGGCGTTTTATCATGCAAACCTTGACAAATAGAGCAAACTAGGGTGTTACCTGAGTGGCGTTCGACGCAGTTCCGCTAAGACGTCATAGAGTGCGCTATTAAAACAATTGAAGTCGAGAACAATTGAAGTTATGCTGTCAATCAATCTTCAGATGAAGCACGATGAGAACGAACGGGAGAAGATGACGGTCTGTGGCGGCTCCTGGGTCAAATCAACTGGTTTGCTTAAGATAAGAAACGTATCGCGTGCTGTGATTTGTAATGAGTCTTGTGCAGTAAAGATTGTGAGTTGAACAACGTATTTCATTGAAGGCCCTCGTCATCCAAGATTGAAGGTTCTGATGTGCTGCAGATAGTATGATACACCCACAATTCCCGACATATATATAAATAGTAGGGTCAGTAAGGTCATTTAGCATGCACTTTAGTCTCAGGCGATGCCGCTTGGCATGATTGTTCCTTAGGTCAAACAAAGTTGATCTGGCCCGGTAGACAGGAGATCGTACCATGCAGACCCCCCAAAAAGGGGGGGTGAAAGAGTCGGCTCCCCAGGTCCAATCTATGCTATATTGCTTCCTAGTCTTAGCAACTAGGGCAAGTTATATATCATTTTCGTATAAATTAGGGACGAGGAATTCATTTTTGAAATAATTATTATGCCTTTCCATACAAAAAAAAATATTTTTGTACAAAACATGAAAATGTTATGTCATTTTTTGTGACAATTTTGGATGTTACAATCACAGTGTGGCGATTTGCACTAAATAAAAAATTGGACGATGTAGCCCATGTATTCTTTATTCTGGAAAATATCACTTTATAGTAGGCATTCATACATTTTTTTGTAAAAAAATAATAATTTATAGCGCGTGGCGGTAACGATTTCCATACAAATGGAACTGTGCCCAAAGTCAAAGATTAAAAATGTTTACTAAAACACTGAATTTGACATTTTAAAAGTATAAACATTATGTTTTAATAATTTTTCCATGCGTTTTTGCCCTTTTTTGGTACAAATTTGTTGTTTTTATTTTTCTCCATACAAACTTTCTCCCCCCCCCCTTTCCTCCCTTAAGGGTAGATATTTTTTAATTTGTTTTTATAACTAAATTATTCCTTTTGTAATTAATCGATGTTCAAACGTTCAGGTTAAAATGTTCAGTAGTTTGGGATCTACATGTGTTTGAGCTAAAGACATTTTATTTCATAATATCCCATACATTATAATATCTAACAAAACTCTGCTTACTTCCAGACATCATACAATCTAAACCCCTGAAGATATAAAGCTGAAATTTTCAACATCAATTAAATGCGACAGGTTTAAGTTTAAAATAAAATAAAATTTTATAAAATCAACGCTTAAGGGGGGGAAATGGGGGGGGAGAAAGTTTGTGTGGAAGAAAAATAAAAACAACAAATTTGTACCAAAAAAGGGCAAAAACGCATGGAAAAATGATTAAAACATTATATTTAAACTTTTAAAATGTCAAATTCAGTGTTTTAGTAAACATTTTTAATCTTTGATTTTGGGCATAGTTCCATTTGTATGGAAATTGTTACCGCCACGCGCTATAAATTATTTTTTTATTACAAAATAATGTATGAATGCCTACTATAAAGTGATATTTTCCAGAATAAAGAATACATGGGCTACATCGTCCAATTTTTTATTTAGTGCAAATCGCCACACTGTGATTGTAACATCCAAAATTGTCACAAAAAATGACATAACATTTTCAAGTTTTGTACAAAAATCTTTTTTTTTGTATGGAAAGGCAAATAATTATTTCAGAAATGAATTCCTCGTCCCTAATTTATACGAAAATGATATATAACTTGCCCTAGTTGCTAAGACTAGGAAGGAATATAGCATAGATTGGACCTGGGGAGCCGACCCTTCCCCCCCTCCCTTCTTGGGGGGTCTGCATGGTACGATCTCCTGGCTACCGGGCCAGATCAAGTTTGTTTGACCTAAGGAACAATCGTGCCAAGCGGCATCGCCTGAGACTAAAGTGCATGCACTTCCATACATTTGTGTTCCTTACTGACCCTACTATAAATGACCATGTTAGTTTGAAATTCATTGGCATACTAAGTTATCATTTTCTAAGCTGACAATTACACCTCCAAAACAAGTAGGTACTCGTATCTTATTTCGCAAACGACCTTTAAATAATGTGGTATAACATCGTTAGGTTGATAAAATAACATAATACTTAAGTCATAAACCGTATAATTACGTTCCCTCTAACGTTAGTAGGCACCGTAACGTTTACTGTCGAGCCTGATAAGGTCAACACCTCTGTTGCGTTCTGATAAAACAGTGGGTAGGTGTACTAACTGTTTACGTCATCAAACAATCGATAAAGACTTACACGGATTATTCGTATCTATAACTTCGTTTATCTTTTCGTTTTTGCTAAAATGACATATCTAGATTTTCAAAAGCGTTAGCGTTACTCAAATTATAAATATAGTATTAAAAGACAGCAGCACGGCTCCTCCAAGGTCTTCTAAGACTAGTTTCGCTTAGCAGCACGGGATTTCAAGGTCTGGATCTGAAGCCATCAAGATTTTAGGAGTTAAACCTCGTGGAACCCGTCATCAGAACTAGACCTTAACACAAATGTTCCTTCAGAACTTTTGAAGAACTAGCTTAACAAACATAACTAAGAGGACAAAAAGTGAAATATAAAATTCGTCGGCTTAAGTCGCAAACCTTGGAACTCCTCCGGGGGAGTTACGAGGTTTACGACTTTAAGTATTGTTGTCCAAGGTAGCAATTACCAATTTAATTGAAATGGAGTTAGGTTTGCGACTTAAGCCGACTTATGCGTTGTTAAAGAGTTCCGTTCTGGTTATCAGCGGCAGTTCCACTTTATCAAATGGCACTGTTCGTTTTGGATAAAAATGCTTGGTTTGTTGGTGAAAATAGTAAAATCGTTATATATAACAAAACTCTGCGTAGAGGGCGTCACTAATACTCAATCGCATGGCCTACCATGAAACACGACAATCGAAAGTTCGGTTTCTGCCTCTCTATCACTTGCTTATTCGATCTATAGAGAGGCAGATAACGAAATTTCGATTTTCGTTTCGCGGTAGGTATTTTTTTTTAAACTGTTTAAGGCGTAGTATGTATAAGTTACTCTTTGGTTTACTAAACAAATTATTGCTGCACTCTGGCGGCAAAAGATTGCAGTAATACTATTTATTTAATACCAAAACAGTACGCGGGTATATAGGCACTGTCGAGTCAATTGCAATCGCTATGAGAATGAGAACAATCCGCTAACGTTTGGGTGAAATTATTTCGGTAGGGCGTCGTCTGGCACGGATTCAATCGCCCGCCGGCCCTGTATTGCCATCGCTTCGCGAGCGTCCGGCTTCGGTCGACCAGAGTAGCTATGACTTCAAGATACCAAATAATTTTGATTGATTTGGTGTCAGAATTATGCTGGTGTACTTTTGTCTGCGTTTCGGTGAGCAACGAGCAATGAGGAATAGCTTTGGTGGATTTAGACTGGCGCACGCCGTGTCGCGGCGCCTACGCTTCTAATCCGCGGTTTTCCATTCTTGTCGCCTTCATGACACTTTCATTTTAATAATACTTGATATATTAAAACCAGAATTCAATATTCTTTGCTGTTATAAACTCACGCCTGGTATGCAATTTGGCATTCACATCAACATGTTTTGCCAATTAGCCGAAGCTATTAGGGACCATTTTGAAAGATATACATTTGCGAGTGAATATGAATAGGTATTCAAATTTTCAGAATGCCTGGAATAATCTCTGGAACAGAAACCAAACCCGTTAAATAGTATTTTCACCACACCAGCTCGGAAAGGCTTACTTTGCACTTCAAAAACTGATAGCAAAGTTGCATTTTATTCACATGTGAGGCAAAGTAATCAATTGCATATTTTGAGTTATTCTCTTATGTTTGCTGGTAGAATTGACTTTTAAATTATGATTTTGGTTGATAAATATTTAATAACATTCATTTGGATTTGATTTGGTTTGATTTTGTTTGATATTTTACATTTAGTATTTGCTTCGGGTTGGTGTGGTGAACATTTTTGTGTTTCACTCGGGGGCAAATTTTGCTTAACCCTCGTGCTTTGAAACCCTCGCAGCGCTCAAGATTCCATTTTTCGAACCACTCGCTACGCTCGTGGTTCAATTTTGGAATCTTTCGCTTGCTCGGGTATCAATATTAGCACGAGCGGTTAAACATCAACTTTGCCCCCTTGTAAAACAAATAATAATTGCGTTGTGTTGCGCTTGACCATATATCGAAGTTACGAAATATTGTAGTTACTGAAGATAACTAGAAAATAAAGATTGTTAATATTCGTATAAAATTACCACATGTTGTACCATGATAAGCCATTTAATATTGTGTATGATTTACAAATATTTATTTTTTATTGCGTTATATAAATGTCGGCGGCTGATCGTAAAATCCACTAGATATTAAATATATTAAGAACGGGTCACTCACGTATTTTACGTATTTTTTTTTGTACGTGTTTTGTTATTAAAATCCACTAGATCATGAAATTCCTAGGCATATTTATTTTAACTAGCAACCACCAACCAAAATCTTTAAATACTTACCCCCTTATTCATAAACGTTTACTAAAGTTAGGAAGCCGATAATAATCGTTTGTCCCATTTCATCATACCAATACATCGGAAAGGGACAAACGATTATTATCGGCTTGTCAACTTTAGTAAACGTTTATGAATAAGGGGGTTAGAGTTTGACGATTTGCCTACCGACGTTTAGGCATACCGAATAATGTGAACCATTTTTTTTCTTGCAGGAAACACAGTAACATCATCACTAGGTACGCAGTTATTTTATGATGTGCTTGGTATATAATAGGTACATCAAGGAATACATTGCTGTCATCAATCTACCGTATTATTTATAACAATTATAAGACACATCGTGATGAAAATTATAGGCATATTATGAAATGGCAGCATTTTATAATATACCTGCTCTATTCACGATTTGGCGGTTTTGCGACCGACGCAATAAGTACCTACATTGTTAAATCTCAATCTGTTACCGTGGCAGGTCGCATTGTGAGTGTGAGGATCGCTTATTATCTCGTACCAATACCTAAAGAGTACGGCGGCGCGATTCGGGAAATGAATTAGAGATTCACTTTGGGTCACTAGATACGAAATAGTAAAGATATGTGACGTTCCATGGCAAAAGGTACCATTGCCCCGGCTGAATATTGGAGCGGCGTTAATAATAGCGTAAGCGCCAGCCGCCATAAGGTACCTTTTTCTGTGGAACGTCACATATCTTTACTATTTCATATCTAGTGAATCTCTAATTCATTTCCCGAATCGCGCCGCGGGTCTTTATTATTTGCTTGTCGCTATTTGTGATGAACCCAATTCCAAAGTCACTCTGTCGTAGCTCATGGCTCATGTACGCTTGCATGTGTAGGTATTGTATATCGATTGGTCGGCGTAGGTGGACAACCACCATACATTAATCCTAAACAGTTGCATAACAACGTAGATTTGCCGCACTCATTCTTCGCCGATTGGATCATAAATAACCTCGCGTTCCCACAATATACATAGTTACTAAGAAAGTATTATTGTGTCCATCATTATTCAATCTCCTGCTGAAAATGATAACGGTGCCGCCCTCCGAATAAACCATAGATTATCTATGCACTGTATCTACGATAATATCTTGTACACGCAAAAATTTAAATAACAACATAATTATATTGAGCGGCTTAGGTACTTGGGTCTTTTGTAGCATGAGATAGTGTCAATTGTAGAGTAGTCTTTTTACAGTATCCAATTAGAAAACCTACGTGTGCTGAAAGTGGTAATCGCGTGCAGTACCTTAATACTTGACTGGACATAACAATTTTATTGTTATTTTAATTCTGAACATATTTTTTTACTAAATATTGCCAATGATTTTATGATATAAATGTATTTTCTGATGTTGACATGAAATATTTTAAGAATATTATCAATATATGAGTATGACTAACGCAAAGTCTATTGGAGAATGGTCTATGAAATAAATGAAAGAAGGCAAAACCTACGCAATCCTTTTGTGCACTGTATAGGAATAAATTTGGACCTCACAGGAGCAGTGGGAGTTTCTTTGGTTAGCGATCAGCTGGGCCTACCTATTAGGTTCAGGGTAAATATAACTTCGTCACTTATAAATAACAACAGGGTAAAATAAACAAAGAAACCGTTGGACGGCCGTAATAAACACCATAGGTACCTATTATATTTACTTTAAATCAAGATATTACTTATAACGTTATGAACGAAAAATTTTGTTTTAAATGATACTAAATCACGTAAATCATTAAAATGGCTGATCATACACGTACGGGGTAAAATTTGGCATAGACTGCTTTTAAATCTTATAACTGGGTTTAACTAGGTGAAATGTGGGAAGGGACCTATCCCTATCAATCAACTACTTTAAGGACTTACTCGAAGATTTTAGAACGAGCGAGCGAAGCAAAGTGAAGTTCTTACATTAAACTGCGAAACACACGGCTGGCTAAAGGCACGTCCCGGCATTTCGTTGTTTTTGAGCTGAACTATCAGAGTGAGAGGTGCATTAAATTTACCTGTAGTTAGACCAAGAAAAGTCTGCAGAGATTTTGATAGCCCACGCAGTGCAAGTGTTATTTTAAACGTCAAACTTCTATGAAATTATGACCCGTTTCATGGGACGCACGCAGAGGCAGCACCCGCCAGAGTGTAACTGTAAGGACTATTGTGAGTTGATGGGATCTTTATTACTAAGTTGTAAACGAAATGAATACCTAACTAGATTAAATCTAGAATAGGCCCTTGCGGCTATTGTACCTACCAATGATGCTGGCGGTATTGCCTCGTTATATTGCAATGCTGATACGTTGAGCGAGGTAGCCGTCAGCTCTTCGGTCACCAGTTACGTCAACCAGACGCTTCGAGATTTCTGCCAGCAACTTGTGCGCTCTGGGACCCCATGTTATCATAAAAGCTAGTTATTAATTTCGTTCAGCAGTATCACTGTATATTATATCTTGTTAATGATTTAATGTTTATTAAGGACATACCATTTCATCAATAAAGTGTCATGATATTTAGACTGAGATGATATTCGTGACACTTTGAGAGTAAGCCTACTTGAATAAAGAGTATTTTGACATTTTCGGACCTTTAATTAGTCAAGATGACAAAAATTTGTTTAATTAGGCATATCCAAACATCAAAAGCAATTCCATGCAAATATTTATATGTGACGTTCCAGAAGAAAAGGTACCTTAAGAGCCAACAGGAGTGGTCATTTCTCCATACAAACGTACTCCTCGTTTTCCTCCGTGGTTTTTGAAGCTAGAGCAATGATATTTTCAACACAGATTAATATTGTCAATATCTGTGTCGGACCGTTTTGCTTTTTTTGATATTTTTGTTTTTTAAGGCGCTAAAGCCCTTCAAAAATGGCCAATATGGCCTAATTGACTATGCCGCAATGAGAGGCGTGGCATTCAAAACTGATATCAATTAGCCAAAAAAGCAAAACGGTTCGACACAGATAATTTTATAATCATTTAGATTTCCAAATTTGGTTACGATTGGTTAAGTTTTGGAGGAGGAAACAGAGGAGTACGAAAGCTCGATTTTTGAGATTTTTACGCAGGATTTTTCGCCTTGTCCTTATCGCACTACTTTTAGGTGCCGCTTCCGTTAGCGAGACGGGTATATTTACCTAAAATATTTAGAACTCAGGTCCTGTTTCGTCTTAAGGCGGCTGGCGCTTACATCGCATAGCACTGCAATAGTATTTTAGCGGCGATAATAATAGCGTAAGCTCCAACCGCCATAAGGTACCTTTACCTGTGGGACGTCACATATTTGGACTGACGCCACAAAAATAAATTAGTATCACTATATTAGATGTCTTAGAATAAAATATTAAATCAGGGAAATAATCATAATTACCTGCCTACCTACGCTCGTAAAACACGTTAAAAAAATAATAATTATATTTTTTTAAGCGTTGGTGGCCTAGCGGAAATGCGTGCGACTTTCAATCCGGAGGTCGTGGGTTGAAACTCCGACTCGTACCAATGTGTTTTTCGGAACTTATGTACGAAATAAGGTTAATAACTTCCCGATTCAATGCTGCTCCCACATCAAACGAACTCCCAAGATAACCTAAAATGTATTTTGGGGAACAACAGAATATCAGGTCCGTATATAGTTCAGAGCTATATATATCCACGCAGTCCAATAAAGCCCCTAAACCCCCCTTTTCATAAAACTATTCTCGGTAAAAACTCCCCTATTCCCCGCCTAAGCAGATAGTTAAAATGTGGCAATGCTGCAAATGCAAATGCAAATGTGGCAAATATTTACTTCAATTCTTTGAGTACATTCCGGACTAGCAGCCAAGACTGAGTCACTATAATGTTATCGTGCTATTTTTATTTTTTTCTGCATTCTTCTTCTTTATTTCTGTACTATCGACTCTCGATATCCGCACAGAAAAAAACGAAAATGTAAAGTCTGGACTTTTCGGACTGTAGAAGGATATAACTTTTGCGAGAAATCGATTTGTTGGGAAAAATTTTTTTGACTACCAGCAAGTTCATGTTCGCCGTACGTATAGTACGTTGCTCCATCTTATTACATCTCAGGCCTGGTTGTATCCTTCAAATTCGTGCAACTGTGGGCCCAAAACTCTCACGTGATCTTACCGTATTCCACTGAATTTGCAGTAACGTTATTTCCTTGATTATTTTCAACTTAGGCCTATACCTTACACCCTCTGATTTTTTCTATATGGATATCTGAAGAGTCGACTTTACCTTAGTAAACTGATGACAATGCCACGATCCTCCGAAGCATGTGTCAGCAAGTTTTTATAGTCGATTTCAGGAGTGCCAACGATGAGACGGATATGATGTAGTTCGATCCATCTGCATTAAATCTGTACTTGAAAATAAAATGCATCAAATTATTGATGGAAAAAATAAATGAAATTAAGAATATCTTGTATAGTTTTATTTCTATCTATGTTTTAAAAGTGCATAAATTATAACCCCACCTGTATCACCAGAAACAAACAGCATCCGCGGGCCAGTCGATCAACTTTCTCATTTCCAGGAATTCCACAATGGCTTGGCATCCATACAACATTTACAGTGAGCACTTTTTTCGCATTTTCACAAAATGTATCGGTTATATAACAGAGGCTAATTGTTTGCTCTTTTGAAGGGAGATTTTTACAAAAGGGCCTTGCCGGAATGCCATAGTAAAATTGCCTCTGGCTGCAAATAAAATATACTTTTGCACGTTGATGCACGTTTTGCACGTTTATTACTATCAAGTAGATAGATACCTATACTTTAGAAGTTATGAGGGAACAGATAAACAAACATACCTACTCATATACATACCCTTCAAAATCATAACGCTCCATTTGATTTGCTGTAGTTGGGTATAAAGCGTATTCATTAAAAAAAATACAGGTCACGGAGAATACAGTAAGGGAATTGAAAGGTTTGCTTCGATAGCATAAAGTGCAAATTTGGAACCATTGAATTCCACTACTTCCACTCCAAGGAGAGATCGTACGTGTTCAGTTTCAGTCTTTAATCACAATATTTACCAACTATTCGAGTCAGTAAATGCAGCTGCTAGTCATTAAATCTCTAGGTGTGTGAGACAAACAACCATTAGGCACACAAGCAAAAGTAAAAGCGTTTGTGTGTGTTTTTTACAGTGTATTTAAAATAGTATTGCTTGGTTTACTAATGAAGACTTTTATATGAATTATCTTTTTACTTATTGTGTTTACTTACTGTCAAATTCGGTTGAAATAAAGGAAAGTATAAGGGCCGGGATCAGAAAACCCCTTCGTTTGATTAATCTTTTCATTGGGGTGACCGTACTGTTCATAACATGACTCATGCGCTTGTCAGGTATTGCAATCAAAAGCCGAATGTCTTGGCCACAGAGCTTAAAATAAATTGATTACTTTTGGCAAGCTCTTACCCAAAAAATCTCTATTGATTTGGTTATTCTTTCGTATTACTTGTTCATCTTTTTTGCAGATATCACATACATTACGTACTTGTATTTAACTGCATTACAAATAAATTTGAGATACGAATAACTTATTTTTATCGTAGGTACCTATTTCTAAATAAAAAAAAAACCTTACTAATTTTTAACTCACCTATTTCTAAATGTAAAGAATATTTTGAAACCGATGACATTGATTCAAAACCCCGATGTTTGCCAAAAAACATTCCAGTCTGGCACTCTTGACTATCTGATTTTACAATCTAAGCGAAAATGTGGTAATAAATAATATTGCGTTGGCGTTTATATTTGGAGCCGCGCGCGCGCCGCCTCTCGCGCCGGCAGTGAGCGCCTGCTTCGACGCGCGAGTACGTCGATCGACTCCCGCCCACCCTACGCCATCGCCGCGGTGACCAATTCTTCATTGTTAAAATGTACGTGTTCAACCCTAAAATGGTGTTTATTAGAAGTGGCCAAAAGTACACATACCCTCAACAGTGGATTGATTATTTAACAAAATTGTGATAGGAGCAGGGGTGACATTTTTGACAAGAACAAAATTAAATGCGTGATTTAGTATCATAATTAGAACAAATTTGAAATAACTGGTTTTTCTGGCATATTTGCAACTCTTCTAGGTTTTGTAAATATTTAGTATGATCAAGTGTACTCGTAAAACGAATACACATTAAAATTTGGCTACTGTCAAATTTTTTTTTTGTACATATACATTTTTACCATTAATGTATTTTTGATATTTAAAACTACGTAGTATTTTTTTAAATCGGATTTTTTTTATTGGTACCTCTACCTACCTACCTACCTACAGTAAAATTATTGTGTTTTATTACATAGGCAATATAAAATATAACATTTTAATTTGTATGCGTTTTTGCCACGTCTTATAAATGCCATTTTATATATTAATTTATTATTGTGATGTATATTATGTGAGCAGGTAAATATTTGAATAGTGCAGTGTGTTGGAATATTTGGAACGCATAGTTTACCCACTCTTCATACGTAAGTGCGGTTATAAATATTGTAGATGCCAAATAACGGATAGTGAATAATCGTATACCAAATATTTCTCACTGTATAATGTAAACCGTTGTATTGAACTACTTGAAGCCCAGTAGTCTATTAAATTTGCAATTAAGAAAATAATTTACTTTGAGTCCTGTGTCTGTAAATAGTTATTTGTTTTACAAGGGCGCATTTTTTTTGTTTAACCGCTTGTGCTAATATTGATACCCGAGCAAGCAAAAAATTCCAAAATTTAACCAGGAGCGTAACGAGTGGTTCGAAAAATGGAATCTTGATCGTTGCGAGGGTTTCAAAGCACGAGTGTTAAATAAAATTTTCCCCCGAGCGAAACACAAAATGTTTCACCACACCAACCCGAAGCAAATATTAAATGTAAAATATCAAACAAAATCAAACCAAATCAATTCCAAATGAATGTTATTGAGTATTTATTATCCAAAATCATCATCTAAAAGTTAATTCTACCAGCAAACATAAGAAAACAACTGAAAATTTGCATTTGATTACTTTGCCTCACATGTGAATAAAATGCTATAAGTGTAAAGTAAGCCTTTCCGAGCTGGTGTGGTGAAAATAATATTAAAGTATCGATTATAGTAATTAATTACCGAACGTAATTTCAAATACGAGTACTAAGCCCGAAGAGTTTCTAGTACGTAGGTACCTGGGTAACGTCACGTTACTGACCTGATATTTTCATATTTTTCCAAAGTATTTACACTTAAAATAATTATGTATAGGTTAACCTACCTATAATCTAGTAAAAAAAAGTATAGCGCACAGAACGGCTAGAAAAATTAGGTCAAACTATGTATAACGTCACCGAATATTAAGACATGCCTGTAATATCAATGCGTTAGAATGCATGTTCAGATATTTTTGATCACTTTGGACGCCCTGATATATCTGATAGCGTATGTACAAGTAGGTAAATGTACTAGGTTCCTTTTGTAACTTTTTCACCTCACCTCCTCTGTTCTCTTTTCAACCTGAAAACTGAAAAACTTATTTAGGTTCGCAATCATTCCTCCATGAAATTACACTCGAGTAACCGACAAGATATGTGAAGCACATAATGTAAATCGGAACGGAAACCCATCAAACACGTTTATTTACGTTCGTCGATAAAATTAGTATCGATTCATACGTTACGGTTGCTTCGTCCAGGAAAGCCTTATTGCTATAACTCTATCTACCTACGTCCATATCCGTAGAGATTTCGATCGCTTAATCCAATGTTGATTCATGGTTAAAAAAAACATTTATATTTACGTACTTAGGTACGAGTATGATTAGGTAAACGAGCATTACGCGTTTGTTTGTTTTGAAGAGCTCCAAGGATTTTGATACAAATATGTACAGGTTTCTTAGGTCTAAAAATGTATTGTTTGATATATTAATTGCGAAATGAGTTTTGTTTTATGCTCACAAACAAAACAAAAACTCTGATTATCCAACAAGGAACATTCTATATAGGTAGGTATTTAGCAGTGGCGGCGCGTCAAACATATCCATAGGCAAGCCGGGGTTAATTTGGCTTACATATTTCCTTAACAACTCTGCTCAAACGTCCAAAAACAGGCAAGCCGGTGGGAATCGGCTTTTATGGACGCGCCGCCACTGGTATTTAGGTACATACACAATGGAACATTTTACTAATTTTTGACGTACCTATATTACTCGTAAAGTTCAAATCAGGCCGTTAACCTCAGTAACGCGTGGAGGTATCGAGTTGAAATTAAAATAATATACTCAGGCCCCTTTTTAATCATATAGTCCCTTGAAGCTGTGAAAATAAAATATTCTAATATAAGTGGATGACCGTGAGCGACCGCTTTATCCATCACGAACAACCCTATTAGTCCCAATTATGGAAAATACATATTTATTATTTAATAAAATATATATTAATCATTATATTATCATGAGTTTTATAAAAGTGAAACGAAAAAGTAATCGCATACCGTAAAATGGGGTGAGTTGGGTGAAATTTGACTTTCAAACCTCGATAAAATTTTATTTTTACATGTGAAAACTGAATGGTGTAAGTATATAATAAGTGGTTCGGACGTTTGTATTTTAGTTTGTATTTTATTTTGGGTAGTTCCATTTCATAACTTTGACGATAAAGAGGAAAACCCACCTCACCCCGTAGTGCCTCGTATTTGGGGTGAGAGGGTTTTTCATACAAAGGTGATTTTGGAAGATTGTTGGATCGTTTTTTTATTATTATGCGTATTACTATAGCCCCATTTTAAATTGGAATACATTATTTTTGTAGCAGTAGCCTTAAAATCCCTTCTCACCCCATTCATAACCCAACTCTCCCCGCGAAACCTACTCACCCCGTTTTACGGTACATTTTAAAAGCTTCTAACTCGTATATTAATTAAAAAATAGAACGAAGGAGCACAGTTTACTACCAGTGAATAAACAGTGCTAGAGAATAAACAAAACGCACCACTTCTTATTTTTTTGGTCATTATAATTGGAGCCCTTCTTGTAAAACTAGAATTCTGTGTATTTCAAGTCCTGGTATTTTTTTTCCAGTGATTGACATTTCTGAGTATTTATATGGATGGCCAAACGGTAGTAGTATTCTCTTAACAAGCGATCTTTAAAAATAATTAAATAAAAAAAATAGATACATACTTATATAAATAGTATACTATAATGCAATGTAATAATTTTTCGGGCATTTTACCGAAAGCGAGTGTGGTCGTAATCGAGCGTATTATTAATTATTATATTATTATTTTATTGTTTTATATTCATTTGTTTATTGATAATTTTATACAGAGGATAAATATGCTAATATTGGATCAATGAAAGACGTTTGTTAAAATGTATTAACGTACTGAACAGTTTAAAGGTTTAACTTTGAATAAATAGACAGCAGAAAAGATTTTACAATATAATTACTGTACAAGTAGAGTGAAACATCATTGGAGCTCGTTGCAGCTGGCGTGGGAGCCTCTGAGAAGGCTACGAAACGCCCCGGGATAAATCACAATTATAGGGATCTTATTCCTGTCGCATACCAAAAATTCGCATCAAGTGAAGCAATTTAACCTCCTGACGACCAGCATCCTGATACATAGTACATAAATAAATAAATATTTAGATAAATATTACAGGACAATTTTACACAGATCTACCTAGTCCCATTGTAAGCTCAATAAGGCTTGTGTTGTGGGTACTAGATGGCGATATATATAATATACATATATATAATATAACACATATATACAAATATATAAATAAAAAACATTCATAATTCAGGAACAAATATTTGTGATGAAAACACAAATAAGTAAATGCCTTTTGACTCTTTGTCAACTTGATAGGCTTGAAAAAGCTAACAAGTTTTGGAACCCGGTCGTCAGGACGTTAAAAAGCCTTGAGGTCCGTCACAATTACCACAATGTAAATTTGAAATTTTAAACTTGTATTTGAATTTTACACTTATACTAGTAGGTATCGTCTGAAGCAAATGTTTGTTAAGTAAGTATTGATAATAGCAAGCCAGTTTATATTCAGTAGCTCACGCTAACGCTAAACCTATTACTTACCTTCTTAAAGCGTAAAAATACTTTTGAATTGTTATGGAGATAATAAATAATGTGCTCTTCTAATATTTAAAGACTGAAAATAATGAGTCTGATGTAAATGTTGATGTCTTAAGTAGGTAAATTCTGGCCCACAACGCAATATACTCGTAGGAGTCGTAGGTCTGTAACTAAACATTAAAAACTCATTCAACTGTATAAGCGTGGAATAATTCTGAAGTACAAACTCATTTTTCATTGTGTCAGGTAGAATTATTATAATTAACTTGAATTTCAGAAAAAAATACGTTTGAATACCTTTAAGAATCACTTTAATCAATTTTCTTCTATGAGTCAGCCCGATTCGAACTTAAAGATACCTACGTCAAATATTGCGACTAGATACGATATGGATTAGATAATGTCAGTGTCAAAAGTGACTTTTTTGTTTGAAAAAACATCTAACATCTAATCTATATCGTATCTAGTCGTTCTATTTGACGTATCTTAAAGTTCGAATCAGGCCGTCATCAGACTCATCAGTCATCAATTACCGATTATCTACTCGTATTTAAGATCGCAGGAAGCATTAGCATGACGACAGAACACGACAGAATGTTCTGGAGATCCTCGATGTGATTGACCAAAGGAAAGGCGTTCTTGGCTCAACGGGGCCCTGTTTACTACATAGTTTAACTATTTGTATACATGTATTTTTATATACATATACAACCCAGAGAGGAGCTAAAATCAAAATGTGAAAAAATAGTTCGAGTCAACCGGGTTCTGTTTCAGGCACCAAACCCTTTTGTATTTGTTGCGAGTAAACGAATATCCGAGTTTATTTAATTTGTATTGATCTCTCTGGGAACAAATAGTGTTATATCCCTGAATATCCAGTGGAGTGGGTACATGCGGGTGTGCCGAACTCCAAACGCGCGTTATGCGGTCATCCTAGAGAGGATGAGATTGGCGATCCAATGCATCGCTCTCTTTCATTTAACCTTGAACGAAAACCTGAGGGTCTTGTATTCTACTTGGCACTATTATTTTGCAATGTTCAATTCCTTTATTATTTCATTTAGAACTGGTAAGACTAATATACGTTCAAAGGCAATAAAAATACACCCTTTGTTGGATTTCAACATAAAGACGATATTAGAGATCTCATTGTTTTAGGGATCTCATTGGTTCCCTACTGAAAGTATATAAAAATTTTCAAAAAAATTTAATGACACTAACTATTTTCCAAAGTCTATTTATTCCAAAAGGAGATGACAGAAACATGTTAAACTATTGTTTTATTATAGTTTAAAATTGCTTGGGAAGCTTTTTAATTATTACCTATCTCTGTACCTATACAACATTTTACAAATGGCGGGCTTTGTCTAATTATGGGGATTTGTTGTTTTAAGAGGGCTATTATAATCTTATTGTAATCATCTCTTTTAATGAATCTTTATACATAGCACAATTTAAAATAAGGGGCCGGATTCGGATTTAGAAATATACATCTATTAGACATCACCAAGATACGATAACGATATGTTTAAGATCTAACCTGTCAAATTTGACATTTGCGCGATTCTAGAGATACTCTTGAACGATTTCCACAGGATATGACTTATCTAGAGATCTAATTCACATCTAATAGATATCTTACTCTATCTAACGTAAAAGTGACATTGGTTGCCCGAATTGCGCTGCAAAAGAGAACTAGTTGATATCTAAACTATAACGTATCTAGAATGGATCTAGTATGTGTCGTCTCTTGTAAATATCTTGAAGTTAATACGGCAGAAGGACAAATAGTGGACTTAATGACTTAGGTAATCTGTAATAGTCAACGATATTAAATGGTTAATAAACTTGTATTAAATTAAGACAAAAATACATTCTCAGATGTGAGTAGTATTTAGTTAGGATATAGTTAAATACAAGATGCTAAAAGTGAACACGAAATTGAAATAAGAATAGGGAAGAAAATAAAAATAAGTAATGGAATGAGTTAATATTCCCTGTTCAATCTAGTTGATTGAACGTTTAATCGAAAATCTCTTTGTTTCATTTGTGTGGCTTCGTGTCTGTACATTAGGTATATTCTTTAATATTTAAGTTAATGTCTTACTTGTAAAATGTTACTTTTAAGCTAGTGCTTTAAGGGTGCTGTAGGTTCAGCCAGTAGAGTTCTTAAAAAATCGTTAAGGTCATATTGTTTCAATCGTGTTTAGATCGTAATACGGTTCCCAAAAACATTAATAACAATATTGAGATCTTTGTCTAGTAACTTCTTGATAGAACTTAATCATGATCATAGGTCTTTAACGTACCCTTAAAAAAATTGCTTCCAAAAATGCGTACCTAATGTTATTTTTTGATCGAACTCATCGATTACTTTTTTACACGACTGCCCAAAAAAAAGGGTGTATTGTTTTCAGCGTTCATGTTTGTATGTATTTATACTATGCACTTGTCTTAAATATAATTATAACCAATAGTATATTGTATGTATATATTTAATTATTTATTTATGTGAGTTTCTTTATTCCACCTTAATTTTTAAATGTTATAATATGGCACGCACGGCCGTCCGCTCACTTCTCAGCGAACTGCGTTCGGAGAAGGACCTGAACTGACAAATCACTGCACCTTAAAAGTGAAGTTCGGATGGCAACTGCAGCTGCATTAAATACTGGTGCGTGGCGCGACGTTACCGCTGCGCCCTTGACACGGGCGCAGTATAAACGACGTCAAAGATGTGTTTACACTTTTGCACCTTACTCCATTATAATAAGGCGAAAAGTGTAAACATATCTTTGACATCGACTGTACCTTAAGTACCTATGAATAAAATTAAAGACGTTGGCCGCCACCGCGCCGCATTATTGCCGCGATTATGGCATTCAATCCGTCACTCATTCTTTAAAGGAAATTGACAGATAAGTATAGTGGCGGCATCAACGCCACAGCAGTGATTTAAAAATACATCACCATCAACATCCATTGACCTTATTGGATTTTATTCGGCCCAGGCAATAATAGAATTACATATGACACACTTTATTTATAGACATAACAACAACTGAATTAAAAATGTATCACCTACACCTTCTATTAATCTTCTTAGATTTGTTTCGGCTCAATATTACGTACAAATTATTTAAAGATATACCTATATAACAACAAATATATTAAAAATATACAGGCTGGGCAACTTGACCAACATGTTTTTATTTGCGAAATAGTGCAACTATAATTATATGTTTTAAAATATTATTAATTAATTCATAGACGGTTAATGATAGAATTTTTAGGTCGGTCGCACCGTGTCATCCAGAAATAACCGCGTCCGGGCGGTCACCGAGCGACATTTACATCGCGACTGTGCACTTTCTATTTGCGAACCGCACCGCCCGCGGGCGCCCAGGGATCCACTACAATAATAAATTACGTCATATCGTCAGGTGAAAGGTTATTTATATTTGTGTCATGTTTTATGTATAGTTTCACGTAAGTCTAGTGTAGGTACATTCATGTAAGGTAGCTTTGGACACTCTCTTCTTAAAACTAGCAAAATATATATAGTATTATCGACAATAGTCTAGTACCTAGGTATAAAGATGATTAGAATAGAAAACGTAGTTAAGGATTCCGGACCACTGAAGGCACTGAACTACCAAACTACTTGCTTGATTTATCTAAGTACATAAATAACTCTTTAAATATTTTACCTATCAATATGTGACTCTGGTAATTATTCATACACTCTGAATTTTTATACGGGATTTACATAGTTAAAATTGTGCTTCTGTATAAATATGCATATCACGATCCTGGAATATTTCCTTTGACAGAGATTTAGGGTGTTGTTATTTAATTTATGCGGGTGTATCATTTACCAAGCTTGCCTTTAAGGATAAATTTAGCTACGTCCGAAAAATTAATCAGGATTTGTATATAAATGTAGTCATACGTAAGGTACTTGATACTTGAGTCATTGTAAATAGAGGTGACAGCAAGGTGTCATCTATTGGGCATTAGCATGTCGAGCACTAGTACGTTTACCTTAATATTATGCATTTTGATGATGCATTGGTAGCCGAGCGGTGAAGCGAGCTGCTTTTATATCGGAGGTTATGGGTTTCAACTGTGGCTCTTCTCGGAACTAAAAGTCCGTTTAAGCTAACTGCACCAACTTTGACGTCACAAAGTGTGGAAATTCTATTTTTATGGAAGTTTTACGTTTATGGTATGGTATCACTTTACACTAATCAATTTTGTGTACAGTTAGATTGGTCCGAATCTATATACGAAATGTAATTTTATATTTATTAATACCTAATTGCTATTCTGTCAAGGAAAACGTCGGGAGGATGCCTGGACGCGCATAATATTATACATATCACTCAGCCCGTAAAATAAATTGTTGTCACATATTTCATCAAAATTTAATTATGTACATTGGTATCAAACAGTCGAGTGTCGACGTTACGATGCAACACACAAAAGGATACAAACATACCCAGCCACATATAAATAACTCCTACAATCGACATTTTCTTTGCCGTAGTCGGGTTAAAAAGTCATTCTACTTACTGTCTTAAATCTCACTCAGTGTAACGCGAGGTCGTGAGTTACTGAGCTTTATTATTAATTATTATTCTCTTTTTATTCGTCTTTCATAATATAATAACACATACAATACAATACACAATACATATAAACACCGTAACATTATAAAAACCGTAACCTACTAGGGTGCCGCCAGCAGCGGACTAGCGTTTACCTTAACCAACCATATCATAACCAATGTAAAAGTAGATTTGGCAATAATCTGTGTTTTAGTCTTGATGCCTTATTCTACTGATATATGATATACTTTTTGCTCCTTCCGCATTAATAAAGACTTCTTGGGACTCGTACGTACCTTACACACTTGCATCAAACTGTAAATTTTTTTATGGAACTATAGCTGCTGCGCGTTATTAAAAACATGCTGCATGAAAATGAACACAACATCAAAAACATACTAGCACGAACACACTTTATGGTTTAAGCTTTCTTTGGCCCGAGGTGATAGCTCTCCCTTGCTCAGTAACTGATTGCAAATAGCACGGTCTTGGATATTAAGGAGATTACACCGCGGCCTTCAAGGCAGCGCAGTGCAACCCACAGGAAGAGCGTGATAATACATTTTTTCTGCAACGATTCTGGAAATGTTCAATTTAGATATTGGTAAAATGAAAATAAACTCTTTATATTTCAATTTAGCCATATTACAATGCAAAACAAATGACGTGTTTGTGATAATTTCAAACGATATATATTATTAAAACTATTTAATAGCCCAGTACATAAGGCACTGGTCCCACCGCGAGCTAGTAAGCTATGAGCTATCGGCTATAAACACGAACAAAAGATAAGCACTCCCGTGTAAATAAAAGAGACACGGCGATATGTATAGTTACTCGCCCAGCGGTGAGCTATAAATATCGCCGTGTCTCTTTTATTTACACGGGAGTGCTTATCTTTTGTTCGTGTTTATAGCCGATAGCTCATAGCTTACTAGCTCGCGGTGGGACCAGTGCCTAAGATATGTCTAAAAAATAATTTCGTAGAATACTGGGCTCTGAAGCAGTAACTGAGGATGCGATGCTACACTGAGAGCGAGTTAGACTTTTTTAATAGTAAATATATAGGTATGTTTATGTTAAAAAGTTCAAAGTTTTTTATTGTATATAAGTATCAGGTTACATTTATTTCATTCTAAGAGTGGGCGCTCTTAACCTTATACCACCGTATTTTTATTAATATTACATGTTTTCTTTTCAAGATCCACTCACTCACTCGATAAAACAACTGAGGAAGTTAGAGCGTTATATGTATCTCATTCTTTGTTCTCTTACATTTACGACATTCTTGAAAACAAAAATATTTATTATATTTCAAAGAGCCTTTTGTAGACCATTTTATCTTCTTAAGAATTCATGTGAAAATAAATGTGTACAAAATAAAGAAAGCTCCTGTGCGAAATTAAATACTGTTCACGTTTCTTAGCGAGATCAAAAAACCGCTTACTTAGTATACCTGCAGAGCTTTATTTGAAAGTATAACAAAGCTACAAGCAACGTCGCATGGATTATATGTAGAAACATAATTATAACATAAACTGGTGAGACGTCTAACGTCTGCGATGGATTATATGTTTCTATATATTATAATCCATCGCAGACGTTAGACGTCTCACCAGTTTGTGGAATAATTACATTGTGCAATAAGGGAGGTATGGGAAAAATTTATAATTATAATCAATAGAAACACGATGTGAGGCCAACGCGTTTTATAAGTCGAGTTTACAATTTTAATCTCTTTCATGTCACACAATGTTTTACACTTATTACGCAAAAGGAAAGATATTGAACCTGCCAAGTACCTTCATTTATTATTAATATTTTACTAGTACGTAGAGCACATTAAACCATAATAACCACTACATGAGAATGAGAACCCATATTTAGGTGAAGGGCGGGTAAATGTCGGTCACAAATTACAACGCCCTAATACTTACCTGAGGATCTTGACACAAGTGTTAATCTTTTTAATAGGTACTATATATTTACTTATCTAAACCCAATGTCAGACATCGCGAAATTGATATTAGAACAAAAAAAAACAGTTTACAGTAGTTAATTTTTTTTACCTAATATCTCTCCTCTATATACCTATGTAATTCGCGGCTTTATAAAAATAGATAAAAACACTTACCTACATGTTTATTCCATAAGGGATCCCATGACGTCACTTCTTTTTTCCATTTAGTACCAAGGTATTAGAGCGCTCAGTAGGCATTTCTGACTTACCTACCTAAATATTATTTATTTATTTATGTCCCAAATAAGTGACACAACATTACAGTAAAAATTAAGGCACTGAAACTACAAATGAGAATACAAGAAAACAACTAAAAAAACACAAATAAAAACCAAATACAAATTAAACATAGGATTTAAATATTGGTTTAACGTAGTGTCATTTAAATTATGATCTCATAATAAAGGACTGTTGATACCACGAAGAAGTAATTAATATACGAATATACATATTTCTTCTTCTTGTAAATCTCATTGTAAATCTCGATGAGTGATGATCTTGCTTGCTATACATATATAAAACGATATTCAATAAAGCAGAACGGATAGCGAACTAAGCAAACCTTAGAAAAAATCTCTTTATTCATTTTAATAACCATGCAAAAATATTTTCAAATAAGTAAGAAATTAAAATTGTATAAAAGTCGCTGAAAAGTGTTTTGTTTATTTTATTTTATTTTGTTTATTTTATTTTACAATTAGCACTAACAGTTAAACCTTACGTACTAATCGATGTTATGTTACTTATGTCTAACATGCAGACAGGTACTTAACTAAGACGGATTAAATTACATGAGGGATAAAATTAATTACAATTGCAATAAAAATAAATTACCATAAATTAGTATAAATTAAATAAAAAACAGGTACACGAGCAAAATGTCATAAATTATAATTATGACTATAATGCTATGTCGATTTACAGTATGGAGCTTTTCGCCACTATTGACTCAAGGTAACGGTTGGATGCTGATATCGCTTGATATACATATTTACCTCTATTTAATTATTTGCAGAGTAACGTGGTAGAGCCAGCAGCATGGTGGCGGGTGACGTGACGAGGCGCGCGTCGCTCACGGCGCCGTCTATGCATCGTCGGCCCTCGGTGCGCCGCGGCTCGATCGTCAAAGGCTCTCAGTCTCAATCCCAGGTACGAATATCATATAATAAGTGGGAAGATGCTAGCAACCTCCAATAAGGTACAAAGAGTATGATCTGTGCCCAAAGCATAAATTCGTGCCTTTGCGTGCATGTCGAATAGCAACCAGAGTATGGTAATTATGACGTGAAAACGCTTCCCTCGTCTAGAGCGAAGTTTATTCGAGTTTATTCGGCAAGATTTTCCGCGCAATAACTTTATCGACACAATCGTCCTACCTCACGAACTTGTCCGAAGTCCCTAAAGAGTTTCGAAGTAATTAAAGCATTCGCAAAGTAGCAAGTATGAGTGGTCTTCAACGCAAAGCCATGTATGTACTTACTTAGTTGGTAATTTTGTTTGTACATTTAAGTAAATGTACAAACAAACTTCCCAAGTGGGAAGAGTGGAATAGGGGAAAGACGAAAGAAGCTACTCGTAGTTGAGCTGGAAAATTTCCCGGACCCAAACGCACTTAATCATCATCCTATTTAACCTCTAGCCGCCCAGAGACCTATAAAAAGGTCTCCTGTTCCATTTTAATTTAAACTTTGTGTTGACAAAATAAAGTTTCATTTTGCTCGGCAAGGTTTGATACAGTATGGGCGGCTAGAGGTTAAGCTACGTCTTCATGCTTATTTTAACGCCTAAAAGAGCTGGGTTTCGCTTAGCAACTCAATTGAACCAAATAGTGTAGGTATTGGTTTATGATGAAAGCAAATAGCATCTGGTCTAATACCCACTTAGGAAACTAGGCCTTACTGGGATTAGTCCGGTTTTCTCTCGATGTTCACCGACGAATAACTGATAAATAGCACATCGTATTGATAAAACAGTGATCCTAACCTGTTTGAAGCCATATCGTTCCGCTGTCACGGTTCAAAACCAAAACGAACAACGTTGCTTGATATGCCATTGCCTTTGCCCACCGGTTATTGCACATGAAAAGTAGAAAAAATAATTCTAGAATGAGATTTTAGTATTAAATACATTCTTACATTTACCTATATACAATTTTAATTCCTTACTTATTTGAAAATATTTTTGCATAGTTATTAAAATGATTAAAGAGATTTTTTCTAAGGTTTGCTTAGTTCGCAATCCGTTCTGCTTTATTGAATATCGTTTTATGTAAATCAGCTTTCATTGTGTTGTGTTTAAAGATTAGAAAAAACTCTTCGTTTCTATTTAAATATCTTTGCATTCGTTCTTCTCTATTGGGGATCAAAGAGGCTATAGCAAAGCTTCAAAGAACCTTTACGCAAATCAAAGTCCCATAATTTAGTTGAGTGGGAGCAGTACACAGCATTGTTTTAGAAGTGATAGGATTGCGATTCTATATCTCTATGACTTTGTTCCGATGTTTTGTATGATTAGGAGTAACTTCTTACACGCATTTACTTGGCTTCAATTAGTATATTTGTGTATTGTCTGAACCTATATTTGGGTCAAATACATTTTAGAAAATATTCTAGTGCTCACGCCAATTCCTGGGATTAGTTGCCAAGCGGAACCCAGGCTCCGAGGAAAACGCGAGGATATGATGACATTTTAGAAACGAGGTCACTTCTGTGGACAATACAATAAAAGTATGGATACATAATTAATTTATAGATATCCCGTTCCTATTTGAGTTTCAATAACTGAAAAAATATAACCCGCCCATAAAGGTGCCGCGAAAAAATTAGCTTAGATCTAAATTTGCGATGTCTACAGGAAAGTCGCGAACGAGTTTGTTGTAAAATGTAAGTATATGGCCCATTTATTTAATTTAAACCTTATGACTATGAGCCATTTTTAAGTGTCTAATTGAGCTAGCTAACTTCCTTAGGTAATTTACATGACAATGACAATACGAGTAATATGGTAGGTATAGTATGTATGTCGAACTGATCTGACGTTACTGTCGAACGGTGACCAAAGGAAAACACCTCATCAAAAACCGGCCAAGTGCGAGTCGAATCCGCGTTCCAAGGGTCCGTACATTACACAAGTTTTAACAATGTACTTTTTATAAATGTGAAATGTTCTTCGAGCAACACGGAAAGGAGGCGGCATTCGCACTATTTCCCCTCTGCCGAGGTACAAGATTAGCGCGTCAATTTAATCTAGCGCGGGTAATAAAACTAGTTGCACTTGGATTTTTCACTAGACCGAGTCCAGACGCGCGCGTGAACACTGCTGCCCAAAAATGCCTGTGTGCTCGGTTTTTTGTTATAACGTCGGGGACATCAAATTTACAAAAAGAAAGTGTTACATTTCACATGTAATATTTTTTTTTACATATCATACGTTAAATTACATTTAAATACAATCATTATATTTTAGTCTCAAGTAATTGTTGGATTTATCGATTTTGCTCGCTCAGTACAAATTGCGGATCGGTCGAGCGACAAATCCGACTTCTCATCTCTCAGAATACAATGACATACTTCAACGAAAATGTGTTAGTGTGCGTGTTGTGACACTAGTCACTCGTCCGTACACAAAAAGAGATCGAGGTTTGCAAGATTTGTCTCTGACGTGTGTCATTTTCTATGTATTTGTGTCGTCATTACAGATTGGATTTTGAATGTAAGTGTGTGAGAAATGCGACTGTGTGCACCTTTCCCCCCGCGAAAAATGGCAGAAAGATTTGTACGGCGAGATATCGGCCCCTCCCTTCCGACATGTCGAAAGCCGGTGTTGCTCGAAGGAAATGTTAGTGAAATGCCTTTAAAAAACCCGTAGGGCTCGGAACAAAAATTAAGTAATTAGTTCCGAATCACGCATGACTGCACATTTCTAATAGTTTTTCCTGTCATCTATAGGTAAAGAACTATTTTGTGTAAAATTTAGGTTTCAAATGAAGCAGATCGACTCTCCTAACTGCGACATCTGTGAATCAGTAGGTAGATGTATATCACTTACTTGTAGTGTGTTAGTAGACATCGCGCCCTTAGGGAGGTGCTCATAACTTCGGCCAATCTAATGCCTTGTGACATCGGTGCCTTCATACATGCTTTATACACATTCTTAATAACCCAACATCGGACACGGCATAAATGACTGAAGTTGCTTAGTAATTTTTTTTTAAATACTATCTTGATAGGGCCGATATGTATAAAGGTCCTGTAAAATAATAAATAAAATAATACATATCTATCTTATCTAATACCTTTAAACGAGCAATTCTTGTTTATTTATTTATTTATATGCAGGTATCTATATATATTTCGGGAATTTCGGAAACCGCTCCAACGATTTCGATGAAATTTGCTATATGGGGGTTTTCGGGGGCGATAACTCGATCTAACTAGGTCTTATCTCTGGAAAAACCTGCATTTTTGAGTTTTTATATGTTTTCCAAGCAAAGCTCGGTCTCCCAGATATTTATATATTATGGGACAAATCTTACACAGATCGACCTGATCCCACAGTAAGCTTAATACCTACTTAATTTCTCTGAGGAATACAGCTTAAGAGTCACACGGGCCTAGCCGCCGCCATACAATTGAAGTTACGCTTTCAATTTGCTTTATGGCGGCGGGTTCGTGTGACCCTTAAGAGAAGAAACTTTGGTTAGATTATTTTTACTGTGTAATAGGATTGCTAAAGGAAGCCTTTAGAAGTATTCAGAAGAGGAAACGTCAAAGTACATATTGTGACGTTTGAGTAAATGAAATTATCGCTTTTTGCTATAAATATACATATATAGATCCAATGCTTTTAAATCAACTTATAAGTAATTTTTATTTTCAAAGTTCTCCTACTGATAAACATTTTGACGAAGAAATAGATTAAATATAGTTGCAAAATATCTATTCTGTGTCCTGAAAACTCCAGAACGATATAATCGAGACAGAAAGTAGGTACCTAATACAACAAACTGTAGCATAAAAATATTGATCTCCACACAGTTATACAATTGTTAATACTAATAATAATTAAATAATTGTAATTGTGTGTTGTGTAATTGTTGTTACTATTTTTGCTTGTATGTAAATTCAATGCTGACGTGTAAAAGTGCCCTTGTGGACTATGTGCTGAATAAATGTTGAAGTTTTTTGAAGTATTTTCACACACTTTGTCCGCGAAAAGGTCATTAAATACTCGTACTTGCAATTCCACTATAATCCCCTTCGGGGTTGAATTTCATAATATTTCTCAGTGGAGTTTTAGGCTACCGTAACATCGGGGTACTTTGTCCCAAAATCAAGATACTTTTTACTTTTCGTTTGAGCACTTCAATTTTAATCGCATTATGACACTTTTATAGTCATAGGTATTTAATTGTGGGTATAATCAACTCATGCACATACGTAAAACTTAATAAATCAACCTCTAAATATTTATTAATTTTTCGCAAAGTTTGAGCCAAAGTTGCGCTTTCAAGCGGGTTTCTTTGGCCATCGATTTTTCATTGAGTACAACGTAACGGTTTGCAATAAAGGCGCAAAGAAAGCTGTTTAAATTTATTACACAATATACATGTATATCAAATAAGGACATAGTAGTAAGATTTGTTTTTATTACACTAAAAAAGCAAACTAATCAACACAAAGTAATAAATCTATTAAACATGGTTTTTTTAATAAAAACTTTGCCAAAACAATCAGAAAAACCTTCTAAACTTATCGATCATAATCATTAGAAATAGTTAACGTGTAAAAAATTAAAAATTAAATATGAAAAATTAGTTTTTCTATAGAATTATTTTACTAGGTAGGCACCTAGTTAACAGTCGACTGTAACTAATCAGTCTTAAAAATTGATAATCATTTTATAAGATATTAAACTTATGCGGCAGATGTTCTTATATCTTTGTTTTCATGAATTCCATTACAATCTAGAGAATCTGTCTTTGAAACCTGAGCCTGTGGTTCATCCAGTGCTCCAGCACAGAACGAACCACTGGCTGCTGTTCCTGGGATCGCGATTTATAACCTGCGTCAATAGTAAATTGTCTTCTTAGTTAGCAGATTGATCTCGTGCCGTTATGAGAGCTTCAGTAGATGAAGCGAGACTATATCTGGGAAGTTCAATCTTTTTTTCGTTTTGGGACAAAGTAACCCCCATGGGCTAAAGTACCCCGATGTTACGGTATGTCTCTACCAGACTGTGTTTGTTAAGAACCAATAGAATCACTTCATTTGTTTTCCTCGCTACGGGTGCAGTGATTCTATTGGTTCTTGAAAACACATCCTTCTCAACCTTAAAAGCATTTAGACTAGAGATGTCATCGCTGTCATTTTCTTAACGACACAGTCTGCCGAATTTTTCTACATGATTTGTACCGTGTACTTAACGTACAAATAGCCATGTCATTCCATACAAAAGTTTGCAAAATTGTGCAAGTTTTTCGGCAGAGGGGTAAGCTCTCAATGGCCACTCCAGTTATTAAATGCTCTAAGCTCTCAACGCATCCACCTCTGGTCGAAACGCAGCCTTATAGGTATATTATTTGAATGTGTATCGTAAAACAATTCGGAATGTGAATGTGTATATAAATTCCTAAAAATATACCATGTGTAATTTTAAGTGACATCGTATTGTAACATTGTAAACTTCAAGGTCCTACTTTAATTGTTTAGGCTCTGCGTTTTCTGTCCCCACATATTTTAGTAACGGACCTGTTTTTATTTACATACAATACTCATAAAATATAGTAAATCTAAAGGCTGACAAGATAAAGCAACCCCAGGTTAAAATAATTTTCTAAGGACAATAAGATGATCAGGCACATAAAACATAAGTTTTGAGCTAATTTGTCTCTAAGCAGAGAAACCCTAAAAACAAGCCTCAGTTGGCCTCAGCTTTATCAACCTTGCTTATGCAGTATTGGACATTCCTGTCCTTAATATAAATAAAAAAATAAAAAAAACAACAAAAATCAAAACATTATTATTTCATAGCTTGGATGTTACATAGGTGAAGTACATTCCCACACTAGGCTTAGCCTGTGACGTGGGGATCTAAGCCAAATACAAATTTAAAACTAATAATGTTTTAATAGTTGGAGTGTTATTATTTTCGTTGTGTTAAATGTGTTTGTTATTGCAGGAGGTGCCGTGGGACATAATCGACCGGTGCGCGCTGCCGGTCGTGCTGTGCCACGCGTTAGCCGTCGTGCTCTCGACCTTGCTCAATGCTCTTCATCTGAGCAGCATCTCCGTGTTCACATTATTCCTCTGGTTCGCCATCTCCGTCACCGGCTCACTCTGGTTCTACCATAACCTACAGGTAAATAAATTAGATATTTTTATCGCTAGTGATTAGACTTGGAATTTTTCAAAAATCTCTCCCACTCCATCCAACTTAGAAATGCTCTGTTTGGCCCTTTGATTGTCTGGTAGAGGGCACTTTGAAGCATTGAGTCGAATATACCACATTCCAAAATACCACACCTCTTGAAAAAAGTAGGAATACTATATTACTCATATTCGCTCATCAATCTCATCATAAAAAAATCATTCTGTATATGTATATGTATAATACATGTTTATCTATACATGTAGGTCCTGATATTTAACAAAAACAACATTCATAATTTTGCATTTAACTATAAGTAAGTTTAGATATTGCAATCTCAGAAACGTTAACCGGCAATTTGGTACATACTTACCGTTTTATTGAAACATGACACAAATGTCCAGCGAACTTGAAAGCGTTTTTTTTTTCTAAAAGCCGTTATGGTCTCAAAACCGAACCTGAACTTAATAAAATATTTATGTTCATTTAAGTATTCATTTGTCAGTACTCGCTGTGCAGCTCACTATAGCTACCTTATTCCCAAGTACCCAAGCTATGTAAAAAATATTAAGCCGGATACCTACTGTAAATTGTCAAATTAAGATCAAATTATTAAGACGAAAGTGGAGGATCCATGTGAAATCGCTTTTTCATAGAAACGTATTTTCCTCTCTGGAAATTAACATTATTGAAAAGGTTTTGACACAATTAGGATTGTTCATTTTTTTTCAAATGTTCTATTTCGAAAACCATTTCGAGATATAAGGTTTTTAAACAGTTTCCGACATTTGCTGCGATATAATAATTGAGGATTGAAGATATTTCAACAAATATCCTTATGACCTTAGTTTGACCTTCTCCTGGGCTGAATGTAAAGTCATTGCATAATAAAAGTTATCGAACCATAGTAAATAAATCCGTCACTCACGTATTGTCAAAGTTATCATTGTCATCGATTGTCATAACAAAATTTTTCAGTTAAACTGCTGCGCTTGTTTGTTACAATTTGATTTATAATTAATACCTAAACAGTAGATTTCATTGCTTAATAATATATCAAAAACCTTGTTCCTATGTGTGGGAATGATTCACAAAAATAATAGTTCGAATCCACGAAGACCTACGACGTGAAAGATGGTGCCGTGAATTAAACTTGAAATACCTACCTACTTCACGTGTTACACACAGTATTGCTGTGAGAATCACGTCGATGTAAGTATAAAATTAATATTAATTTACTACAATTAAGTATTTAAAAGCTCACTTTATTGGTAGGGTCGTGGTATCTATTTATTTTCTGTGGTAATGTAGCCAGAGTATCTAAAGGCAAACCGTTAAACAGAGATGGTGCCTACTAGAAAGAAGGAATATACAAGAATACATAGCCATACTCAAAATTCAGCCTGAAACTGCTTTAAAAAGATATAATTTCTAATTTCCAGGTACATGTTGCAGTTCAAGCTGCTGATATCATGGTGGACAAGACTTAATAAAGAGTTGTGAATAATAAAACATGTTTTTGTTTACCTACTTTTTTATTAATTTGGGGAATATGTTATATATGTTTCCAAAAAAAATAGTAACTACATTAAATGTATGTTAATCATGTTCTGCACGAGCATCTGACAATGAGGGCTTCTTGTTGACCACCCAGAAGAGAAGTGTATGGTTTGTTATTTACTCTGTTCCCAGGCATTATTTACGGTCGTAAAGTATTACGACGATTAATAATTAATATGACGGTTTCAATACAAAATGCTCAACTTTGTTCTGGGCCCAAGTGCAGTTACATATCTCACAGCTGTATCTAAATAGGAATCACGATGACCTGAAATAATAGGATATAATTAGCAAAATTGGCATGTTCCTAATATAGTAGTATAAGTATGTAGTACAATATCCAAACAATGGTGACAAGCCGGTAGAAAGCACCCACTGGGTGCTAAGCTACCTTTAGCAATGGACGCTTGTAACGATTTTATGAATCCAATCTTCTTACAAATCGAATCAGTTAAAATATATATGATGTAGGTAACTTACATTTGTATTTTTGCTCCCTTGATTTCAGCCAAGTTATGGTTGGAGTTGGATGCTATATGGATACATACTCCAATAAAACTAAGTTATATTATATAACATAGGCAGATTTCTGGAATCAGCTTTCTCAAATTTATAGCGTAGGTATTTTGAAATTAATGATTCAAAATAAACGAGTTTTCCATTCCAGACGATTGTTATTTATAGAAATACGTGACACTGACATTGTCGACAGGTGACATTACAATCAATTGACAATGACAACTATTTTTTTAATGCTTGTTGTTGCTTGTGCATTATCCTAATCAGCCAACGACATGTAATTTACGAGAAGTCGTATCTCATATTTTCAATAAATTATAAATATTCAACCGAGCCACGAATTACTAAATCATTCAAATTGGTATCTTAAATTAACCTATATTTTCAGAAAATAAAATAAAAAGGGGGGTCTAAAAAAAGTGAACAATCCTAATTCGCTGTAACTATGATTTATAATTATTATAATAAGAGTTAGGAGAAGATTTAAAAATTTGTATGAAATCTGTTTTTCGCTAAAATTTAATTTTTATAATAAACAGGTAAGTAATCAAAAATCGAAAAAAGACAAACGTAGGAGCATAGCTATGGTTAATATACATACATCAAATGTTATTTTGGAGGAAAATGGGGACTACGTTTGTATCGAAAAGCTTTTCCTCTTAAAGTTAATTAGCCGCTTCTGAGGTTGATTAGTGACAAGCACGCCGCAGGGGACTCAATTTAAACAGGAGATTACAGAATTACATTCCCCATTCCAAGCACATTTCCACCAACTACGTCGCGTATGAGTATGACCTCTCTTATATGAGAATTAAAATGGTAGGTAGGTACGTTAGGTTTTTAAATTAAGTCTGCTTTTAGGATAAAAGAGCGCTGCTTATTCTTTTTAAAATATAATGTTGCTCGATGTAATTGAGCTTATGTTTAAATTTACATTTAATGAATTGTTATAACCTAATATGATAATATTCTCAGGCCAAAATTACGCGACTTTAAATTTAAAATTAACAGAATTTAAATAATGATTTTTTATGAGACTTGCAAGTATTAATAAGCATATATACCGGTGGTACCGAATATTATTTAAAACTGAGTAGGTACGTACATACAGTGAGTCGCATGGTTGACTCAAAAAGGTTGTCGATTGGTTCGTAATTAAAGTCTTTAGTAAATAAATATCATACACTAAAAGCTTATTAGTAGTGTGACTACTTAGAAAAACAAGTCAAAAAGTAGTTCTTAAAATAATTTGAGAAGTAAAGTCTTTATTTTATCAATACGTATTTATTTTATTCAACTCATTTATTTGTGGTTAAGTAATTAATTTTTGAGTAGCTTTAGAGTTTCAGTTACGAGGTGATGATATATTTATTTTTGCTCTCCATGTCAAGAAATCAGAAAATAGCTAAACACCAAATCTTTAGATTTTATTGTGATTGGCATGCATTTTTATTATGTATTTTGTAGCTGTGAAACTAACATATTGTGTGTAGGCATAGAAAAATTAGTAAGTTTGAATGCTCACTCCATACAGGAGATTCCTTACTTAAATAATAAGTTGTATGGGAGGTATGGTAAAAAGTATTATTAATAAGTTGTGAACTCGCTTAAAACTTAATACATCTACCTACTTAACTGAATTTTTACTCATTATTCATAATACATAGTTATATATAATGAATACATACTTATTAAGCTTGTGATTTACTTCAAATATTTTTTTACAAAGCACTCTTAAATTTTTATTATACCTAAATGAGTTATTATCAATATAAATGGCGTAAACACAGCTAGCCAATAGGACCAATTTCGGGCATAACTTTTCGACTTCAGAATGTACTAATATAATTTATGATTTATGATTGTTACAAAAATAATTCCACGAGATTCAAACCTCTTTAAATAGTTTTGTGTAACAATAAAAGTGTATTAGCAATTTGCTCAAATACTAGGGGTTTATATTCATAAGTATTTGTTTCACATTCGTGATCTTCCTCAGGAAGATCCTGAAGAAGACCACGGTGAGTGGGTGGCGCTCTAGCCAGGCAGGCCGCTTTGCATTCGCTCGCGCGCGTATACCTTACTGTATCCTCCGATATAGGTACATCTACTACTCTGTCGTTTCAGCCCGCGAATTGCTTGTAAATGTATTGTAACTTTATCGAAGCTATTACAACTTTGACGGTCGGCATGCATTAGATATCAGTATTCCACGGGTAAGGGTTGCCACTGCATTTTCCTTGTGGTAGGAGTTTTGTTGTTTCATACTCCAACTTCATAATACGATGCAACTATGCTTAGCTTAATTTCATTAGAAACGTGATACAGCGCTTACCGTTACCAATACTGGATTTGCATATGAAATCTCATTTCTTGGTTTCCAATTATTTACACGAATTAATAATGCTTTGTAAGACCGTAGCCACAAAACAGATAGGTACAGAAGTCAATCACATGTATGTACTTTACCTTTCATACCTACGCTCGGCGGTCGCTCTAGGGTTGCGAACTTGGCTTATGCACAAAAAACTATCGTGGTAGTGGCACTCGAATCTATCGTATCGTATCTCGTATCTAGTTGTTTGATTTATTGTTGAGGATGAAGCGAGAACAATGTAAATATAAATTAAAAATAACATTAATAACTCAAATATGTAATTTAATTTTAATGTCATTGTTATATTACAAATTTGTCACAGAAAATATCTTGTGATGATTTCGAGATTGGCGAAATGCAAGTGTAATAAATTCGCATTCTCATGTACAATCTAATCAATTCGCATTCGCATTCTCTCTGAAACCACTGGTAGCTTAAAAACGACAATTCACCGTTTAATGTTGAATTTAAACAACCGTTCACTGAACATTTATAATAACTTTTCTTTTTGTTTCTCCATTATTGCACAAAAAAGTTCACAGACGCGTGTCTCAAGCGGATGGTACTCGCGCTCGCAGTGGTCCCAACCGGTCCGAGATATCGTGTCCGTGAGCAGTGTCTATGTGTGCGTTGCTCGAGCGCTCTTTGTATGTAGATTGATTTCTGTACCTATCTGTTTTGTGCCGTAGCTAAGAACTTTGCATGGTGGAAAAATCAAGTCGCCACACAATGTTTTTATCAAAAATGTTTTTTCTAAAATACATACTTAGTTTTTTTCTGCACTGTAGTGACGACACGAAATCGGAGTCGATCAAACAATGTTTCGCATAATTTTGGTATATAGTTTCGGCAACGTTCCAGCAGTGCGTGGGCAGAGAAACGCTGACTAACCCATTGTGCGGAACTATGTCAGGCGACATTCCTCATTATGGTTCAAATGTGGGTGTTCCCTTGCAGATTCATTTCCATATTCAGTTGTTTTTTTAACAATAAAATATCGTTACTCATGTTTCGTGAGTTCGTGGGTTACTGTTTGTATTAAAAATATAGGCAGGTACTCAAAAACGATAATATGTCAAAAAATAAAGGATACCATTCCCTACACGTACAGTGGGGATGTTTATATTTTCGCTTTAACCCTATAGTGGGAGATGTCTTTGGAATGATCTTTCAAAAAGAATACGGGTGTTCAAAAACTATTTACTATTGTTTTTGAGTTGTCGCAAAATATCTTTTTCATAGGAAAATTTCATTTCCCACCCTACAGTGGAACGTTTTTTTCATTTTGTACTTCGAGCATCAGCTAACAGCCATATATTATGCCATATTATTCGGTTAAAAGTTGAAAGTTTTCGCATTTTCAGGCCAAGTATTATAGAAATTAAATGTTAATGGCATTGCATTATTAAAAAATATATCATCAGGTCATATGGTTCACTTTCCACCCTTGGTTAACAATCTACTAATTCAAATGAGAACCTTGAAACTTCATAAAAAGGCAAATCGTCCTAAAAAACGTGAGTTTGCGTGAAAGTTTGTATGGGGAACAAAACAGTTTTTGATTGAAATTGGCAAGTTTTGCTGCACATTGTTCATGTAAAATTAAAACAACCAATAAGTAGGTATAGAAATCCACGCGAACGAAGTCGTGAGCAACAGCTAGCAACTTTATATTAGGGCGAGTGTTCAAATTGTTTCTTCTCGCAACATGCAAGCTTTTCAAACAAGGTATATACCGTAAAATGGGGTGAGGTGGGTGAAATTTGACTTTCAAACCTCGATAAAATTTTATTTTTACATGTGAAAACTGAATGGTGTATATAATAAGTGGTTCGGACGTTTGTATTTTATTTTGGGTAGTTCCATATCATAACTTTGACGATAAAGAGGAAAACCCACCTCACCCTGTAGTGCCTCGTATTTGGGGTGAGAGGGTTTTTCATACAAAGGTGATTTTGGAAGATTGTTGGATCGATTTTTTTTTATTATGCGTATTACTATAGCCCCATTTTAAATTGGAATACATTATTTTTGTAGCAGTAGCCTTAAAATCCCTTCTCACCCCCCTCTCAAACCTTCTCTCCCCATTCATAACCCAACTCTCCCCGCGAAACCTACTCACCCCGTTTTACGGTACCTATAATATACTGTATAGCGATTTCTTAGCATAATCTGAGATGTGTTTGACATACGTTGAATCTGAAATGTCAATCATTTCCATATTTAAAGTACTCCGTCTAAAGTATTTTAGCTTCACCTCTCCTAAACATATCACGTACCTATCTAACGGGATCATTTGAGAGGTCATACATATGATAAAGACTCTTCTAATATGTAATATGCTTATAGATATTCGTTTGGTCAGGGTTTGGGTGGTAAATATTTAAAAGGTATTGTTTTTCCAGAAAATCGAATGTACATTCCATTTATTTATTTATCGAAACTTTATTGCACAAACGTCCACAACTATGCACAAATGGCGGACTTAATGCCAAAAGGCATTCGCTACCAGTCAACCATAATAAAAATATAAATGCATAGGTACCTTTAATTTGTCATAAATATTCCTTTAATCACACGCATACGACCCATTACACCCATTACTTTTGTCTACCGGTCTGGCCTAGTGGGTAGTGACCCTGCCTGCGAAGCCGATGGTCCTGGGTTCCAATCCTGGTAAGGGCATTTATTTCGCCGTGTGCCTGCTATACGGCCACAATTCAAAATTTTTGATTTTCTGGATTATTGCAGATTCATATTCAAAATTGTTCAATTTACGACCTTATTTCGAGAGCCATAGCAAAAAAGGTCTTTAAGAGCCTTTTTCTCACAAGTGGCCTTATGGATTTGACCATAAATTGTCAGACAATTCCCTGCAATACAGCCACTTTTGAGTTGTGGCTATATAGCACACGTTTTAAATGAAGCTTTTGAGTTGCGTCCTAGAAAATAATAATTAGCTGAGTTACACATATTATTATTATCGCCTTCAGTGATCTTGTTCCTATCAAAGTTGATATAAGTTCAAAAACTAAAACCCGACTACTGCAAATCGCGCTCTAAAAAGTATGAAACAAGATAGAATTCTTATGTGAAGTTATCAAACAGGAAATATTATAAATGTTATAATTTTTTTAATAAAAAAATACAACGTAATAAAATTTACTACATTATTCAAAGGATCGCTGTGCATGGTCGTATGCCACGATTATAAACTTTAAGGTAAAGTGGCATACGACCACAGCTATCCTCTGAATCTCTGTAAAAATATAAATAATGTAGTAAATTATACATATTACGTTGTATTTTTTTATTAAAAAAATTTGCAGTAGTCGGGTTTTAGTTTTTGAACTTATTTTTTATTTAATTAATTTTGGGGTCATGACTTCGTTACTAACTATTCGAAGTCACTTACACATATTACTTTTTCGAGGGCATTCCCAGTACAGAAATGCACGCAGAGCGCCACATATATCGGGCTGCGCACTCCTTTGGCATGGAGGCGCTTTCGGCGCCCAGCTTTGGAACGTGTACAGTGCGCCTACGTCGGGCTACGCCCGACTCTATTACTATGAGGGCGCCGAAGGCGCCCGGCTTTGGAACGCATAGAGCGTCTCTTGTACGTCAGGCTACGCCTGACTCTTTTAGTATGAGGGCGCCAAAGGCGCCCGGCTTTGGAACGCGTACAGCGAGCTTCGTACGTTGGGCTATGCCCGACTCTTTTAGTATAAGAGCGCCCAAGGCGCCCGGCTTTGAACGCATACAGTGCGCCTCGTACGACGACGGGCTACGCCCGACGCGACGCGTTGAGTATGAGGGCGCCGAAGGCACCCGGCTTTGGAACACGTACAGCGTGCACGTACGTCTTTTGTACGGCTGTTTCATGCATTTGCCCGGATTTGGTAAGCGTCCAGCGCGTCACGTATGTCGACACTTTTAGTATGAGAAAGTCGAAGTCGCCTGGCTTTGGACTGCTTGCAGTGCGCCACGTACGTCGGGCTACGCCCGACTCTTCTAGTATGAGGGCGCCGAAGGCGCCCAGCTTTGGAACGCGTACAGCGAGCTTCGTACGTCTCTTGTACGGCTGTTTCTTACATTTTAGCTGATCTGGACTTCTATACCTATTCACGTTATAAAATATTGCAGGTCATTAAAAAACACTATGTTTATAGCGGCCAAACAAATTTATTTTGCAAATACCTTCTTGTATCGCCGTAGTCGGGTAATACGCGGATAGAATCCAGAGCGCTTGTAGATTCGTTCGAATTACCTACCCGATAAATTAATGTTTCATCGGGTGCATGCAAGCAAAGCCGGGTGCAAAAGCTAACAATATTTATATATTTGAAATGTGCTAACTGAGCTCTTTCAAATGATATACATCACGTAATCATTACTTATTTTTATTTTTTTCGTTCGTGACTTTAGTTCATTTTTTTGTGACTTCATATAGCCTATAACCAGCGGACGATTAAGATAATTCGAATGACATATCGTTTGTCAAATTATAATGTGTACTTTAGAAGTTATGAGGGAACAAATGAACATACATACATACATACATACCCACATACATACCGGTCAAAATCATAACCCTCCTTTTGCGTTGCCGTAGTCGGGTAAAAATAAAGGGATTTTAACTATTTTGGTGTTTTTATTTATATTTGCATGGTAACCTTTATCCAATAATTTTGTGTTTAAGCTTGGCCGCATCTCAAAATCTTTAAAAAACGTTTCTGCAATACGGCCACAACACTAAATACCTGTTTTTCGGGCCTTGTGTCTTAAAAATTATACATTTCTTTTAAAAAGTGGCGTAGTCATAAGGAGGGTTATATCATTCCGAGTAAAAAAAGCTAAATTTTAAATTCATAGACCTAAAACTAAAGGAGTAAGATCCTATTAAATACCCTGAACTATACTCTCACAACTTTGAGACGCGATTTCTCGAAAAAACGGTTTTTTGAGATGTGGCAGTGTAGCAGACACACGGCGATTTGTGTGATGAAAACAAATATTTGTGCCTGAGTCATGTCATGGGTGTTTTCTATGTATATAAGTATGTATTCATCTATATATAGTACAAGCTATGCTCAGTTTGTTGCTAGGTCGATCTGCGTAAGATGTCCTCAATATTTATTATTATTATTACAGCCTAAATCACCTTCCGAATAAAAACTAATTGAGTGCGCAGATAACAACAGCACTTTGATGTATTACGAACGCGCGGAGGTGATTAATTGCTTCATTACAGCCAAAACATTTAGTAGATACACGATAACGGAGTTATATAATAGATGGAGGTACAGTAACAGATCACATACCAACCTACAAGATGGAGCATTAATTACATATACTACGTGAGGTACCCGTGTTACACATTGGCGATACCGTTCCAATTTAGCACGTATTGCATTGAATTGTATTGTATTGTATTGTAATCTTTGACATCGTTTAGTAAATTGTTAACTAGATTTTAAGATTGACATTGAATGTACCTACCAATAATGTTTATGAATAAAGAGTTAAGCTTGTTTGATTTAGCACGAGAGCACTATCAATCACTTCAGTTACTTCCACATTTAGGCACTGGTCCCACCGCGAGCTAGTAAGCTATGAGCTATCGGCTATAAACACGAACAAAAGATAAGCACTCCCGTGTAAATAAAAGAGACACGGCGATATTTATAGTTACTCGCCCAGCGGTGAGCTATAAATATCGCCGTGTCTCTTTTATATACACGGGAGTGCTTATCTTTTGTTCGTGTTTATAGCCGATAGCTCATAGCTTACTAGCTCGCGGTGGGACCAGTGCCTTACAACCAGCCGTAGTAAGATTTTAAAATCTGTTTTAGTTTGGATACGATCCGATCGCTCGCGCTTTTTGTGCACCTGAAATGCATTTCGAGTCGTATCATAACAATTATATAGGTATGTATTTCAATAGGTACTATGAGAAATTGTGTTCGTTCCAGTAGCTAAATTGCAAGTATCGACAAAACGTGATTTCTAAGTGAATATTCATAAAATATTGTTTGCCGTATAAAATTTCGCAAACAATTAAGACGCGACGCGTGAGGCTGTAGGTATTTTACAAGTAGAAAAAGCGCACAATATGTGCTGACACCGGTCTTCTTAAACGCTACATAAAATGGTCAGGAGCTCAGGGATGGTAATCTATGGCTACAATGTGTAATTATGTACCTATATCCACGGCTTTGGAACACGTCCAATCGCCCACGCGCTTCAAATGGCGGATCTCTCGAGCATAGAAACCTCTCAAGAATAACTACACTTATTTTATATTTTAATATGAAAGAGAGCAATAGGTTCATATTGATGGTCAGCTTGGCTCTATTGTTATTATCGTTATTATTGCTGAGACCGGAAAACTGCAATTCGTAATACGAGTAGTTTAGTGATAGACGGCCCCGATACTATCATGAGTAATGACATAGCTTGTCATGACGCTCCTGCGTTTGGTCCAGTCCGGTCATGACATTCTTAAATCCCCCCACACACCTGTCAGTATTTTGCATCATCATCATCCGTTGCCGTCATTCCTTCACGACAATCCCTACACTATCACTAAAAGTGTCATTCCTTCAAAGTAATGTCAGTATTCATTATAGTGTCCGGCCCATAATACGAGTATAAGACAACTCCGCAAATATTTGCTATATATTTTTAAAATGCTATAAGAGAGAGTCAATGATCATTGTAATAAGGATTGATTGATTGATGGATTTTGATAGCACTTAAAGAAATAGTTTTATACATACATAATATGTAAAATTGAATAAATTTATTCATTCTTAAAGAAATTGTAACAAATATGCACTAAAGCTAAAAGTATTAAAATTGCTTCTAAATATTTGCAATTTTATTTTTGATCGAACTCATTCACTTTTATTTCCAATGTTGTTTTATTGTGAATATTTTAAATTATAATTGCAACACACGATAATTGCGATCCTGCTGGCCTAGCCAAGGTTACAATCGCTTTCGCTTCGACAACGAAAAGCATCATGTCTCTCTATCACTCTTCCATATTAGTGCGACAGTGACAGTTGAGTTTCGATCGCTAGGGAGCGTAAGCGATCGGCATCTTGGCTACGCGGCCTGGGGCGCTATCTCGCTCACGCTTGCGCTCAATTAGAGAAGAACATGAATCCACGGGGCTCAAGGCCCCGTGGATCGGATAGGTACATAGAAGAAAACGCGATTTTGTTTTTCAATCTAATAAGTTTTTCAAACAAGATACACCTAGGTATGTAATATTTAAAAAGGTTTTCGCCTACTACAGATTGCGGTGTGACGGGTCGCTTTGTCTAGCGCTTCATTTAGAGACAATTAGGTTGGTACACGCATCACACATTAGTACCTACGTATGTATCTATGTATATATAATTTGTTAATACAGTGAGTAAATCTAATACGGGCGATAAATTAAATCGGACATAGTATTCATTAGTCTAATCATGAAGTACTTAAAAGGTTTTTTTGAGTTGCAGTTCATTACGACCCCATAATTAATTTTTTAAAAATTTCTCAGCAGCAATGTACTGTAAACATGGTTGCGGTACCGAAATGTCAAATGTTCATTAGCAGTACAACAATAGCATTTACAAACTTACCTATCTGGAGGAACATTCACAATACATGTTAGCATTACACTGCGTTTAATGTTTTGTAGTTATTTTGGTAGATAAAAGTACTACTAGGCGTGTTAAAAGATATTAAATCTTATTTATTTATCATGTTTATCAACAAGAAACTGACTTCATTTTAATCAGTCACGATGACAGCACTTGACGTGATTATTTCTAATCTGAGCAATAGACAAGCACCTTTGATAGCACATCCTTTTTGAAAATTCATCTAATATCAGTATTTCATAAGTGATTATTGTGTATTCATTTCGTATTTAATTTGCCTGATTTTTTATACCAGGATGGCGGAAAATAAGCATACGGCCCGCCTAATTAGTAGTTGTACAGTTATTACCAAAATTATTTCGAGCATTAACTAAACCGTCTAAACACCACAAAACTTGGTTGGTACACTGTGTGAAAACGTGGCAAACTCTTTGGTGGAATTGCAAGTTTCTTATTTTATTTCAACTCTGATTTGACAATGTCAGTCGTTCGATTCAATAGTAATCGTATGTTATAAAAATGCCTCTTTTAACAACTTTTACTGCTCCTGAATTAATGGACATGATTTTAATTTACGGTGAAACACTACAAAGCTCGCGAAGGATTGCCCGTAACTGGAAGGGTGGAGGGGGCAAAACTAAATTCAGGTTTCTCAGAATTCGTATCGTTGTAAATTGTGTTTTTGAGTTTTCTTTTTTAGTTGGTTTTCTTTGGTAAGTATTTCAGCAACTTCAGTACATTTCAGTTGTAATTTCAATGGGTCGTTATTAAAATAAATGATTGCTTTAATAAGATTTTTTGATGTAATTTGATTTTAAACTAGGTAGTAATTTCGTCCGATAAAAAACATCATACTTATTTATTATTTACCCACTCATGACAGTTAATGACATTACATACGCAATAGGAGTTTTTGAAAGTAACTGTCGACGAGCTTTTAACGTGAGTGTGTTTGCATTACATTGCGGGCTGAATTTTTTTGTATGGACAAAATTATTGTTGCAACTTTAAGTAAATGTTATCTAATTACCTTTACTTTGTCCTATACTAACCACCGTTAAGAGATTCGCCCGTATTAGATTTACTCACTGTATATTATATGTAACTATGGGGGATAAAAAAATATAAGACTGTGGCAAGGATAAATAATAATAAAGCTTTTTCTGCTCTCCTACTGAAAGTTATAAGAGCATATCGTTCGGTACCTGCTTCTCGGCTCTGGCATTTCATCTCTATACTAGTGCACCTCTATGGACACTTGACATTTCAGGTCCTCGCGCTACACTAGCGCCTTTAGCGACAAGTTCATACGCGGCAGCGCTCATTGCAGACCACAGGCTTCTTTTGAACGCAACTGAAAAAACAGTAAAAAAAAACAAAAAGACACGCTAAAATGTTAAGAAAGTACCAATGTCATTCCTCGTATCGTAACGATACACGTCAAGTTTCAGTACACAGCACGTATGTACAATTGTACATATGTAGAAACGAGTGTACTTTAGGTACCTAGATATATATTTAATCCTAAGCGATCACCTAGCGTAAGTAGCGTAACGCTCCGAACAAGATTACACGCCCCAGGAGACTTCACTGTTTTCTTTATTATTTTTAACAACATAAGCTCGACTGATACGGTAAAGAGCTTGTCTTTATAATACCAGAAAACGGTTTTATAAATACATCAAAATTACAAGAATTGGCACCAAAAATATTTATCGAATTATTACAAGATTTATTTTCAGCTTTCATTTCGCTTTTCCCTAGTATTTTTAAAATGGAGACCTATTCGATCCCACGCATGTCATAAATAAAGACTGGGGGCCGATTTTTGAATTTCGACCACTCGATTTCGTGTATTTCGTTAATTAATATCTCCACTACTAGGCATTTCAATTTTACTAATAGAATTGCAATCGAGTGATCAATACCACTTGATTCCAAATGTTTTTCGCTCGTATCTCAAAAATAAGCATTTCGCCGTTTTCCATCGTTTTTGAGTGCCGAAATCGAACGATCTAAATTCAAAAATCGGCCCCCTGTATCGTTAATTATAGGGACAACTTAGCCGTTTTTTTTTTGGTATCATATTTTTATTTCAAAACTACACATGTGTTTAATGAGTGCTTTAATAAGGTACACATTTCATCCTGGGAGCTCGACGTAAAGCGGGTACCTAATGATTCTCCGATAAACTTTTAGCAGATCATCGATTCGCCGACAACGATTCGCCGAACATCGTTTCGCAGAGTCATTTATTTGTCAATGTAACTTTTGGTCGACTAACGTTACGTAGACTCTTGGTTCACATATCGTTCAGTTCGCTTCTGTGTAAATTAGTAGTAACTATTATTGGACGATTTCCATTTAGCAGAGTAATCGTTTCGTTTAAGCAATGTTTACTTTAGTCGAATAACGTTTCACATATAAGTTTTACATATAAGTCGTTGTTTTCGAAAAGAAACTTTTTGCAAAAATAAAGAAAACCCACATATAAAAGGATGAAATAAAATATTATCATTTTTTTAGTAAATAATGGTTCATAAAAATTATTATATTTAAGTATATGGTTTAGCTTTGTTTTGCCGGCAATTTTTCTATAGATTTTTGTTTCACAGAAAAAAATTCAAATAATTGCAAATGGCAAAATAATCTTTACACAATATTTACTTCAAATAATTTTAGTTCGGATTAGTTACCTTTGGTTCACCAAAAAATTAAAACATTGGTTTAGTTTCAAGGACAATGTTTTCATGTAATTTCATTTCACAGAATCATGGACCTGTAGAAAAGTTACTTCGTATAAATACGGTTTTTACCTAAATTTAAGATGCAGAATAGTCATTTAGTCGAATTTTATTTATTGTGTCGTTAATTTAACGCAATCTACTTTTCTGGAAAGAATTAATTTTTTAGGGGTCACAGTTCTAACCTAACCTAACTAACTTCTGGAAAAAGTTCGTTTTTTTGGGGTCGTAGTTCTTACCTAACCCAATTTTCTGGCAACAGTTCGTTTTCTTAGGGGTCGCAGTTCTAACCTAACCTAACCCACTTTTCCAGCAACGGTTCGTTTTCTTAGGGGTGCAGCTCTAAACTAATCTAAACTGCTTTTTTAGCAATTTCAATGAATACTACGAGTATGTGAAAGTTAATTTAGTAAAATAATAAATTAGAGAGAAGTTTTTCTAGTTAATATTAATGCCAAATAAAAATTCGACCTATTGTGTTTCGACCAATGGTTTCTCGGGTAATTATGACAGTTACTAAATGATTATTCTACGAATAGTAAATATGCGTATCAATGTTCTGCTTATTGACTACTTTCGCAAACGACTACTATGCGTAATGAGATTCGGCCAATCGCTACTCTGCCAAAGAACCCGTCGGCGAATCGTTGTCGGCGAAACAAAAATCGGCGTAAAATTTTTCGGAATATCAATAGGGCACCACGTAAAGCATATGGTTTGGACGAAATTTACCCAATCCTCTCGAGTAACAATAGCGCATGCTGACAAAAACTAGAAGAAAAATAGCGGTTTGCGAACAAGACAATATCACACAAAAAAAAATCGTACTATGTAAACAGCAATTACACATGATTCGTATAGCGAAACATCTGGACATAGTCTAAGCATTTCTTTTCGTTAAAAAAAAAGTTTAGGGTCTGTGCATGGTGGCCTTTTAGAGAATATGGCATGCTACTTACGACAACTATGACTTTGACATCTAATATAACTATCATGGAGCTTTTTTATCGACCCGCTTTAGCGATGGATCAACGCCATGAATGTCCGTTAGGCTTTGGTTTTAAGCTTATTCTTCTAGCGGTCTCCGTCATTACGCTAGCATCAGAAATTGAAGGGATTCCAAAACGTATGGTGAAAAATCGTTTTTAGGTAAAAATAAAAATTCACCACATCTATTCCGCAGCTGCTCAATTGAACAGTCATGAAGTGGACACTATGATAACATGTTTTGGCAGCCTATTAACCTGTTGTTACTGTAAATCGTTACCGAAGAGTCGGTGAAATAGTCTCAAATCCAGCTCGATAGGCTTGTCCGGACTGTATTTGCTATACGGTATTAAAAGCATCATAAAGTCCCTAAAAAAAATGACAAACCTTCTTAAATCAGATGTAGCTTAAAAATACCCCCAGACCAAACTCTTAGAACATAGTATATAATACAAAATAATACACATGTCAACAATTAAGGGGCTCACTGATTAACAGTGCGCCGGACGGTATCGGCCTGTCAGTTGTTCGGGACTGTCAAAATTTTGTTCTAACTGACAGGCCGATACCGTCCGGCGGACTGTTAATCAGTGGGCCCCTTAAGACCAGGTTCAATCTGTCCCTATACTTAACGATACAGTCTTTACGCAGCAAAGAAAATTCAGCTTATTGTAATAATACACAATAATATATTGTAATAATATATTGTATTTAGAAGCTCTTTTTACACTAGATTGTTGCGGGTCAAAGACGATGTTCTTTAATAAAAGGACGGAATGAACACAAATACCATATTATAAAGAAGGCTATGTGAAACTTAAATTAATTTCTTAAAACTCAAAGTTGTTGAGCGCCAACGCCAAGAGGGTTTGAAACTTAACTGCCATGGGCTAGCGTAATCGAGCGAGTTTAATTTAATTTCGTCATTATTCTCAGACCTTAAAGGGCATGTCCATAGGCTAGAATAAACGAACCACTTTATGTCAATGTCCTACGAGTCCTAAGATATGACTTGGCATCACTTTGTGCTCAAATACTAGCAATTACCCCTTGTCGTTCTTGTGGATCACAAATTTAAACAAAATAATATTTCCGTAACATCACATAACATCTATTTTAGATTTAAGCTAGTTATTAATTTCGTTTAGTTGTACCACTGTGTATATATTGTATATATATAAATGTTTTCAGACTGTATTTCTAGATCAATTTCATGTTATATTTTTGTTTGATTATTGCCATGGCGGAATAACCGCACGCTTATGAAACATGAACCCTACTTTGAAGTTATAATATTTCTCTTTATTCATCATTTCTCTTAGGCTAGGGTTTTTATAATATGAATATAAAAGTAAAATATAAAAACACTTACAAAACAATAAAAAATACATATAAACACATTATAAAAAACCTAACCTAGGGTGCCGCCAGCAGCGGGGCAAGGCCCAAGCTACCGGTGGTCAGGGCTGCAGAGAGAGGAACCGACGTACTATCCGCGCCGTGTCCAAGATCACCAAGTTATAATTACTATTACTGAACATGGTAGAAATTAATATGGTGGAAATCGTTCGTAATATCAAAACTTACGACAAATTTTCGTAATGAGTATTAACCATTTGTTGGTATGTAACTACGAGTATCGCAGTGTTAACACATTCAGGGCCATTCAAGAATCCGACTGCCATTGCTCTTGTCCAGGCACTTGCTCAAAATTATTTAATTACGGTATTTAATTACGGCATTTTAAATATCAATAAACCTACTTCTATTTTCATATGTCTTCTATCTTTACTTTGCCACTTTTAGAAGTGCCACGAAATTAGTTTAGTGCTACAATTTAATTGTACTTAATGGATATTGTTTATTCAGGCACCACTTATATATAATTTATAAGTTTTATTATACCTACAATAGAACGCATTAATAATCTAAAGCAGCCTTTGACTCTTTGTGAGCCATAATTGCTTCTATACATATTATATGGTGGTCCAAATTTAATTCATATTTTATTTACGTTCGTAAATATACTTAGGTAATTATCGATAGTTTTAAGAATTATGTAGAATAAATATAAATAGAATTTGCGTAGTACGAATATGTTTATACAATGCTTTTAGGGTTCCGTACCTCAAAAGGAAAAAACGGAACCCTTATAGGATCACTCGTGCGTCTCTGCGCATGTCCGTGGTATGTCTCTCTGTCCGTCTGTCGCAGCCTATTTTCTCGGCTAATACTGGACCAATTAAGTTGAAATTTGGTACACCTATGTAAAATGATGTAAAATTAGTGACCCAAAGACGGACATGTAACGTAAATAAATGAATTTTAAACATGGGGGCCACTTTTGGGGGGTAAATGAGAATGTTAAAAAATAAAGTTTTACGAACTATATCGTGGTACATATCAAATGAAAGAGCTCATTTTGAAAATTACAAATATATATATATTTATTTATAATAAATAGGCTAGCAGTTATTTTTAAGAATATATCCAAAAATGACTATTCTTCCCCTTTATCTCCGTAACTACTAGGACTATTTTTTTTTAAATACACAAAATAGTTCCCTAATTAGAAATGTGCAGTCAAGCGTGAGTCGGCCTTAATGTACGGAACCCTTGGAGCGCAAGTCCGACTCGTACTTTTGGCCGGTTTTTAGGGTTCCGTACCCAAAGGGTAAAACGGGACCCTATTACTAAGACTTCGCTGTCCGTCCGTCCGTCTGTCACCAGGCTGTATCTCACGAACCGTGACAGTTGAAATTTTCACAGATGATGTATTTCTGTTGCCGCTATAACAACAAATACTAAAAACAGAATAAAATAAAGATTTAAATGGGGCTCCCATACAACAAACGTGATTTTTGACCAAAGTTAAGCAACGTCGGGAGTGGTCAGTACTTGGATGGGTGACCGTTTTTTTTTTGCTTTTTTTTGTTTTTTTTGCATTATGGTACGGAACCCTTCGTGCGCGAGTCCGACTCGCACTTGCCCGGTTTTTTATTTACTCGTAAATCTAGAAGTAGGTACAATCAGCCGTAGAAGTACCTGAATCTATAATGAATAGAAACATATTATGGAGTAGGAGTTGAGGTATTTTTGCATCTGACTCTATACTGATATTTTCATTGGGGTTCAAGCGCCTGCCACACACACTGCGAAGGTCCACATTATAACCAAATATAGGCTTTAATTACATTGTGATTACAAGATTGCCTTATCAAATTATTTCCTCGACTCTAGCTACTTGTCTCTTTAAATAGATATACATAATAATTGGTTTATCGCATGTGCTCAAATATCGGTTTTTGTAAGCGTGAAAACCTGTGATGTGACCTGTGTTGAGGGAATAAGAAAATATAAAAATAAATATTTAAACTGTATCGTATGATGTATTAAAAAAAGGCCTTGTTGTGAAAATATCAAATACTTATATGATCTCTCCAAATAAATTACTAGTGAAGCGTGAGTCGATCGAAACATTTCGTTTGCACCCCTTAGAGACGTGTAGCATTATCAGCAGCTATCACTAGAGTAATTGTTGTTCAAGTTTTAAATACCCAATTCATTAGCTGAGAAAACTAAATTTACGACAGGTAAGTACATACCTGTCGTAAATTTAGTTTTCTCAGCTAATGAATTGGGTATTTCCACCTAATCTTTTAATAGCTTAGTGCTTTGGATTCATCATTAAACAACAGGTCACGTAAATTAAATGAACCACTAGCTTACTTAAGTCGAAAATATAGGACCCGCGCAAAATCGCTTTTTCATACAAACGTAATCCCCATTTTCCTCTCTGGATATTAACATTATTGACATTTATTTTAACGTCACAACATAGTACATGAAAAAAAAAGAAAGAAAGGTATGCAGACATAAAAGAGATTAGGACGCTGAAATAGGATCCCCACTCAGCATGATGCCGCGGCAGACCGTGTGTGGTATTGAAGATAATTTGACACAATGTGATGTATAACAACCACAGCTATGCCACGTTTACTTTACGTTTGATGTTTTTGCAATTTTCAATTATTATAAGAGTTGGAGCATTAAAAAAAATGGAATGAAATTTGTTTTTAGCTCCTAATTTTTACTATAATCGAAAAATCGACCAATGTCAAATGCAGGGGCATAGATAATGGTGAATATAGGTACATCAAACTATACAAAAATATTTTCCATAATGTCAATATCCAGAGAGGAAAATGGGGTCTACGTTCAGTCGTTCATGCCCCGTCCTCTTAAATTTTATTGCATAACCCTTTGATTATATTGAGAATATGTGGACCGCGACCCAGATTCCTAACCAAGATTTATTTGGGCGTACTGGTCAAGTTCAAAGACGTCGCGTTGCGGGAACCTCAACTGTGACACCTATATTATATGCAGGCAGGGGTGCGAAGCTCCTGACTTCGGCCAAACTCGGCTCCGCTCGGCTCAGCATTGCTCCGAGCAATTTTTAGGGTTGGCACCACTTGACTTCCTTTTGCGTGCACGACCACAGATAAGATAATCACTTGAATTTTGACAACCCTAAATAGCCGAAAGGGATAGTGTCATGTATTAAAAAGGGATAGCATGATTCGACCCTGAACCGCTGTCAAACTTCGGTTTTGTAGGAAGCTTCCTTTCTGTACGGTAGTACTATTATTTATTCTGTGATGCAGGGCTCGAAAAATTCACGCGGATGACGTAAAAATTACGTAATTTTGCACACAGGTGACGTTTGTATTTAAACTTTCGTGTGACATGTCGCACGAAGTAACAAAATTTTAAATCATGGTTTGACGTCATCCGCATGAATTGTTCGAGCCCTGATTACTTATATAAATTCACTCGGTGCAACCGTACCATATAGGTACCGTACCAATGTATTTATGATTGTATGTGTTCTTACACATCTTGCCGATTTTAAAACACAATACATATGCGTTTGTCCAATAAAGAATAAAGCCCCAGCCGGCATATTATGGATGGCTTTATCCACGTGATAAAATAAAAGTGACGGATACCGTTTTATCACGCTGTCACGTAGACAAGACCGACCATCATATCCGTGCTGGATTATTTATATTTATAACGAAGCAGCGATGACTTACGTGTCAAGTCCCTGCAAAAGTTAATGTAGGTTAATGGTTCTGTTTATACTGCGTTCGCTCTTAAATAAAAATACGGACTGATTTGCACTGTTTATTTGTAAAGGTTTAAATGCGTTTCCTTCGCGATCGGGAGCACTAGTCTAAACTAGGTAAATTCTAGAAATTCGGGACTTTACAGACATGCTTAAGTGAGTGTTAAGTTCCTATAACGCAATGTTCCTATGATAACTAATTATGTATTAAATTGAAACTTTAAGGCAAAGTTTGGGAACTTTGTGAGCATGAGCCTTGACTATGATATGAAGTAATTTGATTCAACTACTACGAGTAGATGCAGGTTTAGAAGTGGTATAATTTAGTTGATCATCAAACAAATGTATGTACATTCTATGACGCTAAAATAATAGATCTGTCAAAAAGTTTAATCATCATTTAATTTCAAAACGGTTATTAAAAAAACCGGCTAAGTGCGAGTCGGACTCGCGTTCCAAGGGTTCCGTACATTACACAATTTTTAAAAATGTATATTTTCATGTGAAGCGTGAGTGAAATCTTTTTAAAAAATCCGTAGGGGTCGGATCAAAAACTAAGTAATTAAGTCCGACTCACGCTTGACTGTACATTTCTAATAGGTTTTCCTGTCATCTATGGATATAGAACTATTTGATGTATTTTTTTCAAAATTTTAGACCCAGTAGTTTCAGAGATAAAGGGGGGGGAATGGTAATTTTTTGCCTATTCTCTTGAATTACTTCTAAATTGTTTATTCGAAAATTATAACATCCATCCAATGCTCAACAATCTTTTGTCATGCTTGAAACAGATCCAATGGAAGTCGACCAAGTCTTGTCTAGCCTTAAGAGTAGCAGTGCCCCCGGTTTTGATGAAATACCTACAAAGTTTTTAAAACTAGCCAGAGCCGTCGTTGTGCCGATCATAAGTAAACTTACCAATCTCTGCTTTGCCCAGGGAGTCTTCCCGGAACAGCTCAAGAAAGCCATCGTTACCCCGATTTATAAGAGTGGAGAGAGAGCTGACGTCAATAATTACCGCCCTATCTCCGTACTGCCTGCTATCTCAAAGTTGGTGGAAAAGTTAATTAACGTCAGACTTGTTGGTTATCTCACCAAATTTAATATACTTTCTGATTCGCAGTATGGATTCAGGCGTGGTAAATCTACGGAAGATGCGGTTTTAGCACTCACAACAGAAATTACTCGACAGGTAGATAAAGGAAACAAATGCCTTGCCATATTTTTGGACTTACGGAAAGCGTTCGACACTGTCTCTCTCCCCACTCTAATCCATAAACTTGAGCACATGGGCATCCGGGGAAAACCTCTTGAGTTATTGACAAGCTACCTTTCTGGTCGCACTCAATCCGTTAGGATTGGTAGCGAAATAAGCAGTGTAAGATCCATATCTTATGGGGTCCCTCAAGGAAGCGTTCTGGGGCCTACGCTCTTTTTAACCTATATCAACGACCTGACTAATCTCCCCGTCGAGGGAGGCCGTGTGTTCTCATATGCGGACGACACTGCAATTGTCTTTAAAGATCGCTCTTGGGAGGCCGTATATAACAAGGCGCAACAGGGTCTACTCAAGGTTAACCAATGGCTACAACTTAACCTCCTTACTCTAAATACTGCCAAGACCAATTACATGTGTTTTTCAAAGTATGAGAGCACACAGCCCCCACCTCACCTCAAACTAATAATACACAAGTGTGACCTAACTACAACTGCAAATTGTAATTGTATTACAATTGAAAAAGTACCTACTGTTAAATACCTTGGTATAATCCTGGACCAAAGGCTCTCTTGGAACTTTCACATTGAATATCTAAATGGTAGAATACGCAAGCTCATCTGGATCTTTAAAACCTTAAAACACATAGCCTCACCTTCTCTACTAAAGCAAATTTACACTGCATTGGCCCAATCCATAATGAGCTATTGTATCCCAGTTTGGGGGGGCAGCATTAAAACTAAATTCATAGAAGTCGAAAGAGCACAAAGATGTCTCATTAAAGTCATGCTTTCGAAGCCGTACAGGCATCCTACTGCTGAATTATACAAAGAATGCGGTCTTCTCTCAATGCGCAAACTGTATATAGTTAGCGCTATTGTAAAAGTGCACAAGACTCTGAATTATAACCCTACCACTGCGGGACGTCGGAGACGAAACAATGTGGCCCCTAGACCTCTAACTAAATCTAAATTTGCTCAGAGACAATTCGCTGCACAATCTGCCTATTTATACAATACTATCAATAAACTCATTAATATATATCCGCTACAACTATTTGATTGCAAAACTGCAACCATAGACTGGTTAAAAACACAAACATATGCAAATACTGAGGCGCTACTTACCTGCATCACATAGTCTGGCCACAACTGATTAATAACATGACACACACACACACACACACACACACACACACACACACACACACACACACACACACACACACACACACACACACACAACACACACACACACACACTTGCGTGCACCACTCAGGCTCTAAATATAATATAAAATAAGGAATTCTTAGTGTTAGTAATTAATAAGTATTAGTTATAAATTGTAATTATCCTGCTAGTACTACTTTTTAGTATAAAAGAAGTATTTAGTTTTAGTGTTAGTTTTAGTTTTAAGTCCTAAGTATTAGATTTATATACCTACACAAACATATTGGTTTAAACCCTGCATTTGTGGAAGAGCGGGGTTTTCTGTCACAAGCATATCTGTTGCTTAAAAGAAGATCCCAACCTATATTGTAGCAATACTTATACAAAACCAATAAATATTTTTTCATTTTTTTTTTTTTTTTTTTTCATAACAAAAAAATATATTTGAGATCCTTACAATAAGCTCTTTCATTTGATATGTAACATGATATAGTTTGTAAAACTTAATTTTTTAATTTTCTTTTATCCCCCAAAAGTGGCCCCCATGTTTAAAATTCATTTGTTTACGTTACATGTCCGTATTTGGGTCACAAACTTACATATGTGTACCAAATTTCAACTTAATTGGTCCAGTAGAAAATCGGTGGTTCCGGAGAAAATCGGCTGTGACAGACGGACAGACAGACAGACAGACGCACGAGTGATCCTATAAGGGTTCCGTTTTTTCCTTTTCAGGTACGGAACCCTAAAAATTAAAATCTCTGGCAAATAGAAGTAATTCGGGGTAAGAAAACGTGGCGGGTACGAAGAATAGTCCCGTTCATAGAATTTCCTCTGACCATCTACATATGTACGTATATAAGCAAAACAGCGCTATCTATTGTATATTGCGTAAACTGTTATTATATTGAAGTAAGATGGTTGCTGTTAGTAGAATACATCGCTTTAATTGTTATGCAGGTGACAGCAGCCGGTAAAGCGGTGTTGGTGACAGGCTGCGACAATGTCCTTGGCAACGCCGTGGCGAGAAGACTGGATGACCTGGGCTACCACGTGTTCGCCGGCTTCCAGACCAAGGCTGGGAACATCGACGCGGACATGCTGAAGGAAGACTGCTCCGGGCGGCTGCATACTCTGCAGTTGGACATCACTTCTGAGACGCAGGTATTTACCCCGGCAATCCAGCAGCATTTTTTGCTAACAATTTAGGGGTCGTCCAGAAAAAATAATACACGTGATATGTTCTCTGACCATCTCACGTCACGTCACGTCTCTGAAAGTCACGGCAACTTCTTTACCGATTGCTTGAGATAGGTAGTAGACTTATAGCTTAAATGCCGAGCGTTAGTGAACCTCTTCAATTAGAACAGGGTGAATTATGTTTATACGCCAAATATACCTTCCCCAGACACCAAATATCACGTTACAAGTAATCAATTCAGACTAAACTAAGCCTTTTCCTTATAATCCTCATCGTTATAGCGCTATTACGGTCACAACATGGTCACAATCTAAACGCTAAGCTCTGTCCGCTTGGCTTGAAACCTTCTTACTTCCATCTTAGTTACCTACCACATTTTTTGTTTTGATAAGTTTTCTGCTGCCCTTATAGGTAAAAGGTAGACCGCGATAAAAGCAACTTGATGTTATTGCATCTATTTCGTTATTTTTCTAATGCGATTGGTCGGAACATATTTTTTATTACGCTATGATCTCCCGTTAGCTACTTATAAAGCTTAGGCTTTTATCACAAGATGACGGGAGCTGTTGTAATTCATCTTGTTAAAAAGACGCAACACAACGTGCCTTCCAATTTGCGGAAGTAATCTCTTAGTAATCTCACTGCACAATTATATGATACCTACATATTTAAATGACTCTGGCCACGTTTCTGTAATTTTGTGGCTTAAAATGGCTACAAACTTCAAACCGCGCGAAATTATTAGGATTCCTCAAAATTTAACTAAAACAAGTACCCCTATTAACGAGGGGGTTAAGCAACTTTTACAAAGAGAGCTAAAATTGAAGCATAAACTGGTTTTGTATGAACAATGACATATTTTTTTATGATAGTTTGTATATCGAAATTTATATTTAATTCATTTTTGAACTTGTTTTGGCTAATTATATAAAAAATAATAATAATTAAAACCAATACCTCGAAATCGCTTATTACCGTGGTAATTCATCACTGTTACCCAAATACCGCGTATAAGGGGTTCCTCATTACGAAGGTAGATAAACCTACCTTTTTAGTTCCTTATATACTTACCTATATTTATTTGACAATAGTAGTTAAATAAATATGTAGTAGAATTTAATTTTCATAAAAATTTTTAATTTAATTTTCAGTCTAACGCAACTAGTTGCGACCAATAGCGCGCTTGATGCGAACTCACCAACCCATCGCGCGCGTGATGCGAACTCACCAACCCATCGCGCGCGTGATGCGAACTCACCAACCCATCGCGCGCGTGATGCGAACTCACCAACCCATCGCGCGCGTGATGCGAACTCACCAACCCATCGCGCGCGTGATGCGAACTCATCAACCAATCGCGTTGTAGCGGTGTCACACCGCTGTATTGGCCCCTGTCATGCCTCATTATTAAATATTGCCCGTAAAGCCAGTCCCTAGATATCTATGTCAATGTACCTAACCTAAAAACTCCAAATCCCCCAAAAATGTATGGAAATTACACTTATACTCGGTACGTAGATACCCATCGAGTTTGAGAAATATGTATTATAGAAAAAAAAAACAAAAGAAAGGGCAAAGTTGTGTTAAACATGCTTTCATCAAATTGCGTAAAAATATTTTCTACAGTGTAGGTATATAAATCCCGAAAGAAAAATGGGGACTACTTTTGTATGGAGAAGTAACCACGTAACCACGTGACGTCATTTGCGTCTTCTTTTGTCTAAATACCTACGGCTACGGTGAAGAAATATCAACACTCGTAAAGGTAGGAACCTACGTGACCTTTTACAGTATCTGTTTTACGTAAAGAGTGTTTGTGAAAATGCCATGACCCGTAATATCCAATTAATTTACGGAAGTGACTTAGATCCGAATATAATATATTTTAGATTAAAATTTTCATTAAATTCATCAAATAGAACTGCTGGAATGAGTTTAGATAGTTATTTATTTAATAACATTTTTATAACATAATCCATTTATAACATAATAGGGTGCCCAAAATAGATAGTCAGTTATCAAGTAGGTAGGTAGGTACCTAATACTCGTACGTGTATAACATTTTTGTTTATTGTAAAATTCTATATTTTTTAAATTCAAGTAAGTAGATAAGGCAAGGCAAAGATAATTATATTTTTATTGTATTAGTGACTCATTCACAACACTTTTTAAAATAATGAAAAAGGGTCCTTTTAAGAGAATTTCACTTTATATATTATTGGATACTTCATTGTTACCAGCCTCCTCATTATACACAAGCTTAAGCTTGCCTAAGAAGGTTCGGTGACTTCTTATTAGAACAATATGTAGGTATTGTACATACATACATACCTACATCACTGGCTCAGTGACCCAAAGACGATCTTGGCCTCTGACACAAGTGACCGCCATTCTGCCCTATTCTGCGCCACTTCACGCCAGTTGGTAGTGGTTGGTGGTGGTGGTGGTGGTTGGTGGTGGTTGGTAGTTGGTTGGTGGTGGTGGTTGGTATTGTAGGTTTAATTTACATGTACAGTCATAATTCAGCAATTATATTTTCATTCCTTTTTCATTTAAAAAGATGTCTACCTATAGTTCGTTTTTTTTAGCATTAGAAAGAACTCCACAGAAGTAAGCGTACAGTTTGTATCAGGCTCTTTAATTGTTAATAATTATTGAATTATCTAATGTAGCACGGTCAATACATATAATTTACTTCAAATTATTACCGCTAAAAGTACCGGATTTGGAACCACAAGCTTACTTCTGCGGAGTTCTTTCTAATGCTAAAAAAAACGAACTATACACATGTTTTATTTTTAAATGGAATAGGAATGAAGTAGAATAAGTTTTTGAGTGTTAAATCTTAACCTTATTTTTACCCGTGTCTTATATTTAGATACTCCTATAATTAGTTACAAATCTTAAGGTCAGTGCCCTTACGATTCAAAATAGATTGGATTGAATTGAACAATTGCTATGACGTGAGCTGGCGACTCACGCTATGACGTCACAATATTCGATAATGTACCCTACTTGACCCCCATAACAAATGAGTTTGAGTTTTTCTTAAAAGCAAGAAAAATGCTCGCGCGTGGTAAACTCATATGTGGTATTATCTATGAAAAGGGACCTTATTGTCGATGGCGCTTACGACTATAACTTCGATGAATAAAATACGTAGTAGGTTTAAATTGAACATTCTGGCTCATTTCGGTTCGCTCGGTCCCAATTTAGCAATTAAGTTTCTGTGAATACTGGAACATTCAATTTTCTTGTCTATCCATTGTGGAGGTCAATTCTGTGCCTCCAGTGTAAAAGGGTTAAACTCAAAAAAATTTTTTTTTCAGTATGGCCGAAAAACGTTTCAAATCGTGTTTTCTCTGCATTGTTTCTAAAAAAATTAGGTTTTTGTTTTTGGTTTAGACAGTTTAAGTCATGAATTATAATTTGTCATTTAAATTAACCTGACTTATGTGAAAGTAACGGAAATATTGGCTTTCAAAAACAACTTATATCCCTTTTCACAAAAATAATGAATGTGTGAAAAGGTTAAACTGCACTTTCTCTATTGTTGCTAAAATCTTTTTGAACTTTTGTATTGTGTAAAGGAACCATTTTGCGAACTAAATATTGTTTTTATTTAGATTGATGGTAAAAAAAAAACAAATCAAAAAGAATAATATTAATGTAATTAAAGAGTGACTTAATATATTTAATTTATTTGTTGAAATTGTGAATGGTTACTGAACCATTCACAATTTCAACAGAGTAATGTTGTACTGTACTTAGTAGTGTTGTGCTGACAACAGGGCAGTTGTACTTGTTTTTCTTAGTTCCCCATCTATGTTTTTTTTGTTTTTGTTGCACAATTATTTCATATCAGCCTTTTAGATGTCTTTTATTCTACAGGACTTTCTTTTTGATATTTGACTTCCACCGTTTTGCATAACATTGACCAACTAAAAAAAATTATATGGAAAGGAATCTAAGTGCACATTTACCATAATCGTTAACTCAATTTAGCGAAACTAGATGGTGAAAAACGGTCAAAGTAAATTATTTATACCCCTTTACACATCATGACGTCCTATAAATTGTTTGTGAAAAATAAAAAGACTTAAGTTTTACCGTCATTCACGTACTAGGCTAGGTAGTTGAAATAGATGTAAGTGAATTTTGATTTCTTTATACCGAATGTTTCTTGAAATGTAGTTTATTCACTAAGATTAAACTTTACTTTAACCATCGTTCGTAACACGATTCTTAAGTACCAATTTTTTCACCGAGATTATATAAAAATAAATCGTTTTGAACATAATGGTTAAGATTTTTGGCAAACTTTAACCCTTTTGCACAATCGATATCTCAGCAATTAGAAGTCGTAGGGCCGTGGGTGTCAGCCCAAAAGGTGTAATTTCATGAAATAAACCTTGTACTGGCAAACTTTGTAATTTGGACAAACTCGAGTTTAACCCTTTTACACTGGAGGCACAGAATTTATGTTATGTAACGCTGATGAACTGATCAGTCATCGAGTTTAAAGGTCCCTTAACTCGTAAACGGTAGCCTGTAGCAAAAAATGTTCTGATACATAAGTAATCTACATACAATTTTCTACATTAAACATTCTATAAACTTTTTCGCTACCTTCAATATTTAAGGGAGAAAGTAAATTATACTCAATACATAAATAAATATTATAGGACATTTTAACATAAATTGACTACTAAATATTCCTGCAAGGAGTAAGAAGGTCTGTTTAATAAATAACATTTTAGCCTTTTTATGAATTCATTTGAATTATTGAACTGCTTAATTAAATTAAATTAAATTATTTATATCAGAAATTAAATTTCCGTAATATATTAGTAGCTTATTATTACTCTTAATCTATGTTAGTGACTACCTATGTTATGTCCTTAATTTAGATTTAATAGACATGTAGGCTACTCCAGTACTCCCAGAAAGCGCCATCTATCCTGTCTGCTACAGTGGCTAGGAGACTGTTGGCGCTGCCGCGTACGCGCCGCACCAGCGACGCCACCCGCTTGCGCATGATGGCGTGGAAGCCGTCGGTGCGCGTCTCCGCGAACATACCGCTAGCGCTGCAATAGCGCGGCAGCCCCAACAGCATCCTAAAAGCGTTATTATATTGGACGGGTAGGGCGCTGTAAGTTTTTTGAGTAAAGTTGATCCATAGGCTGCAGGTGTAAAATGACTGGCAGTACGCCTTAAAAAGGGTGATTTTATTGCTAGTGCACCTTGCGAACTTACGAATCAACATATTACTTCTTACTGTCAGCACCCTACGCTCCCTTTCCCATCTACGTCATCTTTTAGCGATGCGGTTACCCAGTGTGCCAAGTACTTAAATTCTCTTACTACTTTAAGAGGAGTGCCATTCAGTCTCACTGGAGGTAACATTTGGTCGTTTAATTGGACTATTCTTCCTCTGAAAACTAGCAGCTCGATTTTAGAGACATTGTACTTGAGACACGGGGCTTCCGCATACCGCTCACAAACACCTACTAGCGTCCTAAGGGCGTCGATCGATGGGCTTAGCAACACCATGTCGTCCGCGTAACTGATGTTATTTACGAACGTTCCGTCTATTGAACATCCGACCATAGTGTTGCTAAGCTCCTCGATCAGCCGATTGACATATAGGCTGAAGAGTCTGGGCGACGCAAGCCCCCCCTGCCTGACCTATACTCATCGGATAGCGAACCCACCCGCTTAACGACATTGGTTTGGTGGCCGTACCAAAACCTGAACAATTCCACCAATTCCCCGGGTAAAGACGTCTCCTCGTACAGTTTTTGCCAAAGTCTGTTATAAGACACCAGATCGAAGGCTTTCGAGAGATCAAGAAAACACGCCAAAACTGGTTTTTTCCTGTCTGAGTAGTATCGGACAGTGTGCTTAAGACAAAGGACTGCCGTCTCGGTGGATAAGCCCGGCCGAAATCCAAATTGTGCGTCATAAAGCACCGTGTGTTTTTCCAACTGTTTGTCAAGCACACTGCCCAACACCTTTGCTAGAATCGTAGCCAACGAAATAGGCCTATCATTTTTAATGTCCGAGGTGTCTCCTGTACGGTTTTTAATAATTGGTACTACCACGGTTCGGTTCTCATCATGTCGCTCGGTATATAAGTATGGCTGACACAGAAGCTGAAGAACATGGCGAGTACTCTAGGTAAGTGTACCCCTGCATGCTGCAGGTGCTCAATGCTAAGGGAGTGGTGTCCTGGCGACTTCCCTCGCGTCATGTTCTTCACCACCGATGCCACCTCCTTAGCTGTAATTCTCACCAGAGGCCCCGAAGGAACACACCTCGTTGGAGGTGGGCCCCCGCAGGGCCCCAAGGGAGACTCAACCTTGAAATGCTTCTGAAACAAATCAGCTATCTCCTTAGGCTCGCTAACACCCTCTACACTCACAGGGAGGCCCGCCCTCGGTCTCAATTTATTAGTTTGCTTCCAGAATTTTTTAAAGTCGTTAATCAAATAAATTTTTAATGTCATTACTTAAAAATTATAGATGTTGGTTCCATTGTACTCAATACATGTACCCTACCTTATTCTTACAGGGTCAACTTGGGAATAACTCCTTACAGTTACAAAGGTCACTCTCTTTATCCAAATTTTAATTGGCAATTTTAGAAATAAAATTGATAGTATAAAACTTGTCGAAGTCAGGGGTGCGAAATCTTGACTTCGGTCAAACTCGGCTCCGCTTGGCTTAGAATTGCTCCGAGCAATTATTAGGGTTGGCACCACTTGACTTCCTTTTGCGTGCACAACCACAGATAAGATAATCACTTGATTTTTGTCAACCCTAAATAGCCGAAACAGATAGTGCCATATATTAGAAAGAGACAGCCAGTGTTGGCCGAACGCTAATGCAATTGACCATTAAAAATTAACCATTGAAACGGTTAATTGCCATTAGCCATTAACCATTGAAGGAAAATTAATTATCAATTGCATTGAACATCAATTTGCATTGATGTTAATTTATTACGAACCACTAACAATTAAAAAGAATTAATGGTTATTGCTTTACAAACCATTAAAAACTTAAACAATTTTTAATGAAAATTAAACATGTGATTGATAATTAACAATTAACAAGAATAAATATCGTAATTTTATAAAGACGTCCAAGGGATCAAAGGTCTAGTGCAGCGGTCGGCAATCTGCGGCCCATGGGCCGCATGAACCTGTCACTTGCGGCCCGAGTTCCGCCTTGGCTATTTTGTGTAATAGTGAAAAACGACAATGTCTCATAAAGTCATAAATATTAACAAAGTACGGCCCGCGTCACCATTTATTTTGTTTATTTTATTTATTTTATTTACTTTATATTATTTATTTTATTTACTTAATATATTTTATTTACTTCATTTACTTTATTAATTTATTTAATTTATTTGATTTATTTAATTTATTTTATTTATTTCATTTGTACATTTATTTTATTTATATTATTTATTTATTTTATTAACTGTGGGACTTAGTCAATCTGTGTAAGAATGTCCTATAATATTTATTTATTTATTTTATTTATTTTATTTATTTTATTTATTTTATTTATTTTATTTATTTTATTTATTTTATTTATTTTATTTATTTTATTTATTTTATTTATTTTATTTATTTTATTTATTTTATTTATTTTATTTATTTTATTTATTTTATTTATTTTATTTATTTTATTTATTTTATTTATTTTATTTATTTTATTTATTTTATTTATTTTATTTATTTTATTTATTTTATTTATTTTATTTATTTTATTTATTTTATTTATTTTATTTATTTTATTTATTTTATTTATTTTATTTATTTTATTTATTTTATTTATTTTATTTATTTTATTTATTTTATTTATTTTATTTATTTTATTTATTTTATTTATTTTATTTATTTTATTTATTTTATTTATTTTGTTTATTTTGTTTATTTTGTTTATTTTGTTTATTTTGTTTATTTTGTTTATTTTGTTTATTTTGTTTATTTTGTTTATTTTGTTTATTTTGTTTATTTTGTTTATTTTGTTTATTTTGTTTATTTTGTTTATTTTGTTTATTTTGTTTATTTTGTTTATTTTGTTTATTTTGTTTATTTTGTTTATTTTGTTTATTTTGTTTATTTTGTTTATTTTGTTTATTTTGTTTATTTTGTTTATTTTGTTTATTTTGTTTATTTTGTTTATTTTGTTTATTTTGTTTATTTTGTTTATTTTGTTTATTTTGTTTATTTTGTTTATTTTGTTTATTTTGTTTATTTTGTTTATTTTGTTTATTTTGTTTATTTTGTTTATTTTGTTTATTTTGTTTATTTTGTTTATTTTGTTTATTTTGTTTATTTTGTTTATTTTGTTTATTTTGTTTATTTTGTTTATTTTGTTTATTTTGTTTATTTTGTTTATTTTGTTTATTTTGTTTATTTTGTTTATTTTGTTTATTTTGTTTATTTTGTTTATTTTGTTTATTTTGTTTATTTTGTTTATTTTGTTTATTTTGTTTATTTTGTTTATTTTGTTTATTTTGTTTATTTTGTTTATTTTGTTTATTTTGTTTATTTTGTTTATTTTGTTTATTTTGTTTATTTTGTTTATTTTGTTTATTTTGTTTATTTTGTTTATTTTGTTTATTTTGTTTATTTTGTTTATTTTGTTTATTTTGTTTATTTTGTTTATTTTGTTTATTTTGTTTATTTTGTTTATTTTGTTTATTTTGTTTATTTTGTTTATTTTGTTTATTTTGTTTATTTTGTTTATTTTGTTTATTTTGTTTATTTTGTTTATTTTGTTTATTTTGTTTATTTTGTTTATTTTGTTTATTTTGTTTATTTTGTTTATTTTGTTTATTTTGTTTATTTTGTTTATTTTGTTTATTTTGTTTATTTTATTTATTTTATTTATTTTATTTATTTTATTTATTTTATTTATTTCATTTATTTCATTTATTTCATTTATTTTATTTATTTTATTTAATCTATTTATTTTATTTAATCTATTTATTTTATTTTATTTATTTATTTTATTTATTTTATTTATTTCATTTATTTCATTTATTTTATTTATTTTATTTAATCTATTTATTTTATTTAATCTATTTATTTTATTTTATTTATTTAATAGTTCCAAGCAAAATTAACATTAATTATTAGTTTATGAAAAAAATATTTAATTCCATTAAGCGTTAATGCAATTGAGAGTAATTCTAATTAATTTTTTGGAACTTTAATGGCATTAAATAGGCAATTAGATTGACAATCAATGTAATTAAACGTCTCAAGATTCAATTCTAACTAACTTTAATTAAATTGATGCGTAATGCAATTGATTAATTGCGGAATTAATGGTTAATGCAATTGGTTAATTGTTAATTAGAATTAACCATTACGGCCAACACTGGAGACAGCATCATTCAACCCTGAACCGCTGTCAAACTTCGTTTTTGTAGGAAGTTTCCTTTATGTACGGTAGTACTCGTACTATTAATTATTCTGTGTCGAAGTCTGCGTGCGCCTGTTTATACTTTATACGCTGCTAGCGGGAGGCCGCGCGCGCACGCAGGCGCATGCGCAGGCGCCGGTCACGCGCACGGACGCGCTACTCAACTCCCTGCTCAAGTCGCAGCCACAGTGCGATTTTGTGATTGCGATGGGGCGAGTGACAAATTGACAATGGAATGCAAGAAAATATTAGAAAGAGAGATGCCTAAGAGTACCATGCCATAATGAATACCTGTGTTTTAGCTGTATATTGTGTTATTGCTTTATAGTGTTAATGCATTATGATGTTAATGTGTTCCAATTTGTGCCGCTTTGGCATTAGCTATAAGGTGCAATTTGTTTTGTTGTAATAATAATAATAAATAAATATGTCAGTGTCTCACGGAAGTTTTGTTATAAAAGGGACCCACTTCCAGATGACCTACAAACTTTATATTTGGTGGCAAATGTATATAGAGGAAAAAATCTGAGCAAGTGAAGGTCAATGACAATGTAATGGGAACTCTTGGGTTAGCTAATTTAATTTAAATAAGCACCACTAGCACAAACTGAGCGCTTAGCCCGAAACACGACAATATCGTTACCTGCCTCTTTATCACTCTTTCATATTTGAACAAATAACAAAATTTAAATTTTCGAGTATCGAGGTAGGCTCTCTGTAAACAAACACCCTTTATGAATAAATGTAATAGACGTAATAGTGAAAAACTGTTAACAGTACATCAGGTGCTACATTACGACACCCGGATATAATAAGCACATTGGGTGATGATAATAATAACAAACTATCAGGTGACCAAAAAAGTTCGTGCGGTTTTTATGGTAAAAATCAAAGTCTTGTAGATTTATTTATAAAACAATTTATTCATTTATATAAGCACCCTCGCATTCTAGAACTCTTTCCCAACGAGATACAAGTTTATACATCCCGTCCTTGTAAAAGCTTTTATTTTTTGAAGCGAAAAAATTGGCAACCTCCTCTTCGATCTCAACTTGATTTCGAAATTTTTTATCTATCATATGATTATCTAAAGCCAAGAAAAGGTGAAAATCCGTTGGAGACATATCCGGAGAATACAGAGGGTGGGGTAGTAACTCCCATTTTAAATCATTAATTTTTTCCAGAGTGAGCTTGGCAACGTGTGGCCTAGCGTTATCTTGCAAAAATATTACTTTATTCCGGTTAACTAGTCCAGGCTGCTTCTGAAGTAACGATTTGTGTACTTGCTCAAGCTGCATCGAGTAGAGTTTAGCAGTAATAGTTTGACCCTCGGGAAGAAACTCGTAGTGTACTATACCAGCAGCAGTCCACCATACACAAAGCATGATCTTCCGGCAATGAATTGGCGTCTTCGGTACATGTGGTACTGGTTGGTTTGGGGACAACCAATGATGGGTTCATTTTGTATTATTGTACATAATCCATTTTTCATCAGCTGTAAGCAGACTGTCCAAAAACGGCTCAGTTTTATAGCGCGAAAGCAATGCTGAACAAACTGATACTCGATGACACCTGTGTTCATCCGATAATTCATGAGGGACCCATTTACTTAACTTCCAAGATTTACCTAACTGATGTAAGTGCAAACGAATTGTTTCATGACTAACACCAAACATTTGCGAAAGTTCCTGGCAAGTTAACTTAGTGTCGTTTTCAATGGCAGCCCGTAATTCTTGATTGTCAATAACAGAGGGTCTTCCCGAACGAGGTAAATCTTCAAGCGACTCGTCACCAGACAAGAACTTTTTAAACCACTTTTGTGCAGTACGTTCTGATACTGCATCTTCACCGAATGCCGTACATATTTTACGAGATGCCTCTGCAGCCTTGGTGCCGAGTTTAAATTCGTAGAGCAAACAAGCCCGAATCACGTTAGTATTAACTGACATTTTAAACAAAAATAATTTACTTATGAACAGCGTGTTAACAAAATAGAGCGCATCAATATACTGACGAGTCCGTGCATGTTATATTGACACTAAATATTGGGCGCTAGGAATCGCAACAAGTTCAAACATGTCTCTATAGTGAGCGCCGCCTAAAACCGCACGAACTTTTTTGGTCACCTGATAGATAACTACGTCAAAAATTTAAAGGGCCATATGTACTGTAAAACGTAATGTATCGTAATACATAGTACATTACTATATAGGCCTGGAAACGAAGGGTTGTAGGCCATGTAGATATACACCGAAAACACCGTTTCTCGCCGATATTTGTATAGTGCATTTCTCAAACTTGCAATGAAATATCTATAAGCTACGGTGAGGTGACCAAAATTGAGAAAAAAATTGTCTAAAAATTTAATTTAGAAAGGAACAAGTACCAGGGCCTCATGAGTTACGAGGTATCGTTGACCAACCCGCCGGGCCCCAGCGACCGGGGCGCGTACGAGTAATCGTGGGCCGCGGCTGCTGTTAGAAACAAAAGAAGGTTGTTTTTGCTTGTGTGGGAAGGCTATATGAAATTCCTTTACATATCATCTTCACTCATCGCACCGTATGTGTAGTATTTCCGGACCAAATTTGAAGTAAGTAGGGTCAACATTTCATTGGAAGGTTGAGAAAATAACTATTAATTCATACGAGTAGACGTATAAGCTACTCTAAGGTAAGTAGGTTAGATTTTTTTTATTTACTAGTGACCCGCCCCGGCTTTGCACGGGCAGTAAAGCGTAATTATATTATACAACTATCTACAAGACAAAAAAAATACGAGTTATTCACAAAAAATATTAACAATTGATTTACTTTCTCCTTTAAATATTGATCCTAGTGAAAACTGTATACAATATTTAATGAAGAAACTTTATATAGATTACTTATGTAAAATATTTTTATAATATAAATATTAACAAATAAAAATATTAATAATTAACTTTCTCCCTTAAATATTTTTTTTAATATTGATCCTAGCGAAAAAGTGTATAGAATATTTAATGTAGAGAATTTTATGTAGATTACTTATGTATAAGAAATTTTTTTGCTACAGGCCACGGTTTACGAGTTATTTATAAAAAACTATAAAAAGGGACCTTTGAACCCGATTTGTTTTCAAACACAACATGACTGATCAGTTCATCAGCGTCACATAACTTAAATTGACCTGCGCAGTGGATAGACAGCTAAATTTAATGTTCCAGTATTCACAAAATCTTAATTGCTAAATTGGGACCGAGCGAACCGAAATGGGCCAGAATGTCCAATTTCAACCTACTACGTATTTTATTCATCGAAGTCTTTGTCGTAAGCGCCATCGACAATAAGGTCCCTTTTCATAGATAATACCACATATAATGTGCTCGCGTACTTTCTTGTGTAAGTCGCTGCGGGTAAAATAAATAAAAAATGTATACCTAATTACCTACCTACCCATAAATATATATTTCATGTATCTATTTTGCAAGAACTTAATAAATTTGCACTTAGGTAATATCATATAACAAATAATAATTGACTCGTCAAGATAATTAACTCTAAGTATAAGTATCAGTGGCGGTGGCGGCGCATCTAGAGTGTTCGTAGGCAAGCCGTAGCTGAGTTGCCCTTCCTTTTCTTCATTAGTTTAAAGGCCCAAAGAGCCTGAATATCAGACAAGCCGATGGGAATCGAGTTCTAAGGACGTTCCGCCACTGATAAGTATGTTAACTCATGTAAGTGAATTGTAATATTCTTATGAGTAATAAATTCTTTAAACCTAAAAATGACAAAGAAACAATATGGGAAAGAGCAAAGGTAACGGTCGTAAGCTAAATGAGGTTTTCGGCATGGTTGGTTTTTTAGTGTAAGGCCTGAGTGGACGCTCGAAGCGGAGCGTTCGGCGGGGCGTGCAGCATGGCGTCGGGCTCACAAGTGATTTGAGCAGCGTGCACTAAGGCCGCTACTCAGTGTTGGCAAAAAATCAATTCGAATTGACAATTGACGATTGAGGATTGACCGATCAATCCGAATTGACGATTGACGAAACTAATTCTAAATCTACTGATTGAGGATTGACGATTACTAATCGTTAATTCGAATTGATCGGTCAATCCTCAATCCTCAATCGTCAATTCGGATTGACGATTACTTTGTATGTACCTACCTAATGTCCTTTTTATTTAGGCCATTTTTCGAAACTAGCCAAATACGTTCAAAAGCGGTGTCTGAGTTTACCAAAGGTTCCGAAACATGTTTCCGACGGCAATATGAATATGAAGGATATCCTTTTTGGAACATTTTCGGGACTTTCCTTGAAATTAACCAATAGCGTTCAAAATCGATATCTGAGGTGCCCAAAGGTTTCGAAACTTGTTTCCGAGGGAAATATTGAGAGATGCCCTTTTTTGGGACATTTCTAGAAATTACCCGATTGCGTTTAAAATCGATATCTGAGGTAACCAGAGGTTTCTAAACATCTTTTCAACTGCAATATTGAAAGGTGTCCTGTTTTGGGACATTTTAGTGACATTCTTTGAAAGTGACTGCTTGCATTCAAAATCGATATCTGAGGTGCAAAACATGGTTTCAACGGCAATATTTAGATTCTACACTTTAGCCGCGTACTTACTTTACTACCTGCATTACGCCACCCTGCTGATAACAAGATGCGTTCTAAAAACGTACGAGTGCGAAAGAGATAGCATGATTATAATCCTTTTATTGTTCTAGTGGTGTCCAGTTTGAGTCCAGTAGAGATAAGACATTCGGTATTCAACCCTTGTTGTTTGTTGGTGTGTGACTGTGTGTGTTTGTTTTAAATTGGACTGTGGATTTTCTTTTGGCGTTGGCTTGTTATACGGACTTTTGGATTTACTTCTGGACTGTTTCATACGATTAACTTGGCGTGACTTTGAGGATTCGACATCGCAGTTGTTCTTACGGTAAGTAACATTTACCAACTATTATTTGTCGTAAAGGTTAACATTGAATATCTAATAGGTACATTTTTTTTATTCTAGAACAATGTTATGTGGGTTTAAAAATTTCACTTTGTTATTTTCGTGTGCAATATTAATGGATAAAAAATAATTATGTGAATACATCTGTAAGATAACTTCTATACGATATTATAATTATGTCTAAATCAATAAAAAAAATATCATATTTCGGGCTCCCTTCGATTTCATTTGATGCTTGTTATGTTATTATGACAAATTGTTATTGTGAGATAAATGAATAAATAATATCCATAATAACAAGTAAAGTTCAAAATATAAAGCCTTGCCAGTATTTCAGTGAATACCGGGGGATATCCCGATACTTACTGTAATACTCGCAAGGCATTCAATAAAAATAAATCATTCTTTTGGGCAACCTTTGGGCACCTCAGATATAAATTTTGAACGCAATCGGTTGGTTTCAAGAAATGTCCCAAAATGTCCCAAAACAGGGCATCTCGGAATATTACCGTCGGAAACATGATTCGGAACCTTAGCATAGGTAAAAAGTCATTTCTCGGTATTGGCATCAGAAACATGTTTCGAAACCTTTGGGCACCTCAGATATCGATTTTGAACGCAAACGGTTAATTTTAAGAAATGTCCAAAAAAAAAAGGAAACTACGTCTGTATTGCCGTCGGAAACATGTTACCTACCATGTGAACCTTTGGAAATCCAAGATATCGTTTTAAAGTGCCAACGAATAATTTAAAAAAAAGTCCCGGAATGGAAGGGACATCTTTCGGGACCTATGGTCGACATCGATTACGAATATGAACGTAATCGGCCAATTTCGAAAAATGTCCCAAAAAGGGACATCAGTCAATACTGACATCAGGAACATGTTTTCGAACCTCTGGGAACCTCAGATATCGACTTTAAGTCCAGTAAGTAAGTCCCAAAAAAGGACACCTTTGAAAAGTAATCTTAGTTAGGGACTATGGTTAATCTTGATTGAGGATTGATTTAATCCGAATTGAGGATTGATGCGTTAATTCCGATTGATTCAATCGGATTGACGCGTCAATCTGAATTGAATCAATTTGAATTGATCAATCCGGATTGATCAATTCGGATTGACGCGTCAATTCGATTGATCAATCCGGATTGATTTAGTTCAGATTGATGCCAACACTGCCGCTACTATACCTACGTTTGCATTTGTTTAACATGCACGCCGCACGCCCCGCCCCGCTGCACACTCAACTCGAGCGTCCACTCAGGCCTTACACTTGGGTCAAACAGAAAACTGTGTTACGTCTTTCCTGTAGACATACACAAGAGTTAAGGGCTATAAAGGTTAATTTTCTTATTTAACCCTTATCCACGTGAAAAAATCCTCCTTTAATTTGGACAACTATGATAAAATCATTACTTGGATAAGGGTTAAATAAGAAAATTAACCTTTATAGCCCTTAACTCTTGTGTATGACTACAGGAAAGTTAAACCACAGTTTTCTGTTTGACCCACTTAGATGTTCTTGTAAAGGACAATTTTAAAAGAACGTTTGAAGTAAGAAAAAAAGGGATCCGGAACACTTGTCGAAGGCCAGAGGACAAATATTTGACGAACACAAACCCCATCGAAAAAATAAGTGTACTTGTTTTAAACATTTGTTATTTGACATTCTTTTAAGGACTCGCAAAGTATTTATTTATTTAATCTTTATTAACACAGTACACAGTCTATGCGCGCAAAATAAAAATGTATCGTACAAAAGGAGGACTTAATGCCAAAAACATTCTCTACCAGTCAAGTGTTTGCAAGCTAGTTTTTAGGGTTCCGTAGTCAACTAGTTTCGCTGTGTCCGTCCGTCTGTCCGTCCGCGGTTTTGCTCCGATTTTAGTAGAAAAAAAATCGCGTTAACCTAATGGTGTGGGTAGGTATCGTTGGATAGGTCAATTAAAACGAATAAGGGTCTTAAACAACCATTTTTTGATAAAGTAAACATATTCGGAAATAATCGAAATAATCTTTCGGGGGAAAGAAAGGGAAAAATGTGTCCCTCGGAGTGGCCGGCGTTGGCCCATCGTGTAGAGGAGCCATCAGGAATAAAATGGATCAATACATCAGTTGCGTTGCGATTCAAATGTAGAATACACTCCTTATGTTAAACGTCGTCTTTGCCAACACGAACGTTTCGTTCGTATTATCGCCCACGCACGTTAAGGGCCACCCCACACTAGCTTCTCCCAAGCGTCGCGCGGCGTCGATCCAACTCTATGCGCTGGTGGGCAAGCGGCAAGAGCGTGCGATTTTCAATCCGGAGATCGCGGTTTAAAATTCTGGCTCGTACAGTCCCCATCATATATATCTGAGCACGCCTCTATTGTCAAGGCGTTAGAGTGCGTGTTCAGATATTGTGAACACCTTGGCCGCTCCGATATATATGATGGCGACTGTACATGCGGTTTTCACCTATCAATAGTCATTGCTCAGGAAGGTTTAGGTGAATAAATTGTTAACCCGTGCGAATCCGGGGACCCTAGTAGTATAAAAAAACCGGTCAAGTGCGAGCCGGACGGACTTGCGTTCCAAGGGTTCCGTACAAGTACATTATTACAAAATTTTTATTTTTTTACAATGTAAGTATTTTTGTGGAACGTGAATGAAATGTCTTTAAAAAACATAAAGAACTATTTTTTGTATATTCATTTTAAATTTTAGACCTAGTAGTTGCGGAGATAAATGGGGGGAATGGTCGGACAGACAGACAACGAGGCGCACGAGTGATCCTATAAGGGTTCAGTTTTTTTATCCTTTTGAGGTACGGACGGAACCCTAAAAAACGGCGATCTATAATTTTGTATACAACTCAGAGGCTTTGATCATCATAATTTTGCCGAGAGGGCGGCACAATTTTATCTCATTTAGGTGCGCCCAGATTGAAACCTCCTATCTTTTTGTTGGTTCTTTATTGTAATGTAGACATTAAAGCGTTTTGTCCCTGGCTTTGAACTTCTGTTAAATAACTGAGTTTACGCAAATGTCAATGTACAGAAAATGGCTTGGCTTATTTATTTCTAAGCATTTAATACCACTTGCGACTTCGTTTCTATTATAGTTACTATACTATACTTCTGGGACGGCCGCTCATCTGGGATGCCACATGTGTAGACACCCTAGCGCCGTCCCATCTAGTCGCCACGTCTCAGAGAGCTGGCGGCGCGGCAGCAGCGGCTGAAACCCTAAAACGCCGCAAATATGCTGGTCTTACAAACAACCACATATTTGCGGCGTTCGCGGTAGAGACCCTGGGGCCGTGGTGTCCTGACGCCCACAACCTTTTTAAAAACCTAAAAAAAAGACTGTTGGAAACGACGGGTGACCCTAGGGCTGGCTCATTCCTAGGCCAAAGAATAGGCATAGCTATTCAGCGTGGGAATGTAGCCAGCCTTATGGGCACACTTCCGCAGGGGACAGATCTGGGGGATCTAAGGTAGGTGGGTAAGTTTTATTTATTTATTTTATTAGTTTTAGTTTTAATTTATTTAGTCTATACTTAATTTTAATAATAGTTTGTATAAGTTTTGTTATTGAATAAATTTTTTTTCTATTATAGTTAAATTACTTAATATCATATTATCTTAAATAAGTTTTAAATATTTTAAGAATTATATTAAAATTAAACGTTAAAACGTTACTCACAGAGAAAACAAAGTTATTTAGACTAACTTATAGCCTCCTGAGTCCCTGAGGCCTTTATAAAGGATTAAATCCAAATGAAATTTTGAATTAAAATGGAATATAAGAAAGTTCCAAATTCACAACTGCAATAATGACAAGAGGGACTCAGGAGGATAGAGTTATAATAAAGTTAGAAGAAGCGAAGCCTTAAAAACGACTTGAAATTAGGTATAAGCATACGAAATTAAACTCATCAATATTTTTGAGTTAGGTACATGGCAAAGTCATGCAACTTCGACGGTTTAATTCGGTCTTGGGTCCTTGCTAAAATCAGTTAAAGTTAATTAGATAAGGTTTCACTAGTGAACATAGTATCTATACGTATTAACAATAAAAACAGTAGGTACGAGTATATACCTATTTACTCCTATTTATGAAGTAATTTGGAAAAGTTTATCTGTAATAAGTAGTCTGTATGTCTTAGTATTTGTTCAGATTGTAATTGTACAAAGAAAACCTAAATAATTTATTCTTGCAAATTTTTGGATTAAGACAGTTAGAACATGAAACAATTTTCCTTGTCAGCTTATTAAACAAATATTATTCGTACCACATTCCTGTTAAGGTACTCTGCGAGCAACTTTAGCTAAGAGACTAGATCAAATTCCCAGTCCCTTATTCCGATTTGATTAAATTGGGTCTTTGATAAATTAATTATGAAGGCTGGTGTTATTATTTTACTCTTAACGCACCCTATGAGCAATCCCCCTGTTCTTCAGATCCTCTCCGCGTCGCTGTACATCGTGGACCACCTACCAGAGGGCGCGCAAGGGCTGTGGGCGATCGTGAACTGCGAGTCGTGGTGCGCGCTTGGCGAGCTCGAGTGGGTGCCGTTCTCGGTCATTCGGCGCGCGATGGAGGTGAATCTGTTAGGTGAGTGAGCTACGCTAGGTGGAAGTTGTTGTCATTACGTACTGAGAGATGGCGCTAGTAACAATATTTTCACATAGCCATTAATATAAAAAAACCAGCTGGCATTGGTATGTCTATTTTACACATACAATAAGATCTGATTTTAAGGTCAGCAAATGTCAGCATTTTTTCATACACATGCTTCATATTTTCTACCATTTAGTAGCTGACTGAAAAAATGTAAGTGGCTTCGCAACTGCGAAAAGTATGATATGAATAGGTAATAAATTCTGAAGCCACTTAACATTGCGTTAAAATAATGTGCGAAAAACGTGAATATTTCAAAATAAACTACTCGGCATAGTAAAAGCCCGTCTTTTAGTCGCCAGAACGTCATCAATCTAATTTAATTTTCCTCATAATTTTCCAACCAGCGGTGTTGACATCGCACGCACGATTTTGTAATCACAGTCAAGAATTAAAATATGATTAGATTTGAACACGCTACGTACAGCGATTTTATTTATTCTGGATTCTTTGACTATCGTTGTTCTTTTTATTTTTGCATAGTTCATTTATTAACAAATAACTTAGAATTAATATTATTATACATATATATTACAGTACCCCAATGGAATAGAGTGTCCGTAGCCTAAAATCTCGTATTGTTTAATACGAGTAACTCAAGTTTACACTTTCAAAACCACAGCGCAGGCTTCGTCGTAATACAGAAAGCTCATCCAACTTAGGTTTCGTCAAAATAAAACGGCCGCTACTCAAATAAATACTACCACTACTTTAACTAAAATAAATGAGTGCTGTGATTTATGTTGGTGCTCTTCATTTTAAAAACAATATGGTTCACTGGTGTTTGATGTTGCGTGTAAAATTAAATGTTATTTGAGCTGTCTGCGTGTTCTAGATGATGTCACGGTCGGTTTTGATTCTCGAAAACGACCAGGTGCTTATTTATGACAATGTCTAATAAAATAGGTCGTTAAATAAGTAAGTAAATTATATTGAGATATATTTAATCGAGTTTCGCGTTTAACTGACTTTGAAGAGTTAACTCCTGTCTTAAAAAGATCTCGTCCAAGCAATTGCCTGAAGACCAGAAGACCAGAAGAATTTCCAAAATACAGAAGGCAAATTCCAGAAGGCCAGAAGACCTAAGTGCAAAAGCCTGGCATCCGTGCCACTGACGGCACTGACCCTAGATGATATTCGAATTGCGACGGCAGCAGCGTTAACTTACTGTAGCAGTTTAACTGCTATAACTTAAAGGAGGCATATATGCTAATTCGAAAGGACACTGACAGACTCTTAGCTGACTCTTACCTGCAGGCAAACTGTAAATACAGTTTTGCAGGGACCTGTTCAATTATATGTTCTGTACTGTGCGTTAATAATAATAAATAAATAAAAATCAGCATGATATCTCAATGATATCTTTTTCACGCGGTAGTACCTACGGCAAAATGAACGAAACTGAATTACATCATTTAGATAATCCTCTTATGCCACTGTATCTTCAAATTTGCATGTATGTCTCTGTCGGTCTTCTTGATAAAACGAACGTTCCCGTTAGCAATTCCGCAATAATTTCGCCCGCTGTAGCGCAACAGTAACGCTGGTGCAGTGGCCTTATTAACAGTGATTTTCTCTAAGCGCCACTTGCATCATCCCACTAACCCGGGGTCAACCGATGAAACCTGGATTTACCATGGTTACCAGTACAATTTGACACTAGATTAACGATTTAACCACTTAACCTCCGAATCCTGTTTTCCAGGTCCGTCCCGGCTGGTGCAGGTGATGATGCCGCTGGTGCGGCGCGCGCGCGGGCGCGTGGTGCTGGCGTCGTCGATCCTGACGCACGTGGCGGCGCCGGTGCGCGGCGTGCACGCCGCCTCGCTCGCCGCGCTCGACGCGCTGGCCGCCTGCCTCCGCCGTGAACTCAAGCCGCGTGGAGTGGACGTGGTCAGTTCATACGGCTACTATAAAAGAGCTTCTAAACTATATCCGCCTCAACTGAGGCAGCCGGCTAGAAGTTATTGTGGTCAGCTTGGTATTGAAGGCTGTGAATTACATTATGCTAGTTTATTAGTTAGTGGGTACTAGTTTATAACCTAATCCCAAAACTCGGCGCCCTTCTAATACTAGAAAATTACCGCGTAACGTCTGTGGACTGAAACTGGCTTCTGTGTTTCAGTGCTTGTCTACAAACCGTAATCAAAAGAAATCAACTGATATCATTTTTCTTACAAAGGGCCTTAAAAGGATGTGACGTAACCTCGTGCGTGATGTTAGTTCATGGAAATGTCGGTATTCGTCTCCCTCCGGACAAGACTTCTTTGTGAAGTGAAAATAACCTGCCAAATAATTTCACAGCATCCCTCGGGGTAACAACGCAACAGTTGCACTCGTTGTGATTTCAATACTTTCAATATAATAAAGTATCTTCATGCTTTTACCTGACAATATTAATATCGCTGAACCGCTAGCTGCAATAACTCTAGTCTCTAAGGTGCAAACAAAGTTTAAAACGATATTTTGAAATAAACCGTTCGACCGAGAGAGTTTATTTTTTGTTTCTATTTTATGCGCCTCGAGACACCGGTAGAGAAAATTGCACTATTTTGAAATGTCTCACTTGGGATGGAAAACACAGTTGTGAATAAAAAAGGAGAGCGTAACAGTTCCTGTTGTGCATTGCAAATTCTTTAGACTAGGAGTTTCCAAACAATAGACAAAGGTTTTTTTTTATGAATACCAAGTATTATACGTATTAAAAAATTATTAAGCCTCATATAAGTGTCAATTTACGGAATCTAACGTCTAACCTTATGAAACACGTTAAAAAAGATGAGTGCCTAAGTAATCCCAACTAATGTTATATCTACTTATATTATATACTACTTATTATATAATATTACTTACAAATGCGAAAGTAACTGTATTTCAGTCCGGCCTGAAACTGTTTCCATACCACATCTAAATAAGATTACCTCTTCACGCTTATTTAGATGTGGTATGGAAATAGTTTCAAGGCCGAGGCAGAGATAGGTAAGATATCAATATAGATATCAATCACTGTCATCGTCATCCCACGCAGATGAAGTCGCGGGTAGCAGCTAGTACCTAAATAAAGAAATGTCAAAAACATTTATTACCATAGGTAGAAAAGAAACCTATTAACTTCACTGAATTTTAACACACTGACATTTGCCACTGCCACTGGCTACTGCGTAAATGAACTAAAATTAGTATTATTACATTATGATAGCCCGAATAAACCTACACTTTATGGAAATTGCCGAAATGAAAATGTGGGATGCAATAAAATGAGAAAAGTTACGACATAGCTCATAAAAATTCTAACATGTGCCATATCGACCGTTTACTACACACGCACTAAACTCTTTTTTTACTGCTATACCTACCTTAATATTTAAATTAGAGCGTCAATATATTTTTAATAACATACATACTTAACGACTTACCTACAGAAAACTAAGGCATCCTGACCTAATTTAAAAAATGAGTCTCCCTAGTTGAAACTACCTAACATTCAATTTAGTAAAATAAATTCTGGTATATATATTGAAATGTGAGAAACGAAAAACAGAAAGAAAACAAAGACTAATTCTTAACACGTAGCATTTTAATAGATACGTATCACTACACCTTATATAAAACAAAGTCCCTCGCCTCGTCTGTCTGTATATGTATGTTCGCGATAAACTCAAAAACTATACTGAACAGATTTTCATGCAGTTTTCACCTATCAATACAATGATTCTTGTGAAGGTTTAGGTGCACCTATGTGTAATGTGTAACCCGTGCAATGCCGAGGCGGTTAGCTAGTAGTAAATAATACATATACAGGGTGATTCATGAGACGTGAGCAGGACTAATCCTGCACACTCAGTATCTCATAATTGACCGATCACCGTGGTATTTAGGTGAAACAACCACACTTTTTCCTATTTTTTTACTTTTTGGCGAGGGCAAATTTAATTCTCTACAACCATGGTCACCCTACAAGACCTAATTAATAAACATAAAACCTCTTTAACCGTATTGACAGAATTATGATTACGAAGAAAATAAACTGTTAAACTTGAGTTAGATACCAGTTTTCAAAAGTAACCAGACCGTAATGATATTAAATTTGACACAGAATATCGATAGTTTACTATTCTAATTGTAGGGTGACCATGCATGTCGTAAATAAATTAATAACTTTCTTTTTCAACACGACTAGAAAATTAACGTTAACCTCACTAATACTGATACGAAACAGTTGCTTATAATTTACGAAATGCGCAGTGTTAGTCCTGCTCACGTCTCCTGAATCACCCTGTATTTGCTTTAAACAATCATATAATATAAAACTATTATGACCTACATACAGTTACGTTCGGCACTCAATAGGAATGTTCAGATAGCATTTCAACAATTTAGGTCAAATTAGAGGCATTGTTTAGTGAAACGTAAAGCCAGAACGTCAATAAAGTTAATGAAGTGGATACCTTTGTTATTATTTATCACATTACCTATTGAATTTGCTCCAAATATGTATCTAACCCAGTCGACCCATAATAGGTATTTGTATTACAAACACAATTAAGTAGATTATCTGCTATCTGCTACATAATAGTGGAGTACATTTTATGAAGATAGCCTAGAGCCTCATTATTCGTAAACGTTTACTAAAGTTGACAAGCCGATAATAATCGTTTGCCCTTTCCGACGTATTGGTATGATGGAAAGGGAGATAACGTCTCGATCAAAACATTTTTTATGCATAAATATATTATAAACAAGTTTTTACTGACTGAATAACTAATAATGGGACACGACAATAACTAATGATACATTAGAAAAACTACATATATGCTACACACCAACTAACTACATACATTAAGTCCGCCTTTTGTACGATAAGTTTTTTTTGTGCAATAAAGTTCATTTAAATAAATACTTCATTGTGTAATAAGTACCTCGTTTTAGCCAGAAAAAGGTCTAGCAATACCTACTTATAACTTATACTTAACAAGCAACCCGACTAGAATATACTTGTAATGAATAGTAATCTAATATTATTTTCACGCAAACGAAGTTGCGTGTGTAAGTTAGGCAGTACCTACATCACATTTTATGGTACTGAATATAAGGGCCAAAGTGACTTCGTCGTAAGTAAATAAAGTTGCCTAAATTGAAAGACGTCTATATAAAGCTGCCCTTGATTAAATGTCAAAGGTAGTTAACAAGTCCCTAGAGGCGTGGGCCAGTGTCTGGATCAGGGATGTTGCGAATATTCGCATCCGCATCCGCGGAACATTCGCATTATTTTCAACATCCGCATCTGTATCCGCATCCGCCTAAAATCGATGCGGATGTCGACCAAGTCGGTAAAAGGAACGTATTATCGGCGGCGCTGGCGGCGTAAGTGCTAGGTAATTTCGTCATTAATGTCATTTATATATAACTAAATCGTCTAGATCCCAAAAAGTCAGCCAAGTTACTGTTTATTGAATAAAACGCACCTATATTCTTAGTGGATAGAATCAGGCGTTACTTTGCGGAAATCCATATTAATTAAAACCAAAATATTACTTTGCTAATCCGCGTAAAAAGATAACGTGCTAGTCAATCAGTGCTAACCCGTTATACTTGCCCCGTCCGGGAACGGTTCCGTTGCCGGACGTCAGACCGTCAACAGCTCCTGAGGATGCCTCGTAGAGAGGCGAAACACGTGTCGAGTATTATTCTTTTGGTGGTGGTTTGTTATATTTATTTGCGTATTTATTTTTGCGGTGGGAGGGTGGGAACATTAATTGCATGCAAAAAATACGCAAGTAAGTATAACGGGTTAGCACTGATTGACTAGCACGTTATCTTTTTACGCGGATTAGCAAAGTAATATTTTGGTTTTAAATTAGCACCTATATTCTTGCTCAAATACTATACGTTTCGTTATTGTTTAAATAAAAAATGATAAAAAAGTAATATTTGACGTTTTTTAAGTACCAAATCTTGACATCCGCATCCGTATCCGCATCCGCGGATGTGAGGCTTTAAATATCCGCATCCGCATCCGCGGATGTCAAAAAATCTGCATCCGCAACATCCCTGGTCTGGATATTGGTTAGAAGCTCGGGAATGGTTAAAGTAAATCACAAGACAACAGGGCAGCTGGTGTCGGGGGTAATCAACATCTACATTACTACAAAGGTACACTTTAAATATTTAAATACATTAGTAGCAATCTCGGTTTAATTTGTGAAAATGTACGTACGTCATCAATAAACGAGCTAACATATTTTAGCATTTTTAACTTGTTATCGCTGGGAAGACAGTGTGGCGGCGGATCTGCTTCGGCTTCGCGTCAGTAACTGGCAGGAAGTTGCGCAGGATCGGGACAGGTGGCACGCTCTCGTTTCGGAGGTCAAGATTCTCTTTGGATCGCTGAGCCAAAATAGTTAGTTAGTTAGTTAACTTGTTTTAATGTACGTAAACAAGTAAATGTTTTTCATAGTTAAGCACAACAACGTACCCATTATGAACTTACTCCAGCTGTGTATAAAGTTAAAAGATAGATGATATCAGCGTGTCAGTTTTTCGAAGCTGTAAAATGTTGTGTTTCATTGACAGCCTGATATCGTCCAGCGAACTAGTAATCAGTGGCTCATGCACCCGGTGACAATAACATATAGCATTCTGGATGTCATTGCAGAAAGGCCTGAGAATCCTATACTGGCGCATTGGATTCGCCAAGTTATAGGCTTTCTTAAATTTAGAAAATAGATTAGGTTATAGTTTAATGTATGTACATATACTAGGTGTAAAAATTAACATTAGTTCCTAAGTTATACTAACAAATATGGATGCAAATCTGAAATAAATATTTTCAATTTCAAAAAAAAATATAAGTACTAATTGTAAGTAAAATTTATCTGACACTCTATAGTGTCCGACCCGACCCGGCTTCGCACGTATTAACAAATTATATACACCTAAACCTTCCTTAAGAATCACTGTGTTGATAACTGATAACCGCATGAAAATTCGTTCAGTCGTTTTATTGTGAACATGCAAACAAACTTACGCGGCGGAGGATTTTGTTTTATAAAGTTGTAGTGTAGCTATACATAGTTTTTTAGTGTTCCGTACAAAACTTTGTTCACTGAACACTTATTTTTAATACAAATTAGTGAACAATCAATTTTTAATACATAAATCAAGTTAAGTGAGCAAATACTCAATTTAACTATTGCTAAATATTGTTAAGTACCCCGGGAACAAGATAGGCATACTTTTATGCCACTTTTTTACTTAACATGAAAACCTTTTATTCCAATATCCTGAGCCTGCTCAAAACAGGAAAACACGTGGATCATCTTGTCATATCAAGGCCGTCAATTTCATATCTACTCGTATCTGTCAGGTACTATTTATAGCCACGCCCTGTGCCACGCCCTGACAACGCAGTATGTTTAATATTTTTTCTCAAACATGCGTGAAAATATTTTCAATTTTCATTACGTTCGTAATATTAGAACGAACGTGGAGGACCCACGCGAAAGCGCCTTTTTAACAAACGTGGTCCTCATTTTCCTCTCTGGATATTAACATTTATTGAAAATATTTTGATTAGCCAACATCGTTGACAGGTGATTGTGGCCGCCGGGGAATATACGACGGGCAGCGCCTGGCTGTCAGAGGAGAAACTGCTGGAGCAAGCCCGGGATATGTGGAAGCGGCTCAGCGACGAGCAGAAAGGTGCCTACGGCGAGGACTATTTCGAGACCGCGCTCCGCAGCCTGGAGAAATACACCAAGAGCGCTGTAAGTATAATACATGACTGAACAAATTTAGATCTAGAGTCCTGGAAAAAATACTAGTATAATTAGTCATTTAAAAAATACCGGGCATGTATTTTTTCTTTTGACTATCAAACAAAAAATTGCAAATTGCGCATTTAAGTTCGGAAATTGGGGCTCGTACTAAAAAGTATAGCAGGGCTTGAAGACATGTGGAACTTTAAGAGGTTTTTTCATAAAATAGCAAGTTAAAGATATGTATGTGTATTTGATGTAGGTATGTGTATCGTATACATTTTCTTCAAATATAATATTATCTACATCGTTAGTTATTTAAAGGATAACGGAACAAACATTTTTTTCTTTGATACGAGTAATTTAACTGACGGATACATTAAGTATATTATTTTAAAACACTAACTTATCCGGTTTTATTAAGTGTGTCATAGTTTAATACATAAACGGCTCATGAGCCGGAATCAAAAGTACAAGCCAATGTGATTCTAATCTAATCTTTATATGTCAGCGCTTTCTCGAACAAAACTCCGGACTTTTGGCATACGGACCGCCTGATAAAGATGCCTGTCTTTGGCAGCTTCCTGATTATATCGACCCATATCACACTGAAATTTGTACCTTTACCGCGTATCCCTTACATACCGCAAACGGTTTTCTTATTTAGGTGAACACATGATATTCCAAAAAAACATAAAACCTATAACCGCGAACTGTATATATCATAACTAACCAAAATTATTACTGGCTCCTCAGCTAACGATGTGTCTGAATGACCTCTCATATTTCAAACTGCTTAATATTAATCCTGAATACCAGCCGGCGTACAAAGGTCGGGCTGATTTAGCACGATGTCATTTAGATTGGAGTTAATTTACGAAATTAAATAATCCGTTTACTGAAATTAGCATACATTGAACTTCAATTTCATTCTTTTGATTTCAATTTAGTACCACATTGCAAATGTTAACTTAGGCTCTTGAAAACGCACAAAGTTGGATTTAACCTATCCATTTTTTTTTATATTTTATTAAAGCAATATGCCAAGTAATTCATTTAATTTTTAGGGTATCTGATAGCTAGACAGTTGATGAATTTCTCTTGCCGCGATAACAACAAATATCAAAAAAAGTACGGAAATCCGGTGGTGGGAAATCGGTGTCCGGTTTTTTTTTGTAAAAAACACAGCATGCAAGAGACGCATGACCTAGGTTTTTTAATTTCTTTTTAACAAAGTTGAGTTTTTAATCTCAAACGTCAATCATTCTGGAATAAAGCCCTGGGGCTGTTTTCATGTAGCGCAGTATTAAATTGTAATGTGTGGATGCTAGCTACTGAGTATTGTAGTATAGTTTAGACCTACAAATTCAAGTGAAAATAACCCAGAAGCGCATTTAAAAATCTTAATTATGTTATATCACATAAAATATTTTAGTAATCTAAATTCGCCTTCGCCCTATAGTGGTATTTCACTCAATGTGCTTGGCTCACGACTGCTCCGAGCAGTGATGAAGGCACAGCCTAACGCGCGCGAAATAAAACGCATCACTCGGGACAATGTAAATCTTTCTCAAATATCGGTTTTGTTAGCAAGTGAGATTTCTGTACGCACTACTATTAGCTATTCATTGCCTGTATAGTTTGTTATTACACTACCTATATTTGTTATTAGTTATTAGGTACGCTATTATGGAGCATATTCAATGCCCATATCCCGTGTGTACAGAAAATTCTTTGTAGCATTATGACATCGTGTCCCACAAAATGACAATATTTTATGACTTCAAAAGTAAAAGCGCGTTCTAATGGCATTCCATAATTTTGAATAACAAATTGCAATTCGTTGGAAAAGCCTGAAGTATTTCGGGAGACCAAGGCCGTAGCTGTTGTTGTCTTGTGACTTTGCAGTAAAAGGCTTGGTAATGGAATTATGAGAAGCGGCGAACTTGCCGATGAAATTGGCTGTTTCATCACCTACCTACAAGCCCTACCTTTTAGGCACTTTCATAATTTAAATAGATTATGTACCTACCATAGAGGTTCTGCTATGATAAAAAAATACTAATGGCAATGGCATAGCATTGACATCGGATGGAACACCGAGCTCTTCATATTTTTACTAGCGACCCGCCCTGGCTTCGCACGGGTAAACCTAAACAAATTATACACCTAAACCTCCAATACATGTACGGACAGTTACGAGCGAAATGCATGATATCTAAATTACATTTTGTAGCTATCATATTGAGAAGGCAGGTGTGAGGAACGGAACTTTTTTCTCCTCTCAGTGACGCAAACGACGCCTACTGAATTATAATTATGTTCCAAAAATAAGGTTGTTAAGTAAACCCAATTAATAAATTTAGGCTATTGTTTCAATATGTACCTAATACTGTATGTAAACGTATTAGGTCTCTATTGTTTCACATTAAGTTTTAAGTTATAATGTATTGTTTGTCCGCATTTTCGTTAGTCATATTTTGGTTTTTCCAGAAACGCGTTACTTTTCAGGATTGCCATAAAACAAACCTACACGCGTATTCGGGAAACGAGATAATCACAAGATCTAGAGACGATATAGAGATCAACTAGATTTACATTAGATATCGACTAGATGTGACTTGGATATCTAAGTCATAACTTGTCGAAATCGTTCAAGAGGACCTCCAGAATCGCGGAAACGTCAAATTTGACATATCTATCTTACGAATATCTTTAAATTATCCATATCGTAACTTGCTGAGGTCTAGTAGAGATCTAATTCATTTTCCGAATCGAGCCGTTAACCTATTTATAGGATAATCTTACGAAAATCCTGAAAAGTTAACGGTTTCAGAATTAGAACAAATGATAATATGATTAATATGACAAACAATACATTATCACTTAAAACTTTATGTCAAACAAAGGGACCCCACCAGACGTATTGTACATTGTTGACATGGAGGATTTTATAACGGGCGTTTAATTAAAAAGCATGTCGGAGGCTTACACATGTTCAGTTGTTTACACGATGTTTTAGCAGAAGATTAATATCAAAGGCAGTAAAAGTATCATATTATTTCAATGGCGCTTGTGAGTAAAATTGTTTCAACACAGTTTAATTAATGTAATTCTTATGAAAATACAGAATCTTTAACCGTATTATACCCGACTTAATTTCTTTAAGTAAAACATGTAAATTAATTAAGACAATTACTCTAGGTGTTAACACCTATCATAATTTTATAATATTAATTTTAAACGAACGATGCTGACATTACTATGCCTTTTAAAATGTGTAGGTAAAAATTCGGCCTCTTAAAGATCGATCTTTTCAAATTATTGTTATTGGTGCAATAAAGGATATCTATTACCTTTATTATTGAAACTCAATTATGGATTTCACGGGCCTATAATTACTTAACTCCCGGTGTTTTTTTGATAGGATATAGCCAACACGTACCTAGAGTCCCTTTGGAGAGCTTTAATGTCATGTAGGACATGTTAATAATTTATTGTAACATATTAAATATAAAATAAACTCAAACTACAAACAAATAAAAGCAACTTACCTATAATAAAAGAAACTTACCTATAAAATAAAAACCCAATGTTAATTACTATATAATCTTTATTTAACTTGGGTCTTAGATTAGGATTTTACAATGTGAGTAAAAAAATACAATATAAAAACACAAAAAATATATAAACACATTATAAAAAATCTAACCTACGGTGCCGCCGGCAGGCGGGGCAGGGCTCAAGCTCATATTAATTATTTATTATTATAATTCCTTTGTAATATCTAACGAACTTTTCTCTCACACTTTTCAGTCTCGTCTCGCATAAACATCAATGATCCAATTTCAAAGCTCAGAGGCAGTTCAGTCAAAAGCGACCTTGCCAAGTTTGTCTGTTTCACCCTCTTCAGGAATACTAGGAGAGTTTTATATTCCTGCAATATGGAACACGACGTCTTGACTTGAATAAGACAATGCCACAGTAAACAGTTATCTTTCATACATTGAAAAATTCTATTCGTTTTTGATGACACTCTGTTGTTTTAGTTAAAAAATATATAGGTACCTATTTATATTAAAAGCTATACTTTCCTTCTTCATCGATGAACTTATTTATGTTCCGGTTCAATACAAATAATAAACCTACCTACATAAAAAACGGTTGTACACACCGACTAAATTTTAAAATAACATTTTATCCAACATCGAAATCGAAACCGATTGTAATAATAATAGTCTACTACTTAAGTTATTATAGTCTACACACTTGTGTGTGAAATAATCCCTACCTATAGTCAGGGGTGAACTCCGTCTAGACAGAGCTCGTTAAGGCGTGCAAGATAAGTATTTATAGATATTCTTTAGAGAGCTTTCAGACCATTATTATCGGGGTTGTACCAGGTAGAAAGAATTTCGTCGTTTTGCGTGCTTTTTACTTTTATGTAGTTTTCTATTTCTAATCGGACTTATACTTATTAAGCGTACACTCGCTTACTATTACTCGTACCCTTCCAAAGAAAAGCAATAAAATAACATTGTTCCTTTGAACCTTTGAATTTTCAAGCTGTAACTTGAAAATTTGGGTCCTAACTCAACATTGCAGGTCTTTGTTATAGTTCGTTTTTTTAGCATTAGAAATAAAAACAATCTTAATGTGTCTTTTAATTGAAAAACACATTTTAAAAATAAGTTACCGTAAAATGTAACAATTTTGATTCTAATACGATCATTTATATTCTTCTGCTTTCATAAGTAATAGTTACTGATTTTCAAAAAGCTTTTTCAATTAAAAGACATGTCAAGATCGCTAACCTTCTTTCAAGTTCTTTCTAATGCTAAAAAAACGAACTATAAACCGCTGTAAGTATATGTTTTTAACACTGTGATAATATTATGAACTGTGAAACTACATCAAAGTTGGTGTAATCTTGTGACATCTTTTATTCAATGCGCTATATTTGAGGGAATACATTTATGTGGATTAGAGTTTTGCCGAGTAGGTATGCTTTTTTTGGGTATTTTCCGTTTTTAATCATATAGGATGCATATAGGTAATGATGATTCTATGTGGTTTTACATAGGGTAGTTCTGGTTGGGTATATTGATTTATAAATACTCACACAACTTTAATTTAAAGACATTATGTATTAAACTAAGACGGGACTTCATTGCATACACCTTCATTTATTCATTATTATTTTTCCTGAAGTTTCGAGAGTGGCATTAGGTACGCGGAAAATCTAACAAGAAGTTGTAGGTGTCAAAGTTTTCTAGCTGCGTGTGTTTTTTGGAACTACCGGGTTTCGTAGGCACACCAAGTCATGGTTAGTTACCTCTGCATCTGCATGTTTGTTAGTTTAAAATAAATATTATAGGGACACTCTAAATCCCACGGTAAGCTCAAGTAGGCTTGTGTTGTGGGTACCTAGACAGCGATATATGTCTAGGTACCCACCGATATATAGGAAACATCCATGACTCAGGAACAAATATCTGTGCTCACTCCACAAAAAAATGCCCTTACCGGGATTTGAACCCAGCTCAGACCGGTCGTTAAAATTATTTCGATTAAATTTGGATATTATTTCCAGGATGCTGACTTGACGGCGGTGACCCGCGCCCTGAGCGACGGCGTGACGCGCACCTTCCCGCTGGCCCGCTACACCCCCGTGTCTCCGCGCGAAAAGCTCAAGTCACTCCTGGCCGAGCACCTCCCGCGCTCCCTGTACGAAGGGCTCTACACCGACTAAGCTAGGACAGTTGCTTTCGAGCTGCTTCGCATTTCTCATTGCGGTATTTTTCTTACCATCCTATTAAATATTCATTACCTGCATCTGAATACAAGATGTACGCTGTCGCCACCTTAAAAAAGTGTAAAATGTGACCATCTACAACAACATAAATAAGGTATTACAACATAGCATAATTCACTATTGTACCAACATAAATGACAGCTCCATGAATAACGTTGGTTGACCTTTCGCCACGCTTTATTTAAGAGAAAGGAACATGCTCAAACCGTCTCTATTGTATTCTGATATCTGTGTAATGTACCACATTATCTTCGAACGAGCGAAATTATAAAATTTCCTTTGTGAACCAAATTTCTATCTCAAAATTACAACGCCGTTGTGTCTACACAAGATGCAAATAACCGAATAAGGAAATTAATATGAAATCCATCAGCGCTGCTAATTAAGTTTAGGTGAAGTTGCTCGTCCAAAATGAGGCCATACAACGCTCGGCTCGGTCTTGCATAAGCTACAAAGTTGGAGCAACTTCGTTGGTCATTTAACCAGCATCTACTATCCACTTAAACACGTTCGCGGAACTCCAACACGAACTGAAACGAGTTTTCTATTCAACTTGAAATTTCCGTTTCAATACAGTACTAACTTTCACTTTTTCTTACTTGTTAAAGGTAAAATGTAAACTAGTGTATTACCGATTAAGTCGAAATGTTTTAGATCAAATCGTTTAGCTAAATTATTACACAGGCCCACAGTCTAATCTTTTTCAGTAAATCATTAGTATAAAATACCCTCGTTAAATATATCAGATAACAAATCTCGGACTGACTGTAGCTGACAGCTTCTAATTACGGAGGTCTTTAATAATTTTATGGTCAGAAAAAGTAGTCGTACAGTCAGCAGCAGAAGTTGCTAGGCGGCTAAGGTGTTCAAAATTACCTTGACACACTCTTATTCTCTTAACAATAAAGTCGCGTCAAGATCATTTTGAACATCTCGCCCGTTTAGCAACTTCTGCTGCTGACTGTACATTTACATCGCCTAACGTTATTTCTTCTTGGATAAACGTTAATTTCTGCTAATGATTACTTAGATCCTAAAATCGATACATATTTGTATGTCAAATTATTTAGAAATATTATATATACGAAAACAATGCTTGAAAGTTAATTTTAGTCCCTACTCATCTGAAAACATACATCCAGAATTTTACTATTACTTAGATATTCTTGGAAACAATATACACTGTAGAGTCTACAAACACACAAGCAGTTACTTCCCACAGCCTAACATTGTTAAGTTAACATTAAAGTTCATTTTCCGTAAGTAATGGATACTTCCAGCTATGAATATCTATTACAGTGGCGAAGTAATTTCTGTTTAATAAGTTGGTCGGTATTTCACTGCGAAAGCTCGACGCTGTAATATGATTGCTTCCTTTTCCAACTTGCCTGTTGCCTAGCTCACGCCTTGTGACTATGGCAGAACATATTTTACTATACCTTTTTTGTTTATTTCTATAGAGTACTCGTTTCTGGTGTTTTTATGCCAGGTTTCTGAATTCCGATGATTAATTGCGAACTGCAAGCTACGGCCGACGTTCGATTTTGCTTTTATAATTAGCTCTCGATCAACCGTGTCAGCGGCATATGTTTCGTTGAATTTTGCACTTAAGCGTTGAATTTTAATTTTGCTTCACCTTTTGCTCGTGAAATATATTCAAAGCAACAACGAAAGCTAATAACACTATCACACTTAATATGACGGCGTCATAAAATACTTTCTAGCACGTTTTAGAGCACTTAGTCGCGTCGCAGATGCACAGAAGGCTAGTTTTCAAACTTCTTTGTGCTAAAACCTAATGTATAAGGGTAAATTACACCTTTTACCATATTTTACTATTATAGAGACCGGCAACACCAGTCTTGAAAGAAGTGAATTACCACCGTTTCCTTCGCAAAATATATGGCAAAAACGTCATATCCCGACGTATTCGTTGGTCGGGCCTAATTGTTAATAATATGTATAAATATTACTTAACATGTAGATAATTAAGGGACCCACAGATTACCAGTTTACCGGACGATATGACGATATCAGCCTGTCAGTTGTTCGAAACTCTAACTTTTTGCGTTTAACTGACAGGCCGATATCGTCCAGCGGACTGGTGATCAGGAGGCCCCTTTACACTTTTGTACCCGCTGTAGGAGAGGCAGCGTCAACCAAGCATATTGTAACCAAAAAACGATTATTATTACCTAACCTTGAATAACAAAGCACCAACCAAGGCAAAGCAAAGCAAGGTATTAACGAAAATAACCAGATATTGAATTTATGTATATTGACCTGTTTGTGTTACACGCTGACCGCCGCGCCGCTTACAATTGCAGCGTACGTCAGAAAAGTTATTTCGTTATGTGTTGACTTTTATTGTGTCAATCCAATTTTATGTCGTTGAATTTGTTGATTGATTATGTTGTTTTTAGAGTTTATGTTTTAGATTTTAGAATATTGGCTTAGAACACTGGTAAAACAGTGAAAACTGGTACCTACACTTTGTATTAAAGTCTAAAGGACGTCTCATTTTAAACCGAGCTGTGTCCGGGCCGGCGCTTATGACATAACAGGCGGTCACGTGATGCTTTTCATAGAAAACGATGCGCCGGAAGCTCCAGCCCGGACACGGCCCGGTCTAACGTGAGTCATCCTTAATACCTGAGTCTAATTATGGCCCGTTATGGTTATTCTTCAATATTACCTATATAGATTTTGCATTTGTTATCAATCCCTAAAATAAAACATTGCTTATGTATTTTTTGCTAATCTCTTTTTTTATATGAATATAATTTTATACGAAACGCAATAGAAATTTCTGTTGTTTCCTATTAACTTCATAACTGGTATAGATATTGTGTAATATATATTATATTTCAATGTATTTACCACATATTAGTAGAAGTACAATTATGTAACTTCCATAAATAATTAGCCGATTCACGAGGAAATTGCCACGAGAAGCAGTTCGGCCTGATCAAGGATATGCAGAACGAATAATAAAAATAAGACCGAACTATTTCACGCCGGAATTTCCTCGCGAGGCATCTCGTTCAATGTGGACCCCTATTATAATTTTCTCTTACAAGGGGTAAGTCAAGTAGATTTTAGTTGTAGAGCCAATGTGGAGCAGCTGAAGTAGCTGAGCAGGCGAGGTGTTTGATACATCTTTAGTATCTTTACCCGTTCTAATTATCATAACAATAAGTTTTGTTCAGACCACTTTGAATACCTCGCCTTTCTACTTCTGCCGCTGACTGTGCTTTTCTCTGTTTGTATTTATAAATTAAAATGACATTGTAACAAAGAGCGTGAAAGAATTCCGTCATCCAGCCAAATCCATTTGGATGACTGCAGGCATTTAACTTACGAGAGAGCAATTGACAAGAGTTGATGGTTTTACTTGTGGATATATTTCGAATTATTGTGTTTGTATTTTTAATAAAAGAAAAAAGATTATTAAAATGGTTTCTTTTAATAACACTTAAACACTAAGATGTAGTACCTAGGTCTCGATAACTTTCCTGATTGTATTAACAAGCCGATTCACCCAAATCCTATAAATGAGGATCAAAGACCATGTTATTTATAGTTTTTCAACATTTTTGTTCACCGTTAGTTACATATGCACGTATATTTTTTTAGTTTTTCATTATTTATGTGGTCATAAGTCGACAAATATCATCAGACTGGATAAAGGGATAAAAAATGGATTCTCAATCGAAGTATGCTTTTAACGGTTTTACACTCTGCTATCCAATCCAGTTTGATAAACCCGCTGAATATCATTTCCATGGCATTATCGTAGTGTTCTTCCATTAGATGAATTTCACTTTAATAACAAAACGCTAAAAATCTATAAACGAGAATTAAATACACGTGTCAGACACAAATAGTTTACCAAATAAAAACAATTCCAAATCATTTTTTTTTTTTTTTGAAAACATAATATACAGCATTACAGTCGAAACCAAATCACTGTACACATCAAATTACAGAATACATAATGTATTTACACAATTTAGGAAAATCAGATCACAATCAATGAATAAATTTAAAAGTGGAAAAATTACTGTCTTGGCTTAATAGCATCGTTCGCAGACGTTTCTGCTTGTTAAAAATCACAATCAATGAACTTTTCACATTTAACCTTAGAGTATTTCATAACTGGATTGGCTATTAAGAGCTTACCCCTCTGCCGAAAAACTTGCACAATTGTGCAAACTTTTGTACGAGTATGGACTGACATGGCTATTTGTACGTTACGTACAAATCATGTAGAAATAGCAATACATTTGAAGTTCCCTCCCCGCAAAAATCGGCAGACTGTTTCGTAAAAAAAATGACAGCGATGATATCTCCAGTTACTAAATGCTCTTGAAAATTTCAATACTAGACCAGCAAAATGTATGAAATAACCAAAATTTTTTTCGCAATTTCGGGGTCAGTGCCATAGTAAAAGTTGCTCAGTGTGACCACAGTTTTTACATAGTTTACATACTCTATATGTATAAGTATTATTATGTAAGTAAACTACTAACATATACGGTAAATATATTCAGCACTCGTCTCAGCCGAGGGGACTTAACGTCGAAGCATACATAGAACATGATTCCTTTAGGAGCCCCAAACTTTCCGAAGTGGAAACGGCCTACTTATCTTTTAAGAAGGCTGAATATTTTCGACTTGAGCGAGGTCTCGTATATCGCTGCCAAAACTATTGCATACCTATCTGTGTTAGGTAAATATTATACGACTCATATTTATTTACGTTAGCCATTAGAGATTAATATACCTAATCGAACTTGAAGTTATGTACGCGAGAAAATTATTTCAGGAACTGATGCATCGCGCTCAACAGCGTGTCGTGTTAATCAATGCAATATTGAATTTCGATTTTTTAGTGTCCTCCATAATGTTACCTTCTGTGAACAAGTACCATTCATTCATCACTTGTTCCGTTCCCTTTTAAATTACAAGCCAATTGGGGCAACTCATGCTCATGACATGACATGAATACATCATATTATGGGCATTCAATGGATATGTCGGCGGCCGATCGTAAGATCAGGCAGATCGTGTTCCTGTGTAATGTTTTGACGATAGTCACATTAAACCAATATATTATAGGTAGGATAGGTTCGTTAGGTTGCTTCATATGCCTGAAGGGCAAACTGCCCAGAAATAGGTGCCCCGCGTAGCGGAGCTCCGTCGTCTCAGAGAATGGGTCAAAGATTTTCACGTTTCACGATATGCCTAGGAATTTCACGATATACAAGCGCAAACAAGTAGGCACTAAGTAACTTACCAACTAATATTAACTGTCAGACTGTAGGTACATCACTCGTACACAAAAATTACAAGTACATACGTACATACCCGTATGGACAGTACTTATTTTATTTTATTTTATTCACCACCACCTACACAAGACAATCAAAGTTCAAAGCGACGACATTTTATTCCCGTATTGGATTTCTTTTGTATTCTAGTTGTCTGTTATAGAAAGTAACACGAAACCTGCTTGTTAGTGCCGGCTCGCTTTCTGTAGATGGACGGAAATAACTGGGTCTGAGTTACGGATTGGATCAAATACATTTTAGAAAAAGGTCACTTCTGTGGACAATACAAGAAAAATTTACAACTCTGGTACATAAATATCCCGTTTTTCTTACTTGAGTACTGAAAAAATTTATCCTACCTATAATAGTGCCGCGTAAAAATTAGCTTTAGATTCCCTTAACTTTGTAATGTCTAATGTCAGGAAAGACGCAAACGAGTTTGCAAAAACAAAATGTGTATGACCCGATTATTCAATAATAAAATCAACAATCAGTGTGTAGGTATAGAATTATTATTAAGGATGACTCACGTTAGACCGGGCCGTGTCCGAACCGGAGCTTCCGGAGCTTACTTTTCTATGACATGACAGGCGATCACGTGATGCTTTCCATAGAAAACGATGCGCCGGAAGCTCCGGCCCGGACACGGCCCGGTCTAACATGAGTCAACCTTTAAACGTAGTCTCTTTGGACATAAAATATTAGCAAGTTTTTGTTTGTATAGCCAGAAACCAAAACAGAATGTAAGCGTTATAGAAATAAAGACTTTGATATTCAATTGTGAATGGCAAACTTGAATACGCGTAACATATTCGCGCAGTAGGTAAGCTAATTTACAAGTTTTCTCTAGCAGCAAAGTATATTATTTGCTTGATACGGAAGTTTCCGTTAAGTTTAACAGTGGAGTGTCTGCTCAAGACTTATGAAATCAGTGAGCACTGGCTTATTTTTAACAAACGTAGCCATAACTATTGAGTTCTGACTTAATAAGTCGCTGAATAAATAAACAACACCTTGTAATTAAATGAGTTTCCGATGGTGGTTGTGGAGTAGCAGAAAAGTGCTCTAATAACGAACGTAACTTCCCTCTACTGGGGCGCTACTAGCGAACTTGATAGAACTGTCTCTCTTAGCGCAGAATTGAGATAAATGTTCACCGTTCTTAACAACATTTACAACTTTATCTAAATGTATTGTGTGGACTAACATAGTCTTTGTATTACTTTATAAACCTATTTTAACTTTCTCTCTTTACAACTACAAATGATCCTAATAACAGTAAAAACCTTCATTAAATTTTACGTGTAGATGTAGATGCTTTTGTCATTTATCAGATTCATCTCACAATCAGACTGCCGCGCGCGACTCTTCATTGTATCAAACGTTATTTCAAGTGTGAAGTCGCACTAGACCACGCAACTCACCAAGAGCGAGCGAAGTACTCTGTTTTAGTTTTGGGCAGAAATCCTTTCGTAGACATATGTGGCTGTTCTTCTCTTAGGTACATGCATGTCGCATTTGTCTGTGCATTTATGAACCGATTCTCGAGAAATTTGGTGAGTACTTTCGATAAATATTTATAGACATGGATAATTTTGTCGATTCAGTTTTTGGATTTCAAAATATCGGAGATATGGAGGTTCGAGAGGTGTATGTCAGTCACAGAGAACAGAGATATATTAAAATTGGCTGCCTTTTCCCGTTAAAGTAGAAGTCTAATATAATAATTAATAAGGTACAATGCCTCAGGGGCCTAGTTTAGATTTAAGCTAGTTATTAATTTCGTTTAGTTGTACCACTGTATATATATTGTATATAATAAGGAAAATATATCACAGTCTAACTAAATAAATAAATAAATAGCACGTCAAATTTGTTATGAAAAGGATTATTTTGTTAGCAAAGAACACAATAGATACCATTGTTTTGTTATACCAGCGTAGAATGGAAGAGTCCATTTAAAATAGAGCTCCCGATACACGTGTTACACGCTGACACGGGTACACGTGTTCTTAAGCCCACCGGGCTTAAGAACCCGAACTACACGAACCCGCCCGGATTCGGAAACGTTTACACGGGTACCCGTGTACACGGGTACACGGATACACGGATACACGAAATAACGGATCTTATTTACCCGCCGGTTCGACCCTTCACTCTCGTGTAGCGGAGATTGGTGCTATGAAGACATACGATTGAATATGTGGGAGGTTAGGAAGATTCATTACCTACTTTGCAGTTTTACTGGATTGTATGGTGATGTCAATAATAGGTAGGTAAGTGCACTTTGTTTTAGTAATCATAAGATTAAAATTAACAATATCTTAGTAACCGTTGACCTCATTGATAGGTATTTAATTTTCTTCATTGATGTAGTTTTTTAATAATTAAAGTAAACTTAAATGATTATCTAATAAAAAAGTAGATAGTTATGCTTACTGAAACTACAATGAACGGAATATGTTATATTTTCCTTTAGCAAAATCGAATTTTGCTCGCTGTTTTTAGGGTTCCGTACCCAAAGGATAAAACCGGACCCTATTATTAAGACTCTGCTGTCCGTCCGTCCGTCCGTCCATCCGTCTGTCACCAGGCTGTATATCACGAACCGTTGCCGCTATAACAAATACAAAAAACAGAATAAAATTAAGATTTAAGTGGGGCTCCCATACAACAAACGTGATTTTTGACCGAAGTTAAGCAACGTCGGGCGGGGTCAGTACTTGGATGGGTGACCGTTTTTTTGCCTTTTTTGTATTATGGTACGGAACCCTTCGTGCGCGAGTCCGACTCGCACTTGCCCGGTTTTATTAAGTAGAAAAGTACCCTTGTTCGAGCTGCTGAGGTGAAAATCAATTAAATTGGTACAAGACATATCAATCACATTGAACATCCGATAAAATAAAACTGCTAAACAATCGGAGCTCCTGAACCTGAACCTTTGTTTTATTTAAAACTTTATACATTACTTCAATCTCCGCTACACGCCAAGGACAGGTTAGGCCCGCGTGTATTTAAGGTCCGTTTCGCCGCGTACACGTCCGGTCCGGTCGTGTATGGAGTATTGCAGCCACCTGTGGGATGGCTCAGCTAAATACCAACTCGCCGCTTTGGACTCAGTGGAGCGCAGAGCCAGGAGGATGATTGGCGACAAGAAGCTAACGGCTAAGCTTCAGTCTTTGGCCCATCGGCGGAAAGTCGCCAGCCTGTCGGTATTCTACAGGCTGCACTTCGGGGAGTGTGCCCAAGAGCTACACGAGCTTATACCACCGTCCCCATTCTACCATCGGACTTTTAGACGCACGGCCGGTTTCCATCCTTACATGGTAGATATTCCACCAATTCGCACGAAGCGCTTTGCTTCTACTTTCCTTATGCGAACTGCCAAGGAATGGAATTCCCTGCCGGCGTCTATATTTCCGTGTTCTTATAACCCGGCAACCTTCAAATCAAGAGTGAACAGGCACCTTCTGGGCAAGCTCGCTCCATCGTAGGCCACGTCTACGCCTCGGCTAGTCTGTGGCCATGAGTAAGCCCATTCATAATAAAAATAAAAAATAAAAAACACGGGTACACGGGTACCCGGATACACGGATCTTAATTACACGTGTACCCGACTACACGTGCAGACCGGGTCAGAAAACCGTGTACGTGTAATTCGGAAACGGGTACCGAACACGTGTACACAAAACTCGGACACGACCGCGAGCCCTAATTTAAAATCATTTAGACCACATTTAAAGACGCTATACTGGCTAATAGTGTGTAGGAATTTTAAACGAAAGTCCTCTCCTTCACGATTTTCGTCGACATCTCTTCTAAATAAAATAATAAAACTGGTATGGATGTGTTCCTCGTGGTCTCTAGAATACGAATTGACCGGTTTTAGTTTATGGAGAGGGGGACGGGTCGAAAAAAAGGGGGGCAAAGATGGCGGCCGACCATCATTGATATTTGTTCACATCTTGAGTCCTATGGGACCGATCGGTTCATGTGAGGTGTCGTTTGAAAGAGTATTAAACGTGCTATTATTGGTTCATAATAACCGTAGTCTTAACTGTAGTCGTTTACAAAATAATTTAAAATATATGATTTTTTACCGTACATAGATGGCATAAGTACTGACAAAACATGCGTCTAACTCAATAAATTATAACTTTACCGCAATTAATGTTATTACAAAATATACGAGAAATTTCATTAGCTTTCCAAAAACATAAGTTTTATTGGTATATGATATTATATAACCAAGTAATAATGAATTTTGTTCAGCATGGGTCACTACGCACCATCACGTAAATGGCGGGCGATCGACCTCAACTGTTCATTATTTCTTAGGTTCTATTTTACTGATAAATTGGTGATGGATACTATTAGAAAGAATATTAAACGTACTATAATTGGTTTCTAATAACCATAGTCATAACTGTAGTCATTTACAAAATAATTGAAAATATATGATTTTAACCGTGCATGGACATAAGTACTAGCAAAACATACTTCTAACTCAATAGATTATAACATTACCGCAATAAATGTTTTCAAAATATACGGGAAATTTTATGAGCTATCCAAAAATATAAGTTTTATTGCTGTATAATATTGTATAACTAAGTAATCATGAATTTTGTTCAGCATGGGTACTGTGCACCGTTACGTAAATGGAGCCCGGCCATCGTTGAGTTTTCATTATATTTCCGGTTCTATTTTTCTGATACTTGGTGGATACCATGTGCAAGCATATTCAATTTTCTGTGAATACTCGATTATTTCAATTCTGAGGCCCAAAATTAGCCATTTTAAAAATATTAAAGAAAATGTTTAATTTTTACCTAAGAGGTTTGCTTAGTGACTGAAATAATTTGAGAAAGAGATGATGTAGTAAATATAGCGTGAATAGTATTTTTAGAATAAATCAACTAAATATTTATTAACTTTCCAAAAAATATTGTTTAGTTACCGTACAACTATAAACATATATGTAGGTATGCCAGGACCAATTTCGCCAAGCAAGCAAGCAAACACACGGCGCGGCGAGCGCCTGGTAGACCAGCTGAGCAGCATTCTATTATTGTTTGACAGTACATTTTATAATGTAAGTATCCAAAATGTGAGGTTCTGTTATGAAATATCGATATAAATGATGGTTTGTTTGTTTTGCCTTTTATCACAGGTAACTTAAGTATGTTTTGTCAAAAGCCCAGTTCTAGGTTCATAACATCGTTCAGTTCGTAGCTTTCATGATTGCAAGACCATCGATATTAAACTTTCGTGAGACATATTTTAAATTGTTTATACGACAACGGTTTCGGTTTCATCGAGGCTCAACAGGTTACTTGGAGCGATATCGGCCAAGGATCAGTCTAGAACGCTGCGTCAATTAAACCCCACCACCCCAAAGATTTATGGGCTACCCAAAATTCATAAAAGTGACTGGCCCCTGAGACCCATTGTGAGTCAGATAGATTCACCCACGTACAAGGCGTCCCGCTTCTTATCGGGCCTCTTGCAACCTCTAACGGGTAACACGTCCAGTTTCGTACGAGACTCTACACATTTTGTGCAGCTACTTGATGACGTTACGTTGCAGGAGGATGAGTTGATGGTGAGTTTCGATGTAGCCTCCTTGTTCACGAATGTGCCGGTAATGGAAACGATAGAGATTATAAGACGGATGGCCAGCCGCGGCGGCCCACTTACCGAGTACATGGGATTAATCGAGTTTTGTCTCACTAGTGGATATTTTGTGTGGCGGGGTGAACACTATCTGCAAATAGAAGGGGTGGCAATGGGTTCTCCTATAGCACCAGTGGTGGCCAATATTTTTATGGAGGAGTTTGAGCAGAGAGCTTTGGAGAGCTGCCCGCATAAACCCAGACTGTGGTGGCGATATGTGGACGACGTGTTTGCTGTTGTATCACACAACGATCTGGACCCGTTACTCGTCCACCTGAACGAGCGGCATGCCAAGATTAAGTTCACCATTGAGAAGGAGTGCAATGGGGCACTCCCTTTTCTGGATGTCTTGGTGCAGCGGGACGAGCATGGCCGGTTGACTCATAAAGTGTATCGTAAGTCTACACACACTGATCGGTACCTGCAAGCTGACTCACACCATCACCCCGCACACTTGTCTTCCGTTCCACGCGCGCTCATCAATAGGGCTTTACGGCTCTGTGACCCGCAGTACGTGCAAGGTGAGCTGCAGCATGTAAGGCAAGTATTAGAAAGGAATGGGTACAATTGGAGACAGAGTCAGCGAGCGGCAAGTATGGGTACATCACGGCGAGCACAAACGGTCGACAGAGCACCTGTCTTCTTGCCTTTCATTAAGGGGGTAACGGATAGAATTGGACGCCTATTACGCCGGAGGTTTAGCATTAGGACAATCTTCCGTCCCCATACCAAGGTCAGACAGATGCTGCGCTCTCCAAAGGACAAGGACCCGCTGGGGAACCCGGGGGTATACGAGATACCTTGTGACTGTGGTAGGGCGTACGTGGGTGAGACTGGAAGGAATGTCTCCACGAGGTTGTCGGAACACATACGCAGCGTAAAGAACATGGATACCAGGAATTCAGCGGTGGCAGAGCACGCGTACGATACAGGCGCGTCCCATTTCATTCGATTCGATAGAGCGAGATTACTAGTACGGGAGAAATGTTTTGTGCCGCGTAAGATTCGCGAGGCGATTGAAATTGGACGCCGACCTAATTTCAATCGAGACGGAGGCTGGATGTTGCCACCTGCATGGAAGCCTATAATTCCTGGTATTAGGCGGGATGTGCGTTGTGACGATCGCGTGGACATAGTGAGTGCAGTGTGCTTGATGCCAGTCGATGCAGCCGCCCTACCAGACCTTGACCTGACAACTCCGGCTGCGGAGTGCACCGCGCCCCCCGCCCCCGCTCTGTCAGCGCGCGCGCAACGAGCGACGAGGCGAGCGGCGCGATCAGTGCACGAGTTGCAGCCGCCGCGAGCACTCGAGCCTGAGGAAGGACCCCCGACGGGCCCGAAACATGTCGCCAATAGCGACTAAAAATTCAAGTGAGTGAAACCGTTGTCGTATAAACAATTGCAAGACCAGTGCATATACTGCATATAAAGTACTTAATATCTATGTTGTTATTTGACTCACGTCTACACGTTTCTTTCGACCGCTGATATTGGTTTAAACCCACTCCGTAATTAATAATTAATAATTTAAAATCACCTTGAGATCTGAGGCTTGTGGCGCTTAAAAGGGATATTTGTCGCCGCACGCTCGGATGCAAAATAAGTGACTACCAACTATTTGAGTAGCAGCGTAGGTCTACATAGGTGATAGTTTCAGCTTTAGATGGTAATTAGCATTTATGGTCAATATTTGTAATAGGCATTCAAGAAGGTAATTGCACATTATTTTTCTTTGCCACTATCTACTTTCGTTGCATTTTTGTAAGCTTACAATCTGATAACTTGAAGTAAAATCTAATGGCGAGTAAATAAAAACAAGTAATTATTTTAGTGCACTGATGCCGGCCTTATCTACGGATTTATTTTGGCGAAATAAATTATACTGTCAATAGCTAGGTACATATATGTATTATTAAAACAAAATTTTAAAGGGCCTCTGATTCTTTGCAAATTTATTTCAATGCAATATATTTTTATTTATGGTCTACCACAATTAATTTTGGAAACAGTGAACAATAAGTATCCGTGTATTCCGGTTTTAAGTATAGTAATAGTAACATTAGGTTAATATTGAGTAAAATATCTATATTTATTTACTATTTTATTTTGCGGTCTAATTTATAGTTTTTGGTACCTATTTATTGATTCGTTGGCGTTTGGCATTGTAGTTTTAGCTTATAAGTATGACTCTATTGACAGTTATGAGATTAGAGAGTACTACGGTTTTTAAATTACGCTCGTCTGTAACTAGGTACATGATCTTAGATCTATAATAGTGACTCATAACTTCTCTGTTCGACTGTAAGTCATACAAGAGAGTTAAGTAGCGATTGCGATATAAAAAGCTATAAGTAGACGACTTTATCGCACGTTTAGAACTTTAAGTGCAAATTGCAGATTATTTCTCATATATATGTTAAGGTTGTTCAATTCACTTTGAGCTACAAGCTATAACACTAGCAGCTTAACATACATTATAGCGCCCAAAACAGCTACTGTAGATCTTAAATCTTTAGATGAACCTTTTAAAAACTTTTATGTCACCAGAGCCTGTAAACTGTAAACTAAGACTAAATATGTGGCTATTCTAGAGCCAGGCTAAAATGTCTTTAGGCAAGAAAATAGGTGCTAAGTGTCGCCCAATTGTTTGCTGGGATTTATAGTTATGACGGTGCGCAGTGACCCATGTTGAACAAAATTCATTATTACTTGGTAATATAATACCATACACCAATAAAACTTATGGTTCTGGGAAGCTTATGAAATGGCTCGTATATTTTGTAGTACATTAATAGCGGTAAAGTTATAATTGATTGAGCTAGAAGCATATTTTAGCAGTACTCATGTGCATGCACGATAACAAATCATATGTTTTCAATTATTTTGAAAATGACTAAAGTTATGACTACAGTTATTAGAAACTAATTATAGTACGTTTAATATTCTTTCAAATAGTAGCTATCACCAACTGATCAATAAAATAGAACCCGAGAAATAATGAAAAGTTGACGCCGGTCACCCGCCATTTACGTGACAGCGATTAGTGACCCATGCTGAACAAAATTCGTAATTACTTGGTAATATAATATCATATACCAATAAAACTTATAGTTTTGGAAAGCTAATAAAATGTTACGTCATTTTGTATGAATATTATTGGAGTAAAGTTATAATGTATTGAGTTAGACGCATATTTTATCAGTATTTATGCTATCCATGCACGGTAAAAAAATCATATATTTCAAAATATTTTGTAAATTACTAAAGTTATGACTATAGTTATTCGAAATCAATTATAGTACGTTTAATAACCTTTCAAATGGTGCCTATCACCAATTGATCAATAAATTAGAACCCGATAAATAATGAAAAGTTGACGTCGTTCGCCCGCCATTTACGTGACTGTGCGTAGTGACCCATGCTTAACAAAATTCGTTATTACTTGGTTATATAATATCATACACCAATAAAACTTATGTTTTTGGTAAGCTAATGAAATGTCTCGTATATTTTGCAATAAAATAATTGCGGTATAGTTATAATTTATTAAGTTAGACGCATATTTAATCAGAACTTATGCCATCCATGCACGGTAAAAAATCAAGTATTTTAAAATATTTTGTAAACGACTACAGTTATGATTACGGTTATTATGAAGCAATAATAGCACGTTTAATACTCTTTCAAACAACACCTCACACGAACCGATCGGTCCCATAGGACTCAAGATGTGAACAAATATCAATGATGGTCGGCCGCCATCTTTGCCCCCCTTTTTTTCGACCCGTCCCCCCCTCCATAAACTAAAACCGGTCAATTCGTATTCTAGAGATCACGAGGAACACATCCATACCAGTTTTAGGTATTTAGAAGAGATGTCGACGACTTTTTTCAAAACAGACCGGTTTCCACCTATCTATAAATACAATTAAAGAGGAAAGCTTCAGACGAAGGAGGTAAACTTCTTTGAAAGATAGGTACCTACTTTAGCGAATTACGAATCGTAAATATTTCATTACTTGATCCAACTTTGTCAGAACTTTTAGTAGAATCGCTTAAGCGGTAGCATTAAGTGAGTTGGGGTAAGATTTTAAGGGTTTTTTTTTTTGGAGGGATAAGACGAAAAATCGCCCGTATATCGAAGCATTACAGGCGAGCTCCTCGTGAAAAAACACTTTTAATCTTACCCAACACACCTACCTCACCCGTTTACAAAAATGTAGGTTAAAGTAAAATATTTAATAAACACTGTGGATAAAATTATGGGCTCTGGAGGGAAAGTAGGTACTCTAAAATCTTGAGTTAGCTCATGTTACTTAAAGGAAACATTCTTTTATTTTTAAGAAGTAGCAAAATTATTATTTTTTAATACGGTTACAGTACTCGGCGATAAATATTGCACATCGGAATTTCGGGTTCGTAGAATGTAAAATGCTTAAACATGGCAACAATTTAATACGGTTTTTTTTTAGTTTAATTTTATTTAATGTCTCCTATTTTAAGTCACTCTGTATGTCATCGCTATCGTACCTACCTAATTGTTTTTATTTTCCTAAGCCTAGTGGCTTATTAAGCTTTATTCAGTAATTATTATAAAATAAATGAAAATAAAAACAATTAGGTAGGTACGATAGCGATGACATTAAATTTGTTTCAAAATATATTGGTAATGTCAAAAACACAGAATAAATAGTCAAAAATTTGTGTAAGTATGGATATACCTACTACCATGGTTTCCCCTCAATAGATATTTTTATCAAAGTGAGTTAACGTTTGCAATTCAGGCAGCTTTGTCATATAATATTAAATTTTTAACGGGCAAACTTTTGCAATATTTTCTCGTTTACAGTTTAATGTGGGCCTTATGTGAGGTAAGCACAGACATACCTACATGATTATATATATACTTAGACGACGCAAGCGCTATAATTTATAGGTGCACGATTGACAGGGTAACGAACGTACCTATGAAGAATGATATCGTGCGTATCGCTCGCGCCAATAAATGTACGGACAAGTATGAACGAAATGCACGATAACTGAATGGCATCATTTTAATATTAGCCTGATGATGTGAAGGTTCGAATTGGCTTGTGTATATTATTAAATTTTTTATAACGTTAAATAAAGGCTAGAAGTAACAACCTAAATAACAATCACCTATAAGTAAGTAAATATATATTTTGATATTTTTTGTTTCCTTTCCATAACATTTATTCCAATGATTAGATGAATGACGAGTAAATCTTTTCCTTTTCATCTTTTGTGTCAAGATTCTTTAATTAATGAAAAATGATGGATGCCTTAATGGCGGCAGCCATGACATTCGCGTCTCTGGAGTCACGTTATTAATGTAGGTATTATGATGAAAGGATTGTACACAGTGCTACAGAGCGTTGGCTGTCCTCCAAAAATTTTACACCTAATTCAACTCTTTCACCTTGATATGAAAGGCTCTGTTGTTTACAACGGTAACACTTCGGCTCCTTTTGAAATGCGTAGGGGAGTAAGACAGGGCTGTGTGTTGGCGCCTACATTGTTTGGAATCTTTTTCTCTGTACTTCTGAAAGTTGCCTTCGGGGACACCACTCAAGGCATACATCTACACACCAGGTCGGATGGTAAACTGTTCAATATCTCACTATTAAAATCCAAAAAATACCGCGAGGATTTGTATGTTGACAGTTTGCTATTTGCCGACGACGCCGCTTTCATTGCTACGTCACCGGAGGAGCTTCAGAGTATGGTAGACAAATTTAATGCGGCTTGCAAACTCTTTGCAATGTCGATTAATGTCAAGAAGACAGTCGTAATGGCTCAAGGCGCAAATCAAGACCCAACAATACAGTTGGATGATTTGCCTCTGGAAGTTGTTGGAAGTTTCTGTTACCTTGGATCAACCGTGACCAATAATCTCTCACTGAATGCAGAGATTAACATTCGTATTGGCAAGGCATCTACGATGTTTGGGAGGCTCAATACAAGAGTATGGGATAATAAACATCTAACCGTAAACACAAAGATGATCGTTTACCAGACATCTATTTTGTCCATACTCTTGTACGGTGCTGAGACTTGGACATCGTATGTCAAACAGGAACGGAAATTGAACAACTTCCATATGCGCTGCCTTCGACGCATTTTAAACATCTCGTGGAAGGATCGAGTCACAAACGAGAAGGTACTTAGTATCGCACGTTTACCCAGTATCACAGCAATCTTGAAACAGAGACGATTACGCTGGCTGGGGCACGTGCACAGGATGGAGCCCTCTCGTTTGCCACGTAAGACTCTCCTGAGCGAAATAGCGCACGCTAAACGACCGGTTGGGCGACCAATGCTTCGTTTTAAGGATAGCGCAAAGCGAGACATGTTGTCCTTCCGGATCGTTCCCACCAACTGGGAAAGGGAGGCTGAAGATCGCGACCACTGGAGGAAAACCCTGGGTGAAGGGGTAGTTGCACACGATAAAGCGTGGTTTAGCCTTCTTCACACTAGGCGAGAACTGAGACACCAACGCGCCGCTCTCCCACCTTCGTCACCGGGCACGGCATTCTCCTGCCAGCTATGCGGTCGCGGCTGCCGCTCTCGCATTGGGCTTAATAGTCATTTGCGGAAGTGCCGCACTCTTAATATAGACGCTGTTTAAACCATCATCTTATTGATGTGACAGGCCAATGATGATGATGATAACCATAAAATATCCATCATGACTCAGTCATGACTGAGAAAAATAAAACATATACATACTCGTAACTCCACATCCACAGTAAAACTAACCACGGTTACCAAAGTAATTTTTTTTTTATTTATTAATAAGTGCCTACACATAAAAAAAACGCAAGTAGGGTGCAATTTAATAACCATGGGACTTCTAGTTGTGTTGGCCTTACATGAGGTGAGATCAAATGTGATGCGCTCCGCTGGGGGTCGCAATGTGGCCGAGAGCTGCCGGCGTATTATGGATGGCTTTATTCATCTTTATGCACCTGATAAAATAACTGTGCCTTTTTAACACCGTGAGATAGAAAGTGACGGACACCGTTTTATCACGCTGTCACGTAGACAAGAACGACCATCATATCCGTACTGGAGCCAGCTTCAACCATAGTTTTTAAAACGTAGATATTTTACAGTAACGGTTTTTCTAATGTCATTAACTATTAATAGTTAGAACCACATCTTTATTTTATACATCTAAGGCCAGAGTTGGCCAATATTACGATAGCAGCAAAGGTGTGCTTGTACGTTGTTATGTATTTATGTATGACATTATGACGTGATGTAATTATGATGTTTCAAATAACACTTGCATAATCTGTGCTATCAAAATCGCTGCCAAGTTAGCTTGGTCTAACTCTACTAACACATTCCCGGCCAACAATTTCGTAGAGCTACACTCGTAGCCGATCCCAGCGTTTTCCCGCTTTGTAGAGAAAAGCGACTATGAACAGTGAACCCGCCGAGCACTCTGCGCGAATACCAGGCCTATTCGGATTTCGAGATAATCACAAGATCTTGAGACGATATAGAGATCAACTAGATCTACATTAGATATCGACTAGATGTGACTTGGATATCTAGGTCTTAACTTGTCGAAATCGTTCAAGAGGACCTCCAGAATCGCGGAAACGTCAAATTTGACATATCTATCTTACAAATATCTTTAAATTATCCGTATCGTAACTTGTTGAAGTCTAGTAGAAATTTAATTCATTTTCCGAATCGAGCCGTACGTCGGTACCAGCGAATACGCTACGTCGGTACCGATACGCAATGCTCCACCCGAAGTACAATACATACGAGAATTACTTGCTACCGGCTACGACGTAGCACTTTTATAAAGCTACGCCTTGAAGAAGCAACAAGTTAAAAGCAGAATATAAAGAAAAACCGTTTCGAACAAAATAGCGCATTGTTTGTACCGTTATCGAGGCCTGACCTCGACCTACATCCGCGCCGAAGGTCGCTGCGGCGGCTGCGGCAACACAACTCTCGCACTACACCTGCGATAATAATTGAACTTCACAAAACTTTTAGCATTTTTTTATTCGTAATAATGGCTTCTCTGCTACGGGCACTTTGCCAATGTCAAGTACATATATTAGAGATTATATTAACAGTAAGTCGTCGATATTCAGTCATCCGTCGAGACCTTTACGATGCACCGGGGGATCTGGAGTAGCAGTATACAAAGCATAATGGCGACCGAACCCACCAACCGCCGATGATGTCCAAAGAATTAGTTATTCGCATTTCCAGAAGAATTCTTTATTAACTGCACCCATTGCGCTTGCCATTATAATAAATAAAATAGTCTGGAGCACGATCCGCCATGTTCCGTGGATCATTCGAAAGTCCCTTTTAGAATTTAGGTGAAACCACTAAACGCCACTATTTTAAATTCCGGGTTTTTGAAAAGTTTTGTTAATATGCAAGATCAAATAAGGTTCAACCTACGCCAAAAAAGGCCCGTCGCAACGTTTTTTATTGGATCAGTGGTTTAAACCTTCTTTATTTTTCCTTGTCCCATCACTATATCCTCGTGCCGCCCAATGTGCAATACATTGTACAAAGTGACACTCAGCATAACTGCCCAGACTTTAGAAATTAAATTCAGAGCTAAACGCCCAGTGTACAATACGCTGTACATAAAAGTTTATCAGATGTAAGTTTTAAATTTTCGCGCATAATTCGAATTTACCTAGAGGTCGTGAATGGTCGGTTCAGTGGCGACCATTTTGACAGCTGACGTTTGACAGATATTCATAGACAAGTTTTGTACTTCCGCAATTATTCAAACACGCGCGACACATGGGTATATAATCTTAATTTATTAAATGAATAATGGCTTTTATCGTTTAGAGAGTCTCTTCTCTTCTTCCTGGCGTTATCCCGGCATTTTGCCACGGCTCATGGGAGCCTGGGGTCCGCTTGACAACTAACTACCGTTTACCCGTTACCCGTGACTATCGTTTAGAGAGTGACATAAAAATTATCCTAAATGTTTGTTTTATTGAAATATACTGTTATTTTTTTACAAAGGCACAAATAAACATTTTTTTTTTCTTAATATTAAGATTATGTTCATCATATTGCACATTGGGCACTACTGTTATAAAAATACATAATATAACCTACAACTGAAGGTTCTTTTTTGATAGTTTATTTTAGGTCTGCATGATGATTTACTTGTTGAATACGAGCTGGAAGACTTTTTGCAATCACACTATAAAATTTGTGATCCTGGATACTAACCTTCTGGTGATGAACCAGATATTTACAGTCTTAGTGAAAAATAAAGTTTCGAAGGCAGTGATACTGAAACACAGCAAACATACAATAACTTATATATAATTAAGAAGGATTAAGTTGTATGTTAAGGAAGTTTATTAACTATTTTTCAGACCTTGTTATAAAGCATTTCGATGTCAAATATGAATGTTAACATACATAAAAAAGTAGCCCAATACTAAAAAAAAAATTTTCTAATTATTTTTGACTTACGTGGCTTATTATGTAACTATTTAAGCAGAATAATAATAGTCAGAGGCTACGTTATCGCAATTACGTGCCTTAAAGTTGATTTAAAATAATTTGGCCAAGTCCGAGATAGCTCGAGGCATTTAGTGTTCCGTACGGCTACCATCAGTTTGGCATTGACATAAACGATATCGTGAACGTAATTTACGTCCTATAAGTAGGTATATCTCTTTCGCACTAATATGTCAGTACGAGCGAGATGCATAGAAAGTAAATTACGTCCATGGTAGCGTTTATGTCAATGCCAAACTGATGGTAGTTAGCCGTACCGCTCGCATCGTTACATTTTGCAGAGGTCGTTTGCCTGTTTTTAGGATACCGTATTCAACTACACACACAGAACAATAGTACAAAGTGTCTAAGTGCGAAGGCCGAAGGCCGAGCTTTAGCAAAATGTCATCACTTTAGCACAGAGCAATAGTACAAGTGTCTAAATGTGAAGGCCAAAGGCCGACCTCCGCGTAGCCCGAAGGCCCGAAGCGTCCAGATGTCAGTGCTTTAACACAGAACAATAGTACAAGTGTCTAAATGCGAAAGCCGAAGGCCGAGCTCCGCGTAGGGCCGAAGGCCCGAAGCGTCCAGGATGTTAGTACTTAAACACAGAACAATAGAATAAGTATCTAAATGCGAAGGCCGAAGGGCCGAAGGCCCGAAGCGTCCAGGCTGTCAGTTCTGTGTTTAACCACTGACATCTTGCAGGCTTCGGGCCTTCGGCCCTACGCGGAGCTCGGCCTCCGGCCTTCGCATTTAGACACTTGTATTAATTACCTGTGTTTAGAACTGACCTCCTGGATGCTTCGGGCTTTCGGCCCAATGCGACTTCAGCCTTTGGATCTTGCGACTTAGACACTTGTACTTAAAAATACTTGGAAAAGTTACGGGAGGCGCGCGTCTGTCGGACGCTTCGGATCTTCGAATCGCTCCTTCGGCCTTTGCATTTAGTTAGATTCTTGTACTATTGCTTTGTGTTTGAATACCGAAATCGAGCATCTCGCGAATGCTTGATGTATTATAATAATTTAGAGTAAGGCCAAGGGCGCACCACGATTTTTTGTCCTGCGATAATTTTGTCGCAGAAATGCAACGTATGTGTTTATATGTAAGTGCGCGCATATGCGACAAAAAAATCGTAGCGATTTTAAAATTGTGATTTGTCACATTTTTCCGCGATTGTTCGCGACGCGATTGTCGCAAAGTGAATTGCGGCATGCGGAGTTGTATGGTCCCGCGCGCACTATGATAATAAAATCGCACCCCGGCCGGACCTCAGTCGGCATTTCGCTTTCCAAACCAAATGTTGACCATTTAATTATGGAAATAGACGGGGATCACCTTTGTGTTATAAATGCTCAAAGTCATACAGCAATCGCATATTAAAGACACGTTTCATGACAAGCGACTGGTACGAAATCCATGTTGAGAATGAACAAATCGTCGACTTTTTCATCGCAGTGCGCCCAGTGAATTTTCTGCGATATATTACAGCGCGATTCTAAAATCGTGTCGCAGAAATTAAAATCGTGGTGCGCGCTTGGCCTATAATACCTTAAATGTATACTCCTTCAATTTGAATTTAGAACTCATTATTATTTTTTATTTGATTTTGTTTCTAGTTCTATGCCATATATATAGACTTTAATATTATTTAGAACTGCTAAAAAACAAGATCGGCTTACTTTAAATATTTCGTCAATTTTACCTTTGTTTCCAAAAACTGTGATATTTAACTGTCATATACTATTAATGTCTTCCAAAATTATTTTCTCGTAACAGGACTGAGGGGCTACCGCGAAAACCGAAATTCGCAATTTGCGGGGATCTTTCTCTTTTACTCCAATGAAGGCGTAATTAGAGTGACAGAGAAAAATGCTCGCAATTTGCGAACTTCTATTTTCGCGGTTATAGCCCTGAATCTTGTTGCTCACCGACCCGTTCAAAAATATACATAAGTACTGAATATAATTAATAGATATTATAATTATACAATTAATACAGAAATGTAATGGTATTTAATGAAAAGGAATATTGTGTATATTGTTTCGACGAATCAGATACTCTCAATAAAATTTATACATGAGGCCAAAGCTGTTCATAAATATTAAATGACTTTATTATCTCTATACGCCTTACTAGCTCTATGTGTCCTATTGTGGAAAAAAACACAACGACAGTCAAGAACGAAATTCTTAATTTGAATTTTTCAGATTTTTGAGATGCCTAGTCCATTGGTTGGAAAGCCCGTTCGAAATTGAAACTTATTTGCAATATAATAAGGTCGTATTTTGTAGATCTCTCTCATACTTATAGTAGGATATTGAGATAAAATTAAATATCCCACAAAAATAAGCAAGCAGAATTAAACTTTGTGTCAAAGAAATAAGTCATAAATTTCAATGCCAAAGTTTTAACTAAGGATGTTTCTCGCCTAATATGAATTGACCAGTGTAAGCATCAGTTAGCTAGCCCTAAGCAACCAAAGGTCAAGCTGCAGTTGAAAAACTAATAAAGATAAAGTTAAGCTGATAATTTTCCCGCCGTCTCCATGCTTCTTTAAGTTGGGTATTGACTGGTCAGCTGCCTGTTAGCTATAGTTTTCGCGAAAATCGCCAGGACAGAGGTGAAATTTTTTGTATGAAAACTTGCAACTTTAAATGCATTTTTTGACGAAACTATTGCAGTCTAAAATGAAGTCAAAATCAGTCCATCGACTCAATTTTTTGCAAGCTTTCTAATGGTACCCCACACGATTCTTACAAATGAAAAAAGTTTCAGCCTACCCCTCTCAACCCCCTAAATTTCCCCCTTTAATAAGAAATAAGCAGCTTTGACTTATTTACAATATCATCATCATCATCATCATCTCAGCCATAAGACGTCCACTGCTGAACATAGGCCTCCCCCTTGGACCTCCATACGTGCCGGTTGGAAGCGACCCGCATCCAGCGTCTTCCGGCGACCTTAACAAGATCGTCTGTCCATCTTGTGGGTGGACGTCCTACGCTGCGCTTGCTAGTCCGTGGTCTCCACTCGAGCACTTTTCGACCCCATCGGCCATCTTCTCTGCGTGCAATGTGGCCTGCCCATTGCCACTTCAGCTTGCTAATCCGGTGGGCTATGTCGGTGACTTTAGTTCGTCTACGGATCTCCTCATTTCTGATTCGATCACGTAGAGAAACTCCGAGCATAGCCCTCTCCATAGCTCGTTGAGCGACTTTGAGTTTTGAGATGAGGCCGATAGTGAAAGACCACGTTTCGGAGCCGTAAGTCATCACTGGTAACACACATTGATTAAAGACTTTCGTCTTGAGGCACTGAGGTATGTCGGACGAAAAGACATTACGTAGTTTCCCGAACGCTGCCCAACCGAGTTGGATTCGGCGGTTGACCTCTTTCTCGAAGTTGGACCTACCTAATTGGACTACTTGTCCTAGGTAGATGTACGAGTCAACAACTTCGAGTACCGAGTTCCCAACAGAGACTGGGATGGGCACAACATTGGCATTTGACATAAGTTTCGTCTTGTCCATGTTCATTTTCAAGCCCACCCGTTGTGAAACTCGGTTGAGGTCATCGAGCATCATGCTGAGTTCCTCCATCGACTTTGCCATGACTACGATATCGTCGGCAAACCGAAGGTGAGTGATGTATTCGCCGTTGATGTTGATGCCAAGTCCTTCCCATTCCAGGAGCTTGAAGGCGTCTTCCATTACGGCAGTAAACAGTTTCGGAGAGATAACGTCTCCCTGCCTTACGCCTCTTCGCAATGGAATCGCCCTCGTGCTCTGCTCCTGTACTCGGACCGACATGGTGGCGTTACTATACAAACACTTCAACACTTCGATGTACCGATAGTCAATATGGCATCGCTGAAGAGACTCAAGCACCGCCCATGTTTCCACCGAATCGAAGGCTTTCTCATAGTCCACAAACGCTAAGCATAATGGCAAGTTATACTCTTCGGTCTTCTGTATAACTTGCCGCAGCGTATGGATGTGGTCTATGGTACTATAGCCTTTTCGGAAACCGGCTTGTTCGGGAGGCTGGAAGTCATCAAGTCTGTGTTCGAGACGGTTCGTGATGACCCTTGAAAACAGCTTATAGACATGGCTCAGGAGCGTGATGGGTCTGTAATTCTTCAATAGGTTGTTATCACCTTTTTTGAAGAACAGCACCACCTCGCCTCTATTCCATGTTTCAGGCGTTATGCCCTCGGACAAGACGGAATTAAAGAGCTTCTGGAGGACTTTAAGTACCGGTGTTCCACCCGCTCTCAGAAGCTCTGAAGTGATTCCGTCTTTGCCCGGCGCCTTGTTGTTCTTAAGCTGCTTCAGGGCCATCCTAATCTCGTACAGACTGATGTCCGGGATATCTTCGGTATAATGTCGGGACAGCTTGGCTCTTGGATCTCCTACCAAGCTGTCAACGGGCTTTGCGATCGAAGTGTATAACTGTCCATAGAACCTCTCGATCTCACCTAAAACCTCCGCTTTGCTCGACGCTATGCTGCCATCTTCCCGTTTCAACTTTGTCAGCTGGCTTTGCCCAATAGACTTGTCCTTTGCGAACACTTTGGAGCCTTGGTTTCGCTCAATAGTCTCTTTAATACGGTTAGTATTAAAGAGACGCAGATCATGTCGCAAGGACTTAGATATACGTCTATTGAGCTGCCTATATGACTCCGCGTCATCGGGAGACTGCAACTGTAGCGAGCGTCGTTCAGCCATCATCATGAGGTTTAAGGTTTGCTCGGTCAATTTCTGAGGTCTATCTTTACGGCGGGGTCTAAAAAACTTAGACCCTACTGTGTGGACAGTTTCCACTAGCCCGTCGTTGATTTCGTCCACTGAAGCCAAGTTCTCTAGGCAAGCAAAGCGGTTAGAGAGCTCGAGTTGAAAGCTTTCGGGGTTTTGAACATGGGCTCGAGTAGGTCGGAGCGTAGACTTCATCAGGCTGGACCTTTCAAGTTTCAGCCATCAAGTTCAGTCATGAGGCAATATGAGTGGTGGTAATTGCTATAACTGTTCCAAATTTTAGGTATCTATGTCAAACGGTCTCTGAGAAAAACGTATTTAACTGATTCGCAAGACCGAAGTGATCCCATAAGTGTTCCGTAAACAAAGTTTTGTACGGAACACTAATAACTGATTCGCAAGACCGAAGTGATCCCATAAGTGTTCCGTAAACAAAGTTTTGTACGGAACACTAAAAATATAATTTATTACTTTATAACATCAATCAAAAACCCAATGTGCATTTAAATTAACAAAAGATACGAAGGTGGAATTCAGTTTACTGTATTCATTTTTATTCACTTATACCCAGAAAAAAATAAAAAAAATCCTGCTCGAGTTTTGTGTAAAAAAAGAATGTTTTAAGTGCGTGGGCAGTTACGACTTCAAAATATTATGGCTCATATATTGCACACTGGGCGTTTAGCTGATCTTGCGTTTTTTTTCTTGGGCGGCACGAGGATATATGTATACATAGTATACATGCCGAAGGCAAAGGAAATTAAATCAACTTTCATCCTTGTCGAGGTATAAAGAGATGCGATTTCTTTTGTTTTTATAATACTTTCTGCCTTCTGGGAAATGTGTCAGTGTAACTGAGTAAGTACATTTCATTTTTAAAGGTGAATAGTGTTTGTCAATGTCCACTTAATGTCAAACTTTAAAAAGTTTAACTGACAAGAAAAATTTAAATGTTAGTATTAAATTACACATAAAATAAACAACGGAATTCAATATTGCTGCTACATGTAGGTATTAATAACGAAGTATGCAAAGGACCACGTGTTTCTGAGTAATTTCATCTTTTGTGTTTAACTTTACTTAATTTTAAAGTGCTTTGTAACAAAATAACGAGAAAACTTGATTAATAACGAGTGAGAAGCGTAGGGAATGAAGAACCATCACGTATATGTGACGTCCCACGGGTAAAGATACCTTATGGCGGTTGGCGCTTACGCTATTACTAACGCTCCAATATTATTGCGGCGTTATGCGAAGTAAGCGCCAGCCACCATAAGGTACCTTTTGCCGCGGAATGTCACATATACGGTTAGGCTCCTTGGCTGAGGTAACAAATAGGTAACGTCCTCGCCAATGGGGAAAACCCGTAAATATAAAGGTATGACGAGCGACGACGTATACAGCTCTTGTAAATATTCGACGATATATTATTATAAACAATCAGACTTGCCATTGGCTACACGAGGGCTCATCATGTGACAAATAAATTTATGATAATATAATGAGACTTACAATAATATATTAATCCATAAAATTTAAGTAAACACTTCAGAACCCAAGGCTAGCCTGAGTTACCTGAGGTTTAAGATCTGGAGTTCTCTTCATATTTATCTACATATATTGAAACGAGATCGAGTATACAGGGTATAATTACCTTTGCTATTACTGAACCAGTGAACTTCATCGTAGGCTCACTGTCGTCACATTTCATTCGAATGACGCATAGTCTAAGAAAAATTAATGCCCCTAAATTCGATTCGATGGCACTCCATCTAGATCAGTTGACGGTCGTAATACAGCGTGAAACATTTTGTGATGACTGAATTGTGAAACGTCTACTTTTGTCAACTTTCTGAGTTACCGAAAACTGTATAAAGCCGTACAGCGCCATCTATTTAGCTATCAAATTCAAAGCACGAAGACTCCACATCTAATTCATGAATCTTTGGTGTATGTATAGGTATAATATGCATTATATACAACACGTCTAGTCCTGGAACAATGCCAAGAACTTTAATATTATTTACTTCGAGAATAAACCCACTGATCTAGAGTTAGCTGTAACTTAACATGAATTAATCCCATTGGGAAGTAGGTCATTCATGCATATCTAAAAGCACTTGAGCTGTTTCATTTTCTAAATGGAACACGTTTTCAATATTGCTAAGAATTGCTCTGCGTTTCCCAAGTACGGGTATTGAAATACAGAATTGAAATATACCGGTCGTTTTAATGTCTTTTGTTCTGATCAATTATAGGTGAATAAGCAAACGAGACAAATAGGTAAACGAGAATGTAAACTTTTACAGTTTGTCACTGAACATTTTTATATAAATTAAATGTTTTTAGACAATATTTATTTTCAGTTTCAGGTAGATGGTAGATACGAGATGGTAGAGAAAGGAAAAATAAACTAACTTATCTATAAAGTAAAACTACATTAAAACTAAAAACTAACACTAAATAAAATTAAAATACGTCTAAGAAATTGGACGCTGGCAGCATTTCCTGATACTAATGTTTTTGGTTGTTAATTTTGAAAAACATTGGCGACGCCGACGTGCTGCTAATACTTAGGTAAGTACCTCAAAAGTTTAGCTAAGCAAAATGATTTTGTAGGTATTTAAACATGAGTCGATGCGATAAAGTCAAGACCTTTAACACAAAACACGAACTAAAAACATTAAGCTGAAGGATTGACTGCACAGATTTAATCATTTGAATATCATAGCTAAGTAACATTTTTATGCTGAAAGCCTGAAGGAATCAGAATGAAAGTTTTATTTGTCTATACCGCCGAACAATGATCATATATTTCTGGTCGGGCTTTACTTAGCATAGCATTTTAGCCAACAATCATCATTCAAGGGAGTCGTCCTATAACTTATGAACAAAGCGACACGTGACGTCATTCAATAACAATTTCAGCTCCAATAAATCCAACAAAATCCATGTAAGTTTTTGTGTATTTTACTGCCATTTGCAAACCGTTTGCGTGATAATAAATCGAACCTTTGAACTTGCCTCATCGCTACAATTTCCCTTCCTTTATTTTTTCTTTATTTTCAGTACCAGGACTAAAGGTAGGTAAATAGGTAGAGTTTAGTGGCAGCGAGTGTAATGCGGTCTCGCGGGACGGACGGGATGTTTATTTCAGCGGGTATTGCAGATGCGTCGTTTGTTCTGGCCTGACCTTTAATAATGCACGGGTTAATTCCAGCGGACGAGTGTGACAGCTTTTCTGCCACGAATACGTATAGGTACCGTAAAATGGGGTGAGTTGGGTGAAATTTGACTTTCAAACCTCGATAAAATTTTATTTTTACATGTGAAAACTGAATGGTGTATATAATAAGTGGTTCGGACGTTTGTATTTTAGTTTGTATTTTATTTTGGGTAGTTCCCCATTTCATAACTTAACTGACGATAAAGAGGAAAACCCACCTCACCCCGTAGGGCCTCGTATTTGGGGTGAGAGGGTTTTTCATACAAAGGTGATTTTGGAAGATTGTTGGATCGATTTTTTTTATGCGTAGGCGTACTGTAGCTCCATTTTAAATTGGAATACATTATTTTTGTAGCAGTAGCCTTAAAATTTCTTCTCACCCCCCTCTCAAACCTTCTCTCCCCATTCATAAACTACCTCTCCCCGCGAAACCTACTCACCCCGTTTTACGGTATGCAATGTTACAGCGGCTCACAGATCAGATGAGTAAATATTAAAGACTTAATTTTCATACTTGGCATTTATCCGAAATGAAAAGTTCTGTACCTATATGCGAGATTATAATTTTAACTGTGAAACGACTATGCTTAATTCTGCTGACTATGCTTTACAAACTGACCTTTGGGTCCGATTCGGATTTTGAAACAGACATCTATTAGATATCTTTTAGACATCACCAAGACACGATAACAATATGTTTAAGATCTAACCTGTCAAATTTGACATTTACGAGATACTCGTGAACGATTTCCTCAGGATATGACTTAGAGATCCAATTCACATCTAATAGATAGGTATCTTACTCTATCATCTTCTTATAATCTTTTTAAAGAAACGGGTCGATTCGGGAAATGAATTAGACACTCACTAGATATGAAATAGTAAAGATATGTGACGTTCCACTGCAAAAGGTACCCTATGGCGGCTAGCGCCGCGATTCGGGAAATGAATTAGAGATTCAGTAGATATGAAATAGTGAAGATAATATATCTTTACTATATCGTATCTACTTAATATCTAATTCATTCCCCGAATCGCGCCGAAAGTGTCGTGTCTTATTAGCCCCTATCCTATTAGTTTACTATTATAATAGTCCTTGCCTCTGGTATCACGTTGTACCAGTAACGAGGCCGCACATAGGAACAGTGAGCACTGCAACATATATTGCGAACATCAATCACAATGTCGATTTGTGAAATGCAGCCGGCGCGGCGCTTCGCTTTGATGCACTCTGTAATTTCAGTAATTTGTGCACTACAAATCCGGGGATAAACGAACTAAATGGAAAGCATTGCTATTTGTTTGTAACAAGGGATTGGAAGCCTTATTCGGTAAATTAATATGGAACGGGTGTGTCAGTGATATAAAAACAACGTGTTGATGATTTTCGACGATTAAAGGCCTGTGCACACCGGCTGCGTGTGCGTGACGTGCACGTGCGCGTGCGGCGTTGTAGTAGTTATACAGATCCTTATGAGAGATGGCACACCGCTTGCGTGACGTGTGCGTGTGCGGCTCCAACATTTTAGCGCACGCAAGCCGCAAGCCGGTGTGGCTCGGCCTTAAGGCCAGTCAAGGGCGCACTAGTTTGCCCCAGTGCCTTCGATACATTAAAGTCGTAAATAACGGACCTTTCACCGTGACAAACATTTCTCATTCTTTTTACCAAAGTAGTAGAGCGTTCGCGAAGTAAATAAGCCAATTTACGAGTACCTTTTACTAAAGAAAAAGAAAGGTTTACGTAAAAGTTGGAGAGTAGACGCAGTTGAGTGTTGACCCATGAGCACAATTACCCCGATTAACTATATTTAATTCTTGTTTTTATTAAAAACATAAATAAAATATTCCTTTATCAGAATAGGTACTAAGAAAGTATGTGTCCATACTGTTCATAGGTTTAGAAATATTAAATACAAACTTGCTTATTAGCATTTGTATCAGCAACTTGCAATATTGTGTATAGGTCTAAACATCTTCTACCTACAACGTTTTGTACTGCAATCAAACAAAACATAAAGCCTGATTCTCAAAGAAACTTTTCATTGACTACGTACAGTGCAAAATGAGAAATATCCTCTCCGGTCTCCGCGAAGGTAGTTCGGTAAAAGAGGAAGTTTTTTCACTTTTTTGCGGCGCGCTGCGGTTGCTGCATAAAAGCCCGTAGTCCTTTAGAAGTGCTACTAATCTCTGGGTGCTACTATGTACTATTAAGAAACAACACTTTTAAAATTTAGTTTTAGAATTATTACCGTTTATTCCATTAACTAATCCTGTCATTCTTATGAGTAGGTAGTTCAAATAATGACGCTTTTAATTATTTTTGTAAATGGCACATGGTACGTAGAAGAGCTAGACTGGAAGTTCCGCTTTTCAAATAACATGATTCTTTGATATACATATTAGGTACCTAATCGGGCAAAAAAAAAGTGAATATAAAAATAAAGGATTTTTCACCACACCAGCTCGGAAAGACTTACTTTGCACTTCAAAAACTGATAGCAAAGTTGCATTTTATTCACATGTGAGGCAAAGTAATCAAATGCAAATTTGGAGTTGTTTTCTTATGTTTGCTGGTAGATTTGGCTTTTAAATGATGCTTTTTGGATGATAATTATTTAATAACATTCATTTGGATTTGATTTGGTTTGATTTTGTTCGATATTTTACATTTAATATTTGCTTCGAGTTGGTGTGGTGAAAAATTTTGTGTTTCACTCGGGGGCAAATTTTGTTTAACCCTCGTGCTTTAAAACCCTCGCAAAGCTCAAGATTCCATTATCGAACCACTCGCTACGCTCGTGGTTCAATTTTGGAATCTTTCGCTTGCTCGGGTATATTAGCACGAGCAGTTAAACAACAACTTTGCCCCCTTGTAAAACAAATAACTATTCTTTTTAGAGTGGCGCTTTTTTTTTCAGAATGGCGCTCTCGTGTCAGAGGCCAAGATCCTTTTTGGGTCACTGAGCCAGTGATGTATGTAAGTATATCGAAATGTTGAAGATAAATTTATCACTTCTTGTATTGATATAATCTCTTTCTATTAATAGGTACCTACCTACTTACTTTATCTCAATATTTTTTTTATTATAGGTAGGTACCTAATAATGCATAACTATGCACACTTACCTTAGAATACTACCGCTACAAAATATTTGACTTGAGTTGAGTTTGAACAAACTACCTACGCCATTTATATAGTTTCCTTAAATGTAATTAGCCAAACGCCAAAATTAACGAAATAAAAACAAACAAAACACATTGTGTTAAATATATCCAGTGAGAAAAATGGGGACGGGCGAATGCTAATCTAAATCAAATAAACAATAACAATAAACAGATGCGGGTAGAGATAATTAGTTATGCACTGTAAGTTTTCGTGTTACTACGTGACCGCTGACCGCTGAAGTTTCGTTCCGCGAAGCTCCAGCTTCTCTGCTGTTTGTTTGTAACTGGTTTGTTGCTTAGTTATTATAACACCAGAAATAATGGAAAATAGACTCCTCTCTAAAGAGAATCCTTTTTGTTTATTATGAGACTCCTCTAACATTTTAATTAATTTTACGCTGCGGCACGAAATGCTCTTGTACCTATACTACGCGCGCTAGGTGGAATATTTATAAGCTTTTCATGAACTACTTACTGTACACAGGTAAATATATACATAGGATAGCTGTGCTGTGTACATAAGTAGAAATAAATAGTTCAGTTTCTACTAGAGAATCATGTGAAACCGCGAATAATATATGTGGGTAATAGGTATATTATATAGGTGCCCATAAAACAACGATAAAACTCTTCTTCACGTTTAGGTGGGTACTAAAGCTACGTCTTAAAAGAGGACATTTCCTTCGTTGTAGCTAGCTGTATGTAACTATGTATCCCTGGATGATTATTTAGTTAAAGTATTGCAACTTTGATCAAAACGACGTTCTGCCGTATTCGAACTTCAAGATATTCACAAGAGACGACACGTACTAGATCCATTCTAGATACGTTATAGTTTAGATATCAACTAGTTCTCTTTTGCAGCGCAATTCGGGCAACCAATATCACTTTTACATTAGATAGAGTAAGATATCTATTACATGTGAATTGGATCTCTAAGTCATAGGTATCCTGTGGAAATCGTTCAAGAGTATCTCCAGAATCGCGCAAATGTCAAATTTGACAGGTTAGATCTTAAACATATCGTTATCGTATCTTGGTGATGTCTAAAATATATCTAATAGATGTCTTTTTCAAAATCCGAATCGGGCCCGTCGTCATTGCAACGATCGCGCCTGTTCCGGTAATTAATTTATGTACTACACTCTGAGAGAACGATTCGTTTTGCTTTGTTATTGGAATGGTAGTGGTACAGCGAAGTCAGTAAAAGAATGATTCGTGTTATACAAATTATTTTCAATGAAACAGGTTTTAGACAGAGATATGTTACTAGCATGCTTCGTCGGTGCTACGGTGGTGCTACGGTACAATAGCCTTCCTTTCGCAGAATACTTAATGCATCGCGCGCTAGGCGGCAAACAAGTGTTCTGCATCTTTTATACACAAACAGACAGCACCTAGAACATTCCATTCATTTTCATTGAAAGAGAGTACTGAACATTAACCCTGGCCCTGGTTCTAAGAGCTGGGGGCCGATTTTTAAAATTCGACCACTCGATTTCGTGTATTTCGTTAAATAATATCTCCACTACTAGGCATTTAAATTCTACTAATAGAATTGAAATCGAGTGGTCAATACCAATAGATTCAAAATTTCTATCGCTCGTATTTCAAAAATTAGCATTTCACCGTTTTCCACCGATTTTCGAGTGACGAAATCGAGCGATCGAAATTCAAAAACCGGCCCCCAGTTCAAAAATATTTTTAAAATATTCAGCGTGTTGAACCGAGATGTAGGTTTTAGTGCTACGAAACGAGCGTTGTTAATAGATATTTGAACATTTTCCCAGTGGCAGTACATTGTGGCATTTGTGCTCCTAACTAACAGAAATAGAACAACAACGACAAACAAAACCTTAAATCTGTGTAAAACAACCCGAACGTTATTAAAGTAATATGGATATATTTATATATGTACTATCAGTTTTGCGAAAACAAAAAAAAGCATTGCGATAGCTTTTAGTAACATCCATACTATAAATACATTTTTCATCTTAAGTTTAGAAGCGCTATTCTTTATTTTGCGCAGGGATTATTCATGACGAAAAACTGCCCTAAGTGAGTAGCATAAAAGCCGAGCAAGGTAAAGGATAAGATAACTTTAAAGATAAAATAATGGTCGGGTGAAAGTAGAGCAGGTGAGATACGTTGCAAATTGCATTCTAGTACAAGAAAATGGTGGGATGAGTGGGGAGAGCCCTTGGGGGTTGTCTATTGATCCCCGCCCGTCGCGCCGCGCTCTGACCGGTCGTGACCCCCGCCGCCCTTGCATCGTACGACCGTCCGAGACCGCGAATCTCTCATTTAAATTTGCCGCTGCCAATTCCAATTTGAGGTTGGATAAATGATGTCGTACCTAATAGCCGTAATTGCTGCTCCGCGTCAGAGCTCGGTGGCGAGACATGGAAATATTTCCGGCTGGACTTAGGACGAGTGTGTAAATTTGGATTACCTATTGAATTGAACTTCTACCTACGACCGTGGGAAAACTTTATAACATCTGTATGTAGGTATCTGGTAATAAAAAGCAAGGCAAATTATCTTGGGTCAAATAGATGGCAAGCGTGCGCGAGGAAAACCACCCACGAGATTGTCTGATGTTGTGAAGAGGGTGGTTGGCGGCAACATGCAGTGCGTGACCCATATGGCTTATGATTACACACTATGGAGACGGAGCACGCATGGTCGCGATCCTCAGCAATAAGAGACCGAGAAAGAAGAAGAATGTATCTGTTGAAAATATACATTACAGGCCCATCCACCAAGATTGTAGGTTGAGGATAATTGCTTATCTTCGTATCTCGTGGTAGTAGCAAAGGATTGACAATGGCGACGCGACCTTGACGACTTCATTTCGCATGCAGCACTCCATCTGCAACGTCATATAAAAATAAAATCAAAACCGTAACAAGTTGTTAACTCAGAATCAGGCTTAGAATAGTAAGGGTTGACGAAATAGAAAGTGCTGATCTCTCGAACAAATTTGACCAAGATTGGCTCACTTTATATTTCGTGATTTTGTCAACATTACCAATAAGCAGAGGCGTAACTAGGGGGGGGTTGGAGGGGGCACGTGCCCCGGGCGCCGTCCAAGGGGGGGGCGCCAAAATGGGCAAAATACCTCCCATAGAAAATGGACCAGTCAAAATGTAGGACACAGCCAAATTTTTTTTTCGTGACTTGCTCAGTATAATCCTAAAACCTCCCTGGCAACGGAAATGCAGTTATTTTATAGCCACCCTGTATACAGGATGGTCCAAACCTTGACGTCAAAAAAATTTTTTTGAATCGTCGTCGTGGGTTATCAGAATATACCCCATGTATGTTAGCCGATTTTTCGTAGTTTACGAGTTTAACTTTTAACTTTTGTTAAGAAATTCCGGGGTGAAGCTTTGCTTTGCTTTTATGTCTTCTAATAATTGTTCTTTAGGTCCCTGTAAGACACGACATTTGCTTTTGCTTTTAGTTGTTGTATATAGCTTGCTCGTGGTTTTCCTCTTCCTCTCCTAGCCTGGCCGAGGACCGCGAAAACTGGCGCATACTCCACCGACAAGAGCCATGCTCTTAAATTATGATGATGAATAATTTTTCGTGGTATTTGCACTGATAACATGAAATAGCGATGGGGAAGTGACCCCATAAAATAATAGTAGAAATAACAAAAGAGGACTATTTTTAATGAATTACTAATTTGGAAGCTTTCCACCTCAGTTTCTTTGACCGGCGACTCTGAAAAATTAGGACTATTAAGTATCCCTTTTTTGACCTTTTAAAAAAACTTAGGGTCTAGCAGTTTCTAAAATATTAAAAAGTCCTTGAAATCGCTTGTATTTTTTATTTATTTAGGTAAGGGCAACATCTAAGCTTGACATGCTTGAACGTAAAAGTTTGTCTTTTTTTCCCAACTCAGCCAAGGTGTTTTTAGGGTTCCGTACCCAAAGGGTAAACCGTCTGTCACCAGGGCCCAGTTTTATAAAGTTACAAGTTACAAGTTTACAGGCGTTTACTGGCAACACTTGCTCCGTTTTTTACAATTTGCGTTTTATAAAAGTACTGTGCTACAATTTTACAGGTTACAGGTACAAGTGCCTGTAGCTCAACCATAGACGAAAATATGGGAGTTTAATAGTTTTAAACTCATAATCGAACAAGCGTTTTATAAAAATATTGTAAATTACAAGTGTAGATTGGTAAACTTGTAACAAAAACTTACATACGTCTTGAGTCCTGTAACAGCACAACAGCAGCTACATGTAGTGTCTCTGATTCGCTCTTTCGCTCGTAATTCTTAATTTTAATTAAGATTATTCGTTTTCTGAGAGATTTTAAACTTTACTCTTTATTGTTAGGTACCAACACCAACGATTGTGCCAGGGCATGTATACTTTTCCATGCACTGACCTTATAAGTTTTTGTTAATGTATCTGAAATATATAGTAAATAGGAAATAAAGTGACAATATGTTTGATATTGATTTTATTGATGATTCGTTTTATTTTATCTACTAGGAAACGGAAAGGGTTGGTGCCGATATTTGTCGTTGATTTATTAGCATTCGTCTCTTTATTTAAGTATAGTGCATTCACATTATGGTAAAGTGTACTATTCATAATTTTCGATACACAGTGTACTTATCTTTGAGCCACTACCGAAACGATACATTTTAATGTAATGTGAAACAGTACTTATTTACTTATTAGGTAAATATTTCATTAAATCTAACTTAATCTGAATCTAAAAACGGCCCAATAAGTATATCCTTGGCATCGAAAACCGCTCTCAACCACTCGATTTTTCCTTCATTTCTGGCCATTTTTCCAGTAATTAATATTTTACAGCAAACAATAACACAGCATTTAATAGAGCACCGAGTATCTATGACATAATTTTTTTTAAATAGTGATGCCCTTCACACCTGTAGATTTCACATGTAATCGAGATTGACCGTGGTTCTTTACAACTGTAATTATCTATGTGTATTTATAAAACACCTGTAGCCGTGCATTACAGGTGCCTGTAGCCTGTACTCTTGTAACCTGTAACTTGTAACTTTATAAAACTGGGCCCAGGCTGTATCTCACGAACCGTGATAGCTAGATAGTTGAAATTTTCACAGGTGATGTATTTCTGTTGCCGCTATAACAACAAATACTAAAAACAGAATAAAATAAAGATTTAAATGGGGCTCCCATACAACAAACGTGATTTTTGACCAAAGTTAAGCAACGTCGGGAGTGGTCAGTACTTGGATGGGTGACCGTTTTTTTTTTTCCTTTTTTTTCATTTTTTTTTTCATTATGGTACGGAACCCTTCGTGCGCGAGTCCGACTCGCACTTGCCCAGGTTTTTTAGCAACTGCGCCGTTTTTCAAGGATTATGTTACAAAAAGAAACATTCAATAAAGTTCAATACTTAGTTTTTTTTTATAAATTAAATCTTCACCCCAGAATTTCTTAACAAAAGTTAAAAGTAATAAAAATCATTTTTTTTATGTAATAGTCAGCAAATGAGTAGACGAGCCACCTGATGGGAAGCGGTCATCGTCGCCCATGGACATAAGCAACATCACAGGAGCCACTTAAGCGCTGGCGACTCTTGAGAACCCTTAAATACCCGCTTCTTGAAGTATCCCATGTCGTAGCGCAAAGGAAATACCTCAGGAGGCAAGTCATTCCACATTCTGCACGTTCTGGGGAGAAACGAGCGAGATGCCCGCTTATTCTTGGTGTGCCATGTATCTAAGAAGTGAGGATGAACTTTGCTCCTTTGGTTGGAGGTGCGGTGATAGAAACGAGACGATGACACCAAATCAAAAAGTTCTTCCGAGCACTCCCCATTATACAAACGGTAGAACATGCAAAGAGAGCCAACGTCTCTCCGAAGGCTAAGAGGTTCTAAGCCGTCAGTAAGTTCGGGATCGCCGACAATACGAACTGCCCGCCGTTGGATGGAGTCAAGAGGAAGGAGCTGGTATTGTGGGGCGCCAGACCAGAGATGAGAACAGTAATCCATATGAGGTTGAACCTGCGCTTTATATAACAAAAGCCATCATAGTGCGATAACTACGCAACGTCAGCTAACATATTCTGATAGCCTACAGCGTGAGGAATTTAAAAAAATGTTTGGACGTCAAGGTTTGGACCACCCTGTATAAGACGTGCCGTGCTAACATCGCTCGTTCTGTGATACTAGAATGTCATGAAAAACCAGTGTCGGGTATTAAGAGCATTCTATCCAGAGTTTCGGTGTGGGATTGGGACAATTTAGTCCAATTCAATCCCACCAAGACTCAATTTTGCGCGTTTAGCGCTAAGAAAACCTCATTTTTCAAGGCACAAGCCTTCCCATGTCAGGGAGTATTGGGAGCCTCGGTGTTGACATCTTCATCAGTGACGTCCAATAATATCGTAGACACCTTGCTGGGTAGCCTGCGCTCGTATCCAAAAAAACTCGGCGTGCTCAATAAAGGGAGGCGATACTTTACTCTGGGGTAGGCAGATCCCATTTATTGAGTACTGCTGTCACCTTTGGGCAGGAGCATCTGGATGCCACCTTGGACCCTTCAAATCAGCCCAAAGGCGCGCTGTACCTATGAATAGTCTACTCACAAGCGATATTGAACCTTAAAGGTAGACTTCCGACCAAAGCGGCTCCGGCGACACTAACGCAGCGACACTGACGCGGCGACAGAGCAATAGTATTATGCAGTATGGAAATGTATGAACTTACTTCCGAGCGCAGCGTCACTATCGCAGCGACAGTGGCGCCGCGTCAGTATCGTTCTGCGATAGCGGCCGTGCTTCGTCTGCGCAAGCACTGTCGCGCAGTCGCTGCGATCGCACGTGGTTTTGAGCCTATGTCAGTATTTAAAATATCTAAAACATGAATATTAAACCGACAAGAGCTCCTGAATTTGTCATCGTTCTCGTTTAAATGCTTTGTTTTTCAAGATGCTACAAGTGCCTTCGTCTATTCTACTTTTGAAAATTGAGTTGGGTAGGCTTCGCTTCATACTGTAAAAGTAACGAAGGAAAAGATCGTGATCCTCCTCTTCTTCTACAAATATTTTCATAATTGATCGGTTTATCATAAGTATATCAAGTCTGCACCGTATGGAATAACAACTGCGACTGTCGCCGGATCGTGCCGCTCGGAAGCGAATCTGCGTCAGTTAACGCTGCGACACTGACGCAGTGGCTCTGACGCTGCGGCCGTTGCGTCAGAGCCGCTTTGCTCGGAAGTCCAGCTTTAAGTCTAAGGAGATCTCCAAAAAATAAGTGTATAAGTTTTAAAATGGTCGGCAACGCGCATGTAACGCCTCTAGAATGTAGACGTCCATAGGATGCGGTGGCCTCTTACCATCAGATGGGTCGTAAGCTTGTTAGCCACGGATGTACTAATAAAAACACTTATTTGTCTCAGTTAAAAGTTACTAACTTTAATAAGTAAAAAAGTAACCCTTTCGTTAGTTAATTTCGTTTGGGAGGGGGGGGGGGGGGGGGGGCGCAAATTTGGTGCCTGCCCCGGGCGCCATATCTTCTAGCTACGCCTCTGCCAATAAGATATTTCTTTTGGGATTGCTTTGGCCGCTACGAATTGCTACGACACCGTAGCCCTCTTAACATTATTTTTTCGCTTTGTAGCGAAAACTTCATAGTTCCAAACTACCTGTGCAGTGACTTTTCTTTTGTGCAGTAAGACATTGAAAATGAAAATGAAAAAAAAATTAAAAATGTTTATTGTGTTAAACAGTACAATTTAAATACAATTACACTTGAGTCCTCCTTGTAAGTATATGTATACCTGTATTAGGAGAACCCGCTCTGTATTATTGTTTGTAGGTACATAATTTTAATTCAGTTTGTTATGCTATATTTTTATTAATTACTAAATATATTTATTTTTTGGTTATTAGGTATCATCTATACGATAGTGTGTGTGTGTTTTTTTTTATTATTTATTTATTACTATTATTAATACAAGAAATAACCTTATGATCTAATTCAGTTCCCTGCAAAACTGTTTACACAGTTTGTCTGCAGGTGCGAGTCTCTGATATAATTACTTACATACGTAATCAATGTAAAATATTATAAAAACTAACATCATACACTTAACTAATATAATCAGATATACCTTACTTTACTTGGGTGACATTTGCAGGCACAGGCATGCAATTGTCACCCAAGCATTTTCAATAGGTGCTGCTTTACTGCTGTTTTAAATCTAGTTTTATTGGGCTCGAGCCTGATATTTTCTGGAAGACTGTTTAAGAAATATGGCAACCTTTTTTTTAGAGTTCGGTCTCCGTAATAATTGGTGACGCGGGGTATTTCATATTTTTGCACAGCCACTGATCTTGTATTATGTTTATGTTCTACTCGTGTCGAGATTTGCTCTTTATTGCTGTGGTTGTTAATTGCTAAGAGGTATTTGTGTTTTAAACTGACCGGGAGTATTTTACAAATTTTAAATAGTTTATTATAATTACCTTTACAACTGTTTCTAGTTTTTTTATTGACGAGTAACTTTAAGAATCTAATTTGTAGCGCTTCTACTTTATCTATATACGATTTAAAAGTGAGACCATAGCAATCAAGGGCATAGCTTAACACGGAATCAACTATTGCAAAATATAAGCACTTTAATACATTAATTGGTACTTTAAAGCTAAGGTGGTAAAATCTTCCTAATAAAATTCTAAGTTTGCTACAGATATAATTTATATGTTGTTGCCAAGAAAATGCGGAATCTACTTTAACACCTAAATATGTAACACAATCAACTTTTTCTATTGGTTTACAATGGCAATCGTGTAAGTTATTATGAAGACAAGTAAAGCTATGGGTATACATAGGGAGTGGCATTTCTGTTGGGCTTAGATATGGCGATTGTATAATTAGGAGCTTAGTTTTATCTGAATTCAATATAATGCCATTGTCATGTGACCACTTTACCACTGAGTCTATGTCTTGTTGAACGTGTTTGTGTGTATGTGTGGGGATGTGTGTGTTGTGTGTGTGTATGTTTGTGTGTATGTGTGTGTGTGCTTCAATTTATAAGTAATTCAGTTTCATTATAATTAAGGGATACTAACCATCTTTTTACAGTCATTTTACATTTAGATAGCGGTAAGTGATAAATTGATAGTTTACTGTTTATAGTGTTATACAAGTGAGCAGATTGTGCCGTGTTTTGTCTTTTGGCAAACAAAAATTTTACATATGGTGCGGGGATAGCATTATGCTTTCGCCGACGGAATTAAAGTTGTGGTTGGTATGTATATAAGTGTTTTATGTATTTTTAAGATAGAATTTAGGATATATAGTTTTCTAACAGTGAGTTTATTTACATTAACTATAGAAACTATCGTCTCGGATATAAAATTGAGCAGGTACGTAGGTACTTAAGTACCTACTTTAGTCTAAGTAGGTACCTACCAAAATGTATGTAAATTTGATTTACCGAGTCTCAAAAGAGAAATTTCCTGGGGGCCGAATTTTGAAATCGACCACTCGATTTCGTGTATTTCGTTAAATGATATCTCCACTACTAGGCGTTTAAACGCTACTAATAGAACTGAAATCGAGTGGTCAATATCACTAGATTCCAAATTACGATCGCTCGTATTTCAAAAATTAGCATTCAAGTGACGAAATCGAGCGATCGAATTTCAAAAATCGGCCCCCTGGTCGTTTATTGGGAGATTTTCTAGTAATTTCGATTCACAACGCGTTCAACATACATATACATATATCTACATCATACCATCATCATACATTTTTAACCAAGGGGTTACATTACAATGTGGCTTACAATACATTTTGTGGACTTTTGTGGATAGATTTTTGAAGTTATTAAGTGAAGTTAAGAACTTTAATTGCATCAATTAACATGGGAGACATTGGTTTTATAAAGATTTTAGGAAGTTAGCGTTAAGAGTACCTAAGAGTGAAGAGTCTATCTCTGTGTTTGTTCAGGTGATTCGCTGAACGGCGGCGGTGCGGAGTGAGGCGGGCGTGAGATACACGGCAGAGTCGGCAGAGTAATGTTCGTCGGAGTCGCGTTTTCACGAGCACATCCGTCAGACGTCTTCATGCCAATCTTTACGTTCACTATTTCTTTTAAAAATATTTTTTAACATATCTTCCAAGGCTTTTTAGAACATTGTGATTTATCGCTTTAACTTCAATAAAAAAAGTTGTTGCAGTTTATTTATTTATACTGGCAACATTTTAAAAACGTCAAATCAGTTCATTATTTGATTCTATCACGGGAGTTTGCTGATCGTTCATAAAAGAAACCAAAGAAAATTAAATTATATTACAAGGTGAAAGTAAACAATATTATTTCAGTTAATGAATAAATTGTTCTTACTCGCGTAAAACAAGTCGAAAGCCATGGAGAACGATATCAACAAACCATACAAAATATGTGATGTGAACCGAGACAAAAAGAAGGGTACGGTAGCATCGTCGTTAGAAGATTTACTCAGTAAAGTGCCCGAAAAGCTGGGACTGCCATCAGAGAACCTGACTGTGGTGCTGGAATCCGACGGGACTGAGGTGGACGACGAGGAGTATTTTTCGACATTAGAGAATGATACGTCGTTGATGATTCTCCACGGGAGCGAGAAGTGGACGCCGAATATGCCGAAGTGCCAGGTGTCGTTGGACCAGACGGACGACGTGGGGCTAGGGGAGAAGGAGCAGGTGGCAAACCTGGTGGGGCGGCTGCAGCACAACCTGTGCCACATCTCGCTGCTGGGCGGCCAGGACCTGGAGCTGCTGTCCGATATGGACCCGGACAGCCTCGCGGATATCGTCACGGACCGGGACAACAGAATCATACTGGAGCACATCAAGGAAGCCTCTGGAAGGTATGTAAGCATGGCATACAATATTTATCTTTTATATAGGGGCTCCAACACTTTAACCTCTTGTTGCCAACCATTGCCACAATTGGCAGCATAATTGCATCTACAATATTATGAAGTACCTAGTTAGCTGCCACTCTGGCTCTCAGTTAAAATTGCTTTGTTAAACTTTCAAGCAAGCAGGAGACATACCACAAAATAGATGAAATTTAATAAGATGGTATATTTCTTAAAGCAATAATGAGATCCAGACCCAAGTGGTGGAAGACGGGAGGCCTTTGCCCAGCAGTGGGACATAATATAGGTTATATAGAAAAAGATATATCAAAGAAATAATTATTATTGCAAGGCTAAAACCTCTGACATTCCATGCTCTAATATTTATACAGCTTTAATAACCCATGTGCAGTCTGTTGTGTTTTCTTTGTTCCATAAATATGTCATTCTTAATTTTGACATGATGTATATAGATGTATGTAATTTTGCGTGATATGTGTGAAATTCGTAATAAATTAAAACTTATTTTATGTAACAATTGTTGTAAAGCATAAAGTAATACAGAATATGAAAGAGAAGAGTTTATTTGAAAATAAATATATTTTAATACTGTGACAATTTAAAAATTAAAAATTTAATACAATTATTGCTTTTTGCAAGTTTATTTTTTATAGTACTGAAGGGAAATGAAAATGGGTAAACTTTATATTATGATTTTTTCTATCATAAACCTGTTATTTACACTTAAAGTGTTAAATCAAATATGGTAAAAATTAAGTTGCTAACATGTCTATTGTATCTATTTCAGGATCTTATTGGAGAAGCGCCAAGCACAGGACGCCATGGAGCTGTTGAAACTTTACCACCAGAGTGTTTCCAACGGCTCCGAGGATGTGTCACCGCCCAAGCAGGAGAGAGTGTAGGGCTTGCCCCACCCTTGTACAATACCTGTAACCCTTCAATCATTTGCATTTGGAATGGTAATGCTCAAAAGTTTACAAACTTAGTTTTGTTCCTCATTGCCATGTTTCAAACATTTTCATGAAGCATATACTATCAAAATTTAGTTAGAAATTAAGAAACTTATTGAATACACCAAATGAAAGAGGCCTTTTTTTGTATTAGAATTAAAATAGTTTTGATTCTGTATTAAGTTATTTCTAAAGCCCCGTCTCCATATCGCGCGGCAAACTATCGAACATCGGCTGGTTTGCCGCGCGATATGGAGACGAGGCTTAATAGCAAGTAGAATCATTTGTCTTTTAAACCATTGCCTCAGTAATGATTTGCAAATAACAGTTATGTAACTAAATCAAGAAACATTAATAGTTGATCAAAGTTAAGGTATGCAGGTAATACTTGGGTAGTTATAATATAATACGCTAATCTTATGAATATGAGCTGATACGGAATATGAGATGATATACATAATAACCACATTCTAAATATTGTATGTATCTAGTGTGTAACCCTTAAACAGTACTGCCATTGTAGATATCTTGAATTGAATTCCTATTTCATGAATGTATGCAAAGAACCTCTCACTATTATTTGCCGACTTGAGCTCTGTCATGCTTAACATTATCCACTGCATGTAAATAAATAAATTGGTTGTCCATGTCATTTATTGCATAAAAATCAGTTATGGTACAAATGTTTTCAAATGCTCATTTGGTGCATATGCTAGGCATGGCAAAGATAGCAAGAATGTTTCTATTTTTGGCTATCCATACACATTACTATGTTTTTCCACACCTTCAATATTTTAACAATACTTACTATCAAGATATTTTGGTAGCTGTATAGTAAAAGATCTGACAATAGATATGCTAGAACTTAAGCATGTATACCCTCTAGATAGTTAAGGTTTCTTTTTTGTAAACTTTTGAGAGACAAATTGCCACGAGGTTGACAAGTCAACATCAATTTAAAAGACTGATAGTTGTTAATTTTTTTTAATATTATATTTTACCCCTAGAATAAGAATTCTTTGTTTAACTCCAAATTGCTCAAAAGGTTTCGAATATTATACCTATAAGTTTCCATTTGTTATTCCACTGCCAAATGTCAAAAGCATGCTCATATTGTGGTAAGTTAGAATGTGTAGGGAATATTATGGTCTGAAAATAGGTGTGTGGTAGAAAAATGATTGGTTGGTTATCACTAACAAAATCCATTTACATAGTTTTCTTTGGTATTCCATACTTAACAATCCCAAATCATTCTATAAAATATATCATATAAATCATAGCCTATAGTTGAATGAGTCAATATACAGTCATGTTTGTGGAAACTAACAGCTGTTTAGAGGGCTTGTCATACATCTCAAGACATATTTGTATGTAGCTTATTGTAATGTCTAATGATTAACATAGTGCACCTATTAATAATACTATTGTCTAACACCTCTGACATTGGGCACTACCTCTGCTGCAGAAAATCAAGATAATTCTGAATACTAGGGTGATATTATTATTTGATTATTTAGTTAGGTATTTATATAATAATTATAAAATTCAGTGATGGCTTATAACATTACAAAAAATTACACTCCAACATTTACCAATGTCACCCAATTATTCAAAGTTACCAGTATTAACTGTATCTGTAGGAATTTTATCTAAATAATGATCACAGATAAAATATATATAACATATGTATGATTGGTAGATTTGAGCATTGTTGCAAAGAAAGAAGTAAATCCATATTTAAAAATTAAATTGTATTAGGGACGTACCGACTAGTCGCCGACTAGTCGGGAAAGCCGACTATCCGGCCACATTTGTAGTCGGCGATTAGTCGGCGACTAGTCGGCAAAAATGGCCAATTAGTCGGCACTTTATTAGTGAAAGAAAAACAGAAAAAAAGAAACTAACAGTTAATATTTACCATATGTGTTATGTCTATTTTACCGTCTATTCAGGGTGTGAAAACTTTTTCTGCTCATCAGGATCGCAAAATAAAAGAAAGACAGAAATTGAACGAGGATTCTTGTGATAGGTCTTTGAACCAATAGAAAACACCTTTTAGCCAAGCTAATATATGAATAGCGCAACCAAAAGAGCAAAACTATTGTTTTTCACCTGAACTTATACGAAACTAATGATCTGGCCGACTAGCCGACTAGTCGGCCGACTAATCGGCCATTCGAGCGCCGATTAGTCGGCTATTCGGCCAAATCAATAGTCGGTACATCACTAAATTGTATACTTAGTCCAAGAAATTCTACTGGTCAATAAGAACTAGTCATTTTAATGGAACTAGAATAACACCATGACTGCAACAGTTAATTTAAAATGTTTTGTACCAAATAATGCCAGGTAGGCTAGTGCGCCTACTCATTCTAAAAATACATGTCCCTAGATGTGTGTATATCAATGTCGGCGCTAAGAGGGGGAACTTAAATCTCTTACCTCAAACTATAATATTGTTGAACATTTAAATTTTATGTTCTAGTATGTTGATATCTTTTCAGAAAAACCTTGCTATTTATGAACCAAGCCTGTTCAAATGTACAATCCAGTAAATGTTTAATGGTTTAATGTGGCTATTCGGTTTTGATTGACCATTGTGATGGTGTTTATTGGCATGTGATGTTTTATTCCCTACCTAGTAAGCTATGCTATATGTACTTTGGAGTGCTGTGAATATTGTGTTTAATTTTAGGAATTGTTCGGAGTTTGATTCCTATAGTGGAATTGAGTACATGGTAGGTTACTTCTTTTTACTGCGCACTAATAATATAATAGTAATAAACCATTTAGCAAATTATGTCTTTTTTTTACTTCATTTGTTAGTGTTGAATCAAAATTTACATATCTAGATCTAGGCTATCCAAGGGTACAGTCAGCATCTAAATAGTGATGGCTAAAGGTTGCAATATCCTATTCCTTTTGCACATTTCTGCCTACATATACCCACTTGGCTGTCATAAAATCCCACTGAATAACAAAAAATATGTCAGTGATGAATTTATAAAAATAACCTCAGTCACAATAGTCAGGTTGATACAAGGCAGTTGTAGCATTGATAATAACATACTTAGTTGATCAAAGTTAGTTGTATTTATTAATTGAAAGTTGTTAGCAAATAGTTAATTGGTCTTTCTAAACGTGTAAGTAACTAACTAGGACTTATTTACAACTGCTAATAGGTTTCAGTAAATGATACAATAAAAACAAATAATTTTTAAAATATATTTATGACCATAAGAGACAGTGATTTACATTATCTGAAGTACAAAATAGTTTTGCAAGCATAAAATCTGTTTTACGATGGATCAGAAACATAGTTAACACGTACCACTTGAACTTAAATAAATAGTTGAAATGTGTAGACCAACAGCTTTGATTTTTTTTACAGCAAGTTACACATGAAATACTTTCTTAAAGAACAGTGCATGAGCTTTTTTCGCGGAAAGGGTTGACTTTTTGACTGGAGAAGCCGACGAGCAGGCAGTCCTCCTGCTCGTGCTCGTTGATATAGCGCACGATGTCGGCCACCGCCGACGACACGGGAATGCGCTTAATAGCTGCCTCTCTCCGCAGCTGCTCAGTCACGGCTCGCTGCTGTTGCAATGTCGATACCATCATATCCATAACGGCGGTGTCTGATAGGCCTATGTTGAAGGCAAATTAAACAATCCGCGACAGAAATTTGGGCGTAGCCTCGCTACTTGCGTTGTCACCTCACTGAAACAACAATACGAATTATAATTCTAATGTAACTAAGAGAACCCACTGATGTTTTGCTTTGACAATAAACACTTACGATAAAAAGAGTGTATTTTAATGTATATTATTACGAATTTAGTAATAATATTTGCAAATAATAAAATGGTGGCCGAGGATAATTTCACTTGTATGTGACGTATATTGACATCATAGACTTATAATATATAGAGACGGTGTCTCAGCGAGCTGTCACTGTTGCCACTTTTGTTTAGTGTACGATTAACAATTTAACACCACCTTGCTGTAGCCATGTCGATAAAGTCATATCGATAAACTATCGACATTTCTTACAATTTTAATTTTACTTCAAAGGTTTGACGATATCTAAAATAAACAAAAACGCTTTTATTCTTTATTGTGGTTATCAGTTCACAATTTTATCGTCACGTCCCAGCAGGGAACCACGGGAAAGTTCAGATATTTAATTAAAATACATAAATACCTACTAAGATATGTGTTCCGCAATAATTGAAATATTTTATTATATTCAAATATCTTTATTATTCATTAGCATTTTAATTATGTATATGTTTAACGAAGATATTGAAGCTTCAATTAATAGCTATTTCGTTCCGCTGTGTAGCGTTTATCGATATATAACATGATTAAAATCGAATTTTTACATCCCTAAAAGAGCACACATACACGTTTTTACGCACACATACACAGCCTGGATGCATCAAAAAAGGCAACACTTGATTTGAAGTTCACCTTGTCAACAGTATGGTTGTCCTTTTTTGACAAATGGCATTTTAAAAGAGCGAGGAGAGAGAAATTATACTAGTTGCTGCGTCGTCAAAGAGAACAGAAAACGTAGGTGCCTTGATTGACATTTAAAGTAGCTAACACACTATCGCACCGCACCAAGGTCATTTAGGGACGTACCCATAAGTAAGAGGGAGAAAGAGATATCGCTTTCTTCCTCTTACTTATGGGTGCTTCCCTCAATGACCTTGGTGCGGTGCGATAGTGTGTTAGCTACTTAAGGAAACTCAACCTACGCTGATTCACGTTCCAATGCCATTCGTAAAGAAATAGAATTAGTAAAATTAGGAAAGATTTATTAATATAATAGTACATTATTGCAGAGGCCGGGAAAGGGCAATTCATGGATGAGTTTCGATTTTGTCGGACGACGCGAAGCGGAGTCCGACAAAGAAGACGAATCCACGAATTGCTATTCCTGCCGAGGCATATATAGTGCTTTTCTCCAAACATGCGAGGAAATAAACTAAAATAATTATTATTTAACCATCAAGCATCACTCAAATCAAACCTTCACATCCAAAATGTCAAAAACAATTTCCCTCTTTAATTAATTTTTAAAAGTTAAAGTTACAAACTTATTCTGCCATTCAGTATTCGTTCATTCAATATAATTGTGCAATATAGTTGGTCAAACCAACTTTTCAGTCAGTAAGAACCAGGAAAACTATACCCATCCTTTTCTTTTGGGTGCTAGTACTAGTATAAGACAAAGATAGTATGATTCTCTTTGTCTATGTTTGAAATGAGAAAGTCCTTTGACAAACTATATAAGCTTTATGAACACGGATGAGATTTAAAAAAAATATAAAAATAATCTTTGATTTTATTAAGCAGTATTCGCACGATCATACACGTGAAATGATAGCTGATCGGGTTGTGTAGAAGCGGCTCGCGGCAGTAATAATTGGCCGTTTGCGTTTTTTATTATTCAAAAGTAAAAAAACACTACAGTAATAAGTTATTACTGTAGTGTTTTTTTACTTCCCGTCCGCTAGAACAGGACAGCTATAGTTTGATGTTTTTTAATTAGAGTTTGACATTAACGAAGAACTTCCCGTAGTATTTTTGCTACAGTAAGGTGAACATTTCCGAGCATATTGGAGAAAAAATATTTTTTACTAAAAAAATACACGTTTTAGTAAAACTATGCAAGTTATTGCATAATTAATGTACCTAAAGTTAATTTTACAATATACTGTACAGCCGGCGGCTAGGCGGCTATGGCTATGGTGGCGGAACATGAGCTGGGTGGAACGGAACGGAAAACGGAAGCGTTCAGAGTTGCCAGAAAGAGAACAGGTGAAACATAGATATATAATATACAGAGATTACGTCCAAGCGAGCTCGAGCTGTCACTGGGACCACTTTTGTTTTTTAGTGTACGATTAACAATGTGGAAACACCTTGTTGTAGCCATGTCGATAAAGTCATATCGATAAACTATCGACATTACTTGCAAATTTAATTTTACTTCAAAGGTTAAACGATACCTAAAGCCCCCTCCAGACTATGCGCGTGAATCGCGGGCGAAGCCGCGAACGCAAGTGTGGCGTCGATTTCGCAGATTGTTCACGCCTTCGCGCCTTGTTCTCCGTTTTTTGTCGGTATTTCGGCCCGCGTCAAAGGAGACGGCGCGAAGCGCGAACTTGCAAGACTCCACATTACACAATATTTTGGCTCCTCTGTGGCAAGATAAATATGAATTATATTATATTAAGCAGCTATATTTTACGGTTTTACAATAAAACAAAATGGAAAAACAGCTAAATCACGTATGATGCCATAGATAACTAACAGTTAAACTCGATCAGCTGATGCTGTTCCGCCATATTGCCGCGAACCAAACTGCGAAATCGCCATGAAGTGTGCGAGTGTGGAGTCATACATACGTCAACTTCGCGATATGTTCGCTCCGCGATTCACGCACATAGTCTGAAGGGGGCTTTACAGCATAATACGATTCATATTTCTTCCTAATTCGCGCAATGAGTTTTGAGTCATTGATGTCATCGAACTTGACAACAAAATGGCGAGAACCCTCGCGCGTCTTATCTCACTCACACAAGCATAGTACGCGTTCACCTACACGAGCTTAGACTGTGCGCGTAGGAACGCGTTTGTTTCATACATTTGATTGCCAGTGTCCGGGGTGTGATTTTAGAGCCGTAACACACTACCGCACCGCACCAAGGTCATTGTGGGATGCACCCATAAGTAAGAGGGAGAAAGAGATATCGCTTTCTCCCTTTTACTTATGGGTGCGTCCCACAATGACCTTGGTGCGGTGCGATAGTGTGTTAGCTACTTTATAGTCACGCCTAGGGTTGCCAACCGTACTATATTATATAGTATTGTACTATATTTTGGCTCTCTGTACTATATACTTTTGGAAAAATATATAGTACGCTAAAATACTATATTTCCGATTAAACGTTTATTCCTCCACTCGACCCTGGTTTTTGTAGTTTCCCGCCAATCCGGATAAAATGCGTCCAAGAGGAGGAAACGAGGGGAGGCCTTTACTCAGCAGTGGGACACTTAACCAGGCTAACAAAAAAAAACGTATATTACACTCATGTTTAGTATTTTATCTCAAAGTACTATTTTTTTTTAAATGTACTATATTTTTGATGCTTTATTCTGTAAAATACTATATTCCACCAAAAAAAAGTTGGCAACCCTAGTCACGCCGCAGCAGGGAACCAAGGGAAAGTTCAGATATTTAATTAAAATACATAAATTCCTACTAAAATAGGTGTTCCGCAATAATTGAATTATTTTATTTTATTATAATATATTCATTATCCATTAGTATTTCAATTGTTTGTGTTTAACGAAGATATTGAAGCTTCAATTAATAGCTATTTCGTTCCACTGTGTAGCGTTTATCGATATATAACATGATTAAAATCGACTTTTCACATCCCTAAAAGAGCACACATATACGTTTTTACGCACACATACACAACCTGGTTCTACCTAAAAAAGGAACACCTGGATTTGAAGTCCATCTTGTCAATAGTATGGTTGTCCTTTTTTGACAAACGGCATTTTTAAAAGAGCAAGGAGAGAGAAAATGATACTAGTTGCTGCGCCGTCAAAGAGAACAGACAGAGTTGGGGCATACCCATTAAAGCCGGATTCACATTTGTCTGTCGTGTTGTGTTGTGATGCATCAGAACGGTATCGGTTTCATAAGCCTCCTCCACACTCGTGCGCGAATCGCGGCGCGAAGCCGCGAACGTGAGTGTGGCGTCGATTTTCGCAGACAGCGAAATCGACTCCACACTCGCGTTCGCGGCTTCGCCCGCGATTCACGCGCATAGTCTGGAGGGGGCTATACATTTAATATGGTTGCGTTCACATTTCTCTGATGCCGTGTGTTGTGACCGCTTGTGTTGTGTCGCATCACAAGCGATCCCGGTTCGCGTCAGGACGGGTGAGGTGCAGCGACACGACACAGCGCATCAGACCAGTGTGCACGCGCCAGTGTTGTGTTGTGACGCGTCAGAGCCGCATCAAGTATGGACGAGGAGTGTGAACTATCCGAGAGCCAAGACGGAACTGTTAAAAATGCATCATAATGCGTCATAACACGTCATATAGATGTGAACAGTATGCCATCACGACAGAGAGCATCACAACTTGATCACAACACAACACGGCAGACAAATGTGAATCTAGCTTTACGCTCCTTGGGTATGATGACAATCAAATGACAATTTTGAAGTATGCAAGAAGCTACACTGCAGTCTAATTTAGTTATTTTCAAAACAAAAACCAAATATTCATTAAAAACAATGTGACCTCAATATGACTATGAAAACCGTTATTGAAATTAGGTCCCTACTTAAACTTCACTTAAAAAATTAACCATGAACTAGTAAGTTTTCTTGTTACTTTATTTACAAAGCATCCATATGGGCATTCCTCTTAATGGAAATTAATATGTACTCTTACGCACGTGCGGAAATATAGGCATAGGGATCGATCCTCTCTATGTACCTATGCTTATTCAGTAATTTCTATAGTAACCTCCCTACAGTCCCTACTACAGAAATTACCGAAACTACCTACTTGAGGTCGCGCTTAATATTATGGAGTTGCGCCAGGGGATAAGATGGCGTTAGATTAACTATTGTGAAGGAGTAGGTTATGTGATTACCTACTGATAAATACCTACATAAAATTTTTCTTTTTTCTTCTCAGGCATTATAAATCTTTTAAAACTTAACGAAAACCTGCTAAATCAAAAGATGCTGATCGAAAACGATCATACTTGTGATACCGTTTTATTCTAGTACATATACTTAAAACTCTTAACATTTTAATTTCAAGGTAAAATTGGTTGTAATTTATATTATTATCTAACAGCATCAACCAACATTTAAAAATGAATACATCTAGTACAGAAATCATTAGCAAAAGCTATTCTAGTCTTTCCGGCCAAAACAAGTATGAATTTAACAGAATAGATTATTATAGTATAACTAAAAATAATAGCAGCGGCGAAGCCGAAGTATTTAACGATAAAGATATGAATTCTAAAAACGCATCTAGCCCCACTATCGGAAAACTAAGTGCACAAGTCATGAATCTACCATACAATGATTACAAAGTTATTACAGACGAAGCATTTGAAAGCCGTAATAAGTTTTCCTTAAAAGAATACGATATCTTAAAACGAATAAAAGAAGCATATGACGCTTGTTCTTGCAAGATTTGCAGATGTCTTATGGGGCCAACTATAATACCTCGTGCCGAATATTGTGATTGCGAACCTTGCAAATGTAAAGACTGCACACTGAATAACCTAAGGTTCAATACTATTAACTTACAGCTACGTTCTAGAAATGAGTTTATCAACGTAAAAGAAACAAGTTGCGATTGCAGGCCTTGTAACTGTATGGAGTGTACTCAGAATTGTAGTTTTAGAAGTAAACCTATTAATTATGACAAACCTATTGGAATCAATAAACATTTGGGTCGTCCTATAACCACAAATGAAGCTTATTCAATAGGGAAATGCGGGTGCAGTAAATGCGAATGCATCATATGTGAATCCCAAGGAAATGCTTTGACTTGTTATTCATCGTTACGGTATGGAAATAAACCATCTCGAAAGTTAACATGTCCTGAATTCAGTAAATATTCAACGTGGAAAAATCAACATACCTCAGATTTAATTGATTATGCTAATCGTGATATGTTTCATTTTGAACAATGTGTACGAAACTCTGAACCTCAAAACGATTTAAACAAAATTAATCCAGATAACAATCATGGAGGTTCAAACAAACCCTCTGTAGAGAAACACCCTTTAACATATGAACGCAATGAATACGCACATGATAAATTCAGACGTGGCAATATATTTTACGTGAACAATGTGAGAACATACAATCCAACTAAGAAAATATTACGGCCGAAACAACCTATAATAAAAGAAAATATAGTTGGCTTACCTCTTCCCAAGGATAATAACCAAAATTCAAAGAACAAAAGTCAAGGGAAATCTACTCAGTTTGATAAGTATACTGTATTAACTGCAGGTTTCAATACAAATGCACTTGAACTAAAAACTTCTCTTTGCAATGTCTCAGTTGAATTATATCCTCATTTAAATATACTTGGAGATTTTTTACCAATGAATAATGTACAGAAGACAAGTTCATATTCAATTTCGTCGGGATTCAGCTCTACACGGACAACCACATCATCGTCGGTATTAAAATATCAAAACAAAGGATGCAGCAAGCGCACTATTTCCTTACCTGATACAAATATTTTTAACAATCATACGGAAATTGGCTCAAATTTCAACACTACTGAAGATCGAAAATATGTTATATCTGATCAGCATAACATTTATAATTGCTCTAATATTGAATCTGAGTTTAATAAAATCAGTGGTATTGGTGTTAAGTTAGTACGTAAGCTACATAAATATCCAAATGATATCGGAAACAGAGTTGCTGGTAATGTGTTATTTGATAATTTAAACCATTTTTTCACAAAAAGACGATGTAACGTTGAGCAAACGAATACAGACAATTATAATAGTATACATAAAACAGTTCTGAATGCTAAGAAATTTACTATTAATTTGACTAAGATTTTAAATAAGTACGAAAAAGCTAATTTGGAATTCAAAAGCGTTTCTAAAAAACTGAAAACGTCTCTGTATATGGTTTTAAATAATTTGAGTAGTAGTAAATGTGACTGTATTATAAAACAAGCAGCGGTTATTGAAGAAAATAACGGGGCAACAAACGCGAGCACAGAAAACGATCCAGGCTCCGACTACTCAGAGCGTTTTGAAATTGTTAACCAAAAGTTTAAAAAATTTAAAGAAGAGAATGAATTAGTTGAAGTAGAAACTACAAAAAACGTTAACATTGATACACTTAAGAACCATAAAAAACATTCAGAACAAGATGGACAAGTGTTAAAAATAATAACAAGAGTAACAAATGAATCACAAGATAATATAGAAAAAGTATGTGATGAAAGAAGAAATATTGTAATTAAGAGCGCTCTTGTAGATAAATCACAAATGCACGGCATTACGGAACCGGAACCGGAACCTGTGACTAGTGAGGTAAACTTTTGTAAATCGTCTTTCATTTCAGTCAATAGATGAAAAGAAAATTGGTACCTATGTGGTAAAAAGGTATAGGTACCTACGACACCTATATATGAGGAGATTGTAGCTAGGTGGATAATTTTATTCAAAGTTGGACACAATTTTTTTTTAAATTAGAAAAGATCTCAAAAGATTGTTATGCTATTTATTTCTAGGAACAAAGGTGAACATCTGTAACTGTAATCTTTTCAAGCAAATTAATGATTTATGATTCAGAACCACGAGCTCTTTGGATCCTTTGGAGGGTTTTGTTTATTTTCCTATTAGGATTTTTTGACGTTGACTGTAGGTACCTACCACCTACCTACTAAAGCTTCTCGCAACTGTACGAATTTATGATCATAAATAAAAAAATACCACCTAACCTAGGTAACTCCAAAATATTGATACTCATATTAATATAATATTCTTCTACTTTTAGGTAGAATTACTAAGAGCGAAGAAAATACGTAATATTTTGAAACAAAATATGATGCTGGATCTTTATACAGAATAAAATATGTCATCGCCGATGATTTTTTTTACCCGACTGCGCGACACAAAGGAGGGTAATGTGTTTATTTAATGATTTAACTTGTTCAGATTTCCGTTAACACTTCGTTAGGCCCACTTGCTCCATCCCAATATCCCGGGGTTTAGCGGTTAAACCGTTAACCCAATGTCAAATTGTACTGGTAACCATGGTAACTCCAGGTTTAACCGTTTAACCCAAGGTTAGTGGAATGGTGCAAGTGGGCCTTACAGAACTATATTTAAATAAAACATTATTTTACTACTACTTTCACATGTTTTATATAAAAATCAGAACATCAGTATTTTTTATCATCAACATTACCATAAATAGTAAGTAGTTCTTTTTCCAGTTTTAGTTTAATTGCACTTGGTTTTTTTTTATCAAGGAAACAACTGTTTGGAAACACGCCAAACAAAAGTATTATTTGTCAACGTTTATAAATCCAGTGGCCAGTTGGAAACCGACCTCTTATGATATGATGCACGTATAGGCAATTAGGCACAGAATAAATATGGTCAAGCAAATCTTGACAGTAGATAATTTTTAAGAAAAAAAAACCGACTTCTATAGGGTCCGGTACTGGGTACGAGTCCGGGTCCCAGTCCAAGTCAAAATCGAAATTCGAAATCACCAAACGTGTACAAGTATATATGCGTCTTTGAAGAGTTCTGTTCTGGACATCATCAAATGCGACAGTTTTTAATGTAAGTGCTTGATTTTATGATGAAAATATTAAAAATACAAAAAAATCAAATCTTAAAGGCATACTATACGTATGCCTTTAATATTTGAGGAATTCCCTCGATTCCTTATGGATCCCATCATAAGCACTCGAGCTTGACAAAAATGGTGCTTAAAAACTTAACTTGCTTAACAAACATAACGAAAAGGAAAAATCGCCAAACGTAAACTATGCGTCGTTGAAGAGTTCTGTTCTGATCATCATCAGCAGTTCCACTTCATCAAATGCTACAGTTTTGAATGAAAATGCTTGATTTTCTGATGTAAATACAAAAATCTCTATAGGTATGCCTTTAAGATTTGAGGAGTTCCCTCGATTCCTCATGGATCCCATCATCAGAACTCGAGCTTGACAAAAATGTGGCTTAAAAACTTAAGTTGCTTAACAAACATAACGAAGAGGACAAATCGCCAACCGTCAACTATGGGTCGTTGAACAGTTCCGTTCTGACCATCATCAGCAGTTCCACTTCATCAAATGTCACTTTTATGGGTGTATATGCTTGATTTGTTGATAAAAACTCAAAAATCACTATATATATGCCTTTAAGATTTGAGGAGTTCCCTCGATTCCTCGTGGATCCCATCATCAGAACTAGGTTTTGACAAAAACGGGACCAATCTGTATGCATATACATACAATCAAAAAAAGAATTATTCAAATCGGTCCAGTAATGACGGAGATATGGAGTAACAAACAAAAAAAAACAACATACAAGCGAATTGATAACCTCCTTCTTTGAGATTTGGAAGTCGGTTAAAAAGGCGCGAAATTCAATTTCTGTGGGACGATAACCCATAGCGCCTACATTTTTTATATTTGCCGCCTTTTTCTACTGACAAGATTTGCTTGACCAACTTTAATAGTAGTACCGTACAGAAAGGACACTCCCTACAGAACCGAAGGGGAGACACTCCTGACTTCTGCTAAAATCGGCTCCGTTCGGCTCAGCACTGCTCCGAGCATTTGGATTGGCACCACTTGACGTCCTTTTGCGTGCACGACCATATATAAGGATAATTATAATCACTTGAATTTTGACAACCCTAAATAGCCGAAACGGACAGTGCCATACATTAGAAAGGGATAGTATGATTCGACCCTGAATCGCTGTCAAACTTCGGTTTTGTAGGAAGTGTCCTTTCTGTACGGTACCATCAAGAAAAGTCTGCAGCGAGATAGCCCACGCAGTGCACGTGTTATTTATACGTCACAATTTCGTAGAAGTTTGCGTTTAAAATAACACTTGCCCTACGTGGGCTATCAAAATCGCTGCAGACCATTTTTTGGTCTAACTCTACATGTGTAGAGTCTAGTCTGTGCGGAAAGAGAAGAGTCGTGGCAAAAACGGGAACTAACATTTTAAATTTTATATGGCAATTAAACCTTTGACACCTGTGTTGTAAAAAGTCTATCTACATCACTACGTTCTGTCCGTTATTGACGCTCTGACAAGCAAACTGACAATTTTTGAATAAAACATAAAAATACAAGAACATCCTTTTAGAAACTAAATAATATGTTGGGGAAATTATAGATCACTCAATACTAAAAGGGACAAAGTAAGAATAAATAAATCTTATGAGGAACTCATCTCGAATTCCTCCTAAGATAAGGACTTTCCCGTAAACCTGGACAATCCCGTGTGACAAAAAGGTACTTAGTTATAACGTGTTCTTAATTTAGGTGCCTACATTCCACAAATCACTACCTATACCTACTTAAATCGAATATGTCTTAGGTATCTTTGACTATTACCTATTTCCTTTTCATTTACAGAAATTTGGTCACCTAAGTTATTATAAGTGAGTTATGCGGACTCCCCAGACAACAAAATTAAACCTATAACACTAAGTTAAGGCATACTAATGTTTATAATAAATAACTAAACGATTTAAGAACAAAGTGCGACCCCGCTTTTTACATGTGAAAGCGGGGTCTGATGTCTGTCCTAGATATTCTTTAATCTTGGATCATGATATTCATGATCCAAACTTCTCGCATTTTATGCTGTGGAAAAGTATATCAAGAGATTCAACCTATTGGGCACCTAAATCGCAATGAATGGTCAAAGTAAATTCACCATTAGATCCCTGTATAGCTGCAATAAAGTTTCCTGTGGTGATAGCTTAGGCTCGAAAATAATGAATTTATCATCAGAGTCAGAAGAGTTTTGTAAATATAATATTTTTAAATTGATATCAGCAATCTGGAACGCATGGGTGTGTACAATATGTAAATATTTGTCGAGGCGTCCAGTGCCTACTTTGGTTGATCCCTGCACTTGTAAACCCTGTGATTGCGAGGAGTGCACTAAGTTTGCCAAAAAATACGATAGTAACAGCATTGAACATCGCGTACTATGGGAAAATGAATCACACGATGATTTATCATTAAATAATCTAAAATGCAAGAAAGTATCACCATGCAACTATTCTAATTGTCATGCTGGAGACGTTGGCCAATCAGACAGCTGCCAGTATTCCGCTTGCTCGTGTGCTACCTGCTTACAGCATTGCCTCAGTTTCCCGGGAATCAAAATGATCAATAGTCTACACAAAAGTTGCTTAAGCAACTCTTGCAGTCTTAGATGCGCATCCGGTGGTGATATGGTTGGAAACCCAACCGAGAAACATCATAACGTTTATACCGCCATAGTACAAAACCATCAACTGATACCAAAGACAGTGGATTTTACAAACGCTCGAGTATGCAAGTGTACGTTTTGTGAGTGTTTGACATGTCCTTATCAAGGAAAAGCATCATTTGCAGGATCTCAGGAAACTATTAGTCTTGTAAAAAAAAAGCTTGAAAATGAGTGGAAGCGAAAGTCAAGTAAGTTGATTTTGTGTTCATAATAATTAATTTGAGTGTCTATCATATACATATAATCGAAACTAGTCCAGAGAAAACGATGTCAGGCAGGATTTTACGATATAAATAAATTCAAAACGTACCTACCTATAGGCTATAAGTACTAATACATACCTACTCGTACTGTAGGTACCAAAACCTTTGAATTTAAAATTTACTTATACCTACGTATACATACAATTCCTTGAAATCAAGTGGAGCGTAGGTAATAGGTATATCTTAAAAATCGTTTTCCCACTACTATGTAGTATTTTTAACCTCATAATTTAACCAAATTTAGATTTACACTTTTATTCAATCGCGATACCAGAAATACTCAACTTCGTTTCGTTTTGTAACTTCGGCCCTTGGATTTTAAGAAATCTTATTACTTATGTACCTATTTCACAAAATACTGTATAAATGAATGACGTTTCTAATTAACAGTGGAACGTAAATATGACTTCGAGCTTCCTAGATGTGGTCCAAAAATTACAATTAGTAAAGTTGGTGACGTAAGAAATCCAGAAAATTATATGAAATGTACAAAAGACGCTACCGGCCACGCAGGAACTTGCCATTGCTCTATAAAAGAAATCTTAAATAATCTTTACGAGCACGAAATTGAAATGAAAGAACACAATAATAAAGTACTGAATGAACAGCTCTATAAAAATAACGATTATTGTACAGTAGCAAACGTTGAAACTAATACTGAATATAAGACAGAAGAAAAAAGTACCGAAACGGGTAGCAATCATCAGTGCGTAGAAAATAAAGTGAAAAATTATGAATATACCTTAAAAATTGATATTACTGCACCCGACCTTGATAATATATCTAATCATAGTACTAAACAGAAGATAAAGAAAATATCTCAAAATAAAATAAAGGAACAGGCGCAGAAAGTGATGGTTGATATTATAAATGATATTACGAGAAATACTCTAACGGACCAACCAAAACAAACGTCAATTGTGGACCTAACAAATAATAATAAGGTAAGGAGGGTGATTTATCATTAAAAAAAGTAATCTATTATATGCTCATTAAGGTTCTTTCAAGACATGGGCTCCATTTGAATTGAATATGTAAGGTAGGTATACGTATCAATTCTGGATCATTGATATGTTTACTAACCCTGTACTCTCCGAACGGAGTTGAGCGAGTCGTGACTGAGAGTACTTACCTAAGTCGATATTTTAGCATCAGAAAGAATATAGAAGAATAATATGAAACATGCAGCACTATTGTTGCTAACTTAGTGCAAAAACTTAAAAGTGGCTCAATCTTTCAAAGCATATTTTTTATTAGATTTAAATTAAATTTTTTTATAATTTCTTGAAGCCATGGTAAAAGGGGAAGGACACATAACACGTTGTTATGTTTCGGAACCACTAGGCCACTACCTACTTATTTCCTTAAATTAAAACTTTATCATTCAATCTGTAAAGGGTAAAAATGTTAGTTGTTGTTCAATCGCTTGTGCTTGATTCCCGAGCAAACGTGATATTTCAAAATTAAACCATGAGCGTTGCGAGTGGCTCGAAAAGTGGAAGTGAACCATGGTCCATGAGCGTTGGGAGGATTTCAAGGCAAATTTTGCCACTGAGTATAACAAAATTTTTCAACACACCAACGCAAGGAAAATATTAAACAAAGTGAAACCAAATCAAATCCAAATGAGCAAACAACTCAAAATTTGTTTTCAGATTACCTACTTATAGGTACCTAATTAGGTACAATCATTTACATTGCTTTTGCAGGTGGATGATTATATTATTAGCTGCATTACCCCGATTCATCATACCATAGCCCACAGTACTGCAAAAACAGCAGAAGTAAACGAATCGAAATTACCGTCAAAAGATGGTTCATCCTTACAGTTTCAGGTATTTGTTGCAAAATTATATTGTCATGATCACTAATGTATCGTCGGGTGACAAGCAAATGTCACTAAGTAGTATTAAAAAATTAAAGTAACAATGCACTTTATTACACTTGTAACACGGTTTATTGTCCAATAATTTCAATGGTGTTAGTTAGTGACTTTTGCTTGTCACCCGACGGTATTACGCTGCGTCTTAAGCGCCCTCCAGGGGGCCGATTTTTGAAATTCGATCGTTCGATTTCGTCATTCGGAAATCGGTGGAAAACGGCGAAATGCTAATTTTTGAAATACTAGCGATAGAAATTGGGAATCGAGTGGTATTGACCACTCGTTTTCAATTCTATTAGTAGAATTTAAATGCCTAGTAGTGGAGATATTATTGAACGAAATACACGAAATCGAGTAGTCGAATTTCAAAAATCGGCCCCCAGACTATGCGCGTGAATCGCGGGCGAAGCCGCGAACGCGAGTGTGGAGTCTAGTTCCCTGATATGCGAAATCGACTCCAGACTCGCGTTCGCGGCTTCGCGCCGCGATTCGCGCACGAGTGTGGAGCGGGCTTTACGTAAGCGAACAACTCGCGAACGCGATGCGGCGCGGCGCGGCGCGGTGGGCCCAAGGCGTTCGCGTTCGCAACGGGATCACCAGGGGGACACTTCTATAGGTATCAAAGGATTGATTCACCCCGCGCCGCATCGCTTCGCTTCACGTTCGCGCGTTGTTCGCCTACGTAGTACGCCTACGTTAGTAATCAATTGACTGTAGATGTAGGATTGCTTGCGCACCCCGGGCTTCCATGATGAGCTGTTTAAAAAAAAACCGTGACAAAGCTAGGAAGATGATAGGCAAAATGAGAAATCATTTTGAAACAACCATAATGTATTGGTAATGAAGAGTTTTTCAAGGCCTTAACGTAAGGTAACTGACCCATGAAAGACCCGTCTTATTTATATTAGATCATGACATAGGATAGTTTTATCTCAGATATCATGCCTTAAAGGGGTGGAATTTTGTATGGGGACTTAACAACAATTGCACAACAAACTTTGTCAATAGGAACTGTCCCGCCCGCGCGGTGTAGCACCGGCGCTGGTGCACGATTTAATTGAAATTTGGTATAGAGATAGTTTGAGTCCCGGGGAAGGACAAAGGCTAGTTTCACCCTTTGAGGGGGTGAAAAGGGGGGTTATACCTATTGCTCTTGAGTTCATTATGCTTTCGTTTTTCAAAGTAAAATATTCATTCCAACATCGCACGTCTCAAAGGCCGCCTCAATAATAGAGTCGGTAAGATAAGAACTACATATTACCTATAGTTTGGCAAACACCAGCCAGCCAGTAAGAAAAGAATCAGGAAAATTATACTCATCTCTTTCTTTTGGGTGCTAGTAGTAGAGTCAAGCCGTCAAGACAATACGATTGAGACAGGCCTGAGCCGAACTATAGACTTCAACGATATCTGCATCTAAAATATACATTAGGACCAAGCTAATTCTGTACAGACTTTTATATTATCACAGGATCTTCCCATCTTTTACTTAAATCCGTAATTGCTTCTATAATTTATTTGACAGGATATGGAAAAGTTGGACAAGCTCAGAGTCCAAGAACCGTGTGCGAGAAGAGTGTCACATCATACAGTTAGTCTCAAGTGGAAGCTGCCCAAAGCAATCGAGGGAGTTATGGGATACGAAGTAAGTTTCATAGCTGACTAGTGTATCAAAGTTAATAAACTATAACTGGTAAACTAAATAAATATGTATTCTTCCTAAACTTTGGGATAAGGCAGCAAAACGCCGGCTTCGTGATTTAGGGGTTGGTGGACAGCGATACTGTTGACAGACGACGTAGCGGTACACAATTGGCTGACACCTACCGTCATACTCCCACCACCAGCTTCCGTTTCCAGTTTTAATCCCCACTACCGACCACCAGTGGCCTATTTCATAAAGCTACAAGTTACAATTTACAAGCGGAAGTCTCGTTCTAACACATAGGGTTAGAAAGAGACTTCCGCTTGTAAATTTTGTAACTTGTAGCTTTATAAAATAGGCCACAGGGACCGTGGCTCGGATCGGCGCCACGGAGCTTGCCTTAATTGGATCTCAAAAATATAAATAACGCTACGTCTTACGTAGGCGAACAACGCGCGAACGCGGCGCGGCGCGGCGCGGCGAAAGCGGCCGCCGCCGCGCCGCGCCGCGCCGCGCCGCCTGACATTCGCGTGCAAATCGCGCCGCACCGCGTTCGCAACGAGATCGCTTACGTAGGACACTTCTATGGGCATCAAAGGATTGATTTCGCCGCGCCGCGCCGCGCCGCGTTCGCGCGTTGTTCGCCTACGTAAGACGTAGCGTAAAACTAAGTTGCATAAATACCACTTACCAAAGGGTTGCATATAATTATTATTATTCAATTTTCCAATGTGAAATAAAACATATACGTACCAGTACATTGGGCTGTATAGAATTAGATGTTTGCTATTACATCCTGCATGGTAAGAGAAAAAACAGCAAGCCCCATAATAAAAGTTACTCAGTATGACTTAAGTATAATATATAATATTCACCTCGCAAAAATGGCTAAAGCCCGCTCCACACTCGTGCGCGAATCGCGGCGCGAAGCCGCGAACGCGAGTCTGGAGTCGATTTCGCATATCAGCGAACTAGACTCCACACTCGCGTTCGCGGCTTCGCCCGCGATTCACGCGCATAGTCTGGAGGGCGCTTAAGGATTGAAAAAAACATCCTGTGCGAGTCGAAGATAAAAATATCATTAATTCAAATTAACTTCTTTTTAGATACTGGTAGACGGCAAATCTATTGAGACGATAGTCAATCCAAGACGCTGCATGACAGTAATCAGCTGCCTCCCTCCGGTCCAGCGACTCCTGATCACCATCCGCACCATCACCAAGACAGACTTAAAGTGCCTCCCTTGCACCACTATCAGATATCACCCGCGTGATAATAAATATATATGCGTTTAAAAGTTAATTGCGAACTATCACACTTGTTTAAAACTTGTCTTATTATTTGTCAGAGAGTAATAATAAATATAATATGAAAATTGTGAAAAATAAAGTAATTCTTGAACTGTAACAATATTTTATGCATTTTGAGCTAATTTACCGCGCCTGATGCTGCGTTGCAATGCTGTGTTGTGTGGAGGTTTACCAATATTTACCAGTCTCGGTGTAGTGAAAATCCTGTATCGTGCTAGGTAGATACTCATTAAGATTTTTCTAGAATGAAAAATTATGAAGAGATGAAAATAACGTAATCAGAGGGCCCCCGCGAAAAACGAAAATAGAGATTTCGTTATCCTCTCTATCGCACGAAGACTGAAGAGTGATAAGCCCCCTCCAGACTATGCGCGTGAATTTCGCTGTCTGCGAAAATCGACTCCACACTCGCGTTCGCGGCTTCGCCCGCGATTCACGCGCATAGTCTGGAGGGGGCTATAAAAAAGCAGATAAAGAAGGCCCTCACGCCCAGACTTAAGGCTCATTTAGACGTTGCGAGAACTCGCATGCGAGTGTCATTAAAATACGGGTTTTGATCGGTCAGTTGAATTGGACGTAACCAACAGTCTGCAATGTAACTAAAATCGCATGAGAGTTCGCGCGTCATCCAAATCAGCGCTTAGAGCATTTAACAAGTGGAGTCGCCTTTAAGAGCTTACCCCTCTGCCGAAAAACTTGCCATATAGCCCATATACTAATTATTTCATAGGACCGGCGGCGGGCCGGATAAAATCCATTCGCGGGCCGGAGATGGCCCGCGGGCCGTACTTTGCCCACCACTGCTCTAAGTCTTCAGATAACGAATCACGACGTGAATTAAAAGCTGTACCTGTAAAGGCCCCTGTACACAATGGGCCAGCGTCGGCCACTCCAAGGGACGCAACCAGGTGGTAGAATGAGATAGCAATATCACTTGCTCCCTCTAACGCATAAATGCGTTCCTTGGAGTGGCCGGCGCTGGCCCATTTTAGGTTCTAAGTCAAGTTTAGTATCATTTTCAACTAAATCAAAGATGTAGACATATGATAGACACAGCGTTTATTGATTTCCCATACAATCCTACACCTTACCTTTCTTTTTTAAGGTTTTTTTTTTGGAATAAAAACTATCCTATGTCCTTCCCTCGAACTCAAACGATCTCTATACCAAATTTTATCTAAATCGGTTCAGCGGTTATTGAATCCCCATACAAATTTCCTCCTCCCTTTTCATACCCTTAAGGGATGATTATTGAAATTAAAAGTATGCTATGTTATTCCCTGGGACTCAAACTATCTCTGTACCAAATTTTAACTAAATTGGTTCAGCAGTTTAAGCGTGAAGAAGAATTTAAAAAAAAGTATATTTTCATATTTTATGTGTTTTTACTTCGGAATGGTGTCATTATGATATCAGAAATGAATTCGGCACCCCCGATTTATACGGAAACAATACCAAACTTGACCTAGTAGCTTAAATGATACAGATATCAAGATCAAGTTGAGAGCCCTCTTCTTTGTCCTCGCCTTGTCCCATTTCAGTTGGGGTCGGCTCTCCTAATCAATCTTCGCCAGGCCATTCTATCCTGGGTCGTCTGTGGATCTAATTGGGCTGACTAAAAGCCTCCTCCACACTCGTGCGCATAGTCTGGAGGGGGCTTTAGATCTTGGTTTATTTTATAGTGGTAACACACTATCGCACCGCACCAAGGTCATTGTGCGACACACCCATAAGTAAGAGCGAGAAAGCGATATCTCTTTCTTGCTCTTACTTATCGGTGCGTCGCACAATGACCTTGGTGCGGTGCGATAGTCTGTTACGACTATTAGATGTCCACGTGTCTCGGGGCCTGCCTCGTCCTCTCGGTCCGGTTTCAATGTCAAGCACTGTTCTCGTCATGTGCTCTTTTGGGCGTCTCATTACATGGCCGTACCACCTCAATCTCGACTCATCCCCCCCCCCCCCCCTAAAAATTTACATCAAAAATCTCGGTGGCTCCACTTCTTGAATCCATCCCTGGGTCCTAAGGACCAATCCTGCCAAAGGAAATCTCTTGTTCATGCAACGCCGTATATTAGCTCCAGCGCCATCCGCTAGATCAGATAGGTCTCGGAAAGCTCGGACAGGACCAAGACAGGACTAAGATCGCGGTCAGGTTCGTCCGTCTGTACAGCGTTTAATTTCGAGTTTGTGATTACGCACCATTATGAGTATCCAAACGCAAAATCGGCAAAATGTCAATGTCAATGTGACAATCGATTTGGTTTGCTAATGCTATAAAAAGCCATTAAGTTTGTTATTAAACTTATTAAAGTTTGCATTAAATTTTAAAAATCATTTACGTTTGTTATTATTTAAATTGTAGCCATAATGAGCAAGTGTGCTGTGATTGGATGTAAATCAGAACACAATCCTTTTAATACCAGTGTAACGTTTCATCGGTAATCCTACTCTGAATTACCTATTTGTTTTTCTATGATTTATATCTTGATTAATCATAAAAAAATATTGAAACATGATATTGACGTAAATAATACTGTTTGCAGTGTTACAAGAAATAAGAAATATTTGCCGTTATGGGAAAGAGTCGTAAAAATAAAATCGAAATCAGTACATGCCAAGATATGCAGCCTGCATTTCAAGGAGAAGGATTTTGTTGAAGGCAGAGGGAGCCGTGTCCTCAAGCCGGGTGCTGTACCATCTATAAATATAGTTGAAAAGGTATTATATTCCTCCACATTATATCAAAACAGTTTGTATATTATTTCAGTAGGTATTCAGTAATAAGAGGCTAAGAGCCTGCAGAATAAATCTATCAAATTTAGTATTTGACACCTTCACTGCTGCATCAGGTAGACTGATAAAAAATGAATAAGTACCTAATTGAGGCTTGTTTCGCATTTATCAATAACACCAATAATATGTGGGTTTTTAACCATATTAAAAATAATTTCAGGACAGTTCAACAGATGACGATGATGACGATGAAAAGTTGTCCTTGTTGAAGAAGGCTCTTGCAAGAAGCAAGGGAGTGTCTACCACTGTAGATGCGGAGAAAACAACTCAGTCAGATTCTGATGAATATGATCACAATCCCAATATACCTCAGACCTTCCAAATGGTAGGTATCCTGACAACAGAAATAATAGATAAGTAGATATACAGGTTGCTTCCTTTAACAGGAGCAATAAATTAAACTAAAAGCTGTACTCCTCAAACTGACCAACATTTGTTCAGCAACTTTTAAAAATTATGAATCCTTTAGACTTCCTCTTTTTCATACAAAATAAAATATATTGCCTTCAATGTACGCTGACATCAGTGTGTTTGACGTTACATGTCACGCTTTTAACATAACAAAATTTGTAATACATCGCGTCTTAGAATAAACTTTAAAGTGCAATAAAAATCAAACCATGAGTTATTTTTAAAAGTTGTTGAACAAATGGACGTAGTTTAGCGTAAAAGATCCATCCTCTAAAATTTGTCATTTAAATGAATGACTTTTCCGTTTGACAGAAAGTTCAAATTTTACTAACAGATTTTTGTGGATTGGATCTTTTACCCTAAACTACGTCCAAATGTTGGTCAGTTTGAGGAGTACAGCCGACAGTTTAATTTATTGCTCCTGTTACAGAAAACACACTGTATATACTGTTACCATAGCATTCTTGTTTATTTACAAGGCAGAGGGAATGTCAAAGTGCTTTGATTCAATTTTTGCATAATTTCTGACATAATAGGATAGGATGCCCATTAAAAGGTTAACTGATTATGTTTGCTAGTTTGATTAGACATCTTTTAAACCAGTTTGCAATGCTGAATTGAGTTGTGATTAAGTTTGTAATTATGATGACAATGCAATGTTATGGTATCATGAAACATGGCCAGAAGCTTGGTAAGATAATAACAAAACCTCATAATGACAGTGTAACCCATTAAATGCCACTCCTATGTGAACCTTATCACAAAAAAAATTATTAATTAAAAATTATATTTAGAAATTTAATTCAGGCAACAAGGCCCATTTTACAAATACCTTACAGACTAAAATACACTAAAGTATTTTATAAATTTGTTTTAAAAAACTTGTCTTGTGTTGTAAAAATGTCTCTGGTGGTCTAATTACAGGTGGTGCCATGCACATGTTGCAATTCAGTCCAGTCTTCAAACTCGCTCATCCAAAAACAAACTAGTAACATGGGAGTACAAACCAAAATGAAAACAAGTAAGGAAATATCACTACAAGCAAAAGTGAAACTCCTCGAGTTGAGACTCAGAAGGCGAGATGCAAAAATCAGCTACATGCAAACAGTTTTAAACATGGTTAAGAAACATACTAAAGGCACTGACATGGAGTACAAGTTATGCTGTGAACTGCAGAATATTTCTGGGTTTTCAGAGACAATTGACAGTAGTCATAAGGATAAAAGAAAATGTAATCGAAGTAAAACTAGAAATGGTAGAGTTGAAAGTCCTATTAGCGAAGTGTCAAGTGGAGATGAAGATGCCTGTACATTTTTCGAAGTGGTCCATAGTCCTAATCTAAAGGCCTACAATGGTTTCAGTTGAAATCAGCTAAGTTACAATCCTTAGATTCTTTAACAATATTTTTAGGTGCTTGCCATGCATTTCACTTCAATTAATTTGGTAATTTTCATTTGGGATGTGGTGCAGTAGTACATCATGATAAAATCTTTTTTATATTTTAAATTATTTTTGTTCCACACTTATAATATTATGATAACATTGATAACATCATGCACCGTGCGTGCGTGTGTGGTGACACTTACATTTTATCACTGCAGTCTGTGCAGAGTGAGCTTGGTCTGACTTCAAATAAAACAATGTTGTATCTCCAATCTCAATACTTTATTTACACTTTTTGAATGCTGTTTGTCTTATAGACAGATGATTTACCTCCAATATCTGGCACGTAGGCTGCACAGTGGCGGATTTGCATTCTTTGCCACCCTAGGCCCCAGGCCCTATAGCCTCCCCTTTCGCAGCACCCATCATATTGACTACATTTTAATTTATATTTCTTGTTATCAGCGAATTTTTTGTCACAATTTTATATGCCGCCCCAAATTTTTTGCCGCCCTATAGTTCTTTTTAGGGTTCCGTACCCAAAGGGTAAAACGGGACCCTATTACTAAGACTTCGCTGTCCGTCCGTCCGTCTGTCTGTCACCAGGCTGTATCTCACGAACCGTGATAGCTAGACAGTTGAAATTTTCACAGATGATGTATTTCTGTTGCCGCTATAACAACAAATACTAAAAACAGAATAAAATTAAGATTTAAGTGGGGCTCCCATACAGCAAACGTGATTTTTGACCAAAGTTAAGCAACGTCGGGCGTGGTCAGTACTTGGATGGGTGACCGTTTTCTTTTTGCATTTTTTTCCGTTTTTTTTTTTGCTTTATGGTACGGAACCCCTCGTGCGCGAGTCTGACTCGCACTTGCCCGGTTTTTTTTAGTATTAGAAAGAAGGTAGGTAAGCGATCTTGATATGTCTTTTAATTGAAAAACGCTTTTTAAATATCAGTAACTATTACTTATGAAAGCAGAAGAATATAAATGATCGTATTAGCTTCATAATTGTTATATATTTGCCGTGACTTATTTTTAAAACGTGTTTTTCAATTAAAAGACACATCAAGATTGTTTACCTTATTTCTAATGCTAAAAAAAACTAACTATAGACCCGGGCCTACTGGGCCTTAAGGTAAATCCGCCACTGAGGCTGCCTTATGATATATATACTTACCGAGATGAGAGGTAAGAGGAGACGTGCGTGAATCAACCAATAGTAATGCCAATAGCATTGGTTGTTATCCATATTTTTTCTCCACTACGCTGGTTTAGGTACAACCAATACTATTGGTTCATGGTATAATAATATACTCCACCTGGTACAGTCGCCATCATATATATCGGAGCGGCCAAGGTGCTCATAAATATCTGAGCACGCGTCTATTTTCAGGGCGTTAGAGTGCGTATTCAGATATTGTGAACACCTTGGCCGCTCCGATATATATGATGGCGACTGTACCTACTCTCTTCCCGTCTTTTCGTGGTCACGTGACTGACACAAGCCTACTACGTCATCATGCGACAGCGCAGCGCTATAAGATAATATGCGATGGCAATGTAATTGTGACGTAGGCTTGTGTCACTCTGGGAAGAGAAGACCATGTTCTATTAGACTATGCTATTGGTTGATATTTCTTCTCCACTACGCTGGTTTAGGTACAACCAATACTATTGGTTGATTCCCGGAGTATCCTAGCATCTCCGCTCATTATTATATTCTTGAATGCAGGCATAAAATACAGTTATGAGAATTATATCTCTAAGTAAGTAAGAACTTATGCCAAAGTAGGGTTTATTATCCTCATCTTGATTGTTTTTCATACTGGCAAAGGGTTTTGCAAGGTTCTAGTTGCTTCAGTTTCGTTAGCCTTTAAATCCACAATGTTCTTTGATCTTGAAGGTGTCCAAAGCTTTTATGAAGACAGTACCTATAAAAGCAGAGGTAAATTGTGCAAGCCAAGTTGGATCATTAATTCATTATACACAGCCTACACAGGTCATATTTTTTAAAACCATTTAGTTAAGTACCTACCTGTGAAGCCCCCTCCAGACTATGCGCGTGAATCGCGGGCGAAGCCGCGAACGCGAGTGTGGAGTCTAGTTCGCTGATATGCGAAATCGACTCCAGACACGCGTTCGCGGCTTCGCGCCGCGATTCGCGCACGAGTGTGGAGCGGGCTTTAAGTGTAGGATTCGTCAATGATTCAAATGTAAGCCATGCTTGAGGTATTACAAGGAGCTTCAGAACTGCTGAAATTGATTTACTGAACTTACTTTATTGAAGTATTTTGTGCCATATTTGCTTACGACAATGTCGACTTTAACGCTAAAAGATATTATTATTTAGCCATTTTGCCTGAAAAATCGAATTTTTAATGGTTATGTTTATATCTCTGAAATAAGTATACCTACATGTCAAGCGGACAAGAATTAAGTTCTAGGTATTCTCTTTGGATGTCAATTGAGTTTCGTAGAAAAGGTTCATAAGTTTCAAGACCTTCTGTGTTCTTGCATATAACCCCCTCCAGACTATGCGCGTGAATCGAGGGCGAAGCCGCGAACGCGAGTGTGGAGTCGATTTCGCTGTCTGCGAAAATCGACGCCACACTCACGTTCGCGGCTTCGCGCCGCGATTCGCGCACGAGCGTGGAGGAGGCTTATGACGCATGTAACCCGCGTTTACATTCGCGTGCGAGCCACAAGACGCGAGTGTAAGCGGTGGGCTCGTCTCGCGGCTCGGCTTGCGCTCGCCTGGCTCGTGTGGAGTGGCTGTTTGGACACGAATAAAAGAGGGACGCGGTGGGCTGGCGCGGGACGCGCCCTTCCTGTTTACATTCGCGTTCGGCTGTCATTCTTTACAAACCTTATACCGTGCCGTAAGTATTTAAAATCGATTAGATCTTACGAGACACGAGGCGAGAGTGTAATAATTAGCTCGTCATGCTTACGCGCTCGAGGCGATCCACGAGGCGCGCCGCGAGCCGAGCCACGAGCCGCGAATAGGGGATAGAACCCTTAGGAAAAGAATTCCATACTTACTTAATAGTTTGCCTGAAGCCATAAGACGTGAAGATAATAAGCCTAAATTTAAAACTATGTTAAAAAAACACTACCATAATAATATATTGTAATAATTTAAACATTAAGTACATACAAATTAAGTTAATAACTAGAGACTGATGACCCCGCAGTCAAACTCACTGATGAGTTTTGCGGGGCTATGCCTATCTTTAAGAATATCTTGTATTTTATTAAATAAATAAATAATAATAATAATGTAAACCGCCTATAATCATTAGCTCGACGAGCTTACGAGCTCGAGGCGAACACATGACGAGCCACGAGCCGAGCCACGTGCCGCCAATGTAAAAAGCTTTAACCCGCGCATATAGAGACGCAGGTTAGGTACAGTCAGAAGCAGAAGAACAAACTTGAGCTACGTGGCCCAGTTAGATAGCATCGCCCACACTGTTAACTGTACATCTGAGTCAGGAGTGTTGAATTGATGTTTGTACTTGCGTGTGCTTGAACATAATGTCAGGCGTGGCTCACTCCGCGATTTCGTCGCTTTGCTACAGGTAGCTAAAAGTACATCCGTTCGACCCCAATTTTGGGGTTTGCCATAAGCCGCGCGTGGTGCTGTCGCCACCAGCGGCCCTGTGCTGATCGTCACAGACGCGTTTTGTTAGAGAGTGAGTCTTCTGTACCTACCTAGTACTATTATTTATTCTGTGGCACTGTGTGGGCCATCAAAATCGCTGCAGACTTTTCTTGGTCTAACTCTAACTCCAGTACCTACGCAGATCGCAAGGGTCACTTGCGCTGGCACATGCGCAAGTATCTCAATCTCAACATGAAGGGTTGTCAGGAAAGTTGCCGAACGATTAGTACCTATCAATAATTAGGTAGTATCATTCTATGGAACTTGCTATGAAAACAAAAGTCACTAGTAAATTCATCATTCTTAGACAATCTCAATATGGCGGTTAGTTTACATAGTTATTAGCAAGTTCCATAGATTGACGCTTTAGTTCATGACACTTGCTGCTCATGAGTATGTTGGGTTAATACAATATGCAATATTATGGTAGGTACCTACAGTCAGAAATCCTGGTACCTAGCTCAGCTTGCTCACCTTGGTTACCTTTTCTTTGCAGCTGACTGTACGAACGTGTTTGGGTTTGTTAAGTACCTATTGGTTAGCGATAAAAGTAAGTATTAAAAACCAGGCAAGTGCGAGTCGGACTCGCGCACGAAGGGTTCCGTACCATAATGCAAAAAAAAAAAAAAACAAAAAAAAAAACGGTCACCCATCCAAGTACTGACCACTCCCGACGTTGCTTAACTTTGATCAAAAATCACGTTTGTTGTATGGGAGCCCCATTTAAATCTTTATTTTATTCTGTTTTTAGTATTTGTTGTTATGGCGGCAACAGAAATACATCATCTGTGAAAATTTCAACTGTCTAGCTATCACGGTTCGTGAGATACAGCCTGGTGACAGACGGACGGACGGACGGACGGACAGCGAAGTCTTAGTAATAGGGTCCCGTTTTACCCTTTGGGTACGGAACCCTAAAAAAAACTCAAACAACTTATTATGTAAATCGGGCTTTAGGTTCTTTTTGGACTGCGGTTCGTAATTAAAAGGCGAGAATCTTTTTTCTTTTATTAATTTTTATTAATACGATGTAACAAAACTTCTGACAAATATTTACAACCTGGGCCTAATTTTATAAAGCTACAAGTTACAATTTACAAGCGGAAGTCTCTTTCTAACACATAGGGTCAGAAAGAGACTTCCGCTTGTAAATTGTAACTTGTAGCTTTATAAAATAGGCCACTGGTCACAATTGGCAACGAACTAACATAGATTTTATTATTTATGGAGACTAGTTTCAGTAGGGATTGAACTAAAGTGGCCAATATTATGATCTAGACGCATAACTGTATTCTTAAGAATAAGAACGTGTGTAGATAATTTTGAATACTTTAATCGCTGAGCTACTTGTGCTGCTGACTTGTCATTTTATTACTTAAAGAAGTAGATGGCGCTGAATCGCGACATGTTACTTTTTATGTTAATTCTAATTAGGTTTTCTAGTACTAACGTTTAATCATCCAGTTATCCACCTACTTACAGCTTACAGCAGACATAATGGCGCCGAATAGCCCCATCTTACTTTAGATATTTCTTTGCCTATGGTACTATTTACTGAGACATTCAACTGGATGGTAAAACTAAAACTATGAACTTTCACTTGTTTTTCCTACTTCAGCCTCATTTCACGCATCAATTCGTTTATCAAACTGTTCGACAGCATACACTTCGCAGTGTTCTTTTCGCCCTTACATTTCACCGTTCGTCTATTAATCCCGTAAACGCTCGATTCGCATTTTTTCAAAATCAAATCTTTAATTTCCTGCAGCTCTGCTTTCGATAAAAGATTAGTGTTGGAATAGTCGCAGTTGAGAGGTGGGAACTCTCGTTTCGCCATCTCGTACAGATACATGGGGTCCAATGTTTCGCGTCTCTTTTTGTTTTCGAGTGCCTTCTTCCGTTTCAGCACTCGCTTGAGGTCCTCTAGTATGGACCTGTTTTCAGGTATCTCGTTGTCTATGATTTCTATCTCTTTCTCGTTCAGTTTCTGAAGGTCTCCGTCGTCTAAGTTGAAGTTGCGTTTAACATTAGATGGGATGGAAGGTATGTTCTCTGTAAAATATAATCAAGCGAAGTGGTCATGGAATTCAAGTAGTTTCGAGTAAAAACCTGATTTTTATTTTAATACGCTTGGCTAAGTTATCACGTCTCGTCAAAAAATTACCTAATAATTTGTGCCTAATACGTACTAAGTATTAGTTATTCTGTGCTTAATACCCGTAGCTACCTATAGCTTTCGCTGGTTGCTGGCTGGGACTAGGTCGGCTGTACGAGTAAGATGCCCGTGTAACACCCCTTTACGTTAACTGAGCTGAGCAAGGTACCTACGTGAACACACTGCGGATTTTTAAGGAAATAAAATTCACGTACAAACAGAATTTTCTTGTCCTACTTAAATGTGCCGAGATGAAGAGCGTAAAATTGACCGTAGTTATGCAGAAAACGACCAACTCATTTTTTTTATCAATGCAGAAAGCGACCAAAGCTATTGAGTTAGGGTGTAAGTCACTTTGACAAAAATAAAAAGTTGGTCGTTTTCTACAGAACTATACGGTCAATTATTCCTATTATTTTATTTTTTGGTTAACCCTGTAAATATACCTTTGTTGTTGTTGCCTCCGAAATCTTTCATTTTTATGGAGAAAAATGCTCTCATTTTCTGCGTCGGCACCGCGGGGTCAGCCGCGTTCAAGTCGAATATATCGTACTCCAGGCAAACCACCCTCTCCTCAAGCTTGCGGACCTCAACGTTGTTCTTTCTAAACTTCGAGAACTTCTCTGCGATCCGTTTTACGTGGGGTGTTTCCGATATACGAATTTGACTACCACGAACCGACGGAGTGCGCTTTTTATCTGGAAAACGCAAATACACTTAAAACGTACTTGTGCCATTTTTGTTTATAAATAATTTATAGCAAAAGAATAGTCATAAGTCATAATGTACCTAAACGTATGTGACCATCTTCGGAATGACGATCAATGAAATATTTGATCAGCCGATTCAAGGCTCCTTTTCAATAAACTGGTTGAAGAATTTAAACTCTCTCACCAAGTTATAGATTAGTTGGTAACGGAGCAATTGGTTACCATTATCAAGTAGCCTTATTATACCTACATAGCTAGACAGCAGGTAGACGTGTAAAGGGAAATTGTAGGTGTGTATTCACTATGAACAATGTTTGGGATAGGTACACTGTTTCTGAAACACTATGCAGTTGTTTACAGAAACCATGTTTCAGCTCAGTAGGGCTGCCGCCAATACCGAAAATCGTCAATTGCGAGGATTTTTCTCTGTCACTCTAATATACGCCTTCATTGGAGTAAAAGAGAAAGATCCCCGCAATTTGCGAGTTTCGGTTTTCGCGGTAGCCGCTCAGGTAGTGAGGACGGTCTGAGATACAAATAGACTATCGATAAACAATGGTGTTTGCCGGAACTGTTCTGTGTTTCAGAAACACGAGGATTTCTGTTTCTGAAACCGTGTTTCTAAACAAAATGTTTATAGTGAATACGCGGAATTGTTCTGTCTTTAGAGCACCAATGATATAATAGGTACACACCTTTTGTCACCTGCTCGACCCGCTCTGGGCTCGACACTCTCGACATAAATAAGGCCGCCTCGCTGACGCTGTTGATGGTCTGCCACTGCACGTCATCCATCTAATGATAAAGGGTTCATCTTTAAGACCCCTGTATATATTGGGCCAGCGTAGGCCAGTCTAGGGGACGCATTTATGCGTTAGAGGGAGCAAGTGATATTGCTATCTCATTCTACCGCATGGCTGCGTCTCTTGGACTGGCCTGCGTTGGCCCAATATGTACAGGGGCCTTAAGATGTATAATTATAGCAGGGGTATGATGTTGATCATCTTCCGCACGCTATCTCAGCTTTTTGCCATGCACATGGGAGCCTGGGGTTGGCTTGGCAAGTAACCCCAAGAATCGGCTTAGGTACGTACTAGTTTTTATGAAAGCAACTGTCACTGACCTTCCAATCCAGAGGGGAAACTAGGCCTTAGGTAAAGCGATTTGTCCGGTTTCCTCATGATGTTTTCCTTCACCGAAAAGCGGCTGGTAAATTATATCACCTCTTGGAGAGGTCGTCCTCTTGATTGAAAGTCGCACTTTCATTAGATATCACGTTAGGCATCTATGACCATGATAACCGTTCAAATGAGGATAAAAATAGTACTCATAAACGAAAATTAGACCAACCAGGTCCGTCGTCACGCGCTCGTCTAGCTGGTGTACGGTTGACGGTGGATCCACGAACGCCGAACAGGTCTGCACCATGGAACCTTCGCAGGCATTCTTCATCGCCGCTTTTGTCGTGTCTGGTGTAGAGTCGTTGCCGATTTCTTGAGAAAGGTTCTTATAATACTGATGAATAGTATTTTGTCAATTAGGTACATTACTAAGAGAAGATTTTACGCAATAACTCAAAAACAAAAACGGCTGGACCGATCATGTTCGCTATAGTTTTCATTGAAAGCATTTAAACTTTTGTTTCACAATTTTTTTTCATATTTTTTGGACCTATGGTTCAAAAGTTAGAGGGAGGGTCACATTATTTTTCTTTCAGAACGATTATTAATTTCCGAAACTATTGACTTTATCAAAAAATGGTTTCTGGAGAACCTTATTTGTTTTGAAATATCTATCCAACGATATCCCACACTATTGGATCAAAGCAAAAATAAAAAATAAACTAGGAGGAACACAAAATAAGTTTATTTTTGTAGTTTCTTATTTTACCATTCTGTCACTATACCTACATGAATTATATACATAACTGCCATATTGCAGCGTTCTAATAGTACTTGCAATCACGGGAGTAAAGCCGTGGACGGACAGACGGACATGGCGAAACTATAAGAGTTTCCAGGTGACTACGAAACCCTATGGCCACTAATGTATCATCTTAAGAAAGCTTCCATTTTGGAAACGGGAAATTTCGATCCTCGTACAAAAATATGAGGAATTTCCAAAATTTCGCAATTTCAGTAACTTTCCGACGGTACATCTAGTAATTTGCATACCCATTCGGTTCCTAATAATAGCCGCCTATATTGGCCTATTTACTTAGGCAGCTAGGTAGAGTAGGCTAGACAATTAGGTACCTGTTTATAAATAGTTCTTTAACAAAAATAGCAAAAAAACGGAACTATGAGGTCTATGGCACGAACGTGGCAAATCTATCCTGATTTGCCACGTTCGTCAGTTTCGACTCACATATTTCGCAGGCAAAGCCATGTCCGTCAGCTGACCGAAGTCTTCATTGCTAGGCCTGTAGAAGGTGGACCGATGTGATTTGCTTCTTGTAAAGGGATTTTGGCGCCTCATAGTAACTTCCACCTTTGTTAGAACATACATGTCATCATTATGTCTCATACCTAACATATTAAGTACCTATAGTTCGTTTTTTTTAACCGACTTCCAAATCCCAAAGGAGGAGGTTATCAATTCGGTTGTTTTTTTTTATTTTTTTTATTTTTTTTATTTTTTATGTTTGTTACTCCATATCTCCGTCATTACTGGACCGATTTTGAAAATTCTTTTTTTCATTGAATGTATATGCATACAGATTGGTCCCGTTTCTGTCAAAACCCAGTTCTGATGATGGGATCCATGAGGAATCGAGGGAACTCCTCAAATCTTAAAGGCATACATATAGTGATTTTTGGGTTTTTATCATCAAATCAAGCATATACATCCAAAAAAGTGACATTTGATGAAGTGGAACTGCTGATGATGATCAGAACGGAACTCCTCAACGACGCATAGTTCACGGTTGGCGATTTGTCCTCTTCGTTATGTTTGTTAAGCAAGTTAAGTTTTTAAGCTACATTTTTATCAAGCTCGAGTTCTGATGATGGGATCCATGAGGAATCGAGAGAACTCTTCAAATCTTAAAGGCATGCGTATAGAGATTTTTGTATTTACATCAAAAAATCAAGCATTTTCATTAAAAACTGTCGCATTTGATGAAGTGGAACTGCTGATGATGATCAGAACAGAGCTCTTCAACGACGCATAGTTCACGTTTGGCGATTTTTCCTCTTCGTTATGTTTGTTAAGCAAGTTAAGTTTTTAATGCACATTTTTGTCAAGCTCGAGTTCTGATGACGGGATCCATAAGGAATCGAGGGAACTCCTCAAATATTAAAGGCATGCGTATAGAGATTTTTGTATTTACATCAGAAAATTAAGCATTTTCATTAAAAACTGTCGCATTTGATGAAGTGGAACTGCTGATGATGATCAGAACAGAACTCTTCAACGACGCATAGTTCACGTTTGGCGATTTTTCCTCTTCGTTATGTTTGTTAAGCAAGTTAAGTTTTTAAGCCACATTTTTGTCAAGCTCGAGTTCTGATGATGGGATCCATAAGGAATCGAGGGAACTCCTCAAATATTAAAGGCATACGTATAGATTTTTTTGTATTTTCATCATAAAATCAAGCATTTACATTAAAAAACTGTCGCATTTGATGAAGTGGAACTGCTGATGATGACCAGAATAGAACTCTTCAACAACGCATAGTACACATTTGGTGATTACGAATTTCGACTTTGACTTGGACTGGGACCCGGACTCGGACCCAGAACCGGACTCATACCCGGATCCGGTTCGGACCCGGACCCGGACCCGGACTTGGACTCGGACTCGGACCCGGACTCGGACCCGGACTCAGACCCGGACTCGGACCCGGACCTTGACCCGGAAAACCACTATGATACCTTAACTAAATAAACCACTATGATTACCTACCATAAAATGTGTAAGTATATTAAGTATGATGATGCCAATCCCTGAGATGCCCTCCCGCTTAAACCCCCGTACACCGCACCGCATGCGCCGTTAAGTGGGTTAGGTTAGGTTTGAACTGCGATCCTCACAGAACAGAACTGCTATCAGAGAAGTGGGTTAGGTTAGGCTAGAACTACGACCCTTACAGAAGCGAAATGCTAGTAGAAAAGTGGGTGGTTTTACCTCCTTTTCTACATAGTGCACCATCTAATCTACAATAATCTTTCACCGGCCCCCATGGAAGTCGGTTTTTTTTCTTAAAAATTATTAGCATTAGAAATTAGGTAAACAATCTTGATGTGTCTTTTAATTGAAAAACACAAACATTTTAAAAATAAGTTACGGCAAATATGTAACAATTATGATTCTAATACGATCATTTATATTCTTCTGCTTTCATAAGTAATAGTTTTTGAATTTTAAAAAGCGTTTTTCAATTAAAAGACATGTCAAGATCGCTTTACCTTCTTGCAAGTTCTTTCTAATGCTAAAAAAAACGAACTATACCTATTTACTTTTGACCGTATATTACAGTTCGTATTTTTTACAATTGTTACATATATGCCGTAATAACTTATTTTTAAAATGTGTTTTTCAATTAAAAGACACATCAAGATTGTTTACCTTATTTCTAATGCTAAAAAAACGAACTATAGTTCTTGGCACCGCTAATACTCGTAATGTAATCATGGGTTTTTAAAACACTTACCAAACGAAAAGACATTGGGTTGTTAAGTTATTGTTGAGTTTGTTAAAGTGTTACCTAAAACTCCGTCTCCATATCGCGCAGCAAACCATCGAACATTGTTGTTCGATATGGAGACGGGGCTTAATGCACTCAGCGAACACAAATAGGTAGGTAGTTACAAAAACCAGACAAGTGCGAGTCAGACTCGCCCACTTAGGGTTACGTACAAATGTAGGTAACTTTTTTTAAAGAAGTTTATAATTTTCAGAATTTTCCCTGTATTACTAAGACTCTACTGTCCGTCTGTCACCGGGCTGTTTCTCATCTCATAAACCGTGATAGCTAGACAGTTGAAATTTTCACAGATGATGTATTTCTGTTGCCGCTATAAAAACAAATACAAAAAGTACGGAACCCTCGGCTGGCTAGTCCGACTCACACTTGTCCGGATTTTTTTACGTTAACTTAGAAGTTTGATTTTTTCAATTTCTTTTGAGTGCACATGGGCTCGCTAGCCGATGCGGGGCCCCTAGGCTGGTGCCTACTCTACCTCGTCAATCCGGCTCTGTCGATTCGGTACATTTACATCTTCGCCGTATCTTTCCTTAGGAGGTGGAAATACTTCCTCAACCTCAGGAGTGAGGGGAGACGTATTCATGTCTCGATTGATCTCATACTTCTTAGTGGGACTGCGGCCCTGCGTCCGTTTAACCCTTCTCATTTTTTTTATGACCGGAACGTTTCAATTACATCGTATTGTTTTTAATAATCTACTAGAATTTTGCGCTTTTTAGTTGGGATTTTTGTTCTATTTGACAGTTGACAATTCCATTTTTTTGAAACGGAACGTTTGGCCTGTTTTGAACTAGCGTTTTTTTTAACCGTACTTTATACGACGCTCGCGCGAAGCAGGGCTATAACCGCGAAAATCGAAGTTTGCAAGTTGCGGGGATTTTTCTCTGTCACTCTAATTACGGCTTCATTGGAGTAAAAGAGAAAGATCCCCGCAATTTGCGAATTTCGGTTTTCGCGGTAGCCGTTCAGATTGTCTGCAGACGTGTGGCAGTCGTGCAGTGCGCGAGCGATTCGCATCTTTGTGTGCTCTTAGCGACTCATCCACCCTTCGACTATTTCCCCTCTGCCGAGGTACAAGATTAGCGCGTTAATCTAATCTACCGCGGGTAATACTAATAAAACTAGTTGCACTTGGATTTTTCACTAGACCGAGTCCAGACGCGCGCGTGAACACTGCTGCACAAAAATGCCTGTTTGCTCGGTTTTTTGTTATAATAAAAAGAGGTCGGGGACATCAAATTTACAAAAAGAAAGTGTTACATTTCACATGTAATATTTTTTTTTTTACATGTCATACGTTTAAATACATTTAAATACAATTATTATATTTTAGTCTCAAGTAATTGTTGGATTTATCGATTTTGCTCGTTCAGTACAAATTGCGGATCGGTCGACCGACAAATCCGACTTCTCATCTCTCAGAATACAATGACATACTTCAACGAAAATGTGTTAGTGTGCGTGTTGTGACACTAGTCACTCGTCCGTACACAAAGAGATCGAGGTTTGCAAGGTTTGTCTTTGACGTGTGTCATTTTCTATGTATTTGTGTCGTCATTACAGAGGGCCTACCGTGAACCACGTTCGGCGTGTTGCCTCCCTGTCACACTTACGTATGAATTTACAAGTGCCATGGAGAGGCAACACGTCGAACGTGGTTCGCGGTAGGGCCTCTGATTGGATTTTGTATGTAAGTGTATGAGAAGTGCGACTGTGTGCACCTTCCCCCCGCGAAAAATGGCAGAAAGATTTGTACGGTGAGATATCGCTTGGGCCCCTCCCTCCCGACGTGTCGGAAGCCGGTGTTGCTCGAAGCATCCACCAGACTTGGCGAAATTAACTTTTAGAAGAGTAAACCTAAACTGTTAAAGCTAACTCTATTGCTAAAGTCTGTGCAATAGCTTGCTCCGACTCTAATACCCACTCAGGATACTTCGACACAAAAGGTTCAGATTTAAAAATAGCCGTAGCAGTATTAAATAGTAAGGTAATGAGACCAAAGAGATCGATTATTTCTTGGAAATAAAAGGCAAAAAAAAATATACAAAAATATATTTATTTTAAAATAATTAGTGGAGTCTTGCGATATGAATATAAAGTTCAAAGTAATGAAAGAATAACTTAAGTCTGCGTCAACCGTCCAGTGGCGCCCTCATTAGGGGAATTGTGTTTTCCAATAAACCAATTAATCTATGTATAAATCAGTATATTCATAATGTTGTCCTACTGATTCTTCAACTTTTGGTCTTTGTCACATATGTAGGTTTATTTTGCTTTATCACATTAACGAAAATATGTGGGTTATTTTGCCGTTTAGTTGCTAAGGAGTCCGTCCAGATCTGGCGAACCCACACAATCTTACTAAAAAATGTAATGATCACGATCATTCGTCAAATCGTCAGATTTCAATGCACCCCTATGGATTTGTATGAAGCTGGATGCTGTAGATCAGCGGTCGGCAACCTTTTAGCAGCCAAGGGCCACATAGTAGTTGACGAAGTTGACGCGGGCCGCACTTTGTTAATATGTGTGACTATATAACATTTGCGTTTGGCAATATTACATACAGAATAGCCAGGGAGGCTCGCTTGTTGCCGACCGCTACTGTAGATAATTGGTCCACAGTTCTTTCCCCATCGAACATTTCGCATATACTAGTAGCCAATCACCAGTTTCCTTAGTTAGCAGGTTTATTCTGGGCTTCCGGGTTGAACGTAGGATCCAGGCCAAGTTTCTTCATCTCTACCGCCATCTCAAACAGGTAGTCGTAGCACTCTGTCCTGAAATCAGGAAAATATTCTAATAAGGAAAGGTGCTGCTGCTAATGCATTTTACGTCAATGTCTATGATTCGAATGAGGTGACGCTGAGTTGACTGCACACCAAATTCTCCTCGAAAGGGAATGCAATAGGTTGAAGTGGTCTGGAGATTCGGTGGCACAATAACTTTCTAATGAGAACTACATTATATTTAGTCTAATTTAAGACAACTTTATTCTGCTGCTAACCTCTGTTCTTTTTCCTCGACATGAGGTCTCTTCGGATGCGTGGCGATTCGCCACACCACCCCCCCACGGAGACAATTTAAACCACATAAAATTTTATAACAGACAAACAAAAATATTACATACCATATCATGTGATAATTTCTGAACCAGACAATATTACAATTAAAATTTGGGTGCGTGGCGATTCGCCAGTGGTTTCCAGCGTAGAGAAGAGCGTGTGAGCTTCGAGTTTTTGCAAACGCTTCAGACGGAGGTTATGAAACAAAGTATGTGAGTAAAAGAGGATACCTACGCACACACGCACGCACGCACACACGCACGCACGCACGCACGCACGCACGCACGCACGCACACACACACACACACATACACACACACTCGTATCCCTCCAAACATAGACCGTGTGAAAGAAGAAGACGTGCAAAGAACGGAACCAAGACATCGAGCGACAAGAAAGTTGATTCAATACCAATGATACTCACATAGTTTTGGCTTGCTGCCAAGTATCCCCCCACACATAAACACCGTGTCTCCGGACCAGCACAGCACTGGTCCCGGGGTACTGCCGCAGAGCCTCGCCGAGACTGCCGGCCAAGTCTCGCTCGAAAGGCGTGTTCTCGATAATTGGGACGACTAGCTTCTCGTCGTAGCGCAGAAACCGACCCAGTATGGCGTCTTTTATTCCCTGCAGTATAGAAATTATAACTTAAATACAGCCAAGATTCTCTTTAGATCGCTGAGCCAAAGTAGTTTAGTTTTCTAGTTATCTTATATCTGATATGCAGTATGGACCCTTTCAGTTATGTTATGGGTGAGCTTCGTTTTATCGATGACTGAGACTGAAGTTGGCCATTGTTACTCTATGATAAAATCAATTAAGCCTTATTGAGCTTGGGTGCATTTTAATTGCTCGATGAGCAGTTAGGCTAATTATAGAAAAGTACTATCGGCGAAGTAATAAGTAAAAAAAAGTTCTTCTTTACAGTACCTATATGTGAAATGATTCGATAGTTCACTTAACTGTGCACCTTAACCGGTTAGCAATCGTTACAAAACTGACAATGTCAAATCCCAATACATTTTGTCAGGAATGTAATGGTTAGACGTTACTGGAACACGACTTATGGTAACATTCCATTTCTAACTGCAGCTGAACTACCGGTACTGAACGCGTCGCTGTCATTGTCAATTCCCATAGTAAAATGAACAGTAGTGCAGCTGTCGTTGGAAATGTACTGTCACCTTTAAAGTCTTAAAGTCGCGCTTTAAAGTACAAGTTAAATGAAAATGCCTAATTTAACTATACCTTGATCATCTCCTGGTGGGTGATGGTGAACTCCTTCTCATAGAGCAGCGTGCAGCGGACGGCGTGCGGCGAGTGCGTGTGGATGACGGCGCCGGCGCCGCGCTCCTTATACGCCAGCATGAACAGAGGCGTGCATTGACTCTTCTTCAGCCTGATAGGTATCAGTCATTTATTACAAGCTTTATTGGTACAAAGTTCCTTATCGGACTGTTGGTGAATGGGGGCTAGGCAGCGAACTGATATACATGGAAGTATTCTGTCCGCTCAGTTATGACCCAACGTAAACTATTCTATTGTAGGCGGTGCTTACAAACTATTCGATTCGCAACTTCAGTTCGTCCGAGATGACAGTCGGTGACGGATGGCTAAATTGATTTATAAAAACAACGTTTTTTTGTAATTAAAAATGTCTTCATGTGTCGTGAAGTGGTGCAGAAGTTATTTTAGTTCATACCAAGGATAGTGGAATCACTTTTCACTTGTAGTAAACAGATAACTTCAGTAAAATTTGAAATAAACATGACGATTTGTTTTCAATACTACCGTGCTAAGCTAAAACGTAACAACTGCATACGACTTTCATAACAACATACGACTTTTTAAATTGCAAGGATAATAGGGATGGTGTTATGCCAAATGAAGTAGACTATTTTAACCTTTTGGCCGCCGGACCTAGTCCGCAAAGACGCTCACTCACACGCCAGAGCAAATTTTAAGTAAACAACTAATAAAAAGTTTAGGGATTGCAAATAGTGATATCGATATTTACAATATTATGGTAAAAATCTTTTTAATTTAGCTTTGTTCTTATCCTGTTTTAATTTCATTCCAAATTGCCAAAATTAAACATATGTTTTACACCCGAAAATGTTTAAAATATAGGGATTTAACATAAAAAACAACCACTAAACAATGTCGATTCAAGACGTGATATCGCCGCACTAGGCTGTACGAGAAGTCTTTTATACAAGACAACGGCGCCCATGGACTGCCCGCAATGCAGACCGACAAGGACTGTTTCCGCGCGGATCAAGTAATAATAGTCTCTAGGTCAACGGCGTAAGCGCTTGTCGGTACGTAAACTTTATTGGCGTAACGTTAAAGCTGCGCATCATGTGTCGATAAAGTCAATATACCGGAACTGTTTTAGTGAAAATTACACGTGGGTTGAATTTTTAATGAGTGAAGATATTATTCCGGAATTAGAATCTATCATTATAATTTCAGTTTGGTTTACATTCATCTATAGGTAAACTCTTATCAAAAAAACGTTCAACGACTTGTTACAAAAAAATTACACATTAACTTCAATGTTATAACAATAAAAGTAAAGTCTGATAAACAGGTATGTCCCTGTACCACACTTGTGCGAAGCGGTCGCTGCGGTGTATCCCTTCCCACTAAGCTATAAAATAACATCAATTATTTTTTTTATTTATCTCTTCTGCAATTAAATAGTCCACAATCTACAATGGCAAATTTACTTGTCTGACTCTACTTTATAGAGCTAAAGAAGCTACCTGAACTTTAAATATAGTTATGCCTATCTGACTTTCGTTCTACGTATTCTAGTAAGTAGTTACCTACTATTCGTTGAAAAAAATTGGCGATTAACAAGTGTTCAAATACTTAGATAAAATCATATTTCTGACTTTATATTTACTTTAAAAATTCCCATATCGAGTTAACATTCCCATCCCTAGCTGTCTCTTATACAAGACAACGGCGACGAGGAACATGAAAAATGTTGAAAATTGGAGCAATTTTTTTAAATGCCTTATTATAAAAGAAGGGATTTATATAGCGGCTTAAAAAGCAAATAAATGAAAAAACAAAGACCTTAAATATGAACACGAGTGTAAATGAAATTGCAATTTTTATTATTTTCACATTAACTCAGTGGTTGAATTTGTGTCTTGTATACAAGACGACGGCGCCAGCGTATCGTTCTATCGTTGTCTTCTATACCGGACAACGGCGGTCAAAGGGTTAACTTGTGCTTGGTTTAGGTATTTTCTATATAATTATAAATGTAGTAGGTAATGAATTCTTTCTTACAGATTTGTATTTTCCTTTTTTATTTCATGAGACGGAGCTGTAAAAAAACTACCTCATTCTTTCAAATTCATAATCAAATTTGATATTATCATTTTACATTACTTTCCATTCAGATTCCCACAAGATGCTATTCACAGAGAACTATGGAAAAAAGCTGTCCAATTAGAGAGACATGAAATTAAGTGGATGCCTGGAAAGATATCTAGAATATGTTCTATTCATGAGATATAACTCGTGAGATAATCATACCCGGTCTCCTATATGTAGATACACTTCCACTGAATTAATTTAAAAAATACACACATTATCTGAAAATGTTGATCATTCGAATCCACCCTCTACCGTCACATATATGTCGGTTCTCTCTCAAGCGATTTTTGACCCGATTCGTGTACCCATGTATATTTTGCAGGCTTTATAACCAGTCCGAATTCTAAGATCAAGTTTACCATACATTTACAATGGCGTACTTGATCTTAGAAAAACGGACAGACTATACCTGAACGTGACTTCGCACTGCCATACAAATTTATAATAAAATATACAAAATACTTATTATAGCGGAATACATTTATACAACAATGATATATTTACTTATGTTGAGTTAGTCTGTCATTTCATAACAACATTTTAACTAGTTATCTTTTAATCTGCATTAAATTATTATACGTGAATTATTTGACTGGTTCTTCAATGTATGGCATAAACCTATCCCTGTCCAAGTCATATTCTCATCAAATATGAACCGCAAACTCTCAGCGGCCAGTACGTACAACAAGAAGGTTATTAGCGGATTAATGTCGCTGATTGGTAGTTATTGACATTATATGCATTTCATCTACACTTAGCTATGTACCATTAGTGTAATAAAGATGACTATTATTTTGTTTACCAGCTTTGATTACAGGCTCTGTAAACGCGTCGTCTTATTTAAATGTAGGCGTAATTTTGTATGTGTGCTAATTTGGCCCGAGAATTTGAACGGTAATGTTCCTAAAGGCGGTTTCCATACTAAATATATGCGTTCACTGGGGCTAGGCGAAAAAAACCCGGTCAAGAGCGAGTCGGACTCGCGTTCCAAGGGTTCCGTACATTAGTCCGACGTTCGACTCACGCTTGACTGCACTTTTCTAATAATAGGTCTTGCTGTCGGTAAAGTACTATTATGTGTATTTTTTTCAAAATTTTAGGCCCAGTAGATTCACGAGATAAAGGGGGGGGGGGGGGGGTCCGACCTATGTAGTCTGACCGATTTATGTTTAGATATATGTTGTGAAACCGAGAAAAAGTATCTACATGTGTTAGGTTTTTTTTTTCTTAGTTTCGTTCACTGTAGAAATTGTAGAAAAATACACGTGAAGTTTCCTTATACCCCCCTCCCCCAACGTGAACTATCGTGATTTTTTCGTGACCCCCCCCTCGAACCCTGTCGAACCTCGCGTAATTTGTGCACAAGCCCTAATTGATTAATGTCACTATTTTGGATTTCACACTGATATTGGATAGGTCTATATGGTTCAAATATTATTGCAGTTTTTTTATACTAAAGGGGTCCACTGATTACCAGTTCACCGGATGATATCAGCCTGTCAGTTAAACGCAAAAATTGACAGCACTGAACACCTGACAGGCTAACTGACTGATTGTCCGGCTAACTGGTAATCTGTGGGTCCCTTAAAATAAGGACACTAAGCACAAAATAATATCATACATTGATACATATAGTTATATTGCTATCCTTCAAAGTTTATTTTTAGTTGTAAGTTGTTTATGTTTGTCTGCCTGCTGTCAATGCCACTGAGTGAGCAGGATAGGGGTTGTGTATAAATCACGCGAGGTTTTTTCGGGTACTTTTTGACCCCCCCTCCCCCTTGGTGATATTTGGTGAGGCTCGCTATTTTAAAGTGCAGCGTGAAGATTTATGTTTAACGAAACCGAGAAAAAGCATCTGTTATGTTGGTACTTTGATTAGTGTTGTTTCTTGTTTAAAAAATAAATATTTAGTCTATGCTGTCATGGCGTTGTTTCATTTACTACATTGGCGACTCGAGGAAATTAATTAGTTGTTATTAGTGAAAATGGCGTTAAATACGAATTTCTTGCTGCCCGGGGCTTTCGATCAAAAAAAGGACGATTGGAAAGTGTATAAAGAACAAATGTTGTTTGCGCTACAAGCAATCGGCGTGGAAAATAACCTCGAAAATGCCCGCGCCATTTTTCTTTCACAATGTGGAAAAGATACTTTTGCATTCGTAAGCTCATTAGTGGCACCGAAAAAACTCATCGAAGTGGACTTTAAAGATATCCTGGGCGTATTGGACAAGTTTTTCGCGCCCGAGAAAAGCGAAATACTTGAAGCCGGGAAATTCCATCTCCGATGTCAAGAGAAAAATGAAAAAATGCAATCTTTTATTTCGGCCATTAAAGCGTTAGCAGTGCATTGTAACTTCAGTGATTTAGAAAGACAATTGCGTGACAGACTGGTGTTGGGAGTTAGAGATGTGCGTTTGCGACGTGAATTACTAAAAACGGACAATTTAACGTTCGCGCAAGCCGTAAGCCGAAGCGTTCAATATGAGCAAACTGTGAGCGACCTTTACCCGCAGGGCGCGAGTACCTCAACACCTCTGGAGACCAAATCAACAACGAGCACAAGTACATCTGAACCTATGGACACCAACCTAGTTAACGTCGGCTCGCACAAGCGCGAGACTGCCTGTCGTCACTGCGGGGCGAATCATAACCCTAGAGGCTGTAAATTTGCTAGGGCAAACTGTAACTACTGCAAGAAGGTGGGCCATACGGTTGCCGTATGTTGGAATCGTAATAAAAAGAAAATTAATCTGGTGGAAGTTGAAAAACTGGATGACAGTAAGGAGGATTTCGCCTACATGAATGAAATCCTGCAAGTACATGTCAAGCCAAGTGCTGAACAAGCTAGTAGCAAGATCTTCACTACAATGAAGTTGCAGGATAAAGAAGTTCAGTTTGAAGTGGACTCAGGGGCGGCACGAACTGTCATCTCATATGAAACATGGAGAAACCTTCAGTTCAATATTAAATTGGAAGACGCTAAAATAAACCTTATCACCTGGGGTCGGCATCCAATTAAGCTGAAGGGATTGGCTAAAGTTAAAGTTGGATACAAAGGGCTTGAACATGAATTAACAATAATTGTTGCCGAAGACAGGGGACCTAATATTTTGGGAAGAGATTGGTTTGCGCCATTGGGAATACAAGTGGAAGGACTCTGTTGGACAAGTCAAGTACCAGAAGAACTGCAGTTGAAATACCCTAAAGTATTTAGCGACCAGCTGGGTTGTTACATGGGATCACCTGCAAAACTAATTCTGAAGAGTGAAGCTCAACCAAAGTTTCTCAAATGTAGACCTATCCCATATGCTCTTAAAGAAGAAGTGAAAACCGAACTGAAGCGACTTGAAGCAATAGGTGTATTGACTCCTGTACGATATTCTGATTGGGCTACACCACTACGTATTGTGAGGAAGGAAGATGGATCCTTGAGAATATGTGGCGATTACCGTTCTACGGTTAATATCTCAACAAACTGTGATGTTTATCCACTGCCAACATCAACGGAAGCATTCCAATTACTAGCTGGTGGCAAAATATTTACAAAACTGGACCTAAAACAAGCTTATACACAGATGTTAGTAGATAAGGAATCTGCTGAAATCTTGACATGGAATACCCCGCTAGGACTGATGCAAGTAAACCGATTACCTTTTGGGGTCAGTTCAGCACCAGGTATATTTCAACGAGTGATGTCAAGTCAATTTGCAGACATGGATGGTGTTGCTGTTTTGTTAGATGACATTGTGGTGACAGGTACTGATGAGGCTGAACATGCTGCAAGCTGTGAAGGTACTTCAGCGTATTCAAGAGCTTGGATTCACTATAAACATTAACAAGTGTCAATTCTCTGTGCCATCAGTGACCTTCCTTGGCTATGTTCTTGATGCAAATGGCATACACCCGTGCCCAAGAAAGATTAAGGAAATCCAAGAGAGGCCAAGCCCATCAGATCTGAAACAGCTCCGTGCTTTCTTAGGCCTAGTCAATTTCTATGAAAGGTTCTACAGAGCTAAGGCGGACATATTAGAGCCTCTGCATCAACTTCTAAAGAAGAATATGACTTGGAAGTGGGGAGAGACAGAGGAAGATGCTTTTAAGAAGGCCAAACAGCTGTTAACCTCTGATTTGACCCTAGTGCAATTTGACAAGAATAAGGAGGTAATTCTCACTTGTGATGCCTCAGAATATGGAGTTGGAGCGGTGATAAGTCATATTTTTGATGATGGTCAAGAGAAACCAATTGCAATGGCTTCACGCACTATGCAGCCGCATGAAAGGAATTACAGCCAACTGGATAAGGAGGCCCTGGCTATAATCTATGCACTAAAGAAATTTCGAGACTACCTGGTTGGTGTAAAATTTACCATAATTACAGACCATAAGCCACTAATTGGGCTCTTAAACCCAAGGAAGCCTATTCCTGATCAAATCTCTCCACGTCTGCTGCGCTGGTCACTGATTTTAGCTAGTTACAATTATGACATATTGTATAAGCCTGGCCAGGTAATTCAGAATGCTGATGGATTAAGCAGATGGTGCAGTCCAGAGCTGGTGCAAGAGGAAGCTCCTTTGCCAGAAGTGTTACTTCTGGAACAAACACCTGAAGGGTGGACAGTTTCTGTTGAGGATATTGCCAATGAAACTAAAAAGGATGAGGTGTTAAAAAAGGTAGTGTTTTTTGCCTTACATGGGTGGCCATCAGAGAGCAATGACCGCATGTTGCTGCCCTACATACAAAGGAAAGATGCAATTTCAGTTAGCAAAGATTGCTTATTGTTCTCAAATAGAGTTATAATACCAGAGAAATTGCAGGGTCAAGTGTTAAAAATTATACATGCACCTCATGCCGGTATGGTACAATCAAAGGCCTATGCACGAGCGTATGTTTACTGGCCAGGTATGGACTCAGACATTACTGAGATTGTTGAGCAGTGTGAGCGCTGCCAGTTGACTCGCAACAATCCTCCGGCAACATACAGAGAATGGCCGAGGCCCGAGAAAGCATGGGAACGCCTGCACATTGACTTTGCGGGCCCATTTATGAACAAGACCTTTTTGATACTGGTGGATGCATACTCCAAATGGCCAGAAGTAGAAATAATGTCTAGTATGTCTAGTGCGCAAGTTATACAGTCGTTGAGGAAGATTTTTGCTGAACAGGGCTTGCCGGATGTACTAGTATCAGACAATGGAACTGCTTTTGTCTCGGATGAGTTTGAAACTTTTTTGAAGAGGAATTCCATACAACATATAACTTCACCACCTTATCATCCAAATTCTAATGGACAAGCCGAACGCACGGTGCAGACAATTAAGATCAAAATCAAGTGTCAGAGTGATATACCATGGCCGGAGAGAGTTGCAAAACTCCTGTATCATTTAAGAACAACTCCCAGTACAGTAACCGGGAAGACTCCGGCAGAACTCCTAAATAATAGGAAGTTTAGAACAGCTTTATCAACATTGCACCCTGATTCCAATCATAGCAAAAAGGTTCAAGCATCAAGTAAGGGCCTAAGACAATTTTCGGTTGACCAAAAAGTATATATAAGAAAATATAATAATAATATAGAGAAGTGGATGAAGGGAATAGTGGTGAAACAGAGTAGTGAAACAATATATGAGGTAAGAGCTGATGATGGGCTGGTGTATCGGCGTCATGTGGATCAAATCAGAGTGAGGAAAGATAACAGCCCAGTCCAGGACTCGGAGACTGAGCTTCCACAAGATCCCATGGGTAGTACACCAGAGAGATGGGTCAGGGATCAGTCACAGGAGTGTGATCCGCCCATTGTTATACCACCTCAAAGTGAGTGGAGGGATGTCATTGGATTCTGATTGTGTTCTGTTCCTTTACTTTTGTTGTTCTTGTTCACTCACAGAAAGTACTGTTGAGTAGTTGATTATATTCGAGAGATATATAAGTCTGATTAATGTTTTGGTGGAAAGGTGTTATGTTGGTACTTTGATTAGTGTTGTTTCTTGTTTAAAAAATAAATATTTAGTCTATGCTGTCATGGCGTTGTTTCATTTACTACAGCATCTTAATTGTAGAAAAATACATGTGAGGTTTTCTTATACCCGCCTCCCCCAACGTGATCTATCGTGATTTTTTCGAGACCGCCCCTTCCCCTATCGAACCTCACGTGTTTTGTGCACAAGCGCGTACCAATTGAAGGATACTGAGTAAGGCGTGATGATGCGCGTGCGATAGAGATAGGAAATGGCGTGTAAATATATACGAAATTATTTTTGATTAGCATCCTTACTTTGATATGTATACTATAGGTTCACATACTGTTTCTCTGGAGGTGGAAGTTCAAGATCTTCATCATTAATTGTCTGCACAAAAAGGTCATCTGACTTCATCCGTTCCTTCTGTACCCCTGATGGTGCTATGTAGATCTTTTCCCTGAAACCGATAGAACATAAATTAAAATTGTGGACATAAATATTTTTTACTAGCCTAGCAGTCTGTGGGTAAATATGATACAAGTATTATTATATACACATTAAATAATTTAATTTTGAGCTCAGGAAGTATTCGGTATTATAATATAGTACAGAACATAAATATTAAATCACTATTTTTATCTGTCATTAAATTTATAAATTTTAATTTCTCTTAATGCCACTCCACTCCCTAATAACTATACCATTCCAGAGCCTTAAGTTATTTGGACTTGCAATGTTTGGTTCAAAGTAGTAATTATTCTTATTTAATTAACTGTGTTAACAATAACATGAAAATCTTATTTAATAATAACATATCTTCTACTTCTTCAGCGTGTGTTCGCCCACCATTGGGCATACGCCTCTCCAATCTCTCCCCATTTTGAGCGATTGTTAGTCTCCCTTATCCAGACTGGTCCCGCAGTCTCCTTTCTGTCATCGGACCAACGGGCGGGTGGTCTGCCTACACTTCTTCTGCCTAGTCAGGGTCAATAATTTCATATCTAGTAATAATAAATAAATAAAAATAAAATAAAAAGCCTTTTATTTCCTTTTGTTATACATAAGTTTGTTAATAAATTTTTGTTGATTATTTTGTAGGAACCCGTTAGGTGAAGGCCTCTTCCAAAGATATCCATTTTTCACGGTCTTGTGCTATTCTTTTCCAATTTGGACCAGCAATTCTTTTCATGTCTTCCTCCCAGCGCATGTTTGGTTTGCCTTTTCGGCGCTTACCGTCTGGGCCTTTCCAGTTCGTGACTATGGCTGTCCATCTGTGGTCTTTAAGGCGAGCCACATGTCCAGCCCATCTCCATTTTAGCTTTCTAGCGTGTTCTAGAGCATCTATTGCTTTTATTGTTGCTTTTATTTTACTATGTCTTATCTTTTGTATCTTTTTTATGTTCAACATGCTTCGTTCCATTCCCCTCTGGCAAGTAATAATTTTATTTTTTATTTTTTCTGTGAACTTCCATGTCTGGCAAGCATATGTTAAGCTGGGGATGAGGCAGGTGTCCATAGCCTTCTTTTTAAGAGTTATTGGCATGCTACTTTTAAATATTTCTTTATAAGACCAATATTTGTTCCATGTATTTTTGATTCTTCTGTCAACTTCTAGTTCATTGTTCTTGTTGTTGAAACCAATCTGCTTTCCTAAGTACAGTACCGGTCAAAAGTTTAAGTTCACTCTGCGAAATAAGGTTATCATATTTAATTATGTTCAAATATAGAATATGTTTTGAATTTCAAACGTTTAATTGTTTCCACGACTACCAAATAACAATAAAAATACCTCTTGGAGGAATCGTTTTATGTTATTCGGAAAATTTGATCCATTTAATATTTTTGTTCCGTATTTCCTATGAGATTTCGTGAAGTTAGAAATCATTTAAAATGGGTCGCAAAGCCGATTTTAGTGTCGAAACTCGTGCTGTTATTGTAACTCTGTCAAATGAGGGCTACACGACGCGGAAAATCGCTGAAAAAATGAAGGTTTCTCAAACCGCTGTCGTGAGTACTTTGAAACGAAAACAAAAAACCGGTCTTAATTGCAGTCGATCTCGATCAGGTAGGCCAAAAGTCACGTCTAAAAGTGAAGACCAATTTATTTGCGTGCAGAGCAAACGCCAACGTACTCTAACTGCTCCAGAAATTTGCGAAGAACTCAACGCCACCCGAGAACAGCGAGTATCGGTTTCGACAGTGCAACGGCGTCTGCGAAACTATGGTCTAAAAGGTCGTATTGCTGCCAAAAAACCCTTGTTACGTAGTCAGAATAAAGTTAAGAGGTTGAAATGGGCCCAGAAACACAAAAACTGGACGTCTGAACAGTGGTCTAAAGTTTTATTTTCTGACGAATCGAAGTTTGAAATTTTTGGAGGGAGACGTCGTCAATATGTTCGACGACAAGTAGGCGAACGAATGATAAAGCAATGCGTGATGCCAACAGTGAAGCACGGTGGAGGATCAGTTATGGTCTGGGGATGCTTTGCGGGTGATAAAGTTGGTGATCTCGTGAGAGTCAATGGCATAATGGATAAGAAAATGTATCATAACATTTTGCAACGTCACGCTTTTCCATCTGGAAAACGGATTGTAGGCAGAGGTTTTGTTTTCCAACAAGACAACGATCCCAAGCATACGTCGAAGTTGTGCAAAAACTACATTTCATCCAAAGAGAACCAAAAAGAATTAAAATATATGGATTGGCCTCCTCAATCGCCCGACCTCAATCCGATTGAGTTGTTATGGGATGAATTGGACAGGAGTGTGAGAAAAATGCGGCCAACTAATAAAGAACAGCTTTGGGAATACCTATACATTTGTTGGAATAAAATTTCGACATCAACACTGCAAAAACTAATTACGCGAATGCCGAAAGTGTGTATGGCAGCATTGAAAGCAAAAGGCGGATATTTTGAAGAGTCTAAAGTTGGCAAAAACTGATCTTTTTTATTTAATTGTGGTTTTAAATTAGAGAATTACCTTTAATTTATTATGTAATAAAAGATTATTAAATACTTTTATTAGTACATTGTGTTATAGCTTCATTTAACCGAATTTACAGAGTGAACTTAAACTTTTGACCGGTACTGTATATATAGCTTTCAACATAGTCTAATGGTTTGTTGTCTACAATGATATCTATTTGTTTTGAGTTGGTCATGGTTTTTGTTTTATTTATATTCATCTCCAGTCCTACTTGTTTGCTTGCATTTTGGAGACCATCTATCATGGATTGCAGGTTTCGGGACGATTCCGCGAGCAGCACCAGGTCGTCTGCGAATCTGAGGTGGCTGAGATATTTCCCTTTGATAAATAGGCCTTGGTTTTTCCATTTTAAGCTGCATATGACGTTCTCTAGTACGGCAATGAAAATAGTTGGTGATAAGGGGTCACCTTGACGGACTCCTCTTTCCACTGGAAAGGCCGGACCCATGGTTTCCAGCTTCACTCTGCTGCTGCCTTTTTTGTAGATGTTTTTAAATATATTTATGTATCCACTTTCTATATCTAGTAATAACATAAGTTAACTTACCCATCTTTTATGGAGATGCCACCACCAGTTCCCGTCACCCATCCTAAATGATAGAACTGATTGCACAGCTCTGGGATAAGGTTGCGAGGATGCTCCTAAAACATATTAAAAACCGTTGAGATTAATACTTTGTACTAATGAAGAATGTTATTTTTCCTGCTTTGTTTTGATTTTTGTACAATAATAGGTTTTACTACTACTACTTATTAGGAGTGCAGGTTCCAAAATCTGAACCGTCATGTAGCTGAGATATTCTAGGAATCTAGGATTATCAGAAAAAATCTATGTCTTATCAGTTATCTCCAAAGTAGCATTTCCATTCTAACACGTAATAAAATAAACTTACTGGTCCGTACGCTGACATTGTTACCGAGGCACTGAGGCAAACTAAACGTTATCTTATCTCTATTTTACTAAACTAAGTAGACAAAACATTACGAAGAGTAAGTGTAATAAAAATAAAACAATATAAACATAAGTGATAGTGCGATAAGAGGATATATATTTTTAATCAAAACGTCAATGTCAAAATACAAACGTCAGAATCAGGCACGTTCGAATTCCACGTAACTTAAAACTACCATTTCTAAATTTTTATCAATTTTTATGATCTAACAAACATTGAAGTTCACTGATTCACACAAATTTCTACTTGCCTAAAACAAGATAAAATAAACACTAGCAAACAATTGTATATGCTGTGCCCTTTTTTTTAATTGCGACATTTTAAAAGCCGTCTGTAACCTGTAACAGACGGGCGTAGCCTTCGAGCAACACCGGCTTCCGACACGTCGGAAGGGAGGGGCCCAAGCGATATCTCACCGTACAAATCTTTCTGCCATTTTTCGCGGGGGGAAGGTGCACACAGTCGCACTTCTCACACACTTACATACAAAATCCAATCAGAGGCCCTACCGCGAATCACGTTCGACGTGTTGCCTCTCTATGGCACTTGTAAATTCATACGTAAGTGTGACAGGGAGGCAACACGTCAAACGTGGTTCGCGGTAGGCCCTCTGTAATGACGACATAAATACATAGAAAATGACACACGTCAAAGACAAATCTTGCAAACCTCGTTCTCTTTTTGTGTACGGACGAGTGACTAGTGTCACAACACGCACACTAACACATTTTCGTTGAAGTATGTCATTGTATTCTGAGAGATGAGAAGTCGGATTTGTCGCTCGACCGATCCGCAATTTGTACTGAGCGAGCAAAATCGATAAATCCAACAAATACTTGAGACTAAACTATAATAATTGTATTTAAATGTAATTAAACGTATGATATGTAAAAAAAAATATTACATGTGAAATGTAACACTTTCTTTTTGTAAAATTGATGTCCCCGACCTCTTTTTATAGCAAAAAACCGAGCAAACAGGCATTTTTGTGCAGCAGTGTTCACGCGCGCGTCTGGACTCGGTCTAGTGAAAAATCCAAGTGCAACTAGTTTTATTACCCGCGCTAGATTAAATTGACGCGCGAATCTTGTACCTCGGCAGAGGGGAAATAGTGCGAATGCCGTCTCCCTTCCGTGTTGCTCGAAGGGCGTAGCGGATCGAGTGGAAAGTGGTCCACCGTATGTACGCCCATTAAGAACCCAGCTATAAGTGAGAGCGAGAGAGAGATATATTGAACATGTGTTGAACGGACCACGGACGTCGCGATCCGGTACGCCCGTCTGTTACAGCTTTGACGTTTGACAACGGGTTTGGCGCGAAGAGGACACAAAGCTGGAAAAAACTCCGCGCGAACGAACTCATTGAAAAATAAGTAATTAATCTGAGTTTATTTGATCTAGTTCATAGTTAAGGCAAAGTTAAAATAAGCGAACTGATTTCTAATAATACCGTATAAATTTATAGTTTGCTCGGTGTTAAATTGTTCGTGTTGTTTTGGTGTTTTTCTTCTCGTACTGGCCACTAAGAACTGCTTTAAACTTTTATCTTTACCTATCAAGATAACCTGACAATGGTGTCACCTTCAGTCACACTTATTTATAACAACAATGTAAAAATTATTTGTTTATAGTGCATGAAAACTAATTAAAACACAAAGTACCAATTTTTGCACTCCAGATTTCGCTACATCTTTTAAGTTGCACGTAAGTTTTAAACGCGTATTTACATAGACGTATTTAAACCCAAAGTATATAAATCATTGATACATTTTGTATAATCGTAAAACTTCTTCGCACTATATATATTTCGCAAATAATAAGGTCATTGCGTCAGTTCACCGTCCATTGCCCTGTTTCCGTCCACTTGCGGTATTGTAGTTGCCACAGATAATTGTGTATTATAATCATACGCAAATCTTGAATATAGAGATTCAAGTAAGGATTCAAGAATTACTGGCCTTACAAATTAGTATTCTCGCGTCCGCACCTCATTTTATCAGTAATATCGGTCATTATCCGCCGTTGAATTCGGCGAGCCAAATTGGTATTTGCGTCCGCACCTCCTGATTTGATCGGGCAATTGAAATCAGATTGGCGAAAAATTTACTAATCTGGATACGCCTTAAGAAATTAGAAAAAGTTAAGATAGAAAACAACGTATATCACGTTGTTTTCTAACTAAGTAAGTAAAGTACCTGTAAGTATAGGTACCTAACTCTAATATTCTTAATTCGTACAGTGTATCTTGTGACTTCGATGAGCGATCACAAAAAACAAGAAGTACGAAGCATTATAAGATATTTCATGAATTATTAGTGTTATTACCAATATCTACCTTTTCGTATTATACCTACCTATACTATGCTATGCTATTAATAAGAGGGACTGAGAAGTAAGATAGCTTTCACTGTCCCTCTCAGTAGAATACGTCCTGAAATAGTTATTTGTTTTACAAGGGGGCAAAGTTGTTGTTTAACCGCTCGTGCTAATATTGATACCCGAGCAAGCGAAAGATTCCAAAATTGAACCACGAGCGTAGCGAGTGGTTCGAAAAATGGAATCTTGAGCGTTGCGAGGGTTTCAAAGCACGAGGGTTAAACAAAATTTGCCTCCGAGTGAAACACAAAATTTTTCACCACACCAACCCGAAGCAAATAGTACATGTAAAACATCAAACAAAATCAAACCAAATCAAATCCAAATGAATGTTATTAAGTACCTATTTATCATCCAAAATCATCATTTAAAAGTCAATTCTACTTGCAAACATAAGACAACCACTCAAAATCTGCATTTGTTTACTTTGCCTCACATGTGAATAAAATGCAACTTTGCTATCAGTTTTTGAAGTGCAAAGTCAGCCTTTCCGAGCTGGTGTGGTGAAAAAGAACCAATATATGTAATAAATAAATAAAGTACTTTTTTAATTGGCTATAAATATCTTTTTTTATAGGCATGTAACGTTTAGAAAAAGGCGCGAAATTCAAATTTTGTATGGGACGATAACCCTTCGCGCCTACATTTTTTAAATTTGCCGCCTTTTTTTACTGACTGCTTGACAGGTAAACATGCGCGAAGTCCCAGAGTGTTTCGCGCGCCGATACCAAGCCATGGACGCGCTGGTTAAAGATCTGAGTTCGGAGACAACCCAGTCCAACGAGACTGGCGACCCTGACGCGAAAGACGATTACGGTTTAAAACTCATGTGCAAATTTTGGAATATTCTGAAAGAGGATCCTGTCTGTGATTTGCAGGTAAACACTTTATATAAGGTCATGGTCATGTATTATTTGTCAGTAGAAAAAGGATAGGTACAGGGTGGCTAAAAACTAACTACTTTCCCGTTGCCAGTGAGGTTTTGGCATTATACTGAGTACTTTTACTATGGGACCAACCCCGAAAGCGCCAAAAAAAAAAATTGGCTGTTAGGTAAAACTTTTTTTCCCGATTTCGGGGTTGGTCCCATAGTAAAAGTTGCTCATTATAATCTCAAAACCTCCCTGGCAACGGAAATGCAGTTATTTTTGGCCACCGTGTATATTATGTCATAATATACCTTTTTTTTTTTTTCGATGTGGGAATGCCGTTACGCATCGTCCCCCTGGTCCCGAGGTGGGCCCAATGTGGGGGGTATGTGGGACTCTCACCTCCCAGCTCTCTTCAATTGTGAAGAGAGGGGAGGAGCCTACCCACTAAACCCACACCGGCGTTTCCCGCAATATGCCGTTTGGGGAGGCGTCCTGGGATCGCGAACATTCTACCAGGACATGTCATAATATACCTATACCTACCTACTGTTGAACTGATACCATAGATTACCTAATACATACATACCTACTCTTATTACTTAAATAATAAAAGAGTGGTAACTCTACACATGTTTTCTTGGGGAAACGCGAGTTCTTCCTGTTTTTACTAGGTACCTCATAATTAATTTTCTGTTTAGAATGTAATTCAACAGAGGGCAGAAAGAGGAAATAGTGGCATATATGGGTCACAGTTCTCGTGCTACCAAGTGGGTAAAAATCCATCAAAAGGGTAAGTTTTATGATTTACCTACTTAGGGTCGGTTGCACCAAAATGTTCGTATCGTTAAAGAGTTCGCTAAATTTTTATGTAGGTATGGAAAGTTTCATAGTAAAGCGCCGGGGCGCGCCGGCTGACGTTGATCAGTCCGTCAAATGTGGTTGGTGCAACTGGCCCTTAGTGTTAAATTCCATGGCAATGTAGATCGCAAGAGACGTACGAGTACCATTACCTATATACCGTGTTTTTATTGAATTCCGTTAACTTCGGGGTATGTTTAAGTACGTTTAAGAGAACTAAATGGCATAGTTAATTTTCAAAAAAAAATATATTTTTTGCTTTTTTTATAAAAAAAAAATTAAGTTTAAAAAGTAATTAAATGTAGCATATAGCGTTGTTGTAACACGGGCATTACATTTAACTCAACCAAACAATTGAAATCTGTGACATATCAATGTCATTTTGATCATCGATCGACCGAGATTGTACTTAAGTTTAGTAGCAAATGTATGAACTCTTTCTAAACACTAATCAATATGTATACCGGCCCTAAGGCAAGTGTACACGCTTGTAGAGGCCTTATAGGAAAAAAATAAATTATTGATTTGCTCCGAAATAGAGTTAAATAGAATATCGGTGTCTTTGAGAAAGTTACTTAATTTAAGCTCAGGAATGCACCCTTGAAATTAACGGAAATAAAAAAAAAACACGGTGTATAATTATGCTTCGGCCACATCCGTCTCTTTTGTGAATTGTATACCTGCCGGATTCGAACTTTAAGATACTTACGTCAAATATTATGATTCTAGGAGTATAGACGTAATATTTTGCGTACCTACATCTTAAAACTCGAATCGGGCCGAAGATATTCATTGTGAAAACTTATGCACATACCTACATTGTCATCTTATATGTACAGACAGCATAAAATAGATAGTAATGGCCCAATATGCCGAATATATGCACATCTTTATTTCTACAGTGATGACGATATTCTACCTCGAAATCATATTAGTACCTACCTACCTATTTAGTACTTTGGGGACCTTTTACATCTCCAATTGTAATGTAGGTATTATTAACCATTATTTATCGTATGGCGGTTACACACTGGTTAAAATATATACAAATATTACAGGAAGTATTCAAAATTTACAATTATGCAGAGACTATTCATAATATCTGTAACCATAGAGACTATTCATAATATCTGTTATATTGTAGTATTTTTAGAAGGGCAGATGGTTACCGCATTCGTAAAACTTGTGCCTATGTAAGTTCTTGGAATTAGGTCAGTGAGCGTAGGTACTCCAGGCTCCCCAAGGGTGCCGTGATGATAACGCTAGAAGGATGATGATGAAGGGTTTTGAACTTTTACCGTCACAAATACGAGACCTTGGAGCTTGGTGGCGTTTTATATGTAAAACTTTGTAAATATTTACAATTACGATTTCGTTCTTTGCCTATGCCTACTATGAATCATACTAGACGGGCCCGCAGCTCCGCTCGCGTAAATGAAATAAAGAGTTCGTCTTATGTTTAGTTAAATACCGATGTTATTATGTATTGAACCCTGCCAGGGTTTATAACAGAACTGTGATAGGGAGGGACTTCTTATTTGTAACCGATATTTGGATAACTTACTTCGCAAATTTCTCAAAAAATTATGTGATTTGATAAAAGGGAAGATTATTAAATATATTAAGAACGGGTCACTCACGTATTTTAAGTCGAAAAACAATATATCTGTCTGTTTAATATGTCTGTGTCTCACGGAAGTTTTGTTATTAAAAGGGAAGATTGTATTTTTTCATCTACACGTATTTATTTAAAACTTGTTTCAAGATAAAATTATTATTTGTTCTTATAAGCCTAGTTGCAAAAACGTTCATTAGATTAATTTTCGCCTTAAGGGCCCCCCCACATCTGGCGTCTTTCGAGCGTCGGCGTCTACAATTCTATGGCCGACGTCGACGCAACGTCGACGCAGCGTCGACGCAACTGCGCAGCGACGTCATTTTCCATAGCGCTGGACCGACGCCGACGCTCGAAAGATGTCAGATGTGGGGGGGCCCTTAAGGGCGGTGGTCGTCCATATTCGTATCGCCTTTTCATACAAACATAGGTAGTCTAGTCCTCTTGGTCTTGCGATAGCTCTCGCCAGTCGCCATGGCCGAGGTTGAGCAGGTCTTGAGCAACTACGTCGTTTCAGCGGTACCTAGGACGTCCACTCGGGCGTCTCCCATTTTGTTGTCCCAAGTACCTGCGCTCTCTTCACGGCACGATCCTCTCCCATTCTCTCTAAGTGTCCGAGCCACCACTGAATTTAGCCGCTTTTGTCTCTCAATATTTCGCCACAATATCGGACCACATCCTTATTTCTATGGCAACAAAATTATATTACGATATTTGGCTGACTGCTGACTGTATATTTGCTTATTTTTATCAGGTCGCTCAATAATATCTGAACATGCACTTTAATCTACCTACATAACTTACTATCAACTTTGTATTTTTGGCCCATCTCAGCATTCTTAGCCCGTTCCCCGGACGAATGGCAATGTTTGCCGAAGCCGTGAAAGTCAATCTGAATAATATAACTCAAAAATAAATTTAAAACAACAAAATACAAATTGATAACAATAATATAGTAATTACTTTGATTGATAAGAATGATAAGTCATATATGACATAAATCACTCGTATGGGCTCTATAGACTAAGGTTGAGGTTGACAGCACTTTTTATTTTACTTCGTGTAAAAAAACTCAGAAATACCTGTATACCAACATGACAAACATAATTTAGTTTACTTTAAGGTGGATGTCTAGGGATGGGATGCCGATTATCAGCCAAAAGATGGCGTCACTGTGCACGAATTGTGGATTTTCACTATTTCTCCCAAAATACAAAGTTTCATAAGATGTGTTGATATGTGCGAAAACTATAAAAAATACTACATCCAAATCGAGACATGTTCAACTCAACATTGTCTCATTTCGTTATTACCGGAATCCAACTGCAAAATATTGCAATTTCTTGCATTCACGCACACTTACATACCTAAAGTCAGTGTCAAATGTCAGTAGATTTGGAATGTTACAATAAAGTATCCTAGAGGGCGCAGTGCAGCGCATGAAATTTTATTTTTTGTAAAAACAATTTAGAATTTAAATTCTTATTTGTGACATTGACAAGTAACTTGGAACCAACTGGAATTTTGAAACGTAAATTGTCATGTGCTTGTGGCACCCACAACATCTGTTTTGAATAAATTTAAGCTAGTTACAATGATTCTGGGTTCAAATCACGACGGTGCTTATTTTTTTTGTTTTTTATTTTTATTTTATGAAAAGTTTTATAATTTATATATTGTTATTCTTATTATCAATTGAAAATGACGCAAATTATATTAGGTACCTAAAATTAAAAAAACGCTTTTAACGTTACCTTAGTAGTAACGTAACACTACTAAGCTGGCGTGTGAGTCACATTGTTGGGGAAGAAATGAGAAACAGAAAAAATCAAAATATATCGTTCTTTAAACACAATAAAATATTGTGATTATGATGGGATGTGAACTCGTTCATTTAGGTATACCTTATATATTGTTGTACATAATTATAATTATGTTTCCTTACGTTTATACAGCAGTCAGCCTTACTTTCTGTACCTATCGTAAATATCGTAGTCATTGTTGGTCAGTCCTAAAAACTATACCTAACTATAGTTCGTTTTTTTAAGCATTAGAAAGAACTACAAAGAAGGTAAGCGATCTTGACATGTCTTTTAATAGAAAAACGTTTTTAAAAAATCGGTAACTATTACTTATGAAAGCAGAAGATTATAAATGATCGTATTAGATTCATAATTGTTACATATTTGCCGTAACTTATTTTTAAAATGTGTTTTTCAATTAAAAGACGCATCAAGATTGTTTACCTTATTTCTAAAGCTAAAAAAAACGAACTATAAAGTAAGTAAGTATACCTTTACCTACATTTTATTGAAATTATACATAGTTACCATTTTACATAAACACCTAATGTTCTATCTAGATAGGTTTTTAGAAAATGCAATGCTAAAGGATATTGAGAGCATTTCCACGCTGGATGACTATATGGTCAGCCTTTCCACCTTTTCTAATATATATATACCTATTAAAACTAATTTAGAGTTAAAATAAATACTATACATTATATTATTATTTAGAAAAACAGTACTTAACCGTTTTAGTTAAGTTTTTAAAATGTACCTCCAACTTTTCCGTCCCCGTTGTCTAAGAGAACTAAGAGCCCGACCCGACAACCACGGAGACTACGCCATCGGAACGTTGGAACTCGGAGGTAAATTTTAAAAACTTAATTATACGCGATTAGGTAAGTCCCGTTTGATAATGATTAAAAATCGTAAAATAATCATGTGATAAAAAATAAGGTCATAAAAAGCCAAAAAAATGAATTAAAATAAATACAAAAAGAAATGAGTCTTTGTTCGTGGTTTGAACCCTGTCATGCTGTTCAACTTATTAGACTTATACTCATTAGCTAAAAGCCACTAGACCATTTGACCATAGTAGACCCGGGCGAAATATGCCTTCTTATTTAAGTAAGTAACCCATTACTGTCAAAAATATCAAGTTTGAATTGATTTGAAATATAATTTTTCATTGTCGAATTATTGACATCCAAACGTTGCGAGCATGTTGCCCTTTAAACCAATTGGCAACGTCGCGCGGGGAAACCTTCTATAAATGTATGTCCTTTTATATTTTGTTATTTATGAATTTATGACGATTCTTCTAATACTTATGTTGCAAATTGATTAAATTATCGAGAGAAAAATGCTAATGCAAAGAAAACAAGAAATATCCGTTTCATTTCGCATGCTATGAAAGACGGTCATTGTTGTTGTAAAAGGTGTGCAGGAAATGATAGGGTAGACCGGGGGCAATAGTACCATTTTTTGGATAATGGTTCCTAGTTCAGAATGTATAGGAATTGAACCAAAACTGTACGTACCTACATATGAAATAGTAGGTTATTGATTTACGTATTTTTGAGGGTAATTGTTGTTAACGGTAAGAATATGGTAGAAAATCCCGTTTTTGGTCAATGATTCCTTGTGTTACAATTAGGGCTTGCAATATCGGATGGTCTCCAATTCCGGAACTGATTTTCGATATTGGATTCGAATTCCGGAATTCCGGAACTGGTTCCGGAATTAGGGGTTATCGTATTTTACTTATTTTTTTTTGTAAAATCCAACAAAAAATGTGAAATTCTGATACTTTACGTTTATTAAAGTTAATATTGTGCGTGCGTTATGACAAGTCACACCGCTTGCTTGAGGTGTTTTTTTTTTCCAATTCATAAATAAATGTACGTTTACGTGTCTGATGAGCGAATGCTCTTTAAGGAACCTTAAACTAACATATCTCATAGTAAGATAATCGCTACTCACAATTATGACAAGTGTAACTCAATTCTTGGCCCCTATTTCACCAAGCCGACAGTGACATATGTCGAGTGTCAATTGCCAAGTGACAGGTGACAAGTGACAATTTAGTAGACTGTTTTTGTATAGAAATGCTTATAAACTTGACACGCCTTTAGTTACAATTGTCAATCTTTCATTTAATGACAATGATTTGATGAATCAAGAGTAGTTTTTATAAGTCGACATGTTTGTCAATTTGTCGGTAATTCTTGACATGAAATCGGAGCTGTGTCAGGCTTAGGTGACAATTGTAGTGTTTTCGTTGTTAGCAAACCCCGTTATTGGCAAACGTTGGCAAAACAAACTTTGTACCCTAAATTCGCCTTTAGGGTACAAATAAAAATCGCTTTTAAATTCTTCTTAACAAGCATGAAATCATAATAACACTATAAATAGTAATTGTTGCCTACGAAGGCGTTTAGTACTTCAACATTTAGGATTTGGAATAAGTTTCAGTATAGTTTTGATTGAGTTGGGGACAGGTAGCGAAATTAGGTATGTTTAGGTAAATAGGTAGGTATTGTTTTTTTTATAATTTACTTGGGCGAAGTTGGGCACTAACGGTAAAGTTAGGGTTTTGGTTAGAAAATGAATCTACGCGAAAGTAACAGAGGTGACATTCTTATACAAGGGAATACATAAAGTAGGTAAGAATAGATTTCTACTTTGACGTCACTGCACTTGCATTTGCAGAAAAAATAACTTAAAAGTAACAAAAAAATAATGCTTTCACGCCTTGTCAACAAATAATGTAGGTACGCTGCATTAGGTGGGATTGGGATCTCAATCAATATCATGTTAGTGATGACAACACGGTACACAGAAAGCAATTAACGATATCTTGTCAAGAATTGACAAATATATCGACTAGTAAAAATTACCCTTGTTTCACAAAATAATTGTCATTAAATTTAAGATGGACAATTGTACCAAAATACCTGTCATGTTTATATGAAATTCTATACAAAACAATCTACAAAATTGTCACCTGTCACTTGTCAATTGTCACTCGACATATGTCACTGACAAATGTCGGTGTGGTAAAACAGAGGTCTGTCATTTTTTGACAATTGCCATACCTGTCGTAGTTGGTGAAATAGGGCCCTGGTCAGTACACTCTTCATGAGCCCACAATTGACAATTATCACATTGCACCCATGTTTCATTGGATCTGCTTATACTATAAGGCTCACCACAGACTAGGCAATAGTATTCTTCTACAGAATCCTCCTTGTCGTTGAATATTTTTTCCTTTTCCGGTCCCTTTCCCCTTGTCTATTACCTTGCCTTTTCCCTTCCCTTTTGCTTTTTCCGTCTCATATTTTTCCTTTATTTTTGGTTTCTCCTAATGCTTTTTTAATATTTTTGGTAACGTTGTTAAGGAGTCGTTTGTACCGCGGTGTCAATTGTAACGGTACAATTGTCCCCGGCTCACATAGTTACTAATGCCCCCGAGTACCCAAAATTACATAAAGTACTTATATTTCAATTCCTTTACCTAACTCATCCCCATACTGTCCCACAAAAGAAACTTTGATAACTAACTAATCATAATCTAATACCAATCTAACTCTAGGATTATTTGGTTTTGAATAATATGACAAAATATTTCTCGTAAATACTTACTTTGATCACTCGAAAACAAAAATGGTCTCCGCGCACCTCCGTTCCGCGTCGCAGCGAGCGGCCGACTAGTGTAGTGTAGTAAACGAAGCAAGTTGTTGTATGGAGACCCATGCATTAATTTCTCAGTCGATGAAATTTTGCTTGGTTATTGTATAGTATGAGCCGAAACTAACATATAAATATCCAAAAAAAAAACCACTCCTAAGTTAGGTATTTATACGTAAAAATACAAATCTGTTTATATATTGAACCGAGTAATTCCTCCGTCCAAAATTATTTTACCAAATAAGTTATTTGTATCAGTATCTGATACTAGAAAAAAATCTACAACTTTTGTCAAACATGAGAATATTTTTTTTACGATAATTCCTTTTTTGGCGCTCATTTTCATCGGAAAATTGCTCTGCCATTTTTTCCTTCTTATATGATCTTAGAATATAATTTGGCGTAGTGGGTAAGAAAATCCAAAAAAAATGCATACCCAAGTTTATGTATTTTAGAACTATAAAAAACTGAGAGTGGAAAATTTCTCAGCCTGATTTCTTTTTTAATATATACTAAGTAGTCACGTGTATACTTAAATCCAAAATATCCAAAAGAACTGTCATCCCTTGTACACCCCGCTCCTATACACTGCTCCCGATATGTTTAGTTTTGAATACGCTCGTTATTTTTTTGGATGTTTTTATAGTTGAATGGAAAGAAAACTGTGAACTTAATTCAATAAATAAAATGGATAGAGAAATTTTCCACAGCGAGTAAAAAGGCAATTTCTGAAAAAAAGTATAGTTACATGGTAAATTTTTTAGATTTTCAATTTGTATGTATAAATCGGCAATAAAATGGCATTCCAGTGAAAAAATTAGACTGAGCAATTTTCCGGTCCAAGCCACGCCAAAAAAATATATTTTGTTAATATTGGTATTTCTGCGGGGATTTTTTTTTGATATTTCATATATTGTTGCAATACGTTACATGAACATGTCCGGAGAAGAAAGTTTAAACGGAGCAATTTTCCTTAAAAAGATATTAACGATTTAAGACTTTAGGTATTTACTTAAATACTATTATTATTGTTCTTTGGAAATTTATACAATACTTTTTATTTATTGATACTTTATCATACTGTAAAGCTTTTTCTGGCTGAGGAATTACTGCGGGGTCCACTACCTTTATTTACTACACTAAGTGAGCGGGTCCAGACAAGTATTGGGCTTTATCGTATATACCCACATATTCATATTTCGTTGTAATTGTGAAGATAATAACGATGGTACTATTGCCCCGTGGTACTATTGCACCCGGTTTACCCTACGTTTCTGCACTAGAGCAGTTTAGGTTCCAATTCCAAGTACGATTTTATTATTCTTTTTACAATAAGGAATTGAAATTTGGGTATAAATGGATGTATAACAATTTCCATTCTGATATTTGACTCCCCATTCCATAAATAACGATATTACTTTTGGCCAAATTGTTAATTGAAAGTACCTACTCTCAAAAATACCTAGTATAAAAATGTATTTAAAAAACACATGCATTTTACTTTCCTTATATGCGAAATGAAAAGTAGAGTGTTTTAACTCGGGTGAAAGGCAACATTTTTGAAAAAAATTTCAACAAGAAATGATCACTTGGTTAATAATCTACTAATGTTATTGTTATGCACAAGTAGAACATATAGAATCTTGTTTATTTACAAGAAGATGACATTTTTTTCCACATACCTATATATTTTTGAGAAAAATATAGCTAGGTATTTTAGTTTAAAAATCATTGTTACAATAAATATAGGCTTTTCCAGCGAACATTTATATTTCTGCCGAACCGAAAGCAGAATTCACAAGGCTTTTCGGTGGACGACCGTTACGCGAATGATTGTTTGGACTGACCTTTCTATTAAATGTATAGTTATATAAATGTATTTTATTGTGTAATAATCATAATAATTATTAAGTTATATTAAATCTGGGAATGAAATTATATCAGAAAGGAGACTCTTAAATGAGTATACTCGTAACATGCTTTGTGCATTAAATATATCTCCCTCTATTGAGTGAAAATAAAACAAAATACACAGGTAATCTGTGTTGCGGTTTTAAAGTGCCATCTGTTACACCTTTGATAAATTAAAAATGATTGCTTGTCAAATGAAGTCGCCATGTTAGAATTACACCTACACTATAAGCATCACTCACACAAACAAGCAATGGGGCAAATTTTTACCAATATTCAAAGGCTTTTTTCTTAATAATTTTAATCAAAATCTAGTATTTTTTTACGTTCTGCGAAGACAGAAATATATATACTACCCAAACATTACATATACAAGTGAAGAAACCCTATATAATAGGAGCTAGGGTGCCAAGAAAGTTGTATGAAAATCGAGCAAGGAGAACCACCTTAACTTACGGATTTTTTGGTCTAATCTGTAGCACCGCCAAACGAAAGCAACCGAGAGTTGCCGAGAGATGGCCGAATAAAGTTATTTTGAAAATTTCATTTGCTTATTGTAAATTAAATACGCATCGAAAGCGATAAATTTTATGTTCTAGTTATATTCTCATATTTAGATAATAGATTGGAACAGTTTTTTCTTATCATACGTGCGTCGTATTCGAGAAACGTGTCAAAAACTTTTTTAGAAATTTGTAAGGCGCCATCTCGCTTCTTCTCTCGTTTTTTATCCCGTTCTGGTTTTTCAATTTTATATATATGATGATTGTTAGAATGAAAAGCAAACAGCGATATTGCAACGTAGTAGATATTGTAGTGGTAGTGATAACACGCAACTCATATAATAAATTATGCAAAAGAATTACTTACATTCGTGCAAACTTTATCTCCACACAGAACATGTGGCAAATCTTCCTGTCCAAAAACCGTCGATCCCGAATCCAAAGCATCAGCCACTTCGTGTTGTAAGAAAAAACCTAAGCCGGAGAGTCCGTGTGGGACTTGCTGTCACATATGTGGCCCTCCACCACCTCCACTAGAGACGCCTCTTTCACAGGCGCTAACTAACATGAAGCGGGTAAACTATTTTTTTATGTTGGGTTTGGAAGCTTTTCTACTATGCCGTGTTAACGACACCAATGCTACTTGATTGCAGTTGCTAGCTATACTTCGTTTTTTTAGCATTAGAAATTAGGTAAACGATCTTGATGTGTCTTAATTGAAAAACACATTTTAAAAATAAGTTACGGCAAATATGTAACAATTATGCACGTATGAATCTAATACGATCATTTATATTCTTCTGCTTTCATAAGTAATAGTTATTGATTTTTACAAAGCGTTTTTCAATTAAAAGACATGCCAAGATCGCTTACCTTCTTTGAAGTTCTTTCTAATGCTAAAAAAAACGAACTATAGGGCATATGGTTTGGTCTATTTCACCTACTTAACAACAATTATCATTGTCAACAAGTAAAGAGACAAATAACTTGGTACTATCTATATCTAAGTTTATGTTGTCTATGCTGTTGTATTATTGTATAATTATAATTCCATGAAATTTAAATTAAAATCGTAGTCTATAAGTTTCGGTTTATACGCCTCGATTCGGAAAATGAATCTAGACTCTTCTACTACTTCTACTACTTTTTTTTCTACTACTTTTCTTCTTCTTCTTTTCTTCTTCTTTCTTTCTTTCTTTTTTTTCTACTAGACTTCAACAAGTTACGATATGGATAATTTATATTTATTTATATTTATAAAATAAAAAAAATAAAATAAAATTTAAAGATATTTGTAAGATAGATATGTCAAATTTGACGTTTCCGCGATTCTGGAGGTCCTCTTGAACGATTTCGACAAGTTATGACTTACAGCCGTATTCGAACAATGAGATACGTCAAATACTAGATATTGAAACGATATGGATTAGATGTGTCAGTGTCAAAAGTGACGTTTTTGTTTGAAGAAATGTCAATTTTGACACTTGTTTGACACTGACATATCGTTTCAATGTCGTTTCGATATCTATCTATTGTAGATCTAGTTGATCTCTAAATCGTCTCTAGATCTTGTGATTATCTCGAAATCCGAATAGGCCTGATAGTATCTTGTAATACAGTCAAAGAATTTAATTTCCGACCCATTTCGTACTTTGTCACAGTGACAATCAATATGAAAGCCGCTAGAGACCTCATACGGTTGTCACTGTGACAAAGTACAAAATGCTAGTAAATTAAATTCTTTGACTGTACATAGTCAATTTAGTTGGTATAAAAATAATATTTGTACGCCAGCACAGAAAACCGCCTAGGGGTTGGTCTGTGTACGCCAGTCATGGCAATGATGGGATGACTTGGCATGTAGTACAAAAACAAAAATGTAACACCTAGCTAGGTATACGCTTGTTTGGTGCAAATAAACATTCATTCATTCATGTTGCTCGGTGACAAACATAGTAGATAAGTATAATAGTAAGTAAGTTAATAGTAAGCGGGGCCACCCTGTAAGTACGTTGGACAGCTGATAGAAAGTGTAGTTAAAATAGCCTCAATGCCACTAGATTGCTTAAACCTTCAAAAACTATGTAGTTAAACGAAATGTTTAAAAAGCTAGCCTGGCTGGTCGACAAATTAAACGGAATATTTTAAGCTAGAGGTGTTTTCTCGTCGAAGCTTTCCCCCTGTATATATGTATTATTCAATGTCATTGGAAAAATATATACAGGGCATCCCACGGCTATGCCACATGGAGGGAAAGTACCCTAAATATTGTAGATGGAACATTTTACTGAAAGAAGACATTATTTTAATTTAAAAAACAATTTAAACTGCATTCATAGATTTTTAATAATTACATGGTTGAACCGGGAATCGAACCCGCCGCACGAGAAAAAAAAATAACCCTGTAGCTTTATCATACCGATCGAAAGGCTTGATCATAAGGATTATTTTTTGCTAAATAACATAGTGTCAGAAACAAAAGGAAGACCATGAATTTTAACATTTGATGTGAAATTTAGCGAAATAATCAAAAGAGTGCGGCTTTGTATTCAACAGAATGAGACTACATTTTGAGCATTTGATAAATTAAATTAATTAATTTTGAATTAAAAATGTTAAAATTCATGGGCTTCCTTTTATTTCCGACACTATGTTATTTAGCAAAAAATAATCCTTATGATCAAGCCTTTCGATCGGTATGATAAAGCTACAGGGTGACTTTTTTTCTCGTGCGGCGGGTTCGATTCCCGGCTCAACCATGTAATTATTTAAAAACCTATGAATGCAGTTTAAATTGTTTTTTAAATTAAAATAATGTCTTCTTTCAGTAAAATGTTCCATCTACAATATTTAGGGTACTTTCCCTCCATGTGGCATAGCCGTGGGACGCCCTGTATAGGTAACTATGCGTTATCAGAAAACGGAGCCACAGCCTTATCTGGCAGGCTAAAACCAGCCCTTCCTTATTATTTGAATTTATGACGTAATCATCTAATTTAGGCTGCTTCAACGGAGAAAAGATGTTACGAGAAAGCAACAGAGCTATTGAGTGTTCAAGAACACTTAAAGGCGCAAATCAGTCGGTTAGAACAAAGAGAACAGGAAGAGATTAAGCTATTGAATGAGGCAGATACCATTTGGAAGGCCATGGAGAACGAATACAAGCAGAAGCTAGAACAGTCAAAGAAAAGACAAGAGGAACTACTAAAAGAGGTAGTCGATTAATGTAATATGAAAACATAAAATTAATTCCCCATTTTATTAGGGTTTCGTAGTCACATAGGAACCCTTATGCCTAGTTTTGCCATGTCCGTCTGTCCGTCCGCGGCTATTTGCTCCGTGATCGTTAGTGTTAGAAAGCTGCTATTTAGCATGGATACATATATAAATCATGCATGCATGCACGACAGAATGTTAAAGCAAAAACTACAATAAAAAAATTTTTAGGGTACCACCCATACAAATGATAATTTTACCCAAGGGTGTGGGGTATCCTTGGATAGTATTAAAAAATATGAAATAAACGCAGCAGCAAGCAATGCAGTAAGGTTAAAAAGTGCATACATCTCTTGGTAGTACATGATACTATTATTTTCTTACTAATAGCCCGCGTTTAGCCTATTCGACATAATGGTAACTACGGAACCCTACACTGAGCACTGAGTGTGAGCCCGGAATGCCCTTGGCCGATTTTTTAGATAGTGGTAGTGAAATCCACACGTTTAGTTAAACTCTGTTGAGTTATTTGGTTCTTTAAAATAGTATTTGATTTGAAATATATTTATTGTCTAATGTCCACCAGCTAACCGTAGTCCAAGTGAGTGCAAGTAAGTGGAAAAAAAATAAAAAAAATCTTGAAGAACAGATGTCAACAATAGATAAATGCATACAAGAAATGAGAGATACATACAGAAATAAAACAAATGACATCAAAACCATACAAGCGGAGACGGCGGATTTAGAACAAAAACTTGTGAGAAATACGAATGACATAAAGACCGCATCGGCAACTCTTGAAGCCAAAAGAAAGTGTCATGATGTATGTTGTTAAATAATTTTAGCTGTTTCAAGTAATGCGAATAAGTGTGAGAATATTGTTTGTTTTTAGGATTGCATGAAGAAATTGACAGAGGAGTCAAAAAAGTTACAAATTGTAAAAAAAAATGAAGAACAACTAAAAAAAGAGAAAATTGAGAAAGGCGACGAATGTATTAAAGAAGCGAGAGAAGAATTAGCTCTGCTTTGCAGAGTTTTATTGAAAAAGAAGCTCGAAAATGAAGATCTCCGAGCAGAGGTCTGTAGAATGTAAAGTTTATTAATAGGTAGGTACCATAAAATGTGCCTACTTTTCTCCCCACTAGGTATTGTGCTGTGCTCCAACATTTTTTAAAGTATATGGTAACTATATCACAATCTCATTTAAATGTTACAATGTAATAGTAGTAATGGTCTACCTTAATCGGCATATACATCAACAACCCACGCAATATAATAAATTGAAAAAATATTTTTAATTTCGAATTTTGGAGTTAAATAAGTAGGCACATTTGACCCTAGTGTCCCTAGCAAGTCCCTAGTATGTATACAAAAAAGTCTAAGAAGTTTAAATAGGATTACAGATAAAACCAAAAGCTATGTCTATGTCAGTATATCTGGCATTGATTGACATTAGATTCACTTTGACCTGGTCTGTGAGGAAGATGTTTTTGCCGACCGGACCTGTACTTTTTGCTTAATGATTGCAGGCAAAAGCCATTGCGGAAGAAATAGATTTGCTTCAAACAACATGCGACAAATGTGGTGAAAAATGCAAAAACAAGGAGCAGTCTTTGAAATCGGAAATCGCTAAGTGTGAATCCGATATTAAAGAATTCAAATTGAAGTGTACCAAATGCCACGTATCATCTGATACAGATAATCTGAGAAAATATTGTACTGACTGCCCTAGGTGTAAAGAAGAAATGGAGATTTGTGCATACAGTGGTGACACATGTGAAGGACCACTGAAGCCATGTATTTGCGTGAATGTTAAAACCCATTTTATAAACAATGTGTTTGACAATATGCAGACAGTATTAGAAAGGCAAATTAATACTAAACCTGGTAAAGTTGTGGCAGCTCAAGTTTTGGAATGCTTGCAAAAAAGCACTAATGGAAAGTTGGATAGCGCAACTAGGAAAAAATTGCAGGAATTCATTTTAGCAACAGTGAAAACTAATTTGAATTTGACTATTATTGGCGGAGCTGTCAAAACGCGCTGCGAAGTGAGTACAGTGCTATTGATTTTATATGATATATTATTTTCGTTTATTTTTATAGTATAATATTTTATAATATTTTTATAGATGGATCCTGATACATACAAAGAGCTGATGAAGTGTATGAATATGATTAAAACTAAAAAAATAGAAAAAGCTGAAAAAGGAACTGACGCAAGAAACGTATTGGTTTTTATAAATATCACTCATATTCAAATATAGGGTTCCGTATCAAAATGGTATGATGGAAGATTGTTAACAAAGGGAGTGAAAGTTATGAATTAAATTCAGTCACTCGTTTTGTGCACGGCATTTTCAAGGCGTTTGCCCTTGATTTTATCGTGTATAAATTTAATGTAAAAACTACTATTTTTGCTTCAGCCTACTATTTGATCTTAATTTTTTCCGTCTCAAGAGGTATTAAAATTGTTAATTTGGTTTCTATGGACTCTTCGTTAGCAATTTTGTCCATACCCAGCTCCCTTCTTCCCTATGTACAGTCAGCAAAAGTATTAGCTTATCATCCTTGCATACAAAATATAATATGCAGGCTAATAGCTATGCTGACTGTAATAAAAAAAATATAATGCTGTATATAATAAAATCCAGCTGGAGTTGAAACAAACCACTAGCGACCTATGTTTCAATAAAAAACTTAAATCTAAACTGGCGTCTGACGCATACTACTCAATCGATGCCTTTTTCGAGACCTAACACTGTGAGAAGTAGATAAAACTATAATATAGGTACTTACACGTTAATTCATCTAATAAACAACTACTAGTTCGCTGGCTCAGCCTTGCCTGTCCCAACTATGTAAATAAATCTAATAATTAATTATAAGACTTAGCATTAAGCATATATGTACCTGACATGTAAAATTATATTTTTATCAATAAAGAATTGAATTGAATTGAATTGAATAGTGTGGGATCAATGGCATTGAATCAATATGAACTGTGTCTAGAGCCGTCTTAATAGTATAGCAAAATAGTAAAATTTGCTAATTTTACCTATTATTTATTTATTTATTTATTTATTTATTTAAACTTTATTGCACAAAATACAAATAAAATGTACAAATGGCGGACTTAATGCCTAAAGGCAAAGGTATTACGTTCATAGATATACACAGTTGCCATACAATTCATTGTTCAATAAAATCTAAGAAATCAACGTTCAAAACGCTGTCAATGTGGCACCACGGTGGCTTATTGCTATACAGCGGGGAAATACGGCCAGCCTTCTGGGCACCTTGCCCGTTGACGGCGATCTGCTGCAAATTTTTTTTCTATATATTTTTAAGTTATGTTTGGTTATTTCTTTCTTTGTTTTTATCAATAAAATTGTACCAATTTTTCATTTTGGGAGTTAAAAAAAATTAAACATTGAGGTCTTGAATTTTAATATTTTTCATTATTTCAGCCTTAGTCAGGTTATCCATTGGCATTTCTTTGATATTGCAGGAGCCCTGTGCCCGGTGGGGTGGTTCTAATCAATGCAATTGCCCGAAAGGACCTAAGAATTGTATATGTATGAAAAAGGCTCCAAAGCCTGCTTCTGACCCAGAGCCTTGTGGGCAACTTGAAGAAGATAAAGAAGATATTGTAAGTTGATATTATTTATAAAGAATAGCAACAACCGAATCCAGTTTTAAATATTTTTTAATGACTTCAAGCTTAATAGGATACATTTTACTAAATTATTAAAAAAAAATACCTAATGCTTTTTTTTTTTAAATAAAGTTTACTCAAAACATAATTTTTTGTATGCTGCGGTCGATCGCTAAATCCATTTTCATCCGAACTAAAGGATCCCGCAGCAAACATATGGAAAAAGTGGTATCAGTCAAATCTCACGAAATTTCACAAAAAAGGTTTTTCTTGTTGTTGTTGTTGTTGTTGTTGTTGTGTGTATTTGTAATTTTCGTTAAATGAACTACTCAAATGGACATTATGGACAAGGCATATACCCATATACCTGTGCTTGTTTCATGTAACCATTGCTTACCCTTACAAATGACTGATTGTTGATATGTATCTCATTTGTCGTGACTTCCAACCTCCGTGGCACCTGACTGAGGCACTGGTCCCACCGCGAGCTAGTAAGCTATGAGCTATCGGCTATAAACACGAACAAAAGATAAGCACTCCCGTGTAAATAAAATAGACACGGCGATATTTATAGTTACTCGCCCAGCGGTGAGTTATAAATATCGCCGTGTCTCTTTTAAGCACACGGGAGTGCTTATCTTTTGTTGGTGTTTATAGCAGGTAGCTCATAGCTTACTAGCTCGCGGTGGGACCAGTGCCTTAGACCGACTGACTGACTGGCTGACTGACATACATATTTGGAACTACGGACATTTAAATTCAAAATTCGACACAACGATCACAGGACTAAATACCATCAGTTCACGACAGACAGCCAAACAAGGCAGACAAACGACAGACCGTACATCTTAAGGACCCTTAGGGCCCACTGGGCCCGCCGGACGGTATCGGCCTGTCAGTTAGAACAAAAGTTTGACAGTTCGGAACAACTGACAGGCCGATACCGTCCGGCGGACTGTTAATCAGTGGACCCCTTTATTGATATGGAAATGAGTATGTCCTTATAACCACCCCAGTCGTGGTCTTTTGTGGCTTTAAATTCTCATCTTGATGACAGAATCTGTTTTCCCCAGGGCAAGCTATCAGTTTGTCCTCACAGGCATAATACTCCGTGCGGCCCCTTGTGTGCTAAGGTCCCGAAGTCCGACGTAGTCAAATCGGTGGCGAAGTCTTGCAAACTCAAACCTTGCTCCGGCGAAAAGTGCACATTTAATAGTAATATGAGAGCAGCCCAGTGTACGCTGGGTAGCGATTGCATCGACAACAGAGTAATAGGGACCAAAGGATACAAGACGAAAACTCCCATTACTCAAGTTCCCTTTGATATGTGTCACTGTCAGGTTAGTTTAAGTTTAATTGGATAAGAATTTTTAAGTATAAGTAGGTACATGCTTAGAGACGATGTTTATTTTGTTGTCAATTTTTTTCGACAGATTTCGATTAAAGTGCAATACAATTATTATTTATACTTAAATATATAAATAAAATAAAAAAGCCTTTATTGCCATGTAACTACATAGTTAAAACATAATTAAACACATTAAATAAATACAATTAAACAGTTATATAACAATTAAATAATTATAGTTTTTGTGCGTGAGTGTCATATGGCCCCAGTTAGGGTAAAGGCCTCCTCCATCAGTTTCCATTGTTTCCTGTCTTGCGCTTTCAAGATCCAGTCTCTACCAGCTTTCTTTTGAATTTCGTCTATCCAGCGTTCTTTTGGCTTTACAGCGTTATTATTTATACTTACATCATCATAAATCATAGAAGCTTGACTGCAGTTTAAATTAACACTTGCACTGTGTGTGCTATCAAAATCGTTGGAGACTTATCTTGGTTCAACTTTATCTATTTAGCTAGCCTTTAACTTACGGACCTACCTACTTATACACTTTATAATAGCGATGAATTTACAGATGTCGTGTGATTGCAGTACTGAATATAATACCTGCAGTTGTTGCGAAAGTAAGTAGTAACAGCACGTAAGATGTAGTGCATAATTGTTTGCCATTGTATTTTCTCGGAAACGTTCGTATTTATCATGCTTACTTCAGTCAACCTCAGTACGATACACAGGCGTACTCTGATTTGAATAAAAGGTTTAGATCTGGATTAGATAATATGTATATGGATCTGATATGTCAGTGTCAGAAGTGACATTTTTTCACCCAAAAACGTGACTTTTGACACTGACTTTGAAAAAATACGTGGGAGTACAATTACATTTTACTTGTTTACATGTTGTGTATGATTTTTGGTTATTTTAGGTGTCCATCATCTTCGTAATGAAATAATCGAAGAAGCGTATCGTGGTAACATGTGGTAAAAGCCTGAGGTAAAAGTAACTTCTACACGCTCTGCACCTATAGAAAATTATAATTATACATACCTATAATTAATAAAATAATAACAACCTCGCTAATTTAAAAGTCATTTAAAATCCGTATTAAAGTTATAGGTACAAATTGATATCTTTTTAAATATGGGGCCTTATTGTTAATTTTTCAGTGTCCTATTATATTTTATGATATTTTTATAAGTTTTATATGTTCAAAATAATAAAATATGTTGATATTGTTTTTTACTTCATATTGCACGTGTTAATAAAATCTAAATAATTCAATGAATCCTTATTAACAAACTAGATGTTAGTAATTGTTTTCAATATTATTGTTTTCTTCTTTTGTACTCCCACGTTTATCTACAAATTTGTATTATTCGGCCCAGTACTTTACTGAAAATGTACAGTTGCAGACAGAAAAATGAACAAAACGCGGGAATATCAACAAGGAATCATGTTGCCATGTGACGCAGAATTTAAGCAAATGTTCTATCATAACAATACGATTCTACCGGTAACAGTTTTGGGTCAAAATGGAATATCAGCAGATTTTAATGCAGAACTCATAAAAACATATTCTGGACATGTGACTTTGGATGTTAGAAGATTATCAGATTATGGTGAAATTGCAAGCCCGCTTACAGAATATCCTGTATCATTATACAAAACTAGTTCAAGTTATAAATTGATGTTTATTCAAAATAATAAACACGCGAATGCAGTATTAAAGAGAGGTTCCGCAGGGGAAATGAACGTGTTAATAAAAGACGTACATGTGTCTCCAAATAATAATATTGGGACGTTAAAACCACAAGAAAAAGTGTTCCGTGTAACAGTAAAAAATAAAGAAGGAAAATATTCTAAAAACACTTTTCTAAGAGTAACTACCTCTGGAAACTATGAATTTATTTTAGAAAAGGAATTTGAAAAACTACAAAAGGAAATAGTTAATTATTTTCTGGGTGACATAAACGAATGCCCCACTAACTTGTCTAGAACCATATCAGGAACCTTCGTCATAGATTTTGATGAAGATAGTAATTGTAACCCAAATTGTCATAAAGCATTATTAAAGAAGTCGGATTCAGGAAGTGTGAAGTTATTAGTCAACGTTCCTGACACAAAAATTTGTAAAAAACATAAATTGTCACCCAACATAAGCCGTAAACTATTTGAAAGTTTATATGAAAAATTATTAACTTTCTCGGCAGACCTGGTTAAGCAAACTCCTAAACAAAATGATTTGGATAATAATATGAATCTTGAATGTGGGTTAAAATTAGATACAACTTTAAGAATAAACGTCAAAGATCAGAGCCACTTTGTTGCTGAGCTTTTTGTCTGCCTAAATAAATTGTCTTCGGGACAATACTGTGTTATTTTCGCGAATAAAACTGAAGAACTGTTTATTGGTAATTTGTTGACCACATGGCTCGGTCGTTTACCCGTTCAGAAGTCGACGGCGAAAGAACTCACCGTATACTTAACTCATGCGGATGAAGTTAAAAATCAATATGGTTGGTTAAAAATGTCTTACAACGGTAAAATACTAGTGGTGGTTGACAAACCTTCAGAAAGTGTCCAAACTGATTCCTCTGAGTGCGAAAAAGGAATGGCTACTACTTGGCATTTCTATGCCGATTGTTGAGATTGTACTCTACATGTCATGTTATGTCTACCTACTTGTTTTGTAATAAAAATAGATCTATTAGATAAAGCACATAAGAAATTGTAGTTTGACTTATATGAAAAATTTAATGTTGATTAATATGACTGTATCGAGGTGTTTGTATGTAGGCAAACTTAAAGACAACGTATATTACACGATTTTGACTTTTTTGTTCATGTTGTTTATTGGAAACGATTATTTTAAAATAAACTGAATGGGTTAATAAATAAATAGTTCAAAGTTTATTCTTTACATTGCGATTTAATATCGTGACAATAGCTCAACTGATTTAATTTGTACTATACTTTACTTCTTTCCAAAGAAAATTGTGGTAACAAGTTTATCATATAAGTAATATAAGAAGCATGTTCCCGAGTTCAAAACTAGTAGTGTGCACATTCAGTTCAAAGTTGGCTTGATGAATGCTCCTATATGTCTCCACAAATTTTGACAGTTACTATGTTTTGCACAAGTAGCAAACTCAAAGTGGAAGCTGGAAAAATGGGCAAAGTTGTCACAATAACAATCGTATCTCCAAAATTTATTATTATAAAATTGCCCCAGTAGTTGTGGTCCTATTGTTATATTTTGATACACCAGGAAAAAAAAATTCTAAAAAAACTGATACTGATATCAAGTTATAACTTCGCATAGGTACAGGTAAGTATGCAATATAATGTGGCATTCTTGTAAGTAGTTTTTTACAGTTCTGCATGCATCCCTCTTACCTAGTAAGTAAATAAGAACTGGGACATATTTTTGATTAAGTTGTATGCACCCATATTTTTATATTTGTCGTGGCATAAAATACATTTAATACCTAAATTTGGGCAATATATCTTTAAGCTTTGTGAATAAACGCGCAGTAGTGCACGTAAGCGAGTGCAGGATGAATGCCTAATGCCTGTCGCATTAGTTCAAATAACTCATTTTTATTCACCAAAGCAGCCGATTGCACGCGGTGTGCCGAACTTAAATGTCTTTTTAATGTTTCATAAATTGCAGTTAGGGTTAGGTCATGGTTGCATGTAATAGGTACTTGATACCTACTGTAATTTTTTTAACTGCAGAGCTAGATGACTTCTTTAAACAACGGTCGACAATTTCTATAGATTAAAGAACTTAAACCCCGTTTAGACGGATCGAGAACTTTGACGGTGATTATGCGATTTTCTATATATTGCGGTAAGTATATAATTCTCGATCGCCTTGTACCTACTCTGTAGTTAGCAAGGTATCGAATACCCATTGCATGCAAAGTCTCGCTCCGTGTAAATGAGGCTTTATCCGTCACAAATTGCTAGTTTCTTTGCAACAGAACAGTGACAGGCTTCGAGCAACACCGGCTTCCGACACGTCGGAAGGGAGGGGCCCAAGCGATATCTCGCCGTACAAATCTTTCTGCCATTTTTCGCGGGGGGAAAGGTGCACACAGTCGCATTTCTCACACACTTACATACAAAATCCAATCTGTAATGACGACACAAATACATAAAAAATGACACACGTCAAAGACAAATCTTGCAAAACTCGATCTCTTTTTGTGTACGGACGAGTGACTAGTGTCACAACACGCACACTAACACATTTTCGTTGAAGTATGTCATTGTATTCTGAGGGATGAGAAGTCGGATTTGTCGCTCGACCGATCCGCAATTTGTACTGAACGAGCAAAATCGATAAATCCAACAATTACTTGAGACTAAAATATAATAATTGTATTCCAATGTAATTTAACGTATGATATGTAAAAAAAAATATTGCATGTGAAATGTAACACTTTCTTTTTGTAAATTTGATGTCCCCGACCTCTTTTTATAACAAAAAACCGAGCAAATAGGCATTTTTGTGCAGCAGTGTTCACGCGCGGTCTGGACTCTGTCTAGTGAAAAATCCAAGTGCAACTAGTTTTATTACCCGCGCTAGATTAGATTGACGCGCTAATCTTGTACCTCGGCAGAGGGGAAATAGTGCGAATGCCGCCTCCCTTCCGTGTTGCTCGAAGGTGACAGGGGCTCTCATCTGTAGTCGGGCTGTAGTCCGTGTCGGATTACTCGTTTGATACACCTTCATAATCGGCATCGCATTCGATTTGCAGTCAACAAAGCCCTTTGGAAGAGTCGGGTTTCTTTGATATCCCTTTTGCTAAGGCTAGACGGTCTGAAAAAGGTGGATCGGGTTCGAGATTGCTTATTAAATTTTGTCTTTCTTTAAGTCGAAGAAAATCCTATTGTATAAAAGATAACTTTGCTGCAGCTAGGAAATACAATACAGATGTAGAGTAAGGAGGAGATATCGCATTTTGGGTTGGGTATTATTGGCTCAATATTGGCCCGATCGTAGTATTGGTCGATCATTGGATTATCCTACTAATTCATGCCGAGATGTTTGATTTGTTTGACTAATATTATTCATGCTTAGATGTGATGATGGGTGTGACACATGATGGATACTTTTTATCCCAAAACTGGACTACTTTTTATTCCGAAATCGAAAGGGTTGAAAAAAAATGGGTGGGTCTTAAACGATGTTACGCGTTTTAAGTGGCGGGTCGACGATATACCCAGTTTTAAACTACCAAATTTAGGTTTTTTAAACCAAGGTTAGATTTTTTCTAACCTCAACAGTAGTGGTAATTAAGACTGCGTCATGCAAAATCAGCGAAAAAGGCAGTCACCGTTTAGTCGCTAGCGTCCACATCGCTTGATAAAAAGAATTATAATAAATATCATTATTATCCCAAAGAGTGTGTTTACAACGAATCACCCTTGAAAATTTGAAATCTTTTACAATATAATAAATACACTCATGCAAAGTTGTACCTAAAACGTGATGAACGAGTGTCAGCGTTTAGTAAAATTTGTATAAAAAAATCGATGCTCATGCTACAAAATCGAGTGATTTCGAAAGCCAGATAAATAGACTACAACGAATCAGGCTTTTCCTATTTTTCCTCTTAAAGGCTACAGAGAAATTCAATCGTAAACGTAAACTTTCGTAAAATTTCCATACATCCGCCATATCTGTCAAATTCTCCTTCTCCTCAGATGCCCGCTGTGGGCCGTTGGAAGCGGACGCGTACATGATTTTTCCAAATTGACATTTCAATTTGTCATATATATTGACAGAAATTCATGTCCGTATACGAATGATGATACCAGTGAAAAACTGTGTTCAAAATAAATAGGGTAAATGAATAATGTCACACGGAGATCCAGAGTCATTAAAATTTTGATTTGTTTTTATTCATAAGTCATAATACTTTAAAAATATAACAAATTATTTAAAATATATACGAACACAACCAAATCAGTGTAATTAGTTTCTTCCTAATTCACTAAAAATTAAAAAAGTTTGAAGATTTGTTTTATCTTATTGGAATAAATTTTCATTGTGCTGGCATTCATATTACGTCATTTTAAAAACATATATGACATAATGTCAATATACTAGATAGACAATTTATCAACAAATTTCTTCACATTTTAACGTAAACAATATAAATTATTAAAATTTTATTTATGAAGACGAAGCAATGTTGTTCACATAATATCAGCAATAAAAAAATTAGTTTCAACCAGTTTTGTTGCTATTCTGAGAGCTATCACGTGCTTTGAAAGTTAATTCAATGATATATCATCAAGAATTTGAAACCAAGACTCGACCTGCAGTCTCAGCGAGTTTTTGTGGCTATATTATCAGTTGAAAGAACGATATTTCCATCGCAGTGGTATGGTTTACGAGTTACCTAATATTGGTTTCATGTGACGATGTTTATATAAATGTATCTATCAAATAACAACGTGCTTTTATTTCATTGATATTCGGTGCAAAACGATAACTCAGTAACGAAAAATAATTACTTATCAGAAATGCCTTAAAGTTTTTTCAGTGAACGTTTATTTATAGGTATTTATGAGGTCTTATGTCTTATCAGCGTGGCTTTGGCCTTTGGACATTTTTGTAATGCTTTGTAATAAGGTAGGTGAGGTATCTATATCCCTCATTTAATAACCTTTTTTTGAATGAATTACAATTTAATTATTTAAATAAATAAGTGGTCTACAAACATACATATCCGCTCGGTCCGCTAAAATAATTTAAGTGCCCTACATAATAGGTATATTTAAGATTAACAATCAGTAAACATCATTAATTACGCTCAAATGCTTGTTTCAGTACAAATTGGCTGAAATACTTCCGACATAAAACCTAAAGGTATAAAAGTACAATTTGCTAAGTAAACTGTCAATCTACATTAATTATAATAGATAGACTCTTAGAAGTCAGCTTACTGAAGATTATGAACAATATATAAGTACTTTCTAAATAAAATACAATTTGTTTTTCCATGACTCATGTAGGCCGTATTTTACTATAGACCATTTTAAATTGAAGATGAAATTAATTCATGATAAAAGCTAATAAGGCCCGGTAATATTTTCTGTTATTCTTGAACTTCTGTTCAAGTCAGTGTTCAACTGTCAGTGCAAGTAACAAGGCCCGGTTCCGAACCAACATGGTATGGTTTTTAGGGTTCCGTACCCAAAGGGTAAAACGGGACCCTATTACTAAGACTTCGTTGTCCGTCCGTCCGTCCGTCCGTCTGTCTGTCACCAGGCTGTATCTCACGAACCGTGATAGCTAGACAGTTGAAATTTTCACAGATGATATATTTCTGTTGCCGCTATAACAACAAATACTAAAAACAGAATAAAATAAAGATTTAAATGGGGCTCCCATACAACAAACGTGATTTTAGACCAAAGTTATGGAACGTCGGGAGTGGTCAGTACTTGGATGGGTGACCGTTTATGAATCGCATACTAACGGATAGAGGTTTACGAGTACATTCACGGAAAAATGATTATAGGTAACCCAATACTAGTGGCTTAGTTGCCGTTTATAAATCGTTTGTGTCGAGCAAAATCAGCGGAAAAGGCAGTCACCGTTTAGTCGCTAGCGTTCACATCTCTTGATAAAATTTTTTATAATAAATGTCATTATTATCCCAAAGAGTGTGTTTACAACGAATCACCCTTGAAAATCTGAAATCTTTTACAATATAATAAATACACTTATGCAAAGTTGTACCTAAAATGAGATGAACGAGTGTCAGCGTTTAGTAAAATTTATATAAAAAAATCGATGCTCAAGCTATAAAACCGAGTGATTTCGAAAGCCAGATAACTGGACTACAACGAATCAGGCTTTTCCTATTTTTCCTCTTAAAGGCAACAGAGAAATTTAAGGTTAAAGTTAGGTGAGGAATATAAGGCCCGACGGGTAACAAGGTCCAGCATTCAAGAATAGTAGTTAAAATAACAATTAAATAGCTGTAAGCAGTATTGTAAAATACTGATAAGTGTTTGAGGCCTCGTCACTGAGGAGATTTTGCAATGTCATGACCGAACTGGACCAAACGTTGGAATGTTATGATAAGTCTTGTCATTCATGATAGTGTCGGGCCCGTATAAAGTAGTATGAACGACAGCCTTACTGGATCGTATTTTATATTTTTCTTAATTCTAATATGTCAATGCGGTTACCAACTTTTTCTGTCACGTGTGATTATATGCTATGCATTTTACCTGTGTGAAAATTGTATCTTCTTCTTTTATCGCGACCTTTTCCCATCTACTGTCTGTGCGGGTGACAAGGCCCGGCCCCGGGCCTTATTGAACGTGAGACGAAATAGTAAATTTAATTATTTTTATATAGGTAATTATGAGTTCTTTGATTTCCCGATAAGCATCACTTACTGACTTACAAAAGTATAAATGTAGTACATATGTGGTACCTGAATTTTATTAGAGGTTTTTAAAGCCTTATTAACAATTAAGTTATAAGTGAAATATAATACGCGTCTTTAGTTGTAAAAAAATATTACAAGCCCTATAACTAATGAGGGGATCATTTTAGATATAGTCCACTTTTTTCGAGTAGGTAAATTCGGACTAACTATGTTTACAAACCGCATACCATCGCCCATGACCACACTGTTAACTGACAGTTCGTAAACCTTATTACAAAAGGCATAAGGTCCACCGATGGACAGTTAAGAGCATCGCCGTTTGTACCTATCTTAATACAAATAAAAGTCAACAACGAAAATAATTAATTAGCTAATACGTCACATACCTATGACATGACATGAACAAACAAGGAAAGCTATATATAAAAAGTGATTTTTCTCTGTCTTCTCACAAAGGAAAGCTTTGACAGTTTAAATTCCTCAAAGAAGGTCCGTAGTTAACACTAAACTCGAAACAGCACCTTTAAAAAAACATTAGGGGTCACTGACCCGTCCCAGTAAATTGAGGTAGTGTGTGTGAGCTGCGTTTGTGTGTGAAATGGGGTAATTTGACAGAATCTGAAAATTTACCCTCCTCGACGATGGTGGGGCTCCTTCATTTCATTATATAAACAAACGACACTATAATTAAGCGCCCAGTTACCTTCTCAGATTTAATTATGGAAGAAAAAGGCTAGAGTCGGACCAAGAAAAGTCTGCAGCGGATTTGATAGCCCACGCAGTGCATGTGTTATTTTAAAAGTCAAACTTCTATGAAATTATGACGTATAAGTAACACGTATAAGTAGCCCTGCTTGGGTTATCAAATCCACTGCAGACTTTTTTTGGTCTGACTTCTATTTCATTTAGACACAAAGGTAGGTACCGCTTGATTAATTGATTATATAAAACAAAAATGTGGATTTGTTTGTTAGTTCGACCTATTAAATTATTATTTAGACATTTAATCCATAGCTATAGACAGATAAAGCTCCAGTAAACGTGGATAGGTTCATTCCCGTCTCTCAATACGTTGTACATAAAATTGGCAACGCAGCAATATCTCCAGCCCTCCCCGCGGAGGCCTTACTGAATACAAATTGTTTCTTTATCGCGAATTTGCGGGCCGGGGGCTGCGAATGTTAGCTAAAAACGGGTGCTTCTGCCATAGTCATGATAGATAAGTACCTAAAGTTGGCTATCTATTTAAAAAAAAGTAAGTAATTAGTTCGACTCACGCTTGACTGCACATTTCTATCTAATTGGTTTACTTGTCATCTATACGTAAAGAACTATTTTGTGTATTTTTTTCTAAATTTTTGACCCAGTAGTTTCGGAGATAAAGGAAGGGGGGAATGGTCATATTTTGGCTATTTACTTAAATATCTTCGAACCTATGTATTTTAAATGTATAAAAAAACATGTCCATCTTTGGGTCACTAATTTACTCACGTGTACCAAATTTCAACTTAATTCGTCCAGTAGTTTCCGAGAAAATAGGCTGTTACAGACGGACAGGCAGACAGACGCACGAGTGATCCTTTAAGGGTTCCGTTTTTTCCTTTTGAGGTACGGAACCCTAAAAAAACATGAGAACATGTCTTATTTATTTTCATTTATTTACAGTCGTATATCGCTACCCTGCATACTAAAGCAGTGTACAAGTAGTTAGTGCTTCTGGGCATTTTCCGCAAATCGACAACCATTGTGTTGTGCCTATTTTGCGTGAAACGAGGTAGTGCTACTACTATAACCACCCCAGCTCCTCCATGAAGCCTAGCAATGTTTTCTGTGTACGAGTAATAATTATACATACTCGTATATAATTTGTAGTAGGTAACTAATATTGCCGAGGGATCGAAAGAGAACAATTTTAAACATTTATGATTCGGTCAACAGACAGGTAACAATTTCTTATTTATAGTAACGATTTTATTTAACGAGCCCGACTTTGCTGACGAACATTTTTTTAAAAACGTCAAAGTCAAAGTTTTTATTTGCGATAATAATTCTCTATTCTACCTAATCCGAGCTTAGAAAACATTACTAAGAAATCCAAGCAATCGGACCGAGGTCCTCTCGGCCGCAATTTTTCGGCCTAGTACCTTATTACAGAGTCGAGGACTACTTGACAGACAAACATGCATGGTCCAAACCAGAAACTGTAATAACGACAAGTAGCAATTAAAAACATTGTATTATGTGTAGAGTTAAAGGTGACTCAGCTCAGGTAAGAAAGCACATCAAATTGTATGAAAGCATCTCATAACAATCAGTTAGATTCATATAATATGTATTCTCATTTCTTTTATTGATTTTATTTTCTTTTCCTTTTGTTGTTAGAAGCGCTGGTGGCCTAGCGGTGAGAGCGTGCGACTTGCAATCTGGAGGTCGCGGGTTCAAACCCCGGCTCGTACCAATGAGTTTTTCGGAACTTATGTACGAAATATCATTTGATATTTACCAGTCGCTTTTCGGTGAAGGAAAACATCGTGAGGAAACCGGACTAATCCCAATAAGGCCTAGTTTACCCTCTGGGTTGGAAGGTCAGATGGCAGTCGCTTTCGTAAAAACTAGTGCCTACGTCAAATCATGGGATTAGTTGTCAAGCGGACCCCAGGTTCTCATGAGCCGTGGCGAAATGCCGGGATAACGCGAGGAAGAAGAAGATTTTCTTTTCCTTTTGTAAGATTTGATTTGTTTTCTGAAAGAGCTACGTATTTGTGATTTCATGTACATATATGTTTATTTTTTATATCAAATTCTATAAAGTTATGTACTCACTGAGTATAATTGCATGAATTCTATAGTAATTTAAATTGTATTTTTCTTAATTACTCGTAATGCATGTTAATTATAAGATGTAATAATGTTTTGAAAAGATGTGTCCCGCCGAGTTTGTTGCCGGTCCCATATTGGGATACCCTCCTCCAATTGAGGGGGGATTTAAATCTTCTCGGGGCAGAGGTGTACGGTTGGAGCCGGTAAATTTATTTGACGTTCATAAGCGCATTGTAATATGCCTACTTGAATAAACTATTTTTTATCTTTATCTTTATCTTTTATCTTTTACCAGGGGATGTTTTTATAACCCCCCCGATGCCGGTCTTGTCTGATTGATTTATGAGCAACGGCTATCTCTCAGATGTTTTCTGACCCGGGATGTACGTGATCATAATGTATTTAAACTTGTTCCTGTGTTGTTCACCATTTACGAGTACATACTACTTTAGTATGAGCGCAGTGAAGTGTTACCCATACCTATAGCGGAAGCAGTTATAAAGTTGACTTAAAAAAATTTTTATTAAGCTATGAGCTTCATCACATATGTTCCTTGAGTAATTCTAAGCATTTCAAGCCTGGGAGGCAATAAGAAATGTGTGTCTACTCGGATTTGAAATGGATTCAAACTTTCAACCCCTTTTTAACCCTGTTAGGGGATGAATTTTACAAAACGCTGAAATTACTTTTCCTGTCTTTTAATAATATCCCCAAATACAAAGATTCAAGTCCCGCGTTCGAAAATTTTTTTGATACCTATCCATACAAACTTTAAACCCCTTTTTCACCACCTTAGGGGATGAATTTTCAAAAACGCTGAAATTACTTTTCTTGTATTTTAATAATATATCGTTTTACGAAGTTTTAAATTCCTAGCTTAAAATAAAACTTGAACCCCATACAAACTTTCATCCCCTTTTTAGCCCCCTTAGGGGTTGAATTTCTCAAAATCGCTTTTTATCTCTTGTACACTTTATAAATGTAATCTAGTGTGCAAATTTCAACTTTCTATCTTTTGTAGTTTCGGCTCCGCGTAGCTAAAATCTCCAACCGCATTTTTCACCTTTTTACGTTTTTCTTGTAAAATTACTATGAAACTGAAAAAAACAAATATCAGCAATGAATTCTACGTCTTTGGTTTATACGAAAATGATACCAAACTTGCCCTAGTACCCACCAGGATCAGAATAGATCTCTTTAAAGATGACGGGTGGCGGCCGTCTTTGTACAACCCCAGGCTAGAAATGCTTAGAATTACTCAAATATCAGATGTGATGAAACTCATAGCTTAATAAAAAAAATTTGGGTCATGTATGGCAGCGTTACATAACTGATTCCAGTACTATGGCGTTATTCATAAACGTCTGTCAACTCTAACAAGCCCTTGATCATAGAGTCAGACCGAGATAAGTGTAGGTACTACGATTTTGATACCACACGCAGTGCAGGTGTTATTTTAAACGTAACACTTCTATGAAAACCTTAACAAATTATACATCCAGACCTTTCTCAAGATCCACTCTATTGATAAAGTAAAAACCGCATAACAATCTGTTCAGCAGTTTTCGAGTTTATCGCGAACATACAGACAGACAGACGCGGCGGGGAAATTTGTTTTATGGTGAAGTGATACTAATTTTTCTTAGTCGGTGCACTCTTGCCAGAGTGGTCGTGGTCATCATTGTGAATCTCGATGAGTGATGATCTTGCTAATACGGCGCCATTCGTGATACTAATACATGCATGCATATATGCATTATGCAGTGTCTGAAAGTGTAGGTAAACTTTCGAGACTCAAGAAAAAGTTACGGTCTATAAAACCGTTACGCTCCAATGCCCTTAGAGCACTAGGATTTGAGATTCTTCGATTGCAAAAACTCAGTCAATTTGTCAATCCATCCGCCCGAACGCTTAAAATGGGCTGTAAAACTTTTAACATCCGACCTTAGACGACTCCCAGTAGTAAAATGGAATGGCTGAATATAAAAGGAAAGGTTGGGACAGTAAAACTAGTCTGTACGGAAAAAAGCACTTCCTGGCGCGTCCGGTCCGCATGCCGAGGTTGTTTTGATACATGTTCCGGGGAAGTAAGGGTGAAGTAATACAAGAACTGGTACTTACAAATCATGGGTTTGAAAATTGTTTTTTACATACCCTGACTTACTTTATAAATTATTTGTCACTAGTATACTTATGGCTTTAATTTGTATTTATTGATAATAGTTTACTTACGAATGTTTTTATACCTTGGGCCTGGGGACATGGTTTATATAGGTATACGGCATGCGCATTATGCGGCATGACCTCAAAGGTCACACAAATGTCAAAGGTGACACATTCGGATAATGTTTGCCGAATTCATATGAATAGGTATTTGGAACACCTTGCTCAGACTCAGCTCTTGCTGGAATTTGTTTTACCTGTAACATTACATTAAATGCGTAACAGCAATGGGTGAGACAGGGCTTATTGTAGCCTTTATATAGTCTACATATCTAGACACGCGGCAGCGTGTCAAGCCAAGTTCAAGCAAAGGAACTGGCTAGCCAGCGCCGAGTGTAATATTACACGAACCACTTGGTGCCACTTTTGACCCTTCTATAACTCAAAACATCTTTGACGTAAACACATAAAACTACGTGTGTTTAATTATATCCATAAGGATATCTAGAAGCCCAAATTTCATGAAGCTAGCTCAAACGGTTATAAAGGTATGAAGGTCAAAAAGTCGTAAAATTTAAGACTGACTTATGACTTATAGTACCTAAACCTAACCTACTTCCAGATGACCTAGAAGGATGAAATTTGGAATCCAGCTTGGTTATTGTGTGTAACCGTAGGAAAAAATCTAAAAATAAAATAAAGTTAAAAAATAGGGGGGGTCCCCATACAAAAAAAGCACTTTTTATTGGGACTGACATATAAGTACCTAAACCTAACCTACTTCCAGATGACCTAGAAAGGTGAAATTTGGAATCCAGCTCGGTTATTGTGTGTAACCGTAGGAAAAAATCTAAAAATAAAATAAAGTTTAAAAATAGGGGGGGTCCCCATACAAAAAAACCATTTTTTATCGGGACTGACATATAAGTACCTAAACCTAACCTACTTCCAGATGACCTAGAAGGATGAAATTTGGAATCCAGCTCAGTTATTGTGTGTAAGCGTAGGAAAAAATCTAAAAATAAAAAAAAGTTAAAAAATAGGGGGGGTCCCCATACAAAAAAATATTTTTTTATTGTAGCGTTGGAACCGTTACAAGCAGATATTTGAAACTACCCCAATATATGTATTATTATATTTGCTATATTAAAATAAAGTTTAGTCAAAAAATAAGTGGTGTCCCCATACAAAAAACTTGTAATACGCTCTAAACAACCGGCCAACGGTGTGTCGTCGGCGGCGCGCGGCACCACATAATTATACAAAGAACAGAAGTAAAAACCATACAGCGGAAACACAAGAAAAAACATTAAATCTCAGTACCTGCCTAGTTTTCTTTACAAAAAGTATTGATATCCCACCAAAAACATAAATGTAAAAAAGGAGAGCCAAGTTCAATACAAAAATTATGCTTGGCTGTGGGGCTCGCCGCAAAAAGAATGGAGATCTAAATGAGTGCCACTGCCAAGTTCTCTACAAAATCCAAATATGTATTTATAGGAACAAAATAACATTATAAACAAGTATTAAACTCTATTTCTTTGCTTTATTGGATACCTATAACAATTGCTGTTATTTAAAAAAATGTGAGATCTTAAAGTAGGTTAGATTTGGCTTGGCCAGGTTTTATCAGAATTACAATATGTATAAAATGATTGATATAATGAAAACTGGCCAAGTCAAATCTAACCTACTTTAAGATCTCACATTTTTTTAAATAACAGCAATTGTTATAGGTATCCAATAAAGCAAAGAAACAGAGTTTAATACTTGTTTATAATGTTAGTTTGTTCCCATAAAAACATATTTGGATTTTGTATAGAACTTGGCAGTGGCACTCATTTAGATCTCCATTCTTTTTGCGGCGAGCCCCACAGCCAAGCATAATTTTTGTATTGAACTTGGCTCTCCTTTTTTACATTTATGTTTTTGGTGGGATTGTATTTACAGCTAATAGACGTGCTCTCATCATGATTCTCGCCAAGGGTTATCCGCAGATGGTCTAGAACGCAAAATGACTAGTGTGTTGTTTTGCCTAAATCGCAATTAGTCTACATCACAAACGGTCTAGAACGCAAAATGCCCGAATTATTTTTTCCGTTTTATCTTAACTTTATAGCGATGTCGACGGAGCCCCGCTTCCGCGGGGCTCCTATTCTTTGCTGTTTGGCCTTCGGCCATTTGAAGTTACATACCTAACGAACCTAACCTACCTATGTAAAAATAAAAAAAATAAAAAACATACAACCGAATTGATAACCTCCTCCTTTGGGATTTGGAAGTCGGTTAAAAATGTTGTAATATAAAAAGTGGGCATATTGCGTTCTAGACCGTTTGCGATGTAGACTAATTGCGATTCTAGACCATCTGCGGATAACCCCTCGCCAATACATACGCTCATGTTCTTCTAATAACACAGATGCATCCATATTGTTGTACACCTCTACTTAGACATTTCTGCTGCTGACTGTAGATACAAATAATGTCAGCTACATGAGAATTTGAACAGTAGTAAAGAAAACATGGAAAATCTGCATTTCCATTTCGAATAAATAAAGTATCGCAGACACAAAAGGACAAAGTTATCGATCCATCACTTAAGCATAAATTTCGTTACCGCACCAAGTCTATTATTGGACGGATTTGTATTCAATCGCAGTACATTCAAATCAGTCATTGTTATTTGGTAAAGGGCCCAAGATTGAATACTTTTGTGAGGGATGGAAATTTTGCTGTACTTACCTAACTCGTCATGCTACTTTTTGGCAAAAATAGAACGGCGTTTATGCGACAAGGATTGCCGGTTGATATTTACTTCTCGTATTACGTGGTTTACCGGTTACAGTTTAAGGTGTCGTGGGTTCATCCACCAGTTTTTTTTAATTGTAGGGCTTGTTAAGATCATAATACGGTTACCAAAAATATGAATAGCAAGCTTGAGGCTTTTCTCTATAGTTAGTAACTTCACGAATCGAAACCTGAAAGAGCGAAAGTTGTAAATTTTATAATATTTAAATTATGCACCTAAATTGAAACTGATACCGTGCATTATATATACTTACTATACTTAGGCACTAAATTTATTTTGTACTGATAGTCTGATATGCTGTAGGCATTTCCAAATCATAGAAGAGTAACGTATTAAATGGTTTGTGAAATGAACATAAAATTTAATGAGGTGCGTTTATCAATCGGATATTGACGGATCAATGAGCAGGTATTTAATTGAATTTGGTATTAAACCGAATTATATGAAATAGAAATTACGGCATGGCGAAATATATTGTAGGATATTTGATTGAAATGTTCATATCGTACCTACCTAGAATCCTATGTGTATGTAGCTCCAACAGTGTAATTTTAAAAGAAAGCAATCCCAAAAGATAAGAAAATAAATTGTCCTTACAACATTATAGGTGCGAAGGAATATTAACCATTTTACCGCCATTTTTCATAGGTATACAAAAAATGTCACGCACATGCCAAAATGATTGGAATGAACTACGAGTAGAAAAATGTAACCTTACTGTACAAACATGTTGATTGCAATTTTATCGTTTGTCATGTCAAGTTATCTGGGCGCTATGTAATAAACAAGACTTATTAAGGGTTCTCAGCGTTTATAGGGTAAGATTAAAACCATATTTCGACAGGAAATTTTCTTTTATAGAAAAAATCCTACACAAGGACTACAGTATTACACGCGCAACGCATTTTAAATGATTCTTGTTACATCGCCTGGAAAATTATTTTAATGAACTATTCTCTAAATGGGGCGGTAAATCAACTTAATGACTCGCTGTAATTAGTTTAAGCCCTGATTCATGATTCGAATGAGCAATCGCGTGTAGGAATTAGGGATTTAGATTCGATAACGCTGACTGGCAAAAATTATATTGGCCGTTTTGCGAATAATGGCTTTAGTTTCCTATGATATTTGCGAAATCAGCTTGATGAGTAGGTATTTCAATGATTTCCTCAGATTCAAAACATGGATTTTGTAGGTATTAGTTGCATATAAATGGGTCAGACGTATCGTGTATCCCATTCTAACGAGCATTTCTTGTATATATAATTACTTTGTATATTTCGGGGATCTCGGAAACGGCTTCGATGAAATTTGGTATATGGGGGTTTTCGGAGGCGAAGAATCGATCTAGCTAGGTTTTATATCTGGGATGGGAGTTTTTACATGTTTTCCGAGTCTTCCGAGGAAAGCTCTGTCTCCGAGATATTAAGGTTTAAAGGCAAAAAGTTTGATTTCCTATATGTATCTGCCAAATAAAATATGCAATGTTACTCAAAATAATATGAATACTTTTGAGTCAATCACTTTCTCAAGGTAAAAGTAAATAAAAACAAAGTTTCATTCGGAAACATCATCATCGGCCTTCGAGTCTATTACAGACTATACAAACAGTGTCAGGTAGGGAGACAACGTTTTTCGTGGCTGTGTAAGCCAATACGGGAGCGGCAAACACGCCCACAGGCCTGGCAGGTGTAATGTGCCCGTGGTGAACATGTGTTGGGCTGATGTCGCTTGGCTCGCTTACTTGCGAGTGTCTTAAACCAAGCGTCATCGTGAATTTTACGCCCGTCAAAAACTAGTTTGCGCCACTTGACTCTGTCCTCGGCAAGTTCCTCCCATTTGTGTACCGGGATGTTGAAGGCGAGCATGTCTCGCTTGGCGCAATCCTTATGTCGTAACATTGGCCGACCGACGCTTCTCTTGGCATCAGCTATGGCACCAAGCAAAACACGCCGCGGTAAACGAGAAGGTTGCATTCGATGCACATGCCCCAGCCAACGTAAGCGTCTCTGCTTTAGCAGCGCAAAGAGGCTGGGCAGCTGAGCAATCTCAATGCACCCTCTCGTTTGTGACCCTATCCTTCCAGTGTATGCCCAAAATGTTCCGGATGCAGCGCATGTGGAAAGCGTTAAGACGACGTTCGTGCTTGGCATACGAGGTCCAGGTCTCAGCCCCGTACAAGAGTATGCTCAATTACAACCGCTTTATGGCTTCATTCAATCAAACATTTCCCCAATTCTAGGTAATGGAGCCAATCTAAAGCTAGTTACTGTTTATGGTCTTAGATAGATTCGGAGTTCGGACCAAGTTCTCTCAAAAATATCAATCACTAGATTCGTGGATCGGATCTGAAATCAATCATGCTCGAATCGGTTGGCAACGGGTAGCCTCTAATGTATTGGAAAATTGGATCCCGTCGCTGTAAGTTGTTTAAGCGTTCCTGTTTATTTGCTAACAGATTTCGGAAAAATTCAAAGTGGCTACGTGTTGGTATCGACCGGGACTTCAGGGTTGTTTGGATTGTGTTAGAGTTCGGTCTGCGTGTTAGAGCAAGTTTGGACAAAAATTACATTTTTCATAAGTTCCTGCCGAATGCAACAAATTTTTTTAGCTACCTGTGAGGAATCATTACGTGTTTTTAATTTCGTCACTTTGCGTATGTTTTGACCCCCCGTGAGCATTATCGCAACTCTATAGGTACATACTACATGTATACTTGCTTGCTGATGTTTCAAAAAAACCTGGTAATATATTTAAATATGACTTTGGTAAAATAATGTTTCATCTGAAAAGTTTATGAATTAACTATGATAATATAAACATGCTTCCAGTTTTATTCTTACCTACATTCCTAACGCACCAACTGAGGGATTCTACCGAGGAGTACCTATCATTGAAATTCAATATTCGAATATCTGCAGAAACGTATCAATAACCAGGCCTGATCATTTGCAGACCTTAGGATTGGGATCCGTCGTAACTCCATAGTATTGTGCTGACTTAGTGTGTTTGTACTGAAATAGGGTAATATTAAGTTATGCAATTCAGATAATTATTCCATCATTGGTATTTAAAATCAACATAAATAATAAAATTGAATGTTGATTTGTAAAATTGCACAGTTAATTTTAACAAATACCGGACAAGTAGGAGTCGGACTAGCCCACGAAGGTTCCGTACAGCAGCCTGGTGAAAGACAGACGGACAGAGGGACAGTGGAGTCTTAGTAATGGGGTCCCGTTTTTACCCTTTGGGTACGGACTACGGACCCGTCAGAACCCTAAAACACTTAATTTCCTAGTTTCGACGCTTCCTCTTTGTTACGCGTCTCTTAAACTCGAAAATATGGATACGTCAAACAAAAACGAAACACCTTTTCTCGCATTGCTGTGCCAAAATCATTCGGTTTACGATATCGGAAAATATTTCTCTTCCGTTCCCCGGATTAGGCGCAGGTTGAAGTGATACCGTTTTGGATACGTTCAATAGCCCTCGAATATTTTCTCGAGGTAACTGGTGCTAAAATGTTGCGCATATGTATATGTTTTGCGTGTCTCGATAGAAAATGCTATGTTGCCGCCAAAATATTTTCTTTTAGTGCTAGTGAAAAAAAAGGAATTGAATTGTTAATTATCTTTGGTCTTATGTTAAGACCATTAGGGTCCAATCTTAATTTTATTCTGTGTGTTTGAATCATTAGTTTAAATCCAAAAGCAACTGTGTATTATTGAACATTGCCATAAGTGCTTGCTTATTGCGTAACTTATAATTTTTAAGTTAACTATTTATATTGTAGTCTTATAAGTGAAATTCCTGTAATTTCTTAGACAAATAAAGTTTGTATAAACCGAATTACGGAAAATTTTGATTTTATATATTTCTTGTGAGGTAGTTTAAATTGTACGTACTTACCATACGTACAATTTGGCACAGTCTAGGTGATAAATATACTTTTACAGTACATATATTATGGTCAGTGGCGTAGCGTGAAGTAATGTAGCCGTGGACGAAGTCGCATCTGCGAGGCCCTTTTCTTTCATTGTGCCGGAAGGAGCCTCGCGCGAGGCCCCGCTTGGGGCGCTAGGCCCAGCACTTCGCCCACGCCTAATAGCTACGCCACTGCATAATTGCATATGTTGCTATTTTACCGCCCTAAGGCGGGATTAAGGGCAATACGGCATATGTCCAAAATTTAAAGAGCCATATGTGGTAAAAGTTGTACAACACACGTGCGAAAAGGTAGGTAATTCGCAACTCGTGTTTCAATTTGTCGCCACTCGTACTACTACTACTACTCGTACTTGTATCATAAACTACTATCAACTGACCAACAACGCACAGCCGTTGAAGATAGGACATCAAATTTAAAACGTATATTCTTCAAATATTTTGGATCAGTAATAAACAGTTTTTGAAAATACCCATAAGAGAGTGAAACCTTGACATGTTTGACGATTTCTACGCGGACCATGTCGCTTACGGAGGCTAGTTCAATATTAAAAGTAGCCTCATGATTTTTCTAGCGTCGACTGCACCAATTTACTGCCAGTAACCTCTACCGCCACCACTCAACCTCAACAATAAACCCGTGGCAGTTGGCGGCGCGTCATCTGGGGCCAAATTCGACATGTGCAACTGTCAGATTTCGCATCCACGTCAAATCAACAGTTGATTTTATCGCATACTGAGTGTTGAATAGTGTTGATTCCATCAACGGTGGATAATATCACTTGGTACAACCAAAACTCAACTCTAAACTAAGGGTGGTTCGGTTTGGTTTGCTTGTCACCCTAACTGTGGATTGTTAATGTCAAATTTTGACATTGTACGTATTCGAGAACTTATGATTTTTCCCACATCAACGGGAGATCAACACGATACGTCAAACGTCGCTTGTCGAATAGGGGCCCTGTGCGCGCGTTCAGCATGAGAGACCATGAGAGACACTCCATTGGTGTTTCCGATCGGGTGCACAAGAGAAGAATTGTCTAGAGCTGCATGTTGTTGCAAATATAATTTTCGGTTCCGGTTTTACATTTTCCGTATATGACTGTAACTGTATACTTGTACAGTCGGGGTAGCATAGCAGTGTTGGCGGAAACGTTAATGCAATTGAAAATTCTTGACCATTATCCAGTATAAGTTGAACCGTCAACTATAATCGTCCGTTACTGTTTACGGTTCAATTTGTAATGGTTAATGGTCAATTGCAATTAACGTTCGGCCAACACTGCGGGGTAGTTTAGGGTGCAATTACACTGGATTGTTTACTTCGCATTAAGCCGACTTTCTACAAACACTGAAATTTGGCAGTTAGCACCTAGCTGACTTTTTTCTACATCCTATCGGTTAGTAACTTTATAGTTTTTCACAATTATGTACAGTCGCCTTAATTGATCTATCATGTTTTATCAGCTCTATATAAAATACCCGGGAGCATAGAAATCGAATCACATACTCCTTGATTTTGAGAAGATCACATCTCGAATACAAATGAGCTGCGGATCGATGCCATCGCCAGTGAGATTTTACTGCGAGCAGGAGGATAATCGAAATAAAAACTTTTTACAAAAAAAAGAAAACCGACTTCAAAAAGGATGAAATAAAATATTATCCTTTTTAAGTCTATGCGTTACCAACTGATATGTTTGAAGTCGGTGCCAAGCCAACTTTGGTAGCATACCATGATTTTGGTGCGAATCGATAAGGATGTACGTTGGATTGCCTTACACGACGACAATTAACGTACTTTCTGTAGGTACAGTTGACGTTTAAAATATGTTTACACTTTTCGTCTTATTACAAAGGAGTAAGGTGCAAAAGTGTAACCATATCTTTGACGTCGAATGTACCTAAGAACACACCTCAGAACACACGATCAAACCTTCTTGGCACAGTCCGTACCTTGTTTGTCGACACGCAAGCGTGAGATTGGGACTGAAGTTATTTCCAGTCCCTTATCAGAGAACTAAGTTTCAAAATATAAAACAATTCAAGGAATTTACTTTCATGCCAAATGTCACCTGAAGCGGTTCAGTTGTATAGCCATGGAAAGGCGACAAAGAGGCAGACAGAATTACTTACACATTTATAATAGTTATTAATACAGTTCTAATGGGATTTATAGTCATAAGGCTGATTATTTTTGACGGGTATTGTTACTACTTGGCTTGGCACCGACTTCAAACATATCAGTTGGTAACGCATAGACTTAAAAAGGATAATATTTTATTTCATCCTTTTTGAAGTCGGTTTTCTTTTTTTTGTAAAAAGTTTTTATTTTTCCATTTTTAGTTTTAACGCATTGTTAAGAGCGCGACGCATGAATGAAAAACAACATCATGATTAACACGAAATTCCTGTATCTACTTTAATGAATATGTAATCAGGAATTTTCTCGAGTCCGTCTGGGAAATTACAATTCCTGTCACTACACTAAATCCATCCCCCGCCCCGCCACTGACCCAATCTCTCAACCCCCCCGATCACTCTATCTCACAGCGTATCAACTCTTGATCCGTGTATCCCTCGGCCCTGAACCAGCAGCCCTACAACCACCATTACCCGACCCCTTTATCCCCGACCCCTTAACTCCTAACCCTAACCCCGATCAATAGCCTTACCAGCTTGCCAAGAGTTTGACATTGATTTATTCGCTAGCGTGTGTGTAACTTACTTTCTTTGCATCTCGCTCATACTGGCATATTAGTGCGAGCGAGATGCATAAAAAGTTAGTTACGAAGACGTTAGCGTCGCTAACTTAGCGAATATGTCAATGTCAAACTCGTGGTACGGCTACACTTGCACTACATCAAATTGGCGGTGTTCGGAAGCAAATGCTCGAGTTACTTTAGAAAACACCGAAATCACTTTACACGTGCCTTTAAAAACTGAGGAGTTCCCTCAGATCCTCATGGATTCCATCATCACCAGAACCAAAAATAATACGAAAACACCTTGGAGCCAACTCCTTCCAAACAAAAAAAGAATTACTCAAATCGGATCACAGGTGTCGGAGTAATCGCTGAACACTACATTTAAAAAATCATTATCATTATCATCAAAACAATCATCATCATCAGGTCTACTTCATCAAAGTGGTGGTTTTCGGGAGAAAATGCTCGAGTTATTTACTTACTTTTAAGAAAACACCCAAATCACCATGCATGTGCCTTTAAAAATTGAGGAGTTCCCTCAATTCCTCATGGATCCCATCATCAGAACAGAACCAAATTAAAATGGGACCAACTCGGAGATAGCTCCTTTCAAACAAAAAAAGAATTACTCAAATCGGACTACGGATGTCGGAGTAATCGGTGAATGTACTACATTTAAAAAATCATCATCATTATCATCAAAACAATTATCATCATCAGGTCTACTTCATCAAAGTGGTGGTTTTCGAGAGAAAATGCTCGAGTTACTTAAGAAAACACCCAAATCACCATGCATGTGCCTTTAAAAATTGAGGAGTTCCCTCAATTCCTCATGGATCCCATCATCAGAACAGAACCAAATTAAAATGGGACCAACTCGGAGGTAGTTCCTTTCAAACAAAAAAAGAATTACTCAAATCGGACTACGGATGTCGGAGTAATCGGTGAACGTACATAGAAAAAAAAAAATAGCCACAACCGAATACAGAACCTCCTCCTTCTATGAAATGGAAGTCGGTTAAAAATGGGACCAACTCGGAGGTAGCTCCTTTCAAACAAAAAAAGAATTACTCAAATCGGACTACGGATGTCGGAGTAATCGGTGAACGTACATAGAAAAAAAAAATAGCCACAACCGAATACAGAACCTCCTCCTTCTATGAAATGGAAGTCGGTTAAAAATACGCCGACACATGCTCTGTTATGGACAAGAGGCGAATAAAAATAATTTGGCCAAGTCCGAGATAGCTCGAGGCATTTAGTGTTCCGTACGGCTACCTACCATCAGTTTGGCATTGACATAAACGATATCGTGAACGTAATTTACTTCCTATAGGTATATCTCTTTCGCACTAATATGTCAGTACGAGCGAGATGCATAGAAAGTAAATTACGTTCACGCCCACGGTAGCGTTTATGTCAATGCCAAACTAATGGTAGCCGTACCGCTCGCATCGTTACATTTTACAGAGGTTGTTTGCCTGTTTTTAGGATACTGTATTCAACTACACACACAGAACAATAGTACAAAGTGTCTAAGTGCGAAGGCCGAAGGCCGAGCTTTAGCAAAATGTCATCGCTTTAGCACAGAGCTTTACAAGTGTCTAAATGTGAAGGCCAAAGGCCGACCTCCGCGTAGCCCGAAGGCCCGAAGCATCCAGGATGTCAGTGCTTTAACACAGAACAATAGTACAAGTGTCTAAATGCGAAAGCCGAAGGCCGAGCTCCGCGTAGGGCCGAAGGCCCGAAGCGTCCAGGATGTTAGTACTTAAACACAGAACAATAGTATAAGTATCTAAATGCGAAGGCCGAAGACCGAGCTCCGCGTAGGGCCGAAGGCCCGAAGCGTCCAGGCTGTCAGTTCTGTGTTTAACCACTGACATCTTGCAGGCGTCGGGCCTTCGGCCCTACGCGGAGCTCGGCCTCCGGCGTTCGCATTTAGACACTTGTATTAATTACTAGTGATGTACCGACTATTGATTTGGCCGACTAGCCGACTAATCGGCGCTCAATAAAAAACCTTAATAAAAAACCGTTTTACCCCTCTCTATTCGTCATATTATAAATATACATGTAGTAACGCTGAAAAATGAACTGAATAAAAAATCCTAAGGCTATATATATAATATGTCATACGACAAGCAAACAAGAAAGCGACCAAGCGGTCAATAATTCAAACAAAAGTTTTCGTAAGCACCCTAAATAGGAATGTGGGTAAAATAGGTGAAAAACTTATCGTAAATATTTGCTGTGTATTTCTTTTTGCCCTGTTTTTCTGCCATTTATAAAGTGCCGCCTAATCGGCCATTTTTGCCGACTAGTCGCCGACTAATCGTCGACTACAAATGTGGCCGGATAGTCGGCTTTCCCGACTAGTCGGCGACTAGTCGGTACATCCCTATTAATTACCTGTGTTTAGAACTGACCTCCTGGATGCTTCGGGCTTTCGGCCCAATGCGACTTCAGCCTTTGGATCTTGCGACTTAGACACTTGTACTTAAAAATACTTGGAAAAGTTACGGGAGGCGCGCGTCTGTCGGACGCTTCGGATCTTCGAATCGCTCCTTCGGCCTTTGCATTTAGTTAGATATTTGTACTATTGCTTTGTGTTTGAATACCGAAGTCGAGCATCTCGCGAATGCATGTATTATAATAATTTAGAGTAAGGCCAAACGCGCACCACGATTTTTTGTCCTGCGATAATTTTGTCGCAGAAATGCAACGTATGTGTTCATATGTTAGTGCGCGCATATGCGACAAAAAAATTGCAGCGATATTAAAATTGTGATTTGTCACATTTTTCCGCGATTGTTCGCGACGCGATTGTCGCAAAGTGAATTGCAGCATGCGGAGTTGTATGGCCCCGCGAGCACTATGATAATAAAATCGCACCCCGGCCGGACCTCAGTCGGCAATGTCGGCATTTCGCTCTCCAAACCCCAACATCTCGGCACCTGCATCTCCAATGGAGTCTCAAAATGAGATGCTAGATGTTGACCATTTAATTATGGAAATAGACAGGGATCACCTTTGTGTTATAAATGCTCAAAGTCATACAGCAATCGCATATTAAAGACACGTTTCATGACAAGCGACTGGTCGACTTTTTCATTTTCATCGCAGTGCGCGCAGTGAATTTTCTGCGATATATTACAGCGCGATTCTAGAATCGTGTCGCAAAAATTAATATCGTGGTGCGCGCTTGGCCTATAATACCTTAAATGTATACTCCTTCAATTTGAATTTAGAACTCATTATTATTTTTTATTTGATTTTGTTTCTAGTTCTATGCCATATATATAGACTTTAATATTATTTAGAACTGCTAAAAAACAAGATCGGCTTACTTTAAATATTTCGTCAATTTTACCTTTGTTTCTAAAAACTGTGATATTTAACAGTCATATACTATTAATGTCTTCCAAAATTATTTTCTCGTAACAGGACTGAGGGGCTACCGCGAAAACCGAAATTCGCAATTTGCGGGGATCTTTCTCTTTTACTCCAATGAAGGCGTAATTAGAGTGACAGAGAAAAATGCTCGCAATTTGCGAACTTCTATTTTCGCGGTTATAGCCCTGAATCTTGTTGCTCACCGATCCGTTCAAAAATATACATAAGTACTGAATATAATTAATAGATATTATAATTATACAATTAATACAGAAATGTAATGGTACTTAATGAAAAGGAATATTGTGTATATTGTTTCGACGAATCAGATACTCTCAATAAAATCTATACATGAGGCCAAAGCTGTTCATAAATATTAAATGACTTTATTATCTCTATACGCCTTACTAACTCCATGTATCCTATTGTGAAAAAAAAAACACAACGACAGTCAAGAACGGAATTCTTAATTTGAATTTTCCAGATTTTTGAGATACGTAGTCCATTGCTTGGAAAGCCCGTTCGAAATTGAAACTTATTTGCAATATAATAAGGTCGTATTTTGTAGATCTCTTTCATACTTATAGTAGGCTATTGAGATAAAATTAAATATCCCACAAAAATAAGCAAGCAGAATTAAACTTTGTGTCAAAGACATAAGTCATAAATTTCAATGCCAAAGTTTTAACTAAGGATGTTTCTCGCCTAATATGAATTGACCAGTGTAAGCATCAGTTAGCTAGCCCTAAGCAACCAAAGGTCAAGCTGCAGTTGAAAAACTAATAAAGATAAAGTTAAGCTGATAATTTTCCCGCTGTCTCCATGCTTCTTTAAGTTGGGTATGGACTGGTCAGCTGCCTGTTAGCTATAGTTTTCGCGAAAATCGCCAGGACAGAGGTGAAAATTTTTGTATGAAAACTTGCAACTTTAAATGCATTTTTTGACGAAACTATTGCAGTCTAAAATGAAGTCAAAATCAGTCCATCGACTCAATTTTTTGCAAGCTTTCTAATGGTACCCCACACGATTCTTACAAATGAAAAAAGTTTCAGCCTACCCCTCTCAACCCCCTAAATCTCCCCCTTTAATAAGAAATAAGCAGTTTTGACTTATTTACAATATGAGTGGTGGTAATTGCCATAACTGTTCCAAATTTTAGGTATCTATGTCAAACGGTCTCTGAGAAAAACGTATTTAACTGATTTGCAAGACCGAAGTGATCCCATAAGTGTTCCGTAAACAAAGTTTTGTACGGAACACTAAAAAGGTGAAAGTTTATGGAGCTGAAAATTGTATAATTTTTGGAGTCTCAGCGCTGTTTTTTATCGCTTTAAGTACTCATCGATTTTTTATTAGGCAGATTAATAACAAACTATCGTATCTATATAGTATAACGTATTGTACACATTATGTATTTTAACCGTTTCTGTATCATTTTCGTTTCTTTTAACCTTCAGAGACCTACTGCCGTATTCGAACTTCAAGATATTCACAAGAGACGATACGTACTAGATCCATTCTAGATACGTTATAGTTTAGATATCAACTAGTTCTCTTTTGCAGCGCAATTCAGGCAACCAATGTCACTTTTACGTTAGATAGAGTAAGATATCTAATAGATATTATGAATTGGATCTCTAAGTCATATCCTGTGCAAATCGTTAAAGAAGTATCTCCGGAAACGCGCAAATGTCAAATTTGACAGGTTAGATCTTAAACATATCGTTATCGTATCTTGGTGATGTCTAAAAGATATCTAATAGATGTCTATTTCAAAATCCGAATTGGGCCCCAAGAATCGTGCCCACGACCACCGCGCCAAGAATGCGATACTTAAGTGTATTTCACTCGATGTTATTGTAATTTTCGTGCTTTCAAAGGCAAGCTATATTGGCACGTTTTTGTGTCAATGGTTTTCTGTATGGGAGAGTTTTACTTGTCGCGTATTTTAACTGGTGGATATAAAATGAGCATACGACAGCCTGAGCCCTGTTTATCAAAAGCTTGTAACTTGTAATACACGTGGAAGTCCCTTTTTGACAGCTTTTGTTAGAAAGGGACTTCCACTTGTATTAAAAGTTACAAGCTTTTGATAAACAGGACACTGATGCTAAGCGGAACTGTTTCTCTTCGGCGCTTGGAAGTTCATTGATGAATGTTGACGATCGTACAAAAGGATTTTAGCACTGTTTTGACATTCAAGGGACAAAGCGTTACCCTATACATAAAGTAAAAGTACCTACTACCAAAGAGAATTTGAAATACATAGAGGATTATAGTCAAAGTAAATGATGTAGTCTACTGACTTTTACTTTGTCAATATTCTGCCATCTTTCAACACAAACGATTAATGTACTGACTGCATAATTTACTTTGACAAAATTCCTCTAGTCTAAATTCTCTTTGGTTTGGTGGTGCTAAGAGCCAAAAAGAAAGGAAGATCTAATAGGCTTTCACACACACAATTGGACGACTTTAGTGTACAGACAAGAATAAAGGAGCTAATTCAACGACAAATTCGTACCTACCTACCTACTGAATGATTCAAGTACCTACTTAGGTATTTTAATATTTAATTCATAATCTCGCGCACGCCGCCGTTTTATCGGCGCGGGCCCCTATAAAAGTTATTTCCCTTTACGACTGTCCTTGCTTTACCTTATGCGATTAAATTATTTATTCCTGTGTACCCACTTATTTAGTTCCGGGTGACGGGACTTCCCTAGGTGTTCAGTCCCCTCTTTGACCATTGGACATTCTGTTCATAATGTACTTATTATTTATTTATAAGCCTGTTTTCTGGGGTAGTGGACAGAGATTATGACAATTGATACGATTTTAATATAAGAGTGTCCTTTCGTTGCATTTTCGGGAAGGGACAATTTCAAGTTACAACTAAATAAAAATCCATATACCTTTAAATATAAGTACCCTCTACTTTAAATTATATTTACCTAATTATATTTAATTGTAACAAGTTTTTAAAATTAGACACCCGAAATCACATATTTATTCTCTAAACATTAATTCTACCAAAATATTGCATTTTCGAACAAGAATTAACGCGACCGCAATGCTGACGCTCCTTTAGAGGAGGACAGTCGCGGCCCTCGTTCTGTCTCGCTCGCACGATCGTTCTCGTCCGGAACTTGTCGCCGTAGCCGCAGGTTGTCGAGCACGGTGTCCATTCGCTCCAGCTGGATACGAGGCAGTCGTCAGCTGAAACAATACAGTAATGGAGCATTCCACGGGCTGTCCCGTACAAACGAATTTTATTTCCCGTGTGGAGACTTTTTTTTTTATGTGCATAGTTTTGTCTGTTTGTCATAGAAAAGGAAACTTCACCTGCAAATCTTCAGAAAATACGCGTTTGTACGGGACAAACGGTAGACAATTTCATGTAATACACTGATTTAAACTTTCACGATTATAAAACATTATTAAATTGCGTGGTCTTCTCCGAGACCACGGGGACAACGCCGTCCTCGAAACGTCGGAGGTAAATCTTAAAACTTAAATACGCGATTAAGTCCCGTTGTGCAATTTAATAATTTCATGGAATGCTCCTAATTTACAAAACAAAGAATTGGAATCGGTAAATAGTTGACAGAATATCGCCTAAGAGCATGCCCGGACGTAGGCTAATTCAAACTTACATTTTGAGATCAAAATAATATTTAAATGATGACTTATGTTATCATTCGCGCGTGCATTTTGCTCGTAGTTACTTATCTGTACTCCTATTGGCGCGTGCGAGACGCACAGGAGAATGATAACAAAGTGACATTTTTAGGGTTCCGTACCCAAAGGGTAAAACGGGACCCTATTACTAAGACTTCGCTGTCCGTCCGTCCGTCCGTCTGTCACCAGGCTGTATCTCACGAACCGTGATAGCTAGACAGTTGAAATTTTCACAGATGATGTATTTCTGTTGCCGCTATAACAACAAATACTAAAAACAAAATAAAATAAAGATTTAAATGGGGCTCCCATACAACAAACGTGATTTTTGACCAAAGTTAAGCAACGTCGGGAGTGGTCAGTACTTGGATGGGTGACCGTTTTTTTTTTTGCTTTTTTTTTGTTTTTTTTTTGCATTATGGTACGGAACCCTTCGTGCGCGAGTCCGACTCGCACTTGCCCGGTTTTTTACGTATCATATTAGCCTCATGACCTTATACCCTTTATCCATAATCTTTAAGATCGCTCCTTCTGTTGTTCTTCCAACAAAACAAACTTACGTTGTATCTTGTTAACTGCGTGGTGCAGACGGGACCTGAAGTGGCGGGGCAAACGTTTGCCCAGGCCCATCCTGTGGCCTTGAGCTACTGCCAGCACCACATCGTCCATGTTCCTAAGGTCGCTACCGAACTCTGCTTCTGTTGTAGTGGTTCTGAAATGTGCAGTTGCCTTAATATACACAGTTGCCAAAAAATAAGTACATTCCCGTTGCCAGGAAGGTTTCGGGATTATTCTGAGCAACTTTTACTATGGTACCAAACCAACCCAGAAATCGCGAAATAAAAATTTACCCTCCCATAGAAAATGGACCAGCAAAAATGCATGAAACAGCCAAATTTGTTTTTGCGATTTCGGGCTTGGTCTCATAGTAAAAGTTGCTCAGTATAATTGCCAAACTTCCCTGGCAACGGGAATGCACTTATTTTTTGGCCTCTCTCTGTTTGGGTAAGAAAAGCAAAGCGAAAATGCTCTGTATATACAAAAATGTACTCGTATTCCACTTATGCCTTACACTGAAGAGATTGGTCGAGATATAAGATTCTCTCAAATTACTTACGTAGTTGGTGCTTGAGTTACAACGACAACATGATTCTCGGGCAAGTCAGGTGCCGGTGTACCAAACGGCTCTTCTTCCAAATCCATAAGTTCTTCTACTGGGTTCTTTGTCGCCATATCTCCTGAGTCTGCAATGAACGCCCTGAGTTTCGGATGCCCTTTACGATCGTTCTTCTTACGTAATTTATTGATTAGTTCCTTTCGGACTAAGTTGTTTATATCGATCGTAGAATATGCTTTAATCTGAAAGAATCAACGTGATATTGATGGTACAATATATATTATGACTAACCCGTGGAGCGCCTTAGCATCACACGTGTGATGCTAACTCAATTTAGGTCGTAGCGACTCAGTATCAGATGTTACACTTTCACAAATCGATATGAGTCAAATTGCTTTGCATCAATTTGTTGCATGGTGCGCGTTCCACGGGTTAAGGGGGCAAACTATTGAAGAACAACTAACACACTTTATTTCGTAAGGGTACCTAAAGTACCTATTTGAAAAGTCGGGAATAAATCTATTATAACTTGCTAGCACATTCTACAATGTACACGAATTGACAGGTCCAAATTAGCTAAGTAAATATAGCAGGTTATGTCGATCTTAATTATGATTTCTATTGTTCCCTTGTCGAAACTTTAATAAAGTTGTTTTAGTTGTTAATAATACTAATTGCCGGAGCCCGCGTGCTTTAGGATCTAGTTTTAGATTCACCTCGACAGTCTTGATATTTCATTCAGTGTTTGTATAAATTTTGAATAATTTTGATCCATCTTGGACCTTGTCTAATTTTTTATCATCAAGCTGAGCTGAATCAAGAATCCAACCACTGTCTAAAACTCCTTGCATGGTATTTATTTTTATAACTTCAAATTAGTTATGCTAAACTAAAATAATTGGTGCTTTCATAGAACAGTCATTATATCAAACCTTAGTGAATTCTACTTTAGCAATAGCAGGCAGTTCCCTCATTGACGGGTAGTAGAAGCCAGACGCCGGATGGTTGGGGTAGCGGGGCTTGTGCTTGAAGACAGGCTCTGGAGGCTCGTTGTCCCAGCGAGGAGCCGTGAACGTCAGGCCCTGAGCTGCTCCGGCGTCCAATGGGTACAGCTGTAAGGTACAATACGAGTATCTACATACACACTTTTTGCTAATTTGGTAATTGGTAATAATTTGGTTGTATCAAAAGAACAAATAATATTCCTTAGTTATATTTAAACTTTCCGTCTAAAATCTAAAAGTCACCATGTATTAAAAAATCAAGATGAATTTACATATCAGTACTCACATCTAAAGTGATTTGGTCTACCCATGATGAGTCGACACAAAGGTTGAGGCTGTCTACTCCAATGAACCAGTCCGGAGACGGTATAATGCGGGACATTAGCGACACCTGAAACAAATGAAGGAATCAGTCACTCAGTAGTAACCTTCAATCTTCAACCGCTTCAACGATGCAATCTGAAATTAACGTAGCATGAATCTTAATGTGTATGATTTAGAGCCCGTCAAAGCTGCCCGCACTGACTTTGGCAGAACAAAGTGTGGAATAACCTGTCCCTTATAAACGTTCCACGCCTTTTTATTGCAATCATTTAGTGCATGCTAGGAAGGTATGGAAGGTTGCGTTTCAAGGGTATAAAATGATGAGTTTTCATCTGGTACAATGATGAGGCATGTGGCTATGGATTACTATGGAAGGTAGAGGAGCTTACTTACTCAGTACTCTATACTCGGAGATATTTGTCTTCTCTGCCTCAGGACAAAAGAGCTCGGGATCAAACAGAAAAAAAAAGAAATAAAAAACAACCTTAAGTTACCCCATTGTTTTAAATGTCAAGGTCACTTTTTCAATGATCAAATATGACAGGCCGCATACGAGGAGTTAAAAGTAAACTATATTATTCATGATTGTCATGTCAGTGTCAGTCAACAAGTAGTATTAGTGTGTCAGTGTCCCTGAAAATATTTTTCCAGTGAGTTTGTTAATATATCATAATTTTGTGTTGTTGTTTATTTCTTTAGTGATATGAGTGGTTGTAAAAGTTTTTAAACCCTATTTATTAAGCTGCACGCAACGACAAGTGACCTAACTAGAAACTTCTAAAATATCACGTAGTGCTAAACAATCGTACAGTTGCCATCAGATATGTCGGAGCGGCCGAGGTGCTCAATAATATCTGAACACGCACTCTAACGTCTCGACAATAATAAAGGCGTGTTGTGATATTTGTGCACTTGAGCACTTTGGCCGTTCAGATATATCTGATGGCGACTACACGGCCCATAAACTCTTGCAACATTCAGTGTACCAAATGTTGAGGAGTTACGTGATTTTAATATGTGTACGAGTAAATATATAAATTCATGGGAAATAGGTATATGAGTTATATGAAAAATGTAAAGTTATTGCATGACGTGTGGCCTCAGGAGTTCAAGGTGAGTATTAAACCTACGTATTTGATAATACCTAAATACCTAATTAGTTACGCACATGCTTAGGGGGTGCAATGAGTTCAGGTATTCTCCGAACGCAGCTCCTTGAGCTCTGAGTGGATGGCCCTGCGTGCCCACAGTAATAGTTTTAACAAATGAAAACGCATTTTCACCAAGGCGATACGAAAAACTAGTTCTGATAACGAGAGAACGCGGTTTCACTAAAAACTGGTTTCTGCGGCAACATAATGCTAGAATGCATTCTCCCAGTTATCACTTCTCTGATCAACTCTTCAATGTTCAATGGGGTTTTTCCTTCAGTATGGCGGAATGCCCATGTTATCCCTTTACCCAAAATTTCTAACCCCATTTTACTTAAAGACTTTCGGCCTATATCTATTCTCCCATTCATGTCAAAAATATTAGAAGCAGTAGTTCACAAACAACTATCCACCCACATTTACTCTAACCAACTGTTGTCGTCTTTTCAATCCGGCTTTCGCCCTGGGCACAGTACTTCGACAGCTCTGCTGAAAGTGGTTGAGGATGCGAGGCAGGGCATGGAGAACTCTCTGTTAACTGTATTGGTTTTAATAGATTTTTCCAACGCCTTTAATGCGGTGAATCATGATCTTTTACTTGCTGCGCTAAAACATTTAAACATCTCATCATCGGTGGCGGAGTGGTTCTCTTCCTACCTCCAGGATCGTCGGCAGGCGGTTCGCGCTGGACAGTCCTTTTCTGACTGGCTAGAGCTCACTTCAGGCGTCCCACAGGGTGGTATACTTTCTCCTCTTCTATTCTCTATATTTATAAATTTGATTACTAATAGCCTTGGCTGCTCTTACCATTTGTATGCCGATGACTTGCAACTGTATACGCAAGAAAATGCCAATGACATCGGACGTGCAGTCGCAAAAATTAACGATGATCTTAAACGCATCGCTGTTTGGTCCCGTGACTTTGGAATCGCCGTTAATCCCACCAAATGCCAAGCTATTGTTTTAGGAAGCCCCCGCTTGCTTTCGTCAACTGATCTGTCTCTCGTTGCGCCTATCGTATTCGAATGCACCGTGATTCCCCTGTCAGCGCATGTTAAAAATCTGGGCTTATTTATCGACAGTGGTTTAACATGGGAGCCACATGTGTCTGACGTCAGTCGCCGGGTGAACAATACATTGCGGGCGCTTTATAAACATAAAAACTTTTTACCGGCAAGCACTAAAATTTTACTTGTTCAGTCCCTAATATTGCCAATCATTGACTACGCTGATGTCTGTTGCACAAACATTACACAAGCCTCGCTGTCCAAACTTGATCGTCTCCTTAACAATTGCATCAGATTCGTTTTTAACCTGCGCAAATATGACCATGTCTCTGCCTTTCGCCGTAAACTCCAATGGCTCCCAATTCGTGAACGCAGGTCATTGCGAATTTTATGTACTCTGTATTCAATTTTATTTGACCCAGCTGCACCCAGTTATCTCAGGTCTAAATTTGAGTTTATAACAGCCCGTCCTGGTTGCATTCTCCGTGCTTCTCGTAGTCTGATGCTGGCTGTCCTCCCTCATCGGACTGGATTCTTGTCCAACTCATTCACCTGCCAAGCAATTCGTCTGTGGAATGCTCTCCCTCTGCCTATCAGACAAGCTCAGAGCAAGCTTTCATTCAAAAGCAAGTTGCGTAAGCATTTATTTGAAAGCATTCGAGACTAAATGTCTATGTGATGTCTCACACTAGGTACATAATTATTATATATATGTATGTTTATTTATATATATTGAATTTGTATATACGTAGGTATATTTTAAAATGTATATTTGTGTAATAGTATAGTATAGTATTATAGTTTGTAGTGTCGACTTGTGTCTATATTCTCATATTCACTATTTACAATCCTGCACCAAATTAATTACTGTCTCTGTTTAGCCCAATGGTTGACTGGTAGAGAATGCCTCAAGCCGTTAAGTCCACCAATTGTACTCTTTTATTGTAAATTTGTGCAATAAAGTTTAAATAAATAAATAAATAAATATCCACTAGTAGGTAACATAGTTCAAAGTTATGAAAATAATCGACATTAAATAATACTTCACATTATGCCACTGATGAATAATGGATGTACCTAAGGGACTAATAAAAATCACAATATTTTATACCACAGGGACCCAGTAAATTAACGCCACACTATCTCCATATCCCAGTGGACGAGACCTCAAACTTGTTGGCATAATTATTTATGTAAATCACAAGCGAGTTAAACTACCAGTAGGTACCTACGTGAACCCATGTCAGGGTTCGAACGAAAGGCTAAGTGAGGCCGAAGTCTAATCAACATTGGTGTGCACAGATATAGACTTAAGACAGATATAGAGTATGTACAGTCAGCTGTGAAAATATGGGTGCACAAATCATCTCAAAAATATGTTCCATAGCTCTTATATATATATATGTCAGCGAATTAAGAACTATGTGACATATTTTTGAATAAGTTGGCGACACCCATATTCTTACAGTTGACTATACAAAGCTACAAAGATGTTAATTATGACAACATGCTTAAAATACATGAGTTTACAAATCAAGATGTAAAAAGGAAAGTTAGGTGGATGTTTTGGGACTGAAGCCTTGTAATATAATTTCATAAATATTCTTAGGTACTTAAAGTTAGTTAGACAATAGTACATTTCGATGCTAGTGCGGAAGGTATGTCATTACTTCACGAGTACCGAGATATCTTGCCACGAGCCGCAGGCGAGTGGCAAGACTCGGGACGAGTGAAGAATGACATTTCCGCACGTGTATCGAACGACGTTTTTTAATACAGTTGCGAAAAAATAAGAAAAACATTGTTAATCGTACACTAAACAAAAGTGGTAACAGTGACAGCTCGGTTAGACGTCGTCTTTAAGTATATTATATCTATGGGCGTTTGGCAGCTATTCCGTTCCATTCAGTCAACTTATTAAGAACGGAATTTTCAATATTGAATATTAAAAAATAAACGTGTTATAATGATGAAGAGGTAAGTAATTAAATATGAAATATGTAATATTTTTCGTATTCTTACATTAACGGTAGGTTTTTATGCTGATTACGACGTTTAAAGGAAACTAATATTAACACTCATCAATAAGTAGTCGTGAATTGGAACAAGTATAAATTAAAAAAAATTGGAAAAGTAAAAAGCACTAGTTCGAGATAACCAACTTTCCGCACGCTAAACAGCTACGTAAAGTAGCACTTTTTGAGCAACTGTATTAAAAATGGTTTTACTTTGCAGAATTGGCTACTAACTATACGTATAATAATAATACCTAATAGCCAGTTGAGAAACCCTTCTCATATATTTGGCATTGTATTACAAACGTAATTATACCGGCTAGCCCGTCATACGTGTAAAACTAACATATCTCCTACTGATGGTCTTCCATTAAAAATATAATTTGAAAAATTTTCCAATAAAAGTTGCTATTTATCTACAAGAATGGCTAATAAATTTGATGAAAATTTTGAGTTGTATGCTTAATGTTGATTGGTGGATTGGAGGTGGATGGATTTTAAGTGTTGATTTTGAATGATAAATATTCAATAGCATTCATTTGAATTTGATATGTATTGTAATGTTTTACTATTAGTATTTTTCTCGTATAAGTTTGGTAAAAATATCTGTTTCCTTCGGTAGCAAAGGGTAAGGGTAAGGTAAAGGGTGCCTTGAAACCCTCGCAACGCTAAAATTCATCTTTACGAACCACTCGCTACGCCCGAGGTTCAATTTTGGAATCTTTCATTTGCTCCGGTATCAATGTAAGCCTAATATTATTATCCAATTATTTCAAATATTATTAGCCCAGTGCTCTCTGACATTCTTTCAGCAGTTTTATGGCATTATTTTTGTGTTGTGATCTGTCATTCTATTTGTTTGGCGTTTGTCAATGTACGATCGTCATCTTGGCTAGACCCCCAGATCGCGGCAGGCAGCAGGCAAATTGCCGGTCTACTAACCATACTGTGCTCAGCATCCACAAACACCGTATTCTCAGTCTTGCCGACGCCGGCCGCTATCCTCGGCGACGAGAACTGGTCGTACACTCGCGGCTCGTCGTCGCCTTCCTCGACCAGTGCGTCCAGTTTGCCGAACTGGGCGAACTGACGGACTGACGGGCGGGCGGCGTCGCCTACGCGGAACAGCGTGTAGGGCGCGCTGTGGGATTGACCTGCAACATCGAAAAATACAAAGTAATTATTAAGAGAAGGATATAACGATGTCTCATGCGTTCAGCTATTATATGTACATAAATTCGCCTTTCATGGTACTTCCATTACTGTAATTTATTTTTGTAAACCTGTGTTATGTACAATACAGTGATTACTACTACTACTACCTACTGTAATTATATCGGAGCGGCCGAGATGCTCAAAAATATCTGAACACGCATTCCAACGCCTTACGCCAACGCGTTTTCAGATATTGGTGAGTGCCTTGGCCCCTCCTGCATAACTGATAGCCACCTGTACAGTGGCGTTCAAAAGTGCATGGATAGATGTTGACCGTAATGCCTTAATAGGACGGTTGAAACGTGTCCATGCATTTCTAAACGCCAGTGTACATAGGTATAAATAAACATGTACGTACACTTAATATATAACATGGACCGATCGCATTTAAACTCTCAGCCCCTGAAAACTCACAGTCTGTTTGTGAAGATATTCAGAAAGTAACAACAAATCCCTTTGTTTTGTTTTAAAAAAATTAAAAACTTTGTACATAAGGTGGTTCTCCTTGCTCGATTTTCATACAACTTTCTTGGCACCCTAGCTCCTATTATATAGGGTTTCTTCACTTGTATATGTAATGTTTGGGTAGTATATATATTTCTGTCTTCGCTTAATGTAAAAAAATACTAGATTTTGATTAAAATTATTAAGAAAAAAACCTTTGAATATTGGTAAAATTTTGCCTCATTGCTTGTTTGTGTGAGTGATGCTTATAGTATCGGTGTAATTCTAACATGGCGACTTCATTTGACAAGCAATCATTTTTAATTTGTCAAAGGTGTAACAGATGGCACTTTAAAACCGCAACACAGATTACCTGTGTATTTTGTTTTATTTTCACTCAATAGAGGGAGGTATATTTAATGCACAAAGCATGTTACGAGTATACCTACTCATTTAAGAATCTCCTTTCTGATATAATTTCATTCCCAGATTTAATATAACTTAATAATTATTATGATTATTACATAATAAAATACATTTATATATTTATAGAAAGGTCAGTCCAAACAATCATTCGCGTTACGGTCGTCCACCGAAAACCCTTGTGAATTCTGCTTTCGTTTCGGTAAATGTTCTCTGGAAAAGCCTATATTTATTGTAAAACCGGGCAAGTGCGAGTCGGACTCGCGCACGAAGGGTTCCGTACCATAATTCAAAAAAAAAAACAAAAAAAAGCAAAAAGAAAACGGTCACCCATCCAAGTACTGACCCTTCCCGACGTTGCTTAACTTTGGTCAAAAATCACGTTTGTTGTATGGGAGCCCCATTTAAATCTTTATTTTATTCTGTTTTTAGTATTTGTTGTTATAGCGGCATCAGAAATACATCATCTGTGAAAATTTCAACTGTCTAGCTATCACGGTTCGTGAGATAGAGCCTGGTGACAGACGGACGGACGGACGGACAGCGAAGTCTTAGTAATAGGGTCCCGTTTTACCCTTTGGGTACGGAATCCTAACAATGATTTTTAAACTAAAATACCTAGCTATATTTTTCTCAAAAATATATAGGTATGTGGAGAAAAATATCATCTTCTTGTAAATAAACAAGATTCTATAATATCTTCTGCTTGTGCATAACAATAACATTAGTAGATGATATTTTTAGGGTTCCGTACCCAAAGGGTAAAACGGGACCCTATTACTAAGGCTTCGCTGTCCGTCCGTCCGTCCGTCCGTCTGTCACCAGGCTGTATCTTACGAACCGTGATAGCTAGACAGTTGAAATTTTCACAGATGATGTATTTCTGTTGCCGCTATAACAACAAATACTAAAAACAGAATAAAATAAAGATTTAAATGGGGCTCCCATACAACAAACGTGATTTTTGACCAAAGTTAAGCAACGTCGGGAGTGGTCAGTACTTGGATGGGTGACCGTTTTTTTTTTGCTTTTTTTTGTTTTTTTTTTTGCATTATGGTACGGAACCCTTCGTGCGCGAGTCCGACTCGCACTTGCCTGGTTTTTTTCAAAAATGCTGCCTTTCACCCGAGTTAAAACACTACTTTTCATTTCGCATACGAGGAAAGTAAAATGCATGTGTTTTTTTAAATACATTTTTATAGTAGGTATTTTTGAGAGTAGGTATTTTCAATTAACAATTTGGCCAAAAGTAATTTATGGAATGGGGAGTCAAATATCAGAATGGAAATTGTATAACAAATCCATTTATACCCAAATTTCAATTGCTTATTGTAAAAAGAATAATAAAATCGTACTTGGAATTGGAACCTAAACTGCTCTAGTGCAGAAACGTATCATTTCCTGCACACCTTTTACAACAACAATGACCAACAACTTTCATATATTCGGTCATATTGTGCTTTTTGAAAAACTAATTATATCCAGCCTTTTATGAATGTAGTATGATACCTTAGGGTATGGTGCTTTACGCACACTAGCGTCCCTTCCCCTCCCCCTGACGCAACCCCCCCTTTTTGCATGAAATATGTCCCGGTTCACAGTTTTTTACATTTTTTGAGGAAAGTATACATTTTAGGAAAAAAGTGTCTATGAAAGAAATAGTTCCTTATTAAATTCTTATTAAAAAAGGTTATATTCATTTTATAACACTTATTATACAAGGTGTCCTCAAGAAATGCGAAAGATTTTATTTCTGAGGTCAAATTAAAAGAAGGAAAAAATGTTTGTATGAGTTTAGGTCAATTTCGCCGAAAACAATTTTTTTTATTGTTTTTAGGGTTTCGTACCTCAAAAGGAAAAAACGGAACCCTTATAGGATCACACGTGCGTCTGTCTGTCTGTCCGTCTGTCACAGCCGATTTTCTCCGGAACTACTGGACCAATCAAGTTGAAATCTGGTACACATATGTAAGTTTGTAAACAAATGAATTTTAAACATGGGGGCCACTTTTGGGGGTAAATGAAAAAATTAAAAAATAAAAATTTTCAAACTATATCATGTTACATATCAAATGAAAGAGCTTATTGTAAGGATCTCAAATATATATTTTTTATAATTTTCGAATAAACAGTTCAGAAGTTATTCAAGAAAATAGGCAAAAAATGACAATGATCCCCCTTTATCTCCGAAACTACTAGGTTTAAAATTTTGAAAAAATACATAAAATAGGTCTATATCTATAGATGACAGGAAAACCTATTAGAAATGTACAGTCAAGCGTGAGTCGGACTTAATTACAGTTTTTGATCCGACTCCTACGGATTTTTTAAAGATTTCACTCACGTTTCGCATAAATAATGTTTAGTTTTAAGTTTATAAAAACATATGTATGTTAGTCTTTAAGGTATTTGTAATATGGGCCTTGTTCCCTGAATTAAATATCTAAATAAATAAATAAATAAAATAAAAAATACATTGTTAAAAATTGTGTAATATACGGAATCCTTGGAACGCGAGTCCGACTCGCACCTGGCCGCTTTTTTTTATTTTTTTGAATATATATGTATGTACATAAAAAGTAAATGTTATTGGTAAACTTGTCAGTTAACATGGATTTTTACTTTTTTTTCGTAAAACATAGTTTTTGCAACGTGTTACTTAATTGTCACTTTTTGACATATCAATAAAGATATTTAGACTAAATCCCATAGTAACAACATCGCCATCAAAAAGGCGTTTTGAACTATGTAACAATAAAAACTTGTTTTTTTTTAAAATTAACTCTGAAAATAGCCGCATTTCAAAAAAGTTTATAGGACATTTTTGTCTCTAAATATGATCAGGAATACGCTGTCAAAATTATTCGGTTTCCTCGTGTTACACCGTGTATAATAAATGAGTTTCGAATCCTAAGTAAAAACTATGTTATTTCGAATTTTAACAAGCTAATACATGAATGTGCATCATGTAAAAAAATCAATATGACCTTTTTTATTAAGAATTTATTAAGGATTATTTCTTTCATTGACACTTTTTTCCTAAAATATATTCTTTCCTCAAAAAATGTAAAAAACTGTGAACCGGGACATATTTCATGCAAAAAGGGGGGGTTGCGTCAGCGGGAGGGGAAGGGACGCTAGTGTGCGTAAAGCACCATACCCTAAGGTATCATACTACATTCATAAAAGGCTGGCTATAATTAGTTTGTCTTCCCCATACATTAGAACACAATTTAACCGAATCAATAGCATGAGAAATGAAACGGATATTTCTTGTTTTCTTTGCATTAGCATTTTTCTCTCGATAATTTAATCAATTTGCAACATAAGTAGAACAATCCTCATATATCCATAAATATCAAAATATAAAAGGACATACATTTTCAGAAGAATTCCCCGTGCGGCGTTGCCAAATGGTTTAAAGTACAATAGTCATATGCCTTATGGGAATATAGTTCAGAGCCGGAAACTGCTACCAACTTTTAGTATGTTGTTGGGCATGGCATTGGGTCTCCAAAACTGCCGGGAGACGGCGGCGCCGGCCATCTACTTCAGCGGAATGACGTCATCAAAATGACTCCCGCTTCGTTGCGAATATTGCATACTGCACCCAAATTATGCATAGCACATACACGTGTGGGATATTAAATGAAAGCCAATTAAATAAACTATATTTTATTCATACAAAGTGTATCAAAATATGCAACAGTTTAAGAGAAATTTACAAAATAATAAAAATCACGTAAAAAAATATTCGATTATTTGGGTTTTACAACCAAACCAAAAGTCGGACGATAAAGCAATGTACTACAACATTAAAGATGACGTCTCAAGCCATACACTGATATCAATAAAATCAAAATTGGATTAAATATGTGGAAATTATGCATCAAAATGTAGATATTCGCCCATACAAAGGCATAAAAGTTAACAAAATCAAAATTGGTCATTTTCAGGATAATCCGCATAAGCTTCTAGTATGTTATTAACAATATGACCTGGAGTCTAAAACTGCCGGGAGACCATCTCTGTTGTTCCTCAGTTACAAATAATGACGTCATATAAATAATCACTGCCGAATTTCGTAAAATGTAAATTATAGCTATACCACGAGTCTCACATACACGTGAGTTACATGTGACGAAAGGTTATTAAATGTATTATGATTCACCTAAACATTGTTTGTAAAAAAATGTACGGTTTCAGAACTAGAAGCAACGAAATACCACTTTTTATGGAAAAAGTAGATATGTATCAATTTTATAGCTAAACTAAAACCTTCAAAAAAATTTTGCGTATAACATTTGAAAAACTTGTTATTCAACTATATATCACAATTTAAATTTTACATTTCCGACAAAAACTGTGGAAGTTGTGGAAAAAAAACTAAAGCGCCCCAACAATTCTACCTTAATGCGCTCATATTATGCAAAGAATAGTTCTATTTATCGAGTATTAAATGAATGAACATTACATAAAATACATGAAAACGACATTTTTAAATGGAACCTTAATTAAAAATAATAATTTAGTTGATAAGTAAGCAAAATACTGTTTCTTTAAGTACCTAATCTCCTCCTTTCGAAGTCGGTTAAAAGTGGCTTTTGTGACCTGGGCTACAAAGACAAATAAATTGACACCTCATTTATCAAAATCAGTTCAGTTGTTTCATGTAAAAAATACATAATTACATACGTAGATAGCAGTTCCTGCTGTAGTTGCGGTAAATATTAATATGAAATAGACTCTTATTGTCATGGCTTAACGCTACATTATTAGAGAAATGTAAAGTTACATGCCAGTAAGTAGGCACATGCCTAATACAAAATGCCTTATCGAGGTAAATGCCCTATCAGTTCACTTAATGCGATACATAATTATATATTTAAGCCTCGATTAGCCTTGTACATACATACATCACTGGCTCAGTGACCCAAAGCAAAGAGGATCTTGGCCTCTGGCACAAAAGAGCGTCACTCTGCCCTATTCTGCGCCACTTCGCGCCAGTTGGGTATTCTTATAAAAGTGGAATATTGAGTGGTGCAAGGGTTTCAAGGCTGAGCTGAGAAGGCTGGCAGAATTTTCCCTCTGATCCTCCCTCTGATCATTCGAAGCCTCCATAAGGCATCTTGCTAACTCATCGAGGCGACGCCCGCTAGGCCTGCTAACATCTACGGCCTGAGAGTTTCAACGTTAGATGCCAAGCCACGCCAGGCCATAATAGTAAAGGTCTAATTATTGAATTTTTATTTTTTGTCCGACTACGGCAGAATTTGCTATCTATGCGTGCATGTGTAGGTACCGTTTGCATGAAACTACTGAACTGATTTTGATAAATGAGGTGTCAATTTATTTGTCTTTGTAGCCCAGGTCACAAAAGCTACATTTTAACCGACTTTGAAAGGAGGAGATTAGGTACTTAAAGAAACAATATTTTGCTTACTTATCAAGTAAATTATTGTTTTTTTAATTATGGTTCCATTCGAAAATGTCGTTTTCATGTATTTTATGTAATGTTCATTCATTTAATACTCGATAAATAGAACTATTCTTTGCATAATATGAGCGCATTAAGGTAGAATTGTTGGGGTGCTTTAGTTTTTTTTCCACAACTTCCACAGTTTTTGTCGGAAATGTAAAATTTAAATTGTTATATATAGTTGAATAATAATTTTTTCAAATGTTATACGCAAAATTTTTTTGACGGTTTTAGTTTAGCTATAAAATTGATACATATCTACTTTTTCCATAAAAAGTGGTATTTCGTTGTTTCTAGCTCTGAAACCGTACATTTTTTTTACAAACAATGTTTAGGTGAATCATAATACATTTAATAACCTTTCGTTACATGTAACTCACGTGTATGGGAGACTCGTGGTATAGCTATAATTTACATTTTACGAAATTCGGCAGTGATTATTTATATGACGTCATTATTTGTAACTGAGGAACAACAGCGATGGTCTCCCGGCAGTTTTAGACTCCAGGTCATATTGCTAATAACATACTAGAAGCTTATGTGGATTATCCTGAAAATGACCAATTTTGATTTTTTTAACTTTTATGCATTTGTATGGGCGAATATCTACATTTTGATGCATAATTTCCACATATTTGGTCCAATTTTGATTTTATTGATATCAGTGTATGGCTTGAGAAGTCCTCTTTAATGTATAAGCAACGTCGGGAGTGGTCAGTACTTGGATGGGTGACCGTTTTCTTTTTGCATTTTTTTCCGTTTTTTTTTGCTTTATGGTACGGAACCCTTCGTGCGCGAGTCCGACTCGCAGTTGCCCGGTTTTTTATAATCTATTGTACCTAATGCAGGACAAGTTCGTATATAAACTACGCTATCCAGTTCACCTTAGCTTTTACTGAGCTTGAGGCCATTGTGCCGGGATATATGCAAATCAAGTCATTACTTGGCTTTTATGACCGCTATCCTAATTATGGAGCGATGTTCGCTTAGGGCTTACGGCGCGATTCGGGAAATGAATTAGAGATTAACTAGATACGATATAGTAAAGATATGTAACGTCCGAAGGGTAAAGGTACCTTATGGCGGTTGGCGCTTACGCTATTATTAATGCTGCTCCAATATTATTGCGGTGCTATGCGACGTAAGCGCCAGCCGTCATAAGGTACCTTTTGCCGTGGAACGTCACATACTTTACTATTTAATATCTAAAGGATCTCTAATTCATTTCCCGAATCGCGGCGCCAGCCGCCATATCTTTACTACATCGTATCTAGTCAATCTCTAACTCATTTTCCGAATCGAGCCGTTAGTGGGTATAACCTGAATTAAAACAATCTAAAATTAACACATTCAGGGCCAAGAACCCGACTGTCGACTACGCGCTTCATACGGCGAAATCGTAGATACGCGCTACGAGCGTAACCCGTAGCATTTCGTGGCAGTGAATGTGTTAAGGTTGACCGGTAGATAATCTGTCCTATTCGAACTTTAAGATACGTCAATTAATAGATCTAGAAACGATATGGATTAGATGTGTCAGTCTCAAAATTTACGTATTTGTTTGAAGAAATGTCACATTTGACACTGACATATCTAACCCATATCTTTTCTAGATCTATTAACTGACGTAAGTTAAAGTTCGAATTGGGCCGAGTGTCATGTAGCGTGGTGTAGCTTTAAGTCCGCCTATTGGAACTGTATATTTCTTACTGTGCAATAAAGATTAATATAAATAATGTACAGAAAGAAACAGATTGGAGTTTACCAAAAATGCAAATTTTTACAAGCAGTCTAGTGAAGTTATATAACTACATTTACTTGTAGTGTAGGTAACTCTTTATACCTAATTACTTATTTATTACAATAACCCGTCGTAAATTGTATTAGAACGATGCATCAATTTTTTTTAATTACGAGTCTTAACAAACATTAATAAGGCTCTAAGAATGCCACAAGATATTAATAAGGCTCAGAGAAATTTAATCAGTCTGTAATTTTGGTATAAAATAACTGCATAATATTATTAAAGCTTTCGACATGAACATTTTTGGGCTAATTCACTTGTGTTTGCGTAAACTGCGTCTTTTCATTTCCATTAAGTATTAATTTGGCCGTCGTAATGTAATTTGCATGTGCCAGTCTTCATATAATTTTATAATAAGTTGCTAACAGACAATAAAACTAGGTAGTTAGGTATTTTCAGGCTTGTGTTATATTTTATATTGTACTAACGTAAAAGAAGTTGAATTAAATTGGAAATATCATAATATTATGTACCTATATTAAATACGTTTCTAAATATGTGTCATCATAAAAAACATATTAATTTGGGCTTTCAATATCAAAATTAATCTAGTAAAACCAGGCCACCAGGCATACCTACGGAATGAAAAAGCTAGGTACCTACTTAGAGTTAGAGAGTCCAAAATAAATCTGCAACGATTTTGATAGCACACGCAGTGCAAGTGTTATTCATACGTCATAATTTCATAAACGTCATTTAAAATAACACTTGCGCTACGTATGCTATCATATATTAGTTGCAAATTTATCGTCGGTCTAACCCTAGCCGACATTTCTTTTTTAACGGAGTCAAGAGTTAAGTTGACAACTCTAAAAGCAGAAAGCCATTAATAATTTTGTTAAAACCCCAAAAGCTCCATACACCCCTGCAGTCCCCTATGAAATGTAATTTATTTACAATATACCAGATTCCTTCCAAATCCTTACAAGGCTCTCCACCCCTGACTGTTTACACAAAAATGACGTCGGCGCACAAAACAAATTATATTTGTGTGTAGCATACAACTATTTCCTATGGCAAATCCATTTGATCTTGTTCTGTCTACATGTTAGGGCTGTCACAAGCTTTTTATTGTGTTTTATTTGACAATTGGTCGTCTTGGGGAAGTCAATATGAAAATAAATTATATACTTATACATAAGTACTATTAAAGATGTCTTATACATATTATACTGTAGGTACTTTTTTAATAACGAGTGTTTTTGTTGTTGTAAAAATAATATTATAAAATAAACTAAACAGGCTTAGGCAAACTAGACTTATTTTAATCCTTAATGCCCCGGATTCGCAGGTGTTAATAAATTATACACAAACTTTTCTCAAGAATCACTCCATTGATAGGTGAAAACTGCATGACAATCCGTTCAGTAGTTTTTTGAGTTTATAGCGAACATACAAACAGACACACAAACAGACAGACGCGGCGGTGGCCTTCGTTTTATAAGGAGTAGTGATTCTATAATTTTCAGCAAAATAAGTAATCTCAAACTTATTTAATCGCAGAATAAAATAGTAGTTTTTTTGTAAATAAGGAAACAGAAATAATTGATCGACTAATCTGATAGAGTCAGACCAAGAAAAGTTTGCATCGGATTTGATGGCCCACGCAGTGCAAGTGTTATTTTAAACGTCAAGCTTCTATGAAATTATGACGTATAAATAACACTTGCACTGCGTGGGCTATCAAATCCGCTGCAGACTTTTCTTGGTCTGACTCTATAAACTGTTTGAATTTGAACCCAGTATTTTATGTTTCATAAAAGGAATTTAATGCCCTTAAAGTAACATGCCATCCCTGACCCCCTCTTTTTGATTGAAAACAGACAAAAGACGTTTTTGCCTCGAAAAGAACAAAATGCCTTTCAAATGCCCGCGCTGGAGATTTATATCCGGAGATAATTCAATATCGCCTTTCATAAAATAATGGAGACGGCATCGTTTCTGCTTAAAAAGACGTTTTATATTTTTTAGGTTTTTATGGAGTTTATTAATGAAATACCTTTGTCTTGTGGCGTTTATCTTTGTTTATCCATAGAAAGTACACAATTTTATATACATGAAATCTCGTTTTATTGATAACTTTGCGAAATAAATTCAGTGAGTTAAATTAAAGAAAGCCTTCTAATAGACCCTGTGTCACACCCTGTGTGTCACTCTATAGTCGGATTTAGCTAACTCTACCTGGCATATGTAATGCCAAAGAGTGTCATAATTAATGTACAATTTCTATGAAATAAAACTATGGAAACGGATTATATCGAGTAAGTATAATGAATTTATAAAACATCCCAACGTTTCGAACCCTTCACAGCGTACGCGGTCAACGGGTGACGGGGTATCGAGGTAACAACCGAAGTCAAATTTGTATGAAAATATAACGTTTATTAGACAGTTCCTCACATTAATCTATTCAAATCGGTGTAAAGTTAACTGAGACGGACTCTAATAATACAAAGTATTCTTTGGAAGTAAACTTAAACGTATTTACACTTCCCAAAAGTAAGAGACTTGCTGTTTTTCCCATTAAGTTTGTAATCAGGTCATCAGATAGCGCTTTGTAGACGTAGGAACAAATAAATACCGCCTTATCTTAACCACGAAATGTCTCTTAACTGCGTCAAGCAAACGTTACAAAGTTACCTTTGCGGTCGTCGCAGCGATGCCGGCAAACGAACAACTTTACTTTATGGTGACATGTTGCGAATTTAGTTTTATTTTTGCTCGGTGTTTTAACAAGTTTGTACCTTAGTCGTATAGTATGATTCACATTTGACGTAGGTACCTACTGCCAGTTTGAGCGTTATAAATTAACAAAATTAGAGAATTTTGATGTGTTGTCAGTTAAATTTTCATAAAAATTAACTTACAACTAATATTGACTGTCAAATAATTCATATATTAATTTAACTAGGCAGATATGCCTGTGTTGTGCTTACCGCCAATAAATGTCATGAACTGTGTCCAGTGTAAATCGTACTTAACAGGAAACTTCGTATTTTTACCACCCGGCCGCCATATTGGATTGTTTCATTAATTACGTTGAATGAAAATACCGCACACGGAGTGGGCCAATTGGATTTTATCTGCGGACTGTGATCTTTCAGCTATTTTCGAAGAATTTCTTTAGTAGCCACTTATTGTTGTCGAAACAAAGACGTTTTTATTACAGTAATTGGTTGGGACAAGGTTTTACCGCTATTTCCGAGATAATTTGCTCTGCGAAAAAAGACGAAAAACACATTTTGTTGACATGATTAGAACGTTTTTTTAAAGCTAAAACTCATCTAAGGCTAACATTCCATTTCTAACCGCAGCTGCATTACTGTTCATTTTAGTATGGAAATTGACAATGACTGCGACGCTTTCAGTACCGGGAGTGCAGCTGCGGTTAGAAATGGAATGTTACCATAAGATCTATTTTGCCATTGATCAAATCGCTCATTCAACTTATTTTTTATTGGATTTAATAATTAATTTCAATCATTGGCCAAGGCACAGACGCACATTTTAGTGACAAAAGTTTATTTTTTACAAGTAGCTACGGGTAATAAATGACGCACATACATAATTATGTGCATCAGAAGGAAAGCAACGCGGACATTTAGAACATTCGCAATACGAATAAGCGGTGTCAGCTATATAAAAGTATAGGGTAGAGCGGGGTATGATGAGCAATTGAAAAATCTCGGACCCAATACAGGCCATCAGACTATTAGGATTAAGATTTTATTTACAAAAATATAGGATTTCTGAAGATGAACACATTAATCCATCGCAAGTTCCTATGTGGTGCACGAGATGAATAATTTATACTTTGTGGTTAGAGGAATAATTTATACTTTTTTGCACTTAAGTTAAAGCATTGAGGTGAAGTATATATATAATATCTCCTAGATCGTCGAGAATAAAATCTACAGGATATTTCGGGGATCTCGGAAATGGCTCTAACGATTTCGATGAAATTTGCTATACGGGGGTTTTCGAGGTTGATAAATCGATCTAGCTAGGTCTTATCTCTGGGAAAACGCGCATTTTTATATGTTTCCCTGGCATTCATATTAATCAAATGAAAATATTGGTAGTTTATTGGATAGAGCAATACCAGTATGTCAATTAAAATTATTGTACGTCAATCATGAAATGCTTGGTAGCATAATATTAAGCTGTGTGTTGTACTTAGTAATGAATTTCCGTAATAACCCTTTGTTTGCTTACCAAACACGGGAGACCATTGCGCCTTAGGCCAGTTGTCGGGATAGTCCTTAGGAAACGTCTCCTCGCTCCACAGCGTACGAACGGTCACTCTATACGCCGCCACATCGTCGTCATCACACGCCCAACAAGCACTTATAAAAAACAAAATGGCCGCCACGTGCCAGCTGGTTCCCATTTTGAAAAAGTTTCAGTTATGACGCGTATCGTTGTTCTTTTGTTTACCTATGCTTATTTCGAAAAACCGCATGTATCCGATCGTTATTACAGTACGTTTCCGCATCGGCGCGTGCGGCTGCGTTGGGCGGGCGCAGTTGACTTTTCTATTTCGGAATCTCGTCGTTCGCAGACGGAAATAAACACGGGCAACGTACGAATATTATTAAGAATTATTTGGAATCCGAATGCATGCTCGGTATGCGAGAACTATTCTAATAAAAAATGAAGTACTTAAATTTTACCTTTAAAGCAAAAAATAGGTAAGTACCTATACATACTCATCATTGGCCACAGCATCTTGACAGATGATTGTTGCAGCGACAGTTTATTGAGAAGAGGTCTGTGCGCCGTCGGAGACCGGGGGTGCGGCATACCTTTTCCTATACATACTACATACTTACATAATTGTCTACTGTCGAACTGGACGAGAAGGGCCTTTTTCTTTAATAACAGATTATTTAAAGCCCCCGTTTCTCTTCAACTTTCTTGTTTTCAAACAATGGTATCATTATCTAGATTTTAGGTAGCACACGTAACTGTTATAAGTAGATTAATAAAACAACTTCCCAGGCCAAGTGGCCTCTAAAAATATACTCTAATAAAACCTAAATCCCAAATTGCTATCATTCCTTCCACTTAGTTACGTATTGCTAGGCCTATAACAATAATTTTCTTACCTTTAATAATTCAGTATCGAGTGGTGTCAGGTGCGGTTTTCCCAATAATTTCACCCTTAAATAAGGGTGTTTTTCTGAACCCTTCCACGTCCGGCCCTGATTGATTGATAGTAGTTTAAGATAAGATGGAATCTGGGACTGAAAGGCATTTTAGTTGCGCGGAAATTAAATTGTTTCGGTAAGGTCTTCGGGATATCTATAGGAAAATAACTTGAAAATGCTGTTCGTCTGTATAGTTTTGTACTCTTATGGAACGATTGTAAAAATTAAATAACGGGACGTTAAGAATTTGTTTAGACTACAAACAATACACTCGCGAATAACAAATTAAGAATTTGTACAGGTATTATATTCTTTGGAGTTATGTTTTACGTGTACAGTTACGTTTAGCGCCATCAATAAGTTAGTTTTTTACTTTGGTCAATATTTCTTCTTTTCATTATTCGGTTACCTTTCAAATTTTCAAAGGGCTAAGGGCTCGAATCGTATTCTTACTTCTGTCTTTGGCAGTATGGGTTGCCTCCTTCCGTCCCATCCCCAACACACATTTCTCGCTCCACGGTACGGTGATAAAGTAACTTTCGTCATTCAATATTCAAATGAGTTTTTATTTGTTTGTTCGTAATATAATTGTTATTATCGGCTCCAAAAGTTTACTTTGAACCGCGCGTCAGCAGTTTTCAGTAAATAATGTTTATTTCCGTATCGGTTTCCCATTATCATTTGTTCAACGACATTATTTTAATTGTGGTACTTTGTTTTGTCGCAGTTCTGAGTGTCACGAATTCCGATGTCAAATTATGGAAGTTTCCGTTTCCCTTAAATCGCTAATCATAATTTTGCTAAAACTTAGGGCTGATCGTAAAAACATAGGCTGATTTGTTGAAATGACTTGTCTTGTACGATACGTGCATTTCAAGTCAACTAATTTTAAAAGTAGGTAACAATTTAGAACATTGGGTTTTTCAACCTTATTATTGTGTGACAAAATCGGATTTTGCTTATGTGTGTTTATTTACGAGTACTTATATCAAATAATGTTGACCATAATATATCAAGGAAATTCTTAAAGCTAATTTGACATGTGAAGACCCTTGAGGACCCTCAAGATTACCTAAATCAAACTTAAAGTGCGTGCGAGACCGCGCCAGGTCATTAGAGTGGTCCATACGCTGTGATGTTACCCGGACATGTCTCGACCCGTCCTCGAAGTGATCGAGATTGATGGTCACCCTACACTTAAAGGTGTCTCCACTTGGTTCCACTTCAACTGTTTGAGTGATGCTGCTCTAAAGTGTTTTGTTTTTGTTTCGACGGAAAATTGAATGTTAACTGTATCAATTTTATTTCAACTTCCTGAATGAACGCGAAGTTATAACCACGTCTTAATGTAATTAATATGTTTTCATCATACTTGGTCACAAAGCGTGGTATTCCACTCAAGCGTAGTAGCGGGCGTTATACCTAGTCTATTTTATTTCTAAGGGACTTATGGACTAACCGCTTAAAATGTTTTACACTATTTTTAATCGTATTTGTTTGCAAACGCCTTTCATGCCTTGACGTCAATAATAGTCAAAATTACTAATTAGAACGGAGAAACCTCGTCCGTCGCCGTACTCCGCGAATCGAATGTACTTTGCCGGTCGCTATACTTCATACACAAAAATAAAGTTATATTTTTTGGCAGAGCATACTTTTATGAATGTTATTATAGAAAAGGTAAAATATGTTCCAATGTGGATTGCCCTTAGGGAGCCCTGCTGGCGTCATATATTTTGACGTGCCGAACCGAACGTGTCGAGTGGTTTAAGGCAAAGGGTTCAGTTGAAGGGATGCACTTAATATGACACGATGAATTACTTTGCCGGAATAAAGATTATAATTTTGATTAAATATAATATATAACATATTCCTAAATGGCTAACAACGTCCTTATAATCCCTTTGGTGTGGTAATCGTAACCGCTTACATAATAGAAACGGCTGCGAAAGATGGTATTAAGCTTAGAAACAAATTAAAAGTGGAAAAATTCAGTGTCTTGGGTGGGGATTGAACCCACGTGCACTGGATCGCTAGCCCAGTGCTCTGCCATCTGAGCTACCAAGACATTACCCAATACAGCGAATATTCTAGCATACATACCGCATCAGGCGATTTATCTACGCGTGACGTTGTCTTCCATATCACCAAAAATTGTGAGAGTGCAAATGACATAAAATATAATCCACACAGCCACATGAGAGTGATTCACATATTTACAAATGAAATGTATAGGTAGTTATTTTACCTGTTATGTACACCATACACCTTGTGACTGGCCATATGTCTATTACATAGTATTAAGCTTAATTATCAATATAAAACTTACATTTTAGCGGTGAAGGAAAGCTTTCGGGAGCTTTCTTGTCGGCCGTGTGTTTACGTTCGCGATTTTGATTGAACTTCTAAACAACTTAGGTAACTAAAAGCACTTGATTTCACGGTCTAGTCTTTATCACATGTATCCACAATAAAATTAATGGCTAATTGACTTAGTAAAAACAAAATAACGACAAGGATTTGTTTACGAAAACATTTGACAGTAAGAGAGGTTGTTTACGTTGACTTTGACAGGTATGGGCGAGGAGCCATTTAGGTATTGTTTTAAACCGTAAAACTCAAAAAGCGTGAAGTAGATAAAAGGTTTCAATAATTAAATAATTATTTTCTTATATATGTTTAAAAAACATTATTATAAAGGTAAACATGAAATACTTTAGTATGAACGTAATATTTGGAATCATAAAGGGAAAAATCTTAACTCAAACATACTTTGGTTGTGCATGCGCGTACGTAAATACGATTTAAAACTACCCTCATCAGCATTTTATTATTAGAATATGGATCTTAACATGTAGGACATAAGGTTTAAGTAAGAAAATCATAGATGGCACCGATTAAGGTCATCATGGTTAATCAAGAGTAAACCTTAAAGTATGAGACATAGGAACTACGTGCGAAAACATGTCAAGAGTCGGCATTAAACGGTTTTAAGCTTTAAGTAAAGTATGTAAGACTTATATTTCGGTAAGGTAAGTGGGCATATTAAGGGACGGTGGTTTGTCTTCACTGAAGACAGGGTGAATGACCGAGAACAATGGGTTGTCTTCACTGATGACATTTTTGTCCTTGCCAAGGTCATTTTTGTCGTCACTGACGACATCGGGTGTCTTCGGTGAAGACAGGGTGAATGACCTTGGACAATGGGTTGTCTTCACTGACGACATTTTTGTCTTCGCTGAAGACACTTTTGTCGTCACTGACGACAAGAATAATAGTATAAAAGGATTGAAGAGGGGCGATGCGTATGAGTCTTTCACTAGCGTCCGGACCGACAACTGACTTTGGTTTTTGTATAGTACGCGGAGATTATTGGTGAGAGTGGGGAAGCTCTGTCCATTTTTCTAAGTGCTTAGCTTTATCGAGATTAAGACGCAAGTCCCAAATCTCATAGAGTAGAACTTGGAATTGTGTCTTTGTTTTGGCATGGCGGAAATATGTGTTTCTGTTATGTTTGAACTTAGATATCATTGGATAGAGTGTGTCCACTTTGCTAATAGTTTTCTATAGGAGTTTTCAATAGAAATGTAGTTGTTTGGAAAGTGTTTATTTGACTTATATCTGAGAACTCCTAATTTTTATTATTTCATATGATTCAAAACCAAATCAGTGCCTAGACATACAGTTTAGTCTAGCCTTTCATCTGCTATCCTAACGGTGACAAACAGCGGATGGAAGGAGGTCTATTTTGTTCCAAGATGAGGGTTGTCTTGGGGTCTGCTTTTTATCAACATAGCAGACTTAAAACGTCTCCCTCCCTAGCTTTTCGATGTCCAGCTGTAGATGAATAGCAAGGGCGTCACGTGTGCGCCATCCGGGGTAACCTGGGCTTGCTTGAAATCTACAGTATTCGAAGGCTTTGTATTTTAAATATATTTATTTATACCAATTATATACACAATAGGGACCTGTCCTACCCGAGTTGCCACCCGGTCTTTGTACCAAATGCCTCGGGGGGGGCAATAATACGAGTTGTTAGGTTGCAATCTCGGAGTCACTCGCCGAATGCTTAGCTTATATCTAATAGGGACACACTTGCGTATATTCCAAAGTACCAGGGTCGATGGTAAGTACGAACTGTGCTTTGGTTATACTAGAGTAGGGACTGAGGATAGGATTAATAGGGTAGAATCGCACACTATTACTAGGGAATTAGGGTTTCTTTAGAGATTTAGGGTCTAAGATTGAAACGGCTGATATTTTTCCATTTATAACTTTCGAATATGGTTTCTTCATTATGCGGAGTTAACTGTTACTGCTAATGAACTTATAATTTAACTGGGTAAAAGGGTATTCTCTATCTTATTCTAATTTTTCTATTAAAATTCTGGTCGTCTGGAGTAGAGATGAAGTACTGAGTAATATAATCAGGTTTCCAAGGTATTTATAAAACAAATTCTAAAATATCAAATTGAGTTGCTAGGAAATGCAGTCTATTCTGAGATGGAATATCAAAGAATAGCTGTTTTAGGGGACCTTTGGCAGACAAGAGTAAACCAGAGGATACTTTGAGTGGAATAATACTCATTTTGATATTCATAATTCGTTTTCAGTTTTCATAGTAAATTTAGTACTTTGTTTATACTACTAAGAGACCAGAAATGCAGCTTATATTTAGTTTGGGGAATGGAAATGGGATTAATATCCCTTAGCTTTTGAATGTAAAAAAGATTAATTTTGATGACTGATGAATATTTGGCACTTCTCTTCATAGTCATCTAGATATGCATAAGTTCCGAAGTGTTGGTAAAAGCCCGTCTGGCTAACAAGTTAGGGTAGGTGTTCCGTCTAACCTTGTTGACTGGACTAAGAGCCTTCTTTCCTGCATCGGGCATATGAGTAGCATCTTCGCAAGAAGCTGGTAGTTAATTTAAAATCTTGAAAAGTTAGGGTGTAATTGGGCTTATCCCAGGAATGCTACTTATATGTTATCCCGGAGGCTTAATAGGCGTGGCAGGTTTTTACCAACAAAATTTTTAAACTCATTTTATCAAGAATATATAACTTTCTTAATATTTTATATACTGTATTACCATACCATTCTAATATTTTTAGCAATACCATTTATATTTTACCTTAGAACACGTTGAATATGCTGCGACAATAACTTAATAAAATATTCCTGAAATTTTCCTTTAGGTAATAACATAATAAAAAAATATTCTCGGTAATAAAATCTCTATTTTGTGAACTAGGTAATAATAAAATAGAACAGAGTCCAAAATAAGCATTACTCATTAAAGGATCTAGGTTTCCGCGGTCCACTTCGAGGGGTCCTAACTGTTAACTAGACGATTACGAGGCCAAATTTTAGGAGTATTTATTAAGGGGATATTTATTTATTTAGATATATAGAGGGGGAGGGTACATTTTTGGTGCCTAAGTGACCCAGGATATAGTTTACCTGGATTACTACGGTTTTTCTAGAAATATCTACGTATAAGTAGCCTCTATGGCTTTTGTTGCGTGTGAAAAACGGAGTGAGTATGCTTATTTTTGGGTAGTTCTGTGGTGTCTTAAATAAAAGTCGTGAAACATTAATTTTATTATTCAATAGTTATTATTTATACGTAGTAAGGTCTTATAAAAGTCATGAAACATTGAGTTTATCATTTCATAGTTACTATGTACACAGAAAATAAAACTCGAGTAGCTTATAAAATATATGGTCTAATATTTTATTATTATTCTATTGTAGTAAGGGTTACTCTCCGCATTCGAAAACAAGGTAGTTATTTCAGTTAGCTTATTTATTACAACATTATGTAAAAGACTACACTGGTTACGCACAAGCCTTGACAGGGGTATGCACTTATGCAGCCAACAGGTACTAATCTTCTCCTAAAAATTCTAAACCGATCGGTAATTTGTATCTCGGACGTCATGATTCTACGACGACAAATCGTTGGCGCGTTCTATCTCGGAGGTGGCGCCATCTCTTGACGAGTTTGGTACTACATTTTTACTCGTTCTCTGCTCGCGGTGTTAGGGATTTGTGTTATCACAACAAGGAATCCATGTTCTTGTGTCATTGATACCTGAAAAATAAAGTAACAAAATTCAAATAGGTACATGTATAACAACATTAGCACTTATTACGGATATTTTCATCGAAAAAGGAATTAGTTTCGTCGTAGGTACAATAATGAGATAAATAAATAAATATATTCGGGGCAGTCCTTCACATTTAGGAGAAAGGTTGTGCTGTTTTAGATACCTCGCGGCGTAGTACATACTTGTAGGAATAAACACATACTTAAAAGATAAACAAATAATGTCCATGCTTCGTAGTAAACGCGCGGGTGCTCTTGCCATGCAGCATTCGTAGGCAGGGTTACTATAGGTTGGGGTTAGGACGCCGTTGCAAATAGACTTAAGATAATATTACCTAAAATAAATATTTAGTTGTGTAAGAAGTCATGCTTTAGTCGAAAGTTATGGGGGCGTGTAACAGTTCATTTACACGAAAAAATACCAAGGTACAGGGGGCGTATTCTGCAACTTTCTTATTTTCCACTTTAAAAGTCGGCAAAGTTTGCAAACTATTAGAAATTTAGTGGAACATACACATGTTAGAAAATTTATCTACATACTCTTCGATACGGAACCCTAAAAGTCACAATATTTATCTAGAAAAGAGCTAAAGTATGTGTAATTACTGTATATAGTTTTGTCATTATAGTCTAAAGCCTCAGCAAGCTACTTTGTGTGGGCCTCCTCACTGATTATCGAAACTACTCAAGTAATTTCATTAAAATCGATTAGGATAGGTAACAGTCTAAGCAACTGGGTTAGCAGTGTGCATACATAAGCATATTTGTACTAAACAAAGGTATATCATCATAAGTTTGCCTAGGATTACAGTACTGTTCTACTAACGTTACATCTAAATCATGTTCTGATTGTGGTCAAATAATAGTATACAGTTGGTTAAACTACCTAACGTGAAGAAAAACGGGGGGTTCAATTTTTTTTGTAGCGCTGCGTGTAGACAGCAGCCATTTTTGCAGCAAAATTCTTGAGATGAAGCCAGCAAACAGGAGTCTTCATGTATCAGCATTGTCTTGGTAGGCTGAAATAAGTTAGACAAATACATTAGAAAATTCAGGTAAAACAAAGTAGCATAAGTAGCTTTAGATTTTGTTCTCTTTAGAGTCAGTTTTAGCTGGGCAATACGTCAACATTTTTCTTAAGACATCCATTCGCGGGGGCGCGATATTATTTTTAGTGCATGTGTAGTGTATTGAAATATGTGAGTACTTCAACAAAACCAGTCTGCGGTTGTCAGGTACATAATCATAATCATCTATTCGTCGCAATCTATAGTATTATTACAGGTGCTTTAAGTTTAAATAAGTACAGCATTACATGTGCTCTCCAGAATTTCAACAATATTATCGTCAATATAATAAGATAGTAAAAAAAATAGGTATAAATACATCCATGGAAGGAGGATTAAAAAAGGAAAAGTAGACAGTACTTCATATTTTTCCAAAATTCCAAAAAAGTTTGAGAATCTGTGCCTTGACGGACATATTTCCATACAGTTAGGTCACAAATAAGCTAGATTAAGTTTATTTAGTCAATAGAGTTAGAATAGGGTATGTAGGCTCATCACAATTTTCAACTCACCGCTCTTTCATCAAGAACTCTTCGCTCAAGCATTTGAAATATTAGTGTCCACCATAAATCATGAGTTGGTTAGTTTATAACGAGTTATGTATTTAATAATGTGATGAAATACCTGTCATAAATGGAAGCAGTTAGTAGATGTACAGTGAAGGCACCTTGACACTCCGGGACAAAGTCAGTCTCCGGGAAACACTGAAACAGGAATTATGGAAAAGTTAGCTATAGTAGGGTATATTTAAGAAAATCTACTTATAAGTCTCACTAACAGTTTTTATTATTTACTACAGGTAGGGTCTTCACAGTTAAGAAAACAGAAAAAATAAAAATTTTAAGTTTTTTTTGTAGAACAAATGGAAAAATTTCAACTTATTTAGTTTCTAAGTAGGATTAAGTCTAGAAATTGCTTTTATACTTACTAGGGTAGTGTCGAAGCACTCGGAGGGGCCTTTGTGGGCAACAATGGGAATTTGCTCCGCTCAGCTTGTCACCGGGTAGTAGACAGCCATCAAGTTGGTTTTGTTTGCTGAAAAATTGAACATACATAGTAAGTAATGTAACTCACAGTTTAGGGGTCCAAGCACATGTACAATACAATACTCTTTATTGTACATCTCACATGATCGTCGTACATGTACTGGACCGGGTTCACAGGTTCTGCTTTTTCATAGCTACCACACTTTGTAGACAAATGTCAAAACCTGCCCTCATTATTTATACATAACAGTAAGGTTTATTGGAACAATAGGAATAATTATGGCAGGTCCAGATTTATGTTCACATATTTTTGTTTAAGTTACCAACATCTACGGGGTCATTTTCAAGAGAAAAATACATATTTAGCATCAATTGCCATTAACATGCAAAGGAACCGCTTTATTTTAGCTGACGTTATTATATAGTTATGATTTTTATAATATATTGTATTTCCAAGTTCGAGAAACTCTTATTTCAGGAAAATTATTAGCCGAACCATCTCTTAGAACGACAACATTTAAAATTCAAAGTACAGTAAGGGCAAGCCTAAGGGTATTTATATGGTAACAGGGTAGTTATACTTACTGCTAAGGGTCAGGAAACATTTTTCATAATCAGCAAATGGAGTTTCCCACACCATAATTTCAACTTATTTCTCTTCGATAACAGTTGTGTATATCAGGCACAGGGAATCTTTTAAATGTAGTTGTCAGCATACTGATACATCAAACATAGCTTTTAAATCTTATTGTAATACAAATAGTGTAGTGGAAGATTAATATTATGTTGGTTAGTTAGAGTAAAACGAAAATAAACACGTCATTTTTAGTGTTCCGTACAAAACTTTGTTTACGGAACACTTATTTTTATACAGTTTTACTTTGATCTCTTTCAGTTTTCTAAAAGAAATGCGTTTATGTTGCTGAACAAACGCTAAAAATAAGGAAATACAATTCCATTCCAATTACAATTACAACTAGGCATCTATGTTAAGGAAATTTTATTGCCATAGATATAGTCAGAAAAACAGATTTAATGATAGGTAGGTCAAATTGCGAACAATTCTTTCCTGATTGGTGATATTTAAGAGTATTTAACAGGGTCTTGATAGCAGTAACTTGTCTAAAGAAGAAGCAAGAACATAATCTTACCTTGTTTGTAGAAACGATTCCCAACTTTGGATTTATTTCACTGACACTGTCACACTCGCATTGTCGATACTTAGGCACGTAAAATAAATAAGTAAATAAGTACGCTGGACCAGAAATACGGACACTAGGTTTCCTGACCATTTAGTTTTATGAAATAAGTAGAAGCAAATTCGTGTGATGGTCTGAATTCCATTTTCTTCATCTTGTAGGTTCTTTGATAGATGGAAATCATTATGGACGCTCTCGGAGACTTTCTTTTTACCGTACCGTCTTTAAATTTAGCTCAGTGATATAATTTTTGCCTTGAAATTTGTTAAAGCATCTTTTTTGCAGGACTTTTATTTAGTATTTCACATTGTAAAAATGCGTTTTATCATTCAAATCGTTCTACATAAAAATAAAAACTTAAATGATAACATATATGGGTTTATTTCAATTTCGCATTATTCACGTAATTTATTGGAAACTTACCGAGTACAATAAAATGTTTTCATAGAGAAACAAATGAACCCGACCAAATTGCGTAGATTGTGTTTCGAGTATTGTAGGGGCTTTAAGAACGTGGTTTTGAATTTCGTCGCATTGCGTAAGCACGCGGAGGCCCGTTTGTAAAAATGAATTTACTTACACGATCGTAATTGTGGCGCTACTGTCACTAGGTGACAGAACGGGATAGTCTTATGTATTTTTCGGTGGGAGTGGCGGCGAAAGCGCTATTGTTGTTTGTCCTTTTCACAATCTTGTGCAGTTGCGTATGTTTTGTCTCTCACAGACGCACACGTTTAGCGCATCTATAGAATACTACCATCTATGGCGGAAGATCATAGATATCGGAAGATAATAGATAACGATCGTAATGGTGTTGCTACTTACAAAAACAATTATTGAAAAGTTATTGTTAAATTTACTCGTATAACATTAGACATTAGAAATAAATAAAAGGATAAGTTCTAAAAATCCATAAAATAAAATACAATTCATCGCTATGTGCGGGGTTAAGTTATTTGTAATGGGAAACAGTTTTTCACGCATACATTTTCAAGTTTGCCGCCTTTGCTACTGACGATCGCGGTTTGCCAAGTATAGTTTAAGAAAATACGTCCTTGTAAATTTTGACAGTTCTCGGAACTTGTGAACATGGAGTAGATGTTTTGTTTTTTAGTAATCGTTAAATAAGACTGTAGATTGGTTTTAATAATGGAATTCTTTATGTGAGACAAATAAGAATCATAGTGAGGTTTAGTGAAGTACATATTAACAAGCTAGGGCCATGTTTTCTAGTCAAATCGTGTTAAAATAAAATATTTCGGAATCGTAAACAAACAACTTTGTTTGGACGAAATTGTGGTATGAGGCAGTGATAAAATGAAATGGACAGTGTTTTGGACGAAAATAAATGTAGATTCTACCCCGGGAAAGGTTCATAAATGAGTGCAAACGCGTATTCGAGTAAAAATTGGGTTATTTTACATGCATTTTGCAGCCGCAAGTAACGAGTGCATTTTGTAAACAATGAACAATAATCATGTGTTTTCTGTAGTAAATCTTTATTAAAATAGTGAATTAGTGTAGTGAGTGAATTCAGTGAAGTGTAAAAGTGGTGGGAATAGTTCTAATTATCAAGGAATGTGCATTTAACATGTAAGTACTAAATTTTCTCAAGCCTGGAACATTTTTACGTTATCTTAGTATAATGAAATATGTTATCACTTGTTCACAGTATATAGGATTAAAATATAATCTTTCTAACGTTCCAAAATTTTAATATAATGCTCTTTTGATTTTTCCATCTACATGATTCTCGATTAATAGCGTTTATCAAAGAATTTCGTGAAGTTTGGTTGTATGTGTAGATATTTGCGTACCGTTTTAACTTTCTATCTTATAAAAAAAAAATATGTTTGTAAGACATTAAAAAAAAATTAAAAATTTTTTTTTAAAAGGTGATTGCTAAATTTGTCCAGTCTCTTAACACTTAGATAGCCTAATGGTCTCGCTCGACCGTGGGCTAAAGTATGAGACTTATAAATGTTTGAGGTCCTGGGTTCGAATCCCGCATGATGAAAGCGTTTTAAAATTTCATTTTTTTTGTGAATCGGATTTAATAAATTAGACAATTTTGCAATTTTATTTGGATCATTTTATGGCTTTATTTTATTTAAATTATTTTTATTTGGTGGTCTATCTTTCTTAGTATCTTTTCTAAGTTGTTTTGGATATTATATGTAGCTTAGTAGTAGAAACTGAAGATGGAGTTATGAATAAAAGATTTACTGTCAGTAGATTAAGAACACCTACTTAGTTCGTAATAAATATAGATTGTTTAATATTATTATGTTTCGGGTTTTATGCTAAGTATGATCAAATTAAGTGAGTTAACGTGCGTTTGAATACAGAAATTACAGAGTACAGTGAAATTTCGGGATAATTGGCTACTTTAGTCACATCGCTCGCTGGCAATCGGATATTCGTGACAAGATGATTGTACTACCAATTTGTAGAAGATAAGAAGAGGAAGATTAGCTGCTAGTGAGATCGCGTGTAACAAAAATCATTGCTAACTTTTACAACCTTTATAAGAACTGCCGACAGGAATTTCAAGACGCAAGAGTAATTTCAAGATACAATATTCCGGATAGAAGAAAGAAGAAGAAGTTAAGAACGATCAATACACAATTTATGTAATTTTAAAACTTAATCATCATCATATCAGTTCTTTTTGACGCTTTCTGCGGAGCATATGCCTCTTTTTGAGTATGCCAATTTTAAAACTGTTTAATATATTTTAATATGAGGTACATAGTTAAGATCAAATAAAATTAAACCCAATGTTTCGTAAAGGGAAATTATTCTTGTATATTTTGTAGGTATTTTTAATTGGCGTAATGTAATAATGTGGCATGTCAATAATCTTTAGGTTACTTAATGACGTTTTTCAGTTTGTTTTGCTGTAGGTTGCTAATACTACAACAGGCGACGGGGTCGGTCGGCGCATACGTGATAGCGTACTATCAACGCCAAGCTGCGGGCAGCTGGACTGAGTTAAAGAGGATCTCGGGAGCGGTTCTGGCGATATTTGGTCAAAATAAATAGCAAACAAAATTCCTGAAGTAATGTTGACAGTTTTTTTTAATCGTTTGAGGCTCAAAATAATTAAAGGGTAGGCTCAGGATAAGTGCCAATAGTTTTTTTATTATCATATAGCGATAAAATTAAAAGGTTAATATTGAATCAAAACGGGATAGGGGTTGTTTTTTTTTTAGTTTAAATGTAATAACATGCAGACTTAAAATTATTTTTATATTATTTGGATTACTTATCAGAGCATTGGCTGTCTGTATGAATCGTGTGATAGCGTAGTTGAGGAGGAATAAAAGATTGTGTGCATTAAGAAATTAAAGTTATGAGGCTTTACGCAAGAGATGTATGAATGCTAAAATGTTTAGTGGACGAATGTACTGGCTTTGGAAAACTGGATTGATGCAGATAGACAAAGGCTAAAGGGTAATCCAGACTAGATTTGTCGGATTTTGCTGGGAAACAAAAGGGGGGCGGGGAATACACAAATAGCCAGAAAATTTTTATCAGTAGGTTAGAATCCATTGGATTGAGACCCGTTCCAACAGGGTATTATTTTGTGGCTATATACTCTACAAGGTAATAAACCCCTTACGAATTCTACACACCTTGTCTTGGATGAGATATATTCGACATTCGACATATTATCATGGGCCGTGAGCGTCTAGAAGGACGGGGCCCTACTCAAGATTTAATTAAATATATATATTTTTTTGTTTTCATTACTATACGTAATTATCATTTTTCTATTTCTTGATCAAATGCTTCTTAGGTGTAGGTCAAAATAATTTTGGTGTGCCATATTGAGGTACTTTATAGTGTCAATTTTAAGTTAGTTTAATGAAAAAAAAAAACACACCCAAACAAACTTAAAGGTCGGTATATTTTATTCAAGTATGAGACACGCACCAAGAAAACGTGGCTGAGGGTGATAAGGCAATGAAATTTGGTTTGAATTCTGGCAATGGAGCTTGAAAGCTTCGTACTTATAGAAATTAAAGGTCTCTTCGTTTCGCTTGGGAGGTTTTTGCTGCCTCATCTTATGCTCTTCTACGGAAGTGTGCGGCGCAAAGAGTAGAGACAAGAGTAATACTCGATGCACCGGGATAAGCTGGCAAGGACGAGTTAACTATTAGCTTATTAGATTCACAACCTAATATCCTTGATGAAGCGAGGTGGCTGGGGAAAAAGCGGTCATGGTTCATTGACAGAGTTCTAATGGCCTGATTTCAGAGCTGAGTCGCTAACAGTCATTTAGTATTGGAATACACACAACACGTTTAAAAGGGAGGGAAATTATCCGACTTATCTAGGGTAAATTGAAGTTTTTTTATAAATTCCTGAAGTAATTCATAAAACACTTAAATTGGGGGCGGATGTGACTGGCCATATGTCTATTACATAGTATTAAGCTTAATTATCAATATAAAACTTACATTTTAGCGGTGAAGGAAAGCTTTCGGGAGCTTTCTTGTCGGCCGTGTGTTTACGTTCGCGATTTTGATTGAACTTCTAAACAACTTAGGTAACTAAAAGCACTTGATTTCACGGTCTAGTCTTTATCACATGTATCCACAATAAAATTAATGGCTAATTGACTTAGTAAAAACAAAATAACGACAAGGATTTGTTTACGAAAACATTTGACAGTAAGAGAGGTTGTTTACGTTGACTTTGACAGGTATGGGCGAGGAGCCATTTAGGTATTGTTTTAAACCGTAAAACTCAAAAAGCGTGAAGTAGATAAAAGGTTTCAATAATTAAATAATTATTTTCTTATATATGTTTAAAAAACATTATTATAAAGGTAAACATGAAATACTTTAGTATGAACGTAATATTTGGAATCATAAAGGGAAAAATCTTAACTCAAACATACTTTGGTTGTGCATGCGCGTACGTAAATACGATTTAAAACTACCCTCATCAGCATTTTATTATTAGAATATGGATCTTAACATGTAGGACATAAGGTTTAAGTAAGAAAATCATAGATGGCACCGATTAAGGTCATCATGGTTAATCAAGAGTAAACCTTAAAGTATGAGACATAGGAACTACGTGCGAAAACATGTCAAGAGTCGGCATTAAACGGTTTTAAGCTTTAAGTAAAGTATGTAAGACTTATATTTCGGTAAGGTAAGTGGGCATATTAAGGGACGGTGGTTTGTCTTCACTGAAGACAGGGTGAATGACCGAGAACAATGGGTTGTCTTCACTGACGACATTTTTGTCCTTGCCAAGGTCATTTTTGTCGTCACTGACGACATCGGGTGTCTTCGGTGAAGACAGGGTGAATGACCTTGGACAATGGGTTGTCTTCACTGACGACATTTTTGTCTTCGCTGAAGACACTTTTGTCGTCACTGACGACAAGAATAATAGTATAAAAGGATTGAAGAGGGGCGATGCGTATGAGTCTTTCACTAGCGTCCGGACCGACAACTGACTTTGGTTTTTGTATAGTACGCGGAGATTATTGGTGAGAGTGGGGAAGCTCTGTCCATTTTTCTAAGTGCTTAGCTTTATCGAGATTAAGACGCAAGTCCCAAATCTCATAGAGTAGAACTTGGAATTGTGTCTTTGTTTTGGCATGGCGGAAATATGTGTTTCTGTTATGTTTGAACTTAGATATCATTGGATAGAGTGTGTCCACTTTGCTAATAGTTTTCTATAGGAGTTTTCAATAGAAATGTAGTTGTTTGGAAAGTGTTTATTTGACTTATATCTGAGAACTCCTAATTTTTATTATTTCATATGATTCAAAACCAAATCAGTGCCTAGACATACAGTTTAGTCTAGCCTTTCATCTGCTATCCTAACGGTGACAAACAGCGGATGGAAGGAGGTCTATTTTGTTCCAAGATGAGGGTTGTCTTGGGGTCTGCTTTTTATCAACATAGCAGACTTAAAACGTCTCCCTCCCTAGCTTTTCGATGTCCAGCTGTAGATGAATAGCAAGGGCGTCACGTGTGCGCCATCCGGGGTAACCTGGGCTTGCTTGAAATCTACAGTATTCGAAGGCTTTGTATTTTAAATATATTTATTTATACCAATTATATACACAATAGGGACCTGTCCTACCCGAGTTGCCACCCGGTCTTTGTACCAAATGCCTCGGGGGGGGGGCAATAATACGAGTTGTTAGGTTGCAATCTCGGAGTCACTCGCCGAATGCTTAGCTTATATCTAATAGGGACACACTTGCGTATATTCCAAAGTACCAGGGTCGATGGTAAGTACGAACTGTGCTTTGGTTATACTAGAGTAGGGACTGAGGATAGGATTAATAGGGTAGAATCGCACACTATTACTAGGGAATTAGGGTTTCTTTAGAGATTTAGGGTCTAAGATTGAAACGGCTGATATTTTTCCATTTATAACTTTCGAATATGGTTTCTTCATTATGCGGAGTTAACTGTTACTGCTAATGAACTTATAATTTAACTGGGTAAAAGGGTATTCTCTATCTTATTCTAATTTTTCTATTAAAATTCTGGTCGTCTGGAGTAGAGATGAAGTACTGAGTAATATAATCAGGTTTCCAAGGTATTTATAAAACAAATTCTAAAATATCAAATTGAGTTGCTAGGAAATGCAGTCTATTCTGAGATGGAATATCAAAGAATAGCTGTTTTAGGGGACCTTTGGCAGACAAGAGTAAACCAGAGGATACTTTGAGTGGAATAATACTCATTTTGATATTCATAATTCGTTTTCAGTTTTCATAGTAAATTTAGTACTTTGTTTATACTACTAAGAGACCAGAAATGCAGCTTATATTTAGTTTGGGGAATGGAAATGGGATTAATATCCCTTAGCTTTTGAATGTAAAAAAGATTAATTTTGATGACTGATGAATATTTGGCACTTCTCTTCATAGTCATCTAGATATGCATAAGTTCCGAAGTGTTGGTAAAAGCCCGTCTGGCTAACAAGTTAGGGTAGGTGTTCCGTCTAACCTTGTTGACTGGACTAAGAGCCTTCTTTCCTGCATCGGGCATATGAGTAGCATCTTCGCAAGAAGCTGGTAGTTAATTTAAAATCTTGAAAAGTTAGGGTGTAATTGGGCTTATCCCAGGAATGCTACTTATATGTTATCCCGGAGGCTTAATAGGCGTGGCAGGTTTTTACCAACAAAATTTTTAAACTCATTTTATCAAGAATATATAACTTTCTTAATATTTTATATACTGTATTACCATACCATTCTAATATTTTTAGCAATACCATTTATATTTTACCTTAGAACACGTTGAATATGCTGCGACAATAACTTAATAAAATATTCCTGAAATTTTCCTTTAGGTAATAACATAATAAAAAAATATTCTCGGTAATAAAATCTCTATTTTGTGAACTAGGTAATAATAAAATAGAACAGAGTCCAAAATAAGCATTACTCATTAAAGGATCTAGGTTTCCGCGGTCCACTTCGAGGGGTCCTAACTGTTAACTAGACGATTACGAGGCCAAATTTTAGGAGTATTTATTAAGGGGATATTTATTTATTTAGATATATAGAGGGGGAGGGTACAACCTCCAGATAAACTGACCCTAAAAGAACTTGAAGTGTTATTTTCACGAAACGAAAGCACTGAAGACCGTAGGTAATAAAAACTTTAAAATTATACACTCGAAACTTTGAACTGCTGAATGCCAGCATAGAATTGAATACGAATAAAACTCCAACTGTATCGAACTAGCAGCAATAACGCAAATGATTGGAATCCAGCAGTACAACTCAACTGATTCTAACCGGTCCTGGAATACCTTTTGTTACCGACGCATAAAAGCTAATTTGCTGTGGCGCTTTAGTTTATCAACTGCAATCTGAAACTGTCTGTCATTTATACCTTTATCTTCAAATTAGGGCAATATAGAGTTTATCGTATTTAAAATAAGGGTGATTAGAGTTGGATTTTGAGTTTGTATGTGGCCCAACCCAATGCAGGGCAAAGTTTGTCAAAGTTTCCGCGAGACAGACGGCAGGGATCGAGTTGTAGGCGATTAACTCGATTCATCGATTCAACCTAATTTATAGCCATTTAAAGTTAGAATTTTAAAACGGTATTTTATGCTAATGAGAACGTTGAGTTGACATTTTATAAAGTACTCTGTAATTAGAGAAAAGTTTGCACAAAAAGAACTTTCTGGAAATCGTAGGTAATTTGTTATTAATGCAAAATGGGGGTTTGGTGCGAGCGCTTTTATTAAAAATCGAGCAAGTACCTAAACTAAAGGCAAGAAAATGTTTAGGCACGCGAGCGACATTGCTGTTTCACGTACAGTTTTACCCCTTTTTAAGCATAAATCCTATCTGACTGGAATTTAAAAAAACTGAATGGATGTTATATTTCCATAGGTAGGTAGGTACTTATTGAACCTGCTTAAAAAGTTGACGAGAATCGGTTGAGAAATTTGACTTTTATATAGAGGAGAAAAAATCTATGGGCATGAGTCATTTTAACCACTATCGTGGGAAACCAAATTCAAACAATAAACCTTGCCGAACTAGTGATGTTAACTATGACGCCACTACAACTATACCTAGTTTATTTTGAAAAATAATTTTTAAGAAAAAAAACCGACTTCTATGGGTCCCGGTGAAAAATTATGGTAGATGGTTCACTATGTAGAAAAGGAGGTAAAACCAGTACTTTCTAGTAGCATTTCGTTTCCGTAAGGGTCGTAGTTCTAGCCTAACCTAACCCACTTCTCTGATTGCAGTTCGGTTCTGTGAGGATCGTAGTTCGAACCTAATCAAACCCACTTTTCTAGTAGCATTTCGTTTCTGTAAAGCCCGCAGTGCTAACCTAACCTAACCCACTTTTGTTTGGTCTGTGAGGATCGCAGTTCAAACCTAACCTAACCTACTTAACGGCGCATGCCGTGCGGTGTACGGGGGTATGAGCGGGAGGGGTTTGGCATCATCATACTATATACCTAAATTTTATGGTAGGTAATCATAGCGGTTTATTTAGTTTAGGTATCATAGTGATTTTCCGGGTCAAGGTCCAGGTCTCTGAGTCCGAGTCCGGGTCTGAGTCTGGGTCCGAGTCCGGGTCCGAGTCCGGGTCCGAGTCCGGGTCCGAGTCCGGGTCAGAGTCCGGGTCCGAGTCCGGGTCCGAGTCCGGGTCCAAGTCCGAGTCCGAGTCCAGGTCCGGTCCCGATCCGGGTACGAGTCCGGGTCCCAGTCCAAGTCACCAAACGTGTACTATGCGTCGTTGAAGAGCTCTGTTCTGATCATCATCAGCAGTTCCACTTCATCAAATGCGACAGTTTTTAATGTAAATGCTTGATTTTATGATGAAAATACAAAAATCACTATACGTATGCCTTTAAGATTTGAGGAGTTCCCTCGATTCCTTATGGATCCCATCATCAGAACTCGAGCTTGACAAAAATCCGGCTTAAAAACTAAACTTACTTAGCAAACATAACGAAGAGGACAAATCGCCAAAAGTGAACTATGCGTCGTTGAAGAGTTCCGTTCTGATAATCATCAGCAGTTCCACTCCATCAAATGCGACAGTTTTGAATGAAAATGCTTGATTTTCTGATGAAAATACAAAAACCTCTATACGCATGCCTTTAAAACTTGAGGAGTTCCCTCGATTTCTCATGGATCCCATCATCAGAACTCAAGCTTGACAAAAATGTTGCTTAAAAACTTAACTTGCTTAACAAACATAAGGAAGAGGACAAATCGCCAAAGGTGAACTATGCGTCGTTGAAGAGTTCCATTCTGATCATCATCAGCAGTTCCACTTCATCAAATGTCACGTTTTTGAATGTATATGCTTGATTTGTTGATAAAAACACAAAAATCACTATATGTATGCCTTTAAGATTTGAGGAGTTCCGTCGATTCCTCATGGATCCCATCATCAGAACTGGATTTTGATAAAAACGGGACCAATCTGTATGCATATACATGCAATCAAAAAAAGAATTTTTAAAATCGGTCCAGTAATGACGGAGATATGGAGTAACAAACATAAAAAATAAAAAAAATAAAAATAAAAATAAAAAAAATAAAAAAAAACATACAACCGAATTGATAACCTCCTCCTTTGGGATTTGGAAGTCGGTTAAAAAAAAGTGGCCACTGGACCATTTCCGTTTTTATGCAGGACGCTTGCCTGAAGTTGCCCTCGGTCTTCTTTGTAGTAGTACAGTGGAACCTGGATAATTGCAATCTCAAGGGACCGGCCAATTTTTGTCAATTAACCAGGTTTTTCATTTAAGCAGGTCGTGTCCATTAACGAGGTTCAAAAAATCGTTGTGTCAATTATAGAGGTTTTCATTAATAGAGGTTGCGTTCTGACAAATTTCTTTTATGGAGGTGCAAATAACCATTTTAAGTAGATTTACACGCTTACATTCTATATATTGCTTCCGTCTATACTTGCACTTTTACACTACATTAATTACCACTTTATTTTCTTATCATTTGGGTTTTAAAAATTCCCTTGAATTGTAGAAGAAAGTTTTATTAGAATGTAAAAAGCATACTTTGTTTTTTATTGATTAAAACTATTTCACCTACTACAGGCTGTGATAGATAAAAAAGCGCTGGTGGCCTAGCGGTAAGAGCGTGCGACTTGCAATCTGGAGGTCGCGGGTTCAAACCCCGGCTCGTACCAATGAGTTTTTCGGAACTTATGTACGAAATATCATTTGATATTTGCCAGTCGCTTTTCGGTGAAGGAAAACATCGTGAGGAAACCGGACTAATCCCAATAAGGCCTAGTTTACCCTCTGGGTTGGAAGGTCAGATGGCAGTCGCTTTCGTAAAACTAGTGCCTACGTCAAATCATGGGATTAGTTGTCAAGCGGACCCCAGGCTCCCATGAGCCGCGGCAGAATGCCGGGATAACGCGAGGAAGAAGAAGACAGGCTGTGATAGATACCCAATAAATAAATTAAATTCTGGATGGAGATATAAATAAAATGATCATTGCTATTAAAATATTGTTTCTGCTGTATACAACTACATTATTTCAATTACAGAGGTAATAAGCAAGACTCGTTTCAATAATAGAGGTAAAAATAAGAGCAAAAATAACGGATTTTTTTAGCACAGTGTCAATTATAGAGGTCTTAAGTTGCGATGTGGTCAATTATAGAGGCAAAATTACGAAAAGCACTAAAATCTAAATTGCAATTATAGAGGTTCCAAAATTTCAATTATAGAGGCCTTTTAGTCTCAAGGGACCGGGACCGGACTTTTGGTTGCAATTATTAAGGTTTTCCATTTATCCAGGTGCCAATTAACCAGGTTTCACTGTAGTAGTAAAACACTTTATTGTACAAAAATAAAAACAAAACAGGAAAAATAACATTCATCATCGTCATTAGTACAAAGGCGAACTTTATCCCTTTAAGGGATCTCTTCCAATTAACCTTTGAATGTAAACGTAGATAGGTATTATTTCAGATTGGCGAGTTGCATATCGTCAAGTGAAGCCGTGCTATTGTTTCCATTTGTAGTTGCTGGCAAAAACTTGAAATTCCAACAACGGGAGAAAGATTTTTCATTCCGTTAAACAACAGTGCAGCCGGCAGAACACAGAACAGAAGTTTGCGCATTCACTTGCATCCCGACTTACTCAGCCGTCTCGCTATGAGGCCATCATTCGAAACATTCTTCAAACTTTTTTAATATCGAAGCTAACCTTTTGTTGTTGTTTTTCGTGTTCCAATAATTCTAGAAACTGGTCTGGTAGAAGTGAATTGGAAATTCTCGTAGTTTTCGCTTTGTTCGCGCAGAATTAAGTTTTGTGTTTGAATTATCTACAGAATAATTAGAAAGTGGCCTTTTATGCCTTTGACGACGGTGTCCCTAGTCATAATACAATCCTGAACAGTTTAAACAGGAGTCGGTTAACTTTGCGAGACTTTGCTTTGCGTCTTTTTTGATGTACTGGCATCATCAAATATATAGAAGCAGCTAAGACGTTCACGAACATCTGAACGAAGCCTCTATTACCATCAGGTTAAAGTGCATGTTCAGATATTTCTGAACACCTTGGCCGTTCCTATAATTATATATGGTGGCGACTGCACAAAATTAGCTTTTATGGTGTATCCTATTTGTGCCCGCCCCACGCGACCGCTGCCCTAAGTACATGAGGCGGGGACAGATGGGAATGATTCATATGAATGCTCCTACTCCCATCTGTCCGTCAGGGATAACACCGCTTTATTGGTTTTACAATAAAATATAAAATTCAGAAGGACCTTATATAGAATTGGATTTAACCGAGTTCAAAACCTGACTAAAATGTTAGCTTAAATTACCTAATATTAATTTACGTCAAATATACACATCTATCAAATTATGCAGCTAGCTATATTAATTTACACAATCGTTAATCTCGGCCACAGGTGTGTGACACGGGTTTAACCTTTAACGGGTTTAACCCCATTTTACAAACGATCCACGGGGAATCCATCACACTACAGCCATGACGGGCATGTCGGAACTAGCGAAGTGATAATGAAGTTTAACGGTGGAAGTTTAAATTTAATAGACCCTCATATCATAGGTTATACCTATCCTAATATCACATTAATACACTCATTGTATGTAATGTACATTTAACCTAAGATACTTTTTGTATCCTTTTTCTGCAAATAAATTATTTCTATTCTATTCAAAAGATCTCGTTGACAACTGTCATTGAGCGTTTCGGTACCCTGAGGGAAAGTCAGCATTAAACAATGCTGCAGCGGTATCATGGTCGCATTTTATCACCTGTCAGGCTATGCGTCACATTCGCACTTACAAATTTGTTAGAACGTGACAGGCATGGTGACAAATGATAAAGAGCCGACCATATAACCATACCCTACTGGGCCCTATTTCACCAACGTGACATTTGTCGACATTACTGTTACTGACGTCACAGGCCTTTATAGGCTACGGTAACCGCTTACCATCAGACGGGCGGTGTGTTTGTTTGCTACCAACATGTTAATTAAAAAAAACTCCACTATATCGCCAGTTAATAAGTACTTATTTTGCGAAGCTAATGACAATTGTCACAAGAAATACGACAATTGTCACGAAATTCCGGCACAGAACTCATTTGCTGTCAAGAATTACCGAAAGTTCTTTGAAATTTTGTGACAATTGTCATCATTATCATCATAAACATCACAAGAGAAATACCTGTTTTTTGCCGATATAATAAAGTTTTTTTTTTAAATAATACAATGATGGCGACAAACAGGAATACGGCCCGCCCGATGGTAAGTGATAACCGTAGCCCATGCATGCCTGTGACGTCTGCAACAATGAGACTTGTCGAATTGTCGCACCTGTCGCGTTGGTGGAATAGGGGCCTGGTGGTGGTACTGGTGGACTTGGTGGTGAGTGTAAAGTTTGATTATTAGTTTCAGTGCTGTCTTCGAGATAGCCTGCTCCGTATATATATTACAAATTAGACCTTGATTCACTGGAACTACATCAAACGAGACAGATCAATTGTTTCAGTATTTTCTTCAAGATGTCTTGGTTCGTATATTATTATCAGTCCTTGATTCACTGGAGCTATATCAAGCGAGATAGCTTGGCTATCTTTAGCCAAACCTTCAAATTCACTTGTATCATTTTGGGTAGTTTTGTCTGCAATGGTTGGGCCGTCCACCGCAAACGCGGTTGATCCAAAAACTTTTAAAACTAGTACGAGCAATATACGGCACACTTCATTGTTAGTCGCCGAGTACACTTTGGCGAATGCGACAGGGTTTGTAAATATAAAAGTTGTACCTAGAGGAGTTTTATATGATGGAAGTGATTACAGGTATGCAATTAATTTTGCTGGCATTCATTGTATTACCGAAAGAATAAATAGTAGTGTAGTCACAAGCTCAGCTTACAAATTGTTTATGTATTTAAAAAACTGCAGAATATCTATATATCTTTCATAATCAGTCGTTACCATTAATTTACACAAATAAGACGATACATACATACCCAGTACCACAATTTTATTATTTTACTGACAATTATTTTTCAAAATATCTCGTGCCACCAAACTATACATTCTACACCATACTATAGGGCCGATATTTACCAATGTATAAAGGTCCTGTTAAATAATAAATTAAAAAAAAAAAAACTATACATTCAAAATATGACACGTTTACAGCTCTCATCGAGTGCCCTTCTGTACCCCGAGGGACAATCTCCGTTGAAAACCGAATCAAATGTCTCAAACGTTTCATTGCGTCCTTCCAGAGATGCTGTTGCGTGAATTATAACCAATCCTGGATTAAACTCTTGGCCTGGAGTTATGTCAATCAAAACAGTTTGACTATCTCCGCTAGTCGACCCTTCATTGGTATCATTTTGGGAATTATAGTCCGTTGAGCTTTGGGCGTTCAAAGTGAAAGCGTTAGCTTCAAATAAGAAAACTAGTAAAAGAAATATTGCGCACTTCATATTTGATGACTGATATGCTTGAACATACGCAGACCTTTATATAAAAGTTATAACGAGTAGAATAGTTGTGTATTTAATAACAGGAAAGATTATATATGTAATTGTTATGTCGGTCATTAATGTCGCAGCAAGCAAAATCGGTTTGTAATTGCGCTGTGCTCAAAATAATGATTGTGAAATGAATTTTGCAAAATGTTGTAGCAAGTAGGTATCTGATATTGCTCTCATCATGCCATTACCTCTAAAATAGCTGCTATAATCGCGGAGACAACTGTTATATTTAGTAAAATTATAAAACACATCATAGCGCTATGTGTATACCTATGACACAACGATTTTTTGAACCTCGTTAATTGACACGACCTGCTTAAATGAAAAACCTGGTTAATTGACAAAAAATGGCCGGTCCCTTGAGATTGCAATTATCCAGGTTCCACTGTATTAGAAATACTAGCCTAATGAAACATTCGGGCCAGAAAATGAGACATACTTACTTGCAATAATTTGAATAAAAAATAAGATATACAAGGTACATACTGTTTCGAACCCTGATTTCACCCTAGCAATCCCATCACCCTAGCAATAACAGTCCTGATAATTAAAAAATCCTTAATTAAGAATAAAATTTTAATTAACATCAAACAAACATACAAGTCATCCCTATCGATCCCAACGTTAATCCTCGCGACCCCAACAACGATCAAAAGAGCTAATTGCCAATCAAATTATGTTTACAATGCCGTTGTGTGGCAGCGGACCAATTATGTCTTGCAATTAATCCGTGCATGCGGACTGTCAAATAAATTAGGCCCCGTGATTGGCTAGATCTGAATGTGACTGACGAGTGGATCCAATCAAGCAAAATAAGGGATTGCGCGATTATAAGTAGGTACAGACATCACAAAATATTCACTCTTTTGCTCAGTGATACCGGTGACATCAAAAAACCTTAATTCTACTTCAAAATATAAATTGTGTATTTGTTATATTACCTGAAGCTAGAAATTTAATACAGGACGAATCGTTTCAGACGCGAGAATCACAATAACACCAAATAGGATGCCGGTCAGCATAAGCCTCGTCTATTAGACCCGACACTGTTGGTATTCAGGGCACCCAAAATTTAAATTTCGAATATGAAATATTTTTGGCACTAGGCAGTGGCAGGATTTTGTACCTTTACATTACTCGACTAAAAACATTTTCATCGTCACAATAACACAACAAAAATACCGTCCACCAAGGGTTCCGTACTTTTTAGTATTTGTTGTTATAGCGGCAACAGGAGTACATCGTCAGTGAAAATTTCAACTGTCTAGCTATCACGGTTAATGAGATACAGCCTGGTGACAGACAGAGGGACAGTGGAGTCTCAGTAATAGGGTCCCTTTTTACCCTTTGTGTACGGAACCCTAAAAATAAATAAATGAATAAATAAATAAATATTATAGGACATTCTTACACAGATTGACTAAGTCCCACAGTAAGCTCAAGAAGGCTTGTGTTGTGGGTACCCAGACAACGATATATATAATACACAAATACTTAAATACATAGAAAACACCCATGACTCAGGAACAAATATCTTTTTTTTTTTTTAATTTATTTACACAAAAGGTACATGCTCATAAACAAAATTTACAATATCGCCAAACTGTAACCAGTTTGTTGGCGAATGAAGCTGTATCATTATCTGTATCATTATACAAATAAATGCCCTTACTGGGATTCGAACCCAGGACCATCGGCTTCGCAGGCAGGGTCACTACCCACTAGGCCAGACCGGTCGACAAACCCTACCCCTAAACCCTAAAAAGTATCATGTAAGTAAGAGTTAAACCGAAGCAAATCCAAATAATAAAATCTACAACCGGGCGGACGTGACAATATTTCAAGCTCCAACCAAAAACAAAAATGGCGGCCTAATCCGTCAAATGCTCGTTAAGGATCAAGATGTAATGGACGGCAAACATTGACACTTCTGAGACGTGACTGCACAGCTTATGAAAGGATCATAAACCTTTTTCTTTCAGCCCCTTTTTGTACCTGCCTTGGGCACTCCTTTACATCGATACCTCTATTAATTCAGCAAGAGTTTCTTGTTCTAAATTTATATTTACAAACTGTGGTAATATCTTGTTTTGTTTCGTTTAGGGCATTCTATAAAAATATTTCTTTCTTAAGGTATTTTTTTTATTGTGACATTATTTTATCAGGATTTATTGCTGTAAGTAGGTAAATAAGGAAACGTTAAATGTTAGCATCCTGGAAAAAAATTAAGGTAAGTATATTTCCTAATTGCCTATAGTGAAATTAGTAATCACAGTCATAATCTGGGCAAAGGCACAGACGCGACGCGTCCATCCAAATTTTAACTAAGCTACTTAACCAAATGTATTCATAACAAAATTACTAACGCATCAAGTAGCCAGAATGGAAGATCACTGAGGGCCCTCCAAGATAGTTGGAAAGTTCGAGCGTAGTTGCGAACTCTGTCCTTTCGCTAAAACGTCATAACATCCTAGATGTTACGAGTGACATACGCCATTTCGGACATTGTTGCGAACTTTCGACCTACAAGTTCCATCGTTAACCCTATAAACTGTCCTCGGCCAAGTGGTGATATGAGATGCGATTACATCCAAGTGGACTGTAAGTTGGATAAGATAATCTGCGCAGATGACGTGGCCTGATAAAAGTTTAGCTGTGCTAGGAAAGTGCTACGAGTACTACGGTTTAGTAGTTTAGTAAAGTTGGTTAATGCTCCGTATAGCGGCTTTGTGCGAAATAAATTAAAATAAGACACCAGGGGTCGAAGAAACCACCATCATCATATTTATTGTAGGTTGCACTGGCCTACAAAGGGGCAGTCTGTCACTAGCTCCGTGCGGGTCGTGTAGTATTTACTTCACATACACATTTGAATTTCTCGCGCTACACACACACATGCGCGCGTACGCGGTTTATACACGGTATTGCATTTAGTACGGAGCAAATTTTAATAAAAGATCAGATATAACCCCCATGTTTGTTTTAAATATAAAATTAAAGCCCATACACATGTTTCTTGTGGTTTAAAGGTTGAACTATCGGGTGTACATATTGATAATAATAAACAACGGCATTTTTGGCTGGGTTTTGTATAGCCATCATTTAGGAGGATTGTTTTCAACATACGTATGCCACATCTACGTTGGTTTACTGGCTGTGTGGTTGTTTGAGTAGGGCCGACACCGCATTATCTCCCTACACGTAGGATTTATAAAGTAATGAGCGGCTTTGAGGAGCGGATTCACATCTAATGTAAGTAAATTATAGTTGCGTATGTAATAGTTGATATTGGTTTGAAATGCGAATACAAGGTGACAATGATTTGTTTATCTACATGAAGCCGCGGCAGGCAGTATCCGCTTTTGTTTACAAGTTAATATCTTCATATTAGGTATTTTCTTTCGATATAGACATATCTACTCTAAAAATCCAACTCCATTGGATTGAAGGCGGACGAATGAGCAAGGTCTTTAAAAATTGCTACAAAGACCGATAAATTTGGTTGACCGAGGAACTTCCGGCACGCGAGTCCGATTCTAGTTTACATTTTTCGCGGTATCATTGAGAAGTAAGGTGCAAAAGTGTAAACATATCTTCGTGTAAACGTCATCATCATCATCATAATTCTTAAGAGCCTGGCTCTTGGCGGTGGAGTAATCGTCATTCCGTTTTTCTCTCTGCCACTATTTTGAGCTCCAGATACGTTACTACGTTGATTTTCTCTTTGGCCTGGTCTAAATACACACGTCTCGATCTTCGGTTCGGTTCTCGGTCTCGGTCTGTAAAGGTCAATTGTTGTTAAATATCTGAGCCGATATATCAAAAAATTATCATGCTTTTGCATTGCTAAGTTTTTATCGGCCGCAACATGACTAGTTCATTGTTCTCACTGACTAACAGTAACTTTGTAGGTACATTTTTATTGCACTAGGTGACAAAGTTTAATGACTGCAAATATATCGAGGGAAACGAAGACAAAATTCATTAAAAGTTTTATATGGAGCATAGCGTTGCGCGTTGTATGGATGCGAAGCATGGACCATGACACGAAAAGACAGAGAACTACTAGAAGCGTTTGAAATGTGGTGCTGGAGGAGAATGAAAAAGATCAAATGGACAGAAATAACCACAAAATGAAGAAGTGTTAAAAAGAGTAGGAGAGAAAAGGCAACTGTTGAGGACAATAGAGAGTAAGAGAGGGAAAATGATTGGTCACCTTATGGAGTCAGACCAAGAAAACTTTGCAGCGGTTTTGGTAGCCCACGCAATGAAAGTATTATTTTAAACGTCAAACTTTTATGAAGTTATGACGTATAAATAACACTGGCACTGCGAGGGCTATCAAAATCGCTGCAGACTTTTCGTAGGTTAACTGTACGACATGACGTTTTTATAAATAACATAATAGAAGGAAAGATTGCAGGCAAGAGAGGAAGGGGAAGGCCGAAGATAAGCTACATATCACAAATAAAAGAAAAGGTAGCTGTAATGTCGTATAAGGAAATCAAGGAGGCGGTGTAACTAGACGCACTAGCTGATCTAGTTAACATAAATAATGATTGACACAGCTGATCAATCGATCTATATTATTTTCATATACTTTAAAACCTCAATTATTATATACAAATGTTAATTAAAATAAATACATGTAAGTAACTATAATATATGCATTCAGTAAATTAATTTTAAATAACAGCAAAACATTCTCACGAGAAATTCGAAACAACAAACAAAAACTTAACTGAGTCAAGTTTGTAGTGGGTCATTAATCAGAAAAACTGATTCGCTGAATCCAAAGAGAATGGAATGTGTATAGAGAATTACTGTCGGTGAATTTTGTAGTCACGAAGATTATGCTGCCATCTGTTGACGCAGTATTGAAACTAAAGATGAAAATGTATAAAAATATCAATAAAACATATATATTTACATATAGACATAAATGATTTTTATTAATTTTGGAACGCCATGTGTTTTGATCCATGTTTTTTTACATTGATGTGCATTAGAATTGTTGAATATCAAGAGAGTAGCGCCATCTGTTAGAGAGTGGCTTTGTCTTGATTTCCGAGGCAAGGGGTTTCTTTTGACTTTGCTTGTCTTATGGGATTCACATCTCTTTGCTAAAACTACTCAAGATTGGAACTCGAGTTTAAAGGAAATAAATAACAAAGTTTTTATTTTGAAGTGCGCCTAACGCGTCAAATGCGTCAAACGCGTTTCGTTAATGTCTTTTATGGTTATAAATACCCCCACGCCAAGCTGGGAACGGATTATTCTATTTTTGTCCGTCGGATTGTCACGATCTCTGGCTCGCCCGTAGACGTTAAAACAAAGGTGTTATTTTTACGGTTGAATGTTTGACATTACGTAGCTACTATGCTGCTTTTTGTCAGACTGTTCAATTGCTAGTTCAGTGTAAATACTTACGTGTGTTTTGGTGTTTTTGTGTTTTAGAGCCAGATTAGTGTCTGATTGCACGGTCAATCAACCGGAAACGCCTAACCTAGCGGTGATAAGCGGGCTTTTCCGGGAATCCAGTAGAGTGTTAGGTCCAGGTCGCGAGAGGGGCCTGGCGTCAACCTTTTTACCTACACAGGTGACGATTATACCTCTTACGTTCTCTTCAAGGTCTGACAGAGGGATGTGAGGATCTCACGTGTGGATCATTAAGAGTAATCTTTACTCACTGAAATCTGTTGGTAATTGAAGAAGCGTGGTCTTGTTATATATATTTATATAATCACATTTTATATTTGGAATAGGGCGCCTTATTCGTCAGTACCCTTGGCTACGGCCTATACTGCGGAGGGAGGCAAATTACACAGACACTAGGGTTTGCAATACCTCGGTTTTGTCGGCCGAACGTTTACAGCTTAAATTAGGGTCCCTCTCCCCCCCTGTAATACTAGAGGTTCGCTTCTAGTCTTACACATTAGAATAGGTGAAATTGGGGTAGAGTTAGGGTAGAGTCATTATTTGGGTGTTAGGGTTAATTATTATTTCTTTCTTTATTATTATTTATTCTTTCACATGTATTTTGGTTACATACAGTGTTAAAATCATTAGAGTGTTAATTGTTTTAAAATACAGAATAAATTAAAGTCTAGTTTTAGTAGCATATGAATGGGTTACCGAGGCTCGTATATTAAATATGATTTTAAGGTAATACATTTTTATATTTGGTGAGATAGGGGAACAAAGTTATTTGAGGACATACTAAATAATTTTGTTATAGGGAGAAATAAAATAGGTATTATTTAGTTTAGAGACCCGACTTCATCCGAGGCGTGACAGTAGATAAAGTATGTTTGTACGTATTAATTTTTGCAACATTTACATATGCATATTTCCTTTAGCTAGCTAGATTAGCGAATGGATATAAAAGGAAAATATAATTACAAACAACAAGGGCTTACACTACTGTTCATGGTAACTGGTCACGGTAGGGCTCGGTAGAAGATAAATTCTAAAAAATATAATTTATTATTTAATTTTTTTCATATGATAGTGTTATAATATAGAAATACAGTAGAAATATTTACAATTACATAGGGTATTTTAGGGGTAGTATTTTAAATCCAAATCTAATCAGTCTGCACATAAAAGACGAAGGGTACTAAGGTTCACAACGTATTAATTTCACTAGACGATCACATGGCCAAATTTATTTATTTTTATTTATTTATAATTAATTCTGGATGAGTTTTATTAAAGTAGATTAGCTAATAGTGGGTTAAGCTGCAGCGGCCCTGGATAGAGTCAAATAGAGAGAGCTACACCGACAAGAGTCTAACTTTTAAATTTGCAAGGTGACAAAGTATTTCGCCCCATAACTCTCAGCAATAAGTAGCTAACTTACGCCTTGGGGCCTGATTCAAATTTGACAACTTGTTATGGGTTTGATACGACCTTGAAGATTGCTTACGCTGATTCATCTCAGCCATAAGACGTCCACTGCTGAACATAGGCCTCCCCCTTATGGGGGGTGAATGCCATAATCGCCACGCTTGGCAGGCGGGTTGGCGATCGCAGTCGAGTACACCGAATTTGAAGGACGCTGCTGCCTGTCCACCGGTGGTCTTGGACGTAGTTTAAGGACATACCCGGGTCCTTACGCTGATTGGTGCATGCGAAATGCAATGAAAGTATTTAGTGCGTGAAATGCGAAACACGCGGCATAGACGAACGTCAGTATCGTGTCAAAACCAGTTCAAAACCATGTCAATTTTTTCATATCTGAATCGGACTCCTAGTCGTTGTAAGTAGCGAGTTACATAATAAAATGAGATTGTGGTAATTGAAATGGAGGCTCTGCCCCGTGCGGTAATGTTCGATTAATAATGCAGACGTTGCCCTTTGTGAGGTCACATTATGCGACGCGTTTGAATTTTGTTATGTAGTTTTCGCCCTTGGGGTTTCATTTTCAACCACAATTAACAGGGCAATTGACCTTGATATTTTGTATATTAATTAGGTACCACAATAGTAAATAAATCCTTTGAAATACGTATAAGAGGAAAACAGTTGTATAAAACATACGAGTAATTATTATTGAAAAGGAAAACTATAATTGGTCTGAGGTAAATTCGACAGATAGCTAGAACCTAAGGGTATTAATTAAGTAGGTGCATTAGATATCTTGCTTAGAGTTGCAACAGCAGAAAGAAATTATTCTGCTTTTGAGGTTACCACAAAGCAGCTTACTAATACGTCGATAGGAGACAGCGTACATCCCACAGGCTGTGGCATCGTGGCTAAATGGGTACTTGAGATTCTAGGGGTGTAAAATATAAAGATAACATGTAATATAAAGGTCATTTAAAATTAAATCCTCATATTTGCATAACCGACTTTCATAATACAGTTTTATTACGGTCTCGAATTTAACAGTAATATGAAAAGGGCATAAATTACAACCATAAAAATAAAAAAGCACGATGCGGCAAAAACGCACCACATTGTGGCTACCTTTTCCTCTACAAACGCGGCATTTACAAAAACTGCTTTTATGTTATTTAAACTCATAATTTGTGCTGAATGTTTTCTAAATATAAACCATATTTTATCGTCACAAGGTACATTTTCGGTTACTTCATTGCGTAAAATACGTAGTTGTGAAAGTAAGTGAAAATTTTGAATCTTGCTGTATGAGGGTTGTCTTATCTCCTGTGTTTAATTATTTGGCGCCTTATGTTGCCGCGGATAAACTAGTGTAGGTATGGTTGGTAGCCGGCTTTTATTGTGTGCATATAAATTTTAGCCCCTCTATAAACTTGCTCGTTTTATCTTTCTATGAAAATACGATGCACCCTCACTTTGTCCAGTTATTACAAAGCTAGCTTAGATGGTCTCTATCCACCGAAATCCACTCAATTTTTTTATTAACCAACAATGTATGTTTTGTTTGAAATATGGTTATGATACAAAACCAGTGTCATGCATGAATATGATTGTCACATACATTGCTATGATTAAAGATTGGACTAATGTGACACTGTCGAGCACGTTATTTAAAGCCAATTTTAAAATAACAGAAGTTTCAAAGTGATAAATCAGTTTAATATTCAGGTCACCTGAGCATGCAGACGACCACTTAATAATTCAATGCGCTCTATAAAAATTAATAGTTTTTCCAATAAAGGTAGATGAAAGGATTTAATATCTTACCAAATTGGATTTCAGATGGATTAATGTTTGCTTTATAACTGGACAAAATATGTACCTACACTTATCGTCAGAAAAATTATCGAACACTATTATTTAAAAAACAAACTTGCCTCAAATAAGGATTAAGTACCTACTTAAACTGAAATGATTGAAAAGTCATCCAGAGCCTGATCACTTTTCACTATTTATCAGGTCACAATACTCACAACTAAATACATATCAAGTTTCACAGCGTAATAAGAACATCCTGAACATCATTTCCACGAATAGTAGACCACTTTCTCAACATAAGGACCAGTCCTTAAACTAAAGATAACTGCCGAAACTTCATAACATAATTAAAAACTCTGTAATCGATTCTGCTGGCCAAGTAACTTAGCACTTAACTCAAACTTAACTCTTGACCGTAAATTGTAAGTTATCCTACAGCCCCTTATGCAAGTTTAGCTCCTTATTTAAGTTATGAAAGTTATAGCTGAAACAGCAATATTTGTTGCCTTTTTGCTTAATGATTTAAGTAAGCAACTGCTGGTGGAGATAGCAAATAAATTACTACTTTTATTTGAGCAGTTTTAATAGTTATTTTGGAAGCGGAAACAAGTTAAATGCAAACTTAGCCTTTTGGATGGGTGACATTTTCAATGTGGGCTATTTTAATTAGGAATTTAAATTTTAATGCCATTTTGTTAAAAACGTATAGGCAAAAAAACCTTAAAATGATTTATGAACGTATTTTTGGACCACACTACACGAAACTCTGGATAACTTAGCAGCGGCCAGTACCAATGTGTGTCTCTACCCTTTGCTGACCACGTTTCTAACTCCATAACCGAAACACGTTGCACAGACACCGCATCTGTTCCGAAGTTTAGGCAGCAATAAATCTAACGTCGGCAGTCTCGAGAGGCAGCCAACCTTCCGCTCAGTTCTGACCCACTTACCAGATGTTCTTTTGTTTTCCTCTTAAATAACAGAACGTGATTTGCAGAGTTTCGACGTAAGGGCAAAGTCACCTTTTGTTGGTACCGTAAAATGTGCCTATTTTGCTCCCCAGTGGATAATTGTACTCCAATAGTTTTTATATATGAAAACTATATCGGGTTAAAGCCTAACCTCATTTAACTCTCTATATTGCACGCTATTGTACAAAAAATTATGTATTTTAAGAAAAAAATCGCGTCAGAGGCCTAGATCCACTTCGGATCGCTGCGCCACGGCAGTAAGTAAGAAAAAAACAAAAAAAAAACATGATGTTATAGGTACCTATAACATCATGTTTTTTTCATGTTTTTAGTAAGTAAGTAAGAAAAAAACAAAAAAAAAAACATGATGTTATAGGTACCTATAACATCATGTTTTTTTTTGTTTTTTTCTTACTTACTTACTGCCGTGGCGCAGCGATCCGAAGTGGATCTAGGCCTCTGACGCGATTTTTTTCTTAAAATACATAATTTTTAGGGAGCAATGAGGCTGGGATCGTGTATTTTTTTAACCTTACGGCATATATATGAACATACTCCTACCACAATATCATAATTTTAACTTTTTAATCGAATTTCGAATTTTGGAGCAAACGCTAATCCTCCGACATACGTTGCAAAATTTCTTAATCTAGCCAAGTGTAAGTTACAACTCTGAAACAATAGTAATAATCCTGAGTGTACTATTAAAAATGTCACTTAAACAAAAACCCTTCATTTGTGTGAAGTCTTATGTGAAGAATTTGTATGAATTTACTTTGCCGTAGGTAGGTATAACCGTCCAACTACGATACAATACTTAAGTAACTACAAACATGGTCCACATGTCCAATATGCAATTACGTAGCAATATCAAAATTTTTTTCGGCTTTCTTTTAGTTTATTCTTCCATTTATGACAGTATTTTGCGTTCCTGTCATTCAAATAATACCTACTTTTACCTAAACCAACGTATCCGACTTAGTTTTTAGACCATAGGTAGTTGGGCAATATTGGACAATATTTGGATGATATTACAATACATTTACATAAACGACACACTTATTCAGTTGTTAAGTTTCTCTTAGTCAGAATAAGCGAGATTTGTTGTGATACAAAAAACTGAAATAATCTTCACTGGGTTTTATTTAGCTTAAAATGGTCATAGACCTCGACAATTTGGTTTAAATTCGAAAAAATTATCAACCGTATGTTGATAATGGTAGCCAGCTGTCGAATAGGCTACATCAATATTTACTGTACAAAACGAATTTGAAAGGTTTTACAGCACTGTGCCGATAAACGCAATAAAATTGCATTATGACCTTTCAACACGATGTGAGCGTTTTTAAGCAGCGTAGACAATTACAATGCTGTTCGTTTCAAGTCACGGGATGGGTCAATAATGAGTAGAAATAAAATATATCTGTATTGAGGTGGGCAATAAAATAAATAGGTAAACTAACCGAAGAGTTATTCAAAATTCATACTGACCTTAATTGTAAGCATACAATTATTAAATAATTGTAGTATGAAGTATGATATGCACAAAATTTGGTTTTGTCTTGATTGTCTTAAAAAGTTTTAAATATATTTCCATGTGAATCAACTTAGACGCGGATTGTGAGCGGGATAAAATTTTGCGTTTTTAAACTAAAAAATGTAATAAGTAACAAACTATGCGTGAGCTAGAACAGTAGTTAGGCTAGGCGTCAAGAGAAGGCTAAAACAAGCCTCAACCGTTAGAAAAACGCAGTGACCTCGTGTGAGGCAGCCTCTGCACTAACGAATGCGTGAACACGTTGCCAGCCAATTTGCCGAATGCTCTCAAACGTAACTGCAACATTACTGCACAGATATTTGCACTACGTATGGTGTTGAATACATATATACTGTTCATAATTACCATTACATAATTACCATAACTGTTATTATTCATTAGTGGAAACTGTGTGGCTTGTGAATGTGTTATCTGATTTACTATATGTGTTGTTTTTGCCTGTTTGTTTCCCAAAGGTTTAAATAAATAAATAAATAAATAAATTACTACTGTCAAAATCACACAGGTAGTTAATGGTTACGATCGTGTTCAGCATTTAAATGTTATACATATAGCATTTAAATTCACTTATTCATGTTTGACAATTAGTTTTATGAGTGTAAAATCTGAACAACAAACATTTACTGACAAAACAGTTACAAAATGAGAGTGATATTCTAACAGTTATGCGATGTCCCGTTGGAAAATAATGCAAAGTTTCGATTTAGGACAATATTACAACAACTTACCTAAGGAACGTCAAAATCTGTAAGTAATCATCTAAAGCAGCGGTCGGCAACCTTTTAGCAGCCAAGGCCCACATAGTAGTTAACGAAGATGACGCGGGTCGCACTTTGGCAATATTTGTGACTTTAGCAGACATTGTCGATCGTCAGTACTACATACAAAATAGCCAGGGAGGCTCGCGGGCCGCAAGCGAGAGGTTGGCGGGCCGCTGGTTGCCGACCGCTGATCTAGAGCGTAGCTCGCGCTAGCAGTGAATGCGTTTTGTAAGACACTGAAGAACTCGCAAATGCTCAAAGTCACATAAATTCTAAATAATGATTACATAAAATTGTGATGTTACTCACACGAGCGAACCAAGACCTTGTCGTTTCAACAGAAACGATCCATACTGAACAAAATTTTCATATTAATGGACTTACTCGTATCTAACATCAAAGCCTGATTCATACTGCCGTATTCGAACTTCAAGATATTCACAAGAGACGACACGTACTAGATCCATTCTAGATACGTTATAGTTTAGATATCAACTAGTTCTCTTTTGCAGCGCAATTCGGGCAACCAAATATGCCACTTTTACGTTAGATAGAGTAAGATATCTATTAGATGTGAATTGGATCTCTAAGTCATATCCTGTGGACATCGTTCAAGAGTATCTCCAGAATCGCACAAATGTCAAATAATACAGTCATTATATGTTTTGAGACAAACAAATTAATATAGTTTTCAAACCTGTGTGACGTGATACGTCTAGGTGTACTGTTTAAAATTCACCACTCTCCCCCCCCCTCCACCTGACGCTCGACCCCCCCTCACCTTGAAATGTGTCCCCGTTGGTAGTTTTTTGGCATTCTCACGAAAACTATAATAGATATCAAAAAAGTGTCAAGGACAGAATTAATCCTCATTAAATTTAGAACAAAAATGATCTTATGTGTTTCATTATAAGTTGGACGGTATTCAAGCTATAAGTACTTGTATAACCTTAAAATAACAAAATAACCATACTAGTATGACGAAATGCAGAATATCTTCAAAACGGCTAGACCGATTTTAATAAAATATACCTAAAAAATCACCGCAGTGAAGCCAGCTATCAAACAAAAGAAACTACATCAAAATCGGTTCATCCGTTTCGGCGTTACGAAGTCACAGGTAAACACAGAAATACAATTTTTTTTCAACTGCACCCAATAATTTTGTAAACCGATTAATTTTGACCAATTATTTTAATGAGATCATGTCCCTTGAAGTTTTAGCTTTACGAAAAGTTAAAAAACATGGAAAACGGCCCAGTATTTTTCAAATTATCGGCATTTTCCCGATTTGTGAGTGGTTTCGTGTTATCACGCGCACGAGTTGCCCTTGACCCCTATAAAACGGGGGGTAGGGGAGGGGTTGTTATCAGTCACTTATCAGAAGTTGACCGGTACACATATCCGCATATTTTCCCGTAAAGAAGACCTGTGAAAAATGGAAACCACTGAAGCTGAAGTCTGCCAAGGCGTCCAGCTCAGCTCCTGCAAGAGGGGCGTAGCCAACGTTCAGTAGCTGCCACGCTGAATTTAAGTCAATCTACAGTTTGCAGAGTTTACCAGAGGTTCCAACGGACTGGATCCTTTACTTCAAGACCAAGAAGCGGCCGCAAAAAGTGTACATCAGAGAGGGACGACCGCTTCATTGTCACAACATCTCTCCGAGATCGACACCTGACAAGCGTTGCCATCCAGCAGCGTCTGCGTGAGATACGAGGAGTGGCTGCCAGTGAGTGGACAATAAGAAGAAGACTTAAGAAAGCGAACTTGACATCCAGGAGGCCTGCAACGGGGCCCAGATTGCTGGCGCGACACCGTACAGCCCGAAGAGAGTTTGCAGAAAATCATATGGACTGGACCATTGAGCAATGGACCGCAGTTCTCTTCTCGGACGTGTGCAGAATATGCTTGAATGGATGTGACCGAAGAGGAAGAGTCTACAGAAGGCCAGAAGAACGGTTCGCCCAATGTTGCTTCTCCGAAAGTCGCGCCACGCCAGGCACGAAAACCAGCTCTGTTCGCGCGTCGTAGGAAACGTCGTCCCAGAACATCACGGATCCACCGCCATAGGCGACCCTTTCGGAGTAGCAACATTGGGCGAACCGTTCTTCTGGCCTTCTGTAGACTCTTCCTCTTCGGTCACATCCATTCAAGCATATTCTGCACACGTCCGAGAAGAGAACTGCGGTCCATTGCTCAATGGTCCAGTCCATATGATTTTCTGCAAACTCTCTTCGGGCTGTACGGTGTCGCGCCAGCAATCTGGGCCCCGTTGCAGGCCTCCTGGATGTCAAGTTCGCTTTCTTAAGTCTTCTTCTTACTGTCCACTCACTGGCAGCCACTCCTCGTATCTCACGCAGACGCTGCTGGATGGCAACGCTTGTCAGGTGTCGATCTCGGAGAGATGTTGTGACAATGAAGCGGTCGTCCCTCTCTGATGTACACTTTTTGCGGCCGCTTCTTGGTCTTGAAGTAAAGGATCCAGTCCGTTGGAACCTCTGGTAAACTCTGCAAACTGTAGATTGACTTAAATTCAGCGTGGCAGCTACTGAACGTTGGCTACGCCCCTCTTGCAGGAGCTGAGCTGGACGACTTGGCGGACTTCAGCTTCAGTGGTTTCCATTTTTCACAGGTCTTCTTTACGGGAAAATATGCGGATATGTGTACCGGTCAACTTCTGATAAGTGACTGATAACAACCCCTCCCCTACCCCCCGTTTTATAGGGGTCAAGGGCAACTCGTGCGCGTGATAACACGAAACCACTCACAAATCGGGAAAATGCCGATAATTTGAAAAATACTGGGCCGTTTTCCATGTTTTTTAACTTTTCGTAAAGCTAAAACTTCAAGGGACATGATCTCATTAAAATAATTGATCAAAATTAATCGGTTTACAAAATTATTGGGTGCAGTTGAAAAAAATTTGTATTTCTGTGTTTACCTGTGACTTCGTAACGCCGAAACGGATGAACCGATTTTGATGTAGTTTCTTTTGTTTGATAGCTGGCTTCACTGCGGTGATTTTTTAGGTATATTTTATTAAAATCGGTCTAGCCGTTTGGAAGATATTCTGCATTTCGTCATACTAGTATGGTTATTTTGTTATTTTAAGGTTATACAAGTACTTATAGCTTGAATACCGTCCAACTTATAATAAAACACATAAGACCATTTTTGTTCTAAATTTAATGAGGATTAATTCTGTCCTTGACACTTTTTTGATATCTATTATAGTTTTCGTGAGAATGCCAAAAAACTACCAACGGGGACACATTTCAAGGTGAGGGGGGGTCGAGCGTCAGGTGGAGGGGGGGGGGGAGAGTGGTGAATTTTAAACAGTACACCTAGATGTATCACGTCACACAGGTTTGAAAACTATATTAATTTGTTTCATTTTCCCATACATTGATTACATAGAATGACTCAATTAAAATTTGACAGGTTAGATCTTAAACATATCGGTATCTTGGTGATGTCTAAAAGATATCTAATAGATGTCTATTTCAAAATCCGAATCGGGCCCATGTTCATGTTTAACTAAACAATATTCCTTAAATGTGCGTTCATTTATACATTACATTTTGAGAAAAGTGCCACTTCAATTAATTATGAAAGCATTTTGCTGGCAAATATTATTTGAAGGACCCAATTCATAATTCAACTACAATAATTCGAATAATGAAAGCTTGGCAGAATAGAAAAATATTGCTCGGTTTTATTTTTACGAGTTGGCCCAAGTTATCAGAGTGAGCGAAATAAAACGTGAGTTTTTGTTCGCACCTACAGCATCAGTCATCACATTCACTACACCAGCCCCGAAAGGCTTACTTTGCACTTCAAAAACTGATAGCAAAGTTGCATTTTATTCACATGTGAGGCAAAGTAATTAAATGCAAATTTTGACTTGTTTTCTTATATTTGCTGGTAGGATTGACTTTTAAATGATGATTTTGGATGATAAATATTTAGTAACATTCATTTGGATTTGATTAGGTTTGATTTTGTTTGATATTTTACATTTAATATCTGCTTCGGGTTGGTGTGGTGAAAAATGTTGTGTTTCACTCGGGGGCAAATTTTGTTTAACCCTCGTGCTTTGAAACCCTCGCAACGCTCAAGATTCCATTTTTCGAACCACTCGCTACGCTCGTGGTTCAATTTTGGAATCTTTCGCTTGCTCGGGTATCAATATTAGCATGACTGGTTAAGCAATAACTTTGCCCCCTTGTAAAACAAATAATTATTTCTGTTCGAGTCTTGTATTTCGATAAACGATTATCATCTACGTTTATCGAAATACAAGACTCGTGGATACGGCTACGGCCCATATTGCCTTAACTTTCGGAAATACGAATAAACTATTTTATCTCTTTGTAAGAACAAGAAGTGAACGTGAAGAACTGGCCCTCTCATACACCAGAGCGGTGTGCGGATCCGCTTCAGATACGTAAAACGTATCCTTAGACACATCACACACAAAGTTATTAGCTTAAGAAATTCAGAGGCTAATCTCTATGTCATGGAATACATTTAGGTAGATATTTAGTCAGCATAGATATTATCCTATACTTATGCCATAGACAATGTCTGAATTAATTAAGTGGCTCAAATTTTTCTAAAAAAAACAGCTCTTGTGTGATGCTGATGTGCCTGAGATCTCGTTGCTTGCACCTAGCGCTTTCGTGTCCAGCGCCCGCCACCATATTGGATTACTGACGGAATCTGCTGACACGCCACGGTCTGTCACCGCCTTTCCCGCCAACGTTTAGTTTCCGGCCGCGCTCCTTTATTCCGGTAAATTGATATCTTTTTTATTGTACTTGTTCATATTTTTTATCATGGTTTTTGGTTTTATTTTACGGGAAAGCCGATACTGGTAACCTAGAATAAATTCAATTTATTACGGCACTGGTACTGGTTAAGACGGAAATTATTGGCTGTTTGACTATACAATATTCAACTAAATGAAAAAGACGTAGTTATCTATTGTTTTCAGGCGTGTACAATTTTTGAAGAAAAAAAAGTAAGAATCAAAACCAGCTTACACTATCGTATAGGTACATTTTAAATAATAATGAACACATCTTATAGAAGAGCATTCGTTTGATTGAAAGAGCATATTACGTAAGCAGTTTTGCGAGAGAAATTATTTTTTTGCCGTCGTCGATCTTGTATCAAAAATCTCAGTAATCCTGGATTTACTAGGATCTTAACATAATGACCTGTCCATCTGAAGTGTATTCGGAACGGAATAACTTCGGTGTTCTTTTCTTTTCGAGTGATAATTGAATCGTTATTATTCCTGACAAAATACGAGCTAAGTATGATGGATGGACATTAGTAGTTAAGTCCTTTTATTTTAGAATAGTTTGTATTTAGTTTAATTTTAAGTTATTTTTATTTATTGTTTTTTGACTTGTTTTTGTACCATATATATGAATAAATTATAAATAGTCCTTTTTGCTATAATTTTGTAGCCTAAAATAGTTAACATAAAGTATGTAGCTAAAACAAAACTCAATCCAATTTAGTTACTATCTAGCTGACTAAAAATAATGTTACAACTTCAAAGGCTTTTGATTTTTGGTTCTTTACTATGAAATCACTATTCCACGCAAACAAAGAAAATTACTTTATTTTTGGTGATTGGAGCAATGTACATAAAATGTTCTTTAATCTTTCAGTTGGGCATTGATTTATTAGTTACCAACTTACAGCAGAATCTAGTAAAAATATAAGACTTACAAATCCTACAATCTCTACTCGTATAGAACATCGCGTAACCCGCATGCTAATGCCAATGGCGACCGACGCTCGCGGCGCCTTATCTATTTACTAGCCGCTTGTAACGTGAACATTGCAGAAAAATAAATCTATTTACCTATACATATATCATAAATGACGCATTCAAAAACCGCATATTATGGCCAGAAAAATATAAACTGGTTTGTTAGAACAATTTTTTTAACTGTGAAAATGTTAATTGCATGATAATAACACCGAATTAAATTTCATAATGGCATTCCAATTTCGAACATCTCTGAAAAACCAAGGAATTTAATTTGACCTCTATTATGATAATATCAGCCACATAAACTACCTACTATTTGATTTGAAATTATTAAAATTATGCAATAATATTTATTTATTTTCAATACGAACCAAAATATTGGCGAAATTCTTTAAACTCTTCAAAAGTAAATACTAATAGCTGTTGTATTTTGCCGTATTTCTTTGGTCAAATCAGCGGAATAAATTTTGTTACGATTATCATCGAGCTTACGGCGTAAATTATGTACTTCCCCTTTGGCCTACGCAGGGCCCGTCAGCACCAGATGTTGCGGATATTCAAAACTGTCCGGTTAATATCGGCCGCGTGCTGCTGACATTGTATTAAACGATGGATTCACCTTTACCCGCTTTATGCCAAAGTGGCAGGTAAAAATTAAAACTTTGTGTCGAACAGTTTTTTTAAATTACTTTTAAGACATATATCCATAGATACAGGTAAACAAAGTTATCTACCTAAACTAAACAATAGTGCTAATATTATTGCAATACAAAAATTACTCTGATACACATCTTTACGAATCGTTTTAATTTCGTTTCGTTATCAAGCCTACATATATTTCTAAGTGAATTTCCTTGTACACCCAACGGGAATATAAATAAATATAAAAAATCCTACCACCACTCTCGCTAATTTTCAAATTTCAGTGGCAATTTGCACTGCGCATGATGACGTATAAAGTAATTCAATATGGCGGCGCCGCCATGGCCGCAGGCGTGTCATAACCTCAAAATCGCATTAGGCAAACAGATTACCGTTAAATTAACCCAATGTCGTTATGCACGGATACCGGTTTTGGCGTGGCACCCTGTGGTGAAATGGTGGTAATTTTATAACGGTGCGATTAGCTCGTGATAATTAAAATTTACTATTTAATTGATTGAAATATTTTTTTTTTACTATGCAGTGCAAGAAGAGCGGTGTTTTGGATTTAATATTTTTTGTAAATTTAAGTTTACTTAGTTACTAATTTATTAAGATCCAGTTTTATAATTTCTTTAGAAATTTCTCCATTTCGTTTTATTCATTCGTTATGGATAAATTTGTACCTATCACCTTAGTTTCCGCACAACCAGGATCCCGATTTTGATTGTTATGTCTTGCTCAGATAATTACACCTAGTTCACCTCACGCGTACCTAGTCAAAAGGGTTTAAATATGCTAAACCTAAAATAATTTTACCAGCTCAGTTTAAAGATTCGCGCGATAGGGAGACGGATAAAGAAGTATTGATTTTCGTTTTTCACGGTAGGGCCTCCGATTTTGACAGTGAAATTTTAACTTTATTTTTAACTGTTTCTTAGGGCCAGTTGCACCAACCACATTTGACAGACTGATCAACGTCAGCCGGCGCGCCCCGGCACTTTACTATGAAACTTTCCATACATAAAAATTTAGCGAACTCTTTAACGATACGAACAGTTTGGTGCAACCGACCCTTAATCAAGTTAAAATAAAAACGTAGCTCATTAGAAGCTCGTACTCGTGCGCCATATTAGAGTGTAATCGGCCCTTTATCTTTTTTCCCACTATCTAAACAAGCTCCGGAAAACTGACGCTAAGTCCGCATCAGGGGGTCGATTCCCAAATTGTAGCTCGTTAGCATTCGGACGCGATTTCCGAATTCGTTAGACCTTAACAAGGCTTCGGGAACTTTAGTTCGGCAACAAAATGGCCGGACATGCCTCAATTAGTAGCGGCCCAGGAATAGAATTCTGATTGGATACGGTATCGGTTACTGACGTTACTGTACACCATGGAATCTGTGGCAGTTTCATCCACAGAGCTATACCCACTGAATATTAGCGTCATGTCTGTCATGTCGTCACGCCGTGGCATTAAATACGCTGAGAGGGGATCTTTTTTAGCATCTAATTATGTAGTTTGTGTAATTTGTATTATATTTGTTATTTTTTATACTCAATTAAAATGTTAAATAAATGTATTTCTTCTTCTTCTAAAATAGATCGTTCATTAGGTAAGTTCACGTATGAACGAAATATTCATCAATGCCTTTAACGTTTGCATATTTAGATGGTTCAGATAAATCTAACAAATAGATACTAGACTTATAGGTAGGTACGGTACTATACCTACCCATACCCTGATATGATCGAAACGTTGATTATTTAAATTTATTTTAGAACTGGCTCCATTCTAGTTCGCCTTACGATTATCTTTTCTATTTACACTCAAAATCTGGCTGGTAGAGGTGCGGGGAAATTGGGAAATTAAATTTTTGATTTCCGTACTTCTTATTAGCTACTGTTATTCAATATACCTATATTTTAAATTAATTATACGAGATATAATCGCGATAAGTAAAGATAATAATTAATTTGCGCGTTAAATTTAGCTTTTTAGTTACACTTTCTAGTTTAATTTTCCGCATCCATATAATTTTCATCGCCAGATTCAGCAGCAAACAGTCGGTGGAGGGATGAGTCATGTCCAAAGTTTTGAGTAGATACTCATTTGCGGCTCCCACGGGCGATTTAAAAACGGAAACATTGCTTTTAATTATGTTCTGCGCTGGGAGATAAAGTTACTGATTTAATAGAGTAGTTTTCGTTTTGTAATTATTAACACTGTATATTTTTGTGGGAGAAAGTTACAAAGTTTTCGGTCCTGAGACCGGCCGAGTAATGCGTATCCATTTTATTGTTTTTTCACTTTACAAAAAAAAAAAACAAGCAATATTTAGTAACTAATCAGTTTTCGATGCGTTGCACAGGAGTGTTTGAGCTATAGTATCAACGCTAATATATTGAGGATTACAGATTAAAATACACATTTAAGTTTCGTCTTTGATGTACCTATGTAGGCTGAGTATGAGTATGTAGGTTTCCTCATCCTTCAACGGAAAACAACTGGTAAACTGGATTCACTGGATCTTTACTGCTGAGCTACCAACGCGACTAACAAACTGTCTACCTAAGTCCAAGTCCTAGAGACAAAGCACTTCATGTCACGTCATCACATCAACTATGGACAGTTTTATTCCACCCCACACATCGCAATATCGCGTCTCATTTTCAGGCCATTACGCCGAAACGAGTTTACGGAGCGCCGTCAGGGATGTTAATTCCTACCGCCGTCCGAGCGTTCCGCTTCAGAATATTGCGCCAAGATGACAATCGTTGACAATTAGAAAACGACAATCGAAACTTACGAATATAAAAAAACTTAAGCAATATAATGGAAATAGTCATGTGACTTTTCGTAGCATCTGGAGTGGTACCGCGAACCACGTTCGACGTGTTGCCTATGTCCTACTTAGGTATGTATGAATTTACAAACGACAGAGAGGTAACACGTCGAATATGGTTCGCGATAGACGATGTTTCAACAATTATTGAAGTTTCTTATAGCAATGCAGTCTATTTGTCAGTATTGCAACGTCACCTTCACTCGCTAAACGTTAGCACTAGCAGCAGCTTTTAATATCCATGTTGTGGCGGGATCAGTCTATTTTCTCGTTTCGTTTAATTCGATTTTGTAACGGAATATTGAGCGATGTTTATACGGTCGGGACGACGTAATATTACAATCATATCTCAATAACGTATGGAAATTAAATTTTATTACGACAATATTCATGTTCTTATACGAAAAAATCGACGGCCAAGTGCCTAAGTACCTATTGGTGATAGCAATATAGTGATGCAAACCCATTAATTAACTAACTTTGTGTAAAAATTATTCATACTCTAATAACAAAGTATATTTTTATACCTGACATTTAAAATACCAATGCTTTTACCAATAAATTTCTGGTTCTGACTCGCTTTGCCCTCGTGTAAAATACCTAAATAACTTTTGATGTGAAACGGCATATCTATCAATGTATGTATATTTTGGGTCCCTATAATCCCTATATGCAAATGTGCGGCAAAGTTGCGCTGGGACCTTTCACCCTGCAACAATACACCGCAATGCACTTTAATTCCGGCAAAACGCTTCCGCGCCCTAATGGCGGCCGTCGTTAGCGGTCACTCGCAGCCCTGCCTAGAGAGACAACAAGAGAAATGCTTGTAAAATAAGGATATTGCGAGTCTTAATCCAACAATAAAAAAAAAAACTGATAAGACAAAAAACAATTATTATCGAACTTGCTTACAAAATTTCACTACAATCTCAATAGAAATAGAAGAAGAAAGGTTGAGAATTGGCTACATGGAGCGGTTTATAAATCTGTTACGGTTTTCGGTTCAGTTTAAATAGGCGAAAGCAGAAATTTGTTGTACTGAAACTCATTGCACTCCAAGATATTAATTGTGCTCCAGGTGGGAAGGAATTAGTATCCCCGTCTTAGAGAATCAGCATCAACGCCTAACAATAGATCACGCAGACACTCGCAGGAATATTCTATCTCATATAGGCACCACTCGCAGTACGTCTCGCTCGTTCTTATTCGGCACGAGCAAGATGCGCTGTAGGTGATGTCAAAATGAGGTTATCAAAGGTCTTCCAACGACAACGCACGTTTGAGTGATTGTGCGCAAATTTGAAACAGATAAACTGGGGAAATACAACTCGTATCAGTAAACAGCATCCCACCAAAAACATTCTGTAAAAAACTAGCCAAGTCTCGATGGAGCTGCTCGTTTATCTCTAAAAAGTAATGAAATCTAGACAAAGTCGTGCCAAGTCTAAGGTTCCTTACTGCGATTTCTTTATTATTATAGTTAATGTTGTGTGACTTGGCCGTTGAAGGGTACACAAGGGTACAAAACCAGGTGCTCCATGACACCATTGCACCAATCTGTCGCCAGAACCGCTACCCATTGACGATGGAAAATTGCCACTTGGAAAACGTTGGTTCAATAACCAGTCAATTGTAGGCTTGATAAAGCTGCGTATTTCAATAATACTTATGTATGGGCGAGCCTGAAACAAACACTTCTTTTTGGTGCAATGGCAGATTGGTGCAATGGTGTCATGGAGCACCTGGTTTTGTACCCTTGTGTACCCTTCAACGGCCAAGTCACACAACATTAACTATAATAATAAAGAAATCGCAGTAAGGAACCTTAGACTTGGCACGACTTTGTCTAGATTTCATTACTTTTTAGAGATAAACGAGCAGCTCCATCGAGACTTCGCTAGTTTTTTACAGAATGTTTTTGGTGGGATTTCACTTCTTTTTGTAGAAACGTGGGCATATTGATTTATTTTATTAGATTTTCTTATTTAACACATTTTTTTCTTTTTAGGAGTAGTTTTTTTATTATTACAAATCTTTCTTTTCTTTTTTTCCGGTTCTGATTCTTGTACAGTAGCAACAGTTTTTCGTATTGCCCATTCATTAAATCTAATAATTAAATAATAATCAGTAATCCGTCACTAATCATCATATAATGACTTGGCAATCGCACATAATGCTTTACTCGTACCGTACTCGTAAATATGTGTAATGCTCAAACTGCAATTAGCGCTAGCGTTATGTTCAATTAGAATTATTTTTAATAGGTGACGATGATCCTTTTGTCATTATGCAGCCGTGCGATGGCCAAGTCATTATACGTATTACAAATTAAAAATATCTTATTGATAAAGTTTTAACACCCCCTGGCACTGATTAAAATAACCGACTTGGTTTCACATTACATCTCAAAACTTTTTTGTAGTAAAAGCGTTGCGAGACTTGCACCTTTTTACATGTAATGTTTTTGATGGGATCTTTCTCTTTTTGTAGGCAGTCCTTCTTTTCGGGTACTCATACCCATACTATGTATACACATATCATAACTAAACATATCTTCATTCATACTCACATCGTACATCGTAGTGTACCTTTACTTTACTTTACCTACTATTTGTAGGAACTGCAACAGTAACTTTGTAATGTCATATATTTATATGGGATTACAAACTTACTTATGCAGTTCTTAGATCTTTAAAACGTGACTGATATTGCAATATTTTTAGGTTTTCCCTTTATGTGGCCATTAAACCCTAACTCTGTACCAAATTTCAGCTATCTGAGTTTATGGGAAGTACTAGTTCTATTCTGATGATCATGAGTGAGTTTCATAAATGCGAAACTTTGCTTTCGCTTAACTTCGGAACTAAATGACCTACAGACTTGAAATTTTGGATTTTAAGTATGTGATTATAGCTTACTGGATGACCAAAATTTCTGCGTTCTGGTCTTATCCAGAGGTTCTCAAATAGGGGCCTGAAAATGCGGCGAAATGGTTCCAGTAAAGGATGGTACGGCAGTGTTTGCTTCGCGCTCGACTTGGCGGGGGCACTGCCGTGCCCCCCGATACCTAACTGGCTGTTGATAGGCTTTATCTCATTAAAACAAAACCAATATAGATGTTTGATCCTCAAAACAAAATGGATCGACTGATAGTAAAGTGTTAGTCAAATAAATAAAAAAATGTCATTTAGCCTATTATCACCTGACAACTCTGCAATGTCAAACAGTTGAACGTGACTCCGCTTTTGAAATGATCCCAATGCACCTTAAAAGGAACGGCGGCGATGTTTGCCAAAGCTTGTATCCGGGTCAAACAGTCCAAACAGATCACTGTGCTACGTTCCTTCCTGTAGACATACACAAGAGTAAAGGACTATAAAGCTTAATTTTGCACAGGAGAGAATAATGTACGGGTCGCGCGAACACGCTATTTTTCTCTCCTGTAGACAATAGTTAACAGCTTGTGGGCATGTAAGTAATGATTTTATCATAGTTCTGTAGATAAAAGGAAGATTTTTTTACGTGGGTAAGGGTTAAATAAGAAAATTAAGCTTTATAGCCCTTAACTCTTGTGTATGTCTACAGGAAAGAACGTAACACAGTGATCTGTTTAACCCATCCACTCTCACCGCTCAGTGCCCTTTCTCACGCCTCATCCCCGCCCGTATTCAATTATCATTGCAAAAGTAAAATACGAATGGCGATGGACTCGTAATAGGACCCACGGGTCGTGCCGATGCATAAATTACTCCCACTTAATTCCACAGGGCGACACTCAATAATATGTCCTCGAAATTATTAATGCAATCGAAATGGACGAAGAAGATATTTCATTGGTTGAAATTCGAAATTGTTTCAAAAATAAACTCGTTGTCTCAATTAAGTATACGGGGTGGCGTCGAATAACCCAATAAATTGGAGTACCTTAAATAAGCTACATGTAGCAAAGGGAGTAAGCCTTCAGTTTAAGGAGAATCTTTTTTAAAGAAAATAACTAATTACAAAATTCCTGTGAAAAATCCTCTTAAGCAAGTATACTTACTTAAGGCACTTCTTGTCAGTTGCCAATTGTTATTTTTGTTGTTTTGCCTCTCGAAAGAACCTGTAGGTACAATACAATAATTAATTAAATAATAACTTAACAACAAATGTCACTTTTATTAATTGCTACTTAATAAAACGTTTAATAAAAAGGTAAAGACATTAAAGATAATTTAACATTATACCTATATAAGATCTCAAGTTGTTGATCGTATGACAAGGAGAGAAAATTTACCGTATGAGTAATTTCCACAAGTTACTACTATAATTTTTACCGCATATACCGACACAACAAGGATTTTTAAACCTCGTAAATCATGATCGACTTGATCACGTTACGGAGGATTTTACTGTCGGAAAAAATCTCCGCCCAGAGCGCCCCAGGCGACAGAGTAACAAATCTATAATTATTGTCTTATCTCTGTTGGAACTGGGTAACTTGCGTTGCCTTTATCTATCCATCCCATAAATCATTTTAGCCTGTCGCTTTTTATTAGGGCCTCCGAGAGCCTCACAAAGGGTCTAATTGATGAGCGAAAGCGGACTAATTTCAAACACAGTGTAACTATGGTAAACCTTATGACCAGAACTCGGCGGGGGTGAGCCGTTTTCAGAGTTTGCACAACATGGACATTCCTTGTCATTCGAGGGTATATGTGGTGTAATTTAATAACTAAAGAAATTATTTTATTTAGGCTGCCTTTCCGCTACGATCTTTACGTCGCCATTAAATCAAATGAATTTTATAGCAAGCTTTTTTAGTAAACCTCTTCAAATAATATGTATATCCATCCAAATGCTATTATTAAAGTTTATTTGTTCATAAGGCATTGTCATTTTAATGTATTTATAATTAATTAAGTGTTTTTTAAATATTTCTTTCTAAGGTGTATCTATATTAATATCGACACGACATAAGTGACGTCAAAATGGCTCACCCCTGCCGAGCTCTGCTTATGACCCATACGTACATTGTTCTCTCTGGTACCCGTCGAGAAATAATGTATTTTAATTAAGGACTAGATTAAATACAACAATTTTATTGCCTATAAAAGTTAATCGATTTCTAGTAGACTTTAAGTACAGTAACGTTGCGAAACATTTGATTAGACGGAAATTCGTTATACATTTCTAGTTATTATTCTTTTAAGAGCTCTTAAAACTGCAAAGCTCTTGTACTTTGTACCATACATTACGTCTTTTGTCTCCCGTATCTTAATGCGCTCTGATTAAGTCATTGTGTATCATAAAGTCGTTTTTCTCCTCGTTAATTGGTCTGTTAATTTCCAGAAGTTCTACTAAAAGAACTGGTAAATAAAACTAGTAGAAGCAGAGTAGTATTAGGAAAAAATCTTTTTAGTTTTTTAGTTGTAGTTTATAGCTTTAATTTTTAGTTTAGTTTATTATTGTAATGAAATGTAATGGGTTTATGCCTTAATAAATAAATTTTTATTTATTTATTATTTATTTATTTATTAGAGAAAATAATTAGAATCGTGTGAAGATTATTTATGATTACAGAAAATGTATCAAAATAAAACGAAAAGGAAAACCAGCGCAATTTTAATGTGACCATATATAATTCAAACTTTTTTTCCGAAGCTGCTGTAACGCAGCATCAGCAAAGCTACAACGGTAAGGCCGTCGCAAACGGAAAGCGAATGGTACGTGTTAATTTACTGATTTTCGAGAAATAGCAAATGCGTACGGTTGCCAGCAGATAAGGTAAAACTTTTGACCTCAATACCAGTTTATAATAATCATCTATGATTTGACTTATACATTCTTAACCTCATGCCTAACACATAGGTTTTGTAAATAACTGATGTGATTATCGCCGCTTTAGTTCTAAATCAGGAGTTTAATAGTGCCTGATCGGTTTCCGATTGAAAATTAACATAACTGCATTATATATCGTTGGTTCCTAATTTGCATACATTTAAATCTAGAATTTGCACCTAATTACTAGATTGCATCGTTATTTCACTGTGCTTTAAAATTTAATCTGTTGTCGCATAATGGATGAAACTATGCGTCTCCCTGCGACTTCGTCGGCCTATTAGTTGAATTAAATTGCTTGTACATCCTTAACCCTTTAATGAGCAAAAGTGTGTCAGAAAGAACCTAAAAACTATTAACTAAACTAAACTATTTGACTTTGAAAAAAGTTGAAAATTATTGTGAGAAATATATTATCTCTGCATCATACTCGTAACGGCTTAATAGAGAAATTCCAGGAAAATAGGTCCTAAGTATATCCTGTATCAGGCTATCCTGGTACAGGATATACTTAAGATATTTTACCTACCTAGCTTACATAGATATGGATGTAGGTATAGGTATACCTATACACCTACCTACTTTCTACTACTACTACCTACTACTACTACCTTCAGCCGTTTTTGCGGGAGAGTAGAGGAATAAACATTAAACATAATATTAACACATTTATAATATGAGTAGGATGACCGCAATCAGTTATTGTTAATGGTTTTCCCCCAAAAATAATGAACAAAATAATGCTGCATCACGATTGGTGGAAATTCTTTCTTCACCCGTCCGCAACGTCGGAGCGCAAGTCATTCGTTCACAGGCGCTACCGCGAAAACCGAAATTCGCAAATTGCGGGGATCTTTCTGTTTTACTCCAATGAAGGCGTAATTAGAGTGACAGAGAAAGATCTCTGCAATTTGCGAATTTCGGTTTTCGCGGTAGCCGCTCTGAAACGAATGCGTCCAGAATGATAAAGTATTAAGCGCAGTAAAGAGGTAATGTAAAACTAAACCTTACAACAACGATGATAATATAAGGATTCCTTGGCAGTAGAGAGAGAGAACATTTTTAACACCACAAACTGCTTATTTGGTTGTGAAAAACTGACCACCAACAAAATAAATGCGAAAACGAAATGCTTTGTGCGCACTTATTGTTAGGTAGGTAGAGGTGATTTACTTCTTGCGATTTTTATATTTCTAACTAAGAAAAAATATATTTATGCTCCCAATGCTGCAAATGTAATTTCTACACATCTTATTTTACAATAAGTTGAACGATATTGAATTATCCAAGCCATTTTTCTCTTAGACAATAGGACACAAACTGAATTAGGTACACCGATAGCTACCGAAGCTAAATGCACAAACATATATAACTGCACTACATTTATTTTCCGAGGATAAGTCTGGCTGCAAAGAAAAACACCTCCATTCGGCTCTGAAAGATTTAGGAACGTATTTAAGCCACTTGAATAGCGTTTTGTAGTGATTTACAGGTTTAACTTAGTAGATTCTTATCCAAATGCAATCTACAATCTTATGTATAAGTTAACATTATACGAAGCACTATCAATAAAAATTCAGTAGTCATAAATTAAATACCTACCGTACCGCCCAACTATAGTTCAAAATTTCACTATTGTGGTTCAAAACAAACTCAAATATCTTCGTTTCGAGATAACTTACCTATCTCCTATTTGAATTACGTAGTTCTGGGACAAAATGTCAGGAATGCAAGAAAAAACTTTTACATAACCATATTATATACCCTGTATGGGTGGTATGGGTGGAAAAATTTAATGGGCCCTGGAGGGAAAGTGCCTTAAAATCTTAAGTTAGCTCATTTTACTTAAGAGAAACATTATTTTATAAAAAAAAAACAAAATTGCATAATTTTTTTTTTTTAATTTCGCTTGTTTGAAATATTCTCGAGTACTAGTTAGGTATTTGTTTTTATGGATATTTTGTACGACAGACGAGTGTAAGACCTAATGTTTCCCTGGAGAAATCTTATCATTAACATTAACTGTATCGACTCGTAGAATAAAACAGCGAGTGTTTATTTTGGTTTAAATCCCGGGCGTAACAATCGAATTTAAAAAAAATCTTTCAAAGCAGTTTTGGTACTTTTAAAAAATAAAATAATGTTTCCTATAAGTAAAATGAACTAAATTAAGGTTTTAAGGCACTTTCCCGCCAGGGTCCATTAAAATTTTCCACCCTGTATAGCATTGGTTTTGATACTTAATCACGTATTGAACTTATGGACCATAGTTGGGTACGAGTAGTTTTACTTTTACGGTAGGTATCTAAAGTTTAAAATTTCACTTCGATTTTATTGCGCTAATACCAGCTGCTATTTATAATTCCTTATACATTTTTCATATCCCGATATCCCATATAGAAATATAAAACAAATTTTTATTTAACGCAATTATTTTCCTTCACAACATTAGAAGGGGCAATTGCCAAGTTGTCCGCTCATCCCCGTTTGAATGCGGACTGTCCGCGGTAATCCGCCATTAGTGGGCACCGTCCCGGGGATTACCGAGGCCGTGGTCACTCTATTCTGTTATGCGATTATTTAATTCAGTAGGAAGCGTAATGTAATATTTAATTTAACGTTCTTATATACGATTAGGAATTAATCACCAAGTTTGTTGTATTAATATTCGATGAAATTTGGTTATTTTTAGCTCGTTATACATATTATTGGAAACGAAATACCGGAGGCACATTACTTTTAACCGTCTATTTGCATTTTATTCTGAAACAAAATCATTAGCACTATTGAGCTCAGAGGGAGCTTGAACTCACGATTTTTTGCCAATTGAAGGGTTAAAAAATCGCATTATGTATGTTAAGTACCACTTAACATAATCGCGGCGCCAGCCGCCATAAGGTACCTTTTGCAGTGGAACGTCACATACCTTTACTATTTCATATCTAGCGAGTCTCTTATTTATTTCCCGAATCGAGCCGTGTGTCAGTTAACACGAATATTTATCGGCCTCTGTCAGATATTCTGTGTAAACAGTTTATAGATTTGGATCGGCATGGGAATTGTTTTCGTGACTGAAGTCGTTTGAATACAAAGTCAAACAAAATAGTTTCGCGACTCGCAGGGGTGGTTTTACAAATAGGTATTCCAAATATCGCCTACGTTTAAATGGTGTTGACCAGTATAAGAGCGCTTTTCGATTTACGTATAGTTGTCCGGTAAATTAAGGTCACATTTACTCTGGTTCTTTGTTCACTTGCATGTGATCTGACTTTACTACTTTTGGCAAGCAATTTTAATACACATCCAGTATAATATTATGATACCAGGCTCTGGTACTCTGGTTTTTATAGCTCAGAGCAATCCAGTTTAACTGGTAAATTATCGGTTTGAAATTAATAATCGAATTAAGAGAATAGTAATAACATACGGGCCTAAAATGGTCACGCTTTTATCATGTCAGATGGGCTGTCACTTTCTAACAGATATGGTAGATATTATATTCTGTTGCCACTATAACAACAAATACTAAAAAAAAATGCCTTTGCCCAAAAATGGGTACCTCACCTTTAATATATGATGTGTAGAACCACCCAAAATGTGTAATGTTTGTGAGAATAAAAGGCTTTTATTATTATTTATTATTACTAAAAAAAATATTAAATAAATATTTAAGTGGGGCTCCCATACGAGTACAATAAACGTGATTTTTTTTTACCGTTTTTTGCGTAATGGTATGAAACCCTTCGTGCGCGAGTCCGACTCGCAAGTGGATGTTTTTTAATTACTGTTATAGATCTATGCATCATGCAATGCTAATATCAAGGGTCAAATGGCATATTACCTACTGCTATTACAAGATTCTTGTCAAAAAATGTTGGTCATCTCCTGCCATTTGGTCCCAAAAGGCCCACTCAGTATTCAAAACTTTAGAATAATGTTTGGGTGATTTGGAGAGCGCGAAAGTCATTTGGCGAGTAATTTAAAAGTCCCGTCCTAAATCGCAGGGTCAGGGAACTTGCTGATTGCTAATTAGTTTTGCAGTTGCGGTGGCAGACGGACGGTCGTTATAAGTTTTTATGCATAAAGGCGTAATCGCCTTATGTTTGTAGCATTATAGGCCTTATATTATTAGCGGGGCAATAGCGTTCGGCCTTCGAATGTGCCACGACTTCGATGAGTATGATAATAGGTATATTAAGTCTGTGCAAATAATTGACCTAAATTTGATGTAGTTTTTAAGTATGAACATGCTTTGTTCGTAAGAACAATTTGATTATGCTGCCGTCTTATGTCTTACGAATTATATTAAATGTCTTTAAGGTTTCGTTAACTTTATTTCTTCTAGACAATAATTTGGCATTTTTGCATGGCAATTGCTGTCATGTATAATATGCAACTATTACGGGGTGATTACGGGGCAATGTCTATATTATTGCTGCGGTGAGTTGTACAGAGCCTAATACACATTTTAAAGGTAGGCAAATTTAAATTTTAAATTCACGCGCGTAGTTGTAATGTTCACCTTCTGCTTTATACGCATCTATGTTTATTGTCTAAGCATGGTTGTCTAAGTATGGTTGATTGGTTGTGAATTTCACTTGGCATTAAGATCGAAAATTTAAAAAAAAATTGAAATTTGCGCAAAAACCATTTAAATAACTAACACCCACAGCGTTCGAAAAATCATTTCCATTCATACTAAAAACTGTATTTGAAGGGGGCCAGTGAGGTATAACGTACTGATTTCAGTTTATGATCAATAAAATTGAAACTCGAACCCTAGACGATATCAAAGTGACATCATAAATTGAATCTTAAGGAGTCTTTTACTATTTATTATTTGTTGAGGTCTCAGGGTTTCATTTTACGGGTACTTTTTAGGGTTCCGTACCCAAAGGGTAAAACGGGACCCTATTACTAAGACTTCGTTGTCCGTCCGTCCGTCTGTCTGTCACCAGGCTGTATCTAACGAACCGTGATAGCTAGACAGTTGAAATTTTCACAGATGATGTATTTCTGTTGCCGCTATAACAACAAATACTAAAAACAGAATAAAATAAAGATTTAAGTGGGGCTCAATACAGCAAACGTGATTTTTGACCAAAGTTAAGCAACGTCGGGCGTGGTCAGTACTTGGATGGGTGACCGTTTTCTTTTTGCATTTTTTTCCGTTTTTTTTTTTGCTTTATGGTACGGAACCCTTCGTGCACGAGTCCGACTCGCACTTGCCCGGTTTTTCTAGTTGTTCAAAGGGAAAACTTTCCTTGAGATCAACACAAATATAAACCGGACTCGGTCTACTGTGAAACCTTCTATTTATATTAGTCTCCAAGGGCCAAAAGTCTAAGTGAGGTCGACGACCCGCTGCAGTTTAACGTCCTAATGCTTTTAGCTGAATGAAACTTTCTACCTGCTCGTATCAAGAAAGAGGCACGAATAGAGATGGGTAGTGAGTAAATACTCACAGGTAAATACCGAGTAAATACTCAGTATTTACTCAATATACCCGTATTTACTCGTTTATACCCAAATTGGTGGGTATAAACTATTTCGAGTGCTGAAAGGGGCATATAAATTTGAAATATAGGTGTATTTTATAAGCCGCTACTGGAATAAATACTCAAAATTGTAAGAAATGTATTTTTAAGAGGGGCACTCCATACATGTAACTAATTGTCACAAAAAAATATCTCAGAAACCACCAACGTGTTGCACGTCATTAAATGGGTCTTCAAAAATAACTGGAATGTTTCTAAGATCATTTTTGGATAAATTGAATATTTTTGGAAAAAACCGTTCCAAAAGGCCAAAATATTGTTTATCTCTCTATAACTTTCGAACCAAAGATCAGAAAAAATATGAAAACATACCGGGAGATGAGCCGTATAATAGAGTACAAAAAACAATATTTTGAACATCATCGGTTGAGCCATTTTTGAGTTTTCTTTAAAAAACCCTTAATAAAAGGTCGTAAGTGCCGCGTAAACACGCACTTTTGCGCGACATGCACTTATCTAGAACATCGATAAAATTTAAGTACTCATATTTTTTAAGTAAATACCTTCTTATTTAAAACAAAATTGTTATCACAATTTGCCTCTCACTAATAATTTCCTTTTTTTCCTAAATTAAGCGCCTTCTATGCTTTTTATTTTATAGATATTGTTAATACACGTTAGCACTCTTCAATAAAAGACAATTTTGTACTTAAATTTCACTTTTTGAATATTTTATAAGCAATCGTTTTTACCCACCTAAATGAGTAAATACGGGTATTTATCGGGTGCTTTGAGTAAATACCGAGTAAATACTCAGTATTTACTCACCCCTACCCATCTCTAGGCACGAAGAATGTTTTGGCCGTTCAAAGGAAATTCTTTTTTTTTTATTCTGGGAAATATTCGATATTTAACGGCCTCTTAGCCTAGTCGGTATTGACCCTGCCTACCAAGCAGGAGGGTCCCGGGTTCGAATCCTGATAAGGGCATTTATTTGTGTAAAAATTTTTGTTCCCAAGTTATGGATATTTTCCTTTCTTTTTACTTTCTAGGAGGTGCGAATCAGTGCATCAAATGTTCCGTGCCCGAAAAGTAGCAATGCCAGTACAATCCTGTTATTTTTTTTATCGGGTTCATAAACAAGGAATTATTGGGTCTTGATCTGTTATTACATATTATGTTTTGTATAAATATATTTCAATTCAAAGTTTCAGGTAGAGTCTGCGCGGAAAGAGACTAGTCGTAGAATGTATTGCATCTCATATATTTCACGACTCTTCTCTTTCCGCATCAGACTGAATCTTTTGGACCCCCGTTAATGAGAATGAAATCCGTACTTTAAGACATAAAGTCCAGTATTGTCTGGCACTCATAGTATGTGCTCCGAGCGATGTCTGACACATATCGTTATTCTGGCCAGAGTTTCGCACATACCTCCATCTGTGAAGTTCCGAACTATATAGCGCAGTAATGTATGGGGCCGCCCAAATGTAGCAGAGAACGCATACAGAAGAACAGTTTTGTTACACTTTCATTTTATTGAAGACATGGATTGACATTGACTATAGTTCGTGTTTTTTAGCATTAGAAAAAAAAACCGGGCAAGTGCGAGTCGGACTCGCGCACGAAGGGTTCCGTACCATAAAGCAAAAAAAAACGGAAAAAAATGCAAAAAGAAAACGGTCACCCATCCAAGTACTGACCACGCCCGACGTTGCTTAACTTTGGTCAAAAATCACGTTTGTTGTATGGGAGCCCCACTTAAATCTTAATTTTATTCTGTTTTGAGTATTTGTTGTTATAGCGGCAACAGAAATACATCATCTGTGAAAATTTCAACTGTCTAGCTATCACGGTTCGTGAGATACAGCCGGACGGACGGACGGACAGCGAAGTCTTAGTAATAGGGTCCCGTTTTACCCTTTGGGTACGGAACCCTAAAAAGGTAAACCATCTTGACATGTCTTTTATTTGAAAAATACGTTTTAAAGATAAGTAACGGCAAATATGTAACAATTATGAATCTAATAGGTACGATCATTTATATTCTTCTGCTATCATAATTATAATTACTGATTTTTAAGAAGCGTTTTTCAATTAAAAGACTTGTCAAGATCGCTTACCGTCTTTCTAATGCTAAAAATAATCAGCCATGTCGGGTCATGCTTAGTGTAGGGTTTCGTAGTTATCATTCTGTCAAAATAGGCCAAACGGGGGCTATTAGTAAGTATCATAAGGCAGCCTTACCTTACCTATACCTTTGCAGCGCTTTATACATTAGGTACGTCTTTTTACTGTGAAGAGAAGATTTTTTGCAATAACTCACAAACGACTAGACCGATCATGTTCGCTATAGTTTTCATTGAAATAATTGATTAAGCTCTTGTTTCGCAATTTTTTTCATAATTTTTGGACCACGTGGTTAAAAAGTTAGACGGGGGGGACGGGACGGACACAAAGTAAAAACTTTTTGAGGTACCCTAAAAATTATTGTTTTTGTAGTTTACTGTATTTTACCGTTTTGTCGCAATGCATGATTTATGTACCCATGCCAAATTGCAGCTTTCTAGCACTAACGATCACGGAGCAAAGCCTCGGACAGACAGACAGACAGACCTGGCGAAACTATGTATAAGGGTTTCTAGGTGACTACGATACCCTAAAAAACGAACTATAAGTGCAAAGTACACATATGATAAGTTTATTTTCCTTCAACACCATAAGTATTTTAAAATACCGGACTACTTAATGCTACACAGAAACAGTGCATCAGAGCTATTTGTAATGTAGACATATTGACCTCATGCAGACCTCTATTTAGAAATATGAAACTTCTGACTGTGCCATGTATGTATTTATATGAAATCTGTTTATTTGTTAGAGTGCATCCTGAACTTTTTACTAGATATAAGGACATTTGTCAGTTTAATACGAGATACCCTATCGTCTCGTCATACCTGCTAAAAAGACAGTATTATATGGAAAGAGCGCTTATTGTATGGCAATAAAAATTTATAACTGTCTCCAAGATGATCTCAAAGTACTACCACTTAGTCTTTTTAAGCGTAAACTTAAGATTTGGTTGATACAGGAATGTTTTTACTCAATTGATGAATTTTTCGACTTCTTCAAATATGACTAGATACTGACATTGTAATAAGATGGGACGGGTGCTGGTGTGGGACGCCACCTGTGTGGACACCCTAGCCCCGTCTCATCTCCACGGCACTATTGCAAAAGCCGGCGCGGCGGCAGAGGCGGCCGAAAAATTAAAAAAGAACAAATATAGGGGTCTCGGCCCCGAATACTATTTCGTACCCTTCGGTGTCGAGACCCTTGGCCCGTGGGGTCCGACCGCGTCTACACTATTTAAGGATTTATCCAAAAGGATAGCAGACGCCACTGGTGATCGTAGAGCTGGCAGCTTCCTCGCACAAAGAATAAGTATTGCGATACAGCGGGGAAATGCTGCCAGCATCTACGGCACCATTCCGCAGGATAGTTTGTAATTATTTATTTTTAGATTAGTTTTATTTATTTTTAGATTTAGTTTTTAAGTTTTGTAGGTTAGTTATTTAATTATGTTTTAAGTATCATTTTTGTTTGTAGGTATTAAGTTTGTATACACTAATAAAGTTTAATTAGATTAAGTATGACATCTGTTTTGGCATTGTAATTATAAGAAGGGACATGTATTATATTAGATTTATTAGCATTATTAATAGATGTAGCATATCTAGGGTTTGTGTTTTTGCATGCCAGTTGCTGGTGAAGTATGCATGTGCTTCTTAATTGCTAATCCATCTTTTGTACCATATTTTATGCAAAATAAAGATATTTGATTTGATATTTGATACAGACGCCTTTGTAGTCCTGCAGAAGCAGAACGCACAAAGTATGTAGTTAGGTGTAAGCCAGACCGCGGGTTCTATCTAGAATCTTCTTATCACAATGGATTAACACGAATAATTATACGGCTGTGTCGCTTTTGGCGCTTCAGTTAATTACATTAAAGAAATGTATACATTCAGTTTATTGTACCTACTTAAAATTTCCAGATAACTATCATCCGCCTCCTTCTATTCTCCGTCGTTCCCATGTTACTGGGAATATCATATACCAGATTTTGAAAGTGATATTACGACTGCTGAGTCGGGACCATTTCGTGATAGTATTGTGTTACCTGTTGTTTTATTTATTAATTTTTTATCACGCATAAACGCTTTCTATTCTATTCTATTCTAAAATGTGGCCTACTGTCGCTTTATATCTTGCGTGTTTCCGGGTTCAAAGCTTGCGAGTCTAGCGACGAATAAATAATGTTTGGCGTCTGGCTTTTCAATAGGTTTAGACTCTGAATTATTTCGAAGTAAAAATATAAAATTTAAATAAATTGCAGTAAGGAGGACAAAATTCAAACTTCCCGTTTACAATCTTCACAGCTACAGGATGATAGCATTGTAATATGTAGGCACATTGCTCAGGACCCCTATTCGACAAGCGACGTTTGACGTATCGTGTTGATCTCGCGTTGATGCGGGAAAAATCATAAGTTCTCGAATACGTACATGTCAAAATTTGACATTAACAATCCACAGTTAGGGTGACAAGCAAACCAAACCGAACCACCCTTAGTTTAGAGTTGAGTTTTGATTGTACCAAATTATATTATCCACCGTTGATGGAATCAACACTCAGTATGCAATAAAATCAACTGTTGATTTGACGTGGATGCGAAATCTGACAGTTGTACATGTCGAATTTGGCCCCAGATATATGAGTATAGGGGCATTTCACGTCAAGCGGGCAGCGAAAAAAGGGTAACGATCCGGATTTTGTTTATAACTGGGTTAATTGAACATGTATGTGATCGAAAAAAATGGCATCTTTACTTTTTTTATTTATTGCTTGGTTACGAGTGTAAGATTCATTAAAATTACTAATTATTCGAAACAGATTTAATAAAATAAAGAGTTGAGTAATCGTTGGCAATCTATAATTTAATAAATTTAATAGTAACGTTATTGATAGTTGACCTTTGTAAATAGAAGGTAGTTTGAAGAAAGAATAAGACGACTGGCATGGCGGTTAACGGGCATTCGGTTACGGGCAGAAGTGAAGGGAGGACGATTGTGAAGTAAGGTGATTGGAGATTGAACTGTAACGGAATATTGTGATCAAGAAATATATTGTTGTTATGAAAGAAGGAATTTTTATTATACATCAGAAGTGGGATGTACCTACAAGTCACTATGGTATTCCTGAATGTATTATATTATGTAGGTATTAATATTAGAACTGATCGAGTTAAATCTTAATTACCCAATTAGTTTGTTACAATAGTAACAGTGGTGTAAAATTATTATAATTATATACCTATACATATATTAGTAACACTTATATTGGTTGTTGTTTTGTTGAAATTAATTATCATTTCATATTTCCTATGTTAGGAAGTTTATGTTTAACGGGCGCTTAGAAACAAAGACACCGTTAATTTTATCAAGAACAAAATAATTGGGTAAACCCATTTCGGCCTATTCGTTCACTCGAGAGCAATTATACTGCAAGTTTTTTCTTCAAGACCAACAGTTAGGTTTTTTTTTAGTGTTTGCTGTAATGCCTATCCATAATATAATTAAAGCATTCATTACATCGCGGGTAGCGTGAAACCTTTGGAACACCGTTTTATTTTGAATAGTTCGGATACCTTTATGATTATTTACAGGTGTAGATCGAATTCTTTTAGTCTATGTATGTACCGCTTATTTGGTTACAACTTTTACCATATTTTCAATATATTACTTATCAATACGTCAGTATTATATAGCGGGGTTAAGTGTTTTCGAAATTATAAACTACTCGGACTGTAAATAAGTAGGAATGATACTTTTACTGGTAGTTACCGACCCGCCGACCTGCGGTCGCAGCACGGTTCCATTTTTATCGACTATCACTATGCGCGTCCTTTTCGCACTTACATACTTGTTAGAACGTGACAGATATGGTGACAAGGGATAAAAACGCGAGCGTGCTACGCCGCCTGGCCGGGGTTACAATCGCTGTCGCTTCGACAACGAAAAGCATTATGTCTCTATATCACTCTTCCATATTAGCGCGACAGTGACAGTTGCATTCCGATCGCTACGGAGCGTAAGCGATTGGCATCTTGGCTACGCGGCCCGTTTCGTATTCCGGATCCCGTTTCTGGATTTGGGTCCGTGCCGGATACTGGAACCGTGCCGGGTGCATACCTGATTTGTGCCGGATGAGTTCCGGATCCATGCTGGATTCGTACCGGATCCGTCCCAGACTGGTGCCGGATCCGTGCCGGATTGGTACCGGATCTGTGCCGGATTAATACCGCATGTATATCATTTGCCGGATTCGTGCCGGATCTGAACCGGATGCGTGCCGGATTGGTATCGGATCAGTGCCGGATCCCGAATTTGTTCTAGATTCCGTTTCTGTACCAGTTCTAGAATTTTCCCGTTTCGAAAAGCCTGTGTTCCGGATCCGTACCGGGATACGGATCTGTTTTGGATTTAAGATCTGTTTTAAACGTAAGATTTAGAACTCTTCCATTGCTGGTGTTGTTTTCGAGTTCCAGACTATGGACCATGAGGAAAAAACATCCAGGCGGCGCTTGAAAACTCCTGAGCGTGGCCGAAAATCGAAATCTGATGATGGACAAGAACGTCGAAGCCGAAGTCGCAACCGCCGCCAGTCCCCGGGGAACAACAGGCGGAGTCGCAACCGTCGAAGCCGCAGCAGCGGCAGACACGGCCGAGGCAATGAGAGATGGCTTCGAAGATCAACACGGAAGGACAACGGCCAGGATCGCTTTCACGTGGAAGCCGCACAGGACAGGAACGGATGGCTTGTATATCTTTGTCGTCTTCAGTTGTAGATTTTAATAGATGTCGTTTATTGCTTAAACTGCGAATATTTTGGTACAGTACCTTAAAGTTATTTGTATTGACGAAAGTTGTCTCGAGGTACGGGTTCACAGATTATGGGGGTGGAATCGTTTTCCAGGCAATGCTGTGGTGTCCTGTAGTTCGCTCAAGTTAGTTGTATGGGGCTCGTTAGCCTAATTCATAAGTTTTGATCTTGGTTGTTTCCTCTTTTGGCAAAATGTGACGTTAACGCTGGTAAAGGAAAGACTAAGTTACGTTTCTTCACTATTTGTTCATAATTTAGTAGGTATATAAAAAGAAAAAAAAAACAACAATAACGATCGATGCGCTATACGCTATACACCGACATTAGTACCTACCTACGTAATAATGGGTTGAGCTAGGGCAATATAGGTTGATTTGCGTTGTGGTATATCCATGAAATTTCGAAGATATTTAAATGAGTGTTAGGTTATTTCCTGACACTATTTAGCTGTGGTTTGAATGTACGCTGTAAAGTTGAGTTCCAGAATAACACCTAAGTACTTTATAGACGAAGTTTTTCTATTGTTTTACCATTACATGACGTGTGGTAGGTACCAGTGGTACCTAACCTAATATTAAATATGAATAAACTTTTGACACATTTAAGAGACCACGAGGCGGAAGCAGCTGTTTTATACACGCACACATATCTCGTTTAGTCTGCTTTTAGAGTTACAAATTGTATTGAAGCCAGTTCGTCACCAAAGCTAGACCGCTTTCTGTGAAGGCGCTTATTGCATCCCGGGAAACACCGTGAAATTGTATTGCCGTATCATCAGCGTAGCACAACGTCTGCATTGGTCAGATCCAAGAAAGTCAAGTCGTTAATGTAGATTAGAAACAAAGTTAATCCAAGTATATGTAAAGTTGTTTGTTTAAAATTACCGACTTGTTCTTTAACCCTAACACATGTGTGCGGCCCGACAGGACAGTCCCGCGTATCCGGGAAATCTACAATTTTCTAATTATTATTAGAATAATAAGAGAAACAAACTGACGGGAATTTTTTTCAATCTTATAAATCTTATAATGTTGGCGGGATCATTTTGGCTGGTGTTGATTGAATAACCAAGGTTGGGCCTACACTAGTAAAGTATTCGTTATAACCGTGTATTGATTCACTTTCAGTATCCTTGGTTTTAAGAAGTTCGTTGCATTTTAAATATTTTAGCTTGGTTATTGTAGCAAGCAAAGCTCTGCTGATTGCTGTTGATCAATTCGTTCAATTGTGGTTGGTGCAACTGACGCTTAAGTGGCAAGTAATATAACGATATGATGAAAATACCTACATATGATGATAAGTATAATATTATCGAATTATAAAATTTCTGGATTATTTTCATTAATGAGTTATGGATTAATGAGTTACGGATTAATGAATTACGGACTAATGAGTTACGAACTAATGAGTTACGGATTAATGAGTTACGGATAAATGAGTTACGGATTAATGAGTTACGGGATTAATGAGTTACGGGAGTAATGAGTTACTGGATAATTGAGTTACTGGATTAAAGAGTTATTGGATTAATGAGTTACAGTAAACGAGTTACGGATTAATGAGTTACGGATAAAGAGTTACGCATTAATGAGCTACGGATTAGTGAGTTACGGATTAATGAGTTACGGATTGCTGAGTTACGGATTAATGAGTTACTGGATTAGTGAGTTATTGGATTAATGAGTTACTGGATTAATCAGTTACTGGATTGATCAGGTACTGGATTGATCAGGTACTGGATTACTGGATTAAGCAGTTATTGGATTAATGAGTTATTGGATTATCGAGTTAATGGATTATAGAGTTATTGGATTAAAGAGTTATTGGATTATCAAGTTATTGGATTATCGAGTTATTGGATTATCGCGTTATTGGATTATCGAGTTATTGTATTATCGAGTTATTGGATTATCGAGTTATTGGATTATCGAGTTATTGGATTATCGAGTTATTGGATTATCGAGTTATTGGATTATCGAGTTATTGCATTATCGAGTTATTGGATTATTGAGTTGAGTTTATTGGATTATTGAGTTGAGTTTATTGGATTATTGAGTTGAATTTATTGGATTATTGAGTTGAGTTTATTGGGTTATTGAGTTAAGTTATTGGGCTATTGAGTTGAGTTACTGGATTATTGAGTTGGGTTTATTGGATTATTGAGTTGGGTTTATTGGGTTATTGAGTTGAGTTATTGGGTTATTGAGTTGAGTTATTGGATTATTGAGTTGAGTTATTGGATTATTGAATTGAGTTATTGGATTATTGAGTTGAGTTATTGGATTATTAAGTTGAGTTATTGGATTATTGAATTGAGTTATTGGATTATTGAGTTGAGTTATTGGATTATTGAGTTGAGTTATTGGATTATTGAGTTGAGTTATTGGATTATTGAGTTGAGTTATTGGATTATTGAGTTGAGTTATTGGATTATGGAGTTGAGTTATTGGATTATTGAGTTGAGTTATTGGATTATTGAGTTGAGTTATTGGATTATTGAGTTGAGTTATTGAATTATGAGTTGAGTTATTGGGTTATTGAGTCGAGTTATTGGATTATTGAGTTGAGTTATTGGATTATTGAGTTGAGTTATTGGATTATTGAGTTGACTTATTGGATTATTGAGTTGAGTTATTGGATTATTGAGTTGACTTATTGGATTATTGAGTTGAGTTATTGGGTTATTCAGTTGAGTTATTTAATTATTTAGTTGAGTTATTGGATTATTTAGTTGAGTTCTTGGATTATTGAGTTGAGTTATTGGATTATTGAGTTGAGTTATTGGATAATTGAGTTGAGTTATTGGATTATTGAGTTGAGTTATTGGATTATTGAGTTGAGTTATTGGAATATTGAGTTATTGGATTATTGAGTTGAGTTATTGGATTATTGAGTTGAGTTATTTGATTATTGAGTTGAGTTATTGAATTATGAGTTGAGTTATTGGGTTATTGAGTCGAGTTATTGGATTATTGAGTTGAGTTATTGGATTATTGAGTTGAGTTATTGGATTATTGAGTTGAGTTATTGGATTATTGAGTTGAGTTATTGGATTATTGAGTTGAGTTATTGGATTATTGAGTTGAGTTATTGGATTATTGAGTTGAGTTATTGGATTATTGAGTTGAGTTATTGGGTTATTCAGTTGAGTTATTTAATTATTTAGTTGAGTTATTGGATTATTTAGTTGAGTTATTGGATTATTGAGTTGAGTTATTGGATTATTGAGTTGAGTTATTGGATAATTGAGTTGAGTTATTGGATTATTGAGTTATTGGCTTATTGAGTTATTGAATTATTGAGTTATTGGATTATTGAGTTATTGGATTATTGAATTGTTGGATTATTGAGTTATTGGATAATTGAGTTATTGGATCATTGAATTATTAGATCATTGAGTTATTGGATTATTGGATTATTGGATTATTGGATTATTGGATTATTGGATTATTGGATTATTGGATTATTGGATTATTGGATTATTGGATTATTGGATTATTGGATTATTGGATTATTGGATTATTGGATTATTGGATTATTGGATTATTGGATTATTGGATTGTTAGATTGTTGGATTGTTGGATTGTTGGATTGTTGGATTGTTGGATTGTTGGATTGTTGGATTGTTGGATTGTTGGATTGTTGGATTGTTGGATTGTTGGATTGTTGGATTGTTGGATTATTGGATTATTGGATTATTGGATTGTTGGATTGTTGGATTGTTGGATTGTTGGATTGTTGGATTGTTGGATTGTTGGATTATTGGATTATTGGATTATTGGATTATTGGATTATTGGACTATTGGATTGTTGGATTGTTGGATTGTAGGATTGTTGGATAATTGGATTATTGGATTATTGGATTATTGAATTATTGAATTGGTAATTTGCTATGGATGGAGGAACGGATATATGGTAACGATGAAAGAAAAAAGACTGAAATAGAGGATGTTATGTTGTGAGACACGTTTGTGTCATGAGAGTGATTCAGTAAGTAGCACAAAAAAATGGAATGAAAAATGGAATGGAATGGAGAAAATATGGAATCAAAAAAACAGGAGGAATAATGTGCTACATATAAAATTTGATTAAAATGGTATGTTGTGAGACACGTTTGTGTCATGAGAGTGATAAAAAAAAAAACAGAAAAAAAAACAAGAGAAATAATGAAAAAAAAAGCAACCTAATATGTTAAGTAATGTACTTTATATGTAGTGATGATTTGTTTTAAAAAAAATAAGTACTTTATATTATGTAGTAGTATGTGTAACATTAATAAAAACTTATATATCTAGATGGATATATTTATTGGATTAGAAATAATAATGTGAAGATATACCTAGATGAATTCAATAAATAATAAAAAAAAAAAATTATATAGACAGACAAAGAAAGAAATTGTATTAAATGGGTAATGAAGCATTAATAATTTTCTTACTGAATGCCCGATGATTTGACATGCCGAGTGTAAGATTAGATGACAGACGCGATTAGTATGACTGTGCATGAGGACATGCACAATGTCAGGATGGGCGAGTGTAAGATTCATTAAAATTACTAATTATTCGAAACAGATTTAATAAAATAAAGAGTTGAGTAATCGTTGGCAATCTATAATTTAATAAATTTAATAGTAACGTTATTGATAGTTGACCTTTGTAAATAGAAGGTAGTTTGAAGAAAGAATAAGACGACTGGCATGGCGGTTAACGGGCATTCGGTTACGGGCAGAAGTGAAGGGAGGACGATTGTGAAGTAAGGTGATTGGAGATTGAACTGTAACGGAATATTGTGATCAAGAAATATATTGTTGTTATGAAAGAAGGAATTTTTATTATACGATTATATACGACTTTAAAAAAAATACAAAATCTGAGTAATGGATTTTTCAAATGTCGTGGATGCAAATCATCAAATGCATTTTAAAATAACTTAATGGTGTTTTATATAGAATAATAATGTTATTTCTTGAAAATGAAAAAAAAAGTTAAATTTAATTTTTTTTTCATATAGTAAACTGGAAGTATATATAAAAAAAAATTTTTTTTCTAACTTCGCATTTTTTCATTTTTTTTATTTTAGTATAAAAATGTAGTTTATAACCTGGAAATGTTATGTAAAAAAAATTATAGTTGTATCTTGAAATTCGTAAAAGAAACTGATCAAAAAACTATGGTGCTGCACGGTAGTCACGGCACGTTTTCCTGAGTTGTTTCGTAGTGCGGTGATATCAAGTGTAACATATGGTTTATAAGTATGCAAAACGGCTATTACTATTACGATATTATTAAAATTAAGTATAATACTTCTATATTTTTTATGTTTTTTCATTGGGCACTTGGAATAAGTAAAACAAGAGAGTAGCATGTAATAAAATCTTTTATTTATTTGGTTATTTTAACTACTTTAGAGTCTGTGGTAAAACTGGTCCGTTTTATAGTTATACCCTCAGGTGTCGGTAGAAAAGCGTGGTATTTTTTCGTTCCAGGAATGGTGATAGCCCTGTCAAATCGTGGTTGCAAGAACAGTCTGTGTTGCTGTATATCTTCCTTGGCACAATAATATACTGCTGTTTCCTTTAACGATGTTCTCGCCCATTCATATAAACGCAAAGGTGTAGTTATTGCTCTGTTTGTTGGCATTTGAAGGCTTGCACGAGTTGCTAGTCTTTTCAGGTTCCCGCCAAGACCATCGCAAGGCCCCTTTCCATGTGAAGTTGCATGAAAATGAATTTCTGCTTCAATGCCAAAGTCATCTTTATAACAATGTATATTAACAAAGTTAAATCTGTTTTTAAAATGTTGTGAGGCTCCATCGGTGCTATACATAATTTTTGTCACTGCAACTGCACTGAGAGATGTGTGTGAAATATTTTCTGAAATGCGTAAAATGAAGCTGTATCGTGCTTTAGATCATCGGATATCATTACAATGCTTCCGTGTTGTAATTTATTCTGGTCTTTGTAGTAAAATACCGATGTTAGCAGCGTTGACTGATCATTATTCCAATGAAAGGACTGTGCGGAATCTTGTATAACGAAACTGTAATTTTCGGCAAAATCGCATTGGACTAAGATTTCACCTTCAGATATTGTCTCTTTTAGCTGTTTAAAAAAGAGTGCTTGTTGTTCAGCGATATATGCATGTGGTTTTAGGATATCTAAAGCATTACAAAAGCTATCCACAAAGTCATCTGCGGGAAGCACTTGGGTGACTATCGAAAAGCGGTCCGTTCCCATCCATTGTTCATACTGAACGTTTGTGATGTTATTGTCATCAAAAACATTTTTTAAGTGATCCCGAATCGCATCCAATCCAGGACAATCGTTACAACGTTCAGTTGGGGATGATTTAGATGTCATCAAGTGACATTTAGACGTAGGGTTAGGGCACATCATTCTTCGCAGGCACTCTTTATAACAAGCAAGGTGGATGTTGGTTTCTGCAGTAAGTGAATCTATATTTCCTCCATTGAGCATAAGTTTAACATTCTGGTGATATGTACACACACACACAACGTGGGTTCCGGAATCGCCAGCAAGGACACACTGTTTCGGCCTGAGTGTGTAAAACTTAGTTAAGCCTACCTTAATGTCAGGATACTCATTTTTAAACTGTTGATACAACTCATTAATGTTGCACATCAAAAGTTGTTTCTGCAAGTGTGTTCTGCTGTCGTGCGTTTTGACAGATACAAAATCTTTTTTTCCAGGCATAACTCTGCTAATATCTTCACGAAGATAAAATGCTCTGACTAACTCTTCTGTTTCGACCGGTAGCTTACGGCCACTACGGGAATTGGGTGATGCCAAAACGCCAAATTGATCCACAAGTTCCTTAGCCTTTTTAGCTTGTCGTCGCGATGTCCCAAATTCTTCTGCGAGTTTGCTTTCACTCCAAGACTTTGGAGCAATAGTAAGTATTAGCATTTTCTTAGACGCAGATGTAGACGGCTCATTGTATTTCTGTTTCAGCTGACACAGAATTTCCTCATCTGCTATAGCTATGTCTGTTTGAGTAGAAACAGTTTTACGACATTCGTCTTCCGGAACAAATGAATCACTTTCTTGGTGCTGTGAACAATCAGTTGATATCTGGCTACCTTGAGACGACTGCGACTGCACAATATCGGGATTGTTTTCCGGCGATATTTCCTTAGAAAGTCGTATTCTGCAGGACGTGCACACGTAAACAAATGCTGACAATCCCCACGTCTCAGCTAAACTTGTAGAAATTTTTCTCACAATTTTAGTTCTCGGGTGAGATGTTAATTTAAAAGGATTATAACATCGATCACCGTAATAATTCATAGTATTCAAATATTGAATATTATTGCGACTAATAATACGACTAATTGCAGAAAACAGAACACAACGCGGTAGCGGCCTAAGTGACACTAAGAGGTAACGGAAATTCAAATATCGAATGACGCTTGCATAGCGTCACTATCTATCTCTTTCTAGCATATAACGTCGATATGAGGTGATAACTTACTGGTACCAATTATTTAATAAGAGATTTGTTTATTTAATTATGTACAGTCAGCATGTACATGGAGATAAAATATTGCTTCTCATTTTATTTTCGTATCACAAAAGTAAACAAGAAGTGTTTTTCATTAAAATACTTATAACATATTGCAGTGTTTGCCTATGTTTGCCATTTAGACTGCCATATTAAGCAACATTTCCGTACGGAGAGACGCGTAACCTAGCGCAGTACCTTCATACTTTGATCACATGTCTTCTACGAATTTCAAGATACAACTATAATTTTTTTTACATAACATTTCCAGGTTATAAACTACATTTTTATACTAAAATAAAAAAAATGAAAAAATGCGAAGTTAGAAAAAAAATTTTTTTAAATATAAACTTCCAGTTTACTATATGAAAAAAAAAAAAAAACTTTTTTTTTCATTTTCAAGAAATACCATTATTATTCTATATAAAACACCATTAAGTTATTTTAAAATGCATTTGATGATTTGCATCCACGACATTTGAAAAATCCATTACTCAGATTTTGTATTTTTTTTAAAGTCGTATATAATCGTAACCAAGCAATAAATAAAAAAAGTAAAGATGCCATTTTTTTTAGATCACATACATGTTCAATTAACCCAGTTATAAACAAAATCCGGATCGTTACCCTTTTTTCGCTGCCCGCTTGACGTGAAATGCCCCTATATCTAATTACTATTATCAAGCGAATAATTATAGAGTATAATACCTATGTCAAATAGAAAAGCCGTTTATATTTACTTTATAATTCTTGAAACTTTATTTTTATTTATGTAGGTACTTTGAAAATTAATAAAATTATAAGTACCTTCCTATGCCATTTTCGTAAAGTTTAAAATAATTATTAAACAACGTTGATGCACCGAAAATGTCATTAAAACTTAATCACGAGCACTTAAAAATGAGCAAAACCGTACATCCCCAGCTTCCCCTTGCTTTGGAAAAAATATTAATTTGGCATCTCCATCAAGATGTCATCGTTCCTCGAGGGGAGACAGGGGAAAGATAATTAACAATTAGTTAATGGAACGGGAGGAATGTTTGCCGGCTCCTTGTGGCCACAGCGCAGGGATTCCACGCAGGAGTTAAAATGGAGTAAGCATTAGGAAAAATGTTCAGTCGAACTTTTAGATGCGCTCTCTGACTGCAACTGTAATTTAAAACTTTATGTACCTACTTTTAGTTTGCAATTAATAACAAACCTACAGTGTTTATTTCGGCAATTGAGAAACTGATAAAAACCACTCCTAAAACCATACATCTCTTTCTATTAAATAAATTATTACAAATCCCATACGCTTGGACGGGATGTATAGATATAGATACCTAAACTTTAAATTCTATATCAACACATTTCTTTGCTAGTGAGCAAAATATTACTGTATCTAAATAACTCTCCGGTTAATGCATTTATCCATCTCTTTCTATTAAATAAATTATTACAAATCCCATACGCTTGGACGGGATGTATAGATATAGATACCTAAACTTTAAATTCTATATCAACACATTTCTTTGCTAGTGAGCAAAATATTACTGTATCTAAATAATTCTCCGGTTAATGTATTTATTAGGTACCTACGTAAAAGCTCAACTATATGACGTATATCCTAAATTTATAATTCATTTATAATTTCATCTAAAATAAAAATAATAATAATGAAGGTTTACCAATAAAGTATATTTAATAAGTCTATGAAACCTCAGTACTGATTTCGCCCGTTTTACTGTGACAGAGATGAGTGATTCGAGCACAAGGGACCCCACAATCCACAATGTCTCTAGATCCCAAATGGATTGACTTTTGTTTTCTACAGGTAGAAAGCTGATTTGATTCCATACCGCTATTGCTAACAACGAAACAAAAACTGAAGTACTTACTATACCTATTATACTTTTACTTTATCGAGCAAACAACTATTTTACTCGTATTATTGTACCTACTATTCTAAAAAAAAACAATAACTCATTTAATTATAATAAGGTTATTACTTTAAATAAATTATTGTACAATAATACACAAATCAATCAATCCAGCCCAATTAACAGTAAAATCAATAAGTTTAGTTTTGCAGACCTTTTTCAGGAAGTGATAATTTACGAACAAATAATTAGGAACAAAATGCCTCACCGGGATTCAAACCGAAAACCTCCAGTTTCGTAGTTTCTCTACTCAATAGACTGTCTCCTGTTACTTAGGTTATGTTAGTGCCTAATGGTTAAGTGGCTAAATAAATTCTGAAAATGACGACGTTTTTCCTCAAGAAATTTCAATTTATAATCGTAATTGTGATAATGATTACTGACGTTTAAAATCATAAATAAAGCCCATTAATTTTAGTTTTCTTTCATGTCACATTAAAAAGATATCAGTGCATTTTCCAGGGAAATCGTTTGATGTTTATCCAGACTATCCCCATAAAACTGTCCAAACGAACTTACCTGGCACAAACACTTACAAGAGAACAGACAAAGGGGTCGTAGATTCAAATCCACGATAGTGATCTCCAATTTAACTTTAGCGATTCGAGTTTTGCTCAACAATACAAGTGCAGGGCGCAAATCGTTAACTTTTCCAATATATTCGAGAACCGAGTAACAAACGGTGCGGTATGTTTGAGCTCTGGACTCTGGGTTAAGGTAAAATGGTTTACCTGGGAATTAAGATTTTCTTCTCGCTCTATATAGGAGCATTCCACCGTTACGTAATCGACATTTGAACTCTTTTTTTTGCCTTTTCTGACATTTTCCTCTCTGGACTTTGGCTCTAGGTGAATATTTTTTTATGCGAGTTCGAAATTACCAATAACTGTGTCAGTAGGTTTCGCTTATTTTTGATATTGTTTTTTTATAAGAACTAGATTACTTCAAAGTGCGTAAAAAACGGCCAAATAAATGCGCCGTAAACAGACGCTTACCATACAAAATCGAATTGAACATAATTATACATAAGTATCAGAGCAGGCAGGTCTCAAAATAAACTTCTAAGCGCCGTGCAATACAACATATAAACCCCTACCAAATTGTTTTCTACTCCCTTCTTAAGACACATGTAAACAAGCTATAAACCGATTTACTCGATGCTATCCTCGGGTCATTGACACTCTTTTAAAACCCTCGGTCATGATTGGATCCGTGTGCCTAAAGTGTAGGACAAACACGAGGGAAACCACCTTCCAATAAGCCCCCCTGATTTGCGGCGTTGCTATGTTTCTATCGGAATTTGAGATTATTTTATAGATACATGTCACATGTATCCTTATTTATTTATTTATTAACATAAAAGTATACAGCTTATACAAATACAATGTCCCACAAAACAGTTTACACGGTTTGACTGTGGGATCGTGCAGTCTCTACTCTCTTATATTACATTAAAGTTTACATCTGTCATTACTAATAATGCTCAACAATTACTAAACGCGATTTATGAGGTAACTACGCAACTTTTTACCAAATTTTACTTTATTGGCTTCCTGTCTGATGTCAGAGGGCAGGATGTTGAGTATGTAGGGAAGGCGTTTATGAAGACATCTATCGCCATAGTAATTAGTAACCCTCGGCACAACAAACTTGCTCGCAGACAGCGACCTGGTTCCACAAACATCGTTACGGTGTAACTGGGTATGCTCTCGTCTGCCATGATTGTTGTACAAAATTAAATATTTATGCTTAAGGCTCACCGGAAGAATATTACATACTTTTAACAAATTTCTATAGTCTTTTTTATTTTTATCTCTAGTTTTATTATTAACTAACAGTTTTAGGAATCTAACTTGCATACATTCTAACTTGTTCAAATTAGTTTTAGTTGTTAATCCGTAACAGTCAAGTGCATAACCAATTATCGATTCAACTAAAGATACCTACAAATATTTTAGAATATGCAGAGGTACTTTGAAACTTAGATAATAAAATTTTCCTAGTACTTAATACTTTAAGTTTGCTATAAATAAAATCGACATGGTGCGTCCAGGAAAAATGTTCATCTACTTTGAGACCTAAATACGTTACACAGTTAACACGAGATAGTATATATAGTTGATATCTCAATATTCGTTTGAAAATGCACAAATCTTTGTTTATGAGTAGTGTAGGTGTAAGTTTAGTTTGTGAATGACTAGTTAGGATAATATCATTAATAATAGCTATTTGTGGCACTTATTATGTCAATTAGGTACAGCAATGTCTTGGTTAAAGTCTTAAAATCTTTTTCAATATAATATGAATTTAATTACAGTATTTGTGGAAACGTGACGTAGTGAGTAATAATTATGAAGTCGAATAAAATTGATACAATATCATATCTTAGAGAATATAACCAAACAGAGTGGCCATTAACAGGCGTTCCCCTCTGTCGAAAAAAGGCGGCCAATGGTCAACCACATGTATGGACTGACGTTTATCTGACATGACGTACCTATACAGTATTTGATGTGCCCCTCCCCCGCAAAAAACGGCAGACTATTTTGTACCGAAAATTATAGACATAGCGTCTCCGTTGGTTATATCCTCTAAGTATCATATTATTTATATTATAACCTTAAAATTTCGTTCGTACTGTCAGGGATATGACAGTTTTGAAAGTCTATTTATATAAAAAATAACAAGTTAAATAACTAGCGATCTTGTTTGGGAAAATGTAGAAGTTTTCTTACAATAAACTGATGAAAATATCGAACATTATCTTACCACATATATTATATCATTTTATTTACAACCCTTCCATATAAAAATGAAAAACCAAACGTTTACGGTGACCTAACTTTTGAAGTTTATTACGTCACAGTATCAAAGCGCTCGACATTTTAAAGGCGGCATGCTGCACTTCAGAGAGGTTGGAGTGGAAATATGGGTGCAACACATTTTTAAATTTACCAGAAACTACGGCGATTTACACTACCACAATGCGACCTTTTGTGGCGAGCGAAGCGACAGATTTAATCAAGTCTATCAGTTTGTAAATAAAATAGATGCAGTGTAGGTGAAGATTACATTTAATAGCAACTGTAGCGGCATTATTGCTGTCAATGTTCTTCATGAAACGTGTGACGTTCGCCGCCGCATTTCTATCACGATTCGAACTTTCAATCCGTCACTCATTTATTTTTATTTAGGCAATTGACAGTCACGGCCATGTTACAGCGCCTTTTTCCTATTTTGGTACCAACCTTGTACTAAAAAAGATAATAGGTAAAATCTGGTGCAATCAAACTGTCCTTTTAGTATCTGGAATATAAAAACTAGGTTTGGTGATTTTTTTTGAGAACGAATAGTTAGAAATCTTGCGTCAATAGATGGTCCCTGTGACAGTTTATTTTTATATGGAGTAGCTGTCACGTAAAACGTTATTTTTTGGGAGTTGGAACCTTCATTTATTTAAAAATGTTACATTTAATTAATAAAATAAAAACACATTAAATATCTGCAATTATGTTTTGATTAAACCCAAACAAAAGATACTTCAAGGAACTGTCATAATGGACTCGACATGAAAAGTATAGGATTACATACTTAATTGTAAGATTAAAATTCGTTAATTAATCCAACCTTGCCTTCCATTGTGCAAGTTTATAGCTGTAGTGCTGTCAGCTCCGATTGTGCAGCAATCTTGAGTGTTGTAAAGCTGGAAAGTTAAGGCATTGTTGAGAGAAAATAAGTCGATTGTATGCAGCTTGTTATAGGGCTGTCACCCTCTTATACATATAAAACTTTCTTAAACATACAAAAAAAGCGTATGGTTCGCTGGATGGCAGTGTATGACTAGGTTTCTTAAGGAGGCATATGACACATATTCTGACACCGTCGTATAAAAAGTATTACAAACTTAATGACTTTAAGCACTCGTGTGATTTCATTATGAAACTCTTTTGTTGTTGTTTTAAGACCACATTATGTATCAGTTGCATAAATTACTGTATTAATGAGCGTTTATGTAAAACCGCACTTAACTCTGTGAAAGTACTGTATCCTTTATGCAGTTCATGGCATACTTGAACTACTAACTAGTACTACTTAACCTAAGTTATAACGGCTCGCTGGTCAAGTCTTACGCTGCACTTCCGTGCAAACTTATTGGACTCAGCTGCATCTATCCCAAAGTAAGCAGCTTATTCAATATTTACGATTGTTTTACATTGCGCGTGGTTCAAGTTACAAGCTAAGTACCTTATCATGGAAATTAAATTTCTACCAACACAAGTTTATTAATTGTGCACCTACCTTTTTGTCAACCATTTAATGAATACGGTACCCTTCACGCATAACAATCTTACATAGATGGCATTCGAAATCTTAATTATTTTTTGACCGTTGTCTTGCACAATATATAATTTGATATATTATAATAGATAAATACACGGTGTAACATGAGTAAACCGAATAATTTTAACAGCGTATTCCTGATCATATTTAGAGACAAAAATGTCATATAAACTTTTTTCAAAACGCCCAGTTTCAGAGATAATATTAATTTAAAAATAAACAAGTTTTTGTTGTTACATAAAGTAAAAGGCTTTTTTGATGGTAATGTTGCTGCTATGGGACGTAGTCTAAATATCCTTATTGATAGATGTCAAAAAGTGACAAGTAACGCTTTACAAAAAGAAGGTTTTACGAAATGTAAAAAATGTTAAAATCAATTTTAAGTAACAAGTTTACCAATAACATTTATTTTTTATGTACAAATACATTTAAAAAATTGAAAAACAAAACAAAAAAAAATTTTTTTTTGGCGAAATTGACCTAAACTCATATTACATTTTTTCCTTCTTTTGACCTCAGAAATGCGTGGTTAAAATTATTCGGTTTCCTCATGTTACACCGTGTATAATTACCAACAAGTAAAAATTGGTTTCCTAATGTCACCAACATATGTACAGTTTTTATGCGTGTTGGGGTGTATAAGACATATTTATATAAGCGTCGTCTAGATTTTATCTGGCCACCTTACATTACTGATAGATATCTATACCTATCATAAAAAGTAGCACATGGATTTTAGCATTCAATACATAATGTCTGCAAAGAAGGTGGTTTTGGTTTTATAAGGTAAACCTACTAGTGCTCGACATGCTAATGTGTAATAGTTGATACCCTGCTGTTACCTCTATTGCTAATGACATAAGTCTAAAGACGATTATGTACTGGGACAATGTCGAGCAGTCGAATGTCTACCTTATACTTATGCAATGGAGGCGCCCAGACACATACACGTAATTTGAGAATCATCTAATTCACATGTCATAATACTTATAGAGTGTATTTCGAAAAAAAGAATAACATTTTGTCTTGGTAGATAGGTACTTCTGCCCCCATTAGGAACTTGGTTCATACATAGCCAAGCGCTTGATACTCATAACTTGTTCCACCACAAGCTGTAAGTTCTATCTTGCACATTGGGTCTCATGCGCTCGTGGAATGGTCCAGAGCCTGGCGTATTAGATATTGTTTATGCATAAAGCCCCACAGTGCTTGCTAATAACAATCGCTGTTTGGAGCTGGCGACGCCATCGTGTGAGTAAACGTCTGTACAGTCTTAGATATTTGGTTGTTATCAATTTACTGTTATTAGAAATATATAAAATCCAGCGCAAGGTAAGACCATATAAAAATTGGCTGCAAATAGTAATGATTACATATATATCTTAACACCGTTTTATTCTTAATTGCGTTCGCATCATAAGCAAGAACCAATGCACTCTGAGAATCTACTTACATCAAAAACCGTCAATTTGTGTATGGCACGTCTACACAGACCAGGGTCGTTTCTCATATTTTTTGTAAAAAAAAAACACAGTACACTTGACAAAGCCTTTCAAAGTCTTGTTCACCAGAGCAATATCTTAACTACTGAAGTTTACCGTCGTAAAGCGTGGCACTCAAGATATGCATTATAGCACTTTCGCGGCACCCGCGGCTGAATGGCAACGGGCCCACTCCGCCCGGCTATGCACGGTGCAAGTGCCAGGGTGGTGAAGAACTGGCGATTTTGAATAATAAAAGATAAGACATGCTTCAAAATATGGGTGCCAACTAAACGAAGACGGAAGAGTGGTGCTAATATTAAACTTTTGTATGCCTAATATTATCATGATCATTGGCCTTTGCGTTTCTTATTATAGGTATATCTATCGAGACATTATTTTAATGGCTATATAAAGGTAGATGTATTAACGTTACGATATTCCTCACATTTGCCAGAAATACTTCATTTCAAACTATTCAAAGGCAGTTGCTTTACTGTGCAATCTAATATCAGCGTGATATCCAGTAATTACAGTATGGCGTCCATAAAATTTTCACAGGATCCACAGATCATTCCAATTTCCTTTATAACACACCATCATAAAAAATAGAAAACCTGAAGAGCAAATTACTAATGTAACATTCCACTTATTTAATTACACAAACGGCTCTACCGCGATATAATTGTTTTTACCTTTCATTCCGAACAAAACGACATAACACAACATAACATAATATAATATGTGTACAAAACGCGAGAGTTTAAAGTGTTAAATAACGCTTCTTATTATAACTTGTCACCTAGTAAGTACCTAATTATTTTTCTCATCTCAACCGCTTGCTTCTATATCAGTAAGCCGGCAATTTTCAGCGCCGCACGAGCCTACATCGCTCCAATTGAAGGGCGAGAAAGCCTCCTATTGTCGGGCTGGTGCACTCAATAAGCCGTCGCGCGGAAGCTGAAATGTTTCACAAAGCTTCGTCACTCCACAAACGGCCTCATTGTACTCGTAATGTATCGCTTGACCTTTGGTTTGATCTAATTTTCACAAAAAAAACTAAGTAGAAAAGTCTGCATAAATAACTTGTAGGTACAGATACTAACCTGTACAAGTTATTTGCAGAGCTGTCTTTGTTAAAGGTTAGGCTAGATTCCTATGGTTAAACCAAACTTGTTGGCAAAGTTACTTTATCCCACCACGTTTACTTACCTATCTATGTATAACCACAGAATAAATAATAGTACTAGGTTCAGAAGACTCACTCTCTAACAAAACGCGTCTGTCACGATCAGCACAGATATGGCCGCTAGGTGGCGACAGCGCCACGCGCGGCTTATGGGAAAACCCAAAATTGGGGTCGAACGGCGGATGGACTTTTAGCTACCTGTAGCAAAGCGACAAAATCGCGGAGTGAGCCTCGCCTGGTATAACTGACAATCCACTGACTTCAATCGGGGGGCACGGCAGTGCCCCCGCCAAGTCGAGCGCGAAGCAAACACTGCCGTACTATCCTTTACTGGAACCATTTCGCCGCATTTTCAGGCCCCTATTTGAGAACCTCTGGATAAGACCAGAACGCAGAAATTTTGGTCATCCAGTAAGCTATAATCACATACTTAAAATCCAAAATTTCAAGTCTGTAGGTCATTTAGTTCCGAAGTTAAGCGAAAGCAAAGTTTCGCATTTATGAAACTCACTCATGATCATCAGAATAGAACTAGTACTTCCCATAAACTCAGAGAGCTAAAATTTGGTACAGAGTTAGGGTTTAATGGCCATATAAAGGGAAAACCTAAAAATATTGCAATATCAGTCACGTTTTAAAGATCTAAGAACTGCATAAGTAAGTTTGTAATCCCATATAAATATATGATATTACAAAGTTACTGTTGCAGTTCCTACAAATAGTAGGTAAAGTAAAGTAAAGGTACACTACGATGTACGATGTGAGTATGAATGAAGATATGTTTAGTTATGATATGTGTATACATAGTATGGGTATGAGTACCCGAAAAGAAGGACTGCCTACAAAAAGAGATGAGATCCCATCAAAAACATTACATGTAAAAAGGTGCAAGTCTCGCAACGCTTTTACTACAAAAAAGTTTTGAGATGTAATGTGAAACCAAGTCGGTTATTTTAATCAGTGCCAGGGGGTGTTAGAAACCGTATCAATAAGATATCTTTAATTTGTAATACGTATAATGACTTGGCCATCGCACGGCTGCATAATGACAAAAGGATCATCGTCACCTATTAAAAATAATTCTAATTGAACATAACGCTAGCGCTAATTGCAGTTTGAGCATTACACATATTTACGAGTACGGTACGAGTAAAGCATTATGTGCGATTGCCAAGTCATTATATGATGATTAGTGACGGATTACTGATTATTATTTAATTATTAGATTTAATGAATGGGCAATACGAAAAACTGTTGCTACTGTACAAGAATCAGAACCGGAAAAAAAGAAAAGAAAGATTTGTAATAATAAAAAAACTACTCCTAAAAAGAAAAAAAATGTGTTAAATAAGAAAATCTAATAAAATAAATCAATATGCCCACGTTTCTACAAAAAGAAGTGAAATCCCACCAAAAACATTCTGTAAAAAACTAGCCAAGTCTCGATGGAGCTGCTTGTTTATCTCTAAAAAGTAATGAAATCTAGACAAAGTCGTGCCAAGTCTAAGGTTCCTTACTGCGATTTCTTTATTATTATAGTTAATGTTGTGTGACTTGGCCGTTGAAGGGTACACAAGGGTACAAAACCAGGTGCTCCATGACACCATTGCACCAATCTGCCATTGCACCAAAAAAAAGTGTTTGTTTCAGGCTCGCCCATACATAAGTATTATTGAAATACGCAGCTTTATCAAGCCTACAATTGACTGGTTATTGAATCAACGTTTTCCAAGTGGCAATTTTCCATCGTCAATGGGTAGCGGTTCTGGCGACAGATTGGTGGGTATGGTAAAATTTTTGATATTCAGTAATTAAGATATCAAAAATTGTACCATACATAATTTTATCTCATTAATAATTTTTAATGTCTATTTTTTTACAATTTAACAAATGAATTTATTTTTATTATACAAAAGGTTACTGGTATATAAAAAAATCATACAAAAATAACTTACTTAAATATTGAAATATTTTAATTTAAAAGACCTCCGCAAGTTGTACCCGGTACAAAGGTGCCCATGACACTTGCCGCGTTATTAGTAAAACATTGTTAATTCGTGCAAAACGTAAAGCTGATAACTAAGTTACAATCTAAATTGTGATTTCACAATCTCTCTCAAGTAGGTAAACTGCTTACAAACAAACATTAAGGGTGTACTTAACCAGAGATATACATGTAAGATTATGACTACATTGAAACATGATCCAAGTCGCAAAATTAGTTAGTTATTGCAGCCACAAACCTGGCTGAGGGAAGTGCCGGGTAAATTATACCCCAAGGTGGAGGTGGATTTATAACTTTACTGAAGCAGCCGAGAAAAGCTGTCCAAGTGAGAAGCTTTTAGCTTAACCTTCAGGCCGATTCGAAAGTGCACTGACATTAAATTGATATTTCAATCATATTATTTAGTTATCGTGCGTCTCGCCCGCGGCCGCGGCAGTCATGTACGTACGAACAAAGTACGAGAGAAATGCAAGATAACAAATAACATGATTTAATTATCATTCTAAAGGCTCCTCTTCACGTTGGGCCAACGCCAACGCCAACGAGGGACGCAGCCATGTGGTAGAATGAGATGGCAATATCACTTGCTCCCTCTAACGCATAAATGCGTCCCTCGTTGGCGTTGGCGTTGGCCCAACGTGAAGAGGAGCCTTAATGTGTGTACGCTCAAATTGCTCTGCTTTTCACTGCAAGATGACTTACGCGTACGCATTAGTGCTGAACTATAGATCATGCAGAAGATTTTTTTTATAACGAAAATTTTTTTTAGAAAATTTATGGACTGTGAGAGAGATGATATCAAAAGAAATCAGATAAATGATGAGATGACAAACGACTGAGAGTTATGGAAGAGAAAGATATGTTGCGCTGACCTCAACTTAATGGGAAAACGGCAAGCTAATGATGGTCAAAATCTTTCAATCGTTACGAGTATAGGATGGAATTAAATAAATAAATGAAATACTCGGATTCTCAGGAAATATCACCCATCACCCCTTTATCCCCCGGTCACTGTACGGCTACCATCAGTTTGGCATTGACATAAACGCTATCGTGAACGTAGGTAATTTACTTTTTATGCATCTCGCTCGTACTGACATATTAGTGCGAAAGAGATATTAGAAAGTAAATTACGTTCACGATAGAGTTTATGTCAATGCCAAACTGATGAAAGCCGTACTGATGTGTTGTGACATTTTATTTATATTTAATTTAATTTTATTAGTCAAATAAGTAACACAGCATTACAGGGACAGGGACATTGGGGACTTCACATATACCTTTGAATTTCTTCGCAGATGTATGCAGGTTTCCTCACGATGTTTTCCTTCACCGAAAAGCTAGTGGTAAATATCAAATGATATTACATACATAAGTTCCGAAAAACTCATTGGTACGAGCCAGGATTTGAACCCTCGACCTCCGGATTGAAAGTCAGACGTCATATCCACTCGGCCACCACTGCTTTTGATTAGGTACATATCCTTTGAGTAAGTTTGCTTAGAGTAAGTTTGGTACAAACACTAAAAAAGTAAACATGTCAAGCAATCAACCCATAAGTAGGCAATAACAAAAATATTTTTGCTTTAAAGAGTAATTAAATTAGTATATATTACTGGTTAGAACAAAACTTGGACCATAAGTCAACGTTGGGGACAAACGCGTTTATTATAGTAACAGTTTACCGCTTAATTAAACTTTGTACCTAATGCAAAGTACGACATTGTTGATAAGGTTAAAGGTAGTTACTGTTTTCAACCTCCAAAATATACAACACCATTTTTTTAGGGTTCCGTACCCAAAGGGTAAAACGGGACCCTATTACTAAGACTTCGCTGTCCGTCCGTCCGTCCGTCCGTCCTTCCGTCCGTCTGTCACCAGGCTGTATCTCACGAACCGTGATAGCTAGACAGTTGAAATTTTCACAGATGATGTATTTCTGTTGCCGCTATAACAACAAATACTAAAAACAGAATAAAATAAAGATTTAAATGGGGCTCCCATACAACAAACGTGATTTTTGACCAAAGTTAAGCAACGTCGGGAGTGGTCAGTACTTGGATGGGTGACCGTTTTTTTTTTTGCTTTTTTTTGTTTTGTTTTTTGCATTATGGTACGGAACCCTTCGTGCGCGAGTCCGACTCGTACTTGCCCGGTTTTTTTATTCACTTATACATATCGTGTACATATTACCTGAATTGATCACCGTCGTATTTAAGTTAAATACACAAACCTTAAACCTGTTTTCAAAATCTTTGTTGAGTAATTTCTACAAACGTGGTAAACATATATGGAGATATTAATTTAAGGCCTGAGAAAGGAAACAGACGATAGTTAGATTTTATCAATTATCGTCATCCTCAATCCACGCAGACGAAGTCGCGAGCAGAAGATATTGGTTATAGGTATATTTAAAAATACCCAATGTCATCTTGTAACAATCTTCAATTATCTACTTAAATTTGGATTATACCCGTCTATCCTCAAAAATATCAAAGTTGTACCCATTTATAAAGGCAAAGGACCTAAAGACACACTTACTAGTTACAGACCTATTAGCATCGGTCCCGCGATTGCCAAGGTTTTTGAAAACGGTATATCAAAGCGCATATCTACGTTCTTAGAAAACTTTTCCATATTGAGTGATAAGCAATACGCGTACCGGAACCGCAGATCGTGCATAACAGTTGTACGTGAAATTGTACATAAAATCATGGCGGCCAAAGAGGGTGCCAGTCAAGTTGCCATATTATTGTGCGACATGACACGTGCCTTCGATCTTTGCAATCACGAGGTACTGGCTCATAAAATCGAGCACTCTGGTATACGCGGCCCTGCTCTCAAATTAATGTTAGACTTCTTATCAAATCGCCAACAAGCTGTAGTACTGAGCAATGGCCAGGTTAAGTCCAATTATGGTGGCGTCGACATCGGCGTGCCGCAAGGATCCTCACTCGCAAATTTGTGTTTCCTTATTCAGGTTAATGACCTTCCTAAAGCCGTCGACGGCGACATGTATATTTTTGCAGATGATGCATGCAACATCATCACAGCTAACACAGTGCGGCAACTGGAAGAATTCCTAAGGTCCGACATCGATAGATTGCTCAGCTGGTTTCGCATCAACGGCTTAGTACTAAATCTATCAAAAACTCAAATTCTCCACATTAACCTCGGTGGACGACCTCCTGACCCGCTTAACATTGTTATTAATGACACTCCACTACCACAAGTCCAAAATTCTAAATTTCTAGGAATCACACTGGACTCGAGTCTAAAATGGGATGCACACATAGATAACTTGTGTGGTAAACTTTCAGGCGCATGCTTCGCATTGAGTAGGTTAGCTCGCGTACTACCACTGAAAGAGCTCCGGTCGAGTTACTACGCACTTTTTCACTCGGTAATGTGTTATTGGTTTACAATTGTGGGCAATGGCAGCTGAATGGCAACGTGCCTTTATCCTACAAAAGCGAGCTGTACGCATTATCTCTTTTGTTCCACCTCGTACTCCAGCACACGACTTATTCAAAGTGAACAATATTCTTACACTGCCTTCTCAGTTTATTTACGACGTAGCAAAACACGTTAATGAAAACCTACATACATTCCCGTGCAAAAAGATCACTCGCACTAGACAAGGCTCGAAAAACCAACTCCGCACTCACCCTATTAAACTGACCAAGTCATCCAAAATCTTGTCACACGTAGGACCTAAAGTATACAACAAGCTCCCAACAGAGATAAAAAATGCGGGTAGTACCCAAATATTTTAAAAAAAATTAAGAAAATGGCTGATAAACTACTCTTTTTACGATATCAAAGATTTCTTCGATCTACCGAACAATTTATGAATGTAATTTATTGATAATAATGTAAGCTAAATTTACTTTAATAATTTAATTGAATAATTGACATTGTACCTATCCTGATTAATAACTTGACATGTAATATTTAAAATATTATAAAATAAATGACTATGACTATGACTATGACCATCATTACCCATGTCTTTGATGAAATTTAAAATAAATGTGCGTTCAGTCTCGCCACAATGGGCCCTAATAAAACTGGGCTTACCTATAAGGGTGAGTCACCAAGTTCCTTCACTGGAATAAAATGCGTCACGGACAAATACAAACAATGGTACGAAAACATCCTCATAATATCAAATATTAATTTAACTGGATAGACGCGTTTATGAAAACGATCGAACTTCATGAAAAGAAACGTCAAACAAGAAAATTGGTATTTTGATTGTACATTATTGCATTCAGGTATCATCTTCCTCGCATTATTCCGGCATTTTGCTACGGCCCATGAGGGCGACCTGAGATCCGTTAAGACTTTGACAACTGATCCCAAGAATTGACGTAGGTACCTTCTTGTTTTTACGAAAACGACTGCCATTTGACCTTTAAACCCAGAGGGGAAACTGGTCCTCAATCAGTCCAGAAGATTGCACTCAGGTATATAATAATGATACAATTTATTTTTCAGGTAAGTAGCTATATTCCCTTTCATTATGTAAGTTAAAAATATCTAAAAAGTTTTGAATATTTGAGTTCGAGTTTTGAATAATTTCAATTTATGTTTTAATTTCCTCTTTATTGTGATAGATGCTCATTTTATTTTAAACCCACTTCATTAGATTATGTTATAAAATTCAACATATGTAGTACCTATGTCCTCAACTCTATTAAAATTGCGAATTTATCATACGCACAGGGCTAGTATCAATCAAATCATAGTACATGCAAGTTCATTTAATATTTATTACTTGAAATTAATGCGCTTTGTCTCTTTTAATCCATACTTGTTATAAGAAGAAAAGTTACAATGAACTAATCAAATTAATAAAAATACTTACAAGCTAGCAATCCTTTAAAATAATATGAGTCAACAAGTTTCCGCTGTCCACATTTCCGTTTGCTTATCCGCATCGACAGGCGATTCCGTGACGTCAACCGAAGGTGACAACTGACAACGGTGTCAAACTGTGTGTTGTTATGACAGCAGCAATAATGGCAAATTAGACAATAGTTAATAGTAAATAATAACTATAAGAGTGTCCGGAAAGAGAAGAGTCTTGGAATGTATTAGGCCCTAACTCTTCTCTTTCCACACAGACTCTATGAAAGTGTAACTACTACATGAACCGGGGCCCATTTCTCGAACGAATATTAGTCTAATATTATTAGTGTGTTGCCATGGCAACCCATGCGATTTGACAGTTTGTGGACTAATAACATTAGTCTAATACCGTTCGAGAAATGGGCCCCTGGTTTTAAACTGTTGGTTGTTACATTTATGGTCATTTTCATTTTTAAAGATGACTCTTAGAATAAAAATAAATTGGAGGGAACACGATTTTGGAGTTGTCAAAAACAATAAATACAGGTAAAATAAGACCAAGAAAAGTCTGCAACGATTTTGATAGCTTACGCAGTGCATGTTACTATAGGTACCTACGTCATAATTTCATAGAAGTACGTGTGTGTGCCATCAAAATCGTTGCAGACTTTTCTTGGTCTAACTCTAGGTAACTCTTTATACGATAATATGTATAATATATGCCAGTTTTTCTTTGGAACCGTGGGCGCAAACAATGTCGTCTTTTCATATTTTACTTACGATAATACTACGCGTAAACACCAGAAAAATATACAGTAAAAGTGTTCAAGTTTTTTTTTAGTCTTATTTTCAAATCACGAAAACAATTTTATTTCCTACATTATTATATCAAAAACTAGAGCATTCGCAGGATGACCTTAAAAGAGCATTTAAACTTGATTATGCAAAATGGCTTAAAGAAACGTGGCAACTGCGCAATGAATCAGCGGGACAGTCCGCTTTCGCTGTAAATCTTGGACACTGTAGTGCGGAAGGAATTCCTTTTGGTCGGGCGTGGAGACACTGCAGCTGGTATTCCGTAAAATTGTATCTTTTTCTAACAAACACAAATGTCAAACTAACGATTATCAACGGCACGTAAAAACATTGGTTATATAAATGACCACCAAATGAAAACAGAGCAAAAGTATCGTAAAAGGGCTTTATGTTACAACCACAATTACTTTAAACTTACATTGCAATAATAAAAATATTTAAAATCTGAAAAAAAAAACATTTGAATAATGGATAATACACTGGAATCCGCGTGGAATTTAGTACACGAAATAATTTTGTATACCTATTCAAAATATTACCACAGTAACATTATTTATGATTTGCCATAATCTGTGATAATGTTGTTTAATGACAAAGTTTAAATCAATATTGCAGTTTATTTGTCAAACTTACGTTTAAATACTTTCATTCTTTTTCAACTCATATCACGAAATCTCAGTTTTCCCAAAAGTATATTGTGATAAAGTAATAACTCTAAAATACCTGTTTATTATAAAATAATTTAATAGGTTTTTAAATACATATGTAGGTCATTTGTTTGTTTAGCTTAAACGGTTGTCTTTCAAAGACGGCCATTTGTAAAGGACACCAGAAAACAAGAATTTATAAAAGTCTTTTAAAAATGCTCACTATTTGCACGCGTGCGATACCGGACAGGACCCGAGCGTCCAAGATTTACGGCTCAGCCAGGACAGTCCCGGACTCGCCTGACAGCGGACACCGCTCGGACAACTCGCAAGATTAATTACCCGAAACTATCCCCGTTGATTTTTAATCCATCCGCATTCCGAGAAAACTTCAACTGAATCCCATCTTAACTTATAAAATAATTCAAAAGTCAATCGTATTTGCGTACTACTATAGTTGAATTTCTTATGAACGGTCAAAGATTAAAAAGCCTTGCGAAAGTTACTCGCGTTTGCGATGTTCGAAATTTAAATTCAAATCGCTGTATGTAATCCGATATTGCGAATTGATTGCGAATTTCAAGCGTTTGATATTGATCTTTTGAAAAGGGAACTCGGAGATATCATTCACAAGCTCATGTGACGGTTTTATGTTTGATTGGATTTTATCTGTGTATCTAAGGTCAAAAGATTGTATTTTTAACTAAAATAGATTGAATAATATGGGATAAAGAGATAGCAAACGCTTGAGTTTGCGGTATCAAGTTTGCTTTTTTGATAAATGGAATGGATGGAATGCAAATTAAAATCAATTGATTTTTTTTTTCCTTATCATAAAGAAGTGATATTACAACTGAATAAGGAATATTCAAAGGGGTAATTATTATTCACAAGGTATTTTTATTTTATTTCCGTTTAACTAATTTATTCAAAGGAACCAGGAAAAGGAATTTTGTTCTGCAAATTACACTTTAAATGAGTTACAGTAATGTAGGAATACTATTAATAATCACATTTTCACCTTCGGTGGTGGGTTTCTGTGGTACTTAGGTAAGAGTACATACAATTTTCGCCATAGCTCCCTGTTGAACTAAGAATCTAAAATACAGGTGCAAAAACTGCCAAACAGCCTAGAAAAAACGTTCAAAATAGTTACGTTAATGCTAAGTTCGTTTAGTTTAAATTAGGGCTCGCGGTCGTGTCCGTGATTCGTGAACCCGTAGCCGTGCGCCCGGTTTCGTGAATCACGGCAACGGTTTTCTGGTCCGTTCCGCACGTGACATTCGGTTACGTGAAATTAGGGTACGTGAATCCGTGTAGATCCGTGTAGGCGTGATCACGGCTTCACGTATCTTAAGAACACGCCGGTTCGGTCCGCCCGCGACGTTGAGTGAAGATAGATACGATGCGGTCTCCAAGAGCTACGAATAAAAATGTATCGTGAGTTTTTTATTCATAGCTCTAATTCCGTTTCATTACTTTTGAAATAAAATTTATTTCCAATAGTACGGCCTTTTAAATATTAATCAGTAATAAATTAAAAGAACCAAGCATTAATTACAATCAATAGCTGATTGTGATTATACAGAAAACAGAATAACCCCATAAATTATTTAGATATAACCATTATATTCAAATCGATGTAAAAAATACAATTTAAGTTTAATTCACACGTAAATGTTTGTCCGACGAACGTCCCGTATTCAATATACTAAGTGGTAACTCAATTCAATAATACATACTTAGTCCTTATTTATTTTTCTCCCGGGCGTGTCGAACCTACGAGACGTGCGATAAGTATTCAACGGAACCGAGCCCGAAGCTCACGCAGGTACGGGCTACGTATCATGGCGTGTCACGGCGTGTCACGTGAATCCGGACGCGAACGCAGGTACGAGGTACGTACCTTGCCGTGTTCGTGAAATTCGTGATCTTAGTACCGCCGGGCTTAAGAACCCGTAGCTACGGATCGGCGTGTATCACGGATATCAGGAGCCCTAGTTTAAATGAGGCTCTCGCTTCGGGCCTTATCCCAGCTCTGAGATATCTTGGCTACTTAGTCTTATCAGTGCTCGTTCGTACTTCGTACACCTTTAACATTCTTATGTGGAGTCTTATTTCTAATTTATTTTCATGAATTAACTTATAAAAGTGGTTATTTCTGTTATAGCACCTCCATTCTTATACACACCTTATAATAAACAATTTATGTTCTGTCGATTTCCGTCCCCGTACTATACCTATACCTACCTAGATGTATAGCCTCTCGTTAGTTACAATAAAATATGTTTAGAAACCAGACGCGTTTGCTTTGAGATTCACCTGCAATCGAAATTGAACCTTATTCCGTAAAGAACATGGTCCATTCGAACCAGGATGCTTGAACAGTGACACGTAAAAATAATTGGTTCAATAGAAAATTGGTGTAATTTCGGTGAAATAACGTTAAATACATATCAAAATGTGGTTAATTAGTCGGACAAATATGTAACAAAAGTGAATTAAGCCAAAAGAACTTTAAGGATTCAGACAATTCAGTGTTTTTACAAAAATAGTTTTGCAAATTAATTACGTGTGATAATCGGACAAAGGACAAGGTGTATCGTGGATATAACGTTTTGTGTTGTTAACTACAAATAAGACAGTACTTTGCCGTGTATTACAATAGTGAGTCGCCGTGATTTCGGTAAATTTGTTGGACAATTTCGTGTGGCGCTCGCTTACCCTACACATAAAAAGTTAACAAAGGAGTGGAACTTTCCTATAGTGGTTACGTACTTTTATTGCTGTGTTTTGACTATATGTGATAGACTATAGATTTGTTAGTTGTGATAGACTTCTACTACAATGGAGAAAATTGAAAGACATATAGTTATTCAAGCCGATACGCTAGAAAAGGTGAAAAAGGCGTACGTTAACTACAAGAAATCTCCCAAGGAGAGATTAACGGCTGGTTATGTGAAGGGAAGAATAGATACACTGGAATTGTACTGGAAAGAGTTTCAAGTCGTACATGAAAAGTTAATTTTGTCGGTTCCTATGGAACAGCGTCAAGCTACAAATTATTTCGCCGACAACACGTTTGAGGCATTTGAAGAAGAGTATTACACATACAAAGGCGAAATGATGTCTAAGTTAGAAAGTATGGTTCCGACAAAAAGTGAGTCTAAACAAACACTTACACCTAGTACATCGAATACATCGAATAGTAGTGAAGTAAAATTGCCACGAATTTCGCTACCTTCGTTTAATGGCAATTACACTGAATGGCAGTCTTTCCATGACTTATTTATGGCATTAGTGCACAACAATGAATCCTTGCAAGATGTTCAAAAGCTACATTACCTAAAGAGCAGTTTAGCTGGAGAAGCGGAGGCATTATTACGACAATTTTCAATAACCGCTGAAAATTATAAAGAAGCTTGGTCAGTACTGAAGAAACGATATGCCAATAAGAGATACATAGCTAACTGTATTTTTAAGAAATTCTTTACACAAAAAACGTTAACACACGAATCGGCTACAGCTTTAAGACAATTGTTGGATACTTCGGTGGAAAGTATGAGTGCACTGAAACATCTGGGCTTACCTACGAATAATTGGGACGCAATTATTAACTATTCCATAGTGTCAAAATTAGACTCGAGCACTCACAAGGAATGGGAAGAGTTAATAAGCAGAGATGAGACGGACGACTTACCTAGTTTTGATAAATTAAAATCGTTCCTGGAAAATAGGTTCCGTACTCTGGAGATGGTTGAGCCTGCAAGTAAAGTATACAAACCTGTGAAAACAAAGATGTTTCATGTAACTGCAACGAGTGAAGTGAAGTGCACATTCTGTAACGAAGATCATTACATTTATCAATGTAAACAGTTTTCTAATCAAACGATAGAAGACAGATACAGTTTTGTGCAGAAAAATAATCTCTGTTTTAATTGTCTAATACCGAACCACAGTGTATTTAAGTGTAAACAAAAGACAACTTGCCAGATTTGCAAAAGAAAGCATCATTCGTTACTGCACCGAGATAAACAAGCAAGTGAAGAAACGCATACGTCTGGAGAAACAAATAACAACAATGAAGAAAAGATACAAACCGTCGTCGTAGCGCACGCGTCGAGCACATTACAAGTTCTACAACCTGGTCAAGGCACCTTGTTGACGACAGCAATGGTGCATGTCACAGCGGAGTCGGGGCAGTCACACGTGCTTCGGGCTCTGGTAGACCAGGGATCAGAGGAGTCCTTCGTGACTGCAAGGGCGGTCGAGTTGCTGGGTTTGAAGAAAACTAAAATCAGCGGAGTGATCTCTGGTATTGAGGAGTGTGAGACGACTTTCAAACATAGGGTAACGTTACGCATTCAATCAAGGTACGATATTTCCTATTGTATAAATGTAGATGCTTATGTATTGAAATCTGTAACCAGTCAGCTACCATCTAGGGAAATAAGAAGCCTTAATTGGCCACAAGTTAACGAATTAGATTTAGCTGATCCCACCTATGGCTCACCAAGGAGGAATGACATTATTCTTGGTACGAGAGTTTACAGCGAAATCCTAGAAGCAGGTTTAATGAAAGGACCAGGAAATTTTATTGCTCAAAAAACACACCTGGGCTGGATTTTGTCAGGGGGTAAGAAAACTAATACAGATACTAATGCATCATTTACTGTTTCACAGCACATTACAAGTCTACATGTTACAACACAAATTGAAGAAGATAATAAGAAAGGGTTTTGTGAGGTAGAGCCTGAACTATACCAGAAGCACAGCATGTGGACGAAAGAGGAAGAAAAGTGCGAGGAAATATATCAACAAACAACAACGAGGGACGAGACAGGGAGGTATGTAGTACAGCTTCCTTTAAAAACAAATTTTGAAGACACTGTAAGGTCGTGTGGAAATACAAAGCGTCAGGCAGTAATAAGATTAGAGCAGCTGGAAAGGAAGTTCGCCCGAAACGAGCACCTGAAAGCAGAATACACCAGAGTTATACACGAGTGCTTACAGTTAGGCCATATTAAGAAGGTCGACACAGAAGATAAAGGTAATGCAGTATATCTTGAGCATTGTGCTGTAATAAGAGAAGGTAAGGAAACATCAAAGCTGCGCGTAGATTTTGAATCGTCAGCTAATGGCCCTAATGGATGTTCCGCAAACAGCAGCATGATGGTAGGACCTACAATACAGCCAGATCTACGTAGTCTGGTGTTTAGATGGAGAATTCACAAAATCTGTGTTGTTGGCGATATTATAAAGATGTATCGTCAGGTAAGAATGAATGACAAACACACAGATTTACAACGCATAGTATGGCGGGATAATACATCTGAAAAGATAGATAGTCACAAGCTACTTACGGTTACATTTGGGACAGCAGCTGCACCTCATCTGGCTGTCCGTACGCTTCAACGTTTAGCTGATGATGAACAAGACAACTACCCTCGAGGAGCGGCGGTAGCAAGAAACTCCTTTTACATGGATGACCTTATGACAGGTCACGAAGATCTCGACGAAATGAAAGCAACCTGTAAAGAAATCAATGAATTATTAAAGGCAAATGGCTTCGAGATGCAGAAGTGGTCTAGTAACTCTGAAGAACTCCTGAAGGACTTGATTGATGGCACGAAGACTCCGGAACCTGTAAAAGACAAGAAAGAGATTAAATTAGATAAAATAATAAAAATACTGGGACTTACCTGGGATAGAAAGGATGATACTTTTCACGTTTCAGTAAACTTACCAGCAAGCAGGATACCTGTAACAAAGAGAGTGATTTTATCTGAGCACGACATTGTTCATGTCACGAGGTTAGCTTCAAAAACAAAAGTAGCTCCCCTGAAACAATTGACGGTCCCGAAGCTGGAACTTTGTGCTGCGGTGTTATTGGCAAAGCTGCTGCATGAAGTTTCAGGATTATTTAACATACCTATGCACAGAATCTATGCGTGGACAGACCCTATGGTGGTTCTTGCATGGCTGCAGTCCCCACCCAGCCGCTGGCAAGTATTCGTAGGCAACAGAGTCTCGGAGATCATCCATTATATAGACAATGATAGGTGGAGACACGTTTCGTCGGGAGACAACCCAGCTGATCTTGCCTCAAGAGGTATTAAGGCAAGTGAACTCACAAACAATGAACTTTGGTGGAGTGGACCCGTATGGTTAAAGGAAACAAACACTGAGGTGTTAAGGGCCACTACTATTCCAACAACAGATCTAGAAAGCAAGAAATCATTCCACACGTCAGTACAAGACGCACCTATTTGGGAGAGATTTTCGTCGATAGTCAGGATGAAAAGAGTGATAGCTCAATGTAAGAGATTTCTAGATTATAAAAACAAAAAAGATGATATCTTGAGTGCTGATGAGTTGAATGAAGTTGAAAACTGCCGTGTAAGGTATTATCAGGAACTAGTATATAGCGAAGAATTTGAAGACCTGAAAAAGAAAGGAAAGGTTAGAAACAAAAGTTCATTAATTATACTTACCCCGTATGTAGATGAAGACGATAAGTGGTACAATGTGGTAAAATCACCCTGTATAAGAGATGTTGTCATTATGAAAGAGCAAGACTTACCACCAGCCAAGTGGTTGCTAGGCAAGATCACGCCACTGCACGCAGGGCCTGATAACTTAGTACGTGTTGTAAAGGTCCGGTATAAGGGCGATCACATTCTAAAAAGACCGTTGTTGCCTAAATTAATATTGTTACCTAAAACTGTAGATTAATAGAAAGTTTACGTCTGTAGTGAAAAATAATGAGCTATGGTGGGCGGTTAAATTTATTTCGAGTATTAATAAATTTTAGGTACTAATAATTCTGGCCGACTGTAGTTGTAATTTGTAATACCTACTCAATACATAAGCACAAAGATTTACGATACAAACTATTTTGCTAAAAACATAATTGTTGTATTAGGTATTTATTCCAAGCGCTAAATACTTTGTCTTATGTAATTCAACGTTAAGTATTAAAAAAAAGTAAAGTTTATGTTATTTACGCATTTATAGATGGATGCATTAATTACATTTTGTAGATGTTAAGTGTATACAACACGGATCCCCTCTGGGTCAATTCTTGATGTTGGGTTACCGAGCGGATCCCTGAATTTTTATAATCAGCATTTAAGCATACCATTGTAATAACATATAAACGTAATTCAATGCTCACGTAAAATAGGTTTGTAAACCTTTCATGTGTTTAGATATTAAGTTTTCCTTGTTTACTTACCTATTCAACTTGTTTTTTTAATAGAACGATATGTTTGTTAAAAGAATACCTAGATATTAAGATGTTATGCTTCACGTCATCCATGAAAACAAACAAAAAACATACATACAATACAAACATAGAACCTCTTTTTATAAAGTCGGTTAAACAAAATAATTTTATTTATACAGTCCACTAAAGTGTATGCTATGTAACATGTTTTTGTTATTATGGTTGACCTATTTAACTAATATTGATCTTGTATTTAGAAGTAAGCTTAGGTACTAAAATGTTTATAAAGATACCCTACGCGGGCACGCAATTATTACCTACGCGACGCAGGCAGTTAGTTGTTTACTTGTTGTAATTATCGAATATTATTTATCAGTTATCATCTTGCTTTGGCTCCCGCCAGCGTCGCTTGAATTGTAGTTAGTTATTTGTTGTTATGCAAGTGAAAATGCATCCAATTCAGTAGTTGTGTTTATTAGTGTTGAACTTAAAACATACGGTTATGATGTTAGTGCTTGTGGTACTTATGTGTTTTGGATGCATCTGTTCGAGCAATTATGTACGTAAGTTTTAGGTTATGTATTTTGCTTATTTAAGTTAAAAACTGTTGTTTTTGGCGGGCGGTATGTTCTGTCGATTTCCGTCCCCGTACTATACCTATACCTACCTAGATGTATAGCCTCTCGTTAGTTACAATAAAATATGTTTAGAAACCAGACGCGTTTGCTTTGAGATTCACCTGCAATCGAAATTGAACCTTATTCCGTAAAGAACAATTTATGTAAAGTTTGTCAGCCTTCTTGATTATTTTATAAGCTCTACTGCCGTATTCGAACTTCAAGATATTCACAAGAGACGACACGTACCTACTAGATCCATTCTAGATACGTTATAGTTTAGATATCAACTAGTTCTCTTTTGCAGCGCAATTCGGGCAACCAATTCACTTTTACGTTAGATAGAGTAAGATATCTATTAGATGTGAATTGGATCTCTAAGTCATATCCTGTGGAAATGGTTCAAGAGTATCTCCAGAATCGTGCAAATGTCAAATTTGACAGGTTAGATCTTAAACATATCGTTATCGTATCTTGCTGATGTCTAAAAGATATCGAATAGATATCTATTTCAAAATCCGAATCAGGCCCCTAATCTTCCCAAGACCCTACAAATATACTTTGTAATTAAATAAATACAAAAACGTGCCTCAGACAGGATTCGAACACGTCGTAAAGATTATCGCAATCCAACAAGAAACCGCTCGAGTCATCGAATTTTTCAATCGTTCACTATAGCCTTAGGGCATAAACTTCACCAGATGAGCAAGGTCGTATAATCCCCCTTCCACCCATAAATTTCTACCCTTTTAGTCTCGAGCTGTAGCATTTTGTTTTCAGTTGCTTCTTGTACGGTCTGAGTGAAAGGACCGCGACGTAAGGGTTCCCACGAGAGCATGAACTGCATTGGATGGAATTCGCTAGAGTAGAATCTTATAAAGGTTTCGTTGGATTCTCTTAGAAAATGCTCCCTGTTTATTTCTATTGAAACTACCAGAATTTAATTTTCTGGATAAAATGATTGTGGCCACTTGTGGTTGTTTAATTATAGGGTGCTTTAATAAATAGATACTAATAGTATACTTTTATACTTATATACTAACATACTCAATATTATAAAAATAGCTGTCTGCGTATTACCTCTTCACTCTTAAACCGCTAAACCGATATATATGAAATTTCGTAATCATGGAGATAAAGTTTGAGTCTCCTTTCCTGCTTGTTTTGTATAACAGTTGCTTTGTAGCTATTATTCCCTTATATTCACAATTAATATAATTAATTAAAAATCACACGAGAAATTGTGATACAATAATGTTTAGGTATTATTTTACATAACATCTGGTGCTCCATTACGACACTCTGTGCTATAATAAGCACATTACGTAACTACGTCGAAAATTTAAAGAGCCATAGTTTTACAGTACGTAGGTACACGTACTGTAAAACGTTGTACGATACACGTGCGAATAGGTAAGTATAAACTATAATATATACAATATCTACATCATCGTGTATTTCCTACAAGGTCTGTACAAGCACTCTAAGTGGCGAGCAAATGTCTTCAAATTTGCATTCGGTGTATGTACGGCGCTCTAAGTGTTGGTAATTTGAGTAGAACACGTTAATGGGACAACAAAGGAGCTGACTTGGCAGCCTAAAGGGTACGTCTCTCAGTCTCTATGGTAATGTCGGTGTATACATTAAGCTGGTACCCAGGGGAGAACGAGGTGAGTTGTGACAGAGGAGAGTTGTGACATCGTCGATTTTTGGAATCTATTATCTAAAAACTACGTCGCGTTTGTTAGCTCATAACTTCAACTAACAAAGGCGCGCTATTGCAACCCAGTTTTTAGTTAATAGATTCCAAAAAATCGACGATGTCACAACTCTTCTCTGTCACAACTCACCTCGGTCTCCCCTACGTGATAGTGATAGATAGACATTTCATAATAAATTATGTGTCTTAGTACGTTCGTTTAATGATTTTAGAAGTAATATCACTACGCTTTATAAAACAAAGTCCCCCGCCGCGCCGCATCTATCTGTTTGTGTGTATGTATGTTCGCGATAAACACACAAACTACATAACGGATTTTCATGCAGTTTCCTGGGGAAGGTTTAGGTAAGTAACTTGTTATGGTTTTGGAAAACACGTGCGAGCCGGGCGGATCGCTAGTTTCACCTTAACTATAATTTCCTACTACCCAGAGTGTGACCAGCCCAATATTTTTGAATTTCTCGCCAAAACTTTGGGTAGGTAATATTGCAGTAGCCAGATTCTACCCCAATTATTCATAAAAAAGGTAAAACCTACTCTAATAATACCTACTTCGATTTTAGATTTATTTATTTACTACCTTTTCTATTGGTATAATATGAGATTCCTTTTAGCATTTTCCAGTGCCATCCCGATTCTTTTGACCTCTAAAACCACTCAAATATACCTTTCGTTCGTCTTAAGTCCCGATAAATCAATAACCTCTCGATCTTATAAACGTCTTAACGAATTTAAGAAGTTCTCCGCGGCTTGCAGACGTTGCTAAATTAATTTATTTTTGCAGCGCCAACACCTGGGACTGAGCATTGGCTGCCGATCGCGTCTGCTACTACGAAACCTCGAAAGACGTTCATTTTATTGAAAGGTCGACGCTCGACAGTTCGATCAAGTAGCTGTATTGCTAGTAATACCTATTTCTCAGATACAGAACCAGGAAAAAACTGGTATAACATACATGCTACTTACCTTGAATTCTGGATCTTAAATCTGCTGGTAGATAGAATATATCTTCTAAAGCTGACCACTGACTAACAGGCCGCCGGACGATATCGGCCTGTCAGTTAGAACAAAAATTTGACAGCTCCGAACAACTGACCGGCCGATATCGTCCGGCGGACTGTTAGTCAGTGGTCGGCTTAAGTATCTAGTTGTTTGTCACTAAGTAGTGACGTCATCAAAATGGCCCATTGGGCTTATAATACCTACATTACAAAATTGAAATAAAATAAGTTAAACGTGACATTTATTCTAGGTATAAAAATTAATAAATTAAGTGACCAGTGCCCCGTTTATCAAAAGCTTGTAACTTGTAATACAATTGGAAGTCCCTTTCTAACAAAAGTTTCAAAAAGAGACTTCCACTTGTATTACAAGTTACAAGCTTTTGATAAACAGGGCACTTGTCTAACCGACTTGCGCCATGTCAAACGTCAACAAAACCGAACAGTTCGTCTGAATACCCAATGTTGAAACTTTTTAGACGAACAAATCTAATCCAGAGTTAGAGATAAAAGCGGTCAAGAGCGAGCCGGTCACATATTTCGCTCAGCGTATTAGTATCACCACTTTGCCCGATCTGGGTCAAAATTTCTGTAGGTTTTTAAGATTTATTGTTTATTTATTTCATTCTTTGTTTGTATCAATAAAGTAGAAAGAGAGAACTGAGAACATTTCATCGTTGTAAAATTACAGTAAAAATCGAGTAAATTAACCAATTTTGATAAATCGTGTCTTAAAACCACCGCTAGAAATCCCGCTGTGCAAATTGAATAAACCGCGTCCAATTTACTGACCGAATTGAATTGACCAAACTTTGAGAAAATCTTTATTCTCAAAGTTTGGTCAATTCAATTTAAGAGTATTATCAACATGTAGTTTCTGCCAGATTTTCCAGATCTATTCATGAACGTCCTATTATAGAAAAACTACGGAACCCTAAACACATTACGGAGCCAGGGGGAGTGAAATGGAAGGGTTCAACGGCTCGATGACTGCTGAACCTGAATTGGGTATACCTTACGGTGGCGATTGCAAAAGTGAGTAAAGTGGCCTTTGTTACTTTACTGCGCAGCTGAATGTATTACAAATGTTCTTGAAATTGGCTGAAACTAGAAAAGGGTAGGTGTAAAGAATTTTTCCGTTTAGATATTGGTCTCATCTTAAAGGAATATTAGAGAAGTTGGATATTTTCTCTGAACACGAAAAAAAAGTTATTTTATTAAAAAGTAACAAAATATAATATTGTTAAAAGTTATTAAATTAAAACCCTAATATATACATATCCTAGGTATACGTAAAGGTTTTTAAATAAGTTATTCCTCACTGCCTAATTTTTAGGGTTCCGTACCCAAAAGGTAAAAACGGGACCCTATTTCTAAGACTCTGTCCATCTGTCCGTCTGTCTGTCCATCCGTCTGTCTGTCACCAGGCTGTATCTCATGAACCGTGATAGCTAGGCGGTTGAAATTTTCACAGATAAAAATAAGTACTAAAAACAGAATATAATAAATATTTAAGTGGGACTCCCATACAACAAACGTGATTAGGGCCGGTGTTTTTAATGGAGATTTAGGTACAACATTCAAAGATAAATACCTATTTATTTACAATTTTCAAGTACAGCAGGCTGTGTACGCGGGGCTACTTATCTTCATTATAAAATTATTCTGGTTCAGAACTACAATTTCAAAGTGACACATTTTAATGCCACTAGAAAAGTTGTTTTTGACAGCTCTTGAATTGTTAGTCTCTTAGTAGTTGTTAGTCTTATAACCAACGGAGTGGTCATTAACAGCCGTTCCCCTCTGTCGAAAATAGGCGGCCAATGGTCAACGACATGTCAACCACATGTATGGACTGACGTTTATCTGACATATATGTTTACGTTACGTATACATTTGATGTGCCCCTCCCCCGCAAAAAACGGCAGACTATTTTGTACCGAAAATTACAGACATGGCGTCTCTGTTGATTATATCCTCTAAGGTTAGTCTACACTAAATATTATCAAAAAGAATAGATAGTATAGAGAGGTCCTGTCATAGTAAATTTTGTAGTCACAGTAAATTGACTGCCATCTATCGACACACGACTAAAACTCAAAATGAAAACGTATAAAATTATCAAAACAATGTATACATATGGATAAATGATTTTATTACTTTTATATCATTTTGATCCATGTTCATTCACTGGTATCTATGTGTTAAAATTGTTAAATATAAAACGGTGTCGTCACGCCATCTAGCCGAGAATAGGCTAAATGTGTGTGCGGCATCTATCCGAGAATGACATTTTCTTGATTTCCGAGGCACGTTTTTTCCTTAGACTTTATTCATCTTATACGAAGCTACATATGTCTTTGATATTATGCAGTCAAAATAAAGAACACCTAATGCATTTCAAAGATGCACATTTCATATCATGGGATAGATAGAGACATGGCGCAAAGACAAAGCTCCACTCGCTTTTTGCATTCAAATAACTATTCTAGTGCAATATTTTGCACGAGTATAACTCGAGACATCCGAATGCAATCTCAGAGATTGTCGCCTGCACAGTGGTGTGTTAGCTGCTTACGGGCATAACTTACCTGAATTTATTTTACTTATGTAAGATTACTTAAAAAAGTTTACAGTAAGCGGAGTTAATGATTTAGGTATTTAATTATAATTATGCCAATTACTGGAACATTATGCCAGTTTTCTCATAAGCATTCGTACTAAACAATAGTAAATATTAAGTAGGTAGGGGTTACCTGACGAAGCCTGCGTTGCGGATATAAAAGTTTGGTCTCTGAATAAAGGTTGATTCTTAAGCTAGCAAAGTAGGAAGTTAAGTTAAAATGGAATTAACATCATATCGAAAAACAACGTCATTATAAAAAAGTCAATTGTTAAATATTTCAACGCTTTAGCTGCAGCATTACGGTTGAGATTAGATAGAGCCTTCGCTCATTTTATCAAGGAGATTGACAGTGACATAAGCTGCATTAACGCTGCAAAGGCAAAGGTGCAACAGAAACGTCGCAATCCAGGTGGATCCTTAATAACCCAAACCTTGGCTAATGTAACAAGTAACTTGAGACCCTTTTTTCCAAATATTATCAATAGCTTCTCCCCGCGACTTCGTCTACGTGAGATGACGATAATTGATAAAAAAACTATCTTATGCCCTTGTTTTAGCCTCAAACTATTTTCGTATAAAATTTCATCTAAATCGGTTCAGCGGTTTGCGTGAAGAGGTGAGAGGTGTGAAGAGATGCAGACAGAGTTACTTTCACATTTATATTCATCTATTAAATTGTACCCACAAGGGGGACGGACGACCTTGTTAAGGCCGCCGGAAGACGCTGGATGCGGATCTCTTCCAACCGGTACGAATGGAGGTCCAAGGGGGAGGCCTATGTTCAGCAGTGGACGTCTTATGGCTGAGATGATGATGATTAAATTGTAAACTGAAAAAACTCATACTCGTACATAAGTGTTAAAAATACTATTACATATCAAATTAATCCATTATTACATGATTTTAAACTATCTTTCACGGAATAAACTCATGCACTGATTAACCAAGGTTTGTCCTACCTAGCTAACACCTTAAGTACCTAATATTTAAATTCTCTCCAAGAAAGCGCTGCGGCCCCACAGTGCACTTCTGCGACGGCTCGGTATAAGATTGCCCGCATTTGCATACGCCACAATAACGCCGTTTTCTTGATAGTTTTGAATTATTTCGCAAATTAGACTGCAAATATTTTGCCCAAGTTTTCAGTTAGGTTTAGTGTAAAAATACGCCATCATAAGAAAAAGAAATATTTTTTTTATAGGACAATCGAATTTGAACTGTTGAGAGACATACTAACATTGAATAATTTTACGGATTAGTTTCACTTGTCACTTGAATTATAGGACAATTTTACATACTCAGATCGATTTAGTCCAACAGTAAGTAGTTTTTATGTCGTAACGATACTTAATAACATTCATTATGTATTTCAATCCAGTGATAAAATTGACAGAGATGGTAAAATAATTTCACTTTAATTTGATTTTTAAGTTCACGAGCGCGGACATAAAAAATACCCCTAGAGTTTATTTATAAACTACTACGACTGAAACTTATTTTCGTCATCAGATATCAGCCTGTTTGCTGTGTCGAAATGAAATCGTAACTCAATCGGAAAATAAAACATACATTTTTGTTTTAAATGAAAAATATCTCCATAAATTCAGGCACACGCATTGCAACAGGAAACTCCCATCAGATTTCGATTATAAAAATTGACTGATTTTATCACTCGACATGTAACATATCGCTTTCTGTTATCGGGAAATTGATCAATCGTTTAAATTTTACGTTGTAAATGGAGAGCTAGCTCCGTAAAAAGATACCCATTTTTAGAGCATGCCTTTGCTTATAAGGATCTCTATATGTGTATTCGGGTAATACCGAATGTCGGATAATTCCGAAATTCAGATGAAAATCACCCTAAATTCCATTATAATAAAAGTCTCTTTTCGGAATTAACCGACAGTTTTCGACATTCGGAATTACCCGAGTAAACCCTACATGTTATTATAATTTCGCTATAAGTCACATGCGTTTTTTATATTTTAAAATAATGAGGATTTAGTGTATTGTCGTGGCCTACAACTAACCATAGCTGTAACGGTTGTGTTTCTCCATAAATTCCTGTACAAATGTACGTATAATACGTAATGAATCGCTTGTAATGTCACAGTAAAAGGTCCCCCTGCTGCCACATGAAGGAATTTCAAGCTGAATCAGTTGCCAGGTAACGCTAATTAAATGAAACTGGTAGGCGTATTTACTTTGTCTGCGTTTGTTTAGGGAATAGTTTAATTCGTTAACTGATATCTGCGCCTTAGGCCGCCCGAGGACTAGTCACTAATATTTATTTAGCTTTAAGTTGCATTTCCTTGTTTATGTTGTTATTTTCGTCTTAGTGAGAATGCATGTTACATAGCTGCCAGTGTCACATATTCTGCCAACGGCTGTGTCTATTTTTTGAGCAAACATCATTGAAACAATATCATTACGGGTACGCGTTGCATTTGTGAACCTTAGTTAATTTGTATACTTACTGGAATATAGTTGGGTAATTTTACGGTACCTACCTGTAGAAAACATACAAAATTGCTATATAAATTGATATGTGATCACGCCCACATATATTTATATTTGTATTTGCGTTCTTGTGTGTGTAGATCTGCTGTGCCCTTTTAAGTAGGTAGTTTGTTTCAAATAAATACTTCAATTTTTAGGGTCCAAAGCTAAAATAGTAGAAACGGAAACGCTATAGTTTCGCCATGTCTATCTGTCTACCTGTTTATTTTTATGTCACTTCCATTTGTAACTTTCAATTCTCAATGTTTGTAACCTTTCAATGTTATAAGGTTATAACCTGACCATCCATAAAATAATTATGAAAATAACAGCCATACTTTGCCATGCTCAAAGTGCATAAGTTCGCCTTTGTACTAATGATGTGTGTTCTTTCATGTTTTATGTTTCTTTTTGTACAATAAAGTATTTTACTACTACTACTACTACTACTACTACTTTGAAGAAAACCCCAAGACAAATTCGCTAAGTTAATAAAACTCCCAGCAATAAAGCACACCCACTGCGCTACGGTGTTCCATGCTTACACAGTTACACACTCCAGTTTACGAGTAGGTTTTGTGACTAAAACTAGGCTCCCTAAGGAGCGAGGAGTAAGTTTATCGGGCGAGGGTGTGGCATTCTAGTCATCGTGCATACAACATGCGAGTCTACTGCCTCGGCCACGGAAACAAGCTCTGAGCGTCACGAGCGTGCACGTTTGCTGATTGCCTTAGTCGGTTATTGCACTGCTCGGCACATCGGAGCGGCGCTGGTGCGGTGCTGCAGTTTTTAACTTTGACTATCGAATCTTTATTTTGTAAGCATACGAAATCCGCATGGTGTAACACACTGGCTCCGCGGAGATGCGGATCGCACGAAGCGACGCGACGGTTCGCGCTCTCGGATGGATATTTGGATAAGTGGTGCGGGCCGCGGGATATAGGTACCACAGAGTACTAATGTACGTTACTCGTACATCAATACCTAACAAATACTTGGCGATTTATTGAAATAATTATATATGAATGTCGGTTACGCAAAGTTTATAATGAGTCTCAAAATATCTTGCTCGCTCCAATAACAATATATAAGTACGGGTCAAGCTGAGATCAAATTGAAATTTCGCAACGTTCGAATGCCGCCTCTGAGCATGGCTGGAGCTCTGAATAACGACATCCTTTCCGACCGCTTGAAAATCTACTGAGATTTTAGCTGAAGTGCCTTAGCGCTGTTAGCGCATGGATATGGAGCTGCTGAATCCCATATACGAGTATGTACCTAATGTGTCTAATATGTGGTAATCGATTTCTTTTACTTGTCCGTCGCTACCGATTCAACTAAAGACGTGAATTACTTGAACGATTGGGTTTAATTGCAATTGTTAGCACAATACATAATACTTACATTGTATTTTACTTATACACACATACATACTGGTACTCGTACAGAAATTGATCTTTATTAATTCCAGAGCCACGAGCAGCACGAAAGTGACAGAACAAACTGCATTAACCTCTCATTGTATCTGATAAGTAGTACTCTTTATTCTTCGTCATTACCAGTCGCATAGTATTCGATCTGCTCATTTAGCTAATGACGATGCCTGTAATGCGACCTGGGATTATGTAATGAACGTTTTCCCAATTATTTGAACGGCCCAAGGGCAATTCTGTGGAAATATCTTCGATTGAAATGCTATAAGCCATTCCAACAGGTATCGCAATTAGAATAAAATAACTTGGCTTTTATCGTATTGTTGGGCTGAATTGCCTGAATTGCTTTATCGAGGAAGAATTACTTTTCATGTCAAAAGTAAAATTGTAATTGCGGGTTTCCGGGCTCTGTTTATTATACCCCCGATTAAGCTATTGGATATTAGAAAATGTAAATTATGAGTAAATTACGAAAGCTTAAACTGCAAATTTGCAATATTTTTCGGTATTTATTAAAGGTTGCAACTTTTTGACAGTTTCATTTCCGTATTTCTGTAATTATTAGCAATAAAAAACGTTGTACTTAACTGAAAACTACAAAAAACCCCAGTAAAAAATGTCACTTATATGAATAAACGTACAACACAAAGACAGACACATAAAGTTAGTTTGAATAATAAAGAGGCTGAAATCTAAATAACTTTCCTGTTTATTTAGACAGGAAAAGAAAAAAATAGTCAAAGTGCAGTTCACTACCTTTTAGTAAAAACGTGTTGTGATTCATTTTACTTACCTATCGCTTTTTGTAGTGCATGCACGTATCATCAAAGAGCCATTGTAAAATAAAACAATTGCAACATATTTGCACGTTGCTTTTTTCTTGTTCCTCCATTTGCATATGCAATTGCATTCTTTTATAGATAATAGCCATGCAGAATTGAAACACTGTACCGAGATATACCTACATTATTTTCAATAATAATGCTGTTAGATCATTTTCGAGGATCTTATAAGACAATCTTCGTCCATGAAGTTAGTGTACAAGACTCTTGTTGCAATTTTATTAATAAGAATCAAGAACTCTTATATTGTTTAAATGGCAGGAATTCTAATTTTAAAATTTTCAGTATAATGATATAAGACATTTGCGTGCGTTTTGTTTACTTTCATTGATTTTAAAGAACATGACCTGAGTTTAATGAGACTTTGACTATGGACATTAAATATGTAATGATAACCAATAAGTGACTGTTATTTTGCTTATCGTTTTATAATTTTTATGAATACCTTAAAATCAGAAAATATTCAAACAAATCCTGTGCTCCATATCAACAGTTAAAAACAAATTCTACAAATCAGAAAACAAATAAAAAAAAACTGAATTGGTAACTTATTGAAGGCCATAAAGGCCTAATTACTTTTCTAAGAGTAATCACGGCCATAAACAACGAACGATATCGGCCCTTCGTGCGTCTCATGCATAAGTATAAGGCCCAAGTAATTCGGAAAGTAATTGCGTCGGATTTATGACCAGTACTAGCACTAATGTGATTGCGAGGTCAGGTATGGATGGAGACGTGCTGGGCCGAACGATTGAGGGCTTCATATTCTGTCAACGTTTGTTGGTAACCTTTGTTTTGTCATAAACGGATTCTATTGGTTAATATTTTAAACAGACTTTGGTTACTGAAAGTCATCGGTTAGATGCCATTCTTTGTTGCCAGTTCGATTCTAATATCAGTTTGATTCTCTAGCATGCTCATGTTTTTTTCATTGACCGTATCTAAATGAGGAAGTTCACGAATCTCGAAACCGTTCCCTTGACCTAAATTATGTGGTGGGCTCTCTTTTGTAAGATCCATTCACTTAGCTTAGGAGGGTTTCGATTGAATATTGAATGCACTGCATGATGAAGGAAGTCTATAGACGTTGAGTGTATGACTTTCGGCTGAATAGTGATACAGTGTGTTGAATTCTGGGGAACTAAGGTGGTTGTCGGAACTACGCTTATAGCTATGACCGTAATGGCTGACAAACTGGAATGAATTAATTTGTGTAAAAGACTAATAGCACAGAATTACTTGCTATTTAAACAGTTTATGACTTATTTAGGTGTACTTATATGTAGGTACTTGATACATAGCTAACATCCAGGTGCCTCACCTATTGTGAGAGTTAATGAACATTGTGATAATGTAAATGGAGAATTTACTATTGTAATGTGAATAGAAAAAAAACTTTATTGAATACGGCCCGATTTAAACTTTAAGAAACGTCAAATATTACGTCTATACCTACATATACGATATGGATTAGATATGTTAGTGTCAAAAGTGATGTTGCTCGGAACTAAAACATCACTTTTGACACTGACATATCTAATCCATATCGTATCCCAATATTTGACATATCTTAAAGTTCAAATCGGGTAGATAATTTGTTTATGGCCATGTGTAATTGATATGATGATAGTTTTAGTTGTTGTTTGGTAGTAATCACGGACCTTCAATAAACCATCGATAATAAGTTGAACAGCTGAGGTTTATAATATGTGAATTTATCTCCAGAGGATCAATATATCATAATGTAACCTTTGCCAATAACTTGGCCCATCCAATAAATATTCGATACTGTTCGAAACCTTAAAAACGCTCAAATTCATACATATTAATACAAAGCGTAAACGTGCCGGGCGTTTTTATTGCACGCATAAACAGTGTTAGCTACAATGAGAACGAAATGGCCCGTGTGATGCGACCTTTTTGATGCTAATTTACTTTTTTCCCCGGAACGATTATGGTATTCATAACCTCTCGAAAACGTTTAATTTAAGTTCACAGAGGACTTTTTGAGGTAATAGATCGATTTAATTATGATTGTGATGTTAGTATTAAAAAAAGCCATTAGAACGTAATTGGGACAGTTCAGTTTTTACGGTTGATTCGAGTATCGCGTGTTTTAGACAGAGGAACACGAAATGATAGCTGTTATTTTCGTTTGTGTTAATTCGAATAGGCATATAGCAAAAGTAGTAAAGTATTTACGAATTCATTATCTTATTTAACTAACGATTAAATAATTTTAGTCGAGCGTGTAGTTCAATAATGAATAAGGTCGAAAATAAAAAAAAATCCCCTTTGATATATGTTCTTTATTTTATACAATGTAACTATCGTATAAATGAGGTTTGATTTTATGTTTTTTAGAATATTTATTTCTATCCAATAGTTTAGAGACCCAACAGCTTTCATCAGTTCAAGCCGGTTTGAATAGCTTTGTTTTATCAAATATACTATTGACAGTTTCCCTTAGCAATCTAATAATATTAACACAAAATCAAGCAAAACTATTTCAGCTCTCAACGCCACCTTGCCAAGCCAGAAGTGAAGCAAACTACCAACTGTATTGTGCATCGAACTATTAAGAGATAGTCACGGTTTGTTGCTCTTGCGTTGGATATAGCAGAAACTTTAACTCGGCTTCAATGGCATTGGCATCTTCTAAGAGACTGCCTAAAGTATTTCTTCTTGTGCTAAAGCTGCGGACGTAGCCAAGATGCCAATCGCTAACGCTCCGTAGCGATCGAAACGCAACTGTCACTGTCACACTAATGGGGAAGAGTGATAGAGATACATAATGCTTGTCGTTGTCGAAGCGATAGCGATTGTAACCTTGGCTAGGCGGCCTGGATCGTCGTATCGAGATATTCGTGAATGTAACTATTTATACTATTTATTAATTTACATACAATTTTGCGAGATTTGACGTTTTTAGGTTACAAATTATATGGAGGTAACAGGCGTCATCCCACTCTTCAAGTTTGAAAAATATTATAAACTGATCCTTATATTTTCTTCATTGCTTTTTAAGTCACCCTAGTTACAGCCTGGCAAAAAATAATAGAAATTAAAGAGCGCCAGACTGTAGTGTCGTCCCGTTCCCTTATATAACTTGATTTGAAAGGGACGACACTACAGTGTTGCTGTTGTAGCTTTCGGCAATGTAAGAAAGATAATAAAATTGTCTCAGGTTCTACAACAAAACAATCTCACCTTTCAACGCAGAGAGGAAAACGTGAGCCTTAAATATTATGAAGAATTGACTCTTTTCAACACGTTTTATTTTTTGAAGAACAAGTGGCAAATATTAAACTCAAGATCTTTGGTTGAGATTTGACAACTCTAACCGCTACACCATCAGCGCTGTTCACAACGTACCATGCCAGAATGAATAATTCTCAACTAGAAGGTAGATCTAATCCTGTCGGCCACCCGTTTCTAATAACAGCGTCCGTCCGCTGTTATAGGACACATCAATATTTATCAGGTTCGCTCTTGTCTCCTTTCTACTCTACTGCGACGACAGACAGGGTAATGATCGTACCCGGGTTTTGGGTGCGGGATTCTCGTGTTTTTACCCGACTACAGCAACGCAAAAGGAGGGTTACAACTTTGTAAAACAGTTACCAAACTATGGATTTAAAATTATGTAGTAATCTCCAAATGTGCTTAGGAATGTAAATATAGTTTCCGTTTTTATCTATTCTTGGTAATGTAAAACATTCTCGCACGCAAAACCCTGGAGATATCATCATCATCATCTCAGCCATAAGACGTCCACTGCTGAACATAGGCCTCCCCGATAGAGCTCAGCGGAGGTATGGTGTATGGTAATGAATTTGACAGTATTTTCATGTAGGTAAAGTGTTGTTGATATAGTATAATAATTTAACTACGGGGTCACTTAATTAAGACGATATTTTAAGACGTGACAACTCAAAATCGATAATGATAACCTAACATTATATAATATATATAAAAACTGTAAAACAAACAAACACATTTATTTTTTAGGGTTCCGTACCCAAAGGGTAAAACGGGACATTAGTTACTAAGACTTCGCTGTCCGTCCGTCCGTCCGTCCGTCTGTCACCAGGCTGTATCTCACGAACCGTGATAGCTAGACAGTTGAAATTTTCACAGATGATGTATTTCTGTTGCCGCTATAACAACAAATACTAAAAAAAGAATAAAATAAAGATTTAAATGGGGCTCCCGTACAACAAACGTGATTTTTGACCAAAGTTAAGCAACGTCGGGAGGGGTTTGAGTACTTGGATGGGTGACCGGTTTTTTTGCTTTTTCTTGTTTTTTTTTGCATTATGGTACGGAACCCTTCGTGCGCGAGTCCGACTCGCACTTGCCCGGATTTTTTTACTACTTACCAGGTCAGATTTGGTAGCTGAAACTAATTAGTACACGCCTACTGCTGTGACCTGTTTCAAAAATATTTTACATTTTAGCTAAAAACTTTGCAAAATCCGTTTATTTTGCCCATTCCATGCGGCTGGTTTTTTCATTAACTTGAGTACAATTATTTTAACGTTAGGTAAATGTAAATAGCTACTCTAACTAGAATATACACATACAGCGTGTATTTTTGATGCGATTCCATGTTATAACGGTAGTTATTATAGGTCCAAATGATTTAACTAATTCATATTATTTTGGACCCGGGTACACACCGCGTAAACAACAAGTAGCAAGGCATTGTGTAAGGTATCAGGCTGTCCGGATTTTTAACCAACTACCTACAAATCTAAAAGCCATTACAGATTATAAGACATTTAATAAGCACTTGAAGATATTTTTATTGAGGGGGTGTTTTTACAGTATTGACGAGATCTTTGCAAATTAAACTGATTTTTACAAAATTATCATGCATGTAACTTTACACTTTTAATGATGACATTTTTATTACTTTATTTGTACCTACTTTTTTTGTTGGTTTAAGTGTGTTTTTGGAATTATAATTATTGACATGTCCGGTCCTGCTGTTATTGTATAATTTTAATTATGTGCATGTATTAGTTTGTAAGATTTTTCTAACACAATATCATATTGTTATAGAAATAAATAAATGAAATGAATGAAAAATGGTATGTCCTTAAAATACGTCCAAGACCACCGGTGGACGGGCAGCAGCGTCCCTCAAATTCGGTGTACTCGACTGCGATCGCCAACCCGCCTGCCAAGCGTGGCGATTATGGCATACACCTCCCAAAGGGGGAGGCCTATGTTCAGTAGTGGACGTCTTATGGCTGAGATGATGATGATGATGATGATATTATTTTTTACTAAAAACTTTTATTTTATCTTATTAAATAAAGCACGCAATGTATCATTACTTTGTTTTTACCATAGAGATAAAAATAAGTAAGCTTAATTCGCGCTCACTCCATACATAGATAAAACTGATTTACTATAATAAGCTTTTCGGTTTTTGCGCCATAATCGGCCATATTATTTTTTACGTTAACTTAGTAGTTTAATTTAATTCACAGCTTCAAGGGACTGTAGACTTAGGTAATTATATAACTATTTTTATAATTTCAAATCGATACCTCCACGTTTCGTTTTTCTCCTTTTGAGGTACGGAAGTGCGAAAATGGAAAAAGGTATGATGAGTGGAAAGAAAGGTGCGGAAGAAGAAAACATTTAAGATCGTTTCTATTGTAACTTACGCCTCTTTTCAATTTGTATTACAAATACACGCTGTATAGTCACAATAAATATGTCCTTATTCCACTGCGAATATTAACGCTGGGTCAGGTGAATCCAATTCAATTCGCATCTTTTATATTACAATTGAGTTTCTTTTATTGAATTTGTCAAATTTATAGTCCTCCAGAGTTGCCTTATCCAGAAGAGGAGAGTTGAAATTGAATTTCGATGAAACGAATTATACTCGGCGGTAGTTGTCGTAAAACAGCTTTAAATTTTATATTAAAAGTGTGAATTTTGGGACGTACGTGATCGGAATGGGCATAAGGAATGAGCTTCATTATCATTGTGCACTCTGCCCCAATGAGGATGGATCTTTTTGTGTGGAAAGTTTCTTAATATGACCTGTTTTCATTGCTTTTGAGTATATGTTTAGATTATATTATATATTATCCCCACATTCAGGATGAGAAAACAAGTTGGTCTATATGCAAAAAAAAAATCCCTAATGAACAGAAAAAGATATCTGTGGAACTATGATTGCTGCACTACATGAAAACAAATCTACTGCTGTATTCGAACTTCAAGATATTCATAAGAGACGACACGTACTAGATCCATTCTAGATACGTTATAGTTTAGATATCAACTAGTTCTCTTTTGCAGCGCAATTCGGGCAACCAATGTCACTTTTACGTTAGATAGAGTAAGATATCTATTAGATGTGAATTGGATCTCTAAGTCTATCCTGTGGAAATCGTTCAAGAGTATCTCCAGAATCGCGCAAATGTCAAATCGGTTAGATCTTAAACATATCGTTATCGTATCTTGGTGATGTCTAAAAGATATCTAATAGATGTCTATTTCTAAGTCCTAATCGGGCCCCTATATAGAGGTAATATCTGACAGATGTAATTTTTTTGCAGGCGTTTTTGTGAAAACTGCAAGTAGAGGTGTATCTCGGCAATATTTTGTTGTGGAATTACACAAACAAGTGAAGACAAGGGTGTCTGCTAACGTTCAAACCAAATGCATTATATTCTTTCAAATAAGTAATCATAGCCAAATACGTTCTTAAGAGGTTTTACTCTCAATCACAAACTAATCAATTAGTATTGAATAATTTTACGGTTTAGACTCACTTGTTTTTAGCGAAACATGTCGCGCAAGTGACTAAAAACAAGTGAGTCTAAACCGTAAAATTATTGCATTTGATTACTTTGCCTCACAATAGGTACATGTGAATGAAATGCAACTTTGCTATCAGTTTTTGAAGGGCAAAGTAAGCCTTTCCGAGCTGGTGTGGTGAAAAGATAATTATAATAACTGCATAGAGCGGTGAATATCCGAGTAAATTTTCAAAGTTACTCCTCTAATATACCAGGACTTCATACCCAGTGAGCACGTCCAAACGCCTCTCGAAACTAGGAAAAAAAGCACACGCTTCTGTTATCCCATTACACGTAGCCACATAAACATCTAATTCTTTCCTGCGCACCTGTGCCGTCCCTTTCCGACAAAGCGTCCCGCTCTCCCACTAGGGATATGGAACACGAGAAGCGCCCAGTTTCAGCCGTCGGCTCGCACGGGACGGACGTGGCTCGCTGTGCTGTTTACCTGTTTCGACACGTCCCATCCGCGTTTTAAAAGGACCTTAATGAAAAATTGATGAAAACGCTCCTAACGACTCCTCAGAGGTGTCCCTGTGGTTTCTAATTAAACTTTGTGCGCTAGGATTTCAAAGAACATGTAGCGATGCCCGGTAAGTATTTTCAGTGGCAATTTCAGGTAGATAAGGCTGACGATTTTGTGCGTTACGTTTGCTGTTATGTTAATTTAATTTGCTCTTTGGTTATTTGATCCTTTTAATTGCGTTCGGTTCGCGTTGATAATTTTTAGCGCGTACTTGTTACAACATGTAACGATCTAGTTGATTACGATATTATTTATATGGACTTGTTTAACTACAAATGTGTACTGGATTAGTAGAGTGTAAATATGACTTGGAAAACCGTTACAAGCTTATTATTGTTGTTTTATCATGAAGTAAACAAACACTCGTAGGCCTGGGGTTGTACTGCTATCGGTCACGCTATACATAATTAAAATTGAAGTTAAACACAACAATACAAACAAATTATACTTCTAATTATTTCAAAGAGAAATGTGCTCTTTCATTTATGCATTTGGAAGGAATTCTAGTAAATTAGTGATAGGAAAAGTGTAGTTATTTCTTTGCACTTAGTACTTATTTATTCATAAATCCTTTTATATTATTTTGGTAATAAGCCAAAAATCCTGTAATAAACATTTTATGTCTTCATCTCTTAGTTAACTTGTAGAATTTCCTTTCAAAACTCTGAAGAGCTATAATATTTTTTATTATTCACTCACCTCCATTTTTCCTAAGGTATATCTTCAGGGTAATTTTTATTTCATTTTCTATGGTTATTACTTTATTTTGTTCATCTATCTGTCTTTTATTCATCTATCTACATACATAACAAATACAATATACTGAGTTGGCATATTCTAACGCTCGTAGAAATTTATTTTTTACCCACTTATAACTAAAGATAGGTAAGTCTAAGTACTGTAAGTATTACATCTTATATGGTGTCACATGCGCGTTACTAATGCTTTAACCCCGTAAAGCACCTTGTAATTTAGTTCTCAAAAAAAATATCTATAGGAAAATTAATTCATCAAATGCAAATATTTAGGTGAAATATTTGCATTTCTAGGATACACTTGTAAAAGTAGTTATGTATGTACGAGTATAATCATTGAACCGAACCTCGTAGCTCTTGCGTAGCACTTGTTTATACTCGTACCTCACCGCTACGCCGTAGACGCAACCCACAATCTTATTTTATTATTATACCTCCTTCATATTGTTATTTTCATTATTCTTTCATCGTCGATTCTTTATAGCACTTTTATTATGAGATAAAATCGGTTACTGTTCTGCGTTCCCGTCTTTGTATTGTATTTTTTTGTGAGAAACGCCGTACTCAATCGTTTTGCCGTTGATGTTTTAACTACGACAGATTAGCTTACTTGTATCTTTTATACGTCGGTGGCAATCAAGCATACGACCCGCCTGATGGTATGCGGCCACCGTAAAAAAACTTAATTGTATGTTTTTAAACCATTTTGACGTTGATCTGTCCGCTAATTATTGCTTGTGGTAACTGGCCCTTAATCACCAAGTTTACTATCAATATATGTATTTTCTAGCAATAATTCTATTAAATATTTATTTGATCTCTGAGAAAAAAAAACACATAAGACATTGTATTATTTTTAAATCATTTATTTACATACAATATATATACAGTGGTCCAACTAAACGAAATTAATAACTAGCTTAAATCTAAAATGGCATTGTACCAAGGATACTGGCGGCATTTCCCCGCTGTATCGCAATGTAATGTTATGTATTTTAGTATTGTAATGTAGAGTAAGTACTTATGCATAATATATCACGAAGTAATGTCATCATCCTTAACGAATAATAACAGTCGGCTTCAACGATGAAATTTTCGCTTATTACTTCATTTATGACTAATATGTAATTTCTGCGCAACCGTGGACTTGGGCCAATAATGCATATTCAGGATCGCAATACACGATATCAACTCGATTTCAATATCAGTGTCGCGCTCATATGAACGCGAGTGTGTATGCGTCTAACAGTTGATATCAAATTGATATTTTACGATCTAAATACGCCTCAATGTCATTGACATGATATCTGCCAGTTCTTATGAATGTAATATTGCAATGATAACAAATGGCGGCCAAGGGTGCGATAAGCTTCCGTTATAAATGACTCATCATTGTATTTTTAGGGTTCCGTACCCAAAGGGTAAAACGGGACCCTATTACTAAGACTTCGCTGTCCGTCCGTCCGTCCGTCCGTCCATCTGTCACCAGGCTGTATCTCACGAACCGTGATAGCTAGACAGTTGAAATTTTCACAGATGATGTATTTCTGTTGCCGCTATAACAACAAATACTAAAAACAGAATAAAATAAAGATTTAAATGGGGCTCCCATACAACAAACGTGATTTTTGACCAAAGTTAAGCAACGTCGGGAGTGGTCAGTACTTGGATGGGTGACCGTTTTTTTTTTTGCTTTTTTTGTTTTTTTTTTTTGCATTGTGGTACGTGCGCGTGCGCGAGTCCGACTCGCACTTGCCCGGTTTTTTTAATGCATCTCAGTGCAGCCACTGCTGATTGGTAGATAGTGAATTAATGATTCTTAATATCGATTCGTCTGAATATATTTTATAACACTAATTGTTTAAAATATGCATAATTTCCCTAATTTGGAACTAATATTGGAGCAAAATAAGACCATTTTACGTAAATAGACATTCAAATTAGATTGAAAATTGCTCATAAGGATAATTAGCGAATCCTTAATGGTGTAATTTCCACTACGACAAAACGAAATAATGCATTTTGGTCTCTATTGCAGCGTGGTAAGATTGGAATTGGAGTAGGTTCCTGTAGGTTAGTTGCACCTCGGGCCCTGCCTGGCTGCGCAATTTGGCAGTGAGCTGACATTTGCCGCGGCGCAAATTTACTGCCAGCACATTGAACATGACTTATTCGCGTATCTTGCCTGTGGAGTCATATTAGTAGGGGTCGAAAATAGAGCCTACAATTATTTTCCTTGTCTTTCTTCCCGGTTTTAGCATTTCACGCAGGTACTTACCAGCATCAGCAGTGGTTCGATTCCCATACAAAAAACCATTGCGTTACCTATATTAAGTAATTACACACTTTTACTACATAAATATGTGCGCATCGGCACTTTCAAATGTTTATTTGCTCTAAGTTGATAGTAGAAAGTTGTTTTATACAGAAATCCAAAATAACGTTTGTTGCGTGATTTCTGTATAAATCAAAGTTTTACTATCAATTTAGCGCAAATAAACATTTGAAAGAAGAGAGATGCGCACATATTTACGTAGTAATAGTATGTAATTACTTAATATAACGCAACTGTTTTTTGTATGCGAAGCCTCCTCAAGAGCCTGACTTTTGTCGGTGGAGTAATCGCAATTCCGTTCTTCTCTCTGCCACTGTTTTGAGCTCCTGATACGTCACTACGTTGATCTTCTCTTTGGCCTGGTTCAAATACGCAAGTCTCGGTCTTCCTCTGCCTCTGTTTTTCTATTCTGCCTTCAATTATAGACTTTATGTAAGTATCGTGATGTATCAGGTACTTATTATATATATTATATTATTTCATTTATTTTTAGGACCGATAACGCAGCCTTTACGTGGATTCAATACACTTTGTGATGAAATGATATATCTTCTTTTGTGAACGGTTCATTCTGAACTGAAAATCACCAAGCAGACATTTCTTATTTTTTTAATGTTTGCTTGTAGATATTAAAGAAAGTCTGTAACTTTGTAAATAATTTATAAATAAATCTTACGAACGAATGTCGTAGTAGTTGCTTTAACAGGTAGCTAGCATGTACTCGTACCAAGCACTGACGAAACCCTCCAGAGTGCGGAGACTCTAATCCTTTTGCCAGTTTCAAAAGAACCCACTCAAAAAGCCTGAAACGTCCCCTTTGTCTGTCGATTTAAAATCCTATTCGAATGTGATTGGAAATGAAGGTATACGCTTTGCCTTTTTACGGCCGTGGCAGGTAGAGCTGAGCGTTATTTTTACGTAACCGCCTAACCGCTTATTAAAAATTTCGTATAGTAAAAAAAATGCAGCTCATATTACAATATAAAATACACATCTCTAAGCGCCACTTGCACCATTCCACTAACCCGGGGTTAACCGGTTAAACCTGGAGTTACCATGGTACCGATACAATTTGACACTTAGTTAACGGTTTAACCGCTTAACCCCGGGTTAGTGGAATGATGCAAGTGGGCCTAAGACTTCTCCGTTACTTATATTCTTTTTAGTTGCAATAATTTAATTAGAACGCAACTCTCAAGACGGAACTGTTTCTGTTGTTCTTTTATTTTAATATGATTTAATTTCAACATTTTATGGCACTATACATAATATACATTTTTATGTTACAACTACTTAGACCAAATTTTTAATTAGGATATCCTATATATATATGATTTAATTTGATTGCAGCATAGAAATAACATTTTCTTAAAATTTATTGGTATTTACTTGTACCTACTCAATAATAAAAAACCGGTTACGTTTCGTTTCACTGAAAACCATGAACGACCCAGCCCTAGCGGCAGGGAGTGCAGTGAAATTTGCGCTCCATTATGAAGACCTGACATAGCGGAAATGAATTTAGTGTCACGTTCAATTTACTTCTTTGGTAAACCACGCATGATAATTTTAAGAACCAACAGGAATTGTATTACGAGGGAAGAAAAGATTGTAAGTACGGAGTAAGTGTGAGCTGCCCTTTGTATTATAGAAAGTACTTTCACTATTTTATTTTATTTTGTGCGACATATTGTTACTACGCTGTCCCTCTAGCAATGTGCGGTTATGGTTTACTCAACTTAAGGTGACAGTCCATTTCCAACGACAGCTGCATTACTGTTCATTTTACTATGGAAATTGACAATGACGGCGACGCGTTTAGTACCGATAGTGCAGCTGTGGTTAGAAATGGAATGTTACCATTAGGGACGGAATGAACGTAGGAACGGCAGTAGGTAATGCGGTGGCAACCGTCAATCATTTTACCGAGGAAATTGTTAGATACAGCGGCGGCAACAACGACACCGCAACAGTGATTCAGCTGCAGTTGACATCATAAGTCCATTTCCAATGACAGCTGCACTACTGTTGCAACGTTACTGTTATTCATTGTCTTGTCATTCATTTTACTATGGAAATTGACAATAACATCGACGTGTCGGAGCAGTAGGTAGTGCAGCTGCGGTCAGAAATGGAATGTTACCTTTAACATCACTTATAGCCCTTATAATTATTACTTCTTTTTCTAAAGTCTTCTGACTTCTAGAATTATAGGGTCCTATTATTTAAATGAATAAATTATAATCTCATAGATAAGTTATAACAAGCTAGCTTTAAAATTCCAGCCGTTCCGTAGCACATTAGAACTCCGAACATCCATTAGCTTATCTCGTGCTGATTTACAGTAACGTTATTATCATATTTCCACTTTAACGCTCCGATGGAATTTTAAATCGCTCTGAAATTCACTTTCAGAGACGTCTGTTATGTGAAAGAGTGTTTTATGGCGATATAAATAATTACTTTTTCTAGGTTCTAGAAATATAATAATCATTAATAGTAGGTATACACTAGTTAATTTGGATAGAATTAAATTCTTTAGAATTGATATAAATTCACTCATGTGTAACTGACAGGTGCTTGTTACTCTATTAATGTTAATCTACCGGAATAATAATAATTACAAAAGTCAACAACGCTCAACCAAAAAAACAGAACTGATAAATCACTTTTTAAAACATTACACAAATAAAATCCATTCAAGTCATAGTAATACACAAGCTTGAATATACATACATACATACATACATATAATCACGCCTATTTCCCGGAGGGGTAGGCAGAGACCACGGATTTCCTCTTGAATATAGAACTTCATTATATGTATAACAAAGTTTAAGTTTTTCTTGTATAGTGATAAATCTGGAAATGTTTCTGTACTAGCGCCTTGAAAGCGGCAAACTGTTTTGAATATGTGAGCAGCACAGGGGCGAAGAATAAACTCAATAGAATATAATGAATATATTGAAACGGTAAATTGAAACAATACCTAAAATTTTAATCATTAATATAAGAAATAAACAAAGTATTAGGTTCAAGTAAATAAGCACAAAATGTTTTTAGAAAAATATGAAAACAGTAGGTATGAGAAAAAGTTGCCCATACACTGAATATTATCAACTGTTAAGTACCTACCTGACTGACTTTTCTATCTTAAAGGGTTGTAGTAATATTTATTATCATCTTGAACAATTAGCAGGTATTAATAGGCTTTTGAGTATTATATTTAAGTATCTTAACGCTAATAATGCCTACTTGAACTTATCGTGGGACTCAGTCAAATTGCGTAAGAATATCCCTATAATATTTATTTATTTATTATAAAGGCTTAAATATAGCCCTTTTTGTAAAATTATACTTAAGCACCTTCGTTGTTGTTTCGTAAGCATCTTTTTTGTAACTTGAAAATAGTTAAAACGTCCACAGAATCACCCCAATAAATAATACCGTACGTGAGTTGTGAATATACATTCCCATAGTATGCGCTCTTAACAACATTCTCTGAACATGATTCTGAACGAATTCATACTTTTCCCAAAACTAAGATGATAAACCGTATTTTTGTGATAAAAACTGATTTCCATGTTTCATATACCGATACCAAAGAGGTTAACTATACGGTAGCGGCAACATTTTATTTACTCAGCAAATTCAGAAATATTCCACGGTTGCGTCAATCCCTTCAGTGTATCGGAGTTATGCCAGTCACGACTAACCACAGCCGTAAAGCGCTGTTTGCTCAAAATTGAAAGTGACTTTGGTTGTAAAACGTATCCCAGCGAATGGCTTGAAGCGCTTAAGGAAATATCAATTTAGGGTTACATTTGTGTCTTATCTTTTTACTTACTGTGGGGGAATATACTTGTAGTCTATGGGATATTTTAGGCTTCAGTTCGCTTAAATATTGCATGTAATGATAGCTGTGTAGATTATTCTTAATTAGGAGATAAAATGTTGTTATCGAAACATTCGTTTTAATTTGTTGACCAAACGGAGAGGACTGTTTTAGTTTGGGTAAAAATTCTTTCGCATGGCTGTCCGGCTATTGCGATTCCGGTATTGGTTAGTTAAAAAAATCATTGCTTTTGGTTGTATCTTGTCAATATTTTATTACAGAAAGGTATATTAAAAGGTAGTCTGCAACTACAAAACTATAGCGAAATATGGACAGGAAGTAGATCGGTTAAACATTCATAATATTTATTGGATAATATAATATTTATACAATCCGGATAGGTACTTGATCGAATATCGATACTAACTGAGCTCCTCGAGACAACCCTTGAGTAACACAGTTACACACAATAAATAGTAGTCATTAGAAATAAGGACTCTATTCGAAGGATTATTATTTATGTAAGCAACCTTAAACTTGTTGATGCCAACTTAGCGAAAATCACGGTATAACCACAGGTATAACTATATTTGTTGACGACATGTCATTTGATATTTACCAGAGCCCCTCAAAGAAGGATAACATCGTGAGAATATGTGCACAGTGCACACAGCTGCCAATGAATTCAAAGGCGTATGAAGTTCCCAATCCATCTCTTGTGCAATGAGCAGTAGGACGTATATGGCATCTGTGAGTATATGTATTTATATATATACAATAAAGAAAGCTAAGGCTTAATGAATAGTCATAGTTTTGGAAATCACATTAGCGCGTCATGCTTCAGGCATCCTTCAAAATAGTGCATTAGGTGCGGTGCAGTTAAGTAGGTCCACCCGCGCGTCGGCCATGCGATATTTTGTAAGTACATACTTTAATTTAAAAAAGCGATTTAAAGCGTTACTAACTTGTGATATAAGTATAGTATAGATATATTATGATGTTATGATAAGCTTTCATGTGTTTTATATGTTTTTTAGTAAATTTAATTAGGCTGACACATATGGCACTAAAACTGGGTCACAAGTCACAACACTATGTTTTTTCCGTCAAACCCACGCTCTATAACTTAAAATTCAACACGTTTAGCCGTAATGCCTCGTCAAAGCATTTAATAAACGTCGCTTTAAAACTGAGAGAGATTTCCGCGAGTGGAGTGGCGACGTGAAAGCATTATTCTGCAAGGTGAGAGTTTCTTTGCAAAGACGAGTGTGGACGGCGGTGGTGGTGTGAGTGTTGAGAAAATGGTGGAAAAAAAAAATACATCAATAGAACTCGTTCAAAATGTTAATAAAGATATAACATCCAATAAATAAGCACCCAGTTAACCTTAAATATTAAAATCTAAATCTAAGAATAAATAGAATTAACCTTAACCTATTCCGATTGTTTGTGCTTACGAATAAATCTATTCTATTCTATTCTATTCTTAAAATGGACAGTTGAAATGCTAATCTGAAAATAAATAGTGCTAAACTTAAAATAAAAAAAAGAAGTAGGTACATAGTTGATAAGTTAGCACACATTTTAATGACTTATAAGCTTATAATTTTTTGATAAAAAATTTGTAGGAACTCGTACAATATTTTATTTTAAGTCCGTCGGTTTAGGTAGTATTGTTGTAATATCGTATACACTTGTTTTCTGTTTTTTTTTTATACGAAAAAGTCCCTATGGAAGGTTTATCATAAGAAAAAAAAATGTTTATCATAAGAAAAAGAAAATCAAACCGCTATTTGCTTTTGTTTTGCTCCGCACGGAACATCAGCGGAGATTTATTCGTGGCTCGCTTTTGACACTATAAAGGTATTTCATACTTCTAAAACGTTATTTACTCGTAATATTTACGGACACCCGCTAGCCGCTAGCAAAGCCAGGTAAATACTGACTTCTTCTGACAATATACTTTGTAGTTTTACTTTAGGATTTATATTTTTGGATAAAATGTTTGCGACCTCCGTACATATGCCCTTAAGACGAAACAGGAGCTGAGTTTTAAACATTTTAGGTAAATATACCCGTCTCGCTAACGGAAGCGGTTCCTAAAACTAGTGCGATAAGGACAAGGCGAAAAATCCTGCGTAAAAATATCAAAAATCGAGGTTTCGTACTCGACTGTTTCCTCCTCCAAAACTTAACCAATCGTAACCAAATTTGGAAATCTAAATGATTATGAAATTATCTGTGTCGGACCGTTTTGTTGTTTCGGTTAATTGATATCAGTTTTGAATACTACGCCTCTCATTGCGGCATAGTCAATGAGGCCATTTTGGCAATTTTTGAAGGGCTCTAGCGCCTTAAAAAACAAAAATATCAAAAAAAGCAAAACGGTCCGACACAGATATTGACAATATTATTCTGTGTTAAAAAATCATTGCTCTAGCATAAAAACCCGCGGAGGAAACAGTCGAGTACGTTTGTATGGAGAAATGACCAGTCCTGTTGGCTTTTAATGAAAGTATTTAATTCAATATCTTTCCACGACACTCAAATTACCACCATATATAAACACCTTACAGGTTGACCTCTACCGCATTAAAAGCATTAATGCATTGCATATGACAAGTATCAGCCCGGTGTTTATAATTTACTTTATTCTTTAATTTTCTTTATATGATTATCTTGTATTTTTGATGGTAAGTAATTTAATAAACTCGCCGTAAAAACAAGTCAAAATTAACTAGTACTACACCAATGTGCTGTATCAGTAAATTTTAACTTGTTTTTTTTACTTGTAAATACAAAAGGGATTTACGCTACCTTTTTGACATACCTACGTTTATTTCGCTTGAATATTATATAGGTTTTTATAAAATGCTTGTATTTTATGAAGCAACAGATAAACTTAAACTACGTAAATCAAAAGCGTTGAACCCAGTAACAATGCGGCACAACCACTTGCACTCGATCGGAGAGAGCAAAACTTTGTAGTGATGTAGCTCGTAGCACGAGGCACGCTCTTTTCTGCTGACTCGTATACCGCTTTCCCGTTTTAGCTTTCATCATCATCATCATCATCATCTCAGCCATAAGACATCCACTGCTGAACATAGGCCTCCCCCTTGGACCTCCATACGTGCCGGTTGGAAGCGACCCGCATCCAGAGTCTTTCGGCGATCTTAACAAGGTCGTCTGTCCATCTTGTGGGTGGACGTCCTACGCTGCGCTTGCTAGTACGTAGTTTTAGCTTTAGCAATTATTAAAATTGTGATCTACCCGCGCAACGCAAAGTAAAAAATTATTACAAAAGTTTTTAAGTCAACGTTTTTGCTGTCTTCTTAGTCTATGTATGCTAAGGGTCGAATAAACCGTAAAAATGACAAATAAATTTCCTCATTTTAAAACCAAGTGACTACGGAACGGTTTGAACTAGGTACTGATACTTAAAAACGATAGAAGTTAAATCGACTTGCCCAAATAGGTTTGCAAACCGTTTTGGGTTTAAATCGGAGTCGACTAATTCGGTTTGAAATTGTTTCGATTTGACCCATCACTACGCAAAAGCGACTGCAACCCGCAGTCACGAGTCAGCGGGCACGCATTTGCATTTGTGAGATGCTTGAAATGAACCGTCAGTGTATAAAGACATTGATAAACTTTGTTGTTTGATTAAGACATATTTTATAATATGTACCTAATTATGTTACTTTTAAGTTTATCTTTGGCTCACTAGTTGACTGAAAATAAAGACTTTTAACTTTTTTATGTAGTTACTAGATACATTAAAAAGGAGCAATAGTGACACTAATCGTGGTGTACGTAGTAAAAAAAATAAAAAAAGTTTGGAAAGTGCTAACATCTTATTATAACTGGAAACAATTATCTTGTAAATTGCATTGTATTATGACTAAACTTAAAAAAATAACACAATCAAGTCGAGTTTGTAGCTTTTGGCATTGAGACACTAGGGGCCCGATTCGGATTTTGAAATAGACATCTATTAGATATCTTTTAGACATCACCAAGATACGATAACGATATGTTTAAGATCCAACCGGTCAAATTTGACATTTGCGCGATTCTGGAGATACTCTTGAACGATTTCCACAGGATGATTAGAGATCCAATTCACATCTAATAGATATCTTACTCTATCTAACGTATAAGTGACATTGGTTGCCCGAATTGCGCTGCAAAAGAGAACTAGTTGATATCTAAACTATAACATATCTAGAATGGATCTACATAGTACGTGTCGTAATAAAATGAGTTTTTCACTATGAAAAAGATATTTCTACTCGAGAACATTTAGTAACTAGGTACTTAAGTTTTCTTTGAAACAAATGTATGTCTAGGTACATTTTCGCTTTAGTGCTAAAGTTTTACGACAAAGTTCTGAAAGACAATTTAGAATTCGTAGGTAAATGACATTGATTTTTAAAGTAAGTTGTATTAGAACCACTTTGTTTCACAACTTCGTATCTTTTCTTTCAAAAACATAAACTGCACGAAATTAGGCGCTTATAGTGCAATAAATATTATATTAGGACAAGTAGGTAAAAAACAGTTAATTAAAATATTTCAGCTTTGACAATATAAATAACAAAATAGGTCGTTTTTTTAGAGATAAGTAGTGAGGCGTTTTATATAGGCGCCCTCGTAGTCTATGTTATTTAAATGTCTTATTTGACCCCTTTTTTTCGCTGGGCACTGCTCATCTCCGGTTTTGTGGTCGGATGATTTTTTGAAACGCATGCACGTAGCGCATTTGGAAGGTTCTGACAGTTTAGTGAATTCTTTGATGGTGTGTCCTGATAATCCGCGAGGTGGGCTGCGCTATAAGTAGGTGCTGGGGACGGCACAGTCGGGTCTGTATTCGTAAGTCTTCCTTCGGGAGGAGTCCTTAGAGTTCTAGCATGCGTCTTCCATGTTTACGTAATTATGTCCCAATTACACACTTGATTTGCAAAACGTGTAAAATTCACAGTTATTGAAAAGACAGTGCTGATGTTGGTGTGACACATTTAAGGTGGCAGTCCATTTCCAACGACAGCTGCATTGCATTACTGTTCATTTTACCTCGGAAATTAACAATGGCAGCGACGCGTTCAGTACCGGTAGTCCAGCTGGAGTTAGAAATGGAATGTTACCATTAAACAATTATTGTTATTGAAAATAAATTCAGAATTTTAAATGACACGACTGTCTATGACGGCGACCACGAATTGAAATCGAATAAAATTAAAAGAGATAATTTAAAAAATACGGATGCTTTTTTTGAATCTGTGATATCGAAACATTCATATTATAAAAAAATAGACCGAAAAATTCCTATATGTATTTCAATGTAATACAAAAAGAAATAAGTAAGTAAAAGTAACTTTAAAAATAATAACGCCTATAAATGTGGGGGTTCTCAGAACAAGTGGAAATCCGGTATCTGCCTATATTGTCTTTCAGGAAATGGGCGTGATTGTGTGCATAAATCAGTCCGTTTCACGGAAAAGTCACACGTTGCGTTGAATTTTTACGCTGTGCACCTCGCGGCGAGCGATCTCTCGGTCGATATCTTAGAATAGACTCAAAATGGGTCATCGCTCGACGACAACAGACGGCCGAAGCTCCGGATAAATTTATCGGACGACTCTCGTATGAACTAATAGATTGTTTTGTCGCGACTCGTTCATGCTCTTTTTTTTGGTGTTCATATCGAGTTATACATTGCAGGTCAAAATGGGTTTTAACTTTTTCGCTAAAGGAAAAAAGTCAAGAGTAAAAGCGATAGTTAGACATTTTTTATCGTTGGCGCTGAAACCCGACTGAACCGATCGAAACCGATTGAAATGGAGTTTAACTTTTGATATTAATTTAAATATATTTTTAGTTTTACATTTACATTGAAGCTTATAGATTGCGTGAGTATGATTAATTGATTATATTTAACTTTAGATTTAAAAACGCCAGGCCTTCTCTCACTGGTTAGCAGTGGGACGTACATATATTATAGGCCCAATTATTTTTGTTTAATAAATTTATTTTTTGCATTAGAATTCAGCAGCTTTATGTGTAGCTGTTATATTAAAACTACTGGAATGTCAACGTAATTTTGGTGCCAGCAGTTTGTCGTAATGTCATAACATACTAACTCACACACAGATCATAACACAAAGTCGATTTGTACCAAGGTCGCATACCTCAGATGTTGACAAAAGTTTCTTTCAGTAATTAATGTCATCGATGTCAAAATAAATAGAGTAGAGGTAATCCTGTTCAGCGTTTAGTAACTAAAGTTCATAAATCCAGCAACATAAAAACGATATTTGATTATGTTAAATAGGTACAAAAATTTACAAACTTATAACAAAATGTAAATAATTTACAGAACCTTCATTTTGATTTTCCCTTAATCCTTTCGACTGAACTAAACAATCGAAAATCGTAAGAGTCCATTATTTCGACGAATTGGCTGTCAATTCTGTGAAAGCATTGCCGTGTAGACCAAACAATAGGTATTTTTCCCCACACCAGCCGACCATTTCGATTTTACATTGTTGCCTCGATAATTAAGATAAATGATCGGAGTATGAACGATTTTATCGTACAATGGACAAATTTGACAAATCAATTTGAGCCTTTTGTTGATTGGCGTAAGGTGTAAATTGGTGCTGATTGAAATGTTGACGTTATCTGTTTTCATTAGTGGCCAGTATTAAAACTTACTTATGTTCTATTAGCAACTTTGTACGCTTTTGGCGTGGTGATGTGTTTTTAGGTGAGTATATCAATTATCGTTAGGTAAGTACATGTCTTTTTGGGCACAGTTCCTCAATGTTTTGACACCACAATACAGGTAATAATAGCATAAGCTCATTTTATTTTATGCCAATTCATAACCACTTCCTCATCATCATCGTCATCTCAGCCATAAGACGTCCACTGCTGAACATAGGCCTCCCACTTGGACCTCCATTCGTACCCGTTGGAAGCGACCCGATTCCAGCGTCCACCACTTCCTCATTTTATGATAATTATATAATGGATCAAAATGGAATAATCATTATTCATTACTATTCGCCTACGATTTATATAAATATGGTAATATGAATACCGAGGACTTATCATGTCAATTTGAATCCGATTATATCGATTTAGATTTTATTCTCAACATAACAAAAATGACTCTCACAAATAAAACAATATTCCACAATAATATTAAGCAAAGATTTTCTAAATAATATAAAACTCTAAACTTTAAAATATCTTTATACACAGCGAAAAGTATAAATTCTTAAAACAGCTTACTGAGCAACCGAACCAATTAACATTTTAAAGTTCCCCGTAAACTTACATCCCCGCAGTTTGGGAACATTTTGAATTATTAAATCTTCATTAGACACAGTATCTCAAACTTGGCATCGTAACTTGGCGCTAGTATTTTAATAAGCTGCGAATATTTACTGTGCAATTTTGAATATTGCGTCTGGATTATTTAAGTTAGATGGAAGATTTATTAGGTTGTACAGGTTGCTTTTAATTAAAAAGTTTAGGGTTACAAATGATAAATAAGTTTAAAGTGAAAGAAGTAAGATGACAACTCTTTTTTTTTCGTATTATTTCAAGGAACTGTCCTTGAAATAATACGTCGCCCGGGCTATTATTTTTAAATAAATTAAATACTTTTTGACATCATAAGTATTTATCAAAATTGGCTTATTAGTACAGTGATATTAAGTCTTCGTATGCCGGAGCGCGGATCCGCGTACGAGGAAAATATTAGAAAAAAATAATCACGGCACACGAGAGGTTAAGCTAAGTAGGTACTGTAGTATGGGCTCCAGTGAATTATAAATAATTACTATAATAAGAAGAAACATACATGCACACATATTCAACTGCTGAAACCACAATCCTTAATTTTGGTATTTCTATAGTTCAATAAACAGTAGTTGGTACAACATCTTTATTCGAGTTTGAAAATATGTATTTTTTCTTCTGCAGAAGACCTACACATAATCTGCAAACCTGCACATAATCTGATATTTTATGACTTATTTGTGTATGATTAATGCGACGTGATTAAATTAGCAAAATATACCTAAATCGATCTATATTCATACACTATAAATAAATACACCTCTCACTATCCTATCTCTAAGTATTACAAACACAATTGAAAGCATGGTCGTAAAAAAGTTCGGGCTTATATACAAACATGGCTGATCGTAGTTTCACAAAGCTATGATTAGGTACTAGACGATGTTTTTTTAATGTGTAACTATAGACACATATTTTATAGTAAAACTTACAAACTAAGGGGTTTGTAGATAGGTAGATAATATTATGAGACTTAAATTTAAAACAAAACAACACTGATGGGAGAAGCAATATCTCGCAGTAACCCTATCCGCTACCATTAGCAGGATGCTATTGCATACTGAGTTAAAAAGATAAAAATATATTCTTAAATACTACATCCAGAAAACACGCATAGTTCAGGAACGAACATTCGTAATAAACACATAAATAAAATAAATCCTTACCTTTGAAATACATATACTTAAATAATACTAACATTATAGTGTTATCGGTAACCGCGGGCGTTTAAAACAAAAGGGGAACGCACACTTGGCAACAGCGAGGGGAACTGGGGTTTATGGTACGATCATAAAATAGGGGCAAAGTGCAATGCAAATATTGGTGGTGGAAATTTGATGATTTTATTAAGAAAGATAAATTGAAGTTCATGCTATTTTGGAAAAAGGGTTGGTTGGATTAAATAAATTTTAGAAATTATATAATTATTTGTATATTGTGCAATAAACAAGAATTTTATGAAGACCTAAGTTTAATAAATGAACTCTATCTTTTGTGTATGTCACCCCTAGGTCAACTCCTAATACTTACAGGTGCAATGCACTTTTATACTGACTAACTAAACGATAGCCGACCGTCATAAGTAGAACTTATCCAAAAAGTTTACCTTCACCACTTAAGGGGCCCACTGATTAGCAGCCCGCCGGATGGTATCTGCCTGTCAGTTGTTCGGAACTGTCAACTTTTGGTTCTAACTGATAGGCCGATTCCGTCTGGCGGACTGTTACACTGAGAGAAAAATCCTTAGTAAACTAAACCAGGAATTAAAAAAAAGTTCTGTACTGGGGAAAAAAATGAAGTTTAGTAATAATTATAGACGTTTCACTATTTCTGTAAAGTTTATTTATTTCTACAAACAGCTCAGTAATTCTAAATCTAATTTCAACAAACAGATAATAGAAATTGCAAAAGTCAATTTGTTCCTATTAGTTGACTCTCCTTGTCCCCGGATTAAGTTTATTTTTGTAATTCTAAGTGTGTTTTTGCTATCCTTTTCTCTCAGTGTAATCTGTAGGCCCCTTTAGTCACCACTAGATCAAAAATGTTTATAAACTGAAGCTACCGCAAGCAAATAAACAGTGTTAAACGCATACGAATTACTGATCAAATCTTTATTTCCCTAATTATTCTCCAACTTCCGATCGACTTCCGACTTTAAAGCCCAGTCACGCTCGCGCGCTCGTTCCGAAGTTGTAACGTTTAAATTGAATGGTGCCTTGTATTGTAACGCATTCAGGGGTGGTTACAGCTTATTGCTTTCAGTATAGGCCCCCAGATTTCATTGAAAAGTTAGGCCTGCTAGAAATCTTGGCTGCCGAAGCTTTGTTTGGTTTAATACTTTCTTGTTTTTCGTAGTCGAAATAAAGTGGCAGTTTTTTCTGTAGTTCTACTCATACATAGTAGTTTCACGTCAGGATATGCTTCCAGAGTTAAGTAATTGTGTACTATACTGACTGAAACTATAGATAACTGTAGTGTTTTCTATTCCTCGAGATTCTATTTGAAGTCCAGACAGTAAAGACCTGAATAATATTGTTAGTCCTTCATTTTTTTTTTTCAATATCATTTTAATTCAAACATAACAGCTACTGTCGATAGAAATGAAATTACTTCAAGGTATCAGTTGGGTACCTATTCTTTAGGTACAACTAATAGACACTACATAGTCTAATCCGCCATATAATAAATCTTGACTGGCATTTGTACCTAACTTTCATATGTTCTTATTCTTTGTATTCTGTTCACAAAAACACCATTGGAACAGTGCGTGGCTTGGCAATGGTTTGGATTTCGACATAAGCCGATATTATTAATTTTCAACGTACAAAAATAGTTGATTTATGTAGTAAGTAAGTAAAAGGACAAAGAACTGTTTATAAAAGAGATAATTCCCATGAAGTCGTCTAGCAGCTGCTAGAACTTTTATTAAGGTTAGGTTAGTAAACCTTTGTTCATTCAACTTACGCTGATAATATCACCTACAACCGTAGCACATGCAACCGTCCGTTGACCTGCAGAAGTGAATGAAACTCAAACAATGTTGCTTTTACGGCGAAAATGCAAATTTTTTCAGCATTTACTTGTTTGATATTACTTTAACCCTACCGTTTTCCATTAGCGTAAGCTGTTCACGTATAAACACATAGTTCAGAAAGGGTGAATAGGATTAAAAAACCCCGTGCCGTGACGTCAGCAGTTTACGGAAATATTGGAAAAATATTGCCGCGGAACAGAACAAGCTTAAGCGCCTCACCGTTGAAAAGGGATATTATCTAACCCCTTTTTATTAGCTTTATAACGAAAGGGGTTATAAATACCTACAAAGAGTGGATAGTGCATAATAAAATAAATAAAATATATTTTATTCTGTAAACGTATCGTGTGCAAAAAGGGACCATAGGCCATTCTGCGGCCATGACCACATGGTGCTTGGGCCCTGTTCCGCTGGCGGCAGCAGCCTTGGTTAGGTTATGTAACTTGTGTATGTGATTATAATTATGTTTTCTTTGTATACTTTGATATTCAAATTATAAAGGATCTAACTTAAGAAGTTACTTACATAGTAACAGTTATTAATATTTTTATACACAAGTAAGTATTTGCATTACAAAATTTGCATCTGCACAAAACGTCGTATCTATTGATTTTAGATCATCGTTAAATCCTGTCGCAATTAGGTCCTTTTTTCTCTCAGAACAACACATATTCACTTGCGCTTTTATGGTACCGGGTCCCGTGGTCCAGGGATGACCCTTTGGGGCGTCTCGTGATATTTATTGCCCTTATGTTGAGTGCCTCGGTTTTTTGGAATGAAGGTTTCAGGTGTCTATGTTTTATGTTAAATTTACCGGACCAAATTTGGAAATCTAAATGATTATGAAATTATCTGTGTCGGACCGTTTTGATTTTTTGGCTAATTGATATCAGTTTTGAATACCACGCCTCTCATTGCGGCATAGTCAATTAGGCCATTGTGGTCATTTTTGAAGGGTTCTAGCGCCTTAAAAGACAAAAATATCAAAAGAAGCAAAACGGTCCGACACAGATATTGACGATATTAATCTGTGTTGAAAAAATCATTGCTCTAGCTTCAACAACCACGGAGGAAAACTTGGAGTACGTTTGTATGGAGGAATGACCACTCCTGGTTGGCTCTTAAGAATACGCCATACTTCTAGGGACTAGTATGGCTTTGTTTTTATTTACTTACTTATTTGATTTTAGAAAAATCACAGTAAAAATCTGCTAGTATATTTTTTATTTGTAGTTTTCAAACAAACTTCTAGTAGCTTCTTCCCGCGACTTATTTTGCGTAGAATGTGTGAATTGCGTGAATGTGATAAGAACTAACCTACGAGTACGTGTAAGTTAGTATGGTAGTATATGTACTGCCGAAGCAAGTACAAAACGAGTAAGTTCTTCCTCAGGACTCAATACTATCTCCATTCCAAATTTCATCTAAACACATGTAACAGGCAAAGTTACTTTTGCATTTTTAAAATAAATATAGGTATAGTAGGAAAATACATAGCAAACAAATGTTTACGTCATCTCATCAATCATATTATATACTCTAACCAGTGTATAATGCTCTAGAAAGCTCAATTTGTCTTCGGAATCCATACGGCTCAGGAACTATGTCACCTCGGGCATTGAACTTATCTATTTTAGGATGATATATTCGAATCACAAACGTTGTATCGTTATTAACAAAAAAATTGACGTGTAATTAAGTGTTAATAAATTTGTATTTTATATGTCAAGAAAACCTAGAAAAAAACGGAACACGCGTTTAGCTATAATTGAAAATGTCATTGCGAACAGAGTCCCTCCCCCCCCCCCCTAGAGGTGTTATTGATGTATATTGATAACGCGGTAGGTAAAAAAATACTATGAAATATTTGGACATGCTAGTAGGTACATTAACTACATCTTCTATAACTCGGTGAACTTAAATATCAACCAAGCTAATTTAAACAATTTTTACGTCTTATTCTTTACGAAAACGGGATTTACTCGAGTTTTTAAAACCTAACGCTTTTTAGGCTATAACAGCGCCTGTAATGTTGTTTACCCCTACTCGTGTTGCTGTTTTTCTGTGCTATTTCATCATCATCATCATCATCATCATCATCATCATCATCATCATCATCATCATCATCATCATCACCATCATCATCATCATCATCATCATAATCATCATCATCATCATCATCATCATCATCATCTCAGCCATAAGACGTCCCCGGTGTTATTTATTCAACCAATAAAATGTATTTTTGGATTGTCTGTATTAGGCTTTAGGCTTATTGTGAAATAGACTAACCCCCTTATTCATAAACGTTTACTAAAGTTGACAAGCCGATAATAATCGTTTGTCTCTTTCCATTATACCAATACGTCGGAAGGGGAAAAACATTATTACCGGCTTGTTAACTTTAGTAAACGTTTATGAATACCCTTAAGTATTCAATTTTAAGACAATTTTTCTAAATATTATCAGGTCATTTATAAAAGTGCACTTTGCACTACCTATCATAAAATAAATTCCATTATAAACTCTAAGTACCTACCATAAATACTAAACCTGACGAATTTCAGAAATAAGTATGTATGGCTGCTAAAATCATGACAGTAAAAACTAACCCAATAAAAAAAATATTTTTTTCCACCCTAAATACCCAAAAAGGAAACTAACAATTGCAGAAAAGACTGCGTAATAGCATGCCGTACAGTACTGGCCAATTAAACAATTCTGTATCGACGTTTAGTAACAAATTGGTCTATTACGAAGTAATCGACAAACTATTATAAAGTTGGACATTCCGTATCACGGATAAAATGTAGAATTATCGACCTTATGGTAAGCGCGTTTTAACTCAATTTCCCTTTAAAATGTCATGCATTAGATACCGCTCCATACAATTCCACATTATTGCGAGTAGGTGTGGCACTGTGGCTGTAATTGGTCTGATTACCGTCATACTAAATCTCACATTAATACTTAAAATTTAAATGATTAAATAGGTATGCGCGCGTAAAAAATGTTGTTATTAAAATAAAATCAATGACCTGGGGGGTGCATCAATCAGCAATATGATGGTCAAGGTCATATCGAAAACCAAACAATATTTTTTAAATCAGAATGGCCCTCGGGTATCAGTATAATTAATGGCTCCTCTAAACGATGGGCCAGCGCCGGCCATTCCAAGGGACGCATTTATATATTGCTATCTCATTCTACCGCATGGCTGCGTCCCTTGGAGTGGCCGGCGCTGGCCCATCGTGTAGATTAGCCATTACAATGTCATTGGGTTTTCACTTCTGCCGGCACTCCCGGAGTGCAACCCGTTGTTTTATTTATGTGTGTTTTTTTTCATGAGTCTTTCTATTCCATCTATTTGTAAAAACTTATCTCAGTTATCTGTACTACGACAATGTCCGCCGAAGTCCTTAAGGATTTACAGTAAGGTTCATTCTTGTCTGGCTCAGTCGCAGAATCAGTGGATCTCCATGGCTCGCTTTAAGTAGTTTTCATTGTAAGTTCTTGGAGAGATTTTATTTGTAGAGAACCTGTCATTAGATTAAATTATCTTTTCACATCAGGATTGAATGTACATACAAATCCTTCTTAAGTTTTATTTGTTTTAAATGGAAATTTGTTCTAATGTTTGTTAGGTAAAGTTCTCATAAGTACACAAAATGTAGAGGAAAAAGTTTTTCCAGTTTTCCGTCCTTTTGTGCACTTGTTAAATAGCACCTTTTAGCTTTATATTTGCCTGGAATAATAAAATTGTTATTCACTATAACGGGACTTAAGCGGTTATTAAATTCACTTGAAATTTAGCTCCAACATTCTATAACGACATTGTTCTTGTGGTTTCGGAGAAAGACAAACAAATCAAAATTTTAATGGGAACAAGTAATGTAAAATATCAACATGAAAATACGCTAGCTTTATCTTTATTTAGGAAGATCATATTCTTGTGTCTGCTTTGAGACTCATATGAATATTCAAACTTCACAGTGAATTTCCACTTTAACAAGCATGTTCCATTGTTTCAGGTACAACCGTCATAATGTTGTGACAATGAACACGGATTAGTGTTGTGCGCGTGTCGATATCCGTGTCGATAAAATGGCCCGGTGGGTCCTGTTGTTGGTGCTGCCCGCGCTCGCGGCGGCACTGCAGCCGACCGACAGTGACACGTGTAACCCGGACAAGATGACCGTGTACCGGATGGTGCTGCACACGTACTGGACGAGGGAAAAGTTTCCGAAACATTATCCGGATTGGCGGCCGCCGGCGCAGTGGTCGAGGGTTTATGGTGAGTACAGTTCCTTCGCTCAATTTCGTGCCTAACCTAGCCATACCCCATAGAGGTAATTGAAAGAAACGTTATCTGCAATTGGCTATACTTTGTTACAAGGCACTATATCTCGCGGTAGATAATAGATTACTGTTTTTTTCTGTTCATAGAATAATGTTTTCACAAAGTAATAGGTAATTAAGTAGGTATATACCTATTACAATTATCCCAGCTCTAATTTTACAAAATAATAAACATAAGTGTAATGTACCTACATATATGTGAATAATCTGAACATACCCATGCTTTAAGCTTAGGTATACCCATTGGAGATGCACAATACTTTCAAAATAGGCTGGACTAATATATGTAGTTGTAATAATTTCATTTTGAGCGAAGTATTTTTTTTATTCATAAATACAATTAGTATTTTACGTAATTAAATTAAAAAAGCCTTGAATAATGGTGTTATCTTAACTATTGATTACAAATAGAAATTTTCTAAAGAAGAACAGAATTTAATTAGAAAAACTAAAAAGAATAACCATTTACGCTAATTCAATTACTACGCATCTTAAACTGCTCATTTTATAAAGATAAAATAATAAATAAAGGTAAAAAATATCATAATTGCAAATTATCCATTCATTCGCAGATTTGCGATGTTCAAAGTTTGGAGTTGATGCATAAATTTTCTCAATTGTGTGAATTCGGCCGAAATAACTAACAACGAATGAAATTTATTGCCCAAATTTACATTCTTAAAAGCTTCATGTTGCTTCTGTTACTTGTTTGGAACAAATTTAATTTATTCTTCAAGTTTTTTGATATATATTTTATAACGATTATTAATATGTTTTACCTGACTGCGACACTTGCTTACATTAGATATTTGTCAGTTGATAATTATTAAATAATGCAATATAAATGTCCATTACCATTTATATTTTTTCTACGGCTAGTGTTGTAACGTCTTAGTCCCCTCCCCCCTCCCTCATTTTGTATTTCATAATACTTAATCAAAATCCCATAAATACAAGTTTATGTAGTACCCAGATCTGTAAAGGATTAATTATATATAAGTAATGCTTATAATATACATATTATATTTGTTATTCAGTTATCAAACTGCGAGTGCTACAAGTTTCCACTCTATGGCAGCAACTTAGTTTTAGCGACAACTATTGTAGGTACACGTATATGTACCTAATTTCATTAAATCCTTTGAACTAACAATTACAATTTTCAATTATACAAAAATATCCTTCATTCATTAACATTTATAAAAATATTGCGTCCGATTTGATATTCCTTGCAGAGTTATTCCGAGAAGCTTCTGAATAAACAATAGGATATGATTCAATGCCGATGCCGCTATGATCCATTTTGCAGCGACCAGAGCGGCTCGTCCTGATTTACTGCGTACAAAATGCATTCAGTTTCAATTACGAGAGAGACTAATATATCTTGTGGACACTCCTTTGTAGTTTCCATTTGGGTGCTTCAATTATGTTTTTTTTTTGCTTATTTGTCACACTCAGATAGTAATTATATCTTTTTTACGGATTAAATCAGTTATAACAAACGCAAATGTTACTTAAATAAGAAATGTATTACATTATTATCAATAAATGTTTGCATTTTTGATACAACCGTTACTAGTTGATTTTCCATACTTACGCAATAATTCAATGTTTTGTTTCCACAATAGTGTTATATATTTAGGTGTAGGGCCATTCCATAAAACGTAAAGTAGTTTAGACACTTGTAAACATCAAAACTCCTTTGTGCTGCAATATCGTAAAAAGTTTGTTGCACAACTATAAAAAAACACTCGTAAAAATGAAGCGGCGTCGTACTATTATCTAATCTTTTGATCTATCATTGTTATTGTAAAATACGTGGCCGCATACTTAACCAATCGTAGTAAAAATAACCGCGAAGCCCATTATACAGTTTAAGATAAACCAATACAAATACGCTCCATTCATAAATAACTTCAAAGCTACAAAAATCTCAGAATAGACGATTAATTTCCACACGCTGCCTTAGTCGTTCGGTTTGGCGCCGTGCCAGCGGCAGGCGTTAAAATAGCTTCACTTATCGATAGTGACAGGAAATACGGCACTGTCACAACACTATTATATGACGGGAAGCGTTGTGAAGGGATGCACATGGAGACAAAACTATCGCCATTGCCGGAAGCCTTTGAGACAGCTCTATTAGGTTACACGGGGCAATTTCAAGTTTCGGAGTAGGAGGACAGATTTGGTTCTGTAGAATTAGGCTAGGATGACCATGAACTACTGTATCTGCAAGATAGATTTACCTACATTAATTAAAACTTTATATTAAACTATACAGACACAAAACGAATGAGAAATAATGTTGTGAGCGTCTTAGATTCCATTTCCAACTGCAGCTGCAATACTGTTCATTTTACTATGGAAACGCGTCGCTGTCATTGTCAATTTCCATAAAATATGAACAGTATTGCAGCTGCAGTTGGAAATGGAATGTCACTCTTACTCGTAGATACACACTTACGTATCTAGTTTGTAAATTGCAACTCTGTTAAAGCAGACAATAAATTAATAATATAAGTGAACTTGCTTACAGAAGTACTTGTTTACACTATTACGCATATTAGAAACTAAAATGTAGGTACGAAATCTAAAATGTTTACAGTCGACTGCCAGCCTTAAATAGAAAAACTTACTCCTATTACTAGAAATACAAAAGCTAAATATTACAAGAATTATAAATCTTGGTACTTATTTTAATAAATGTTATATTTGTTCTGAGACCCTACATAATTTATCGCTAAACTTATCACTGATTTTCTCTTAATATTCCAAACTCTCTGCAAAAGCGTAGCTAATAAAATTAAATGTAAAAGGTAGGTAAATCACTAAATGATCTTTTAGTCGAAAATCCCATAAAATCGAATGAAAGCTTTGAAGTTGCGAAATCTGTTTAACTCTGAGATTTTCCCGGGTCGCTTTGAGGCCAAAATTATTATGTATTTTATTAAATAACTACGCTTCGGATTGAGTACCGTCGTAACTTTGTACCTAATTAGTGGATTAATCCCTGCGCAGTACCAAGTGCGTTATACGGAACTTCTAATGAAATACGCTCAAAATAGGGCTTATGCCAAAGAAATAAGGTTTTTAAACGCTGGCAAAAAATACATTTTCCAAGATAACCTAATTATGAACTCTGCTTTACGCTACTCGACAAGTAGGTGAATAGGTGGTTAAAAATAAGACCGTGTAATTATGAGTATTATGACTGTGGAATATATTTATTTTCTGTGCGGTTAACGGCTTGAAACTCGTGTTATTGTTTTTGTGCTATTATTGTACGTGCGATCTGCTGTGGAAGTTGTCATTGAACTAAAATTTTGTACTTTGAAAATCATTTTGTTTTTATTCGACACCGTTTCATCGTACACAGAGAATCTCTATTAAATTTTTAAGTCATAAACCCTATAGGGGGGGGGGCAGTGGTTTAGCTTGGGTCAGCACTCGTTTACGTTTTATGTTTTGGTATCAAAAGTAGCGGAACAGACTACGCGTCAAAAGTATACTCTATATTCTTTAGCTGCTAAACAAGCAGAGATATGTATGTACAAAAAATAAACTGTAGCATACGAGAGTAATTTAAGAAGTTAGATACTTTTGGAGCGTTTTGATTTGCTACTATTGATTGATGATGACTGAACAATGTGTTAGAAATTTTCTATATACTGTTTGTAAAGGACCAATAATGTTAATAATGTGGGTTTTACGGTAACAGAGCTCAAGTAAAATAGAGTTGAGTCTGAACGCGTTTGACGAATGTACACAGAACGGTGTGCAAAATAATCTACAGTATGGCCCTCCAGAAGGTGGAAAGGGCAGATACAAAATTGGAAGCATTTTTAGTAGCTTGCAGAATCGTCAGTTTGTATCAGGACCTTTACTCGTAGGTATGTATATGGATTCTAATATAACGTACCTATCATAATTACTGTTCCAAACAAAATAAAAACTAACATCAGTATCTCACTATCACAGTCTAAAAACAAGTACTTTCTAGATTACTAAATAAATTAACGTCCCAAACCCAAGTTTTTCCAACGGAAAAAGTAAATTAGGGGAGTGTAAGGAAAAACACGACCATTAGTTTAAGGTAGCCCGTCCTAATTACTGCTGATATACTGGGGACATGTCCTTGGTATAGGTATACAAGGGTATGCCCCGCCATCCCTGGCGTGTAGTGGAGTTAAATAGACCCCTTGTAGTGCGCGAAGGCTTGTCTTAATTAAAATTGCGACGAACTTGTATTACACTGTGTTGTCTTACGAAATTAGATCATTTTCACGGGGTTGATGAATTTACGAGTACATGATTGAAACCCTTACTACTACTGTAGGTACCTACTGTTTTACTGGACTTATACTGTTATCTGATGTTTTTAATATTAATATAATTATGTTTTAGTAGATTAGTAGTCTATTCGACATGAAATTATGAGAGAATAGTAGGTACTTCTATGACATATAAAAAAAACTCTTAAGTAAATGTTGTTAAAAACTAAACATACATTTCAATTGATGAGTAAACTAAATATAACACCTGTTATAAGTTCCTAGAAAACCACAATATGGCAATGAATTAATACATCTTCCACAAAATATTGGTTAACATTTACGAAATATTCGAAATTCAATATAGTTTAATTTTACACGGAAAACAGGCGTATCTATAATAAGAAAACGTCTAATAATAACGAGAATTATTTATAAGTAATTTGGAAATGTAACCCCATTTATAATCTAAATAATTTCAACTTAAAGGGGCCCACTGATTAACAGTCCGCCGGACGGAATCGGCCTGTCAGTTAGAACAAAAAGTTGACAGTTCCGAACAACTGACAGGCCGATACCGGCTGGCGGACTGTTAATGAGTGGGCCCCTTAATACTTAATTAGGTAGGTACCTATCCTGTATTACATTTGAAAGGGGATTCTGTTTACTGAAATAAAATATATCATAATATTACCAGCTACATTCTTAGATATGTTTACCTACACTGTATATAATAAATAAAACATGTTGGTGTTTCAAATAAATATTTAACTTCTGTTCCATTTATTCTTGTTACTTAGAGTAAATACATAATTAATTTATATTACAAAACGTGCAATACATTAAAACTTTTAAATTGGTGTACTTGTATACGGCTCGCGTATATAACTAATCTATTTTCTGCTAAAACGCAATTTTCCACCCTGTAAAAACAACCAAGGGCCGAAAGTAAATAAAGGTCTGCCTTGTTTGTCGGCCTATTTAACATGGCCAGACAAACACTTTGATGGCTTAAGTGGCTTTAATGGATGCAAATGAAACAATGAATTATTTATTGGTCCAATAATTATAGGTAGGTTATTAATTTTGTATCGCTAGTTTTATGAGTGACATAACATTTATATGAATAAATAATATATGCAGGTTTGGATTGATTTTATGTCAGTCAGTCAGGATTTTTACGTTTATATTATGTAGATAAAATAAGTAGGTAAGTCATTTCAAGAAATTATTATAACACAGTTCGTTTATTAGGCCAAGGATGACACATTTCACCGAAAAGAAATACAAAAACAGCACAATGAGGTTACCAGTTCCGCAAGAAAACTTTAGTATTTTGGGAGCACCGAAAAAAAATTCACTCTGGAAACAATCGTTCTGTAGGTAAAAAATTACAAAATAAAGATTTGACAGTACGTATTACATTACTATATATTATCATATCGCAAATAATTTTATTCTATTTAGAACCACGTGATTACACATTAACACTCTTTACATATAGGTAATACGTAAGTAGGTATAATTAGGTACTATATTATATATCAAGTACTTACATACCTACACCTACCTACATAAATTCAACGACAAATGATCATTTTAAAACATTCCATGGAACTACAATCAATGGGCAGAATGATAAATTCAAAATAAAACACATATTTTGTAAAACACTACAGTCACCAGAATAACAGATATATTTATAAAATTCCTTTGTAAAGAATCACTCAATGGGAATGAAATTCAAATTAATTAAAGTCCCCAAATCCCAATTACCAAGAATTAATTTCCTCTTAAAGCCCGCTTCATTGCACCTGTCACTGCGCACGAATAAATTATTCAAACAAGTCTTGCAACTCGTTGTAAAACAGCGCAAGTCCCCGAAGTGTGAAGTGGCGTGTGTCGTTCTAGTTTAATTCGCGTATTGTTTATCCGAAGTGCGCGTGCGACTGCCAATTGGCAGCGGACTGGGTTCACTAGCCGTTGATTCATCGTTACGTAAACATAGTATTAATATCTTCAACTAGGATTCCCTTAGGTATTGTGACTAATATTGTCGTACGTTCGGCTTCATAAGTTTGTATGTAAATCAGACATATTATACACATGTATGTTTGTATTTGGCATGACACAAACGGTGTAAAGGATTTAGCGAGTATCAGCATTGACTTATTCGAGTATATTCCTTCGATTTAAATTCTTCATAATTGTTGAGAGTGATATGTTTCAATTTATTTATATTTTCTTTTCTTGGCTTAGGACCACTTGCGCGTTCCATGGTTAGCCAACTAACTCGGAGTTAACCGTTTATACAGGATTAAACTATAGTGTAAGTCCGATACTTGTAACTCCAAGTTCGATGGCTAGCCCTGGAATGTGCAAGTGAACTTAATAATCTTTGCTGTAACGTTAAGATATCATGCAATTACCTTAGATAAACTTTCATAATACAAAAATACTGATAAAACCTGCATAAAGGCTGTAATTAAAGCGTAACCGAGACAGAGCCCCTGATAATACAGGTAAGAGAGATTTTTATAGCGCTGGGAAAAATTTAATTAAACCACGGTAAACTATAAAAAAAACAAGAGAGCGGCAAATCCCAACGCAATTTAGCTTTACTTTTATATTCATACGTCCATTTTGGCAAGTTCAGTTTTCATAAAGTTAGTATAGAGTTAAATCAAGAAAAGTCTGCAACTACGATTTTGATTTGATTTTTATTTCGTGGAAGTTTAATGTTGAAAAATAACACTTGCACTGCGTGTGCTATCAAAATCGTTGTAGACTTGTCTTGGTCTAACTGTAGTATTTTTATAACATCATCCCGAGGATGGTAGCCGGACGCCTCGACTGTCTTATATTAAGACATTGGGTCAGTATTGTAATGAGCAGTGTAAAATAATGAGTTAAAACCTCATTTTGTTACATCTTTAATAACATTTAGTTTATAGGGTTTCGAGTTTAAATGATACTAACAAGACATGGATTAAATAAAAAATCTCAATCAATATTTTTCAAAATAATATCAAAATAATATTATGCATACAATGCATAGTAGGTACAGTCAGCAGCAGAAGTTGCTAAGCGGGCCAGGTGTTCAAAATGATCTTGACGCGACTTTATTGTTAAGAGAATAAGAGCGTGTCAAGGTAATTTTGAACACCGCGCCCGCTTAGTAATTTCCTGCTACTGACTGTACCTAGTTGTCGGAACTGGTTGAACGCTTTATTTATAGTTTAAATCAAACTTCTAGAACTGAACCCTAAACCGAATAGTACGTACTTACCCACAGCTCAGCGGATAGTCGTGGACCGATTGCGCAGCGTAAAGTTTTTATTGCTTTTTCATTCCGTCTTTGCATCTCAAAAGAGATCCAATAGGGAAAGTACTTTCAGAAATCACATTTTACTGTGCAGTGGTTGGTGATTTCTATTTACGTATTTGAGTGCATCCTTACTTTTAACTAGGTATCCAAAAATCTTTCATCAATGTTGATTGGTTTACAGGGGGCCGATTTTTGAATTTCGATCGCTCGATTTCGTCACTCGAAAATCGGTGGAAAACGGCGAAATGCAAATTTTTGAAATACGAGCGAATCGAAATTTGGAATCCATTGGTATTGACCACTCGATTTCAATTCTATTAGTATAATTTAAATGTCTAGTAGTGGAGATATTATTTAACGAAATACACGAAATCGAGTGGTCGAAATTAAAAAACCGGTCCCCAGTTACGGCTGGCTTTGATATTTTTGTGTATGTTAGAGGAAGATTGGAAGTAAATACATTTTTTTCTATGCCCAATGGATTAGATTATACACTCATTTCAAACATCTAGCACGGTCCGGTCTAGCGTGAGTTATCCTTTATTGAAATAATGAAACCAGGGGCCTCATTGAAATATTCCCGTGACTTTTTGTTCCCATGCTGTCATACCGATACATACGATACGATTTTGTATGAATTAACTCTATATACTATTATTTGTTTTTCTTTTGTTACAGGCGTTTCCCACGACCGATCGTACGTGTTGTTCCGCCTAGGCCGTCGGGTTTCGTCCCCAGTCCGGCAATTCGCGGAAACCGGGCGAGCTGACGCGCTCGGTTCAGCGCCGGGCACTATGGATGTGTTCGGCGCGCCCGCCGTGATGCAGGGCGCGGGCCGGACGGAGGCTGAATTCTTTGTTGATGGGAACCACTCAAGGGTAAGTGACGTCAATCAACCGAATTCATCAACTTGTCTTGTCTTGTATGTAGACCAAAGGTCTAGTCTGGCGCACAGAAGAAGCTCTTGGCTCGGCGCTTACCACTATTTAGGAACGTATAATCACCGCGGCGGCTGAGAGACTATGTAGTTTTCTTAGTCAATGTCAACCTTTGTAAAGGTACCTACTTAGGTACTAAACTATTTTGAGTAATTTCTGGCGACATCGCCGAATGCAACGTTTATCAAAGGGTCGTAGTAGATATTGCTAAAGTAATTACAGTATTTTACCTAATGCTTTCTTACTTCAAATATACCTAAGCCATTTGGGAATTTCGTAATTGCCCTCGTTTCGAAATTACTCAAATTCTTCAGTTATTACAACATATTAATTCAGTTTGTCTACCTGTATAAATACTAAATACTATATGCAGGATCATTGTCTTGTAAGAAACAAAGCATTCACGGAGTCATTAAAAGTAGCTTATATAATACAGACTACCTACTCGTACATACATTTCACAATACAATCTGAATCCGTTAACAAGCATCCCCAAAATACAGAACAATAAAACGAAACTTTTGCTCGCCAATAACTCCCCAATTTAACCAACGTTGGTACTTATAGCACAAAGCCTTCCACAATGCCTGGAAATATCATATTTCACCACTAATTAAAGCCCTGGGGAGCAAACAACAATTACGATACGTCAAACTGTTGTTGTCGAGTAAAAAAGTATCGATTCAAATTTGTAAAAGGGGGAGGTTTTATTATGATGAGAATATTATAAGCAGTATTATGACTCTGAAGAAAAGGAAAACCCTGACTAATTCGGGAACAGGACGCTACCTTTCGTATGCCTTGTAGTTTGTAGTACACGTCCCAAAGAATTTGGACAAAAATTTTACAATTCAAGGTAATTAGTTTAGTAGCAAATTTTTAACAATGACATTCAAAGGGATTAACCGGAAAGTCAATAAATTATTAATATCTGTTGTATGGAATTTCCAAGCTGTTTCGTTTGTCCCGGATATAATATATGTACTTACTTTGTCTATTTTAACCCACGTGACTTTACACATTTTCCGGTATCGTAACTGAAAAAGCTTACGAAACGGTGCGTGAATAAAATGAAGTTAAACATTTCTATAACCTACATACTTAATTCGGGAAAGTAAAGGTACTGTTTCTTAAATAATTGTGGTTTTATCGCGTTCGCATCGCGTTTGTTTTATCTGTCCAATTCGGTTCGTTTACAATTAACGACAATAGCGATGGCGGGAAATGTTATGTGTTTAAATTGAACATTAAACTTACTTGAATGCTCTTGAACGTTTACGGTTGTGTGACTCATCACATATTTATGTAGTACTTAATTGAACGCAATTGTTTTTTGTATGGGAAGTGAACCACCTTAATATATGTACTTACGTTCTTTTTCGGCTTTCTAGGGTGGTCGAGTTTGGGCTTCATACTTGTGCCGATCGAAATGTTCATTGCCTACATAATAATAATTAAGTACATATTAATATTGAATGGTAAACAAAATGATACAAAAATACCTATCAATATTTACTCATCTTGTTTTATCATTACCGTTCTTTCAACTTCATCGCGTATAAGGACCCCAACTAGCAAATCTATGTGCTATAAAAGTTGAGAGCACGTTTTTATTTTCGCTTTTTGGTGCTATAAACGGTGTAAAAACAGTCGAATAAAAGTCCTGTAAGCGTTTACTCAACGCGAAAAGGCGCACTTATACAGACTAAAAGTGTTATAAAAATAGAGTAAGCGCTGTATAAGAAGCAAATCGATGCTGTAAGAGTTGAGTAAAAGTTGATATAAAGCGCTTCTAGTGTTTTAATAGCAACGATAGTGCTTTTATTCGATTATTTGTTCTATAAACATTATCAATTTGCTATTACTCAGTGAAAGTGTTCTATAAAAGCAGCCGCACTGCTTTTTCTCAGCAAAAATGTTTCGTAAAAGTAGCCGAATTGCTTTTACTCGGCATTTTGAATGTGTAAGAGTGCAGTAAATGCTTTTATTCAACAAATATGTGCTAAAAACGATCTCAGGTAAGCGATTATATTTCAATTATTTGATTAAGTTTGAGGCCTAATCGTCTTCACGTATCTAATAAAACAAAAAGGTACTTAAGTATTTTTTTACTGCTGTCATCCATGACATTTATTTTTACCGTGATTGTGTACATAAGTTTTTACTGTCTGTAAGTACACGTAATACAGTAAAACCTAGCGCGAAAAATACTTTATTGATAAAACCAAAGGCACTGGTTCATATATATTCATGGGCCGCCTATTTTCTTAAATTTCAATAAAAAAATATTAATTAAAATAAGTAAAAATTTGCTTACACGATCTAGTTTCTGTTATATCTCATTAATTCGACTATAAGTCGAGTAACTGCGTTTACTGCTACACTTATAGCACATGTTGTCGCCATGTTTATGGATTTATAGTCCGGTGGCCGACTGCATGAAACCCTACCTGATAAAAAAATAGAATAATCCTACTCTGTGGGGGTAGCTGACTTTTAGCAGCTTCAACTGCTCTTGGTCGGCCGTGGCTTAACTTGGCAAATTTTGCGCAAATGGCAAAAAAGTGGTACAAATATTCATCAAAAAAACAAAAGTGGTCAGCTACATCCTGTGTTGGCAGGTTCCTGTGTCCGACCGAATTTGTGGTACCACGTGAGCTACAATTTACTTCATCGAAAAATAGAATGTCACTTGTAGGATTGCTGCCATTCACATTTATTTTAATGCGGACGGACTGCAAAAGCTATCAGGCTAAGGTGAGGCCGACCAAGACATACGTCAACAAATTTAATGTAGGTATTACAATCAGTTTTTTTCATTCTATTTTTCGATGAGGTAAATTGTAGTTGTCACGTGGTACCACAAATTCGGTCGAACACAGGAACCTGCCAACACAGGATGTAGCTGACCACTTTTGTTTTGCTGTCCTCAAAGGCAGCTATCCTACCCTGCAAGTTTCATTCTATTATACGATGGGGTTTTTTTTTTGATGAATTTTTGTGCCACTATTTTGCCATTTACGCAAAATTTGCGAAATTAAGCCGCGGCCGACCAAGAGCAGTTGATGCTACTAAAAGTCAGCTACCCCTACAGAGTAGGATTTTCTGTTTTTTTATCAGGTAGGGTTTCATGCAGTTGGCCACCGGACTATATTGAAACGTACAACATGGCTGACTTGTGCTGTTAATGTAGTTCAAAACTCTTTAAAAGTACTCTAAGCTGAATACAATTTGAATAAAACCTGTAAATACACTTCAGCTCCTATAACAGCGGTTTGAGCCCCATTACCCGAATTATGATATAAGCGCGCTGTTACAGCAGCATTGTTGCCAAATGGTTATTGGATTGCTTTTAATAGGCTTTTATAGCAACAGAGAAGAGAGTTGAGTAACAGTTGTATTAAAGCGCCTTATTCAGACAATTAGCTATTCTATAGCTGTTATATGATTTTAATAGAACAATTATGCTGAATAAAAGAGATTTAGTAGCGCTAATTCAGCATATATTAAAAGGTGGAATAAAAGTGCTAAAAGATAGTGCTATAAACGTTTATACGACATGATTATAGCACTAATTAGCGAAAATTGCTAAATAGTCGAGTTAACCGCTGTTATACGATATATTGGTGTTTCAACAACCGTAACTCGGCTGTTATACGATTACAGGCTGAGTAAATCAATTCTTATACGACTATTTTGCTAGTTGGGACTGTATCGTTTATTATAAATACAAATAAAACCTGGTCTAACTGTTGACGTGTGTATTATTTTGTATTACTATGTTCTTAAGGTATACTCTGGGGGTATTTTTAAGCCATATCTGATGTAAGAAGGTTTTACATTTATTTTATTTTAGGGACTTTATGATGATTTTAATACCGTCTAGCAAGTGTAATTTGGACAAGCCTATCGAGCTTAATTTGAGACTATTTCACCGATTCCTTGGTACGATTTAAAGAAACAAAACGTTAATATGCTGCCAAAATATGCCATCTAAGTGTCCTTTTCATGATTGCTCAATTGAACATCCACAGAATAAATGTGGTGAATTTTTATCTTTACATGAAAACGACTTTTTATGCAATATTTTGGATTCCCGTCAATTTCTGACGCCAGCGAAATGAGGGAAACAGCTAAAAGAATCTACCGAAATCCAAAGCCTAACGGACATTCATGGCGTTGAACCATGGCTAGAACGGGTCGATAGAAACGCTCCATGATGGTTATATTGTATACCAAAGTCGGGGTTGTCGTAAGTAACATGCCATATTCTCTAAAAGGCCACCAAACACAGATCCAAAACTTTTTTTCCAACTAAAAGAAATGATTAGACTATGCCCAGATGTTTCGCTTTACGAATCATATATAATTGCTGTTTACATAGTACGATTTTTTTTGAGTAATATCTCGTCTTGTTCGCAAACCGTAAATTTTCTTGTAGTATTTGTCCAAAATCGTTGTAGTTACTCGGGAGGATTGGGTAAATATTGTCCAAACCATATGCTTTACGTGATCTCCCAGGACGAAATGTTACTTATTATTAAAGCACTAATTAAACTATATGTGTAATTTTTTAATAAAAATATAATACCAGAAAAAACGGCTAAGTAAAGTTGTATTTATAATAAACGATACAGTCCTTATCCATAGGTATCTACCAGAGCGAAACGAACTAGATGTGATTACCAATAACTAACGGTAGCTGCAGCCTACCGAGATTGATTTATCCGTATCAGAAAATACACTTATGTATCTGAAACGTATTGATATTGTTTATTAGGGAGCAAACTCAATAACCCTTAACCATAGACTACATTCCATAGACTTCGTAATATTAAGGATACTTAGGTTCGCAATCTCCACCATATAAGCGCTCTTATATACCTCTCATACTTGTTTAGTAATACGCGACCAACCGTAGTTCTTTGTTTATTTCATAAAGTGCAGCTCATATTTCTTGATATGTATTTTTTAAATACTTTTTAGTTAGTCTAGCAACGTTGACGTAATTGAAACCAGCGTTCGCGTACTCATATAAACAATTGTACTTATGCTACTCATGTTGTAACCGTCAGCTATATTCGAACTTTAAGATACGTCAAATAATAGATATGGAAACGATATAGATTAGATATGTCAGTGTCAAACAAGTGTCAAAAGTGACGTTTTTGTTTGAAGAAATGTCGCTTTTGACACTTGTTTGACACTTGTTTGACACTGACATATCTAATCCATATATTTTCTAGATCTATTAACTGACGTATCTTAAAGTTCGAATTGGGCCGCGTAAGTCATGTTATAACCATCTAGTGAGCAAAATGATCACTGGCCTTCAGACCCAGTTTGACGGACGTACGTTTTCTCTACGTGAGTAGGGCCGGGTTAATGGATTGGGCTTTCGGACATAATGCCCGAAAGGTAGTGTATGTAAGTTCCACCTAAGTTCAAACCGGGAATGCTCATTAGACTTACTAAATTGGATTTACTGCGAACTGGAATATTTGGATGTATATTTGCATTAGGGTATATGTAATTTGCTGCTTTCTTATTTATGTCCTACTTTAAAGAAATTTTATTAGTTGAAAGATAGGGTCAATCGACGTCATGAAAATGTATTTTTGACCATAGGTTTATTTGTATTAATAGTAGAGATGCCCCGAATAGTGAATTTGGCCGAATACTTCCCTCTCGGCCGAATACCGAATATTCGGCACGACATGCGTACATTTTGAATCACAATTATTATGAAAACTGTCCGCCAACAAAGCACAACATTTGCTAGAATATATTTTTATGTTGAACAGAATTAATGAATGTAGTTAGAGTCAATCAAATCAGACCCAAGATAAAAATAAAATATTTTGAAATCAACAAATGCCCAAAAACGTGTCTTCGTATTTTACCATTTTCCAAGAGTACATTTTAAATATTAAATACACCTTGGTTTTGGTTATTTTTTTGTGAAATTTTTTTTTTAGGTAGGTGCAACAGATATTCGGTATTCGGCCGAATAGTAGGCAACATTCGACCGAATTCCGAATATTCGGCAAAGTGGCCGAATAGACCGAATACCGAATAGTTGCCGAATATTCGTGGCATCTCTAATTAATAGACACAAACCTAACGGTGTTTATTTTGGCTTGTTTTGAAGATGTATACTTTTAAGTATTTCCGAGCTTTTTTAAATCATTTATACACATCCTTGCGCAAATTCTGATGACACGCATTTAGGACCAAATGAAGGCGTTAAACATATTTCCAGCTTGCTGGGAATTGATTCCTCAAAACGCTTTTTTATCAAATTTGATTAGTCTAGCTAGAGCATGCCTTAAATTCATATACAACCAAGGATTATCGTAAAACCTAGTGAAGACGGCAGACTAATTAAAACTTTCCCAAATAACACATAATAATCTTGGAGTTCACACTTACCACTTAACCTATACGGGCACACCTCGGTGTTGGAGACACCGACTCGGTAAACAAGAACTCGAATAATTCCGCAAACTTCTATATTACGCAAACAACAATATCGGAAGTTGAGGCGACAGTTGGCACCTACTTAAACTAAGGTCTGGACAGTGTTCACTAAGCTCAATAAGCATACTAACTCAATTAAACCATTATACTAAATTTTATCGTGTAAATGGTTTCTTTAGCTGGCCTCTTTATTATATAGAATATTATTAAGCAAGAGTGATGTGCTTCTCAGATAACGAAATTTCAATTTTGCATTTTCGCGTTAGGCCCTCAGTTATTGGTAACCTAGAAGTTCCGTAATAACTGTTTAAGCCGAAGAGCCATTTATAAAGGTTGACTTAAGCATCTGGGTCCCTTATGGTTGGTAGGCGATGGGAATGACACACTTGGTTAGGTTTGTGGGTGTTGACGGATGTCCGGCGGGACCGTGATTTGTTTTTACCTTCAAGTTGGACAAAGTTCTCTAAGAAGAATAATCAAGGATTTAATCCGAGTAGGTGATAGATTTTTAAGTAATGAAAAGAACTGCTTGCTAAATTGGGATAAATATTTAAAAAATGTGAAAATAATTAGGGTACAGTCGCCATCAGATATATCAGAGCGGCCAAGGTGCTTACAAATATCTGAACACGCCTCTATTGTCAAGGCGTTAGAGTGCGTGTTCAGATATTGTGATCACCTTGGCCGCTCCGATATATCTGATGGCGACTGTACATAATTTAATAGAGCTTTAAGAAATGGGTCCCTGCGGAAATAATTTATGTCAATTCCATTTTAATTATGTGAAATGAATGTAATGTGGGACGTAATTTGACGAAGGCACCGTAAGTAGCATCCTCGGGGGAGGACTGATTAGGCGCGTGTGCCGGGACGGGAAGTGGATTAAAAAAGGAGATTTAAAATGAAATGTAAAACGAATTTAATGAATTTTCTTTTTCTTTGAAGAAATTATGTCTACAACCTACTTAACTTTCAAATTGCAAATGCATTAAGAATTTATTCTTGTAGTCCCTTTAATAAGTAATAAATAAAACCCGATATTACCTACGTATTTACCCACCCAAAGTAAAATATAGGTACGTAGGTATTGTATTTATTTTCCCCGAGAAGATATTTTTGTTGCAATGTGTAATATTTAAAACCACCATATTATTAAAAATACCGCTTTTATTTGATTTCGCTATAAAAAATTAAAATTTATACGTGTACTTTTAACGTGAAAATATAATATAATCGTGTATTTTTGTAATATAATAACTATGTTAGGTATGTTTTGATAGATGAAATGAATACTGTGGAGTTGTGGACTGAAGGAAATAAAATTATTGGACTTTAGCGCTCATCATTAGTTTCCTAGACACTTGGAAGACCGAGCATTGCTAGGAAAACATAATATATTTTGTTGTTTTTATTGTGAATTGACTGAATCACGTTCACGGTGAAATTAGGGTTCCTTATGGTAGATACTTTTGCCAACCCTGATTTTCAATAAATTTCAACAATGATTACGGGGTATATTACAATCCCAAGTTCCAGAGGCTCAGTAAAGGGGCCCACTGATTAACAGTCCGCCGGACGGCATCGGCCTGTCAGTTGTTCGGAACTGTCAAAATTTTGTTCTAACTGACAGGCCGATACCGTCCGGCGGACTGTTAATCAGTGGGCCCCTTAAGGCTCGGGCATGACGCGCCTGCCCCGGACATATTAATTACCGACTGTCTAAACCACGGCTCACCTGCGTACATGACGTGAGATGAGATTTATTTAAATATTACCTACCGGCAAAACGACTAGGAATTAATGCGTCTGATCTTTTTATGCTTCATTGAGAGGGATTACGCTTTACTACGGAAAAACACTGTAAATTGACGGGTTGGCAAAAAAAAACGTAAGTAGTCAAATATTTTTATCAATATTTATCTTCCTTACACGTTCTTTACAAAATGTTATTAAAAACTACAATAATTTAACTATTAAGTACAAAACGTATTATCTTCTATCGTTCTTTAGCATTGATACACAAACGCAAAAGTTTGTTATAGTCGCACCAATAAAAGCCTGCGGCGGATTTGATAGCCCACGCAGTGTAAGTGTTATGTATACGTCATAATTTCATAGAAGTTTGACGTTTAAAATGACACTTGCACTGCGTGGGCTATCAAAATCGCTGCAGACTTTTTACGATTTAACTCTAAAATTATCAACAATATACCGCAGTAAAAAAATGTTGACGCATTTTTGGGGAACCTGTGACTTAATCTGAAAACAAACGCCCACGTATAACTTGATGTGAACATTAACATATTGGCTTTCCGTTTAGTGCGTGACTACTCTCAATACCAATGCCTGCTGTGATCTTCCATACCAAACAGCTTTTCACACATAGACTAGGAATCCTCTAGACCGAGTTTAGAGCAATTATTTCACGCAACCGATGATGCCAAAAATGCGGGGGTGTGCGGGACGAGGTGAGCGAAATCCCGTGCCGTGATTTGTCCGCTCAAAGACACGGACGTCACACAAAGACTTTTTCGACTCGAACATGGAGTATTACCGTATGCGTGGCAGAGGGGGTAGCGCGACTATGCTCAGTCTAGAGAATGTTTTGTCTGTGTTTTCAAACAACCGTCTATTACTAATTTGTAATAACGGAAGACGGGTGGATATTATACAGAAATAGCCAATTATTAAAGTTCTTATTTTATTATTCATGATTTATATAATTTAAATATCACATTTTATCGGTCACATGATATAAAACGTCAATTACCGATAGTTCCCATAAAAGCGATTGCTAACGAATATTCCGACATACCGAAGGAACTTAGTGAAGAGATCTAACGCAAATGGTACCTAATTAAATAACAAGAAATATTATGATAACTTCAAATTATTGTTTCAGGTATCAGTAATGGCGAGGATGATCCCCTCCCCCGACTGGTTCGTGGGGGTGGATAGCTTCGACCTCTGTGTCGACGGCAATTGGTTGGACAGCATCACAATAGAGGTATTAGAATTATCTAATTATGTCAAAGTTCTTCAACAAAAGACGTCTACTCGTATTGCCGGACAAAAGCCTCGCTATTATAGCCAATAAAATAGCGATCAAGTTGAGATAAGTTTTTAAGTAAAACCTCATGATATACCACAATTTCTCCATTAATGGTACCGAATGGCTTCCTTCTATTATTTCACGACATGTTTAATAAGGCGCATGCTATTCGTAGTCGACTTACTATAATATGCATGCAAACTATGATGTAGGAGGGCAGACATTTTATTTTATTTTCATTTATTTTTCTTTCTTCTTATTTTAATTTTATTCATAGGGAAAAAGACTAAATGCGTTAAGCGTTATGTTATAGCTTAAGCATGCTTTATGACGCGCCTTGGAAGCGGTCTATAATGTTCAAGAACTAGCAGTAGGCTATCGTAGGTCGATGATAATAATTTACTATTTATATATATTGCTTAACATTTTTCCATCAGGTGGACCCACTAGATGCCGGCACAGACAACGGGTTCACGTTCACAGCACCCAACTGGCCGACGGCTCCTCAAGGAGTCGCTTACCGCATCACCTCCAAGTATCCTTCACATCCGGCTGGCTCCTTCTTCTACCCGCACCTGAGGAGACTGCCACCCATAGCCACTTTCCAGTTCATAAAGGTATGTATTCAACTAAAAAGGCAAGGATTTAGTCGCTTCCCGCATTACCTCCAAGTATCCTTCACATCCCGCTGGCTCCTTCTTCTACCCGCACCTGAGGAGACTGCCGCACATAGCCACTTTCCAGTTCATAAAGGTATGTATTCGACTAACAAGGCAAGGATTTAGTCGCTTACCACATCACGTCCAAGTACCCTTCACGTCCCGCTGGCTCCTTCTTCTAACCGCACCTGAGGAGACTGCCGCCTATAGCTAATTTCCAGTTCATAGAGGTATGTATTCGACTAACAAGGCAAGGATTTAGTCGCTTACCGCATCACCTCCAAGTACCTGAGGAGACTGCCACCTATAGCTAATTTCCAGTTCATAAAGGTATGTATTCGACTAACAAGGCAAGGATTTAGTCGCTTACCGCATCACCGCCAAGTACCTGAGGAGACTGCCGCCTATAGCTAATTTCCAGTTCATAAAGGTATGTATTCGACTAACAAGGCAAGGATTTAGTCGCTTACCGCATCACGTCCAAGTACCCTTCACGTCCCGTTGGCTCCTTCTTCTACCCGCACCTGAGGAGACTGCCGCCTATAGCTACTTTCCAGTTCGTAATAAAGGTATGTATTCGACTAACAATCCACGTGTTCACGATCGCAAGGATTTTCGTCCCACACCTCTCGTAAACGGCCGGGGGCTTATTGTACTCATATTTATTTACCCAAAGAGATTAGGTTGTAGGTACATTCAAAATCATAATCATAGTGACTCAGTTTCTATTTAAAGATGGCGCCGAAGCATTTATTGTTTCATGATTAAACATTTTTTTATAAATTTTTTACATACTAAGCAGTTCAAGATTTGTAGGTAATCTAATGTTTTGAGGCAGTGGCACGGGAATCACTTTGATAATCTTAATCAGATTAGTAAAAATGTAGTGAATCAGTAACGAGAGACTTGAATTTTATATTATTAAATATACTTTTATATTATGTTTTCAATACGCAAAACTGATTTCTGATTGAAATGATAAAAATACGTGCTAAATTAATTAATAGACGAAATATACGTGCCGAAAATCTCATTTATTCGTGCTGTTTTTCCTTAATGCTTTAAAAGAATCTTAGTATAAACGTATAAATTCTAAATTCCATAACTATTTTGCCTGATTCCATGCACATTCCATGCGTTCATCATTTTGTTTTTGATTTACCTCAAATTGCCTCTTTCTCTAAAAGTCCTCCTGTGAAGTTTAATTTATTACAATTCTGACATAAGCATTACGAGGGTTTATATCAGTGTTGTAAGATCTCAGACGTTTCTCAAATGTCTGAGCGTAAGAAAACAAACGATAATAGTAACATCATTACGTAATAAGCAAAGAACATTCTCATGTATCGCTTTCAAACGGTTAGCGTCACAGCCTTATCCTTGCAGGTTTCTTCTCCTTCGCTCTAATGCGATTGCTGTGTTTTTAAAATACGATTTAAAAGGAATGTCTAGGTCTATTTGTTTTATAAATATTTCAAGAAACAGACAAAGTTAGTATTCTTTCACAATAAAAATAAATAGAGTAAGTAGTAGAACAGATAAATCTACTTTAGTACTTAAAAGTTGGACTGATCCAATATACTTACCTATATTACAGTTTATTTTTACGACAGAATATGGCCTTTATTACATTGTTTTGTAGATATTCACGAAGTAAGTACATAGTCTAAGCAAAATCCATAAAACAAATCTAAAGTGGAATTCCACATTGCGATATCATCATCATCATCATCATCTTAGCCATAAGAAGTCCTCTGCTGAACATAGGCCTCCCCCTTTTTTGGGGGGTGAATGCCATAATCGCCAGGCGACAGGCGGGTTGGTGATCGCAGTCTAGTACACCGAATTTGAGGGACGCTGCTGCCCGTCCACCGGTGGTCATTGCGATATATAAACGCTTAAATCAACACTTATGCCACAAACATGTTTCCTTTTGGGATAATCTAAAATAATATTTCGCCTGCATATAGAAAGATGTTGTTTGAGAAAGTAAAGTATGAGCATTAATGAGAAATTAAGTCAGAATTTAGTCAAGAACTATTTAAATTATCTATAGTATGTTTTTTAACTAATTTGGTTAATTTCATAAAATTAAAGGTTATTTTTTACACCCGGTTCCAGTAGGAGTGGAGTTTCGCAATACAGCTGACAACACATTAGCCCTGCGTCAGACAGATACAAATTGCGTAATTTGTAATGTTAAGTCTTCGCCTTACTCGTACCGATGGCTGCTGCTGACGTACTGTTTCAAATTATACTACTGTTAACCTAATAACATTTTCTTTTGTTTTTATTTTTAATTTTCTTTGGAGAAAGGAGCTTACGTCTAGTGAACAAACGGATTGTTGAGAGATTACAGTCGGGTTCTGTGACTTCTGTTCTATAATTTAACCTAAGTTCGCTACAATTTTGTGCGCATCACTCTTTAATTTATCACAAAATTAAATTGGAGTAACTTTACACTTAAATGAAATATTTTGACACCAACGTTTTGGCCTCTATTCTCACGTTTTAATCCTAATTGCATAATTTCTACTTCTACTTCAATCTGCTACCGTTGTTATTATCAGGGCTATAACCGCGAAAATCGAAGTTCGCAAATTGCGGGGATTTTTGTATGTCACTCTAATTACGCCTTCGTTGGAGTAAAAGAGAAAGATCCCCGCAATTTGCGAATTTCGGTTTTCGCGGTAGCCGCATTGAACTAAAATAAGCGCTTCTACACAAAGTTTTGCTGTTTTGTAATGCATAAAAATCATTAAATTATAATTCCCTGATATTTAAATCTTAACGCATACATTGTCCAAAAAAATTGTGATTGTATACAAAAAAACTCTCCCCTCAACAGATATCGATAAAAAAAAATATTAGGAGAATATTGAGATCTGATAATATCTTATTCCTCGAAGTTACACGTAGAAAAGCAAAACTTACCAAAACATTGTTCCACAGTTGCGCGAATACGAGCTGTCAGAGGTGTTCCACCGCGACAGCGACGACCGACGATACGACGTGATCCAGTTAGACAAGCTCAGTCACAACAGCATTGACGTTCTTGACGGGAACAGAGCGTTGTCCATAGCAGAGGAGGTCGAGAGAGAAGAACAGGCGCCTAGGATTTATTCAGAAGGCGCTATGACGACACCAGATGGAGCGTACTCCTATTATTTTCTGTAAGTTTGTTTCTTTGACACTTAAATACTTTGCCTAAGTTGAAACAGCATGGAAGTCCTTGATGGAAACTCTACTGCTATTATTATCTGTGAGTTCCTCCGTTTGGCTGAGGGACTAGCATAAAAGTTGAGGTATAGGGATGTTTCCTGCACCAGCACTGTCTTTAAGATTGAACAAAAATCTTAAAGACAGTGCTATGGTGGTAAATTATGACTGAATTTTCTTATTGAAGGCCTCGTAAGGGTGCAATAAAATTTTAAACTTCAATTCAATTCATCAAGCCAAAATAAATCGGTAAATTGCGAACTTTTAGATATTTTTAGCCAAAAATTATAAAATGTCACTTGTTCTTAGGGTAAACACCACAACAAGTACAACGGAAGAACCGCGCTCAGCCAACGAGTTGCCCACATCAGGCCCGACCGCCAGCAAAAGATCGGCTCTCCGCAGTCTAGCGCGCCGGTACCGAGCGCGGCGGCGGCGCAAGCTGCGCGCCGACAACGCCGACCCGGCTGAGCGGAGGAAGCGAAAAAGAGCTAGTAAGTACTACAACGGAAGAGCCGTGCTCAGCCAACAAGTTGCCCACATCAGGCCCGACCGCCAGCGAAAGATCGGCGCTCCGCAGTCTAGCGCGCCGGTACCGAGCGCGGCGGCGGCGCAAGCTGCGCGCCGACAACTCAGACTCGGCTGAGCGGCTGAGTAAGACCAGCAGCGGAGGGCCACGGTTCAATGCTGACGCCGATCGCCATACAGTTGTTTTGACCAATATTATGGCGGTCGATTTTGCGCGCTCGGAGCGTTAAGTAGACCCCTTAACCTAAGCACCAATTGTAGGTATAGAAAACGCAAAATGCTGTCGTGACTTTTCGTCGCATCTTTCATCCTGGACTAAATCTCATGGGCTACATACGTAGGTGTCAATGGAAACAATAGAAATGCACTCTACTTGTAATTTATTTTTAGGAAAAGTACTTCATTTACCTTTACAAATTGGAATACAAAATTTAAAAAAATCTTGTGCGACAATTTTAATTAGACAAAAAGTAACCATGTACTTACTTCCAAAGTTTATTTAAGTTTTGCAATATTAATCAAACCAGACTTTATTTCGAAGAGGTCCATTTGAAGGGCTTTTGGATTGTTCCAACATTAAAAAAAAGAGACCTTAAATAAATAGACACCGTATAAGAACTGCTTAAAATAAAACAAGTGCTTTACAATCCCTGCCAATTGGCGGTCTACCTCTCATCGACCGCAACCCCCAGACTGGCTTAACTCGAGGAAAAATGGGAAGACACGAGTTAAAACTACGAAACCTTTTTTGTTTAAGCTTACAGTTTATACCAATAATATAATTTGTTGGCTATTTAAAAATTAAACGTTGTTTAAAAATATGGTTTCGTTTTTTTTTCATTACTTTTTCCGCATTCGCAAAAATGGAATCTTATACACTTTAGAGTTATAAATGTTGTTTTGGTTGTTAAGAATTAAAAAAGGACGATTGCTGTTCAAAGTTGGTTTAAAAATATAAATATCGATACTCACAACAAATTGGAATAGATTTTGTTTTAATACATAAAACATTATGTTCGTAGTATAGTAGAATTGTGTAACTAATAAAACAACTATGTATACGCGAGCAGACAATGACACGTATTCCAACGGTGTTAACACGACTGTCAGCAAACGTAACAAATTGTTGAGTATTTTAACACCGTTCTCTCTATCGTTGTGTTGCTATTTGCGAAACAAAATGTACCTAGTCTATTTTAAGTTGTATATGGACGTTTTATTAGTATCAATTGATATGTGAATTCCACTTAAATCGCCGGGTCGATTGATTTCACGAATTGATTGTGTTTCCTATAGCTACTACTAGAGGTAATTTAGTAAACGTTATTTGATATTGGCGTTTTGGGCTGGATTACGGGTACGTTAGGTTTACGGTTAGGAATCCAATACAATTAACAATATGTTCAAATAGTCCGTGATATATTATATTACAGACCCAATTATTGCACACCCAAACAAAAAATAAATCAAGAGATACATATATAAACAGTAAAAAATAACACAGATATCAAACGGTCAAGGAGTAGAATGCGGCGACTTTTTGCAGCGTTTCACTAGCGACGCAGCCGCGATACAGTCGCTATGCCGTCGCTGGTTATATGTTATACTGTCATATGCTTATATGTAATGCTTTCCTTGTGTCAGAAGGGCGTTATACTCCAAGTGCATTAAGGACCCTTTTCCGATCTTACGCAAAGCATTTTTTTAAGAAAATGACAAGATTATAAAGTTCAAATCACCCTTAGAGTTCAGATTTCACACATTTTATTGCCTTATTTTATTAATCTAGGTACCTTTTTTACCTGACTAGAAATATATTTGGCACATTTAATTAGCGTCAATGAAATTCTAAACTAAAATAAAAAAATGGAATATGATAGGAAAATCCACACTCTAACGTATCTAGAAATTGCTTCAAATATGTATGTTTCCATCCAGAACTGCTTGACTGCCGGGTGTCGGACTGGGGCGAGTGGAGCACTTGCCGCACGGACGGCGGCTGCGTGGGCTCGGCGCACCGCACGCGCCGCGTGCTGCGCCGCCAGCGACCCGGCGGAGCGCCCTGCCCGCCCACCGCGCAGTCCCGGTGGTGTTTCACCAACTGCACCAACACTGACGACTGGCGGAACAATCTCACGTAATTCCGTTTGTTTTGATGGATATCTTCTATTAATTTAGGGGCGTCTAATGATTGTAACGGCCCGTGGTAGATTTTTTTAGAGACAAACTATGAATGCAACTTAACTTAAACCGTATACATATAAACACAGTCGCACATATGCAACGCGGTTTATTATAGTATAACATGAATACATACCATTATATTCGGTTGTGTTGCACGTATGTACGTGGGTGAGGCGTGACATGCATATAACGATTTTAGCCGCAGCGCCGTCTAGACATCCTTAGACATATTGCTGCAGTCAGCGCCCACATCAATACTATCACTATAATAATACAAGTATTAGCTTTTTAAGATGTTAGTCTCTAAAAATTATCTGTCTTGCGGTGCTGTAGACGTCGCTCTTTTTGGCAAATATAATGCTAAAAATACTTGATAGATTAAAGTTTAATACCAGTTCTTTGAGACCTTATATAAGTAATATTCTTTCTAATAAAAATACCTGGATTATAAGTACCTATGTTATTCAAACTTTCCCTGTTTGTAAGTACCTATTTATTTTTTACGTCTGTGTCTGTCCGTCCAAAGAGATGTTTCTTCTATTAAGTTTCACTTCCTAATTCATTCGATTTTCACTTCAATGTAAATTCGAAAGGTGTAAAAATAAATTAATAATAACATGTATTGTATAAAATACTTAGTAAGAGACTGTCGATGTTCGAAATTAGATAGAGGTGTCATTTTTTTCGCTGTACTTACATAAGCTTCTTATAAATCATTTTCATTTATTTGTCAATTATTGTTAGGATAAGTGAAGTTAAGATTAAGCAGAGTCAGAAATAAGTTTCTCTTAAGTTTCAGAAAATATATTATCATAACAATGATTTCATATAGGATATCCTTTAATCTATTTATATCTGGATATGTTCATTCTCTACATACATTACGTACCTACATTTTCAGCTCTAGTACAAAATAATATCGTGTCTTATGCTAGACTATATGAATAAACTTAAACCATTTTTTAGTTCATTCTGTCTTTAGCTGTAACTATTTCATATTTTTATTAAGATTTCCTGACAATATACACTGGGGGTTAAATAATAAAATAAACATATCGTTTACTTAAGTGTTTCACTCGTGACATTAACTCAATAAATATGATAGTGATCTACTGGGTTCAGGGAAGGGAAATAGCTCCAAAGATGCAGCTTTTATTTAATTATAATTAATTAAAGATATTGACGTTTCTTGCACTGACTCATTTTATAAAATATAATAAAAAACTTTGAAGTCCCAAACGTACTAACTTTAGAATTCTATCCAAGGTTAAATGATGAAAATTTTAATTGAGAAAGAATCTTTTGACACTTGACGTTAATTTCCGAGTAGTTTTTTTTTTAATTGTTAATAATATCACAGATGGTTTGGTGCAAGCGTCAATGATATTTAGTTAAGCCTGTACTTAGATTAATATATGTATAGATCAGCAATGCCTTTTGCGGGGTTCTCTATTTTGGTACCTTTAAAATCTATGTCTGTTTTTGTAAATTGCACCTTTTGCAAAGCATGCTTTAAATTAAATATTGAGAATCCATTATTTTAATGTTAGATCATATCCAATAAATCGATTCCAAAACAGCGTAGTCGCTTTCAAATGCCAAAGAAATATCTAGGCTTAATTCGGGAGAAACTTTTGGTTGAAGTCAACTCACATATTTCGATTTCATCCGTGCAAATGTTTCCAATGTATCCGGGCAACTACTGATAAAGTTTTCGAGAATCTAATCCATCTCGACCATGAATGATAAATATGACTTGTTTGTTCGAGCATCCTGAGTAATAGCTGACTGCCGTTTCTTGAATAAAAACATAAAAATAAACGAAGTGACATAGAATACTTCGTTCATATTTTAAAAGATGCTGGACTTAAAAAACAAAAACAATTTAAATTAAACATGTCAGCAATTCTAAAAAAAACCGGGTAAGTGCGAGTCGGACTCGCGCACGAAGGGTTCCGTACCATGATGCAAAAAAAAACAAAAAAAAGCAAAAAGAAAACGGTCACCCATCCAAGTACTGACCCCTCCCGACGTTGCTTAACTTTGGTCAAAAATCACGTTTGTTGTATGGGAGCCCCATTTAAATCTTTATTTTATTCTGTTTTTAGTATTTGTTGTTATAGCGGCAACAGAAATACATCATCTGTGAAAATTTCAACTGTCTAGCTATCACGGTTCGTGAGATACAGCCTGGTGACAGACGGACGGACGGACGGACGGACGGACGGACGGACGGACGGGCGGACAGCGAAGTCTTAGTAATAGGGTCCCGTTTTACCCTTTGGGTACGGAACCCTAAAAAAAGCGATGGCTACTACCGTAACTTCTTATAAATTGTCTATAAAAAGTCGTGGTAAATAGATGTACATGGTAATAATAATTTATGTTTTAATTGCAAAGTTTTGGGAGATATCATACTTGTACTGCACTCAAACGTGGTTTTCGCCCAGGGATTAACGTAAGTCTGGTAAATTCATGACGCCCATACGCACATATCAGATCATAGGATTAAAATGGATAGAGCTGTGGCTGAATCCATGTTTGAATTAGGCGTAAATTTGACGTTTTGCGTATTTGTTTTATATTGGTTCTGTTCTTACGGCAAATATTAAAACAATCATGGTCGAAGAAATGAAATATCAGTTTCAACTTTTCATGACCGAGTTATCTTCCATTGCTGTGGAATGTAGATGATGGGTAATTCACGCTAGAACGGTCCAGGTACGGGTCGAGGCTTTTGACACTTCGTTTTCTATGAAGTGTCAGACGCCTCTGGGCTATAACCGAGAAAATCGAAGTTCGCAAATTGCGGGCATTTTTCTCTGTCACTCTAATTACGCCTTCTTTGGAGTAAAAGAGATTCTCCGCAATTAGCGAATTTCGGTTTTGGCGGTAGCCCCTCTGCTTGGAATATTCTAGAACGAGTCATTCTTTTTTAACCACGTCACAACATGCAGTTACTGCAATCCATACATTTCGAGCTCCGCAACGCGACAATGAGAGCGGTTTTTTACGCTTGCGTTATATTTCACTTCGGCTTAGGACAATACTTTAGCACGAAGTCACGAATATGTGAGTTGATATACAATTCTAGTTTAGAAAATACTCAAAAATACCTTGTAATGTCAAAGAATTCTAGATTATTCAGAAATGAGATTTAAGCTATAGTGAAGATTGTAAAATAGAGCCAAAAATTAAAGCTAAACTGTTAACCTTAGTGTAATAACTATTGGAGTCCGTGTATTTTTTACAATGTAAATTATTCTCATTTCAATAATAAAATCTTAAATAACATGAATCGAGTTTTATTTGGACCACACATTTGGTACACGCACATCAAGTCAGTGATAAGATGAATATATAATACAATAAATATCAGATAAGGAACATTTTTCACGTCCTTCAAAAATGACGTGAGTTTGAAAATCACTATTATCTACTTAACCAAAAGCAGTTCATACTTTCGGGAAATTGCGGCTCACTTCTGGATGAGAATTAGCTCAGGACCGAGACAAGTGGCGTACTAGAAGAAAGGCCTATGCTCAGCAGTGGGCGATACTGGGCTGATATGATGGTGATGAGTTCATACTTTGGCAATACTTACGCTAATGCAATGCTTACCAATTTCGAAGAAACTTACGATAAAATTAAATAGTTTTTCAAGAACTACTACTAATAAATGTGTACCTACTTAATTGGTAGTTATCAAGCAGCTGGGAGTACTCATTTCAAAGTCTTACAAAAACAATCTCAGGTAAAATGACAAAATAATCTCTCCGTAGAATAAGGTCAGTGATACACCTACTTCGCTCGGAGCCACTGAGGAAAATTAGGTTGGATAATTACGTTCCCGAACTCGAGGCTCGCGGGGCGCGGCTTGCCGTATTTTCTTTAGAAGGAAGTGGTAATAAAACTGTAATGATCCAAGAAAATGTATTGTTCAGGGGTAAATAACGCATAAAGATAGTCGTTGTGATGGCTCAGATCACAATACGGAAAACGTCAAGCATTGTCAAGATGTAGACAGTTACATTTTAGTAAGGTATTTTTTATTTAATGTGAGTTTAACGATAAAGTGAGATAAGAAAATAATTAAGAAAGTATTCTAATTTTATGAAAGCAGTATTATATGTAACGGTTTAAACAAAGATTTTGGTAATTGCAATGATTTATAAACATTTTATTCCAAATGATTGTAATAGTGATTAACTTACCTACAAAATGACTTTATTAATTTTAAAGATTACCTACTTAGGTAGGTATTCAATTAAATTAGACATCAGTAAAGATGACAAATAGGATTAAGGATATTAAGGATAATAGTGTCCATTTAATGCATTGTAAACCGCCTTCTTTAAATACGAGTAAAATTTAGTATCAGAGTGTACTAAAGATAAACCAACATAGTCACAGTGGCTCTAGCCACCTGTATTTTTAAAAGTTGTTAAAAACATATTTATTAGCGTTAAGGTAGTTTTTAAGCACCGCTAGCTGTACTCCTGTCCCGCGCCCGCGCCACCAGCGAAGTCATCCTATGTTCACTTGTAATATACCCATAGGTACATAGTAAGAAAGGGCTACGCTGGGACGGTAGGACAGTGCAAAATTATGTACCTGCTTATGATGTACTTATAAAAAAAAGAGCGAGCTCATCGCCAACAAACTGCCCCGCAGTTTGGCGAATTTTTGTATTGTGGTACGCATATTTTATATTTCCATGTTATTAATTTAAAAAAATTAAAAGCTGACACAAGAGATAAGATCCTCTTCTCACTTGACCGCTCGTTCCCTGACCGCTCACTTCACCCGAGTCTTTACGACTTTGCTCCACCGTTCGTAGTCAAACGTTATACTTCCAAGCCTTTCTTTAATCCCTTCACGAATGTAAACTCTAAAATGTGAGCAGAGCCTTCAAAATGGCATGCACGTTTCAAACTCCAAGTTGTGTCTTGTTTAATGCTCTGCCAACTCAAGTTCGTTACGTAGATAGAATCTTTAATTTCCTCCAGTTGTGTCACTGTCATTCGTTCTACAAAAGGTCGTTTATATTAGAATCGTTCAGAAGTGAGAATTATGCGGAGTGCTATTAGGAAAAAGAAAAGTTGCGACATTAAACAACCCTTTCTGACAGCGACCATTTGAATTTATTCGCGTTGTGCTGTAATAACTTGGTTTCAAATCGCATGGAGAAGGTAAGTATACATTTACAAGCAATAGAGTGATAGGTATGTACTCAGAAGTCCCTCATTTTGCTTTAAGCAAATACCTATACAGTATGTGTCTGACCATGGGGCTTTAATTCCAGGGCGTGATTTTACTCGCTAAACTGAGCTACTTTTACTATGGTACCAACTCTAAAATCGGGGATTTTTTTTTTGGCTTTTCCATAGAAAATGTCGACATCTGATCAGCCAAAATGTATGAAAAAGTAAATTTTTTTTTTTCGGGATTTCGGGTTTGGTGCCATAATATAAGTAAGTAGCTCAGTTTAGCAAGTAGAATCGAGCCCCACATTTAAAGCCCCATGGTCAGTAACAACCTGTATAAACTGAGACTTCGAATACTTTTTTAGCTACGAGTTAAAAAATACCTAAGTAAATAGCCACATAAAAATATCGACTATGTACTTTTATTGTTGACGTCTAATGGATGTGAATATCAATAATAGACATTAATTAATATGAATATAATCATCAAATAACAATATAAAGTGATGGTGGAACGTGGTGGTTTAATTTGTTAGTTTTATAATCCCAATCCGACATCTCACAAAACTGTCAAAAAACCCTAAACTATGTAGGTATTTTCCCGCAAACTTGGATGTTATACTTCCATGCACCAACGTAGTACCTTTTAATTTAATTACATCTAGACACGCGGCAGCGTGTCAAGCCAAGTTCAAGCAAAGGAACTGGCTAGCCAGCGCCAAGTGTAATATTACACGAACCACTTGGTGCCACTTTTGACCCTTCTATAACTCAAAACATCTTTAACGTAAACACATAAAACTACGTGTGTTTAATTATATCCATAAGGACATCTAGAAGCCCAAATTTCATGAAGCTAGCTCAAACGGTTATAAAGATATGAAGGTCAAAAAGTCGTAAATTTTAAGACAGACTGACTGACTTATAGTACCTAAACCTAACCTACTTCCAGATGACCTAGAAGGATGAAATTTGGAATCCAGCTCAGTTATTGTGTAAAAGCGTAGGAAAAAATCTAAAAATAAAAAAAAGTTATAAAATAGGGGGGGTCCCCATACAAAAAAAACATTTTTTATTGTGACTGACATATAAGTACCTAAACCTAACCTACTTCCAGATGACCTAGAAGGATGAAATTTGGAATCCAGCTCGGTAATTGTGTGTAAGCGTAGGAAAAAATCTAAAAATAAAAAAAAGTTTTAAAATAGGGGGGTCCCCATACACATTTCTTTTTTATTGTGAATGACATATAGTACCTAAACCTAACCTACTTCCAGATGACCTAGAAGGATGAAATTTGGAATCCAGCTCGGTAATTGTGTGTAAGCGTAGGAAAAAATCTAAAAATAAAAAAAGTTAAAAAATAGGGGGTTCCCCATACAAAAAACCTGTAATACGCGCTAAACAATAGGCCAACGGTGTGTCGTTGGCGGCGCGCGGCACCACATAATTAATACAAAGAACAGAAGTAAAAAACATGCAGCGGAAACACAAGAAAAAACATTAAATCTCAATACCTGCCTAGTTTTATTTACAAAAAGTATTGATATCCCATCAAAAACATAAATGTAAAAAAGGAGAGCCAAGTTCAATACAAAAATTATGCTTGGCTGTGGGGTTCGCCGCAAAAAGAATGGAGATCTAAATGAGTGCCAAGTTCTATGCAAAATCCAAATATGTATTTATAGGAACAAAATAACATTATAAACAAGTATTAAACTCTATTTCTTTGCTTTATTGGATACCTATAACAATTGCTGTTATTTAAAAAAAATGTGAGATCTTAAAGTAGGTTAGATTTGGCTTGGCCAGTTTTTATCAGAATTACAAAATATATATGTTCAATAACTTTATAAAATGACTGAAAACTGGCCAAGTCAAATCTAACCTGCTTTAAGATCTCGCATTTTTTTTAAATAACAGAAATTGTTATAGGTATCCAATAAAGCAAAGAAATAGAGTTTAATACTTGTTTATAATGTTATTTTGTTCCTATAAATACATATTTGGATTTTGCATAGAACTTGGCACTCATTTAGATCTCCATTCTTTTTGCGGCGAACCCCACAGCCAAGCATAATTTTTGTATTGAACTTGGCTCTCCTTTTTTACATTTATGATTTTGATGGGATATATTATTCAGGAAGCAATTACTAACTATTATTTACATAATAGCTTAATTTAAAAAAGTTCATTAAAATCGGACAGCGATGATAATCCTCCATATAATGGCCTTATCCGATTACATTAATATATAATGGCAATTAATATTAAATTGATTCGTAGAAGCAATTATGGTATGGTTACCCGCTTCCGATATTTTAGTTCACGATTAATTATTCAGTGCTATTTACATAACAGTTAATTATTAATTTTAATTATTGACTTTCTTCTCTAGAGAAAATGTACTTATTCTTTTAATAGATTGAATTTTAATTTATTGGATATAATTTCCCGGTAGATTTGTAAATATAACTAACGGCTAAAACTAACTAACGGCTGAACCGATTTTAAATTTAATGATTATATTGCTTGATTGGTTTGAACTGCGAAATACACTGGTACAAAAATATTAATGGTATCAATGAAATCAAATAATTGAAAGCGTATGGGTTTTAAACCTTATGTTGAAAATTTAACCTATTGAATAGAATATCAAAATAAATTATTTTAAAAAGAGATAACAAAAATAAAAATGTATTTCTTAACTCTTTTCGTACTGGTGGTCATCTATACTATACCAACCACATCACATACATCCCCTTCAAAATTGACTAAATTTTTTTTCCCTTATTTTAGTCATCATAAGCCATACACTACTGCACGCTTTTATTACTAAAAATTTTATAATTAATAAAAAGTGACACAAAGGGTTAAGGAGAGGAAATCTAATTAATTAAAATAAGGCGTTTTTAGGGTTCCGTACCCAAAGGGTAAAACGGGACCCTATTACTAAGACTTCGCTGTCCGTCCGTCCGTCCGTCCGTCTGTCACCAGGCTGTATCTCACGAACCGTGATAGCTAGACAGTTGAAATTTTCACAGATGATGTATTTCTGTTGCCGCTATAACAACAAATACTAAAAACAGAATAAAATAATGATTTATATAGGGCTCCCATACAACAAACGTGATTTTTGACCAAAGTTAAGCAACGTCGGGAGGGGTCAGTACTTGGATGGGTGACCGTTTTTTTTTTGCTTTTTTTTTTTTTTTTTGCATTATGGTACGGAACCCTTCGTGCGCGAGTCCGACTCGCACTTGCCCGGTTTTTTAAACAAAATTACGGGCTATAAAATAATATAACAAACAAAAGGGTAACGCAAAACAATTATTCATAATATAAATTTATACCGTATTAAATTACCCACTAAAGCTACAAGTTCACCCCACGGCGTTTCGTTGACATTTCCATTTCAGGTTCCTCAATTAGACCCCGGCTATTCCACAAAACAACAATTGGACAAAGATTCCACCTCGGATATCTTAGGGAGACTCATTGGAAATTAATCAAGGACACAGAGGCTTTCGTCAGTCCAATTCTGTTCCGACAATTTGATATGGTTAATTTTCATCTTTTTATTTTATTCTATACCGAATTGGTGGCAATCAAGCATACGGCCCGCCTGATGGTAAGCAGTCACCGTAGCCTGTGGACGCCTGCAATTCCAGAGGTGTTACAATGCGCATTGCCGACCTTTTAAAAACCTATACACTCCTATTTTGGACAATCCTATACTCTAGAGTGCCCTCGGGATAACCTCGGAAGGGAATCTTATTTTGTTAAGACCTTGATCATAAGCTCCAATTATCGTTCACTTACGATGATTGGTGGTCACGAAATGCAATCATGAGTCCTCTTTGTAGGCATCTCGCTCGCACTTATTGGTCGGCATGAGACGCCAGATTACATGATTCTAGGTCGTATTAAAATAAGGTGAAAACAATATCAAATTGTTAAAATAAAATCGGTACCTTGTAGCCTCGTATTGAATGAAACCCTTCCACTGTCATAAACATTGATAGCGGTCCTTTAATTAATAAATAATACGTAGATATCTGAAATCCGAGTTTTGGATGTTTATTTATCGTGAATAATTAATGTGGCCGGTAAGAGAGGCTGACGTCTTGAAAAGGAAATTAAATGTGGTTGAGGCCAGGTTAATGGAGACTGATTTCCGTTACGAGTACCTAATTTTGTCTCTGTTTTTTTTTTAACAGGTCTGTGGCAAACAATCATATTGCGCGCCTGTTGGAAAGCGGTCACCGTTGTCTATTGACGCCTGCAACTCCAGAGGTATTACATGAGCGACTTCTTAAAAACCTGTACAACTCCATTTGAACCCCATAGCGTCGTTACCTCTGGCGGCATGACTTTTTTACGTTCGTAACGTAACGTAAAAAAATCTCTCAATATTTGAATACTTAGTAAACATCACTTTTGTTAAGCTAGTAGGGAATGGTAGACACTTTTAACGCGCATAGTCTTATCCGCTACTTTTGATGCTCACTATATTTTAAAAGTGGGGGGTGTATGTACTTCTACTAACTAATATGTACTTTTTTAAAAGTCATCTGACGAATGTCGTGGTAGATATGTCGCAGGCAAATTTTTGTAAGAATCCGCCGTGTATAAACGTGCGTTTGGCGTTTTCACGTTTGTAAAATGACGATGCCGTTTGTTCTTACAATTTGACAGGGACAGATACATAAGGTAGGTATGTATAATAATCTAATCTCACGCAATTGAGCAAATGATCACCCAAACAAAGCACGATCAGCAAACCCATTTGACTGCATCAAATGGGTTATGTTTAATTTATAACGCTTCCCCCAAACTTCCCCTTTCCTTTATCACATTATTACCGGTGCGCCCTAATCGGGAGGAAACGTCACATCTTGTACCGGCTTTGCATTCCTTTCTGCAGTTCTATTCCCTGTAGTTGTACGAGTGCGGAAAGTTAAACTCTCGCACAACCAGTGCAATATGACCTCTAAATCCATAACAAGTATACGTCATGACCGTATACATGTTATGGATTGCGTGATCTGTTTAAGCGCCTATTTGGTATCGTGTTCTGATTATTATTTTTTCTATGGAGCAGGGTCGTCCAACCAAAACCATACAAAGAACAAAAATTTTACGCGCAAAAAAAAATACTTTTTTCTAAACAACACACCAGATGCCCTTAATTCCCACTATTTTTGTTACACCTTGTATAAACGGTAACCTGAAATACTGGGGGCCGATCCGAAATGACATTTTTAATTCAAAAAAATAATTGATTCATTTGACCCTCAAAAACAAGAACCAAAATTAGAAGCATTACTAAAACATATTCGTCCTGTGCAAGGCGAACTTCGCTCGTGTATCCAAGTTAGCGGAAGTTTTCATTCATTCATTCATTCATGGCGGGAGCATGAATAATGCTGATCGTGGAACGGAAGTTTCTGCGAAACCGGTCACCGTTCGTGACTTCGGCGCCTTATCGCATTCGAGTTTCAAATATATGCCGTTAGATTTGAAACGGTTTTGTAGCCAGTGTTTTATTCACAACTTAAGAGGGGGTTTACATAACGTAGTTTTTTATATTGAAATAAAATTTAAACGTTTTAATTACGGACAAATGCAATGAAAAAATTTGAAATTTAGATAAAAATCCGCGCTACGGCTAAATTATTTTTAATATTAATGAGTAAGTATTTTGAATAAGATAACATCATTAAGATAACATCTAATAAGTATTTTGGCCGGTAAAGTAGTAGACATTACATTTTTGACCGAATACTAAGGCAAACAAGTTTCCGACAAGGTAATACAGAATATTTTTTTTTTACTGTTAGCAACGAGCTATTGGAAAAAATCCAAAAATGCCGTTGATTTACGGTACCTAAGTAAATAGAAACAAACTAAGCAATAGTGTAAACCACAGCCAGTCTTGGCTATTATCGCATAGCATCCGCAACCTGCATTTCAATGGGCTAAAAATAGGGCAAAATGTGAGCCTAGATACTTTATGTGCAACATTATTCTTTTGTGTTCTTCAGGAAACCATAAAATATGGCGTCTTGTTCATGGCCACAAATCAAAAAGGCTTACCTTCCATCAAGTATTGTTTTCTACAACCCGTAAACAAATGGCACTACTCTATTACCTGGTGTCCAAGGGTCAGTTTGGCTTAGTTTTGCTTTGAAGAGCTGCACGTTTTAAGTTTGTACACCTGTCTAAAGGAGTTGTTTATATGTTTGGTTTTGGCTGTCGTGTTGGTGTCCATAAGTCTTTGTATCATGTTAACACGGCAATCATGAATTATTGTTATGGAATCTGTACAAAGAAAGCCTTTAAAAAAGTCGTGCTAAAATAATTCCCACGACTGTGTTCGAAGGATCGGGAAATGGATTGAGGAAGACTCACGTTAGATCCGGCATTGTTTTCTTTAGAGAGGATCACGTGATCGCCTGTCATGTCATAGAAAATTAAGCTCCGGAAGCTCCGGCCCGGACACGGCCCGGTCTAACGTGAGTCATCCTTCATTGCTCTATCAACATATTGGTAACTGTATATTTTTAAGTGCAGTTTTCATACTAGATGCTAAAATGCAGCCCATCAGTCTCCCGGAAATGTAAAAATCATCTTTAATGGATGACGCAGTACCTTCATTGCTATAAGTTTATTGCATTTAAACGTAAGCTATGCTATTAGACAGTTTGCCAAAACTACATCATCATCATCATTATCTCAGCCATAAGACGTCCACTGCTGAACATAGCCCCCCCCCCCTCGGACCTCCATTCGTACCCTCCAAAACTACATGATTGTATGTAATTATATCTTAATAATTTTGTTAGAATAAAATAAAAAAGATGTTAAACTAGAAAGCTAATAACAAACACTTTCTAAGCCTTTAAGTGGAGAATTAGAGATTCATCAAACGGATACCTAGGTACATTAAAGTTTTGGATACGACGCGGTTAAAACATACTTGTCTTTAAAACAAAATTAAAAAAATAAATAAGTGAAACCTCGAAACCTATCATATTCAAAGCTACACCGCAACCGCACATTCAATTTTATTCAAACACAAAAACATACATGACGACTTCGTTATTTTTCACAAAGGGACATCAAGTCTCAAATTCCCTTATAATAATTTAGCGCTTTGTACCTTTTACAATTGGAGCTACAAAAATCCATCATACGTTCAAGTTCACGTGCTCATCTGCATGCGTCGCGCAGTCCTTCATTAGGATATATTTTGTTTCCCGAAAACATTAATATAAACAGGAAAAGTGTGCGTACCTACGTAATAGGCGAATAAACGCGGCGGTTTTATGCACTGTTGATCAAATTTCTTTTGAATATATTTCCAATAGTGTAATATATTTGGGTTCAATTGTTTGTATAACTTCATATGTATATTATTTGCCTAAACATAATGGGACGTGTGACCTCATAGCTGTTTGAAACCCGCAGAGTATTTAGTTTTAATAACGCACATTTCATTTTTCACCTATTGTGTTATCGTCGTACGTCCCACTGATAGTCAGCCTCCTCTTCTTCTCATACTATAAATAGACCAACTAAAACTAGGGGCTTCACATACACCATTCGATTGCTTTGGTGTATGTTCAAAACATTAAATTATATTGCTTACATAAGTTCCGAGGAAGTCATTGATCTAGGATTTCATTCAAACTACGGTGCAGTTTCGAAGCTCGTCTCTCCGCTCGGCTACCACTTCTAACACGTACCTATCTACATATACTCGTACTTACTTCATTTACGCGTCTGATAAAACGCTAGTAAAACAACACAGCATTTTAAACTCCAATGCGGCAGTATCCAGCGTGTTCATTATCATTTGTATTCAGCGCGGGGCACACCTGGAGGGCTGTCAGCTCCAAGATTTATGTCCCCGCGAACAAAACTCGCAGCTTTTGTATGGAAATGTCCGTCCCGTTGTTTCGTGACGGGTCCTTGAGGATCTTTTTGCCCGTTTTGAAATTTGAAGCGGATTTGCCATTATAAATTATCTTTTAGTTGTCGGTGGAGGTAGTCATTTGTTTCGTTTTACCTGTGCTAAGTAAGATAATGTCGAGATATTCATGAGACACGAGTGGTGGCGCGGGTAATGAAAATTATCATGAAGTTAATATGTTAATTTTAGTTTCAATTTTGTTAGAATGAGTTTAATTTTAAAATAAAGTCTTGATTAAACCCTTCCCTGGAAAGAAGATTCAAATATTTTTAGTGGTGTTCCGTACCAAGCTATAGTTTGCAGAATGCTTATGGGATCACTTTAGTTCCGATAGCAGTTTTTTCCCAAGGATCGATTGATGTTCTTAGTTTATGGTCAATTTCTATGTTTAATAGCTAGGGATGACTGATCTCTGGCTGACAGATTGTACAGTCGCCATCAGGTGCTCAAAAATATCTGAACACGCACTTAATGCCCTGAAAATAGAGGCGTGTTCAGATATTTGTGGGCACCTTGGCCGCTCCGATATATCTGATGGCGACTGTACGTATGTCCTTGGCTATAAGTAAGTATATCTGTTGGATCTGCCAATAGATATAAAAAAAACTATTACGACTGTAAAAAAATAGGTTAGTATAATAAAGTTACAGTATTTGAGTTCTTGATAATATTAGTAACTTCACTTACCGATATACGAGTATTTTTGTTATTTTAGGTTTCGCGTTTGATCGTTCAGTCCTGGAACTCGATAACAACTTCTAAAACATCCAAGATTATGTATTAGGTATTTCTTATTCCATGAATACATCAAAATAACTTAATATATCTAATATCATTAAAATTATACTTAGTTCATAATAAGAGTAATATTTTGGTTGAAAACTCAATTTTACAAGAGATACAATTTTATTTGTTTAACAATTTTATTTGAAGTAAAACCTAAGTAAACAAGGTATATATTTTTCATTCCTCTTGCTCTGAAAGAGGGTTACTATTGTTCTAAAAGGTGTGCAGAAAATAATACGTTTTTGCCCTAGAGCATTTTAGGTTCCAAGTACGATTTTATTATTTTTTTACGACGACCAATTGAAAATTGGGTACAAATGGATTTGTTATACAATTTCCATTCTGATATTTGACTTCCAATTCCATAAATAACGATACTTTTGCCTAAATTGTTAATTGAAAGTACCCTCAACAATAGGTACTATAAAAATGTATACTTAGACATGTTTAAAAAAACACATGCATTTTACTTTCCTCGTATTCAAAATGAAAAGTAAGTAGAGTGTTTAACTAGGGTGAAAGGCATCATTTCTGCCGAGGTAGTTTCAATCTACTAATTATTTTCGTAACGCAATACCTATACCCACTTTGATTTGAGTATATATCACTCAATCTTAATAAACTATAGAGGACTAAACCTAGTACCTAAAATCAAAACAGAACCTTCTGATTAGGACCCACACTAATCAACACCAACAAGTGCGTCCTAATTGAACCCAGTATAATTCACCGTATTCACCAGAGACGTCCTCATACTGAAAGAAACCGGTTCATTATCATTTCCATTCACTGTGGACTACACCTGAGACCTCCTCGAGCATTCTAAATTCAACTTTAAATCGTTTCAAAACAGTTTGAACTTGTTTGGCAACAGTTAAGCTGATATTCCTTTGATGCGTAATGCTAGGAGATATATGGAGGTAAAATCGTGGACAGTCGTTGCCTGAAACGATGCATACGGAGCATACGAACAACCTTTTAATTGAGTATATGTCTAAACGATAAACAAGGTTATATTTTTGATCTTTAGACGCCAGGTTTACTTTATATTGTGTTTTGGTATTAAGTGCTTTACATTTGCTTAGTACTACATATGTATGAATGTGAAAATATATTATGTACACAAATACATTGGATGTGAAATAGACGTGCTCTCCGTAGTTGCTTTCATCAATCAATTAATTTAGGTATAAACGAAATAAATAAAGTATTTTTTATTCGTCCCCACAAAGCAACGTAACGTATTGGAATTTTTTGGTTAATCTGACAAATTTAATAACTGTTAGGCATTTTAATGTAAGATCGATGTGTGGACATTTATGACTAACCTTTTACCTTTAACCAAAGACATATGTAACTTCGTATAAGATGAATAAAGTCTAAGAAAAAAACGTGCCTCAGAAATCAAGAAAAAGTCATTCTCGCATAAATGGCGCACACACCTTTGGCCTATTCTCGGCTAGATGGCGTGACAACACCGTTTCATATTTAACAATTTTAACACATAGATGTCAGTGAATGAACATGGGTCAAAATGATATAAAGATAATAAAATCATTTATCCATATATATTCATTTTTTTGATAATTTTATACGTGTTTATTTTGAGTTATAGTCGTGTGTCGATAGATGGCAGTAAATTTACAGTAGTCACTACACAACATTTACTATGACAGGACCGCTCTATACTATCTATTCTTTTTGACTACGAGTATATAAAATTTAGTGACCTATTTCTTTGCCTGTAGTAAGTTATAACCAGCTGTTGAAATTGTGTACTCAAGTAAATTTATTTAAAGAATTAAAAAGTGTCTATTACGAGTGAAAAAAACAAGGCTTTATTTTCATGATAAAACACCATTAGTCACTTCCTTTGCTTATAGTTTAATTTTAATGAACTCGATCCATTTCCACGTAGCTAATTACTTTGGAAATAATTAATCACTAGTTTTACTCGCGAATAATTCACTCGAGCCCTAAATCATAATTAATTACTTATTAACGCGCCTTACAAAAGCGGAATAAATGGTAATGATGACGAATTGCGCCTCTAGGTATCGAGAGGGTTGAAGAAGGGAGATTCTTGTTTAATTCAGTAACGTGATATATTAAAAATTACAATATAAACAGCCCGGCAGCGGGTTTGTATGACTCTCGAGGCCAATATACCGGGTGTGGCCTGTAATACGAGCAAAAAATTTAACTGTAGACTGTACTCCTCATACTGACCAACATTTGTTCAGCAACTTTTAAAAATAACTTGTGGTTTGATTTTTAATACACTTTAAAGTTTATTCTAAGACGCAATGTATTGCGATATTTGTTATGTTTAAGACATGACAAGCAACGTCAATCACAGATGATATGGCATGGCGATGGCGTCCATTGAAGATAATTTTTATTTAGTATGAAAAATAGGAAGTCTAAATACTTCATAATTTTTAAAAGTTGTTGAACAAAAGTGTCACCATTTGAGGAGTACAATCTATGTTTTAATTATTTGCTCGTGTTACAGGCCACACCTGGTATAAAAGCGGCTAAGTGCGAGTCGGAGTCGCCCACGAAGAGTTCCGTAGCAGCAAGTAACGTAATAAAATTGCGGTTTACGATTAATGACGTATTAAAAAAAACTACTTACTAGATCTCGTTCAAACCAATTTTCGGTGGAAATATGCAAATATGCATGCAGTTTTTTTTAATTGTATCATTCTCTTATTATAGAAGTTACAGGGGGCACACATTTTACTACTTTGGAAGTGCCTCTCGCGCAAACTATTCAGTTTAGAAAAAAAAAATATTAGAAACCTCAATATAATTTTTGAAGACCTATCCATAGATACCCCACACGTATGGGTTTCATGACAAAAAATTTTTGAGTTTCAGTTCTAAGTATGGGGAAGTCCCAAAATTTTTTGTTTTTTTTTTTCTATTTTTGTGTGAAAATCTTAATTCGGTTCACAGAATACATCTACTTACCAAGTTTCAACAGTATAGTTCTTATAGTTTCGGAAAAAAGTGACTGTGACATACGGACGGACGGACAGACAGACAGACATGACGAATCCATAAGGGTTCCATTTTTTGCCATTTGGCTACGGAACCCTAAAAATGTGGAGCTATACACAAGTACCACCACGTTGAGACCACGAACTAGCAAGCGCAGCGTAGGACGTCCACCCACAAGATGGACGGACGACCTTGTTAAGGCCGCCGGAAGACGCCGGATGCGGGTCGCTTCCAACCGGTACGAATGGAGGTCCAAGGGGGAGGCCTACGTTCAGCGGTGGACGTCTTATGGCTGAGATGATGATGATACAAGTACACATGTAATAATGAAATTACTGATATAGAAACTGGTATCATAATTATTTTACATATCTAAATACATACATTTCGTAGTTAAGCTCGGGCACCGGCTATTTACTTAACCCACCCACGCTCTTTCCCATAAATCTCAATACACCCACACTATACACCGTTATACATAATATCCGTCTCAGAGATAGACCCGGTGATGGCATACGGTTGAGTGGTTCAGATATGACTTACGTGACCTCGTTGTGTTGCTAGCTTTGCCCGTGGGCCTACCCGCCTGTGAACATTTCCTACGAGCAATTTGCTTACGTGAAATACAGGAAAATTGAGGTGATAAAATATTGTGCGAGACTTGGTCATATCAAAGCTTAGTAAACAGATTTAAACATGTGTAGCATGTTGCTCGATTTTGTGCTAAGTATAGTCCACCGTGTACTTTTTTATTTGCCGACGCGAACTCCATTATAAAATTCCTTAGAGATAGAAATAATAGATAATTATTATGTCAAAAATTTAATATAAGTATTGCTAAATTAAAATGTTTGCGATTTCAGACAATTAATATTTATATAACAAATTACAATTTTGATGAATATTATAAAATTAAACAAAGCTAATCCCAGGTTAAATCAAATGCTATCGTAATTTTAATTACGAAAATGGATAATATATATTCGTTTTCAGGTTTGTAAGGTTTTTCTTTAAGGCTATTTCAGTAAACTGTAATACAAATTATATCTAGAAATTGCGATGTAGGTAAAATCGCAAACTGTCTAGTTTTTCATAGTTAACTTTTACCAACTGATTTCCTTTAAAATTCATGTTTATTTTACGATACCTTATTTGCACACCGAAAACACAATTTTAACGATCCATCGTACATTTACTATAATGACTTCCCTCTTGCATAAATTCATGAATGAATAAATCGATGAATGAATAAACTGATGACATGATACCAAATTAAAAACTGTCATCGTAAAAACCCGGAGACCTACGGAAAAATCCCCGGTCCCGGAGGAAGAGTCGGAAGACTCGCTAAAGTTCACCTCAACATCTAGTTGTCCGATTTTTTCAAATCACCCGCACCTAAGACCTCGGTTACACGCTAATTCTGGCGTCGGTTCAGTCCATCATTCTAGTCAGAATGACGAGAGAATTATCGAACACTCGGACCGATGGACTGATGGTCTGGACTGATGAAAATTTAATATTTTAGATAATATTCGTCAGTCCATTTTGAATGACAGAAAACTGATAGGATCGTGTAACCTGTTTGTGTCATTCTCATATTATACAAGACTAAATGACTGTGTTGCGTTCTGCGTCCAAACGGCGACTGTGTCTGTGTGTGAATTTTATCAGTCTGATGTCAGTCTGGACTGATCGTGTAACCGTGTCCATTTTCCGTCATTCTGGCATCAGTTAAAACTCGAAAAAGAGTTACGACTAGAGATGGGCGCCAGCGGGTAAATACCGGGAAAATACCCAAAACTACCCAATCTACCCGATATTTACCCGTATCTACCCAAATTGTTGGGTATTTAAAATTTGTTCGTATAATTGAAGAAATTCATTATATAACTAAGATATATCAATATTATTATCGTATAAATATGAAAATAAGTTAAAATAAAGTATACAAATCACAATCTCACAACTTTTTTGTACACAATTAATTTTTTTCGTGATTTTTATTTTATATCTATGTGCCTACTATTTTTGAATTGCTGTCATATTTTGGTTTTGATATTTCTACATTTTATTTTATTTATCGTTTAATACAGTAATTTTTTCGTTAGGTATATGGCCAAATTTGATTTACTATAACCATGTTGGATGAAATTTTGTGTGTATCTAAATTGTTTGATCTCAACAAGATCCCGAAAATGAGGATTCGAGAGCCACATTAATCCGCCACTTTACCGAAAACATGCCAGAAATCAGCACTGACTAAATCGAGATGCCCCTCAGGCAGCTTAAAAATGGAAAAGCCCCAGGCAAGGGCGGCGTTACGAGCTTCTGAAAGCGGGAGGTAAACCTGCACTGAAGGAGCTCCAGAACATCTTTAACGCCGTTCTTTTCGATGGGAGAACTTCAGAGGTGTGGAGTAGGAGTGTAGTCGTTCTGTTCTTCAAAAAGGGAAATAAGGCCCTATTGAAGAACTACCGACCCATTTCGCTCCTAAGCCACATCTACAAGCTGTTTTCGAGGGTCATCACGAAACGCCTAGCACGTAGACTCGGCGAATTTCAGCCACCGGAGCAGGCCGGATTTCGAGGAGGATACGGCACCATAGTAGTGTGCGGCAGATTATACAGAAGACTGAAGAGTATAATCGGCCCCTGTGCTTAGCATTTGTGGACTATGAGAAAGCCTTTGACTCCATTGAAGTCTGGGCTGTTCTGGATTCCCTGCAGCGATGCCAAGTCGACTGGTGATATATCCAAGTGTTGAGATGTCTGTACAACGCAGCTACCATGGCCGTCCAAGTCCAAAACCAGCAGACTAAGCCTATCCCCATCCATCGTGGTGTGAGACAAGGGGATGTCATTTCCCCCAAATTGTTCACAAATGCATTGGAGGATATGTTTAAAACGCTCGACTGGAAGGAACATGGTATTAACATTAATGGCGAATACATCTCACACTTGCGATTTGCGGACGACATCGTCACCATGGCTAAGACGTTGCAGGATTTAGAGCATATGCTGACCGGTCTAGCTGATTCTTCTCAACGCATAGGTCTCCGGATGAATTTGGACAAAACGAAAGTTATGTTCAACAAACGTGTTGCTCCGGGACCTATTTCAGTACAAGGGGCTGTTCTCGAGGTCGTTAAGGAATACGTCTACCTCGGGCAAATACTGCAGTTAGGAAGGAACAACTTCGAGAAAGAGTCGAATAGAAGGATACAGCTGGGCTGGGCAGCATATGGGAAGCTGCGTCGAGTCTTCACGTCGTCAATCCCACAGAGTCTGAAGACAAAAGTCTTCAATCAGTGGGTCCTACCCGTGATGACATACGGAGTCGAAACGTGGACACTCACGGTAGGGTCAGTCCATAAATTCAAAGTCGCTCAGCGAGCAATGGAAAGGGCTATGCTCGGAGTCTCTCTGAGGGATCGTATTCGAAATGAAGTCATCCGTCAGAGAACTAAAGTCGTCGATATAGCCCACCGGATTAGCAAGCTGAAGTGGCAGTGGGCCGGTCATATTAGCCGTAGAACCGATAACCGTTGGGGTAGACGAGTTCTCGAGTGGACACCGCGCATCGGCAAACGTAGAGTAGGACGCCCTCAGACTAGATGGAGCGATGATCTTCGCAAGGCGGCCAGCAAGCTGGATCAAAGTTGCCGCAAATCGTACTCAATGGCGTGCAATAGGAGAGGCCTATGTCCAGCAGTGGACGAGAGTAGGCTGATGATGATGATGATGAAAACACAATATGACCCAGTAGGTGGCACTGCTATCGGTATACTGGGTGTCCCAGAATTCGACGTCAAGCCGTAAACGGACGATAGACCAAGTCATAACAGTTATCATAAAAATACAAAAAAATATATCCAACTCATGTTTTTAAAAAATTATGGTCACTTTAAAAATTCACAAAAAAATCCACACCCTGTAATGGTTCTTTAACTCTTGTTACTACAAATTCCATAATTTATTATATTTTTTTTATTATTGTGTAATCTTGAATAATTACAGGGTGTGGATTTTTTAGTGAATTTTTAAAGTGACCATAATTTTTAAAGAACATGAGTTGGATTTTTTTTTGTATTTTTATGATAACTGTTATGACTTGATCTATCATCCGTTTACGGCTTGACGTCGAATTCTGGGACACCCTGTATATATAGCCAATAGTGTTTTTCAACAATCCAGGTACCGGTTGAAATATACTTACACAAAATTTCATCCAAATCGGTTTCAGTAAATAATATTAGGTGATATACCAACAGCAGCGCCACCTACCGGGTCCAATAGTGTTTTCAAACCATCCAGATACCCGTTGAAATATACATGTCACCGTAAAATTGTAAAAAGCGTTAGTTTATAATCTAACTAGCGAGATTGTAAACTGTCGAAAGATTGTGTACCGTAACTTAGTGATTACAATTTTACGGATTGTTTTTCGGTAGATTATAATCTATCGACAAGAAACCGTAAAATTGTGAACCGACACACGAGGAAACGCACCTCGCATGCTGATTGGTCCGTCTTACAGTACGCCGTTCTGTGTCCATAGAGTTAAGAATCAAACACGGGTGTCTGTCATATTAATAAAATACGATTCAAATATTGTGATATCAAGTACCTATTGTATTTGTTATTAGTTAAGAAGAGTATCAATCATTCTGATATTATTTAAGAAAACATAGTAACATAATAATAAAATCAGAAACGTCACTTTCTCGTGAAACAAAAAAAATATACAATAATAATAAGAGAGTCGGTCAGGGTCTCCGGCGTGTCTTCGTTGGTCTGAGTGGACCTCAAGGGGACTCGCAGGAGTCTCAGCTCTGGCTTGCCTTCATTGGCCGTCCAGAGAGGAGTCGCTAGAGCTATATGCTCCAGGGGTGGAAGCGAAAGATGCATAAGACGCGAGTTGGCACAGTGGCTGGTAACAACCACTGGGTAGAAAGCTGCGCACACCTCTCGACACCCCTGAGCCGCTCACACCGATGTTGCGCCTGGCCGTCTTTACGATGGCGCATCAGGTGCCCATCAAACGAGTGGCGAGTCACTGCCTGCCTCGATAACTTGTGCAAGCAATGTTATGGCAGGTGTCCGGACTTCTTTGCAATAGCCCAGTCTTTTTTTTCACCCAAACTTAAACCATAGACCAGTACTCTGTCCATATTCTCTACAATAGCTCACAATGCCTGCTGAAACCGGTTCACGGGTATCTATTGATGTACCCGTGAATGGGTTCCAGAAGGCGTTCTATATGACATCAAATCTCTCCAAACGGCCTCTACGTGTTGGATCTATATCCCCACGTACGCCTTATAAATGACCGGGCTCGAAAGACCCGGGTGTTTTAAAACGGAGATACAAATAATAATTCACCCGATATACGTCCCACTGCTGGGCACGGGCCTCCTCTTATGCGCGAGAGGGCTTGGGCTATCATCCCCACGCTAGCCCAATGCGGACTGGGGACTTCACATACACCTACCATTTCCTCACGATGTTTTCCTTCACCGAAAAGCTAGTGGTAAATAGTTATCAAATGATAATTCGTACATAAGTTACGAAAAACTCATTGGTACGGGCCATGCAGGATTTAAACCCGCGACCTTCGGATTGAAAGTCGGATGTCATATCCACTCGGCCACCACCGCTACAACAATACGATATAGAATCATGAACTTTACATTCTTGCTCTTAAGTTAAGGATGACCCACGCTAGACCAGGCCGGGGCCGGGCCGGAGCTTCCGGCACTTCGTTTTCCATGGAAAGCACCACGTGATCACCGATCAGCCGTCATAGATAATTACATGTCGGACGCCTCGGAAATACAACTAAATATAAAAGTAAAAATCAGAAACGCAGCAATATTTCCCCTCTTTTTAGGGTTCCGTACCCAAAGGGTAAAACGGGACCCTATTACTAAGACTTCGCTGTCCGTCCGTTCGTCCGTCCGTCCATCCGTCCGTCCGTCCGTCCGTCCGTCTGTCACCAGGCTGTATCTCACGAACCGTGATAGCTAGACAGTTGAAATTTTCACAGATGATGTATTTCTGTTGCCGCTATAACAACAAATACTAAAAACAGAATAAAATAAAGATTTAAATGGGGCTCCCATACAACAAACGTGATTTTTGACCAAAGTTAAGCAACGTCGGGAGGGGTCAGTACTTGGATGGGTGACCGTTTTTTTTTTGCTTTTTTTGTTTTTTTTTTTTGCATTATGGTACGGAATCCTTCGTGCGCGAGTCCGACTCGCACTTGCCCGGTTTTTTATCATTTGAAGTGCATTTCTTTGGTTAATCACAGATGAATTTTACTTCACCATTCAGCAACAATGTCATGTAGGTAACTAATTTTAAAGTTTTTAGTAATTTCCAACACGAAATCAATTTACAGTAATCAAAACACTGTTTGTTTGCATTACATAGATCTGTTGTCGAATAACAGATCTATGTATTTATCGACATTAAAATATGGCGGCGCGCGGCTCACAACGTTCAACCAATCAGCGCTTGAGGCGCGTTCCTTCGTACGCCAGTTCACAATATGACGGTTTCACTTCGATAGATTATAATCTAACGAAAAATAAAGCGTTAAATTGTAAGCAGTATGTTAAGGTACACAATATTTCGACAGTTTACAATCTCGCTAGTTAGATTATAAACTAACGGTTTTTACAATTTAACGGTGACATACATATATAATAGTCATATACACAAAATTTCACCCAAATCGGTTTCAGTAAATCGAATTTGGCTATATACCGATAGCAGCGCCACCTACCGGGTTTAATTGTTTTTCCCAACCCTTCAGGAACCCATTGAAATATACACACAAAATTTTATCGTTATCGTTCCAGCCGTTTAGGAGGAGTAGAGTGACAAACACACGTATTGTAGAACGTATGTTTAAGATATTAAACATTTGTCAATTTTCTTAGTCAATACAAATATTATACGTTTTATATAACTACATGGGTATCAAAAAAACTGTTATTTGCAATATCTCCATTCAATTTACTACTCCGTTTCCAACTTTTATTTATACCCACTCATTTGGGTAGAAAAGGTAAATACCGGGTAGATTGGGTAAATACCCGATAAATACCCCATATCTACCCCGGGTATTTACCCGCCGCCCATCTCTAGTTACGACTGAACTGACGCCAGAATTAGCGTGTAACCAATGTCTTACTTACTTGAAATTGTTTATCAACTAATAAGTTGAAAACTATTCTTTCAGTGCCATTAGGTTACATTATAAATCAGACTCCACCATCGTTATTGCTGCAGTATCCTGTTTCTTTCTTCAAGTCTTTTTTCAGAAGGTTACAAATACTTAGGTCTTTAGAAATGACTCGAAGTAGACACTATCGCCGTCCATAGAATATTAATAATCGAATAGGCATTGGTTTTGGGAGTCGTAGCTGTTAACGACTTATCGATTGGGTCTGGCCGTGTTTGTATCGTCTAGTGGTATCACGCTAGCTGACTGATAGCTTGCAGCTACACATCGCACTTCTGTAGCACGGGAGTCCATTAATATTTCTTATTTATGATCAATTATGAGTGTAGGAAGGCCCTCAACTATCCAGTTTTTTTTTTTAATTGGACGATGCTTGCTTAGATTGCATAGACTATTATTGACAGTCAAAAAAAATAAGAGTCATTTTTAAACTAATTTTTCTTCATTAGTGTTTGTTGTATAAACTAAATGTCATATTATATACAATGCAATACAATTAATACACATACTCTATTGCACACCTCATCACAGAAAACAATACAGATAATACAGTAAGAAGAGGTTAAACAACGGGCGGTCTTGTCTTATCGCTAAAAAGCGATATTATGTTCCATTTCTAAATCAGCCATCTGTTAACGTCGTTGCGCTAACAAAATCTGATATGTGCGAGATTTGAATCAAATGAATTAATACCTTATATGTTTAGTTGCTAGCAAAAAGAATAGATAGTATAGAGGGGTCCTGTCAAAGTAAATTTTGTAGTCACGGTACATTTACTGCCATCTATCGACACACGATTAAAACTTAAAATAAAATTGAAAATGTATAAATGAATTAAAATATGTTTACGGATATATGATTATTAATTTTTATTGTTCCACAATGACCCATGTTCTTTCACTGATACGTGTTAAAATTGTTAAATATCAAACGGTGTCGCCAACGCCATCTAAACGACAATAGGCCAAAGGTGTATGGCGCCATCTATTCGACAGTGACTTTTGCTTGACATCCGGGGCACGTTTTTTTCTTAGACTTTATTTATCTTATACGGAGTTATATATATCTCTGGTTGCTAGGTAACTATTTGTCAATCAAAAATCGAACACATATCAGCTTTGGAAATCGCAACGACGCAAGGTTGCTTAACGTTGTTTAGCTCTGATTTTCTGCAAGGTAAAGTTGTTATCCATCCTTTTACTTGAAATGGTTACAAGTTTCGACACTAAGATTTTCTGCCTGCTTACGCTTTACCGAGCTAGTAATAATTTAATAGGTAAGTAACCTATTTAATATTTATGGGTACTTCAAAGATACATTAGGAATGCTACTCTAAAATTTAACAATGCCTCAATAATGAAAACTTTTATGGACTAACTTATTAGCTTCAAACTCGTAGTACTGTGAGGTCTGTAAGATCGAGATTAAAACTAGACGTAGGTAGATCGGGGAAATCCTGAAGAAAGGCCAGGTCAAGAGCACGCTAAACCGGCGAGCATGTATGAGGAATTTTATGAATGTGAAGGAAGCGAAAGAGGTATGTCAGGATCGTAGCAAGTGGAAATCCGTGGTCTTTGCCTACCCCTCCGGGAAATAGGCGTGATTATATGTATGTATGTATGTAGATAGATCGTAATATTTCATAGGTACATCTATACACAATGTGCGTAGTCATTGCTAGAGCTCGTTACTACTTTTGCTCCCCTGCGGCTGTGATTGTATTTCTCTCGCCGGCCGCCAATTAGGCTAAAATTGGCCGATCAAATTACCACCGCCCATAACGCCGCCAATTTCAGTGGGAGTGAACGGGAAATTTGACTCATTCCGCACTAACTACTGAATTGAACCAAAAGTAGTCACAAAAGTGTAAGAAAAAGAATAAAGTCATATCAATAATTGGGAAAGGTATAATTTAATAATTTCATTTGTTTATTTTATCCAATTAAAGAATACTTGTAGACAGGTCACTTTAAAAAAAATACCGGTGAATGGTTATGGCTACACAATTTTTGCTGAACAAAATATTTAGTCACCCCACTTTGACTCGCAGATTGGCTTGATTAAATAAAATAAGTACCTACATTATAATAGATTTATATAATGAGTCATTGAGAAGATAGTTATGTTAATGACTTTCATTTTAAGATACCTACAGTACCTACACCTAACTAGGTAGGTGCACTCGATAACCCTGACATGTTCTTAAAACCAACAAAAGCTAAGAACAAAAGTAAGTACGCTTAAAAAGTGTATAAAGTATGTACTTATATATCAATTATAATTGGTCAACCAAATCTTGTCAGTAGAAAAGGCGCGAAATTCAAAGACTGACAAAATTTGTTAAACCAACTATATTATATGAGTGAGATAATTATTTCTAGTTCGATTTATTTATGTGCACTTCCAGGAGTCTTATTGATTCAGATATATATGTGCTAATATACCTTAAGTTGGTGTTATAAATGAGATGATTTAACCAATTCTGTGTTAAAATAATAGGTACAATCGTATGATTATTTTTTGTTAAAAGCTTATACTAATTGAATGCACAGTCAGCAAAAATAATTAACTTGGCACCTCGGCTGCCCTAAGCAGAAAACAAGTATCTCGGAAATTTTCAAAATCGGGTTTTTTGGATTTTCGGAATCTACAATTTCAGGCGCATCTTTCACCAAAAAAATAATTGTAAAATAATACGTAGTTTTTAAAATATTCATGTTTTTAAAATTCAAGCATATTTTTTTGACCCTGTATTCTACGCTAAATTCAAGTATATGTCTCATTTCTACGCTAAATTCAAGAAACTAAACAGAGATACTTGTAATTCATATAGATGACCGAGATACTTGACTTTAGCGTAGATATTCGTTACTGCAAATCAGTTTATTACAATGGTAAAACAAGTATCTCCCAATAGAATCTGCAATTTAGGTTAGAAATTAGTTACATAGTTATACAGAAGGTACCTTGTTTAAACATATACATAGAAAACAAATTTGCTTAGCAATATTAGTGTCAAAGGCTAACACGTGAAGAGTCTGTGAGATTTAAGTATAAAGAAAAAGTGTTGTTAAACCAATTAAAATTATCTATATTGTCTACCAGTGGCGGCGCGTCCATAAAAGCCGATTCCCATCGGCTTGCCTGTTTTTGGATGTTTGGGCAGAGTTGTATAGGAAATATGTAAGCCAAATTAGCCCCGGCTTGCCTATGAATATGTTTGACGCGCCGCCACTGTTGTCTACACTTCTACAGTAATGAAAACAGAACACTAAGTAGAATGCATGAGATAGACGCCTACGCCAAAGAAAGAGAAAATCATAATCATACTGTAACCATGCCAAAGGTTTTGTAAAAAATAGAAACAAATAATAACTGACTGGATTCAATTGACCAAAAGGGAAATATTTAATCCAGAAATAATGCCAATAATTGAATTTTTATAAAGACATATGTTATGTGGTAATGTGAATCATCTAAGATCAATCTCGAGGAGTCTTTTAGTAGAGTTAGACCAAGAAAAGTCTGCAGAGATTTTGAGAGCACACTCAGTGCCAGTGTTATTTATATCATAAGTTCATAGAAGTTTGACGTTTAAAATAACACCTGCACTGCGTGTGCTGTCAAAATCTCTGCAGACTTTTCTTGGTTTAACTCTAGCCACTAAAGAGAACCACCAATTACATACCATATTAATAGGTAACATAGCCAAGAATCGATATTGCTTTATAAGAAATAGGTAAAACTGACTTGAAGGATTTAATTAGATTTTTACTTTGTTACATAAGTAAAGTTAAATAGTAAATAAAGTAACTATGTACCTAAGTATTTATCTATGCAAGTATGTATATCGTCGCCTAGTACTCATAGTACAAACTTTGCTTAATTTGGGGCTAGGTCAACGGGTGAAAGATTGTCCCCAAATATTGATTTTTATGGACTCACCAGCTCTCACCATGTCATGCACTAGCCTCAATCCTATCAAAGACATCTGTCAAATAGGACTATTGAAAATACAAGTGCAAGTCGGACTCGCCCACCTTACAAATTTAAATAATTATTTTTTTTGTACTTTATAGTTTTCAGATTATTCCCTTTACTACATAACATACATATAGTGTAAGACAATATTACTTACCAAATTTCATAGTTCTACTACCTTTTTACTTAGGGACCCTTTAAATTTTGATTTCCTTGAGAGTGTCGAATACCTACGTATTTTGGCATAAAAGACCGTATCTTTATTTACGTTAATTTAGAAGTTTGATACCACCCATCCACGAAGACAGAGAGTTTGTTGAAGGAATGGGATATTGTATCACAAAATGATCTCTGGCAATAAATAAAATCGGTGAAATCGGTACCAATAACCATGTGTCAGAAGGTCTGAGGATGGCAACATCAATTACTAATCAAAAAAAGGTATATTTTCCAAGAGAAAATGAGTTTTAAATATAAATATATTTTTTTTTCAAGCATTTTATTATCTAACAGAAATTTTGAAGTCGACAAACCTGAAAGAAATAAAAATAGGTTTTCGGTAGCTTATGTCATTAGCTTTCATTTGATACCATTTCCTTCAGAATTGCATGAAAATTTGAAAAGTTATTGAGCGGAGAGCCAAATATGTTTAGTATTTAAGATGCTAGAGTGCTTGCTATTTCAAAGCTAAACACAAGATACTTGAATTTGTGTAGAATGGTTCTGAGATTTTCGGGCAGTAAACTACACAGAAAACATTTTATGCCTGTACAAAGTTTTATATACAAGAATATAAAAAAATAAAGTCTGTATAAGCTTAATTTTATCGCCCTTAACATAGTGGTATAAAAAGATGTTACATTTTAGACCAAATACCTAACAAAAAAGACAAATTACGTTTTTTTGCTCTCCTCAAAAATTTGTCAAAACGGGGTTACTTGTTTTCTGCTTAGGGCAGCCGACCTCTGCATACATATTTTTATGAACCAAATAGTTTTGCTAACTGTACCCCAAAAATCCGTATGAAAACGTTATGCCTGCTCCCGTGCTAACATCGGAGGGGAAGCGACGCCAACGCCCGAATGCTCATTTATCCGAAAGTGATAAATAGACTGAGCCGCGGTACCCGAATAATGAATTTATTATAAGCAAATCTTACCTGCTTCAATGGATTTACTCTATGCCATGCAGTCTTCCCTCATAACATTTTTTTGACAAGACGGAAATTGAATCCTTAAAATATGGCCAAAATATTATTATGTTATGTATGTGTGTGTATAATAAATCATTATAATATCTATGTTGTTTATACCTAACGTGTTTTATGTGCTGTTTAGAAAGAGTCATTTGGAATTAAGTCTGCTATTAGCACATTTTGTAAAGTTAAACTTTAACACTTTGACCACCAAAGGTTTGGCATTCAAAGGGTTAATAAACAAATACAAGTATTATGGTATTCGGACATTTTTATATATTTTCTGACACAAGGTGCGGCAATCATAATAAAATAATCATAATCTACTTATTCTAAACTTAGGGAACAAATTAAATTAGTTTATCAAATATTAGCGTGCTATTTAATATAGGTATAGTGTATACCTATATTAAATAGTACGGTCTTCCTTCGAGTTAGTCAAAGACGCCTAGTCTTCCAGATTGCATAGGTACTTATACCCAAGGTATATGCAATCTTAGGCAAACTCGAAAAATTAGGACGGGTACGAGTAAGTACCTCCTGCTATATTCGGATAACCTAGAGGTCTAGGGTACCGTGTAAAGCTGAAGACGTCAGTTCGAATGCGGCCTGTGCCGCTGGAGGGCTTGGTCACTTTTTCTTTAGTATATAATATTTATTTCAGTAGAAGTAAATACTTAAGGACTACACTATTGGCTTTATGTAATTTTCCTCAAAATTAAAAAGTAATACCAAAGTGTAGTAGCTGAGGGTGCAACCGCGATAAACGCTAAGATGAGAACGATCATCTCAGCTGAGCCGGCAAATTAATGCGGTAAGGTCTATGCAGACGCGGTTACTTTCCTCTGCAAGCAACTGTACCTAGGTATAAAAAAGTATCATCATTTACATAGAGAGTGGCGGCAAAGTTACACAGTATATTAAAAATTAAAAAAATCTTAATTAAAAATTACACTAAAAGTGACCAGTATGCACAATATAATAATATTATATTCGTATGCTTGGCCGCTATCTACGCAAACTTCATTAATTTAGTACGCAAGTAAAAAATACTCGGTTTTAAGTATCAAGAAAAAAATGACTATTTTAGTCACTACTTTATTAATATTGAATAGTTTTCATTGCTAATTGAACTAAAATATCGCTGCCAAGGATGAACCTATATCTAATCTAAATATACGAATGAGAGTAACGCTTGACTTTGATATTCATTAATTGACATTTTACGACTAGTCATGTTATAAAAATAAAGTAAAAATACAACCCAGAAACTTTAATTTGTTATTGATTCCATTTTCCCTATTAGACACTTCACACATAACCAATGGAGGATGATTTAAAAAGTTCGTTAACTCGGCGAGGGATGCACTTACGTTTAGTGACGGCCAAACCAATTAACCTACATCCTCGCTTGTACCTAGTGCTATTTTATCACACTCAAATACATAGTAAAAGAGATTTACTTACATAGATTGAATAATTTTACGGTTTAGATTCACTTGTTTTTCACTTGTTTTGTTTGTTCAATGTTAGTATGTCTCACAACGTTTAAATTCGATTACTTACATAGACTCAAAATGGAGGTACTTAATATGCAAGCAAACGTCATACGTTTTTATTAGCAGCTATTTCTAAAGAAATAAGCATAAGTAGCAGCTATTATACCTAATCCTTAAGATACAATCATAATCTCTACCTACTCCCTTATAGGCATGTTCTAACAACAGAAAAGCCACCCGTTTTTTGGAAAGTTTTTGATCAAACAGTTACTTTTTTTTTAGTTGTTAGTAAATGATTTATTAAACAATAAAAAGCCTTAAAATAGAAAATACAAACTAAAATTAAAAACTAAGTTACTTTTTGTTTTAACTGTATACTTCGATACAATAATGTACCAAAATAGCTTCACCATCGTCACATTTAATTAAGCTAAGGTGCTTTTGTTCCTATCGCTTACTGCCTTACCCATTGTATCCGATTCGAACGCTCAGGGGGACAACTGTTCGGATATCATTGGGCCAATATGTATTATTAGGGTTGTTATGGCAACCCGTACGATTTGAAAGTTAGATGAACCAATATCTAAGTACTCGAATACATAAGTACCTTAGGAAAATACCTTTGGATAACAGGCTTCCGGGCGCGGTCTGAAATTATCCATAGTCTGTCTTGTGAAACGTGATAAGTGTAAAATGATTACGAGGATTTAAGAAACAATTATGTATACATACAAAGTATAAAAGCCAGACCAATGAAAAATACATAGAATTTACAATAAAATATAAATAAAGTTGCGAAATAAAATATGTTATAATTATTTTCACCGTGATGACAGTACGATCAATATCATTATACCTATTTAATTGCTAGAAAAAAATTGGAGCTCACAGTTAACTGCTGTTCGCTTCAGCGTTCGACTCATTTAGGTACATTCTAATAGCCAATCGAATAGGTTTTTTTCGGACAATAGTTAACAAAGTAATACGCTCCGCTCACAAATGAGCCCATACTCAATTCCAAAAACATTAAGGCCCGATTGTTTTCCGGCTCCTATAATGTGATATCCCGATCCATAATAAATATATGCAATCTAAGATCTCATTTACCCTGGTTCGCGGGAAACTATACGCTTGATAACCTATTCTAATATGTAAGTACTGAAAGGGCCAAGCCATGTTCCATTCTAATAACTCTATTCAAATTGCTATTCAACTCTTTACATTAAAATTTAATTTAACATCGCTTATAAAATGGGTTTTACAAAGAGAGTATTAGCAACCTATGAATGTAAGGTATATTTAATTTAATTGAATGCTATTTACATATTTAGGGATAGACAATACTGCAGCAGTAACTTGTACCTTTAGTTAGTACCACGTCAGCATTGATGATATCGATAAAACTTCAAGGGACATGAAACGATGTTAATAACAATAATCGATAAAGTCGATGTCCGAGCCACCTTTGGATTGCGGTGTGCAATGTTCAGAATAACTGTTATTAAGCAATGCTGTATTCAGATAAGGGATGTTACCAACAACTATCGATTTTCGTGTTATTGATAAATAAACTCTGAGTTCATAATATGTGTGCCCTAGCAGGGCGTCATGGACTGACTTAATTTAATTATTTAACACCTTTTTGATTTTATGTACATGATTTTACAATTAATAAATGAAATGAAATTTAGTACGTCGACCAAAAATTAGCAACATTGATCAAAATGTAGTCAAATTTGCAGAAATACACTGGAAATCCTTAGTGGAGACTTGCTCAGAAGTATGTGACTTTCAGCTGATAAAACATCATTTATAGATTATAGAGAGCCCAGTTGGAGAATTATGCACATCAACAAATATATAACACTGCCAATTAATCAAGTGACTACACTTGATTCTTCTTCTAGATAGAAGCATACATTTTAATCAAAATTGATCAATACAATTCACAAAATATTAAATAGTATGGCTACAGTTTAGTAGCACGTCGCCTAAAACTAGAAAATATAACTAATTTTTTCAACGAAAACGTTTTTGCTACGTTTAGTTCGTCCTTAAAAAATACTTACTAACTAATTAAACGATATATTGAAAAAATATCATTATGCAAACCTAGAACAAAAATTGAACTATCTCATTGTTAATGTAGTAGTCGATAAAAATATCGATAAGTTCTCCCGTCCCTTTAACATTTGCCGGCAACAACTGGCATCATTAAACGCACTGGCGAGTTCCACGACACGAACATAGCCATTACAGCTTTACCGTCAAGCTGCACTTTGGAAAATTCGAATACATTTTCCAAAATAGCTGAGTTTGCTTTAGAGTTTCATTTGGTCGAAAATTTAGTTTGAATATCATTAGCTAGTCGTTTTTTTTACAAATTAATTGCTATTCATAAATAATGATACTAGATGCCACGATGACAATCTAATTTCAAAACATTTAAATATTTAATTATCGTAAATATATTTTTACTTGGTTTACAATCTTTTTTGGTAGGTTTTGCTTAAATCGTTTATAATTTCGAAATATTTCCTTCTGGTTTATATCGATCATATTCGATGACTTTCAACATTTGTTGTCTAAGAGTGCTGCCAATTCGCAACATGGCGAAGGTAAGTATACCGCTCCAAAGGAGTTAAATTGGCTAAAAAGTTAGTTTATATTATTTATTTATAATATTATACTATTTCAACAGTTCCCTGCAAAGCATGACCTTACGCCCGGCTCTACATAAAAGCAATCCAGTTGCATTTTATGGCATACAGGGCATCGGTGCATTACCTTGCAAACATCCCTGAGGCACTGCAGAGGCAACGTATTGCCAACAGCATTTCGTATTATATTTGATTCAAGGTACTGCTTTTTAGGTGTTCGTAAAGAAGAACTGCAGCTTTCGTTTTGCCCTTCTTTCAAAGATAATTATATTTCCAAATTACATATCATAAAGAGTCATAAAGAGAGCCTAAAGAGTTCTCATTCATGGACCCCATGGCAAGTTGCGCAATTTAAACCTCATTATTAATTCGACCGCTACGGTTATTTGGTTGGCCTAATGATTGCAGTATATACCGCGAATGCAGATAACTCTGTTCGATTCCAGCGTCAGCGCTCCAAGGCCTTCAGACGCCTTGGTAATTTTTTTCGTATATTATTAAGACAATATGAATTTTCAATTTATGAGATGGCATAGATACGTTATAGTGTGAAATCTTAAAGGTATGGTAAAGGCAGTTTTGAGGCAATAATTAGGCTACAATTTTAACTGGTATAACCTATACCTATACAACATCGGCCTAAGTTAGTACTTATACAAAAATAGTTATAATAAAAACAATAATTATATTAAGTATACTAATTGTATGTTATTTTTAATACCTATGTCTTTTTGTACAATAAAAAGTTAATAGGTACTATATTCTCAAACAAGTGATATTTAATAAAAATATTACAAAATGCACATTTAATGACTGTCTCGCTTATTATCACGTTCGCGGACGCTCAGTCACACCTTTTGGACACCTAAATTTTGTATGGAGATTTTGGGACTGTTATAGCATTCCTGTCACTGCAAATATATATTTTAGGTTTGTATATGACGCGTAATGCTATGCAAGGCGAATGCTATGCAATCCGCGTCAATATGAAGTATATTTTTTATACGCTATATGACAACAAATGCTCTACAATTCGGATGCATAAGCATGTCTGTCACATAACGTAGTCAAGATGTGATCTTATATGACATCGCATGTTATAGCATTAATTCATCGTGGTCGATGAACTTGATGGCTGAGAATTCTGACTGCCTAGAGTCAAGATCTTTGCTCTAAAGACTCATTGCTGGCGTCGTCAAACATTTTTCTACTTTTGTTTTGTTCCCTCATTGCTTATCATTGTCATATTGTGTCCATCTCATACATGCCCCATCCCAAGCACGTTCGCCATTCATTCGACCTAAAATTATGTGATACTACACATCCTGCGTTGGAGACCGCATCATATGTCTTAAGAATCTAAAGGCCCACTCATGGCATATTGCATAGAGCCGAAAGGGCAATGTTGAGCTCTCTAAAATAGAGTGGTTTGTTTTTCTAGTTGTTCAAGGTATACGCAGCATTTTACTTCAACACCACTTCTCAAAAGCGTCAATCTCGTCCGCATTACACTTTTAGAGTTCCCTGTAAGGCACCGCCGCGTTAAGTTCTGGACGTAAAGCGTCCACCACTTTTCCTGTCATGCGATGATTCACCCAACTTTATATTATTTTTCGAATGCATCTACACCAAACATAAGGCGTGAAATATACAAGAATTATGCCACAATACTTTTCATAAAGGTTCTTACCTTGTAAGAGGTGATGATCGAGCGCCAGCAGGCTTATAATTCACAATTATACCATCAAAACTATGACTAGTAACGTAATTACTTGAATGATAGGTATACACATTCATGCCTCACTTTTTCACATTCACCGTTATCAAAATTTGATTGTAGCACAATAAACCACTAGTAAACATGTTCGTTTATTAAAACACATTGAAAAACTTAAAGAAATTGCAAGAAAAACATTAGTTACGATTTTATAAAAATCCGTGAAAATCGCTATCGCGCACGAAAATCACCCAAATTTCATGTGTCCATTCCCAGTCGCACCTGCCGGGCTACTAAGGGAGCTCCCATACAAAGACGAATGCTATTGCAGGTGCGTCACAGAAAGGGGGGCCCAATTGGAGACGTCACAGGATAATTTTTAACTTCGATAAAACTATGTAATATGGCAGTATGCAAACTTTGATTCTGGTGACTGGTAGAGGAAAAGTTGGTGAATAATATTATACTGTGGTAAAGCGGATTGATAAGCATTTCAACGCAGAAATTTAAAACGAATAACGGATGCTATAGCATACGCGTCACCAGGAGTAGTGCAAAAACGGATGCTATGCAATCCGCGTCCGCGAACGTGTTATAAATATATTTTTTAATACAGTTGCTCAAAAAGTGCTACTTTACGTAGCTGTTTAGCGTGCGGAAAGTTGGTTATCTCGAACTAGTGCTTTTTACTTTTCCAATTTTTTTAAATTTATACTTGTTCCAATTCACGACTACTTATTGATGAGTGTTAATATTAGTTTCCTTTAAACGTCGTAATCAGCATAAAAACCTACCGTTAATGTAAGAATACGAAAAATATTACATATTTCATATTTAATTACTTACCTCTTCATCATTATAACACGTTTATTTTTTAATATTCAATATTGAAAATTCCGTTCTTAATAAGTTGACTGAATGGAACGGAATAGCTGCCAAACGCCCATAGATATAATATACTTAAAGACGACGTCTAACCGAGCTGTCACTGTTACCACTTTTGTTTAGTGTACGATTAACAATGTTTTTCTTATTTTTTCGCAACTGTATTAAAAAACGTGGTTCGATACACGTGCGGAAATGTCATTCTTCACTCGTCCCGAGTCTTGCCACTCGCCTGCGGCTCGTGGCAAGATATCTCGGTACTCGTGAAGTAATGACATACCTTCCGCACTAGCATCGAAATGTACTATTATAATAAGTAGATATAACTAACTAGTAGTACTTGTTGTCTTTTGAAGCCAAATATTTCATTTAATAGGTAATGTTAGGAGTAACTATTTAATAATAATGGTTAATAGGTTAATAAGCACTTAGGCAGGCTTTGAGTCTAGACAAGTCGTTTTGCCTCCTACGGTTGCCCAGCTTTGTTCACGAATCTTATAAGTCCCTTCGGCCGCGTATGTAATCGGAGTTTTGTAACCAGTTACCTAAGAAGAAAAAATGATCCTCATAGGATACTGGTATCCAAGTGATATATTTTTTTCCTTTCACGTAACCGAGTTACAACCTAGGAAAACTTCCTAATGATTACGAGAAAGTACTTTATATTCCTCGTAGGTAACTGCTTGAAAGATAGATAGGTATGGTATTATCAACCTCTTTTGATATCATGGCACTCAACATTCATTATATAACTGACGTTTTCATAACACCTAGGTGGCATATAGACACCTAGGTTCTTGAAGACGCAATATCGAACAATATATTTTATTGCAAGTAATGCCAGTTTCACACGAGGGCAGAGCAGTGGGGCAGAACAGTAGGCAGCACGGTACCGCTACAACCGGGCATAACTTTGCAACTCAAATATAATGAACTAAGCGTAGACTAACTCCTAATACTTTCTGTTGCCCTGGTACTTTTCACTCTTTTCTCACCAAGAAATTCGTCACCATGTCTTCAATTACAAAAAAATAATATGGTATAGGTCCTAGGTAAAGCATGGGTCCGGATCACTCATCGTTTCATGTCTTCAATTACAAAAAAATAATATGGTATAGGTCGTAGGTAAAGCATGGGTCCGGATCACTCATCGTTTCATAAGAGTATTATTTTATTCCTTACTGGATACTAGTTACGAACAATCATACAGGTATCAGTAAAGGTAAAAACCCTATTACTTGGATACCAGTATCCTATGAAGATCTGTTTTTATTTTTATGTAACTGGTTACAAAACTCCGGTTACATACGCGGCCGAAGGGTTATAAGTATCTGAAGGCAGAATTGCCACAACCTTTTGATCTCGGGCAGAAAGTACCGAAGAAAGTTTTCTCGTCATTCATTAAGGCTACTCATTAATAAATAAGTTTCGGCCTTATGTTTAAATATTAAATTTTTGTTTTTAGACAAAAGGTCGGCTCAGGGTGAATTGTTGCTGTCAATAAAGTAATTTTAAATCGGTCTTATAGAATACTATCCAAAAGGATTTTATATTACCTAAATCTATACATAGATTGCAGTTGTTGAGTATGATTATGAGTAATGCACCTCCGTGGACTAATGTCATAGTTGTGTTGTGTTCACTGACTGTGAATGGACATTGACATTTGACTAGCTTTAATAAATAAGGTTCAACGAGTTCATATCATGGATTTTATTAATCATCTTTTAATAATTACAGGATTATTCTGCAAAATAAATGACAAAAGTGCCTCTCAGTCCACAAAATTGCACAAGAGCAATAAAATTAAACTCAAACAGAAGAATAATAAAAAGGAAATACGTAGTAGTGACGATTGTAACTACTGCGGATCAAGTGCTGCCGCCAATGGCACAGTTGGAGAGACCAATTTTTGTGACTCTGATGCAAACATATCCATTGAAGATTTAAATGTGCCAATGGATGCCATCAATCTAGCACAGGACCCAGCTAAAAATATTGAAGAAGCCTTCCACAAGCCATATCAGTTTTGGAGTACTCAGCCTGTACCTAAAATTGATGAAAAAGTTGTTTCTAATGAACCAATCGTGTCACCCGAGTGGCTTAATGTGGAACCATCAGATTTAACAGAAATCAGCTTACCTGAGGGCTTTAAATGGGATACCTTAAATATAAACGAGCCTTTGGTCTTGAAAGAATTGTACACACTGCTAAATAAAAATTATGTGGAAGATGATGATTGCACGTTTCGCTTTAACTACCAAATGGATTTCCTTAAGTGGGTTCTCCAGCCCCCTGGCTATAGACAGGATCTACATTGTGGCATGCGTTTAGTCAAGTCTGGAAGGTTAGTGGGCTTTATTTCAGCTGTCCCTGTCCAGTTAAAGATTTATGATCAAGAGCAAACTGCTGTTGAAATTAACTTCTTTTGCGTACACAAAAAACTCCGTTGTAAAAGGTTAGCCCCATTTCTGATGAAAGAGATGTATAGGAGAGTTAAATTGAGTCAGATATATCTAGCTGTTTACACGGCTGGTATCGTGTTACCTAAACCAATTGGTACATGCAGCTATTGGCTTAGATCCCTCAACCCTAAAAAACTGATTGATGTTAAATTTACTCATCTACCAAGAAACACAACTATGAAAAAAACTCTGACACTTTATAAACTCCCAGATTTGCCTAAGACGTCGGGTTTTCGGAAACTAGAGCCACGAGATTGTGATAAAGCATTTCTTTTGCTAAAAAACTATTTAAGTAAGTTTGATTTGACTCCTATCTTTAATGAGGATGATTTTAAACATTGGTTTACTCCACAGACAGATATTATTGACAGCTTTGTTGTGGAAGCATCAGATGGATCTATCACAGACTTTGTAAGCTATTATACACTGCCATTTACTATGGTAGATCATCATCCAGTACATGATACAATAAAAGCCGCTTATGCATTTTATAATGTGTCAACCAAAACCTCGTGGGTAGATTTAATGCATGATGCGTTGGTAACTGCAAAGAACTCAGGGTTTGATATTTTCTATGCACTGGACCTGATGGATAATAAGGAGTTCTTGGAACCACTGAAATTTCGCTCAGGTAATGGTAACTTGCAGTACTATCTGTATAACTGGCGGTGTCCCAGCATGACACCAGATAAAATTGGTATAGTCCTACAATAACGAAATTATTGATTTGTTTATGTCGTATATTAAAAAAATATTTGTTTAAAAGTTTTGTTAGAAATTGTTATTTATTTAATCAGCCTACACTTTCAAAATGATTCTACCCATTCCACATATTAAATTTCTTTGTAATAAAAAAGTTTTCAAATGTTACGCATGAGTTATGCTTTATTTTGATAAAATTATTAATTATTGAAGTAGTTTTTACATACATTTTATAATACCCGAAAAGGTGAATTTCAAAATGTTTAAACATTATGACGATATAAAATGAAACTAAAAAATATAGGTACATTTACACGGGTAATTTGCCTTTAGCGATTTTTTTAGAGTCTATAAAAGTGTCCCACTCCCACTACTGGAAAAAGGCCTCCCATTTAGCGAATTACAACAACAAATATGGAAGTACCTATTTCTCGTCATTGCGCGTATTGTATGTGTATCTCGTTTTGTTTGTGCTCACTTCAGTCCATTCAGGCTTCCTGTCACGTGTTCACAAACAAGCTAGTTAATTTGAAGCCAAATCAATACACCTGAAACTCTAATCAATGTGTATAGGTGATACACAAGTTACACTAGCAAGCACTAGCTTAGTTTATGTGAAAATCCTCAAAATTAGTCGAAAAGGCTATAAAAGTAGGTACATATCTAGATTTGAAGTTTCAGATTAAACATTTATCGAATATATACATTTTATTTATTTCTAAATAAATAAAATAACATTTATTTGTTTATTAGTTTTATTTTTAATGAAAATTGCTTTGAAAATAAGTAATGAAGTACGCTTTTGTCATTTATATGTATTTTTAAGGTTGAAGTTTTTACAAATGTTGTATTTCTCTTACTGCTATAACAACAAATACTAGAAAGAAGGGAACCCTCGGTGGGCGAACCCGACTCGCACTTGTCCGGTATTTTTTATTTGGCAGTTTTTATGTTATTTCGTCATGATGATAATGATGCTATTTCTACTCAGAATTAAGGTGACAGTCCATTTCCAACGACAATTGCATTACTGTTCATTTTACTATGCAAATTGACAATAACAGCGACGCGTTCAGTACTAAGTAGTAGTGCAGCTGCGGTCAGAAATATAATGTTACCATTACGAGCGCTTTCGATACTTAATTACTTATATTACGAGGAAAAAGTGTCTAAGAATATTCATGTTCATGTATCATTCATTCATATTTCGTTCCTTGCAATCCTTTACCGTCATAAAAAGTCTATAAATAATAGTAACGGAGTGAAAATAAAAATCTTTGGACACTTTTTTTCTCGTATTAGGATCGGCAGCCCAAGTAATTAGGTTAAGTCACCTCCTAGAGTTCCTAGACTATAAATTAAGCAAGAGAACCAGATACCTAGGTCGACCGACCGGGCGGCGTCCTATCGGTTTTCCCTCAAACGCTCTTTTCGCCGCCCGATCGCCTCCTATTCGCTCAAAATGGCCGAGCCATCGAAACTGCGCGAGCTCCGGGTTGAAAACTCGCGGGAAACGGCACAGTGGCGAGTAGTCGTGTTGGAGGCCAAGACACAATTTGAGTTGTTGTGCCAGAGGAGTTAGTAAGTAAACCAGATTTCACTAACAATTGTGTGCTTCTGATACCAACTCTAATCCCAGGGAATAATTATCGCCAAAAACAAATGAACAAAGTTCGTTCACCTTCCAAATCTTTGCGGATTTAAACTTACAATGAGATTCCATTTCCCTTTCGTACACCAATATTAAGGTACATAAAATATGTTAAGAATACTTTCGTCTCTTTTGGGATAAGTGAAATAGAAAGGGATGGGGTGCATTAATGTTTCAGAGCTAGTAGGAGGGCTTTTAATTAATCGTTTGTAATCAAATCAACAAGGGTTCGGTCGTTTAATATAAATTGAGCACAGATAGTGTGGTGCCTTGGGGATCGCGCAATAATGCTGTTTTTGCACAAGAAAGATCTTATCTTATAAGAAATTTGTAGTGACTTCTGACCTTTTGAAGGATAGAATGTACTAGCGGAAAATAGTACAGTCAAAGTAATAAATATCGACTCGGACAAAGTGCCAAAAATATGTTTACGCGACCTCATTGCCCCTACATTAAGGTAGTGTGTACATGGCTTGACTGTACAAACAAGGAATTGTTAGTCTCCTCATTATATTGACCTACTTCTTTGTGAAGAACTGAAGAAGAAGAAGAAGAAGATACAAAAAAAATCTTGGAACGATCACTAGCATACGGGAAAAGCATATATAATTGAGTTAACCGATATTAGGAAACTCGTCATTAAATTTGCTTCTTGCTATACAATGTCTGTGCATAATTGATTATTAGATTGTGGCCTCGAATTGTCCACTAAGGGCCCGATCTGGATTTTGAAATAGACATCTTTTAGGCATCACCAAGATACGATAACGATATGATTAAGATCTAACCTGTCAAATTTGACATTTGCGCGATTCTGGAGATACTCTTGAACGATTTCCACAGGATATGACTTAGAGATCCAATTCACATCTAATAGATATATTACTCTATCTAACGTAAAAGTGACATTGGTTGCCCGAATTGTGCTGTATAAGAGAACTAGTTGATATCTAAACTATAACGCATCTAGTATGGATCTAGTACGTGTAGTCTCTTGTGAATGTCTTGAAGTTCGAATACGGGAGTAACAGTTTTTATCTTAAGGTTTAACCTTTCAGAATATTATTGGATTGACAAACTAGAATGTATCGTCGTGTTGCGTTGCGAGCAGGGTAAGTCTAACATGGTAAAATATGAAAATACAACCGTACACGTACACGTACAAGTCAGTTATGTTGTTTTTGTAAACATCCCTTGTTTACAAAAACAACATAACTGACTACACTGGTTGACACCTGAAACGATTAACAGGCCTATTCGGATTTCGAGATAATCACAAGATCTTGAGACGATTTAGAGATCAACTAGATCTACATTAGATATCGACTAGATGTGACTTGGATATCTAAGTCATAACTTGTCGAAATCGTTCAAGAGGACCTCCAGAATCGCGGAAACGTCAAATGTGACATATCTATCTTACAAATATCTTTAAATTATCCGTATCGTAACTTGTTGAAGTCTAGTAGACATCTAATTCATTTTCCGAATCGAGCCGTAACAATGTTCTTAAAAAAGTGTCAACCGCTCTAAGCAGTTGTTGTTTTGGTAAACATCCCTTCAATTGCTGCTATCCGGGAAGACAGGCCTTATTACCTACGTATTTCCTCTGTCTTATGCATAACACAGACTATATCCAGTAACAGAGATGTGCAGAGAAATAAGATCCAGTTTTCCTATAGAAAATTCTTTTAACAGCCCGATTCTCGCTCATTATTTGCAGGTGTTCGAACCAGCAGGTATCAAGGGAACTTTAAGCGAACATACCTATGGCGTTGGAAAAATTTTACTTGTCATGGGACCAATTTTTCACATCATTTGAGAAGTGTCAACTGTCATTGTTAGATAACAAATGTGTCCCATAGGCGCTAGAGGCGGCATCGGCGTCATCCACAGAGTTAATCTGCAGCTTCACGCAGGATAGACATATTATGGCGTGCCCCATTAGTTAGTTTTAGTCAATTGTAAATGTTTGTTCAAATAGCATTTACCTACATTGTAAAAAAAAATCTAGATTAGTAACTTAAAAATTACAGTTTATATAACGTTTCCTTTTGGTTCTTCATAAACACGATAGTATAACTATAAAGTAACGAAATATAACGTTGTAACAAAAAAATATATATAGTTACAATGTATTTAAGGGGCTTTGTAAAAACGACGCTATTACCTACTGTTTACAATTTAAGTGCCAGGCATTTTCCTCGTGCGATCATTAAAGAAGTCCGGGTTCGGAGGCCGCTCCGAATGTCTAGGAAATCTTCTTAATAACCTCCGACAGTTCCAAGCTTTTCTTAAATAATAATAAATAAATAATTCAGCTTATAGGCGTCCCACTGCTAAGCACAGGACTCCTCTCATGCGCCAATGGTTCTTAAATAGAAATCAATAAATAAGATATAGCCGTAATATTTATTTAGTAAAGTACCTTTTCTTATTTGCAGTGAGCGCTTACTAAGTATGATCAAAGAAAAAAGATAGTATAGAGGGGTCCTGTCATAGTAAATTTTGTAGTCATTGTAAAATTACTGCCATCTATCGACACATGACTAAAACTCAATATAAAGACGTATAAAATTATCAAAAAAAATTGTATATAATGGATATAGTACATTTCGATGCTAGTGCGGAAGGTATGTCATTACTTCACGAGTACCGAGACCTGCGGCTCGTGGCAAGACTCGGGACGAGTGAAGAATGACATTTCCGCACGTGTATCGAACGACGTTTTTTAATACAGTTGCGAAAAAATAAGAAAAACATTGTTAATCGTACACTAAACAAAAGTGGTAACAGTGACAGCTCGGTTAGACGTCGTCTTTAAGTATATTATATCTATGGGCGTTTGGCAGCTATTCCGTTCCATTCAGTCAACTTATTAAGAACGGAATTATCAATATTGAATATTAAAAAATAAACGTGTTATAATGATGAAGAGGTAAGTAATTAAATATGAAATATGTAATATTTTTCGTATTCTTACATTAACGGTAGGTTTTTATGCTGATTACGACGTTTAAAGGAAACTAATATTAACACTCATCAATAAGTAGTCGTGAATTGGAACAAGTATAAATTTAAAAAAATTGGAAAAGTAAAAAGCACTAGTTCGAGATAACCAACTTTCCGCACGCTAAACAGCTACGTAAAGTAGCACTTTTTGAGCAACTGTATTAAAAAATTATTTTTCATCACACTTGCTCGGAAAAGATGTATTTACACGTAGGGCTTGCGGGCGGGAAATTGAAATTTTCGCCCTAGGGCGGAAAAAATATTTTCCGAGCAAGTGTGATGAAAAACACTTATTTACACGTAGGGCTTGCGGGCGGGAAATTGAAATTTTCGCCCTAGGGCGGAAAAGTGTTTTATACAGAAGTTTGTTTTTATTAATTCTCCTTTTTCCTTACAAGTGTGATGAAAAACATTGTGTGTGCCACGGGCGGTAAAGAAATTCCGAACTCGTGAACATTTTAAGCCCTCGCTTCGCGTCGGGCTTAAAATTGACACTCGTTCGTAATTTCTTATTTCCCGCCCTTAATACACAATGTACTATTATTATTTTTATATAATTTTGACCTATGTTCAATAGTTCATTCCCTGATATCTATGTGTTAAAATTGTTAAATATGAAACGGTGTCGTTACGCCATCTAGCCGAGCATAGGCCAAAGGTGTGTGCGCCATCTATTCGAAAATTATTTTTTCTTGATTTCTGAGGCACGCACGTTTTTTTCTTAGACTTTATTCATCTTATACGAAGTTGTATATGTCTTTGGTATGATTCATTTTGCTACTACTAACTATTCTATTGAAATTACAATACAATCAATACAAAAGTAAATTTATTTGACCGAGCGACGGCAAAGCGCGAGCGAAGTGTCTACGTTCCGGATTAGGCTAAAATGCGGCCGTACCTGTTTTATATTCGCTGTTCTTTTATTATCTAGTTAGTGTTCCGTACAAAACTTTGTTTACGGAACACTTATTTGTGGAATATTTTAAAGGTAGAAGCCAAGAAGCTTTTGGGAGTTTTACACACTCTTTACTGTACAGCTTAAATTGCCTCCAGTAAACGTAACTACGTTATTAAGTAAATTAAATAAATTCTTATAAAGTGTCATTCTATGGAACTTGCTAACTATGTAAACCAAACTTACTAGTAAATTCATAATTCAGAGACAATACCAATATGGCGGTTTGTTTACATAGTTAGCAAGTCGCTGGCCCGATATTACAGGGTTCTATGTTTCACTTTTATCGAACTGAAATTTGAACATTGTCATAGTGACATTAAGTCGAATTTAAACTATCTTGAAAATGTAACATAGAACCCTGTAATATTGGTCCAGCGAAGTTCCGTATATTAATGACAATGTACAAACAAAAATATGGGTAACTTTCATTGATGAAAAGAAAATCTCGAAACCGTCGTCGTTTTTACATAAAAATGTAGGCCCTATATTTCATAATAGACGGACCCAACCACCAAACCAATTACTGCAACAAGTAAACAGAATAAGGGCTCCAGAAAAACTCTCCTAATGATTCTCAAACTTTTGAAGATGCCTCGGAGTTTAATCGTGCATAAGTGTCAGGAGTGTCGCCGAGAGCGCTCTACGCGCAAATTGCGGGCATGTTTGGTGTCTGAGAGCTGTTATAGGCAACTTCAGAGAGTATGATATTTTCCCCCTTTTTCCTTTTTTGCTAAGCTTCTGAGTACTAAAGTTGTGTCAACAATTATGTTTATTTTTATTCTTAATGGTGCATTTTTTACGAATAAACCTCTAGTTTAAAATGAATGAAGAATTTTTCCAAAGACGATATATTGTAGAGACATAGTAGTGATGTTTTGATATTAATTTTATATTAATGCATAGAGAAAAAAAACTGTTAGTATGTTTAGCACAAGTAAATTATAATATATATATTATACAAACACTTTAACCAAAACTAACTTCAAAGTTTACCTTATCTTGCAGGCTTACATTGAATCGCACATAACTAAATATTTGACAACTGCCTTAGTTCCAAGTTCCAAAACAAGATTATATTTTTACTAACTTTATATTGTAAATAAAATATTACTGCATGCAACTTATTGAAGTACTCTTAATAACTTCTTAATAATCTAAGTCGTTCTACCGGCGTTCTTACAAGTCATAGAAGAAATCTACAATAACAACCAATTTAAAATAATAAGTAGGTATAAGAGTTTACTAACGAGTTGAACACTTTTACAGATAAACGTCTACGGATACGAAAATATTTTCCATAACTGCGCATTTCCAACAGTTTTCAAGCCGTCTCGAGTCTCTAACCGGACATGTGGAGACTGCGGGTCATAAGCAAAGGCTTTGAGGGTTAAGTAGCTCTTAGGCTGACTTCACGCCTAATTAGGTCCCGACCCTTGCATCGTCTTAAAGGGCCTCGTTAGTTCGACTAGCGGCTCGGTTGAATTGTAGTGGCCTTTTATTTAACTTCGTTTGGACAAAGTGATTTAAGTATTATTTCGCCGAGGAGAACAAGAACTTTAGCTTACCTAAATGAAATATTTAAGCAAAATTAACTAAATCTACAGCAATTTATAAAATCACCACTAAAGTAGCTTGACCTCTACAAGTAAACCCATCCTCATTTCAGAAGTATTGTTCGAGACGGACACGATACAGCTATCAATTCAATATCCCTCGTATCAAAAGACCGTCTCAGTGCATAATGTATTGCGATGCTCCTCATTAGTCCTCCCCTGAAAAGAAATAAAATAAAATTCAGGGCCTTATTCCGCGAGGCAGTATAGCAGGTAGGTAGTTTCTTTTGTTGTTTCGATGTACCTACGAATTGTTTAGTTTTAATAGGGCAGTGTACTTGTATATTTGAACTGTATATTTTATAACTAACGGTTGCTTTTGATATTGGTTCTGACTAACCTTGTCGGATATATTTAAGTACCTAAGCAGGGAAATATTTTTTTTCATATCACGCGATAATCTATCTATCTATCTATATATATAAATGCAAGTGTCCTGACTGACTGACTGACTAACTGACTGACTGACTGATTCATCAACGCAGAGCCGAAACTACAAAAGCCAGAAAGTTGAAATTTGCACACCAGATTGCATTTATAAAGTGTACAAGAGATAAGAAGCGATTTTGAGAAATTCAACCCCTAAAGGGGTTAAAAAGGGGATGAAAGTTTGTATGGGGTTAAAGTTTTTTTTTAAGCTAGGAATTTGAAATTTCGTAATAAGATATATTATTAAAATACAAGAAAACTAATTTCAGCGTTTTTGAAAATTCATCCCCTAAGGTGGTGAAAAAGGGGTTGAAAGTTTGTATGGATATCAAAAAAAATTTCAAGTGATGGACTTGAATCTTTGTATTTAGGGATATTATTAGAAGACAGGAAAAGTAATTTCAGCGTTTCGTAAAATTCATCCCCTAACAGGGTTAAAAAGGGGTTGAAAATTTTAATCCATTACAAATGCTTTGAAACTTCGTAGAAAGGCATAATAGCCGATTACAAAAAAAGTGATTGCAACGTTTTTTGGAAATTCAACCCCTAAGGGGGTAAAAAAGGGGATGAAAGTTCGTCTTCGGGTGCAAATTTTATTTTAAGCTAGGAACTTGAAACTTTGTAAATAAGTATCAAATTCAAATACAAGAAAACTAATTTCAGCGTTTTAGAAAATTCATCCCCCAAGGTGGTGAAAAAGGGGTTGAAAGTTTGTATGGATATCAAAAAATTTTTCGAGCGCGGGACTTGAATCTTTGTATTTGGGGATATTATTAGAAGACAATAAAAGTAATTTCAGCGTTTTGTAAAATTCATCCCCTAACAGGGTTAAAAAGGGGATGAAAGTTTGTATGGGGTTAAAGTTTTCTTTTGAGCTACGAATTTGAAACTTCGTTAAAAGATGTATTATTAAAATACAAGAAAACTAATTTCAGCGTTTTTGAAAATTCAACCCCTAAGGTGGTGAAAAAGGGGTTGAAAATTTGTATGGATATCAAACATTTTTTCGAGTGTGGGGCTTGAATCTTTGTATTTAGGGATATTATTAGAAGACAGGAAAAGTAATTTCAGCGTATTGTAAAATTCATCCCCTAACAGGGTTAAAAAGGGATTCAAAGTTTGAATCCATTACAAATGGTTTTGAAACATCTTAGAAAGGCATAATAGCCGCTTGCAAAAAAAAGTGATTGCAACGTTTTTGGAATTTCAACCCCTAAGGGGGTCAAAAAGGGGATGGAAGTTCGTCTGCGGGTGCAAATTTTATTTTAAGCAAGGAACTTGAAACTTTGTAAAAACGTTTTAAATTAAAATACAAGAAAACTCATTTCAGCGTTTTTGAAAATTCATCCCCTAAGGTGGTGAAAAAGGGGTTGAAAGTTTGTATGGATATCAAACATTTTTTCGAGCGCGGGACTTGAATCTTTGTATTTGGGGATACTATTAGAAGACAATAAAAGTAATTTCAGCGTTTTGTGAAATTCATCCCCTAACAGGGTTAAAATGGGTTTCAAAGTTTAAATCCATTACAAATGCTTTGAAAATTCTTAGAAAGGCATAATAGCCGATTACAAAAAAAAAGTAATTGTAACGTTCTTGGAAATTCAACCCCTAAGGGGGTTAAAAAGGGGATGAAAGTTCGTCTTCAGGTGCAAATTTTATTTGAAGCTAGGAACTTGAAACTTTGTAAAAAGGTATTATATTAAAATACAAGAAAACTAATTTCAGCGTTTTTGAAAATTCATCCCTATGGTGGTGAAAACGGGGTTGAAAGTTTGTATGGATATCATGCATTTTTTTCGAGCGCGGGATTTGAATCTTTGTATTTGGGGATATTATTAGAAGACAATAAAAGTGATTTCAGCGATTTGTGAAATTCATCCCCTAACAGGGTTAAAATGGGGTTCAAAGTTTGAATCCATTACAAACGCTTTGAAACTTCTTAGAAAGACATAATAGCCGATTACAAAAAAAGTAATAGCAACGTTTTTGGAAATTCAATCCCTAATAGCCCCCTTAGGGATTGAATTTCCAAAAACGTTGCAATAGGGGATGAAAATTCGTCTTGGGGTGTAAATTTAATTTTAAGCTAGGAACTTTAACTTTTTAGAAAAAAAAGGTAATAAATTAATAAACATGAAAACTAATTCAAGCATTTTTGAAAATCATCCCCCAAGGTGGTGAGAAAGGGGTTGAAAGTTTGTATGGAGATCAGATATTTTGTGAGTGCGGAATGCGGAACTTGAATCTTTGTGTAAGGGCATAGGTACCTATTATGAGAATACAAGAAAAGTAATTTCTGCAACCAACATCAAAATCCACTTGACTTAAAACTTCATACAACTTGCTAAAAAAGAAAAGTACTTAATTTCAACATTGCTTGGATATGAAAATTATAGGTACTAAAGATTTAAAATGTTGAAGATAAGATTCCACGCGGACGAAGTCGCGGGCAACAGCTAGTAAATAATAAGAATCTCAATAACGTCAAGGGGATAAATCTCTTACTTTTTCCAGATGATAATATTACGGCTTCACTTCAATTGTTATAAAATATATTTGCACTTGCTGAATATTTTGTGAACCACAATGTTTCTCAACGGTAACTAAAGAAATATTACGCCCTCCAGAATAAGGAATCTCGGTCCTTTTCATGGGCCGGGTCCCTCTAATTGGTCCCATTGAGCCCTGCGTCACGTGACCCGCAGTATTTCTCTATTTACTTTAAGACGTCTTTCGTTGCAGGCGGTATTTGTAGCAACTTGAACCAAAGAAGGAATACAAAATTACATACGGTAATATATTAAATCGTTGTTACCATTAAAACCATTTCAAACTAAAACGTGTTATCAATTGTTAAACTAATTTTCTCAACCTGCATTGATGAAAACTACTTTTGACAAAAAATTATAAAACTAATTCAATTAGTTTTGTATAAATAAATGGATCGGATATATGTACAAGAAACAAAGAAATACTTTAAAGATACATTTTCTTGAAAGGAAACTAATGAACAAAGTTTGTTTGACTGCTTATACACGTTTGTTAAAAATTTTCATTCCTCCATAACAACGATGTTATGAATACCTGTTTAATTGTTTCTCTCTCTTTGGTCGGTCCCTCATGTCTGAGGATCGTGGTCAGTATCAGGGTTGCATCTGGAGCGGATGATCTGTCTCCACCGGTTTCTGTCCAACGCGTCTCTGACGACCGTGTAGAAAGCAGAGGATGACGAGTCTTTAACTTGATCGGTCCATCTTATTGGTGAACGACCGCGTGATCTCCTGCCTTCGGTGTGTCCAATCACTATCAGTTTTTCCAAACTTTCGTCACCTCTGCGCACTGTGTGTCCGAAATATGATAGTATACGCTGTTGGCATATGGTGGATAGACGAGTTTTCACTCGGAGCTGGGTTAGGATTGATGCATTAGTACGTCTCGCCGTCCAAGGTATTCGTAACATTCGTCTCCAGCACCACATCTCAAATGCATCAATCCTTTTTCTCTCTCTGGCCAGGATAGTCCACGTTTCCACTCCATACAGGAAGATAGGGAATACTAGTGCTCGTATCAATCTGATCTTGGTTTTGATACCAATCCCCCTTTTCTTCCAAATGTTATTTAAACGGGTCATAGCATCCTTTGCCATCCCGATTCGCCTTCTTATCTCGGACACACATTTGCCATCATTGCAGATTTGGGAACCCAGGTAAATATAGCGGTCGACTATATCAATGCCAGGAATGTTGCAGGTGACATTTGCTAACTTTCCGGCTCGATCCACCACCATCACTTTGGTTTTCGCTCTGTTCACAGCGAGACCTACGTTGCCACTTTCTAATTCGAGTCTTTGAAATAATTCACTCATGTCTTCCATTGATGTTGCCAAAAGAATGGTGTCGTCTGCATATCGGAGATTCGATAACCTTTTCCCACCAATAGGGAAACCCTTGTCCCAATTTTCGATGGTTTTCCGAATGATGTATTCTCCATATATGTTAAAAAGTGCAGGAGACAAGATGCACCCCTGTCTCACTCCCTTTTTTGTTTGGAACATATTGGAGCATTCAGTGCCTATTCTAATGAACGAACGGTTTTCAGCGTACAGACTCTTGATCAAAGCAACGAGGTGCTCAGGGGCTCCCATTTCGAGTAGAACATTCCACAGTTTGTCCCATTGCACGCAGTCGAAGGCTTTCTTGTAGTCAATGAAGCACAGAACCAAGGGGCTGTTGTTTAATTGTTTATACGATGTTTTATCATGAGAAACTTCGGTCGCGTAACTTGCTCGTATCAATTTCATGTCATGAGATTGTAGGAAAGTTTTAAATACACGAAACATTCGTAAACTTACTAAAGTTTCAAAAGACCCAGTGTTATATCATAGTCGAATAAACATCTCAGCAAAGCTAAAAAGAAACGCGCTAAGGTATTAATGGTTATGTGGAGCTAACGTAAATAGAAGACTGCAGTTGCACCCACTAAATAACGATTTGGTCGGTTAGCGAGAATATAGTGTTATTGGAAGCAAAGAAAGCGCTTAAAATAGAGATGTACCAGGTTGTGGATTAATCAATATGGAAATCATATTATGACGTTAATAGTCGTATGTTTGTTATAATATATAGGTAACTAAATTGCAAATGTGAATAATTAGGTAATTAATTATCAATACCTCCGTAGATCTAAAAACAAAACGTCAATAATGTTTATTTAGGGTCACCGTCATCGAAAGCGATGAGGAGGACTATATTGTATATAGATCTAAAATTTTAATAAATAATACCATATTTTTATCTCATTTTAGGCCCAATCTCGCTCAAGTTGACGACGATAATGATAAATAACCGAAACTTATAACAAGATAAGTTGGGCAACTTGAAAGGGCCGGAGATTCATAGGAATGCTTAGTCAAGGGGATTAATTCTATTATGAATAATTTACTGAATATTGCTCGTTTGAATCGAATGAGCTGGTATTATACACATCGATTGTGTAGTAGGTGAAAGAACCTACCAATTAAATTTGATATCTTCTTTTAAGGTAAACGTACTAGTGCTCGACATGCTAATACCCATTAGATGACACCTTGCCGTCACCTCTATTGACAATGACTTAAGTTTTCAAGATGATATGTACACTATGTACAGGGACCGCGCGTCGAGCACCAGTACGTTTACCGTATATTAATTTACTTACCTCTATGATTTTTATTTATCTATTGTCCCATTCAAGTCCCAAATGAAACCCAATATTTTCGTAGAAGTACTTGTAGATTGTGTTGCCAACCGCACTCACACTTTACCAAATTTTATTCCACACAAGCTATTTTAAAATAATGAAATGTACTATGATGATACAGATATTTGTTCCTGAGTCATGGCCGTTTTCTATGTATTTAAGTATTTGTATATTATATATATCGTTGTCTGAGTACCCACAACACAAGCCTTCTTGAGCTTACTGTGGGACTTAGTCAATCTGTGTAAGAATGTCCTATAATATTTATTATTTATTATTATTATTTACTATGGGCCTTTGTTCGTCGTGTGTTGTTACGCTCTTTTCGAATACCGTCAGCATTATCGCGGATTTGTCCGTCTGTCCGTAAGATTAAAACCATTACCACGTGCAGTTCAAATGCTAGCTAATGGCCTCTGTATGTAGTTTCATTTTTTGTTAAATAACAGTTAAAAACTTGATGGTTTCTTTTTCGTAATGGAATACAACAGCAAATCAAAATAATTAAGTGCTTTGGAGAAAACTATAACATGGAACATTCGTAGACAACTTCATTCTGTGATGCTAACTACACACACTCAAAAGCAATCAAAACGGGTCACTTTCAGTAGAAAAAATCCGTACAAAGCAGTTTTCAGTAAAGTAGGTACATTATATGTGAATTTTGTTGAATTTTCCTTTCACTGAACTCGATAACCATAATATATAGCTATACGTTTACTTGTTAATGAGCTCAGCAAAAAAATTAGCCAGGCCAAGGCTGATTGATTGAACTCGGTTATAACAAAAAGTTTCAAAGAACCCTTTCCGTCTGATTAGCGCCGCGAACTCCGTGGAAAAAGTTGTTCCAAATAATGAACCTTTTGTTTGTTCCCAACAAAAACAACGTCAATTAAGCGTAAGAGTTGGAACACCCTTTTTTACATTGTTCTAAAATTCAAGACAGCGAAAGTTTGTGAAAATTTTTCAGTCCGTATCATCCGGCGTTAAAAAGAAAAGTAATTGTTAGGGACTTTCCGAGAATATTTTGAGTGATGAGATAGCGTCGAAGGCTAAGAGATTCTATTTTGGTATTCTTTCGTAGGCGTTGAAACTTTCTGATAATATCTTTCACGGGTATCGCCTATACAATGTAGGTCGTTAATATTGTTACCTGATATATATAAATAGCATTCATTTTACGTACGTACGTATATCTTAAACACAATAAAGTGTAATATACAATGCATGATAATTTTCAAAAAATGATTCAGTACTAGAAAATATACGTAGACCGCTAATTTATAAAAAAAAATACATTATTCATTTTGTAATTCCATCTGAAGATTCTGATATAAAGAAGTGGGTTAATAAATAATTGAATCCACTGGGCTTCATGGATTCAATTATTTATTTTATTTCACTGCTACCTTTTTATTGCTGACGTAAAACGCGTGACTCAAGTCGTGAACCTAGAAAGTTATTGCACTTGATGCTGAAACGCCTCATTTTACGACTAGCCGTATTATACCATTTATACCGGGTTCATTTCATAACTGAAACCTTTAATTACGTAAGTGTTAAAGTTTCGCTTGGAAATGTTGTTTATTTCACATTTTGATGTGTTAATTTCACTTGTTATATTTTAATTGCATTCGAGTAGTTTCACCTGAAAACTGCTTAATGAAATACCATTAAAAGCAATTGTACTAAAATTACCAGGGTGCTAAATAATGTTATTGTTAATTTAAAATGATCTGAAACACTTTGATTTTCATTACTCTGTTATAATACTATTGTTTTACAGTTTGTTAAATCAAGGCACTGATTACACTCAAAATCAAGAAACTTTCGAGTTTTCTATAAGAACCACAATGTTGTAAAAGTCATTTTAATCAACATTATTTTTTAGTAGACTTTTTAACATTATTTTTCTGTTTTCATTTCATGGCGTGCATGGACGACTTTTGCTAAAACTCGAGGGTTTTCCAAATAACTACTACATTTCTGTCGTTTCTATTTTCGAGAGAGGTGAACTTAGATTTACCCATTGAGATGCACCCTCGGAGCCTTTTAGCTACAACTTCCGGACATAATTAATACTTTTGATGCCAATTAGCTAAGTGCACGAACTCTCTACTTACAGATTTACAGTTTTTGCAAAAGTATGTAGATGACGGTTAATACATTCGTATATAATTTTGAAATAACAATGTTTAGCAATTTTAGGTTTGTAGTGCATCGACAAGTGTTTACGTTTTATTATAAGAGTAAGATGCATTTAAACTGCATTTAAAAATTCTGCGGTATTGCTTTGTGTCAAAATAAAAAAGTTTATGTACTTATCTATTTTTATTCCAAATATATACAGGGTAATTTTTGGACCATTAGCCATATTGTGCGAGGTGATTAGGTAGGTCATAGTGAACAACTTTTTTTATGGAACCAACACCGAAATCCCAAAAAAAAATCTGGCCTTCCCGTAGAAAATATCGGCATCCACTCGACCAAAATGTATGAAACGGCCAAAAAACTTTTTGTGATTTTGGAGTTGGTTGGGAGTTGTTCAGTATGGCCTACCTAATCACCTCGCACAATATGGCTAACGGTCCAAAAATGACCCTGTATAATAATAATAATGACGCTGTAGATATATTAGAATATAAGAGTTTATTACATAAATGGGGGAGTAAAGTAATTAAAAAAAAATCCTACGAGATACTGCTGGAAAATTTATATATTTAACATTGCCATTGTTTCTATTTTAAAAAGATATTTTTCTACTCTGTATTTGAACTATGTTCTTTCGCAATTTCCACGAAATATTATTACAAAATTAAACAAACATAATTAAGTAAATCAACGACAAGACTAATTACCCTATATAAATATAATTCAAATTTTGGTTTTAAACTACACTGAATTTGTAAATAATGAGTGGGATAAAATTTAATTTTGGAACCTTTTGAAATTGCCAGAATTGATTTAGCTGGGTGTGCGCTGTTCCTTGGTCCTTTAATCCGGCTCGGACCGTTATCGTTCACGGCACACTGGGTTTATTGCGTGCCGCACTAAATCGCATTATGTACGGTTAATTATTCGGTTCTTTATGCCTATGTGTAGACATAACATTCGTGTCACATTAAAGATAACTGCAGTAAAGCGTTTTTGGGAATTTTTGGGGCACTTCACGCACCCTACTAGGTACGGGGTGTCGGAGTGACACAAAACTTTAACTTAGGGCCATAGTAAGCTGGAATCTAAAATTCCGGTTTAATATTAGAAAACCGGCTAGTTGCGTGGTGCTGGTTACATACAAGAGGTGACATGAACACCAACAATCTTACAAAAGAGTATCAAAAGTGCTAAAAAGAGTAGATGAATGAGATAGAGGAGAAAGCCAATCGCTTCTGCGTGTTATTCACCCTACGCCACAGACTCCCTCGGCGATGGGATTAATCTTGTGGAAAAACGTTGATATCCGCAACGTAGCGAGTTTGTTTTGGAAGCAACGCTTCCTACACGGGGACTTGAAATAGCAAAATATATAGACTTTCAACACTTGCACGAAATAAAAAGCTCATTTTCTTGCTAGGTACTTCAATTTCGTTAATTTCGCTCTCGTTGTCTTGAAGAATTTTCTGTCATATGCCATTTAGCCCATATACGTACCTAATTGTCTATTCAAGGTACGTAGGTCACTCGATAAGTTTTGAGATGCTCGAAATTCGAAAATGGAACGCACCTGAATTATATGTTTTTAAAAAACAAATTTATTTAGAAATAGAACACAAGTTGCCGATTCGCTCCAATTTAAAAAATGAATATGTTACAGTCATTTTTCCAAAACGGTTCCCGCGTTTTTTCTTTGAAACGATGGAGCTTAACCGCGAACATTTACGTGCTATGATATTTTATGATTTTAAATTTGGTTTATCTGAACAATTGTGTTTGCAACGATTGCAGTCAGCGTTAGGAGATTCTGCTCCTTCACGGGCAACAGTTTTTAGATGGTTCAACGAATTTAAAAGGCATAAAATCAGCCTCGAAGATGACCACCGAAGTGGTCGCCCGCAAACAGCAGTAACTGCAGAAAACGTGTGGACTACTGAAATGTTGGTGCGAGAAGATCCACGAATAACATACAAGGACATAGAGAAGATCCTAGCGGTCAATTCGGGGGCGTTATTATAATCCTACATCAATATCTTGGAGTGAGGAAGCTCTGGTTGTCGTTAGATCCCGCGTTTGCTCTAACAAACTGATGAAGTTGCGATTTCTGCCCTATCGGATCAAGACTGGCAAAAATGTTTTCAAAGTTGGTTTAGATAAATGGAACTTTGAATATAGAATGATAGAGATTATTTTGAAAAAATGTAATATAAATAGTGCTAATATCTTGAAATAGTTATTCTATATCTCAAAACTTATCGAGTGACCTACGTAATAGTGAATCAGCTATTTACAAACTAGCGAGCTACCTACATCTTTGAACCCTCCGTTATTTTCTACCTATATCTGAAACCAATAGAATTAAAGGAAACTTCCTAAGTATTCATTTGAAAGTGACTTACGGACCTCTCCACTACCACCGTATGCTTGACTGTGTTGCTCGTTTGCATACCTGATATCAAATAAATGACTCGCTGAACTTCAGCCACCTAACTGAATCACCTTGATCCCAAAATGGCGCATGTAAGTCCTTGTAAAATGTTTGCGTACGTAGGTACCTAACCTACCCTTGAGCTCGGCTTACTTAGGACGGCAAATTAAGGGCTTAGCTATAGCCTTACTGTTAATTGTGTTTTTATATGAAACAGAAATTTAAAAATCGTTAGAATGGACTATATTTTTTGATTGAATGTGAAAAAAAAAACCAACCAGGTCAGGATATTTATTACATTGACAAATATCATATGCACAAAAGGCTAAAATGAATATTTCAGTCATATTTATTTAAGAATATCCTTATTATATTATTTAATATTTATGTAGGTAAGGTGTTTTCGGGTAATTTTGTATGTCAGATCCGAAAATAATTCCTTATCCAACAGTTTACGACATTCGTTATTACCCGAATACACCTTATACATATATATATATATATTTAATATAACTCTATCTCACTTAAGGTGTTCAATAAGCCCACGAAACTTATAACTAAATGATACATACCTACTGAATATTACCAATGGAGCTATATTTTAAATACACTAGACGACATACACCCTGTAATATGTCAATTAGTGTTTAATTCAGTGTTTAACAGTAACGTCAGTAACACTTCGGGTTTACAGTGACAAACGCATACTAGCTTGTGTCAGCGCAACCTAAATTTCAATACATACCCCCCTCACCAGCTCGAAACGTATATAACAAGTACATCTTGTTATTTAAACCCCAACAAAAGATAAGAGAGAAAAAATATACTTCTTACGCTACGCATGTCCCCTCCCCCATCTAACTTCTAACAAACTTCCAACATTTTTAAAACGACATAAAAATCAACAAAATTTCCGATCCGCGTCCCCGATGACTAAATCCAATTTAAAACTTCTATTTACATAGCAGGGATGTTGCGAACATCCGCATCCGCATCCGCAACCGCGAAACTGCCTCATTATTTTCAACATCCGCATCCGCACAAATTCGATGCGGAGCTTATGCGGATGTGGATGTCGAACAAGTCGGTACAGGAACGTCTTAGCGGCGGCGTACTTAGGTAATTTCGTAATTACCTATAACGAAATCGTCTAGATCCAGAAATGTCGGCCAAGTTACTGTTTATTAAATATGCAGCTATATTCTTGCTTAAATACTAAACGTTTCGTTTTTTTAAATAAAAATACTAAAAATTTAATATTTGACGTTTTCTAAGTACCTTATCTTAACATCCGCATCCGCATCCGTGGATGTGAGCTTTTAAATATCCGCATCCGCAACATCCCTGTTACATAGCATCCCCTGGCTTCAAAATTAGAGCAGACGTTTGCGTTTTCCTGGAGCATGCTTAAATGCGTAGGCAAATGTAATTATCTTTGGATGAATGTCGCCCCTCGGATGGTGATTAAATCAGTCAAATTTAAAGTCCGCTGGAATGTCAGTAATGCTATTTAATCATGCGATGCTGCTTTGATGGGGTTACGATGTTTGTTACGAAGTTTGGAAGATTAGAAGCCTTCCGTGTTGAGATAGAAAGAGGGAAGTAAATGAATGTAGGTATCGACAGAAATATTTCAAATATTTCTTTCAATATTGGAAGTGGTTTTATAGACCAATTTCCGGCAAAATACTAAATAGTTAAAATACACAAAGTTATAAAAGTACCGAGCATAACGCATAGGTAAGTAGAATCATCATCTCAGTTATAAGACGTCCACTGCTGAACATAGAACTCCCCCTTGGACCTCCATACGTACCAGTTGGAAGCGACCCGCATCTTCTCTGCGTGCAATGTGGCCTGCCGATTGCCACTTCAGCTTACTAATCCGCGGTGGGATATTATGTCGGTGACTTTAGTTCGTCTACGGATCTCCTCGTTTTTGATTCGATAACGTAGAGAAACTCCGAGCATAGCCCTCTCCATAGCTCGTTGAGCGACTTTGTAAGTATAATAAAGCAAATAAATCTGATTTCATTCTACAAAAAATAATTACGATAAAATACGGATGAAAATTTCTAGTAACAAAACGAAATTATATATACGACCTATCAACGAGATAAGTATTCTAGTTGCAATCTCAGTACATCTTAATTATCCGGGATCTTCTAAGGAACAAATAAAATATCGTTAAATTCCACGCTTCCTTCGAACTCATTCAGGTGAAGTAACGTTTCGCTCCACTTTACCTTTAATGCGATTACAATCTTACGCACCCACGTTAAGGTGCAAATTCAATTGATACGAGTTAATAAGTCGCTGGGATCCAGGGCTGTAACACAATAAAATCCTCGGAACGGGAACTTGGCTGTCAATTAGCTGCGACACCCACTTGGCAACATTGTGATGGAAATTATATGAGACTTGCTAATTAGGTTGGCTGGAACAATACTGTTCTGCGACAAGACTTTAGGCCTTATTCTCGAATGTGCATTGGACGATAAATTATAAAGCAAACTTATCGGTTGCTTGCTCTCGCTCGGTCTTTAGGTCTACTCGTACCTCATAAGTCATAATTATGTGAGAGTCAAACACGAATAATCGTATTAAATTCGTACAATATTGGTATTAAATTATCGAGACCCTGTGAAAACCGTGTCTGACTGCGCCAGTTACTGTTAGTATTTTAGTTTTTGTTTCCGATTTGGGATTGTAGGTTACTTGCAGTTTGAATATAGGAATACTTTGTCAGGTGACTGACGTCGTAGCTAAAACGAAGTAATTATGTATAAAAGTTATCTTTTGGGTCTACCACTTTTCGACTTTATCAACCAGATGATAGAATCGAAAAGTGGTAGACCACTTTCTTGGCTGACTGTACGTTAGGTACTTACAGGAAAAAAGTCGGTCAACCGATTAGATTACATGTTAAAAGTATTCGTTACATTGACTTACATAATGATTAAATTAACAATTGAAATGTTGTCATACAGGGTGTTTGGTACATCGTTTGCCAAATTAAAACGGCAGATAGCTTGAGTCATTTGCTATCTTGTCATGCCTAGAAAAAGTAAACTGGCCATGGTCTTTTTTACTACTACGCAAGTAAAAATTTTAAAATTATGAAAAACTGGCATAGGAGTAAAAAAAATGTGCGCCAAATTAAAAACGTCTAGGCCGGAGAAGATCATGACTTAACCTATCTGCCGTTTTAATTTGGCAAACGATGTACTAAACACCCTGTATTATTATTTGTTATTATTTGTATCTCCGTTTTAAAACTCTCGGGTCTTTCGAGCCCGGTCATTTATAAGGCGTGCGTGGGGATATGGATCCAACACGTAGAGGCCGTTTGGAGAGATTTGATGTCATGTAGAACGCCTGCTGGAACCCATTCACGGGTACATAAATAAATACCCGTGAACCGGTTTCAGCAGGCATTGGAAGCTATGTAAAGAATATGGTCAGAATACTGGTCTATGATTTAAGTTTGGGTGGAAAAAAGACTGGGCTATTGCAAAGAAGTCCGGACACCTGCCATAACACTGTTTGCACAAGTTATCGAGACAGGTGGTGACTCGCCACTCGTTAGATGGGCACCTGATGCGCCATCGTAAAGACGGCCAGGTGCAACACCGGCGTGAGCGGCTCAGGGGTGTCGAGAGGTGGTGCTGCGCTTTCTCCGAAGTTACTCGCGGCGTTATGCCCTTTAACACTTCCACCCCTGGAGCATATAGCTCTAGCGACTCCTCTCTGGACGGCCAATGAAGGCGAGCCAGAGCTGAGAGTCCTGCGGGTCCCCTTGGGGTCCACTCCGACCGACGAAGACACGCCGGAGACGGAGACCCTGACCGACTCTCGGGAGCACTCGGGTCCGTGGGGTCGTTACTCCCCAACAGCTCGCCACAAGCTGCCCTGCGGGCTTATTTGTTATATTATTTATATAATAACATTTCAATTGTTAATTTAAATATGTTTTAACAGAATTAAATTTAATATAAGTACAATCTTGTACTTAAGTACTTAAATAGAAACTGAACTGACTGTCTGCATATCAACCAACACATGTAACTATTATTATTAAACATAAAATGGAGGCATATTTTTGTTAATACGAAGTAGAACAATATGTACTAACAATAACAAAGTTGTGGAAAGGAAAAACTGGGGCACGCAAAACTCGGGCATAATGGGGAAGCGTAATATTAACTGTTATGTAAAAACTTTGTACATAAATGAAGGCAACTTACTTACCGCTCGCTCATAAAACTTCAAGAGCATACGAACGATGCTTTGTGATGGGTTTGACGTTTTCCCTGTTTGTTTAGAACAACAGATGGATTCAATTTAAAAATTTGTTATGGTTATGAATTGGTTGTGATTTGTGATACGACGATCATCTTGATGGTTGGCGAGGATTTCACACATGACTTTCACTTCGTTTCGCATGCAGCGAGCGTGAACGATCTTCAAGTCATATCAACGTAGTGATTTAATTCTCTTTGGTCGTATCATCATAGGAAACCGTTACGAATTTTTAAATCCAAAGAGAATTAAATCACTACGTTTAAAGCTGGATCGGGTCCTATTTAATCCAAGGAAAATCAATAACCTTGTTATCTTTAAAAATAAATTAAAAACATTGCTGCTGAAACAGTGATTTTATTATGTAGACGAGTTTACGACTTTAGTAAATAATTTGTCTCCGTAATGTTGGCAGTAATTAATTTAAATAAATTCGTCTGATATTGTTCTGCGTGTTAGATTTTATAATTCTTAAGGAACTTAATATGTACGCCAGCATCCTTGGTACAATGCCTCAGGGGCCTTTTTTAGATTTAAGCTAGTTATTAATTTCGTTTAGTTGTACCACTGTATATATATTGTATGTAATAAATGTTTTTAATCCATATGTAGTTACATTCAAATACAATTGCCAATGTTCATAAAAAAATAGGTCCCCAAGGATCTAAATAAATTTCGGCCTGACTGATATGAGACAATGATATTCATAAAATTGTAAGTTTTGTAAACAATTTATAGTACCAAGTAATATAAGGTGAATTTGACTTAGACTGTTCACCTGATATGAGCTTATAGGTACTTACATTGAATTTTATGGTTTAGAATGAAAGGCATTTAAGAAAACATCTAAAGCAGCAATATAATTGCTATACCTTTTTTTTTAACCATAAGCAAGCAACAATACGCACACATTCAACAACAGTAACAGAGTACAAACACAACCACGCAAACAAGCTCCTTGAGCGACTAGTAAAGTGAACTCAGGCGGTTAATGAACAAATGTTTTCGCCATTCTACAATCATAGGGACAACCGCTCATTTTTCATCATAAAAATGAGGCGAACCATGCCCCGGGGGAGTTTTGTGGCCCCAACAACGGGTGACAGACAAAGTTCGACTGCTCTTTATAGAGGCCAGGGCCTTGCGCTTTTTACGAGACGTAGCAGGGTGTATCTGGTATTTTCCAATAGCTTACTAGACTCGCTAAGATTTGACGTATTCATGATGGTTGCTGCATGCTGATTGATTATTTCACTCTCGGCTCTAATCGTTTGGTTGATTAGGGTAGCTTACATATTCTTTTTTTAAATCTAACATTAACTGATCTCTCTTCTTCTTCGTCGGTATCACTCTTGACAGAGTGGTCGTGGTCATCACTTCAGGTGTTGGTGGCAAGCTTCACAACACGTCGCCACTCTTCTCTAATAGCCGCCTTCCTCGTGCATTCATGTAGTGATGATGAGCCATTTACTGCCGCCTTTATCTGGTCAGTCCACCTCATAGGCGATCTTCCTCGTGGCCTGGTACCCTCGACCTTTCCCTGGACCACAAGTCTCTCAATAGCCACCTCCCCTCGGCGGCATACGTGACCAAAAAAGGTGAGGATACGGGACTGATCTATTTATTCATGATGATTAACTGATCTATTTATTTTTAAATACGTAATGATTACCTATGACATCTGAGTGAGTTCCAGATAATTATATAAAAGGGTAAAATATTATTTAATAGAACAAGACTATCGTTGGGCTATGTGGACGTAATTCAGTACATATTTAAATCAAGCATTGAAACAAATATAATCGGTAAGTATTTATCTAAAAAGCTTTTTCGGCTGTCTCAATATTATAATACATTATAATGTAATAGAATATTATATTAGAAAATAGGTACTATTGTCCATATGGCCAAGATACAGGCTCAGCCTAGTTTTGCCACCGACGTATTGGTAGTGTCCTAATTTTGTCAAACAATAAAGTACCAATCCTGAACTGTCACCTACCACTCTTTAGCCTTCATCAGCCGCACCCTCATCTTTTAGGGGCGGGTTTTATTTAAAGAAGCGAAAGTTTGACTCGGGCGCAGCCGCGCGTAAACATTTACTTGAAAGGTTTATTGATGTTGGTCACCGCAGTTTGGGTTTACGGCGACCTTAGGACTTGTTGGGTTTATACAGGAATTCTTTCGTTGTAACGTTGGAGATTAAGGTTTTTTGAATTTTCGGAATTTGTTTTTTTTTTTTATAATGTGTATTTTTTTTCTTCATAAAGATGAGTGTATGAGCTTATTTGCATCCGCATAGTAACTGCATACAAAAAAGTTTACCAAATTTCACGCTAGATGTCGCTGACCTGACTATACAACTAGCTAACGAAATTCTAATCAGGTTTGTTTAATAAGGTACGAAAATTATTTTTAATATAATAATATTGGCTTTATTTGGATTGGCTTTATTATATAATGGATGTGTTATTAATTAATTCTCAAGTAATGAGTATCCTGTGAGTACCCGTTTTGAACGAGTTAGAAGTACATACAACGTTAACTCAACAAAACATACCCGATTACCCGACTGTCATTAAAATAATAGTATCATCGTGTTATCAAGTTTTAAATGACATATTAAATAAATAAATAAAATAAATTATTATATATATTAGACAACCATGTACAATTGTACATTAACTAGTTTTAGTATTTAACGCACCATTTACTTTCATTTAAATTATAAAGTCTTATAATTTATAGCTCATCGTAGCTTAATCTATATAGCCGAGGGATCTCTATTGTTTCCCAAAAGGTTTTAAAAGTCATAATGAATGTTTGTCCGAATTTTCTTTAGTCATAATTTGTTTTTCTCACAAACGCGTAACTATTCAGGACTGTCATAAAACAAACTTAACCTTACCTATTTATAGGAAAACCATACGAAATTACCTGAACAGTTAACGGTTTCAGTTTTAGGACTAATGATAATATGACAAACAACACATTATGACTTAAAACTTTATGAGAAACAAAGGGACGCCTTAATCTAAATAGCTGAGACATAAAAATTATTCTGCGAGAAATCAAGTTAGGTACCTACTAATGCTACTAAATATGTAAAGCCCCACTTACAGATTACCGTAATATATATATACCTTCCTACATTCTCACTTCCAAGCACCATCTCATTCACCTAACACCCCAACTTCAGTCCTCAAACCAGACACAGCCCTTCGGTTAGTCGTTATTTGGTCACAAAAAGTCTTAATTCCACTCATTACGAGTCTACGAAGCCTCGAACCCCCCGCGAAGCATTTACAAGGCGTTTGAGGGGGAATAATCCCAGCACAATGCCTCATAAACGAAGGCTCCACTGAATTAGAAACGTATGTTTCCGGGACATGCGTAAAAATGGCGTAGATATTTTGGTTCGGGATTCGAGGAAATATTGAAAACACATTTCAATATTTCCTCGGCTTTGAATTCTTGAGAGAAATATGAGGGAATTCGCTTAAGAAGGTTCCATTAAGAAACAAGTCAGGCCTCCGGCTTACGTACTCTTTTGCAATAATATGTTTTGTATTTTCAACCCACCTCGTCCTTGAGGTTATTGTAAAGTCATTGGCAAATGGCAAAGTACGGAGCATAAGTCAAATTAAGGTGACATTCGGACGAACAAGCGCTGGTGGCCTAAGCGGTAAGAGCGTGCGACTTGCAATCTGGAGGTCGTAGGTTCAAACCCCGGCTCGTACCAATGAGTTTTTCGGAACTTATGTACTTACGAAATATCATTTGATATTTACCAGTAACTTTTCGGTGAAGAAAAATATCGTGAGGAAACCGGACTAATCTCAATAAGGCCTAGTTTACCCTCTGGGTTGGAAGATCGGATGGCAATCGATTTCGTAAAAAATTCCTGGGATTAATTGGCAAGCGGACCCCAGGCTCCCATGAGCCGTTGCCAGGCTCCCATGAGGATTCGGATGTCAACTGCAGCTGCATTCATTACCTGTTCCGACATTATTGCAACGATGTTGATATTGCCGCTATATGTGTAAAATTTAATAAAATCAATGACGTTTGCCGCCGCATTACTACCGCGATTATTACATTCAATCCGTCACTAATTTTAATACTAAAATTGACAGATGCAAAACGACGTCTCCCGCCACGTTTGCCTGTCTGTATGTTCACGACGAACTCTAAAAATACTGCACGGATTTTCATGCGGTTTTCACCTATCAATAGATTAATTGTAGATAAAGGTTTAGCTGTATAATGTGTTAAGGTTGTGTATTAGTCCGTGCAAAGCCGGGGCTGATCCCTAGCGTTTTTAATAATATTCTGATCAAACGCAAATTCTCGAATAAGACCCCAGTTTTGCATGCTAGCTGTGAATGCTAATGTTACTTGTGCAAGTTGCATACGTTCTGGGGAATCGGTTTAAAGTGGCAAGTTAACGACTGAATTGCAATTCGACTTTATCGATCTGCTGAATTAGTTAATATGCACTGAAAATTTAGCGTACGTAATTCAAAAACTTACGGGGTACTACTAGCTTTTGAGAAAAACAGACACCTTTACACATACTTTGGCTTTGCTTGTTATAATTATGATATATTTAAATAAAATTCTTACTTAATTATAAGCGTAGTTTCTTAGTAACCATAACTAACATAATGACTGTTTTAATAACCTTCGGCCCATACAAAAATGTACTGACGATTGTGTTTCATTGAATGTAATGAAAGTTTTGCGTTAAGATATAAATCTTATATATATTTTAACATGAAGTTACTTTTAATTATGTGGGTTCATACATAACGCTCAATCATTTTTACATTATTTACTTACCTAAATAAAGTTTCAAAAGTTCGAAGTGCTTGCTGTCAGTTTGCCTACCCTTCCTAATTAAGAATATCATATTATTTTTTCCCCTTATTCGTATCAAAAAATATCTAATTTAGTTTTGATTCACCCCTAAAAGAGGCAACCGGCTTAACTCAATCGTAATACAGATATTGAAAGATATTCGCCAACTTGCATGAAACTTTGTGATTTCTTTCATGCAAAATTACATTCGGGAAGCCCCGAGAATAGAAATTTCTGAGGGTCGGGATTATATTGAGCGGTGAGAATATTAAAAAACTTTTGCTGCCAAACTTGGATTGTCTTTTTTGAGACGTTGTTTACTCCCTGAGTTGGCCGCTTTAGTTGACTTTTGGCGTTTTAACGCCCGGTTGGTTAAATTAAACAAAACTCTTTGATTTCTTTTCAACTAAATGGCAATACGGTTGAATATAGCTTCCGTTTTTATTTAAGTTTTTTAAAGAAAAATACGCTTTTAGTATTTAAAAGTGCATAAGTAATGTGACGAAAGTGAGAAGTGAATGGAACTTGCTGCAGATATAGGTAGCTGCAAATAGGTGCATATCTTAAAATACCATTATAATGTCACATTTAACCTTTTGATAAAGTCTAATTTAATTATTGAAAATTATGTAAAGAAAAACTACGTTATTTTATTTATCATGTATCATGTCCGTTTAATTGATTCATAGCAGAAATAAAGGTAAAAAAGTGAATCAACATCAACACGAAGAATATTTTATGCGGTGTAATATTTAAATCGAATATACGCCTATTAATCTTAGTAAAGTGTCATTCTATACTATGGAACTGCTAACTATGAATACTACCCATGTAAACAAAACTCACTAGTAAATTCATCATTCAGAGACAATTTCAACATGGCGGTTTGTTTACATAGTTTGCAGGTTCCATAGAATGACACTTTAGCTACCTATGCTATTCGAATAAAATTTCCACCGACAACATTTCACTACGCATTACTCATAACAATAAGCGTCCCCCGCATTCCAAAAGTTTGAACACCCTACATTCCATCAGTCGACGTACTCTACGTAAAAGCCTCGTGTAGGATGAATACACTTCAGATTCCACCCGGACAATGCGAGGTCCGGCTGAGTCCTTTGTAACTATGCTTTGAAAATGGCTTTTACATTTGGAATCAAAAGGATCACAGGTTTGTAGCGACACTGGTGAATTAACAGGAGACGCTTTTTAAATTGTCTGAGACTTACAAACGTAAGTTTTTACGTCTATAATGAATACCTAATAATAATGCTTGATAGTTTTCTCTATTGATATTTTAGGTTCAACTTATGACTGCACAGGTAAGTATGTGTTTCACAATGTACGAAGGTATAAAGGATGCGTAAGGGTTTCTAGTGAAGTTTAGGAATGCATGTCTAAAATATGTATAGGTACATTAAAAGTAAGAAAAAAAACGGGCCTAAAAACGGCATTACACAAAAAAATACAAAAAATCACGTTTGTTGTAAGGGAGGTTACTAACTCCACAGCTTACGACAGGCCCTTACTCCTTGCGTTGCAAGACCACAAACTAAAAGCCAAGACTATATTGCTTTGACCGCTCAAACCATTCGATTTTACCGATGCTTTCAGAGCAAATTGCCGACGATGTTGGAAAGAAAGCGCAGCGCGGGTAGTTAGCGGCATGTCCGATCCGAGCAGCGGGGCGGAGCGCCTCCGTTTCTTGCGGACCGGACTTTGGCTTCGAGTTTACGCTGTCCAAGTTATAACATTCCAAGATTTTCTTTTTTATTCTACAGTGTTTATATCCTTTTAAAACTGTGAAAAGAAAATAAGTTGTCATGTGTTTAAATGAACCAACCGATCGCGGCTGGTGACTAGTAACAAAACCCCGCTTTGCCCTACATCCTAGCCTAAAGAAAAATTTAGGGTTCATTGTTGTTCGTCAAGCTTTGGCAAGGCAAACGACTCGTGTGCCGTTTTTAGAAGTACATAGATTAATATTTTACGATAATAGCGCATTAATTGCAATCATATTTAAAGATGTCAGTTAAATATAATCCTAGCTTATAGCAATACCTACCTTAACCAGTATAGGGCCAAGATGGTCAGCTCTTTATCATTTGTCAACATGTCTATCACGTTCTAACAAATATGTAAGTGTGAAAGTGCCGCATGTTATTACAGGTGATGATACCGCTGCAGTTTATAACTTGTGCCACTGGTCGATCCGTCACTGCACGCGGCGGAAGCGAAGCAACGAGCTGCGGAAATTGGCCGACTGGGCGAATTAAAGCGGCCGATACACGGCAGAAAATTTCACAATTACCCGCTAGCTGTGAAGAAACGTGTCACACCGGAGTCTAGCGTAGAATTCCTTTACTGCCGTATTCGAACTTCAAGATATTCACAAGTGACGACACGTACTAGATCCATTCTAGATACGTTATAGTTTTTAGATATCAACTAGTTCTCCTTTGCAGCGCAATTCGGGCAACCAATGTCACTTTTACGTTAAATAGCGTAAGATAATATCTATTAGATGTGAATTAGATCTCTAAGTCATATCCTGTGGAAATCGTTCAAGAGTATCTCCAGAATCGCGCAAATGTCAAATTTGACAGGTTAGATCTTAAACATATCGTTATCGTATCTCGGTGATGTCTAAGATGCCTAACAGATGTCTATTTCAAAATCCGAATCGGGCCCCTAGTGTTGCTAAGGCTGACATTCGGATAGCAACTGTCCAAGTGTCCATTGTAATGGGTACAACAAAACCTAAGACAATATCCCAATTTCAATTATAAAGTTGATTTATTGCTTTCTTATGGTGTGTACATAGAAGTTATCCGAGTACAAACGACACACTCAGGTTTATTCGAATAAATACGAATACTTAAAATAGTCGGGTAGTTACGGTAATTACGAAATATTACTCTAATTAAATTTGGTAGAAGTAAGGGTGGTATTCTGACTCCCCCGAAATCCTGAAGTATTCGGAATAGTAACATAGATATACGTATACCTTTTATGCATGGATATTAATCAACATTTATTATCCTGAGGGTCGTGGAAGTTGGAACCTCGACACAGTGTGAATTTTAATTCTTTTGTGCTGAGCGTTCCGTCTGAACATCTAGCGACCTTCACCAAGGAGGAGTTTTGGCCGAAGGGTGTCAAGTTCCGGCGGTTCCGCGGCCGGCTCCCTGACACTGCGGGGTTGCGAACTACATCGCAGCCATAATTGTGTTTTAAGTTTTAAGATATATTTTGTAATAATATGTATGCTAGTTTTAAGGTATTTATCTATGGGCCAATAGTTGCCTGAAAATAAATGTTTTCATTCATTCATTATCACAATAACAATTTAATACCTAATATCATGGACAAATAAAACAAAGAAAAGAACTGTCTATAAAAAATCGCGTTCTTCTAATGTTCAGCGTCACTATGGAATTCGGTTTGTGGTAGTTTCAGCGTTTCACGGTCTTTTCTCTTCTATCCTAGGAAACATGTTTTGAATCAGAAAACTACATTATTATTGTGAGATATGGCTGAACCTAGCTAACTTGGAGCACCTGCGAGTTGTCAGAACAAAGCAAACAATACTGTATTGTTTGTACTTACGTATTGTCGAGCGTGGCACAATGCCAGTTTCCTCGTCATTCACAAGACATTCTGTCTCGATTAAGAACTCATCCCTGATGTAACTTGAGCTAGGATTGCTAGGAATTCTTTCCATCAGTGATCGACTGCGTAATCTCACGTGAAGGTGAAGGTGACTCCAAGAAGTCTTCTCTGTTTTCTCTATCTTTAGCTTTGAAATAGGTTAATTTATTTATAAGGTGGTACTAGTACAAAACACACAACACAAACCATAGTTGTCAAGCGGACCCCAGGCTCCCATGGGCCGTGGCGAAATGCCGGGATAACGCCAGGAAGAAGACTAGTACAAACCAGGGCCCAGCGCAAAAAATCTTAGTGGTTCACTTTATAAAATCGACTTTTGCAAACGGTGTATTGGAAATGTAAGGATAAATCCATATGCTGAGTGGCATCCATTTTGGTGTCTTGTACTAGAATAAGATAGGATAAGCATGTATTTCAACACCAAATAAACCATTTCTATTCTATTCTATTCTAAACGCTTATGCTTGCTGATCCACCTTTGAAGGTACCTAGTGCAATTCCTTTGACGCATTCCTCAAAATACGCAAGATGCAGACAAACAAGCAGATCAATCTCAGCTTCTTCAGCTTCAGTGAGGTAAGTTATAGAGGGAATCCGGGAAACTTGTATTGAACCCTAAGGAGATTTGATTTGAATATTTATTCAAGATTATTTTAGATTTTCTGTGAGTTTTGTTATCACTGTCGTTAATTATTTATCATCAGTATTCCAACTGAATTAAAAAGATGATCCCATTTTCCTATGGTTTCAAAAGTCGTCCAACTCCCTACTCTTATCCTGAGATCATAATAAAATTCAAATTTGTATTAAATAAGTCCGTGATGCACTAGCAAAAAATTGTGAATAACATCTCAACTGTGCTCGCTTGATCTTTGGCATCAAGCATTCTGATAAAAGTTTCTTCCACAAAAGATATATTGAGACAAAGTCGTCGTGGTCACTGCTCCGGAACGGACGAGATTTGGTGCTGAGTAAAACTTATTTATTGTACTGTAAGTGATTAGCGGCTCGATTCGGGAAATGAATTAGAGATGCACTAGATATGTGACGATACTCTAGATGTGTGTGTGTGTGTGTGTGTAAAGATATTATCTTTACTATATCGTATCTAGTTAATCTCTAATTCATTTCCCAAATCGCGCCGTAAGAGATCAGTGCATATAAGCGTGTATTGAGATTGGATGAAAAACTTCTCGCAAGCATTTATTTTATCGTTATGTTATATAGGCTTATTCTGTTTTAACAATTTGATTCGGTTTTCTTCTCAGTTTAATACTACAATACAATACAAGTACTCGTAATTGCACACCTCAATACAGAAAACAATACAAGAAATACAAAAAAATCAAGAAGAGATAAACAAACAAACAGAGAGATAGGCAGTTTTATCTCCAAAAGTATACCTATACTACTTTAACCGTAATCACCAATAAACGTAAGCTGCTAACGCTAACGCAACGTGCGGTGCTGATGAAATACGAATAAGTAAGTAGTTGGAAGACTTGGAAGTTCCATACTTGATCATTACCTATTCAAATACACCAGCGATGTTTCTCTTACTCCACTTGACCGGCATTACGAATGGCACTTAATAAATAATAATAATAAATAATAAATATTATAGGACATTCTTACACAGACTGACTAAGTCCCACAGTAAGCTCAAGAAGGCTTGTGTTGTGGGTACTCAGACAACGATATATATATATAATATACAAATACATAGAAAACACCCATGACTCAGGAACAAATATCTGTATCATCATACAAATAAATGCCCTTACTGGGATTCGAACCCAGGACCATCGGCTTCGCAGGCAGGGTCACTACCCACTAGGCCAGACCGGTCGGCACTTACCGACTTTCCAAGCATTAAACAGTTTCACGACTCTTTAACGAAGAAATAGGTACTTTATTTTCTTCAAAAACCTCAACACTGAATTCGAAAACATTTTCCCTCTCACAGTTCAATGGTAGTAAAATCCGAATTCATATTTACAACTGTACCCTTACCCAACTGTATTTCGCTAGCTGCGTAAACCAGCAGTGAATCTCGTTCGCACTTATTAATCTGCACGAGTTGTACGAGCGAGATGGATCGCTGTCGTTAATAGTATAGTGGTAAACTCATGGTAAGGGAAGGCATTGAAATGGCGGAAATCAAGAGCAAGTAAGTAGCAAATAAAATACGTATTTATGAGTGTTAAATCGGGATTGTGTAGGATTTCCGAAGTTTGATGTATATTATAATTCGTAAGTTATTTTCAATTCTATAAATATCTAATTTTAATTTTGAACAAGCAGAAACGTCTGCGAACGATGCTATTAACGATGCGTTCGCAGACGTTTCTGCTTGTTCAAAATTAAAATTAGTATGGGTAGCACATCGTAACTGGTGAATTTCCAATATGACTTGGAACTCCGGTAGCCGTTTAAGAAGTGTAACACTCTTACGGTAGATGTCGCTAAGGGTCCCCTTGACCTATAATATGGTGGAAAGATTTGCTGGCTGGGGATGAGGTCTTGGTGGCTCAGATGGCAGCGCGCTGGAGTATCGATCCAGAGGCCGTGAGTTCAAGTCTCACCCAAGACAGTAATTTTTCCACTTTTAAATTTATTCTAAGCTTAATAGCATCGTTCGCAGACGTTTCTGCTTGTTCAAAATTAAAATTAGTATGGGTAGCACATCGTAACTGGTGAATTTCCAATATGACTTGGAACTCCGGTAGCCGTTTAAGAAGTGTAACACTCTTACGGTAGATGTCGCTAAGGGTCCCCTTGACCTATAATATGGTGGAAAGATTTGCTGGCTGGGGATGAGGTCTTGGTGGCTCAGATGGCAGCGCGCTGGAGTATCGATCCAGAGGCCGTGAGTTCAAGTCTCACCCAAGACAGTAATTTTTCCACTTTTAAATTTATTCTATAAATATCGTCAGGCACGCATGAAGAATTAATATTTTGTATAGCCAAACCAGAACTAGCGGTTTGTCAAGGCAGATGCTATTATTAATATTGCTAAAGGCAAAAGATTCATGTAGGTATATATAGAAATACTTATAAATATTTTAGTTATTTGGTGTAAAAGTGAGTGGTAACAAATGTGTTTTGAAAACAAGTATGAATATTGATGTTTAATTATCTTAATTATCCTAATATGTGAAAAATATATCATATTAGACCTTATAAAGGTGTGGTTCGCATCTCAACTGCAGCTACACCACCGTTGCGATGTCGTGGTAACTGTCAATAAATTTTACTGGTAAATATAGATAATAAATTTTACAGAATAATGGTAACATTCCATTTCTAACCGCAGCTGCATTACTGTCAATTTTACTATGGAAATTGACAATGACAGCGACGCGTTTAGTACCGGTAGTGCAGCTGCGGTTAGAAATGGAACGTTACCCTTAGGGTAGCATTCCATTTCTAACCGCAGCTGCACTACCGGTACTAAACGCGTCGCTGTCATTGTCAATTTACGTTACCCTTAGGGTAGCATTCCATTTCTAACCGCCGCAGCTGCATTACTGTCAATTTTACTATGGAAATTGACAATGGCAGCGACGCGTTCAGTACCAAACGTCATAATTGCGGCAATAGTGCGGCATCTGATGTCACTCATTGTATAGCAAAGGTGCAGCTCCAGTTGATATCCAAATGTGACATGATATCATGCCTCACTTTCTCACAAATAAGAAACAAAGAGCTTTATTATGTCATGACGTACACAATCACACAACCAGAATACCTCTGAATAAACCAAAATCCCGGAATAAGTGTATAATTGCAGTTAATGAAACTCATAAAAAAGAAATGAGGTAAAACCCCGGCGGTCGGTCTGGTTCAACTTTTAATTGACTCTGCTTCGTTAAATTTAATATAACTATGGCGGTAACAACGGCCAGTCGAATGATTGTAGATAAGTTTTACTGTCATGTTTTTGTTAACATAATATAATTATAATAACTACACCATTTGTCAATATTAAAACAGATCAAAATACATATTTAGTATGACTGGTACAGGTATCACTACCTTCCATAATACTTAGGTCTGACAAAATAATACACAGATAGCAACTTCACCATTATTGGCAAACAAAGAAAAAATTACGGTCTAAAAGAAGGGCCACAGCTTTATAGCAGTATATTTATACCTATAAATGGAAGTGTTACTACTGTACCTACCAATAAAACTATAATAAGTAGGTATTTCTCTCATTTATGAATGAGGTGTCAATAAATTTAACTTAATACTTCTGAGTAGGTTGTAGCCTAGTGTTAAGTAAAAGAGATTATTTAATGTTAATTAAATACTAATATACTCAGTACCAATCTTGTTTTAAACGGTTCTACGAGTAGACCATGATTTACAGCAGCAAGGGTGCTGCAAACGCATTATCTAGGAATATATTCTATCTCAGAATAACCGCATGTTTTAGTTTGTGTTTCAGTTCAGCAAGTTCTGCTTGGACTGTTATATGTTTATATAACAGTTCAAGCAGAACATGAACCGAAACCACGCTAACAGACTTCAGTATAAACTTTAAGTTCTTAGTTTAAAGCAAAGTCAGTAATAATCAGATAACGTCAGAGAATTATGTTTGGATAAGCTAAGGCAAAAAATAATGTGTGCATTTTGGGGCCTCCATCAGCGTGTCATCAGCAGTTGAACTCGAACTTGATCAAATATTAGTTTCCAAGAGAAAATACACTAATTACTTAAGTACAGTCAACTGTAAAAATATGGGTGTAGTCAACTTATTCAAAAATATGTCCCATAGTTCTTAATTCGTTGACATAAGAGTTATGGACATATTTTTGAGATGATTTGTGCACCCATATTTTTACAGTTGATCGTACTATAAAAATACTCTTATCTAGTGATTGGACACGTTATTTGTGTATTGACTACAATGAACTTACCTATAACATATCAAGGATTCTGGTGCTCTCTCTGCCTAGCAATAACAGTGCAATGAAAACGCCAATCGAAAAACGATTCGTCGACAAACGATTGTCAATAAAGGCCCCAGATTATTGAAGCTTTTCTACCGGTATTCTTCTCCTTTTTAACCGACTTCCATTTCATAGAAGGAGGAGGTTCTGTATTCGGTTGTGGCTTTTTTTTCTATGTACGTTCACCGATTACTCCGACATCCGTAGTCCGATATGAGTATTTTTTTTTAAATGCCTTCCATCACATTTATGATGATTTTGCCAATGTCAAGCAGTTAGAGCCTGACGTTGTTCGGTAGTTGCTTCTAGTAAAGTGATAGCTGGACTGATAACCGTATTATCAGTTCTCCTATAAAGCCTACCTACTCATTGACCTTTCAAAAACTCCTCACAATTTATATCTAAGAAAAACATTAGAGAAGGACTGGAGTCTGCAAAAATATCTGCTAACTTCTAGCATTGGAATAATATTTGAAAGCGCCCTCGTGTTCGGATGTTATTGAAAAGTCCAAGTGCCGCGATGTCTGGGATATTTTACGTGGAGAAAATTCTGCGCTTTATAACCTCATATTTTTCAATCGGAATTATCGCCTTTTTGAAGTTTTTTGGAAGGATGTTAGAAGGTAATGTCTTATGTAAAATACATACCAATAAAATATGTGTAAAGTAGTTACCTATTGTAGCTACTTATTACTCGTCAGTTAGGAAGGTATTTATGTCGATTCAGTTTTTTGCCCCATCACCTATTTTATTTAGCATGTGGTTGTGGATGGAATCTCGCCTTTGCATACTAAAATTCACTATAATTTGTAAGTACTAAATTTCATAGAAAGATTTATGTACAACATCTTTATAAATCATTCGCAGTAGGTATTTCTACCGATCTGAGTAAATAAGTTAAAACTATACGCATTTCCTTTACTGTTTCTGGACAGACTCAAGAAGAGCGTAAGCGCCACGCAAAGACGTTCAGTTCAGTTCAGTCCTGCATTTCCCGTATACGACTGCATTCGGCCTGGCTCTGCGGGGTTCTCTCGATCAGTTCTGCGTTGGATTACAATGCGATGTGATATAATCTTGCAAGTGACTTGAAGTTATGCATAAAATTAGTTAGTTCAATCACATAAGTATTTTATCTCTTTCTCATTGTAACTTTTTGCTGTTTATATATAAGGTACTAGCTGTTGCCCGCGACTTCGTCCGCGTGGAATCTTATCTTCAACATTTTACATCTTTAGTACCTATAATTTTCACATCCAAGCAATATTGAAATTAAGTACTTTTCTTTTTTAGCAAGTTGTATAAAGTTTTAAGTCAAGTGGATTTTGATGTTGGTTGCTGAAATTACTTTTCTTGTATTCTCATAATAGGTACCTATGCCCTTACACAAAGATTCAAGTTCCGCATTCCGCACTCACAAAATATCTGATCTCCATACAAACTTTCAACCCCTTTCTCACCACCTTGGGGGATGATTTTCAAAAATGTTTGAATTAGTTTTCATGTTTATTAATTTATTACCTTTTTTTTCCAAAAAGTTAAAGTTCCTAGCTTAAAATTAAATTTACACCCCAAGACGAATTTTCATCCCCTTTTTAGCCCCCTTAGGGATTGAATTTCCAAAAACGTTGCAATTACTTTTTTTTGTAATCGGCTATTATGTCTTTCTAAGAAGTTTCAAAGAATTTGTAATGGATTCAAACTTTGAACCCCATTTTAACCCTGTTAGGGGATGAATTTCACAAATCGCTGAAATCACTTTTATTGTCTTCTAATAGTATCTCCAAATACAAAGATTCAAGTCCCGCGCTCGAAAAAATGTTTGATATCCCTACAAACTTTCAACCCCTTTTTCACCACCTTAGGGGATGAATTTTCAAAAACGCTGAAATGAGTTTTCTTGTATTTTAATTTAAAACGTTTTTACAAAGTTTCAGGTTCCTTGCTTAAAATAAAATTTGCACCCGCAGACGAACTTCCATCCCCTTTTTAACCCCCTTAGGGGTTGAAATTCCAAAAACGTTGCAATCACTTTTTTTTTGCTATCGGCTATTATGCCTTTCTAAGAAGTTTCAAAACCATTTGTAATAGATTCAAACTTTCAACCCCTTTTTAACCCTGTTATGGGATGAATTTTACAAAACGCTGAAATTACTTTTCCTGTCTTCTAATAACATCCCCAAATACAAAGATTCAAATGCCGCGCTCGAAAGAATGCATGATATCCATACAAACTTTCAACCCCGTTTTCACCACCATAGGGATGAATTTTCAAAAACGCTGAAATTAGTTTCCTTGTATTTTAATATAATACCTTTTGACAAAGTTTCAAGTTCCTAGCTTCAAATAAAATTTGCACCTGAAAACGAACTTTCATCCCCTTTTTAACCCCCTTAGGGGTTGAATTTCCAAGAACGTTGCAATTACTTTTTTTTGTAATCGGCTATTATGCCTTTCTAAGAATTTTCAAAGCATTTGTACCGGATTTAAACTTTGAAACCCATTTTAACCCTGTTAGGGGATGAATTTCACAAAACGCTGAAATTACTTTTATTGTCTTCTAATAGTATCTCCAAATACAAAGATTCCAGTCCCGCGCACGAAAAAATGTTTGATATCCATACAAACTTTCAACCCCTTTTTCACCACCTTAGGGGATGAATTTTCAAAAACGCTGAAATGAGTTTTCTTGTATTTTAATTTAAAACGTTTTTACAAAGTTTCAAGTTCCTTGCTTAAAATAAAATTTGCACCCGCAGACGAACTTCCATCCCCTTTTTAACCCCCTTAGGGGTTGAAATTCCAAAAACGTTGCAATTACTTTTTTTTGCAATCGGCTATTATGCCTTTCTAAGAAGTTTCAAAACCATTTGTAATGGATTCAAACTTTCAACCCCTTTTTAACCCTGTTAGGGGATGAATTTTACAAAACGCTGAAATTACTTTTCCTGTCTTCTAATAATATCCCTAAATACAAAGATTCAAGTCCCACACTCGAAAATATGTTTGATGTCCATACAAACTTTCAACCCCTTTTTCACCACCTTAGGGGTTGAATTTTCAAAAACGCTGAAATTAGTTTTCTTGTATTTTAATAATATATCTTTTAACGAAGTTTCAAATTCGTAGCTCAAAAGAAAACTTTAACCCTATACAAACTTTCATCCCCTTTTTAACCCTGTTAGGGGATGAATTTTACAAAACGGTGAAATTTTTTTTATTGTCTTCTAATAATATCCCCAAATACAAAGATTCAAGTTCCGCGATCGAAAATTTTTTTGATATCCATACAAACTTTCAACCCCTTTTTCACCACCTTGGGGGATGAATTTTCTAAAACGCTGAAATTAGTTTTCTTGTATTTGAATTTGATACTTACTTACAAAGTTTCAAGTTCCTAGCTTAAAATAAAATTTGCACCCGAAGACGAACTTTCATCCCCTTTTTAACCCCTTAGGGGTTGAATTTCCAAAAACGTTGCAATCACTTTTTTTGTAATCGGCTATTATGCCTTTCTACGAAGTTTCAAAGCATTTGTAATGGATTAAAATTTTCAACCCCTTTTTAACCCTCTTAGGGGATGAATTTTACAAAACGCTGAAATTACTTTTCCTGTCTTCTAATAATATCCCTAAATACAAAGATTCAAGTCCACCACTTGAAATTTTTTTTGATATCCATACAAACTTTCAACCCCTTTTTCACCACCTTAGGGGATGAATTTTTAAAAACGCTGAAATTAGTTTTCTTGTATTTTAATAATATATCTTTTTACGAAATTTCAAATTCCTAGCTTAAAAGAAAACTTTAACCCCATACAAACTTTCATCCCCTTTTTAACCCTCTTAGGGGTTGAATTTCTCAAAATCGCTTCTTATCTCTTGTACACTTTATAAATGCAATCCGGTGTGCAAATTTCAACTTTCTGGCTTTTGTAGTTTCGGCTCTGCGTTGATGAATCAGTCAGTCAGTCAGTCAGGACACTTGCATTTATATATATATATATATATATATATATATATATATATATATATATAATATATATATAAGAAGATAGATTTTTTCATTTGCTTTTAATTTACTGTCTCACCACTAGGCAAAGGCCTCTTCTCAACCGCGTCGATTGTATTTTCGCATTTTACCGGGTAGGGTAAACCCTCCAGTGAATGAACACCCCCCAGTGAATGAACAAAATCACGTTTTTCGTCTAAAATAAGAAATATAGCAATTTCTTCCACTTGTTTTATTTTTTTTCTCATTCACAACTCTATTTCCTATGCAATGACAACCTGTAATAAATTTATTTTCAACAAGTTAGGATGTGACTGGCGTTTGAAGTTTACGTGTTTCTGGATTTGAAGTTTTGTATGAAAATATTAGATCCCAGATAAGAACAATGTACGTTTGGAGCAACATATGAAGTGCTTATTTAATTTTTACCAGTACAAAGTTTAGTTATTTGGTTAGATTAAGAGTTGAACCTTCTATTTATGTACACTTTGTCGGCGTATTATGCGATTAAGCCTTTATTTCTTATAGTTCCATTACTGGCTCATCAAATGTTCTGAAACCAGTAAATGAACAGTGTGTTCATTTACTGGTGTCGCGTAGATTTAATTTTTTTCCCAAATGTATATGTAAACGCAATCGTATTGAGCTTGTTTTTTGTGATTCTGCATAGAAAACGATTCTGATTCATTTAGCCAGTATTGGAACAAACCAAATTTCTATAGTCCATTTACTAGATTTGTCATGCCTATGTATGAACAATGCAAAATTTGGCTTGTTCATTTATTGGATTTCTACTATTTCTATGTATGAACAGTGTAACCACGAACAATGCAGTGACAAGTTTATTATTTTAAGCATTATTTGGCGAGCATGACCCCTTTTCATGAAAATATGCACGTTGGTTCTTGTTTTAATGGTTGATTTTATTTTTTCCTTTTTATGTGTAACGGGTTTCTATATTATTGGTGAATAACCATCATTTTATTACATTCTAATCGATTCGAAGTCAATATGGAGGGATAAAAAGATATAAACGCTACCGCTATACCTATTAAAATAGAGCCGGAAACGGTGTTTGTTATAAAAATTATTTTATTATGCTAATTAAAAAGAGTTAAATAATGTTCATTCACTGGGTTTTTCGGTGTTCATTCACTAGTTTTTATGTTCATTCATTAGGTTTTTGGGTAGTTTTTGGTAAATTCTGATATAACTCAAAAACTATGAAAGTAATTAAAAATCGCAGAAATTACTTTCTTATTTATTAAATGAGGATTGATTAAATTGCAGTTAATTATTCCAATTATTAATGAATGCTGAGCAATGATTTTTTAAACTTGGATAATTGCTTAAGTGTTCATTCACTGGTGGTCTTACCCTACATTAAGTTAAATCTCAAGGCTCACCGTAATGATGTCTTGCAGCACTTGTTATATGTGATGCCATATGGGAGAAGATGGTCAGGAAATACATACATTTACAAAAACTAGCAGCTATTCAGCCTTTTTTCATTTCATACAAGGTAACTGGATAACGACATATTTTTAAGGATAAGTACCGATTTTCCTCTTTCTTGAGTATCATTAGTTAAAAAGCTAAATCAAAAAAGGAAAACTCTAAATAGGTAATATACACGTGGTTTTTATAAAAAATAATTTGGCCAAGTCCGAGATAGCTCGAGGCATTTAGTGTTCCGTACGGCTACCATCAGTTTTGCATTGACATAAACGATATCGTGAACGTAATTTACTTCCTATAGGTATATCTCTTTCGCACTAATATGTCAGTACGAGCGAGATACATAGAAAGTAAATTACGTTCACGCCCACGGTAGCGTTTATGTCAATGCCAAACTGTACGGTTACCATCAGTTTGTCACTGACATAAACGCCGTCGAGAACGTAATTTACTTTTCTCAAACATGCAATGAAATATTGATGTTATGTTCCTTATAATAGGCTGCGAAGTATGACGTTTCAGGTGCGGCTGGGACAAAAGGTCGTTAATGGAATTTCATACACATCTTGCAGGCCTAGGCCGGCAAAGTCCTCTTTTTTAATTTTCATTTCACAGATATTTGTGACACAGCATCGTGGCATTCATCCATTAAAAAAACTAGAGGCAGTATTTGCTTTATGGTTCGTAATGACACTCTGCCACTACGCCTATAAAAAAAAACAAAAAACAATGTTTGCTATAATTTGCAGTTTTATTTGTATAAAATCAACATGAACTTAATAAATAATACATTATTAACCAAATTGTATAATTTTAAATTATAAAAACTACACAAATAAAATCATTTAAAATATTTCATCTAAACGTTAGCGGTAAAAAGGTCTACTCAAACACGCGTAGTTATTTTTTTAAAATTGTTATGGAGGTAAAGTTAAAAATTTTCATTCTGTTTTATTGGATTTATGGTGCGTTGTTGATTTTTTTACTTTAATACGAGTTTCGATGAAATAATGAAATTAATTGTAATCGTAGGTGTTGGAATTGGCAGCGTAAGCAGAATTGATTTTAAATAACTTGCTGCCTCTGCCGCCAAGTCAAAGACGAAGTATGTATATGGTTGCTTAATGCTTATGGCAATTTTATTATTTGAGAAACTAAGAAAAATGGCTTACAGTTTATTAGAAACAGTTTTGTGGCATATTTTAAATGAATGTAACTACAAATTCGTCAACACTGTGGAAATTATACTTATTTACTCCATGCATAAAGCAACGATGTATGTGAAACATGATATCAACATGAAAGGCTATGTAAACTTATGTGACGAAAACGACAGTCAGACGGATACAAGGCGAAAAAATCAAAGATACATGAAAATATACGGGTAGTAAAAATACACGACTCGTGTAAAACGTACGCGTGATAATGATATAGGTACGTGTTGGTTATATTTTGGGTGTAGTTTACTTTTAGTTTTTTCTATAAATAAAACTTGGGTTTCGTGGATTATTTATTTTATTTCTTTCATTGCATGTTTGAGAAAAGCACTATACATACCTCGGCGGGAAATGGGGTTGCCCGCGCTCAGACCTATCCGGCCTCGCTTCGCTCGGCCGTCTATATGTCTTCGGCCGGCAACCCCTTTCGTCCCGGCCTCTGTAGTAATGTACTATTCTATACATCCCGTTTGCACTAATATGCGAGTGCGAGCGAGATGTATAGAAAGTAAATTACGTTCTCGACGGCGTTTATGTCAGTGACAAACTGATGGTAACCGTACTGATGGTAGCCGTACCGCTCGCATCGTTACATTTTACAGAGGTTGTTTGCCTGTTTTTAGGTTACCGTATTCAACTACACACACAGAACAATAGTACAAAGTGTCTAAGTGCGAAGGCCGAAGGCCGAGCTTTAGCAAAATGTCATCGCTTTAGCACAGAGCAATAGTACAAGTGTCTAAATGTGAAGGCCAAAGGCCGACCTCCGCGTAGCCCGAAGGCCCGAAGCGTCCAGGATGTCAGTGCTTTAACACAGAACAATAGTACAAGTGTCTAAATGCGAAAGCCGAAGGCCGAGCTCCGCGTAGAGCCGAAGGCCCGAAGCGTCCAGGCTGTCAGTTCTGTGTTTAACCACTGACATCTTGCAGGCTTCGGGCCTTCGGCCCTACGCGGAGCTCGGCCTCCGGCCTTCGCATTTAGACACTTGTATTAATTACCTGTGTTTAGAACTGACCTCCTGGATGCTTCGGGCTTTCGGCCTAATGCGACTTCAGCCTTTGGATCTTGCGACTTAGAGACTTGTACTTAAAAATACTTGGAAAAGTTACGGGAGGCGCGCGTCTGTCGGACGCTTCGGATCTTCGAATCGCTCCTTCGGCCTTTGCATTTAGTTAGATTCTTGGACTATTGCTTTGTGTTTGAATACCGAAGTCGAGCATCTCGCGAATGCTTGATGTATTATAATAATTTAGAGTAAGGCCAAGCGCGCACCACGATTTTTTGTCCTGCGATAATTTTGTCGCAGAAATGCAACGTATGTGTTTATATGTTAGTGCGCGCATATGCTACAAAAAAAACGCAGCGATTTTAAAATTGTGATTTGTCACATTTTTCCGCGATTGTTCGCGACGCGATTGTCGCAAAGTGAATTGCAGCATGCGGAGTTGTATGGCCCCGCGCGCACTATGATAATAAAATCGCACCCCGGCCGGACCTCAGTCGGCATTTCGCTCTCCAAACCCCAACATCTCGGCACCTGCATCTCTAATGGAGTCTCAAAATGAGACGCTAGATATTGACCATTTAATTATGGAAATAGACGGGGATCACCTTTGTGTTATAAATGCTCAAAGTCATACAGCAATCGCATATTAAAGACACGTTTCATGACAAGCGACTGGTACGAAATCCATGTTGAGAATGAACAAATCGTCGACTTTTTCATCGCAGTGCGCGCAGTGAATTTTCTGCGATATATTACAGCGCGATTCTAAAATCGTGTCGCAAAAATTAATATCGTGGTGCGCGCTTGGCCTATAATACCTTAATGTATACTCCTTCAATTTGAATTTAGAACTCATTATTATTTTTTATTTGATTTTGTTTCTAGTTCTATGCCATATACCGGGTGTGGCCTGTAACACGAGCAAATAATTAAAACATAGATTGTACTCCTCAGAGGGTGACACTTTTGTTCAACAACTTTTAAAAATTATGAAGTATTTAGACTCCCTATTTTTCATACTAAATAAATATTATCTTCAATGGACGTCATCGCCACGCCATATCATTGTGATTGACGTTGCTTGTCACGCCTTAAACATAACCAAATTCGAAATACCTACATTGCGTCTTAGAATAAACTTTAAAGTGTATTAAAAATCAAACCACAAGTTATTTTTAAAAGTAGCTGAACAAATGTTGGTCAGTATGAGGAGGACAGCCTACAGTTTAATTTTTTGCTCATATTACAGGCCACACCCGGTATATAGACTTTAATATTATTTAGAACTGCTAAAAAACAAGATCGGCTTACTTTAAATATTTCGTCAATTTTACCTTTGTTTCTAAAAACTGTGATATTTAACTGTCATATACCTACTATTAATGTCTTCCAAAATTATTTTCTCGTAACAGGACTGAGGGGCTACCGCGAAAACCGAAATTCGCCATTTGCGGGGATTTTCTCTTTTACTCCAATGAAGGCGTAATTAGAGTGACAGAGAAAAATGCTCGCAATTTGCGAACTTCTATTTTCGCGGTTATAGCCCTGAATCTTGTTGCTCACCGATCCGTTCAAAAATATACATAAGTACTGAATATAATTAATAGATATTATAATTATACAATTAATACAGAAATGTAATGGTACTTAATGAAAAGGAATATTGTGTATATTGTTTCGACGAATCAGATACTCTCAATAAAATCTATACATGAGGCCAAAGCTGTTCATAAATATTAAATGACTTTATTATCTCTATACGCCTTACTAACTCTATGTGTCCTATTGTGGAAAAAAAAACACAACGACAGTCAAGAACGGAATTCTTAATTTGAATTTTTCAGATTTTTGAGACGCCTAGTCCATTGGTTGGAAAGCCCGTTCGAAATTGAAACTTATTTGCATTATAATAAGGTCGTATTTTGTAGAACTCTCTCATACTTATGGTAGGCTATTGAGATAAAATTAAATATCCCACAAAAATAAGCAAGCAGAATTAAACTTTGTGTCAAAGACATAAGTCATAAATTTAAATGCCAAAGTTTTAACTAAGGATGTTTCTCGCCTAATATGAATTGACCAGTGTAAGCATCAGTTAGCTAGCCCTAAGCAACCAAAGGTCAAGCTGCAGTTGAAAAACTAATAAAGATAACGTTAAGCTGATAATTTTCCCGCCGTCTCCATGCTTCTTTAAGTTGGGTATTGACTGGTCAGCTGCCTGTTAGCTATAGTTTTCGCGAAAATCGCCAGGACAGAGGTGAAAATTTTTGTATGAAAACTTGCAACTTTAAATGCATTTTTTGACGAAACTATTGCAGTCTAAAATGAAGTCAAAATCAGTCCATCGACTCAATTTTTTGCAAGCTTTCTAATGGTACCCCACACGATTCTTACAAATGAAAAAAGTTTCAGCCTACCCCTCTCAACCCCCTAAATTTCCCCCTTTAATAAGAAATAAGCAGTTTTGACTTATTTACAATATGAGTGGTGGTAATTGCTATAACTGTTCCAAATTTTAGGTATCTATGTCAAACGGTCTCTGAGAAAAACGTATTTAACTGATTTGCAAGACCGAAGTGATCCCATAAGTGTTCCGTAAACAAAGTTTTGTACGGAACACTAAAAACGACCATGATTGGCCGAAACATATACATACACATTTTTATTTCAGTTTCGATCTCGGTTTCGATTTCGCGACTCGATCCCCTATTAAAAGTTGTTTAGTATGACCTATCATATTGCCAAATGTCTTACGATGGAAATAACCCTGATATCTTTGTTCTAGAACTACAGTGAACGAGAGAGACTTACTGAGATACGGCTTTGATGTACTGTCCTTAACGAAAATGGGTGTTCAATCGGGATCTCATCGTGAAACGGATGAGCCAAGCCTTTTGTAGGAAATATATTAAAAATGCGGCTCCTTGGTGGTACCAGCTGTGGAAATCCCTTTCTAATGTAGGACGGCCATTGTTATTCCTGATAATAATGTATGTAGAAGATAGCATCTTCACAGGTTTTTGAGAGTGATTGTTACACGTAGGAAGCCGATAATTATGTAAATAGAGATATGAATGTATATGTCGGCGGCCGATCGTAAGATCAGGCAGATCGTAATGTACCTGTCCCTCCTGTGTGTGTGTGTGTCCTGTCTGTGTGTGTTGTGTCCTGTGTGGGGTTCTCGGGGTCGGAGACGGTCGCAGCTAGGGACTGCGACCAAAAAAAAAAAAGAGAGGTCCCTCAAAGAGGCTTAGCGCTAGGACGGCACTGGCGCGTTCACTGGAGATCCCAGAGCCGTCCGAAATGCGCTGAGAAGGACTACTGGGAGGTTTTTAGTCGGTGAAAGTCCGACATAACCTCCGCGCTGTCCCTGCGGTGCGGAGGTATCCATAACGGATTTTCCTCCAAAAAAAAAAAAAAACAAAAAAAAAAAACAAAAACAAAAAGTTGCTTCAGATGCCCGGAGGGCAAATCGTCCAGAAATAGGAGCCCGCGTAGCAGGGTACGAACTTCACGTTTCACGATATGCCTAGGAATTTCACGATATTCCTGATTTTACGATCGGCCGCCGACATATATAAAGCCATTCTTAGGCTGAATGTGATGTTTTTACGCTTTATATGTCTAAATCTAGAAAACAAAAAGTATTGTGTCAACTGACTGTTAAATTATTTTCAGGCAAACTTGTTCTTACCTTTTATTGTATTATATAAAAAACCGGGCAAGTGCGAGTCGGACTCGCGCACGAAGGGTTCCGTACCATAAAGCAAAAAAAAATGCAAAAAGAAAACGGTCACCCATCCAAGTACTGACCACGCCCGACGTTGCTTAACTTTGGTCAAAAATCACGTTTGCTGTATGGGAGCCCCACTTAAATCTTTATTTTATTCTGTTTTTAGTATTTGTTGTTATAGCGTAATGAGACGGGACGACAACTACTCCGTGAAAACCGTGCTCAATATTGCCACCAAGCAAAGTACAAGGGGCAGACCTCCGGCCTCTTGGTGGTCCACTGTCAAAAGAGACCTGAAGACGCAAAATATCCCACCACTGACAACACGGGACAGATTGTCCTGGCGCAGACGCACAAGAAGGCCTGACCCCAAATGAAGTTGGGAATAGGGCAGGATGATGATGATGATGATAGCGGCAACAGAAATACATCATCTGTGAAAATTTCAACTGTCTAGCTATCACGGTTCGTGAGATACAGCCTGGTGACAGACAGACGGACGGACGGACGGACGGACAGCGAAGTCTTAGTAATAGGGTCCCGTTTTACCCTTTGGGTACGGAACCCTAAAAACGTTCTATCTTGACCAAAATCAGGTTGAATGTTGATTAAACAATCATAACGATAAAAATACGATCACCATGTACCAGTTTCTCGTCTCCCAGTCCAAGCAGGATACATCAGTATACAGGGTGATTTAGGAGACATGAGCAGGATTAACACTGCGCATTTCGTAAATTATAAGCAACTGCTTCGTATTAGTATTAGTGAGGTTAACGTGAATTTTCTAGTCGCGTTTAAAAAAAAAAGTTATTAATTTATTTACGACATGCATGGTCACCCTCTTCGAGCAACACCGGCTTCCGACATGTCGGAAGGGAGGGGCCCAAGCGATATCTCGCTGTACAAATCTTTCTGCCATTTTTCGCGGGGGGAAGGGTGCACACAGTCGCATTTCTCACACATATACAAAATCCAATCTGTAATGACGACACAAATACATAGAAAATGACACACGTCAAAGACAATTCTTGCAAACCTCGATCTCTTTTTGTGTACGGACGAGTGACTAGTGTCACAACACGCACACTAACACATTTTCGTTGAAGTATGTCATTGTATTCTGAGAGATGAGAAGTCGGATTTGTCGCTCGACCGATCCGCAATTTGTACTGAGCGAGCAAAATCGATAAATCCAACAATTACTTGAGACTAAAATATAATAATAGTATTTAAATGTAATTTAACGTATGATATGTAAAAAAAAATATTACATGTGAAATGTAACACTTTCTTTTTGTAAATTTGATGTCCCCGACCTCTTTTTATAACAAAAAACCGAGCAAACAGGCATTTTTGTGCAGCAGTGTACACGCGCGCGTCTGGACTCGGTCTAGTGAAAAATTCAAGTGCAACTAGTTTTATTACCCGCGCTAGATTAAATTGACGCGCTAATCTTGTACCTCGGCAGAGGGGAAATAGTGCGAATGCCGCCTCCCTTCCGTGTTGCTCGAAGGTCACCCTAAATTAGAAGACTAAACTACCGATATTCTGTGTCAAATTAAATGTCATCACGGTCTGGTTACTTTTGAAAAGTCGTATCTCACTCAAATTTGACAGTTTATTTTCTTCGTAAATGCTGTCATTACAGTTAAAGAGGTTTTATGTTTATTAATCAGGTCTTGTAGGATTGTAGAGAATTAAATTTGCCCTCACCAAAAAAAAAAATAGGAAAAAGTGTGGTTGTTTCACCTAAATACGACGGTGATCGATCAATTATCAGTTACTGAGTGTGCAGGATTAGTCCTGCTCACGTCTCATGAATCATCCTGTATAAACCCATATAAAAAAAAAATTAGCAAACACCTATAAGCTAGTTAAAACTTCCATAAAGTTCTTCAAGGATTATTTGGTACTTACGCAAGGAGGTCATCGATTCATTATCTTCGGCTTATAGCTCCTCAAACTTTCGAAATAGGGTGAAACAAAGAGCTTTTCTTGTAAATCAGATTAGTTTGTAGGTTTATGGTGGATTACTCGGCCGAAGAGGAAAATATGTACGAGTACCTATATATTTTCAACGGATTTGTATGTGTGTAAAAACCTATAAAAACCTATAGGTACCCATAGAAAGAAAGATCCCTTTTTATTTGACCAACTGTAAGACAAAATACAAAACACTCCGTGTAGGTAGGTAACACATCTGAGCCAAACCTATCAATTTTATTATACAGGTTGGCCCATTTAGATCGGTCACTATGGGAAAATCTGAATTTATAAAACATATGACGATCTCTTCTCTTCTTCTTTGACCGACCGGTCTGGCCTAGTGGGTAGTGACCCTGCCTGCGAAGCCGATGGTCCTGGGTTCGAATCCCAGTAAGGGCATTTATTTGTATGATGATACAGATATTTGTTCCTGAGTCATGGGTGTTTTCTATGTATTTAAGTATTTGTATATTATATATATCGTTGTCTGAGTACCCACAACACAAGCCTTCTCGAGCTTACTGTGGGACTTAGTCAATTTGTGTAAGAATGTCCTATAATATTTATTTATTATTTATTTATTTACTTCTTAGGAACCATGTTATCGATTTTAGTACCAAGAAAAACTGCATTCATACATTTTTTAAATGTTTTAAACGATAATCGATGACATGACATGGTTCCTAAAAAGAGATCGTCGTATGTCTTATAGTTTCAGATTTTCCCATGCTGACCGCCATTTTCGAACTTTAAGATACGTCAAATAATAGATATGGAAACGATATAGATTGGATATGTCAATGTCAAACAAGTGTCAAAAGTGCTATTTTTGTTTGTAGAAATCTCACTTTTGACACTTGTTTGACACTGATATATCCGTCCCATATCGTTACCATAGTATCTTATAGTTCGAATATGGCTGTGACTGATCTAAATGGGCCTGTATAACGAAGGCTGTGCCATAACGTTTCAATATGTTCAATACACACAACATATTACTACCTAAGGTACCTACAACATTTCACGTGACTAAGTAACACGTTGAAATATTATGCATGTTCATATCAGGCATCATTCCGTGCCATCTCGTTTCACCCTGTACTGATATACACGTCGATTTGACACAGGACATTGAACCTCGCTACGTGCGGTGTTCTCTGTAAAGTTCAACAGATTTATGATTCTGATAAAATGTTACAACACAATATTGCCACGCTAAATATATTTTATACTATATGTACTCGTACCGTTAAACCACCCGACTATGGCCCAATAACTACAGTTTTATGGTCCACCGTTTCAATACGCAGTAACGCTACGTCTTACGTAGGCGAACAACGCGCGAACGCGGCGCGGCGCGGCGCGGCGAAAGCGGCCGCCGCCGCGCCGCGCCGCGCCGCGCCGCCTGACCTTCGCGTGCAAATCGCGCCGCACCGCGTTCGCAACGAGATCGCTTACGTAGGACACTTCTATGGGCATCAAAGGATTGATTTCGCCGCGCCGCGCCGCGCCGCGTTCGCGCGTTGTTCGCCTACGTAAGACGTAGCGTAAGTAGCAATACTGAATATGCACAACGTTTTGTAGCTGTACAATATGCGTAATGTAATTTGTGGGATACCCTTGCTATCGCCAAGTAACCTTGCTATCGCTGTAATAAATGACTTGCAAAACTTACAATATTTCTTCGGGCTCGTAAGAAGCCCTATAATATTTCAAACAAAACTTTAAAACGCGAGGCCTTTGACAGATGTTCTTTTCAACAGCAATAAAAGTAACATGGCGCAGAGTGCGCAGTGGACAAAAGTAAAAATGAAAGCTCTGTAGATATATGTTAAATACTGAAGGTATAAAATAATTGTTGAACTTGTAAAATAAACTAGGTTTGTCACTAAATTGTAAAATAATGCGCCTTATGTGAGCTACTACGAGTAGGTAATAAAGCTAGGGTCACACTTATCCTACGTACGCAACGTATGCAATGCATTATGACGTCTGGACCCTGAAATTTGTATGCTTAGAAACATACTACTTGTCATGCGTTGCGTTGCGCATGATAAGTATGTTTCTAAACTTACAAATTTTAGGGTTAAGCGGCTCGATTCGGAAAATGAATTAGATTTCTACTAGACTTCAACAAGTTACGATACGGATAATTTAAAGATATTTGTAAGATAGACATGTCAAATTTAACGTTTCCGCGATTCTGGAGGTCCTCTTGAACGATTTCGACAAGTTATATGGTTTAAGACATTTATTCTCATAAGAATATACATTATTCACTTAAAATGAGAATACAAATTTAACTTAATGCTATACAATAACTTGGTGTAGGTATTATTATGTTTTTGCATCTCAAGGAAACACGAGTAAATTCGTATAGTTATTTATGTGATATAGGATTAAGGTTGCTATTCGTAGCGCACCCGCGCCCGTGCGATGCAAAAGCTGTACAATATTAACTAATAATAAGAGTGGGTAGCGTAACAACAACATGCATAACTCTGCGAGTGCAGTAGCTAATAATTAATAATTGTAGGTATAGGTCATCATGCTTCTAGTCTAAAAGTATGTTATTAAGAAATTATAAGAAATTACAAGTTGCATTTTTATGTTAGATATTATTATGGTATAACGGTTATTAATGTTATGATGTATTTGAAAATATTCATTAAGCTTATAAGCCGTGTTTATTTGTATATTTTCAACTGTCGTATTAAAATACCTGCTTAAGCGAAATATTTTCAACTACATACCGTTTAAGTTTATTTTTAAATATGTTGAACGAAGGACTATTTTTAATTCCCGGCGTCAGTTTGTTGTACAATTTTGCACCTTCGTTTAAAAAACTTCGTTTGCCGTAATTTGTCCTGTGGAAGTGTAACTTTAAACTATGTTTATTTCGAAGATTATAATTATTCTGTTTACATGTAAATGAAAGTTTAGTATGCAGTTTTTTATGTAAAATTTTATAGACTAAGATACAGGTTTTAAAAACGTAAATTTGTTTAATATGCATAATTTTTAATTCTTCGTAAATTTTGCTAGTTGAAGTATAATAGTCATATCCGAATAATACTTTAAGTAACTTGTTTTGTGACGTTTGCAACTTATTCAAGTGAGTACTTGCCGCGCAACCCCAGATCTCAATCAAATATTCTAGATGTGGCTTCACTAATGAGTTGTAGATAACAAAACGTACATTTCTAGGGAAACAGCCTACGACATGGCGTAGTGAACCTGTTAGTGAGATCATTTTCTTCCTGACACGGTCTATTTGCAGATTCCAAGTAAGGCGCGGCTCAAGTAATAGACCTAAATATTTTTCTTGTGAAGAAGCTTTGAGGATTTCTCCATTAATATGTAGTGTTTCGTAAGGTCCAATAGTTTTATTTTTAGCAGAAAAAATCATATAGCTAGTTTTTGATGCGTTAATAGTGAGGAGATTTTGTTGAAACCAATATGATAGCTTATTTAAGTCACTTTGAGCGCGATCTGTGAGTTCATCGATTGACTTTCCAAAATATGTCAAGCAAGTATCGTCCGCATAGAGAGGTACCTGTCCTTGTAAGTCAAGATTAGTGATGTTATTTATATAGGTTATAAATAGCAGTGGGCCCAAAATGGACCCCTGCGGAATGCCGTATGTGATTTTTCTAGTGCTACTAGTCATATTGCCAATTTTTAAGACTTGTTGCCGGTTTTCTAAATAAGACTTAATCATTGAGAGAGCTTTTCCTTCGACTCCTATATGTTCTAACTTTTTAAGCATCAAAAAGTGACTAATGGTGTCGAATGCTTTTTTTAAATCAACAAATATACAGAGTCCTATGTTTTTTTTATCTATATTTTGCTTTATATCTGTTACTAGATCTAACGTTGCCGATAGGGTGTTCGATTTAGCTCGGAAACCATATTGAAATTCAGAAAGAAAGTTTATCGAATTAAGGTATGTTTGCAGCCGCCTGTGGATAATTTTTTCTAATATTTTAGAAAGTATAGGAAGAACTGATACAGGGCGATAGTTTCCTGGAGAGGTTCGTTTCCCGGCTTTAAATATTGGCGTTACTTTGGCTATCTTCATACTGTCGGGAAATTTACCATCTCGTAAACATTGATTAAAACTGTTTGCTAGTTTATCGACAATTAGGTCTCTGATACATTTAATACTCTTAGTGCTAATTTTGTCTATACCTGTACTTGTGTTAGCGTCAAGGTGATCGATAATTTTGCGGACTTCAGAAGTTGTGCAAGGTTCAAATTCTGTAAAATGTTTGTCGGGACTAGGACGGTTACATAATGTACTAGTGTCTATGGTATTGTGATATATATCAGGAATATTGTTGGCTAATACGGACCCAATGGTAGCAAAATATTCATTAAAGTATTCACAAATATCTAGTTGGTTTGTTATCTCTCCAGTTTCAGTGTCTAAACTTGTTGGTATAACAGATTTCTTCAACTTGTTTTTGGATAGATCATTTATCATAGCCCACATTTTTTTTGGTTTATTTTTAACTTTAGCAAATGAGTTTTGGTAGTGAGTATTCTTCGTTTTCTTTATAGTATTAGTCACTTCATTTCTCTTCCTTACAAACTTCTCTTTCAATTCCGTATTGTTTATATCCCCTTTCAACTGGTGCCAGTATACATTTCTTTCATTTATTCCATTTATTATTTCTTTATTTATCCATTCGTCTTGCGGTAGATTTTGTATTTTAGTTTTCACTATCTTACTTGATTTAATCTTTTCTTTCACGATTTGTTCCAGATTTTCATATGTTTCACTTCCCTCAACTGAGTTTTCAAAGCTCTTATATAATTTATCGTAGTCTACAGCTTCGTATTCGTAGTTATGACTTAGATATCCAAGTCACATCTAGTCGATATCGAATGTAGATCTAGTTGATCTCTAAATCGTCTCAAAATCTTGTGATTATCTCGAAATCCGAATAGGCCTGCAGATGTCATAATGCATTGCATAACTTTGCGTACGTGGGATAAGTGTGTCCCTGCCTTAAATATCTGACGTTTTCACGTTATGTCACAAGTCCAAGTACCGTACAACCCCAACTTTAGTTCAAAATCTCCCAATAATTATAATCCAAAACTAACTCGAATATTTTCGTTTATGTGTGACTATTATTTGAATGACTTATTTCTTAGGCAACATAAATGGTGGAAACCACCCAGAAAATACTAAATATATAACATTGGGATTAGAACTTTTAACAAACTATTGAACTTGTGTACCATAGTATTAGTATTAGACTACATACCTATAGACGGGTCGTTTTATGGGAGCTTATTACAATTCATTAATTACAATTAGCATTAAAATTCAACCACAGATTACCTGTTTCCAATAGTTGCAGTTACACCAGATGCCATAGCATTTTTCGTGGATTCGAGGAGCCTTGAACATAAGTATGCATTATACATAAATATACGGAAAATGTTTACTTACGATACAAGTGCGGAGTTTTTAATACCCCTTTAAATTAGACAATATTCGTTTGTGTAGCTTCAGAAAATAGGTCAACGGGGGATAAGTAGCAAAAGGAATATTGAATACGACGGAAGCAAAGTAAAGACATTATTCTGGCTTCGACATCGCATCATTAATATCGGTCGCTCACTTCACAAAAGTTACATCTCCAGTATTGATATTTTTTAAATATAAATTTTATTTATTGCGTGATAAGGTGCATTACATATTACCTACGTCCAACACTAAAATATGAGTTTCTTAAAATTAAGCGATAGCAGCAAAAATCGGGGTATTTTAAGTCTTATGACATTGGTTATATGTAAATAAATAACGGAATACATAATATAAGTAGGACAATTTTAATTTTACACAGTGCGGATATGATGGTCGTTCTTGTCTACGTGACAGCGTGATAAAACGGTGTCCGTCACTTTCTCTCCCACGGTGTTAGAAAGTGACAGTTATTTTATCACGTGGATAAAGTTGGATAAAGCTATCCATAATACGCCGGCAGGTTGATCTAACTAAACCCTCTGTAAGCTCAACAAGGCTTGTGTGGTTATATAATTATAATTTGAATAATTTAAGAAGTCTGTCAATAAATAAGAGGTACTTTAATTATAAATGTGTCATATAAAATAACTATTAACCCTAAGCGTGGGTAGTTTACTTTACAAGCAACTCATGCCTAGGTATTATAGTTTGTGAAAGGTAAACCGTGGAGCGTATTTTTAACCAGATCAATACAAATTTCTGTGACATTTTGCTCTTACCTATTTCTTAAAAGCTTTCATATTATGTAACTAAATATTAAACTCACGAGAAACGTGTAAGACTGGAACTAAACGTTATAGAAAATATGTACCTATATATTAAAAAGTTAGTGAAAATAAATAATAATCAAAAATTACTTATTGGCTCCTTATAATGAAATAACTAGGTAACTTTGAAAAATCAGCGTTCATTTATGATATCGATACAGTTATTCCCTTAAAGAAATCACCTATTTAATATAATATCATCATAGAGAAATCAGTAAACTGAGTGCTCACTCCATAAATAGATAAAAACTCTTTCATAATAAACTTTCAGCGGGCTTTGCGATTGCGAAAACTTATTTGTAATAACTAATAAAATTTAAGCTTAGTAGGTAAGCATTAAGTTTTAAGCGAGTTTAAAACTTTTTAATAATACGTTTTATCATACCCTCCCAAAGAAATTATAGGTAATAAAGTAAAAGAACTGATGTATGGAATAAGCAATCTAAGCTTACTTATATTCTCTGTGATATCACCTAGTTTCACCAAGACTTTCCACAATATTCACAACTTTGCCGATACACAAGCTCAAAGCAATTACTTTTTGTTTAAGTACAATTCGATTTTTCCAGAATGTTTTAGGCGCCACAATCTGTCTGGCATTAACATCCAGTGGCGTGGGGCATCAATGATTCATAGATTCATTTTTTGAATTCGATGCGGGCTGATGCGCGCTGGGATTTGCTTGCGATTCGTCACAACAAAAAAGGCTTTCAAATATTTTGTGGTGGTTTAGATTTTTGGCTACATTTACGCTGTATCTTTAGGTATTTAAATAAATGTAAACAAACAATTTGTATATTTTCGGGTAGTTCTAACATTTCTTAGCTAACCAACCAAATACAAAACCGCCAAATACAAAATACTGGATCCGTCAATGAATGGTCTGACTTTAACATACATTATTTGATCATGTAATATTTTTATCTACTCTCAACAGGCTTAAGGAGCCATTATATCCAAAGTTTTACGTTTTTAAAAACAAGTTTTGTCATTTATAACAATGCAAAGCTATTGCACATTAAATTAATGACAGTGTTTATTTAAAAATCAATATAACTTTATTCGAAAATGTCTCAGGAACCTTACTACTTAACTAAGTATGAAAATTATTTGTTGCTTACGCAATTTATCGCTTGACATATTTCGAACCGTTACGGTTTTAATCTTTATGTCTCATGATAGTTCTATAGTTAAAATGTCTCCCTAATGTGTGCCTAAAATACAATGTTTTAAATCAACCAAACGGTTACCTCCCGATTGGGCAGAAGCCTTAAGTCATCGGGAAGGCTCGGGAGATATTATTTATTCACCGCTCCAGTGTTTTTCGAACGCGCCGTGCGTGGAGTGCTAATCTGGTTTGTATTTAAATTGTTGCTGTTACTTCAAAAAGTTATTTTAGGATTTCGAAGGGTCTTTACGAATGTAGGTCAGGTACGTGTAGCCAAATCATAACCATACCACCAGTCATAAGACCATTACCTACTATGATTTGGGTTTTAACTTTGAAGTAATAGCTAAGTATAGTAATAACAATGACGGTCGAGTCTGTAGGTTGTACTCTTTATATATCTATATAAATTTTATAAAAAAATATTTTTTAAAGTATTTCTACAGATAGAAGCTTCTAATTCTATCGAGTTTGGGACCTAGTATAATGCCTGCCACTATCAGCACCTACTATCAGCAGCACTATATTAAGTAATAGTAGTTTAATCATACTTAGTGATGCCTTTCGTAACAATATATTGAGTGACGACGAAAAGACGTTAAAATTGGTTAAATAATTTCAAATACAGCTATCACAAAACTTGTATAAGAAACTTGACATCTTATTATTATACTTTCGAAAACTTTCTGCAAAATTCGACTTTTATTGCTTTTTAGATAACTAAACTAATTTGCTATTTTCTTAAATCGCACCTAAGATATTTTTAAGTAAACTTAGCCGTCACCTTTAAATATCATTTTATTTCAGAGTAATGTACATATTTTGTGACGAGTCTGAGTGGCATTATTTTTGAAATTGTATTACAGTTATATTTTTTTCTGATATTGCTCATTGTTTAGTTTAGAAGATTATAATTTGAAACTCATTTATTGTATAATAAGTGTTATAAAATGAATACAAAACTAAAATTAACTATAACTAAAATCTAAAGTTAAAAAATTAAAAATACCAATCAAAATTTTGCGCCCTTGGTAAGGTGCCCATCACGCAGGCAGCGTTCCCGCGCTGGATTGCTATGGCCAATCTTTGCGCGAGAAAGCTGCCCGCGCGAGGGTCACCTGTGGCCTGCCTTAGGCGTTTGCTGAGCTCCTTGAGGAGCCCCCGAGCCCCCCTACCCCCCTACCCCACGGACCTAGACTTAGCTATGTTCCTTTTAAAGTAAAAAGTTTGTAAACAACTAATTTTTTTATTCGCCAAATTTTCACTTCCAGTTACATATATTATTGTATTGTGTTGGTTTTGGTATTAACCCAAGAATGAAAACGCGGGTCGTATTTTTTCTCAGCGTCAGGTTGCGCTTATAGCATACTGCCCACAGATTTACTATTATTCTCTGGATGACCCAGTTTCCTATTTTTATGACACCGTACACAAAGCTTATTATGAAAAAGCTTCAAGCTCAATCTTTGCACATAATTCAATTAGTTCTAAACTCAAAGTGTTCGGCGGATTATATTTGTCATTACATTTTTCATTGTGTTGAAAATGGAAAACCGTTTTATTAACCTTTATTACACAAATGTTATTGTCACTAAAAATTCTGCGCAATTTGGCAGTCGCATATTTACGATTTCAGCTAATTTTTGTTTGACCAAAGAGTCGGACGGACTGACCGCAGCAACCATAAAAGTTCCCCTCGAATAAAACGCGAAAGGCAAAATAAATCCAGGAAGGCAAACCCCTTCGAAATGCGACGAAGGCAAAAAGCCCCTCAAATATTAAGACCTCAAGACGAAATACGTACCAACTGATAATATATATAAAACTGTAAAAGAGATGTAATTTATTATTCCCTTTAGGTATTTAGCATTACAATTTTTAAACATTATTATGTATTATTACAACGATTAAATCAAAAAGCTTAAAATCTTCAGAGTCCAACTACGATACACACAAAAGGCACCTTACTTAAGTCTATTGGGTTCGAATCGTCATCCGCGATAGTAATATCGGCTACGTAATCGGTCCCGTATCAAGTTTCCAGCAAAATCAACAGAAGCCTTATTAGCACTCAACTTTGCCAGGCAAGTTCTGAAGTTTAAGAAATATCAAATAGTTGCGGAATTAACTAAATTGCCCTAAACCTTACGTTAAGTTTAGTCATTTAAGGTGACAGTCCATTTTTAACGACAGCTACATTACTGTTCATTTTACTATGGAAATTGACAATAAAAGCGACGCGTTCAGTACTAGTAGTGCAGCTGCGGTCAGAAATGGAATGTTACCATTAGGGTTTTCTCGCATTTTTGATATTAGTGGTATGTTAGTTTGAAAGGGAAAGCACCTAGGTATTTGTGCGTGCCCTTGGCGGCTAATACATAAACACTTAAACAGCTAGCATCATAAATCTAATATTAATAAAAGCTCTTTACCAACAAATATTATATTATTAAGCCACGGCACCAGTAAAGGCTGTCAGCAAATTTTCTGTAGAAATGAGATTGTTAGGGCCACTCCACACTAGCGTCTTTTAGGCGTCGGCGTCTAGTCATCGCACTGGACGCTATAGAATTTCGATTGTATGGCAGCGGCTAAGTGCATGTGACTCTTAAGTTAATTTAATTGAGCTTAAAGAGAGGCAAAGGATGGCAGAGGCATTAAGGTCGCTAAGGACTTTGATCAAATATTGGACAAGTGGAATACAACACTGTCGGCGCGATTCGAACTTTAAGATATCGTGCCGTTAGACATTCACTAGATATGAAATAGTAAAGATATGTGACGTTCCACGAAAAAAGGTATCTTATGGTGGCTGGCGCTTACGCTTATTATTAAAGCCGCTCCAATATTCAGTCGGGGCAATGGTACCTTTTGCCGCGGAACGTCACATATCTTTACTATATCTTATCTAGTGCATCTCTATTTCATTTCCCGAATCGCGCCGTGTGAATTAACACGCCGATATCGATATCCTCGTGTATACGCGCAACACACACACATTCACAACACGAGGACTGACAAATCTATATACTAGACCAATTTAAGAAGTCTCCGTTACTAACCATATAACTAGCAATCGGTTACCTTCTTAAGTCAGTCGGTTTATCATTAATTATAATTACCTACTCAGGTATAGTTCGTTTTTAGAGCATTAACTAGAAAAAGACTACGCGATCTTGACGTGTCTTTTAATTGAAAAAAGCTTTTTAAAAATCAGTAACTATTAGGTAGGTAGTTACGAAAGCAAAAGAATCTAAATAATCGTAAATGATTCATTATTGTTACATACTTGGGGTGTCTTGTTTTTCAAAATTGTTTTTCAATAAAAAGACAAGTCAAGATTTTTTACCTTCTTTCTAATGTTAAAAAAAAACTAGTTAAAAAAATTCATGGTCTTCCTTTTATTTCTGACACTATGTTATTTAGCAAAAAATAATCCTTATGATGAAGCCTTTCGATCGGTATGATAAAACTACAGGCTGATTTTTATTCTCGTGTAGCGGGTTCGATTCCCGGTTCAACCATGTAATTATTTAAATATCTATGAATGCAGTTTAAATCGATTTTTAAATTAAAATAATGTCTTCTTTCAGCAAAATATCCTATCTACAATATTTAAGGTACTTTCCCTTGATGTCCCATAGTATTGGGACATCCTGTATATATCTTGTATATGTATATCTGTCAAATCTGTGGTTATATCAAATAAATAGCCGAATACAATGTCTTCTTTTTGACCTAGGTAAGTGAACAAATCCTAAGGAAGGTAAAGAAAGCCTATACATTACGGGTATCAGAGATCAAACAGCGAGCTTTTACATTACAAGAACGAGCTCTCAATGTTTACTTGAGATATTTTTCCTTTTATTAAATTATGCCTAATCATATGTTCCATATACGAACAGTCTACTTAACTTTACATAGCGGGTGTGGCCTGTAATACGAGCAAATAATTAAAACATAGATTGTACTCCTCAAACGGTGACACTTTTGTTGAACAACTTTTAAAAATTATGAAGTATTTAGAGTCCCTATTGTTCATACAAAATAAATATTATCTTCAATGGACGCCATCGCCACGCCATATCATTGTGATTGACGTTGCTTGTCACGCCTTAAACATAACAAAATTCGCAATACATTGCGTCTTAGAATAAATTTTAAAGTGTATTAAAAATCGAACCACAAGTTATTTTTAAAAGTTGCTGAACAAATGTTGGTCAGTATGAGGAGTACAGCCTACAGTTAAAATTTTGGCTCGTATTACAGGTCACATCCGGTATAAACTTACGTTATAATACGTTTTCAGGGGTCCGTACTCGAAGGGTGACAGTTTTTTTCCTTAAAAGGGCATACACTAGGCAGGTATAGTCTTTAAATTATATAGTAATTTTTGATTATTCATAGACTGTATTGTGAATTAAATTAAGAAAAAAAATCTTTTTTTTCTTTGAAATGAAGTAAATATATAAAATTGGGTGCCGACAATCCGACATGGATCTAACTACACCTACATAACCGCAACCCGCAGCGGATTGACCAATCCGCTTTCTCGACAAAAATCTTGATAAGTACATTAGTAGTTAAACATAAACGGCAATTGTCAACGTAATAAAAGGTCATCATGTAATCGCAGGTCATTGACCCGCCAAGTGCATAGTTTTTACAGAGGAATTAGTGAGATGTCACGGGTTGCGAATCATGCTTGCGGGATGCGGGCCCTTTGACGCGCCGCCGGATGAGGGGGCATCGAACTGGGCGCTATTCACGAAGCGGTAGACAAATGTCGCCAGGGAGTGTTACGCGGTGTCACACTGATGCGAATTCGCACGTCGCTCCGGTACAATGTATGAGCGTGACAGGGCTACGTGCTTATACACGGTGTTTCCTGTAACAGGAGCAATAAATTAAACTGTAGGCTGTACTCCTCAAACTGACCAACATTTGTTCAGCAACTCTTCAAAATAACTCATGTTTTGATTTTTATTACACTTTAAAGTTTATTCTAAGACGCAATGTATTGCAATTTTGTTATGTTAAATGCGTGACAAGTAACGTCTAACACACTGATGTCAGCGTACATTGAAGGCAATATTTATTTTGTATGAAAAAGAGGGAGTGTAAAGGATTCATAATTTTTTAAAGTTGCTGAACAAATGTTGGTCAGTTTGAGAAGTACAGCCTTTAATTTAATTTATTGCTCCTGTTACAGGAAGCACCCTGTATAGCGGCTATGTCCTCACACCGGAATGGCGTGCGAATCCGCATATAATGTGTAGACCGCCTTTAAAGTTATGATGGAGAATTACCCAAACAACATGGGCGACGTCAAGTGGCCTGCCAAGGAGAAAGGGCCCGGGTGTGAGCGCTGCGTAGTCTTTGGGAGAGGACGAAAGGAGGCAGAGAGGACGACTGTTAAGTGACATATTAATATTACTATTATTAATGTTCAGGCATTCGATATATTTGCTATTACTATTTAATAACGTAGGTCGTAGGTATTAGTAACTTATAAGCAAATACTGTAATTGGATTCATTCAAGAAACATTTTTTGTAAATGAGACTCTACTTACCAACTGATTTAGTGATATTTTCATTATTGCAAAAAACATACAACTCATACAAGCACTATATTAAATTAATTTGCAGAGTTGTTTAAAAACGCTTGGTAACCTTACGTATGATAATACTATTACTTATTCTGTGCCTTAGGTATATACGTACTATGAAAAATGTAGGTATGTCTAACATTATTCAATAATGATCAAACATCACAGTATCGAAAATATCATTAAAATTTCTTGGAAATAATCCACGCATTAAGCCGCGTCAGAGTTTCAGAGTAAGGTATTCGTACTCCTATTTACATTTTCGGAAACAAAGAATGGTAATATTACTTCTACTAAGGTATTCAGGATGTGGCACAGTGATAATACAGTGTTCCTTGATTGTGAAATGCATGTTCCTATGGAATATTAAACTCACATGAACAAACTATTTTCAACTTTTTTGTTGTAGTCATGCTTTTCGTATTCGATAATTTTAAACATCTCCCTTTTTTAGGTAGATACATAAATATCGATTGCTTCTACCATCACCCCCCCAGGATTAAGGCGGTATGCGAGTCATTTCGTCGCACTTAAAATTGCATCCGCGATTATCATTGCCCTTTAATTGGTTCATTGAGGCGATTAGTCGAAAAATGCGAGCGAGTTAGTCGTTTTTACGGCGTACAATCCTGAGTTACTACGACAGAGTAATTGAAGAGTTGTATCGAAAAAATACAGGAAGCTGTTTGTCAGAGTAGACATGGCATATGTTGAATTTTATCTCATAATCTAGTTGAATGGTTAGAATATGAACAGTATATTAAATGGAAAATTAAATATTGAAATGGCCGTGAACCGTGAATGTTTTAAATTACTTCATTAGGCTCAAATAAATATAGGTACAAAACAAGGAATAAATGTTAAGTTACATTTTATACTGAATTTTTGCACGTTATAATTTAAATGCGAACCGCCATGAAAAAAAATCACTCTGTTACTAGTCTTTAATACCTATGTATTATTTGCAAGGGCAGACTCCAACCAAAATTCTTAAAGGTCGATAGAAAAACATAAAAACATCACGAAAACATGTTTAATATTCATTTATTTACAGTTGTATATCGTACCCTGCATATCATAGCAGTATAATTTTAGTATAAAATAGCTAGTGATCCGAGGGATCCGAAGAGCAAAATTTTAAGCAGATTATTGTGCCTTCCGTAAATTTGTCTATCTAATTTGAATTCTCCCCTCATCTACTCGAAGGATAGCTTGAAAAGATGACTTATAGGGATAAGTTTGCCTTTGTACCTCTATTTCTGTAAACCTGTGTTGTGTACAATAAAGTGATTACTATTACTATTAAAAATAAATAAGCTGTTGATACGTAGAACATTTTAACATCAACGAAATAGGTAGGTACCTACATTTGAAGAACGAACGCTGTTCTCTTAAACATGAAACCGGCCAACTATGCTGTAAATCTTATTCCAGTTACAGGGACCCCCTGTAACGTGATCCCCGGAGGGGTGTGGCGCCTAATCTATGTTTAAACACCCTTATCTTTTCTTACCTGCTGTTAAAAAGCTATAAGTCGCCCTAGGCTACTGGATAAGTAGCATGTAACAATGTCAGAGATTTTAGTTATGTCCGTCTCTGTAGGTATGTAGGTACCTGTATAGGGAATGCAAATCGGTTATTTTTTGTATGGAAATAACCGCGGTTTCGGTTAATAACCAATTATTTCCATACAAAAAATAACCGAAAATAACCGATTTGCATTCCCTATACCTGTAGTAACGGTTTTATACAATTGACTCGTAGAAATGTATGGAACAGTATTCACTTTTGTCTCAAGCGATGCCGTCGCTTGGCAAATGGCAATATTATTATTGTTCCACCGGGTAATGTAATGGTTCGAGATTACCTCTACGCCCGCCCTACGGCTACCCGCCAAATGGCTCCGGCGGTCCAGTTCACGCTCTGTTTCCAGCGACCTGTACCTAGCAGGAGTAGCAGGTCAAGGTGAAAAATGATACCACATTTTTGTATAAATTAGGGACGAGGAATTCATTTATGAATTAATAGTTTTTCCTTTCCATACAAAAAAATGGAGCTTTATACCAGAAATACAATAAATTATAAGAAATAAATTATACACAATAATTACAAATACATTAAGTACCTACTTCAATAAATACAGTTTACAAACAAAGAAACTTATATCAACTAACTATCCAGGGGGTCATTGAATATTATTTAGCTATGTTTAATAAACTTGCATGAAAGAAAATAGAGAAAAAATACCTCATATTCATATTGTTATAACACAAGGCACTCTATTAGGTAAAGAAACATGTTTAATATCTAAATATCTGAGGAAAGTAATTCGCATAAGAATTTATATTGGCCACCCTCTTGGCTCGGAAAATGTGGGAGAAATATTTAACACAACATTCCTAACTACCAATATATTATACACTTCCGATGTGTAACTTGCTTTTGCTCTATAAATAAAATTCCTTTGGCAATAGCACCTATACAATATGTAAATGCTTATATAGATATCTACATAATTTAATTATTTACCGTACAAATATAGGTATGTGTAGGAAGAAGGGAGACCTAGAATCACTTATCTCAGCCAAATAAAAAATAATGCGTCGTATGTGGAAATTAAAAGACTGGCACAAGAAAGAAATGATTGGCGATTGCTCCACCGACAAGAGCAAAGCTCTTAAGTTATGATGATGATGATATAGGTATGTATAACGCCTATCTAATGGTTATATTTAAGATAGATAAGTACTTAGATAAGATTTATTATTTAATATCGCCTTACTTTAATATCAGTTATTCTACAACTTCGCATAAATATTAGCTAGCATTATTGCGCTAAGCGCAACTCTGTACGCTCTATTAGAACCTAGTTCAAAAGTCAAGAGTCAAGCACAGAACTCATCCGTTAAAGTAGGTAAGTCGAGAATAGCGCAACTTACTTGTTACTTAATAGTGGTTTATAAAAAAATTTATACATACACATTGTAAATAACCCTAGACGCAAACAAGAAAATAATATAACACTTACTTACTCCTCTGGCGCAGCGACCCAAAGTGTGTTTTGGCCTCCAACACGACTGCTCGCCACTGATCCCAGTCCTGTGCCGTTTCTCGCCAGTTTCCAAACCGGAGTTCACGCAGATCAGCGTCCACCACATCCACCCATCGATACCTACCGACCGACCGGGCGGCGTCCCTCGGGTCGGGTTTTCCCTCTAACGCTCTTTTATATAACATACAACAAAAAAAAAATACCCCGCCTTCACAAGCCGGATTGTCACTCAACAATCCATTAAGACAATTCGTCCGCCCGCACGCAACAAAATCGCGAAACGGCCTTCTTTAGTACTCAGATAAGAGGCTATAAAGGCAAGCGCTGCAGACATCTACCGTAGCGGCAGTACTTAGATTAAGTAATTTCGTTACGTGCTTGTTTTACAGGAATTACAGGATCAGGAGAGTGTTGGGTGAAAAACGGATACCTACGAATTTCAGTTTACGACCAGATGGAATGATACGAACGACGTGCCTAAACCTTAGAAGATGCCACTGCAATCGTTCTAAGGCCTTGTGGGTTCAGGTTCTTCTATCACTCTCACTCAGCGTAGGTAAGCATGAACGAGATGGCTGAGCGTGCCCAGGATCCTGAATATCATGTTTTGGAATTTTATATTTAAGTAATTAACAAAATCTATGAGTTCTATTATTAATAAAACAACGCATTTTTAGATGAAATTTTCATATATGTAATTGGTTTGTGTGAAAATAGTTAAAAAAAAATAAGGTGCATTTTAGACTTATGCTCTATTTTAGACTGACACGTTTTTCTTTTGAATAATATGTAGTTTTAAAAAACCTTCAATCAGATTTCAGAAACGTGAGTACGTAAAAGCTACAGATGAACAAAGGTTCGTATTTATCCAACGAATCGCCTTTACATGTACCTTAAACAATAGCTCCAATTTAACGTGATGCAATATCAAATGAAACCATTCTGCGTGTGTCCCCGTGCATAATGATGTGCCATTGCTAAGAGGCTTGAGAAATACAGGTGACGTAAGTTGTACCTAGCTGGGGGCAATTGTTGTCTACATTATTTAAAACATTTTTCTTCGTATTTCCAAAAGTTATAATGTCTCATTTATGTAGCTACAGTATCAGGTTGTCTTATGATCAAACATAAATACCGAAATAATCGAGACAAAACCAACATTTTAAACATTTACCCACGATTAATTAATTTCGATTACTATTATAGGTTTGTACCTCTAGTTTATGACACCCACTCGTGACCCGACGATGCCCGTTATGAAGAGAGGTGACTTTGAATGAATACAGACAAGTGGGAGGGCATTTGTTTCAAGTGCGGCGTATTATAGAGGTACAGTCTAACTAATTTTAATGATAATTAAATGAGATATTCTTGAATAAAACCATTAATATTTAGGTATATTATGATTCAACATCATCATCATCAGCTATCAATGTTGTCTAATTTTAATTTTATGTTTAAAAAAATACCCAACGGTTCTCTACAATCGGATCCTACGAAACGGACGAAAATAGGCGAGAAACATTTTCTGTCAATGTCACCAGCAAAAATATTTTACAGCATGGCACATCACTACCCATGCATTATGTATAAGACCACATTCGCAATCATGTCCGAAATTCATATTCAAATAACAAAACGCCCGCAGCTCGTATTAATCTCTATTGTGTCGCGACAATATACGAAAATTGTCATAACGCGAAACGGGCGGGCGTTATTAAAAATTCCATCACGGCGGATTGCCTGTGGCGCTGCGGCACCAAGGTCATACAAAGACTCCATTCAGGCCTATTCACGTGCAAGATTGAGGTGCATACGAGATACTGTTTGGGCCCGACTGTGTGGGAGCGGGTTGAAAAGCTTTAGTTTACCGATTCCTTTATTAGGGCTTTTAGGATTATGAAAGGTCACAAGGCGTAGGTTTAAGTCCTTCACAATACTCTTGAGAATAAAAACATAAGGTAATACATTAAAATAATATTTTATTATATGGGCAAACTGGCCTGAAATAAATAATAATTATTATATATTATCTCTTTATTTATTTTTCTTCTTAAGTTAGGTTAATTATAATATGAATATAAAAGTAAAATATAAAAACACTTACAAAACAATAAAAAAAATTATAAACACATTATAAAAAACCTAACCTAGGGTGCCGCCGGCAGCGGGGCAGGGCCCAAGCTGCCGGTGGTCAGGGCCGCAGAGTGAGGAATCGACGTACTATACGCGCCGTGTCCAAAATTACCGCCTTCTGCATCTGACCCTTGATCCAACCACCTAGCGAGAGTCTCTCTAGGTGTTGGTCGAGACTCTTCGCTATGAGACCGTTCGCTGACACGACTATAGGAACAATAATCGTCGAGTCAACATCCCACATGGCGGTTATCTCGTGAGCTAAGTCTAGGTACTTGCTGGACTTGTCCTTCTCGGCCTTCACGAGATTCTCATCATGGGGGATGGTGACGTCGACGAGCACGGCCCGGCGCTGCGATCGATCTATCAGCACGATGTCAGGCTTATTGGCTACAATAGTCCTGTCAGTGATGATAGATCGATCCCAATAGAGCGTGGCACGACCATTTTCGAGAACTGGCGCAGGTGAGTACTTGTAGTACGGCACTTCACGGTCCACAAGGCCGTATAAGAGGGCAAGTTGCTGGTGAATAATTCTGGCTACGAGATTATGTCTGTGTAAGTACTCGCCGTTAGCAAGATGAGAACAACCGGAGATAATATGCCTGAGTGACTCTCCGAGACGGCGGCATGCCCGACAAATGTCGACCGTACCGTCCTTCAGGATATATCTCCGGTAGTTATTCGTCATGATAACTTCGTCCGCAATTGCACAGGCAAAACCCTCGGTTTCTCCGAAGAGGTCCCCGAATCGTAGCCAGTTCACCGACGCGGGTAGGTCTACATCGGGTCCCATGAGGGCCTTGTAGAACCGCCCGTGTAGCTGCTTATCCTTCCATACCGCCTTGCGGTCCTCGATGCTTAGTACTACAGGTTTGCGCCAGTTCTTATTATTATTATTAATAACCAGCTGTGACATTACATTATTAATCATATGAGTAAAGTAAAATGCAAAACGAAAGAGAAATCTGTTATAATAGCAAAATACATTAAGAAATTCGTCACCTTAGTTTAGTGCCTTACTCATTAATTAGAATACCTATTGTTATACCGGGTGTGGCCTGTAACACGAGCAAATAATTAAAACATAGATTATACTCCTCAAACGGTGACACTTTTGTTCAACAACTTTAAAAAATTATGAAGTATTTAGACTCCCTATTTTTCATACAAAATAAATGTTATCTTCAATGGACGCCATCGCCACGCCATATCATTGTGATCGACGTTGCTTGTCACGTCTTAAACATAACAAAATTCGCAATACATTGCGTCTTAGAATAAACTTTAAAGTGCATTAAAAATCAAACCACAAGTTATTTTTAAAAGTCGCTGAACAAATGTTGGTCAGTATGAGGAGTACAACCTACGGTTTAATTTTTTGCTCATATTATAGGCCACACCCGGTATAGATCGATAAATGTTATGAAGAGTCTCAAAATTATATAAATAATGTTTAAACCTATCTCTAATATGAAGCATGTCAAAAATAGTCTTAGGACATTTGCAAACATCGTTATCAGTGTTGCAGTTCATTCAAAAGTAAGCTTTAGTATAATTTACATAATTAAAAACTTATGAAATATGTTTCTGTGTCGTTTCACTCTATTAGACTCCAGCATAATATTTCTGGACACAAACAGTCGTTAGGAACACAATGAATAAATGAGCGAAAGACCTAATTTAGGTATGTTCCTAACGTAGCAAGCTTACAATTTAATTTTGCATTAATTACTTTGCCGCATACCAACGTGACTCTGCTATTTTCATGAATTAATATCTTCATTAGCTTTTGATTTGATTTATATGTTTTTTAAAGTTGTACAGTTTTTATAGTTCGTTTTTTTTAGCATTAGAAAGAACTCCACAGAAGCAAGCGTGCAGTTTTTGTCAGGCTCTTATAATTGTTAATAATTATTGAATTATCTAATGTAGCATGGTCAATACATATAAATTACTTCAAATTATTACCGGTAAAAGTGCCGGATTTGGAACCACAAGCTTACTTCTGCGAAGTTCTTTCTAATGCTAAAAAAAACGGACTATAGAACTGGAAGTGTATTTCGATTAGGTTTATTTAAATAATGTAAATAATGAATATTCAACTACAGAAGCTATTGTACCTATATAAATTACTTAATAATAAAATTAAAAACTAAACTAATTTAAATTAAAATAAGTCTAAATAATTAAGGCCCCCGCGGCATTTTGCCAAAGATGCTGGCAGCATTTCCTCGCTGAATGGCAATACCTACTATTTATCAATCATTTTCGATTTGAAAATTATGTTATTTTGTTATTGGTGTAGGTAATGAAAATGTATTTAAAAAAATTTAAAACCTTTTTAAAATTATACTTTTGTTTAAATGAATGAATTTATACCTACATTTACACTTATCTGTTGAAAATACATATATACGTATTACTGATATAATGTTTGAGTTTTAATGGAGAGATTTTAATGGTCCTGTAACTTTACATGTACACTTATATCTTTTATGACATTGTATTAAACTAACTGTCATAAGTGACTTAATGATAACATACTCGTAAGTGAATTCACCTGTTGCTGCCATGTACTACAATAACGTTAATAACGAGCCATCGGAATAGGCCCCCGAGGAGTGACGGCCAAGTACACAGTCAGCTTGCACTACAAATTGCGTACACACCATGACACGACCGTGAACAGGCCGCTACGCATCAGCATGTAGATTGTAGCAAAAAGAATAGATAGTATAGAGGGGTCCTGTCATTTTAAATTTTGTAATCACAGTAAATTTACTGCCATCTATCGACACATGACTAAAACTCAAAATGGAAACCTATAAAATTATCAAAAAAATATATATATATGGATAAATGATTTTATTATTTTTATATCATTTTGTTCATTCACTGATATCTATGTGTTAAAATTGTTAAATATGAAACGGTGTCGTCACGCCATCTAGCCGAGAATAGGCTAAAGTAGTGTGCGACATCTATCAGAGAATGACTTTTTCTTGATTTCCGAGGCACGTTTTTTCCTCAGACTTTATTCGTCTTATACGAAGTTACATATGTCTTTGATTGTAGTAACGTTGCAGAATAGAGAACCTGCGTAGTACAGAATTGACACCGCCTATAGGCCCAATTCGAACAATGCTTCTAAGAAGTCACAGCGATACGATACCGATATGTCGATGTCAAAAGTAACGTGTTTTGGTTGATGAAATATCAATTTTGACACTGACCGATCGGTATCGTATCGCTCCATACGAGTAACAGTTCGACAATGGTACAGTCGCCATCAGATATATCTTAGCGGCCAAGGTACTCATAATATCTGAACCCGCCTCTATTGTCAAGGCGCTAGAGTGCGTGTTCAGATATTTTTGAGCACCTCGGCCGCGCCGATATATCTGATGGCGACTGTACCATAATATTGCATTATCAACCACCTTATGTATGTGAAGTTTCAGTTCAATTGAATAATGGAAAGTGTGTATAATTTAGCTTTGAAGATTTTGTTACCCGAATAAACATAATATGACAAACATATATTGCAAGTTAAATAAATAAAAGCTTGTAAAAAAAGTAAATATCACCACCACTTACAACAATAACGAGTTGTATGGAATGGAAGTTATTATTCTTGATTAACTTAACTACTCTCTGTCTAATTAAAAGAAAACAACACAATTACCTTTTTCATTTCAGGTACACTAAGTAACATAAATTAATATAGTTAACTTGCGTCTTGACACTAATATTATTATTATTTCATTATAGAAGCGACCAGAATAAGAACAAATTGTTAAGTGCATTGGAAGAAACGCCTGAAATTCAATTAAATTTTGCACTTACTTCTATCTCCTTGAGTTCTGTTACGTTCTTCTAGCTCTACGCTCTACAATTGTAAGGAAAATGGCTTCATATTTCTATACTTTACACAGTCGTAGTTAATAAGTGAAAATGTACGTCAAAGCCGTAAAATAATGGAATATGTATAATAGTATTGAATACATTTATTTGCGTCTCATCATGACTGGTTACATTTAAGAGAGATAAACAGATAAACTTAATATAGTACCTATTTTTAATGCTCGAAATAGACAAAACTAAAATGAGAGTTTTCAGGCCGCCTAATTCAATAAAAAATTTCATGTAATTTTGAACACATTTGCTAAATTTGCAGTCTGTTCATGTACAATATAGCACGAAATATCACCAATAATATACATAAGACCGCCAGTGATCTGCCCCATTCTTTCAACATTTTCTTTTTCTGAGACTATCTCCTTATACAGTCAGCAGCAGAAGTTGCTAAGCGGGCCAGGTGTTCGAAATGATCTTGACGCAACTTTATTGTTAAAAGAATAAGAGCGTGTCAAGGTAATTTTGAATACCTCGCCTGCTTAGCTACTTCTGCTGCTGACTGTACTATTATAGTATGTACTTTATTATTCAACTGATGCATAATTAGAGGCCTTAAAACTGCCGTATTCGAACTTCAAGATATTCACAAGAGACGACACGTGCTAGATCCATTCTAGATACGTTATTGTTTAGATATCAACTTGTTCTCTTTTGCAGCGCAATCCGGGCAACCAATGTCACTTTTACGTTAGATAGAGTAAGATATCTATTAGATGCGAATTGGATCTCTAAGTCATATCCTGTGGAAATCGTTCAAGAATATCTCCAGAATCGCGCAAATGTCTAATTTGACAGGTTAGTTCTTAAACATATCGTTATCGTATCTTGGTGATGTCTAAAAGATGTCTAATAAAATCCGAATCGGGCCCAAAGTGTTTTGTTTCACACGATGTTTTTAACAAACGAGCGAAGCGGTTTCCAAACGCATTTCAGAAGCAAATTTTCTATCTAAAATGTTCACACGGTACAATTTTGAAATCGAAATACTGCAGTATTACTAAATACTAGTTTAGAGCTATCGACTATAACTAGGTGCAATGTAAGTCAATTTGTCCTAGCCGCCGTAATCCAGTTCGGAGCGGGTCTAACCAGTTAGGTGTTGCTTGGTTACTGGATTAATCTGCCCTGAGAGCGGGACACAGGAATGTGTTTTTAAATGCCAGAATATGACGAAATTACTTTTTTTGTTAATTCGGTTTAGTCCATGGTAAAGGATCTGAGTCATTGTAACTGGTGTAATAAAGTAAATGATATTGAAAACCTTTCTTCTTTATTTATTTTTTTGAACTTATAAAGTCATAATTTATTCAATTCTTCAATTTGGGCATAATATATTACAATGCAAACAAAATCTTTATTCTGTAATTTGGACATGATACGAGTATATTACAATGCACTTATGAATGTAAACAAAACTACGTCTAATCTTACAACCCTTAATTAATATAATTAATTAACTCAATCAATTTAATTGTGCCTGTTTTACGGTCTTAGATACTGTAAATTCACCTAGTTAATTATAGTCCGAAAAAATTGTTGTGGTCTAAAAGTAACCCGAATATGTTTGTGACTAGGTATTACTTACGAGACGCAGTTGAGGCAAAAATAAACCGAAAAGAAAATTGGTATTAATACTTAATTAACGTAACCTTTGGACCATACATAGTCGATTTCCGATAAAAAGCTGCTAAGGTTAATGTGTGCAGTCTCAATCCCAATGTTACCTTTACTTGCTATTCTCTAAAAAAAACTTCCGAGAAAATCATTGGTACAACTTTGTTACCAGGGCTTATGCAGTTCAGACGCTGTTCGTCCATTATTCTAAACTAAAGCCAATTTAGTCAAATGCATTCCAGCGACTCTTTCCGTTTCTGAGCTTCACTTTGCTTTTTATCTCGTTTTACTGCAAGCGTACTTATCATAAGTCTCTCTTTCCAGACACACCAATAACCATGGAACAAAAACTCCCCACCAAACCTTTTTTCAGCGCACAGCTCGCGCGAAAATCGGAAAATTCCGCTAAGCTCGGAATTTTCACCCCCAGCGGCCCATTAATTATTTGCTCCCGGATAATTTATTTAAAATTATCCCGTGCCCTCAACAGGGCTCATTCAACGCTGTGCTAAGTCCTCGGGAAATTAATTTCAATGCCTCTTGTTGCCGCTTTTGTCCTTTCGTTTCATAATTCCTTGTTTAATTAAATGTGTTGAGAACTAGAGTTGACCCAGTACTAATAAACATTCAAAATATTTCAGGGGCCTATTTTAGATTTAAGCTAGTTATTAATTTCGTTCAGTTGTACCACTGCATGCACTGTATATATATTGTATGTAAATAAATGTTTTTTTTACAAATATTATTAATAAGTTAAAATCTATAAATTAAATATATAAAATATCTAAACAGGCACCTGTATTTATTACAATACGGTAAGAAAAAGACGGGTGGTCCTTCTCGCAACGAGAGGGTAGAGGAGGGTAAATTCGACCACACTACATTTCAAACCTGTAGCTTTAAGAAATATGGTACCTTAAGTATTAAACTTTTTTTACGTATTTAACCCCAAGTTTCTCAAGATATTGTTTGTCCTTTGTATGCCGTTGAATCGTTAATCGAACGGTGACTGCACTCCACTGGAGAGCAGTCTTGACTTGAACACGGCGCTCTTGAGCGCGCACTTATCGCATGCATGATTTGGGCCAGACGGCTTACGAGTTGCGAGCAACTGCAGTTATGACGTCACTTTTGGAAAGTTTTGAATCGATTGGAGGCTATATTAGGTATAAGTAACCATCCATTCAGAAATGAAAACCGATTTTATAAAGTTTTAGAAAAGAAACTAACGGCGCGGTTCGAACTTTAAGATATCGCGCCGTTAGACATTCACTAGATATGAATTAGTAAAGATATGTGACGTTCCACGAAAAAAGGTACCTTATGGTGGCTGGCGCTTACGCTTATTATTAACGCCGCTCCAATATTCAGTCGGGGCAAAGGTACCTTTTGCCGGGGAACGTCACATATCTTTACTATATCTTATCTAGTGCATCTCTATTTCATTTCCCGAATCGCGCCGTAAATATTTTCAAACGGAAACAGATTTATTGTGATCTAACATTAATTTTTATCAAGCAGATAGGTACGTCTAAGAGCGATACTCCAAATTCTTTGGCTGATCTCTGTAAGGTGCTTGCATGGGCTGCACAAAAGTTGGTTTTAAATAAGTACCTTTTCATAGTTTTGAAAAGATTTGACTTTTCATAGATTTGAGATAACTTAAATTAACACCCAAAAAGTTCACGTGGAACGGACGGGAATGAACAGCCACCTTCTAAGAGGAAGCCATTTGCTTTTTGAAAACCAATTTACATTTTACTATCAACAAAGCCAAATGATTTCCTCCGTAACTCTTGTGAAATGAACTTTAAGGTAAAATATCTGTAACAATACATTTCACAAACTGCATCGATAAGTTGGCAGCAACAGTGCAAAGGTTATTGAGTGTTGCCAGACGCATAAAACATAACTGAAAGTGGATTTTCGTTATTACGGGCACGTATTGGGTGCAAGCCAAACAATATTGGCCTTTGTTGGCACTTAGTACGATTTATTTTCCTGATTAACTTATTCGAGCATATTACAAAGCCTGGAATATTAAGCAGGTAAAATTTAATTAAAAATAACTTAGTTATCATTTAAACGTAAAAAGGAATGTCTGTAGGGGCAAAGTAGGATTAAAATGTTTGTTTAGGCCAAACCTCTCAGCCTAAGGTACATTAATAAGATTCAGGAGAGTAAATTATTATGCATACTTGACTTTCTCTTCGGTCTACAAAATTAATTTCATTTTATGAGGGCAGGGTTAGTGTCCAAAATTATTGATTTTGTTAATATAAGTGCTTACCTACCCTCCCACGAGTCTAACCGGGGAGCCGACAGTCCTCGTGGGCGATGGCGGGATAACTTGGACTTCTTCTTTAGAGGCTGGCCAGATATTGCACTAAATAGAGACGAGTGGAGGAAGAGGGGGGAGGCCTTTGCCCAGCAGTGGGACACAGTGGGCTCTGAATAATACTATATTTCTTTTTATAAGTAAGTACTAAAATAGATGCCTATGTGACTTAAAATAACGCTTCAATTTCCAACCCTTAGAGAATGGAAATGATCCATCAAGAGCGTTACGATTTAAAATTCAACAAGTGATCCATAAAGAAAATGTGATCACGATAAGTGGAGTTCCCCTTGTTTGTTATAAAGGAGGTCGTTCACTCAACAATATTACACAATTTGATTATTAGGATCAGTACAATGACTACAAACTCTTTGGCTGAATGAATGCAAAAAGCGACCGACAGCCCGCCTGTTTCCGGCTGGGCAATGGACGGCCCTACACACTATCTCTAATCTACAGTGACTACAAATAACATTTAATACACAATTCATATAGATAAACAAATCAAAGAAATATTAAGAGAAATATGAAAAATAATGTGAAACTTGGGCAGAAAATCCTTATACGCTTACACTTGTGCTTTCAATCTACGATCTTAAATTAAACATTATCATTAAAATATCAACATCTCCTTATTCTTAAAGCCAATAATCAGATTTTTTTTGCCACATCTGTTGACTGTCTAGTGGTGTCGTACTTGGGCCACTAGCCACAAGTAAGTTTTATCCATACGAACACATTTATGCTGAAACTAATTCTGACGATAACGTACCTACTGTTAGTACTTTTTTACCTGTGATATGGCGCTGAAAATTGTGTTGTCATGTCGGCAACAGTTTTATTGAGCGGCGGTGCAGCGAACTCGCATGATATCATAGTTTGGCAAGGGTTGTTTACCGACTTAACGGAGTTCCCATCGTTAACACTGTTAACCGACAATGTAAACCTTATAGGAAAGACAAAAGGTCTACACAAGGTTAGGCAAGAGTGTTGTTGTTGATACAGTTGAGTTCACAAACATGTTTGGGGCATTTTGTTTAAAGTTGTAGATACACCACACATTTATCTTTCTATAGTAATAGGAGAAAAAACATACAATAATCTCCATACATTTTTCATTCCTTTCATTCCGTTACCGTCTTACAAAAAAAAACGGTAATGGAATTTTTCTCTCAATTAGGATTAGAGTAAAGTGTAGACGCGAGTTTGGAGAATTGAGATTGAAGGTGGAATTGTATATTGTAACTAGGAAAATATAGTTCTACTTCTACGAAAAAATTGTGTTTGGCAACAGTTGCCAATTCAATAGTTATTATTGAATTAGGTATTTTAGATTTTTCAATATTCATGAAATGGTGTGACACGGGAACAGAGTGTCTACAGTCTAAACACTAAAACTTTTGGAGGGCCTCAAGAAGCTAGAGGGTGTGCGCCGGGTATAGGTATGTCACCATTAGGGCGAATATGGTCGGCTCTTTATCATTTGTCACCATGCCTGTCACGTTCTAACAAATACGTAAGTGCGAAAGTGACGTAAGGCATGACAGGTGATATAAATGCGACCATGATACCGCTTCAGGGTGGCATTTTCTTTCTTTTTTCCAACTGTAATTTAACATCAAATGTGTTTCGATGAACTTGTTTGAATTTTTAGTTGTAAGTAAATAAAAAGCACGACCTAGAAATAAAATAGTTGCCGATAGAAATTCATGTACTATTTGATCATTATCAATTTAATTAATTTACTGAACCATCTCAGTCTCTACTGGGTACTTTTCCAGTAGACTAAGAATGGTATGTAAGCAGTCATATTTCTCAAATTATCTCGCAATAAAGGCGAAGTTTATCACTTAACGACGCAAAAGATCATAATCATTTACGGCAAGTCCCGATATTATTCACAAAAGTCTGGTATAAGGGGAAATAATAGCCATTAAGCCTAACGCGATTACTTTCCATGAGTGTTCTTTAAGGCATCGTAAAATATACCGGGTTCGCGAAACAATGATACGAGATGGGGATAAAATATGGGTGAAGACATAATATTTTTATGTATTGTGTGTATTTATGTTATATTCAAGTATGAAAATATAGACGAATCTAAAATGATCTGATAAAGGAAGTAGATTTTATAAGGAAAATTTACACAACAACGACACGGAAAAGGACAGACAGCAACAACCAACAGTGAGAAAGAGAAAAAAAAAACAGTGCACCCTGTAGGTACATGAATTTAATTAAAGGTAGTTCAATCACTGCATGTTACTATGACCTAATGCTATTTTCATTATAAGTATGTAGGTACCTACCTACACTTTGTTACCTTATTTTCTTGGCTATAGTTAAGTACCTACCTACTATAGTTTATGCGAAACAAACCGGAATACTTAATATGGTATAAGTGCATAAAACAAAGCTCTTCTTCCTCGCGTTACGAGTATCCCGGCATTTTGCCACGGCTCGTGGGAGCCTGGGATCCGCTTGACAACTAATCCCAAGAATTGACGTACATACACATACGCACTAGTTTTTACGAAAGCGACTGCCATCTGACCTGCCAACCCAGAGGGGAAGAAACGAGACATTATTAGGATTAGTCCGGTTTCCTCACGATGTTTTCCTTCACCGAAAAGCAACTGGTTAAATATCAAATGATATTTCGTACATAAGTTCCGAAAAACTCATTGGTACGAGCCGGTGTTTGAACCCGCGACCTACGAATTGAAAGTCGCACGCTCTTACCGCTAGGCCACCAGCATTTCTTATCCTTAAGCATAAAACAAAGCTATTACAACTAAACCATTTATTGACGTCGTTCCAAAACTCAATTTGGAAGCTGAAATGACTAGCTTTTGCAAAAGCATAATAAGAATATGTCAGCGTACATGCAACCAAAATTTGTATGTCAGAGGAAGCATAAACTCGTAATCTACATTGTCATACTGCAGAATATGATGAAATAATTTTATAACACTCCTTGCTATTTATTTATTAGCTACATGACACAAAACATTTTGGGTTTTTGGTGCGTTAAAATTGAGTTAAAAAATGTAATGTTTCGTAATAAGTGGAGGATTCAATTTATAACGTGATACATATTTACAGTCTTGACTTAATGACATGCAGTAAAAGATTTGTAATAATAAAAACTAAAATTCGATTTTGTTTTCTAGGCCCCAAAGAAATCACTACCTACTTACTAAGCACGTTCATGCGGGCGCCGAATGACGGCTCCTCTACACGATGGGCCAACGCCGGCCACTCCAAGGGACGCAGCCATGCGGTAGAATGAGATAGCAATATCATTTGCTCCCTCTAACGCATAAATGCGTCCCTTGGAGTGGCCGGCGTTGGCCCATCGTGTAGAGGAGTCATGAAAGGAACTTAAATTGCGCCCCTACCTTTGTCTTAAGTATTGTCATACACAAAACGATACGACCTCCTTCTTCTATGCACCTGACATTTTGTGTGACCAAAACAGTGGAGCTACGATGTTATGAATAGTTAATTTATTATGATAAGCCACGTGTTTCGATGACGATGGGTCAAGATTTTTGAGGTATAGGTATCCAGTATAATGTGACCTATAAATAGACTATACAGAGTGGAGCCACCTGATACTTCCCTATAAACATGATAACCATACGTAAAAAATATTATCTTCTGTTTTTTAAATTTATCCTTTTACATAGGTACCTTTATGTTATTGTACATATAGGCCCTAAAATAACTTCTTACATATGTTCGCTCAAGCTCGCCCGGCATCGGCAAGCGTTTGAAAAACTCCTGGATCGATACTTTAAAAATCCGCACTCCAGGAGCCAAACCTAATTTGCTGATCCGATTCCCGCCCCTCTGATTATCGGGGAGATATATCACCATCCTTCTTCCGAGAGACGTGCTGACGTATTGTGCAATTATAAAAGGTTTGTGTAGAGTGGAAGAGAGATGGTACTAAGAATTATAGGTAAATGAAAAAAGATGGATAAAGGATGGTGGGAAATGAAATGATATTGAGATTTGAATAAATTTAGTTACAAAATAAATTTTTAATCATGGTGATTGCGTTAAAAAATTAAGCCCTGACGAATGTACCTACATTATACTACATTTTGACTGTTACATCTCATTCTGAAAGTAGCAATATGGGTGCCTCACGTAAACTCTTCTGGAATCGAATTAAGCTCTGTCTGCTGGTGTTACCGTTCCTACTTCCTCAAAACAAAACAATGATCATAAAAAAAGCTTTATTTGTCACGTCAAGTGTTATCAACAACTAAGTCAAATTCCGTCCCCATCGTGTATTCCAAATCTTGCAAAATAAACTTCCTTTCCAGAACGCCGGAAATCCCAAATTTGCCGACTCACAAGCAACGGTAATAGATTCTATTGCGGACATAGATTACCACCGACAGGCTCCATTTTGAGCGCCCTGTAGCCTGTAGGGCGTAAGAATACGGCTACGGTTTTCCGCTGCCTGTCGTAAAAGGCGACTAAAAGGGGTTCTCGGGGTCGGAGACGGTCGCAGCTAGGGACTGCGACAAAAAAAAAAGAGGGGACCCACAAAGGGGCATAGCGCTAGGACGGCACTGGCGCGTTCATTGGAGATTCCAGAGCCGTCCGAAATGCACCGAGGAGGACTACTGGGAGGTTTTTAGTCGGTGAAAGTCCGACGTAGGTAACCTCCTCGCTGTCCCTGCGGTGCGGAGGTATCCATAACGGATTTTCCTCCCAATAAAAAAAAGGCTCCATTTTGAAGTGTTGAACCTCTAGCGCCTCACGGTCCTAATATGTACTAAGTACTTACCTACAAGTTACCTCCAATGAAATTTGACTCATTTTTAAATATAATTTTGGAACAGAGTCGGTTTCGTTTTGTTTCGTTCTATTCTATTTTCGAATACCATTGATTCTAATTTGACTGTATTTTTTTCTTGTACTGTGGGGCTATAAAGCTAAGCTAAGCTAAGTTAAGAAGGTCGAGAAAATAGATAGTACTTGTATATTTCACTTAATTTTTCGATGCACTCGGGTCATGACTGCCCCGAGCATTCATTAAATTTAATAATTTTATGAGCAAAAACGAGAACACGTCATACAAACCATGTCTTAGAGGTAACATACTGAATATAGGTTGTGTGTTAGACAGTGTGCGAGCGAGACATCGCTATATTCGTTCATTTCATTGTCTAGCTCACACACTGAAACAGCATGCGAATTGAGATCTGTATGATAACCGCGTAAATGATCTGTGATTGCGGATTTGCAACGCTTCCGCGTAGGAGGTGCTCAAGCGTTAACGCGCGGTGAGGGATGGTTTTTATAAAAATGTATGGCATTGTATATGTAAGGAGTATCTATTTTCACACCACGCTACGTGATAGTTATTATGACTTTAAATTTTACGCCAAATTATGTAGACGTTGAACTGATTATCACGTTTTTCCATTTGTGTTGTAGTACCGACTCTGCTAAATTATATACTTAATACATAAAATCAATTATAGCTATCATTGTGTACACCTATATGGATTACTATACCACGTATTAGTATACAAAGTATACATTTATCACTTTATTTATCCGCTCCATAGATACTAGGTAAGTACATATTTACAACGTCTTGCACTTCAAGAGTATTCTAGATAAACTGAACATTTATACAAGGCAAGGAAGTCGATTCTGTAATAACAATATGATATGTTTTCTTTTCATTTTGATACGACCACGAGCTGTGTTATGAGCATCTCAGGCGTACCAATAAATTTCGCACTTATTGGTTCGCCCGAGATATTATTGCATCAATTCTAATGCATTTCATGACTACTAATCAGCGTGAGCTGCTCACGTTGATTGGTACTCACGATCAAAATAAGATGAGAATCAAATCAATAGTTAAAATAGAATCAGCCTCCATAGATAAACGCTATTTTTGCCCTAGGGTGCCGTGACTGCCGTGTACAGTTAGACCCGGGATCTAAATAAATAAATATTTCTCCAGGGTGTGTTTTCAAAAGTCGAATTGAAACATATTTTATGCCTGTGCAATAATGATACCATTTCTAGCTTATGTATTCCAATGGAGTATTCTTAGGCCTTTGTTATACCAGAGATAGACGTTTAAAATGGACTACAACAGATGAAGAATGGTATGGGAGCCCAGGACGGGATTTTACGTAGCGTTGCAACGTACTTACCTACCGCTTAGTTACCCGTGGTTACCCGTACGTACGTAAATTATTATCTAACGATACTGTTAGAAAACTAATAATTTTTTTTTATTAAACAAGAAAAAAATGTTTCCTGCGATCTTTTTAGTTAGTTTATAGCAATAATCAAAGAGAAAATACGGTAAAAGAATACATGAGAGCTGACGCTTTAAAGTTTGCCGCCTGAATGATGGGGCAATATACAATTGGGCGTCGTTTGTTTGAGCAATAATAAAGCGGCGAAGCTTAGCGTCGCTAGTTTACGATGTCGTATATTGCGGCCCGGGGTCCGCACTAACTAACTGTATTGTTTGCTCATGTTATAAGCTTAAGCGTTTTTTGCGACCAAGCTTTCTTGCGACCGAAAACATAACGTAACTTTGACGTTTACTCATTGATTTGTGGTTTTTGCGAGTTCATACACTTTCCTACTTGCGTTTAGTGGCAAATGTATGAACTGGCAATAAACACTATTTTTATTAACTTTTTTGACGCCGTGTCAAACACAAAAACTGCCATTCAGACGCCACGATACCGAAATGTCTGAACTGAAGTTGAACTTTATGCATTTGCACGTAGGTTTACTCGTATGTTGCTCTGTGATCTGTGACGGATTAATCCGTCCTCAGCGTTGGACCTACGGTGCGGATATGGTGCGGAATTGCGCATATATTTGTCATTAGCGTCTAAAAGGTTAATATGTAAACAGGCCCCAATATTATGGAGGACAGTCAGTCATACATAAGAATGACTCACGCTTGTCACGCCCCAGCCAACCGGATCCGCGCCGAGGCATCCGACATTTCAATTTTCTATAGAAAGCATCACGTGATCATCAATCACCTCACCTGTCATAGAAAACTATATAAGTATCGAAAGCCCCGGACCCGGCCCGTTCGAGGGTGAGTCATCTTTTATCCCACAGCCAACTTACCCGTACCCTTGATTATTGAATTATCCAAACTCAGGCCTTAATGAAAACTAAAACGCTTCCTGCTATTGATTAAGCCGCACCGCATAGGGGAAACGATTTACGACTTTTTACAACTATGCTTCCTGATTGTTCCATGATTTTTCATTAACCACGGAAAAAAGAAATACATTTATTTATTGCTTGTTCTTTTAACGATAATATTGAGTTAAGTTGCCTGCTCGTAGGAAGGTAAACTTAATGGTGCTCGACGCGGTCCCAGTGCATGTCATCTTGAAACTTAAGTCATTGTCAATAGAGGTGACAGCAAGGTGTCATCTATTGGGCATTGGCACAGAATAAATAATAGTACTAGGTACAGAAGACTCACTCTCTAACAAAACGCGTCTGTCACGATCAGCACAGATATGGCCGCTAGGTGGCTACAGCGCCACGCGCGGCTTATGGCAAACCCCAAAATTGGGGTCGAACGGATGCACTTTTAGCTAGGTACCTACCCGTAGCAAAGCGACGAAATCGCGGAGTGAACCACGCCTGGCATTGGCATGTCGAGCACTTGAGTACGTTTACCTTACGGTTTGGTTTTTAAAAGCCATGAACAAAGTTACTCTAATTTATATTTTACGACAATTTTTGTAAAATATGTATATTTAGAATTTATTTTAGCAATTATTTCATGATATTTAACTATTTCTAAATTTATGCCAATATTATAATTAACATTATCGATAATTTACGCCATCGTTCGTAAAACATAATCGTTTTATCCGTTTGGTTACCAAACCACCTCCCAAAGTTATATATGATAAATACCCCTTGCTTCGTGCCAATAATTAAAAAGAATATGAAGACGAGCAAAGTAGATAAAATATTTTTATCCGCAAATTTTATTAATAGTTTGAAGTAGATTTATAACTCTATAATCTAGTTATACATACATAACAACTACCTACTTACTTATATTTCCTGATGGTCCTGGGTTCGAATCCCAGTAAGGGCATTTATTTGTGTGATGAACACTAATATTTGTTCCTGAGTCATGGGCTCATGGGTGTTTTCTATGTATATAAGTATGTAGGTACATCGTCGCCTAGCACCCATAGTACAAGCTTTGCATGTCCACAAATATTTATTTATTTATTTATTTTTATTTATTTATATAGGTACGAAAATACCAATATCTTCAACAAAGATTCCTTTCATTATGAAACTACATAATAATATATCCAATGTGAATGGCGTGCGTGTGGCGTTTCACCCCTCAGCGTTCTCGTAGCAACTTTTAGGCCCACTTGCACCATTCCACTAACCCGGGGTTAACCGGATAAACCTGGAGTTACCATGGTTACCAGTACTATTAACACTAGGTTAACGGTTTAACCGCTTAATCCCGGGTTAGTCGGGTGGTGCAAGTGGGCCTTAGCGAAGTAACTTTAGCCTATGGTGCGGGTATTTGAAGCAAGTTAGGCTTGCGGCACACAGAATCTTAATTACCTAATGGCTTAAACGGTAATCAGAGACGTAAAAATATGTAAATACCATTTTATATATAGACAATCCCACCATATCATGATTTCAGCATGATTGCTTTCTGGACCATTTATATGCAACTGCGCTATATGTTGCAACGCGCAAGCGAGCGAGTGCGATGCATTATACATAGATATATCACATTTTACATTTTTGTACCTATAGGTATAACCTTCAAAGATATTAGCCTGGAAACGCACAGTCACCACCCAGTCACCAGTGTACGAATTAGCATTAATTCGTGTGCTCATTCGTTCAAAGGTGGTAACTACATCAGCAAACACAACGCAAAAACGTAGTATAAGTAGGTACTAAGTTTCATAAAAAGTATTAACTAATCATTACATAGATACACCGACGACGGACCATGGTATACAGACGGTTTTAAATTTTAGAAAGTTTTCTATATTTTTTTCTATGTAAAACGTGATATACGTTTATATAGGCATTTATACAGTGTCTGCTCTCTTTAAGTCCCAAACTTAACGGGCGACACGAAATTTGGGGAGCGCGCAGTAACACGATACTTTGCATTGATGACATTGTTCGACACTTCCAGATTTTATCGTTACTTATTGCGCTATTTGCAAATTACTACGCCGCTTACATAATATTTAAACAAAATACTCTGTTATTGAAGTAAAGACCTTTGTCAAATCAGATGGATTTTAACTACCTGGTCGGTAAGTAATAAAAGAACTTGGACCAGATATCAACCAGGTGGAGAGAGCAGTCGCAGTCCTTCTGCCTTAACTGACACCCCACACTCATGACGAAATTTTTGGCCTCACACTTTCAATAATTTCAGCAACGCCAGTCGTTATGCGCTAGCAGGAGCTAGAGTAAGTGGCAAGTGTGTATGCAAAAGAACCATAGATGTCCTTTTCAAGAACGGGCTTCTTCCTTCTTCCACGGAAATAATTATAAATGAACGTAGGCTATTTGGGTTACTTGTATAAATTTTTCGCTTATAATCGAGTATTAAGTTACGGTGGGAAGAAATGTGCGAAGTCGGAGACGTATTTCACTAGACGTATATTTCTTATTTATTAAAATAAATATAACTTAATTTAACTCCAATAATGTTTATAGCATTCCTCATAACAGTAATAACGAGAGTCACAGCTGTCGCTCGTCGAATCAAACAAAGTTGCCGACCTCTATGATGATGCACCGTTATTGTGGAATGAAACGCGTTTGAAAACCGTACCATTTATTCTAGAATTGTTAGCCGAATTTTTGCAACACGTAATCAGCTGCAAATGAACAAGTGTGAGTAATTTTGGATATGGTTTCATTTAGGTAGACGGCTCAACATTGCAATAGTAATAGTTATACATATTTTTCAGCAAATATAATATCAACTCTTAATAGGACTATTGTCGTATTGTCTTCCTGTATTTACGTGTGTGGGACGAAACGGGCATGTCAGTTAAGTATTCACTTAATTTATACTTTTTATCTCATAAAATATTTGGAAAGGCCCGAATCCAACCAAATATCTGAACACCGTCATCCCATGTAGGTTTGTAGCTACATATGTACATATATACGAAAGGTGATAAAACTAAGTAGTCATTGGTAGGGGCCACGTTATTGGAATCATAAACACACAGCGCGCGGATGCACAACTAACAGCTTATATAGTATAATTCCAATTGTTCGCCTCCCAGTTTCAAAAAAACCAGTATAAGAGCGTTATCCGATTACGCTTAATTATCACGGAACTCGGTACCACGCTACATTGGTTTGTTTGTGAACTCCATTCGTGGGCGTTCGAGCAACCAATGAAAATACACTGCCGTAGAAACTACGTGCCTTTTTACAGTAACTACGTCCGAATACTCCGAATACGAGCCATTTCAACTCCAATTACAGTCGTGTTGAATTGGGAAACAAAGTATTGATAAAAATACAAAAAAGATGCTAAAGGAGTCAGTTTTCAGAACAGATGGAGTTGCCAAACCATGCATCTAGTTAGGTTTAAATATATTTATTTCTCAAAGGAATATATTATAATATTCACTTACGCGAGAATTTCTTATGTTTTTCATGCAAAATACATGCCTATACTTCTTAGTTGCCCACTCTGTGGGCAAATAAGAAGTATACATTTTTTTTAGATTCTTCACTAAATTAAGTTCAGAAATTATGAAGTATATGTGGGTACTTAATTTAAGTTAACTAAACCATTAGTTTAATTATTAATTACCTACTTTAAATAAAGCTATTAAAGTGTATATATGCTTCTATAAGATGTCTATGATTATGACTTTTAAACTTAAACAATACCAGAAAAGCGCAAATTTGTAACTTACTCGTAAAATCCAAACGCAACGACTTTCCAATAATGCCATATGGACACGCTTAATTAATTGAAGCTATCTAAAACCGACAAAGAATCAGCGTTTTTATCCTCGTATTTCCTGCGATTTCACACTCAAATTTCAACTCTATAAATAAGTAGTAAGGTTGTAAGTTGGAAGGGACCCCTCGCCTTTTAATTTGCAATTTTCCGGCTTACTATTACTGAGGGATTAAGTTCTAGCTACGGATAGAATCTTTAATTTCCTCTGGGCGTTACTGTCGACCGATGACGCCGCCTCGGATTTGCAAAAGTCAAGATTAGATTTCTGCTCGACTGGATAGAGGAATCGGTAATGTTATATGTATATATACGAGTATATACGTAACTTTAGTTTGCGGCATCAAGTAGGGCAAGGATTTGTAAAGTTAGTTTTGTTTAAAACTGTCTTTTAGAATAACTAGGTACAGTGCGTAGATGAAATAGCTTTTGATTTTATAAATGCAAAAATCATCGGAGAGTCGGTTATGCCATCCATACTAATACTAAATTTCTATATACTACATATATATATAATAATAATATTATAAATGCGAAACTGTCTGTCTTGTCTGTTACCTCTTCACGCTTTAAACCGCTAAACCGATTTAGTTGCAATCTGGTACGGAGATAGTTTGAGTCCCAAGGAAGGACATAGGCTAGTTTTTATCACAGAAATCAACCTTAAAGAGGTGAAAAAGGGGGGTGGAAGTATATGTTGGGAATCGATAAAAAGTATATTGGATAAATAATATACCCAAATTACTAACTCCACACAGACGAAGTCGCGAGCAAAAGCTAGTTGGAAATAAATTAATAGGGTCAAAATAACAACACAATATAAAAGTTAGCCCCTTTGACAATATAAAACTTTAAATACCTCTAGTAAATAGTCATGTACAAACAAAATTGTTCAAGTGATATAGTTAAGGAGAAATAAATCTGGCGTTTAACAAGAAAGTAAGGATTTTACCAAAGTACACTTTTTAATTTTGCCGCCTTACGAGTACTACAGTCAGCAGCAAAATTTGATAAGCGGGCCAGGTGTTCAAAATGATCTTGACGCGACGTTATTGTTAAGAGAAAAAGAGCGTGCCAAGGTCATTTTGAACACCGCGCCAGCTTAGCAACTTCTGCTGCTGACTGTACTACTAGTACTACTGCTACCTACTGCTAGCCTATTTTATTCTACTGCTGAGCAAAGGCCTTCTTACACAACGAAAACTTTATTAAATGCATAAACTCAAGTGTATATACATATACATATTATAAATTTTTTTTTTTTTTGTTTTTGAATTTCCAAAAACGTTGCAATTACTTTGTTTTGTAATCGGCTATTATGCCTTTCTAAGAAGTTTCAAAGCATTTGTAATAGATTCAAACTTTGAACCCCATTTTAACCCTGTTAGGGGATGAATTTTACAAATCGCTGAAATTTTTACATTACATTAATAGGTACAAATTTTATTAAGCGATAAAATATTATGTCAATACAATAATTTCCAATACAAAACTACTAACTAATCTAGCTTACTGACTAACTTATACTAAAACTAAACTAAACCACGAATTAAATATAAAAAACTACGAAACCACGAAATAATTCTGGTGTGGGGAAAATCATTTTATGTGCACTGCCTTATGCAGAGAATATGTCTTATGACTATAATAGTAAAGTAGCACACTACAATTCTTTGATGTACCATGCCATATCTGTCAATAAAAAGTACCATTTCTTTGACTTAAATAAATTCATTGAGCGCTTCATGCTAGCTCCAAGGAAGGTATTTCTGCCAAAGAAATATTTTGTATACCTAGTGGATTTATTGGCCTATAATATTGAGCCAAATAGATTTAGTAGTGTTATAGCTAATTCTCAGTCAGCTGACAAAGTCAAGGACCCCATGCCAAATTTAAACTAGATTGTAAGACAGCGGAAAAACGCCTGAGTATGAATATTATTCACCAGAATATTCAGGGTTTTTCCAGCAAAGAATTAGAAATAGGTTTATTTTTAGATAATAATAATGTTGAAGTTATGTGTATCACTGAACATTGGCTGAAAGATGGGCAGTTTTTATTTGATTTTGTTAACTTTAAATTAGTCAGTTTTTTTGCTAGACAGTCTGCTGTTCATGGTGGTTCCCTGATAATTGTTAAAAATTGCATGAAATCTAAAGAGCGTAAAGATATTGTAAATTATTCCATAGAAAGAATTATCGAAATTTCCTGTGTAGAATTAGAAAAATATATTATTGTATGTGTTTACAGACCACCATCAGCTGACTTCAGCACATTTGAAACTACAATGGAAAGTGTGCTGAAATTAGTATGTAAGGGCCAAAAACATGTTATAGTCTGTGGAGATTTTAATGTTAACTTGCTCGAGTCCTCTAGTAACACTGTTAAAATGCTGTGTTTGTTTAAATCATTCAATTTATTTAACTTGTTTCTTGAACCTACTCGGGTAGGGGTAACTAGTGCAACATGTCTGGATAATATATTTTGTAATTGTGAATGTATAGATAAGCAAATATTTAACTGTTTTTATTCTGATCATAGCGGTCAAAGGGCTGTTTTCTTAAGCGATATTCGTGATACTCCACAAACAATAACATATAGACCCATTACTAGTAGTCGCTTGGAATTATTCAAAAATGAAATTCAAAAAAGTCTTTGTAGGTTACCATTTTCACATTACAACTGTAATAATTTGTATGAAGATGTTTTTAACGTAATTCTTTATCATTTTAATCAAAATTTCAGTATGAAAACTATTAGTGGGTCAAAAACTAGAACAAAGTTTAGTGAATGGGCTACTGCAGGCATTTATAAAAGTAGAAAAAGGCTTTATGAACTTTATAGTGAGAGAGAGCTGAACAAAAATACAGATTTCCTGGACTATGTGAGGAACTACTCAAAAATCTTCAAGAGAGTGTGTTTAACAGCCAAAGCAAACTATACAAGTTCTAAACTGAAAGTGTCGGACAACAAAGTGAAGACAACATGGAATATTATAAATAAGGAAGCTGGTAAATGTAAATCACGCGATTGTCAAGTCAACATTGTCTCGGATAAACAACAGACCATGTCAAACAACGATGTTGCCTCGGCATTCGAAGATTATTTTTCTAAAATAGCTATTAATACCACGAAATGTCTACATTCATCTTCGTCTCGAGCTCATTCCTTACTTTGTGCTAATGTTAAGAAATGTAATATTAACTTTGAGTTTAGTCTAGTAGATTCAGCAATTATTGTTAAAACATTCAAGTCACTCAATTTAAAGAAAACGGAAGACTTATGGGGAACATCCGTTAGAGTCATTAGTCATGTCTTGGACGTAATAGCGCCTTACTTAGCTGTAATTTATAATATTTCAATTTCACAAGGAGTCTTTCCAGATCTTATGAAATATAGCAAAGTTATACCTCTTTTTAAATCGGGTGATTCGAGTGATATGGCTAATTACCGTCCAATATCAATACTTCCTGTACTAAGTAAAGTTTTTGAAAAGTTAATGTTAAATGATCTACTGGGTCACTTCAACAGACATACTTTACTCACAAGCAATCAGTTTGGTTTCACAAAGGGCCGTTCCACGACCGATGCTGCTTCGGCACTTATTAAACATATTTATGATATTTGGGAAAATTCTTGTGATGCAATTGGCATATTTTGTGATCTTTCTAAAGCATTTGATTGTGTGGATCATGGAACGCTCATTTTGAAATTAGAACACTATGGTCTGTCAGTAAGTGCCCTAAACTTTATGTCTTCTTACCTTAGCAACAGAACACAAACAGTTGTTGTAAACAAAACCCGGTCTAGCGGTACTGTAGTCCAATTAGGAGTGCCACAAGGTTCTATTTTGGGTCCATTCCTGTTTTTGGTTTATATAAATGATTTGCCATGTGTAGTAGAAAATCTTTGTGAAATTGTTCTTTTTGCTGATGACACATCATTACTTTTTAAGGTTGATCGTAAATCTACCGATTACAGTGTAATTAACAGCACACTCGTTAATGTACTAAACTGGTTTACTATGAACAATTTGCTTCTTAATGCTAAGAAAACTAAATGCATTCGATTTTCTTTGCCGAATGTTAAACCAGTCGATACTAAGATACTTTTGAATAATGAATGCTTAGAGATGGTAGATAAAGCACTGTTTCTTGGTTTAACATTGGACAAAAATCTACAATGGAGTCCTCATATAAGAACACTAGCAAACAAATTAAGTTCGGCCGCTTACGCTGTGAGGAGAATTAGACAATTGACTAATGTTGAGACAGCTCGCCTTGTTTATTATAGTTATTTTCATAGTGTAATGTCATATGGTATTCTGGTTTGGGGCAAAGCAGCTGACATACAGACTATATTTGTCTTACAAAAGAGAGCCATTCGTTCTATATATAATTTAAGGGTGCGTGAATCATTAAGAGAACTTTTTAAAGAAATTAATATTTTAACTGTAGCTTCCCAATACATATATGATAGTATTATTTATGTTGTTAAGAATCTAGACTCCTTCACTAAGAATTCTGATGTCCATAACTATAATACTAGAAATAAAAATAAGCTTGCTATCAGAAAGTTTCGTGTTCGTAAAGTACAGAAGTCATTCGTTGGGCAATGCATTCATTTTTATAACAAGTTACCTGAGGATGCTTTAAGATTACCCTTTCCAGCTCTTAAGAATTACTTAAAAAAGTCATTGATGTTGAAGGCTTATTACAGAGTCGAGGACTACTTGACAGACAAACATGCATGGTCCAAACCAGAAACTGTAATAACGACAAATAGCAATTAAAAACATTGTATTATGTGTAGAGTTAAAGGTGACTCAGCTCAGGTAAGAAAGCACATCAAATTGTATGAAAGCCTCTCATAACAATCAGTTAGATTCATATAATATGTATTCTCATTTCTTTTATTGATTTTATTTTCTTTTCCTTTTGTAAGATTTGATTTGTTTTCTGAAAGAGCTACGTATTTGTGATTTCATGTGCATATACTCACTGAGTATAATTGCATGAATTCTATAGTAATTTAAATTGTATTAATTACTCGTAATGCATGTTAATTATAAGATGTAATAATGTTTTGAAAAGATGTGTCCCGCCGAGTTTGTTGCCGGTCCCATATTGGGATACCCTCCTCCAATTGAGGGGGGATTTAAATCTTCTCGGGGCAGAGGTGTACGGTTGGAGCCGGTAAATTTATTTGACGTTCATAAGCGCATTGTAATATGCCTACTTGAATAAACTATTTTTTATCTTTTATCTTATCTTTATAAACATTTTGCACAAAATAATTACAATTTCTTTATCTTTATCCGTCCAAATTGTTATCTAACCAATTTTGCATACATTAATATCGCTTCAAGCTTCATTACGTATTCCTTATGAATGAAACCTAGGAGAGTGACTCCGGCGATAAATTACAATATGGAAAGATAATATTTGTGTAAAGTATCAGAATACCAACGCGGGCAGGATTAATGAACCTACCTGCTCGAAATGTATCAAGAAAGTGCTTATTAGAACGGGTAAATTAAGTTATGTGCCTTGTTTATGAGTCTAATTATTACGTACATAATGTTTTAATATATTAAGTACGAACCGGGGTTAAGTATTATACCGTGACAGTGACTAGTTAAATTTGCAATATCAAAATGCCTTTAATTTAATGAAAAACACTATGATAAAAACTACACGATAAACAAAATTTGCACAACGTTCCAAAAAGCGAAATATACAGTACAAATAGGCATTTTAGGTAATTTACTATTAATAACCTAGATCCTAAAATCCAAGTACCTATTAACTGAAAATAGAAAGGCAATCGCCTGCCTCGCACATCCAAACTATGGATCGAACTGCCGCTAGCGATATTTCCAGACCGATATGATTTTTAAACCTTTAAGAAAAGAGCGTACTGCCATCTTTAATGCCAACAACTAACTTATAACCGTTCTGACGTAACGGGTGTCTACGAGCGACTGTAATTGCTCACCATCAGGGCACTAACAGAGTATTGAAAGAATTAGGAAAGCTAAAGTTAAAACCCAAACGTTAAAAGTTAAGCTAGTAAAATCTCCGTTTCAAATGAAAACTAGTTTAATCAAACAAAAGTCGCTTTAATCAAACTTAAAACAATGCGATTAAGAGAGCAGCTAACAAAAAACGCAAACAAAGACTGAGTTGGAATAAGCAAACTTTTGAGCACTGCTGCGCAATGAACGCCCTTCATTTTACCGGCTATCCCCTACCAAGTTTTGTACATACTAGATAAGCCATTCTCAAAGTGTGTTCCGCGGAACCCTAGGGTTCCGCAAAGCCTCTGTTGGGGTTCCGCAAAAATACTTCTAATAATAAGAAAAAGACAATAGATAGCTGGTCGACAGTGACGAACGGAAATATTTAATTTGGGGTTCCGTTAAATATTTCGCTTTCCAAAAGGGTTCCGTCACCAAAAAAGTTTGAGAACCGCTGTACTAGATAAATGTAAATTATAGCAATGGAAATAGAAAAGGTAAAAATTGGCATACAAAATATCCTTTGACTGGCTACCGAAATGTGACCGAAATAAAGATGAGGCAAGCATATTTTTATAAATAATCATACGTTTATTTATAACTGTAATTTAATCATAATCTAAAACCTAAAAGGATACAATATCAGGTTATTTCCAATGTACACATTGTTATAAAAATTTCAAGTTAAAGTATAAAAAAGCAGCAATAGATTTTACGTTTAATAAGTGTATACAATTATTTAATACGCAATAAATGAATGTAATTTACAAACATCATATGTTGACTATATTGCCTTATGTTTATTTTATAAGTTGTTTTGGTAACACGTTCCAAGGAATACGCTACAAATCGTTAGAAGCACATATCCCTATTATCACTTAATTTATAGGCCTGTCGAGAACCAAAGCTAGGGGCGTCAGCAGAAAACTTTTTCTGGAGAACTCTAAACTACATGGGGTGCTGGGTGCTGTCATTGTAAATAAGTTTGTTTCGTTGTCAGTCCTCCCTCGCAACATGATCAAGTATAAAGTATCGACCACATCGGATCATGCAGTTTGTTTGTGTGACTCGGTGAAGTGTAGTTCGTTTTCGATAAAAGTTTTGCTTTGTTATCACAGCGTTAATTCGTAAAAACTGATGAGAAAGTTGTATTTTATTCACAATAGTGGCGAAATGGATGTGGGTATTTGATGCAATTTTTGTGTTCAGTTGTTATCTTGCCATTGGTGTGGTGAAAAGTTTTGTATATAAAGGTGGCAAAGGTTGTTCCTCTTTTCAAACCACGTTCTACACTCATTTCGCTTGCTTAGTAATATCAGTATTGTTTAGTAAGTACAACAACTTTGCCCCCTTGTAAAACAAATCTGTGCCTCCAGTGTAAAAGGGTTAAACTCAAAAAATGAAATTTTTCAGTATGGCCGAAAAACGTTTCAAACCGTGTTTTCTCTGCATTGTTTCTAATAAAATTAGGTTTTTGTTTTTAGTTTAGATAGTTTCAGTCATGAATTATAACTTGTCATTTAAATTAACCTGACTTATGTGAAAGTAACGGAAATATTGGCTTTCAAAAACAACTTTTATCCCTTTTCACAAAAATAATGAATGTGTGAAAAGGTTAAACTGCACTTTCTCTAGTGTTGCTAAAATCTTTTTGAACTTTTGTATTGTGTCACGTTGGTGAAACAGGGGCCAGGTATTTCAACATCATTTGAATTTCAATTAGCACTTTTTCCTAACAGATTTAAGCACATCGTTTAAATACACAAGTTATAAAATGGGCTAATCTCCACTGGAGGGTAATGAGTCGGTAAAATGCCGCGACTTCGCCCGTTCGGCGTCAATATTAATTAAAATTTCATCGCAACTTGCAAGTTTGATGGATGAAAGCGTAATTTTGTGTACATTGTACGTTACGCGGCATATTGAAAAGTTAAATGTTTGCTTACGAGGTCGTCATGGCCGAAGTTTAAACGTATTACCTAACAAGAACAATGAACTGACATGGCCGAAGTCATGTTTATCGGAAATACTCGTTAAGAGGGTAGATTAACGAATCGATAGCGTACCTTTGATGATTCGGTTAAATTATGTTCTAATGTATGGGCAAGAAAAACAAATTATAGCCAGCATTCAATGGATGTAGTATGATACCTTTGGGTATGGTGCTTTACGCACACTAGCGTCCCTCCCCCTCTCCCTGACGCAACCCCCCCTTTTAGCTTGAAATATGTCCCGGTTTACGGTTTTTTTTTGTTTTTGAGAAAAGTATTAGAGTTAGGAAAAAAGTGTCAAGGTAAGAAATAATCCTTAATAAATTTTAAACAAAAAAGGTTATATACAACTTTTTGGTAAGACTCACCATATTCATGTATTAACTTGTTGAAGTTCAATATAAGTTAGTACGTGATAGTACTAAAATAAAACTAATACGGAGAATAAGCTGGCAAGCTCATTCTTTGTGAAGATTTCTTTCATTACTGTCACGTACTATGTTATATTGAACTTCAACAAGTTTTTCAACGGTAAATTTTGTCGAAATTCATCTAGCTAAAACATCAATATGATGCGTCGTATCAAAAAAATAATATAACCTTTTTTGTTAAGAATTTAATAGGGAACATTTCTTGCCTTGACACTTTTTTCCTAACTCTAATACTTTTCTCAAAAATAAAAAAAACCGTAAACCGGGACATATTTCAAGCTAAAAGGGGGGGTTGCGTCAGGGGGAGGGGGAGGGACGCTAGTGTGCGTAAAGCACCACACCCAAAGGTATTATACTACATTCATAGAATTCTGGCTATAATTAGTTTTTCAAAAAACACAATTTGACCGAATCATGAGTTGGATGGCGATTCCAGTTTATGCAATATGAATTTGTTTTTGGGATTAATTTAATCTCACAAAATATAATGCAGATGATGCTGTACATAAGCGAAGCGTATCCAAGTGACAGGTAAGATTTAGATTTATTAGATAGGTATGTACCTACTGGGGGAAACTGTACCGGAGCTATCATTGTTCCAAGTATTTTACTTTTACCTTGTTGAAACTAACATTACGCGTTTTTAATGTTTTTAAAAAGTGCTAAGTTCACTCAAATTTTTAGATGATAAATAACAAAGTAATCAAAACTGTTTATTAGACAGTTTTCAAAATCGGACTCCGAGGAGGAAGTAAATGAAGTTGCAAGGAATGAAAATGAATATAATCTATTAAATTCTAGTAGGTAGGTACCCCTTCTCGTAGCTCTTGAACGTAGGTTCTGACTTACAAGGCCAAAATTGTAATCTTCACAAAGTTAATACGTAAGCCATGTAAGAGGACTTACGTAATGGCACCGCCGTGGAATTACAACCGCAATGAAAGCTTGTAGGTCGTTAATTTTGGCTGTGCTATCTTATTCATGAGGCTTGTTATTCAAATTGAAGTAAAATACGCGAAGCCCTAAATTAGTGATGTTAATAACGTGTAATCATAAATATATTACGTTACGTTTTCAAGTTAGGGGAAAATTACTTTACAATGATACCAAAACATTTTAAAATATTTATAATGTTATGAAAAACTCAGTGATTATAGTTGTATTTTTTTAAGTACTAATTATATAGTTTTTATTTTAGTATAGTTTAGTAATATATATCTGACTCTAGAGAGTTTGCATGCAAACTGTGATGGATTAAAATGAGCCTTCACTTGTCCGCTACAGAGGGCCTACCGCGAACCATGTTCGACGTGTTGCCTCTCTGTCGCACTTGTAAACTCGTACGTAAGTGTGACAGGGAGGCAACACGTCGAACGTTGTTCGCGGTAGGCCTTCAGGGGCCTATTTCTCGAACGGTATTAGACTAATATTATTAATCAACGAATTGTCAAATCGTATGGGTCGCCATGGCAATACACTAATAATATTAGACTAATATCGTTCGAGAAATGGGCCCCAGGCCTGCGTCTAACTAATGTAATAGGCACAGAGTGTACTCTCACTACTCTCCTAGTTCTTCAGATCTTCTTTATAAATAATCGCGAGCCGCTTTGTCGGAAAAACCAAAAGAAATTAAGCTCAATCGAAAGAGCTTGAAAAAATATCACTTTTGAATCGAGAACATGTATCCGCAAAATTCGTATTGTCGAGTATTTTGCATTTAAAAGTGAAAAAATTTCGACAAAGAATGCAAATGTTCAATTTGTTGGTTGTCATTTGACAGCGTTTGTTGCGTTTAGAAACTGCAAACATGCTTACAAGTTAGGTTGGTCGTTTTTTTTTTTAAATAAAAAGCAAGACGAATATTACTGTTTATTTGATGACTCCGGTATGTATAATGGTTATTATTTGCATTAAGTTTCGTTTCATATGGATATGTATACCGGTATAATTATTACATAATTTTTTTTAAGCCAGAACGTGCGATAGTCTGTTACGGCTTTTAAGACGATTGCAACACTGCCTAGACGTCAACACCATTCGGCTTTGGGGTGTTTTGAATTACTAATTTATTCGAAAATACGTGATAAAAACCTGTTAAATAGTGTATTGTGTGTGTTAACAATAAAAAATAGTCACCGAACATAGTGCAAAGTGCAAACGCCATCGTAACGTAACGAGATTTGAACTTCAAAGCGTTCCATGGGAGTATTGTGTTTAGTATAAACATCGGTCTCTCAGTTGTATTTTAATATTTCAGAATGGTTCCAAATATTCTTACATGTCAATGCACTACTAGCTACCTGGAAATGCAAGTGAAAGCAACCTTGAAGCAGCTGTGATAAACTAATAAGTGAGCGAGATGAAAATGACGTTGTTCAAAGAAACTTTGAGTTTAAGTGCCAGCTGACTGTAAACAGTGTGAAACAGTGAAAAAGCTACAGTGTATTGTGGACATATTTAATAACTGTGCTTTAGACTATGAATCAAATTTTAGGTGTATCGGTGAATTGGAAAGTGAACTAACTGCATAAAGCTAATAAGTTATCTCCGGAGTCAATGTAAGTTGAATATAAGATTAAATATAATAAGATATATAGATAGTATATATGTCGCAGTCAAAAGTGTGATCTGGTCAAAAGAACTTTTAACCGACAAAAACAGGCAAAACTGCTTTTGACTGAGCGTGTTGGTCAAAAGTAGTTTTACCTGAAAATCATTGGTTAATAGTAATTGTGACTGTTACTATCAGTCAAAAGTACTCTCAGAGATAGGTAGGTTAGGGTTATTTTTTTTTGCTACGCTCAAAAAATGAAACTGTTCCCAGAGTTTGGTAGGTTAGGGTTATTTTTTTTTGCTACGCCCTAAAAACGAAACTGCTGCCAGAAATAGGTATGATTTTCAGGTAAAACTACTTTTGACCAACATGCTCAGTCAAAAGCAGTTTTGCCTGTTTTTGTCGGTTAAAAGTTCTTTTGACCAGTTCACACTTTTGACTGCAAAAGGTTGGGCTGGACATATGGCAAGGGAAGGTAAAGATAAGTGGGATAGTGAGGTAGCGGAATGGTATCCTAGAGATGGAGAAAGGAGAGAAGGAAACCAATAATGAGGTGGTCGGATGACATAAAGAAGCATGCGAAGCCGAATTGGATAGGGACGGCAAGGGATAGAGAGCTGGGGGAGGCCTATGCCAAGAAGGCAGACTGAAATAATTATTAAAAAGCAATGACATAAAAATTATTTAATAAAGTTACTAAGGAAAAAATATTGAAAAACTAATTGATATAAATGAAATGTGAATTTATTTAAATGTAATATGTACTGAAATTTAATTTTTTGGGCAATAAAGGCTATTCTATCCTATTCTATTCTAATTTGACAGGTGACAACAAAAAAAACATTAATTCCTGCTAAAATTTCAGAGTCATAGTTAAGCGTAGTACCAAAACAAGGTTGATTTTTAGGGTTCTGTAGCCAAAGGGTAAAAACGGGACCCCTATTACTAGGACTCCAATATATTATTAGAACAAAACAAATTATTTTCAGAAAATATTTAATAAGCCTTCAGTAAGTAGTGCATAAGTATACTTGGAAAAATCCGACCTATGCCGCCGTGGATGGCCCGGTGGCAGAATGGCACAGGCACCTGCTGCAATAGCAGAGGACGCTGCTTTGATTCCAGCCTGGGGCACTGGAGGCCTTGGTCACTTTTTAGGGTTCCATACCCAAAGGGTAAAAACGGGACCCTATTAAATACTAAGACTGCTGTCCGTCTGTCTGTCACCAGGCTGTATCTCAAGATCTCATGAACCGTGATAACTAGATTAACTAGACAGTTTACATTTTCACAAATGATGTATTTCTATTGCCGCTATAACAACAAATACTAAAAACAAATTAAAGAAATATTTAAGCGGGGCCAATGAAATGAGTAAATTTTTATTAATATGTTTTAATATGACATGTTGGTGGCAAACAAGATACAAGGCTGTTAATGCCGATGGTAAGTGGGAGTTTAGACTAGACCTCTGCTTCTCCAAGGGACTCACATTGCTGACCGAGTAAATTTTTATTAATATGTTTTAATATGACATGTTGGTGGCAAACAAGCATACAAGGCTGTTAATGCCGATGGTAAGTGGGAGTTTAGACTAGACCTCTGCTTCTCCAAGGGACTCACATTGCTGATCGAGTAAATTTTTATTAAAATGTTTTAATATGACATGTTGGTGGCAAACAAGCATACAAGGCTGTTAATGCCGATGGTAAGTGGGAGTTTAGACTAGACCTCTGCTTCTCCAAGGGACTCACATTGTTAACCGAGTAAATTTTTATTAATATGTTTTAATATGACATATTGGTGGCAAACAAGCATATAAGGCTGTTAATGCCGATGGTAAGTGGGAGTTTAAACTAGACCTCTGCTTCTCCAAGGGACTCACATTGCTGACCGGTTACAAATCTATTACACTCATACTAGGGTACCGTACCTGACTAGGGTACCGTACCATACTAGGGTACCGTACCTGAAGGGTAACTAAAAACGGGAACCTATTAGCGATTCCGACTCGCACTTGGCCGGTTTTTCTTAGTAGGTATATGACATTTGTTTCAGTTTTACTTCTTGGTCCGTCTGTTTGTCTGTCTGTCTGTCACCAGGCTGTATCTCATGAATAGGCAGTTGAAATTTTCACAGATGATGTATTTCTGTTGCCGCTATAACAACAAATACTAAAAAGTATGGAACCCTTCGTGCGCGAGTCCAAATCGCACTTGACCGGTTTGATATTTCAGGCTCCGTCACACAGGCGCGTTTCGCGTGCGGCGCGTGAGCGGGGCGCGCCGCTTTTTCATATAAAACGCTCAGGCCCGGCTCTGAAAACGCGCCGGTGTGACGGAACCTTTATTTCAGTTTACTCCACTGTCCGTCTGTCACCAGGCTGTATCTCATGAACCGTGATAGCTAGACAGTTGAAATTTTCACACATGATGTATTTCTGTTGCCGCTATAACAACAAATACTTTTTTTTTTGTTTTTAATTATGAATGGGCTTACTCATGGCCACAGACTAGCCGAGGCGTAGACGTGGCCTACGATGGAGCGAGCTCGCCCAGAAGGTGCCTGTTCACTCTTGATTTGAAGGTTGCCGGGTTATAAGAACACGGAAATATAGACGCCGGCAGGGAATTCCATTCCCTTACTTAAAAGTGTTCCGTTCTTGATGGGTGAGTCCGACTCGCACTTATCCAGTTTTTTTTTTAACGAATTTAATATTAACGGATAGGCATTAATATTAAAGAATGAAATAGTAGTCATAATTTCCATACTTTCACTTTAGTGCCATGAAGGGTAGGTACAAAAGGGTTCCCTCTTTTGAGATTGGAAAGTGGGCTAGGTTATAAATGCGGCCTTCACAGAACCGATCTGCGACCAGAAAAGTGGGTCAGGTTAGAACTGTGATCCTTATAGAACCAAACTGCAACCAGAAGTGGGTTAGGTTAGGTTAGAACTGCGACCCTTACAGAACCGAACTGCTACCAGAAAAGCAGATGAGATTTTTTTAATTACATATTTGTTTTTAGATATATCGGAATAGTAAATTTTTCGAGTTAATGTTACGGATTTAAAGTTTTCTGAGATGAGATAGGTTTGTAACCGCCTTGATGAAGGTTTGAAGTCTAAAAGTAAATAATTACTTAATTCATAATGAGTATTACCTATTACTATTATTTATTTTACCCGAGCGAAGCCGGGTTTTCATCTAGTATTGAAATAATCATTGAAACTCGGGCGCGGACTCTAGAAATGTACGTAATTATCTTACCTTGATATTGAGAAATTAGAGAAAACTTGTACCTTTCCTAAGCTTTTACCAAAATTTTATCCAAAACAAAAAGTAACAAAAATCATTATATTTCAGTGTCCATGACTGTACACTCATAAAACCTGAGTTTCCGATCGGATAGTTGCGCGGTAGTTATTAATTGCCGAAGTTGAAATATTTCGAGTAGGGTGCGCGAAAATTGTTTTAAAATCCAGATAATATTTTACAAAGTTTGAAATACTTTATACAAGCTTTTATTTAACTTCCAATATTTGTTTGTAACATGGTTGATCGGGTCAAATCTTGCAAGCTGAATTAGACCCTCTTCCCATTATTCGATTGAGCTGAAACTTCACATAGGTACATTATGAAACTTAGGTGAAATGCAATATCCACCACCATCACCATTGAGCTGATCTGATGGTGGACACAAGAGGTGGCCGTAAAAATTTAGTGATAAAACATTTCAACCTAGGTTAGAATTAAAATTTTTGACAAAAAGACTTATTTGTACTATAGTTCGTTTTTTTTAGCATTAGAAAGAACTTCACAGAATTAAGCTTGTGGTTCTAAATCTGGCACTTTTAGCGGTAATAATTTGAAGTAAATTATATGTATTGACCATGTTACATTAGATAATTCAATAATTATTAACAATTAAAGAGCCTGATAAAAACTGCACGCTTGCTTCTGTGGAGTTCTTTCTAATGCTAAAAAAAACGAACTATAGTTTGAGCTGGTTAAATTACATACACATACTAATTTTGGTATTATCTTTCATCTTTACACATTCAATTGAAGAAGTAAACACATAATTACACGGTTAGGTGATTTAGATTTTCCTTTACATATCGGCCTCTGCCTACTTTCTACTAAATTCCAAACCCCAAGATTACTACTGCACAAACCTTATTTCGTAAAATAACGTACAATAGAAAAAGTCCTACATCCATTTGTGTCACTGCCGTTCCCCTTGTTCACGTTAAATTTCGATAACAATGTTTCTTTTAAAAAAGTTTCTTGGTAAATCGCGTTCCTCCAGCCCGTCGCAACAATGCTATCACTACTTGGCCCACTTAATTTCCTTTTTCCTCAAAGAAACCGCAGAAGTTCCGGAATAAAAACCTTAAGCGCGTTTGCAAGTCTGCCCTCGGCTAAAAAAAGTACTTAAGCGCGAGTGTACTATGAGTACACGGTTCCGTAGTCCGTACTATCGGTTATCAGTTTTGAAGAGTTTAAGACCGGCGACCGGCTTAAGGGCTGGTTTTATTTTATGAATGAAAATGATTAAATTCATAATACCGTACAGGCGTACATCTTTAAGTGCAGAGTCTTAGAGATCTAAGATGTAAGCCGTACGTTTATTTGTCCATAGTCAGCGCATCATCACAATCAAACTAGGCAATGGCTTTGTAAGCTGTACCTCGTGAACTCTATTTTGAATATTTTCTTTAAACTGAAGCACAAAAATTTCCTTATCGAATCTTCTTACCCAATTATTAAGAATTGGTTGAAAAATGCGACCTGTAGGGGGAACGTATCGGGACATACGAAGTAATTTTTGCATAAGCTGAAACGGAGACCTTCGCTTTCGCTAGGACAATAAATAAAAACTTCGTGCTCATTACCACTTACGTCTTAATGATTCCCCGCCACTCCCACGGTACCCTAAACAGCTTAAATTTGGAAGTTTCGTTTTGAATTACAAATCGTGTCGTCAGTCTGACGAATGTCGAGGCCTGAATTAATTTGACGAAAACAAGTCGTAATTAAATGGGAGATTAATTATTCTTCAGTTGAAGCGGCCACTCAGACATTCAAATGATGATTGAATATTTGTTTAGGCGAATTATTTTCGTTGTGGTTATTTCACATATCCATATGTTTCATTTATTGGTTTAGTATAAGGTTAGTAAATAAGGTACTAATAGGGCACTATTCTAAATCCTGTATTTTTAAATACTTCGTTCAACCAAGCAAAAAATTCACTTCAAATACTGTTCAAAAACTTATCTCATTGAATACAAATACAAATCACGGATTGCCGCGGCATTATGCTGAGTGGGGGTCCTATTTTAGCGTCCAATGTTTTTTTATATCTGTATGTCTTCTTTTCCATATGTAATATGTTGTGGCGTCAAATAAATGTATTTTCTTTCTTTTACTTTCCAAATAAAATATCTGTTACTTATAGATAATTCATTATAAACTGCATAGGTACGTTAGTACCTACATAATATTCAACACTGAATATAATGTTTGGGAGTTCACGATAATAAAATTCATAAAGTGAACCTTTTTTATTTTCTTAAATAAAAAACTCGATAAGTATGTAATAGGTACAAAAGAATGCCGGGTAAATTAATCCTCAAAGAGCGAAAGAGTTAAACAATTTTCCCTAATAAAGCCATACTTAAAGAGAAAAAAGGGAAAAATTGTTGAGAGTAAAAAACCAGTACAGATTTAAGGGGCCATAGCTCACTTTTGGTCTAAATTAAGAAAAACTTTCGCCGGATACACCTTGCGGGCTCTTTTTAGGGAATTTAATTAAATATTTTTTTCCCGCTGACGAAACCACAGCATGATTATTTTCACTAAGTTAACTTCATTGACAAGACCGTCAACGGCGTCAACATGTATACACATACTTCACAAAATTTGTAAAGTACGTAACGTAAAGGTGACAGTCCATTTCCAACGACAGCTGCACTACTGTTCATTTTACTATGGAAATTGACAATAACAGCGACGCGTTCAGTACTAGCAATGCAGCTGCGGTTAGAAATGGAATATTACCCTAAGTAAGAAGGTGAATTTAATGCACATTCTCAAGTTATTACTTCGCTGTTGCCTCAAAATAAACGAAGAGAGAGACTTGACCGGCCATTGTTCAGATGCTTGAGAGACTTCTATATCCAGAATATGTACATCAGTAGTACCTATTTCGGTTTTCGGTATTTATTTTTCGGTTGATTCGTATGATGCTATTATAGTGACAAAAAGCGTGTTGCGAATATATTCTTATTCACTGATCACAAAAACTAAAAGATATGAAGTTAAACTACTGAGTATGTTGTTTTAATTGTAATGAAACTGAGTATAATATATTTTAATAAACAAAGGCGAGCGACGAGCAATTGTCGAATTTCATCTTTCGGGGCTCAAATGAAGGATTTCTGGCTTCGGTATTCGTTACCTTAATTACTTACAGCCACTAATTGAACGCTCGGAGGTATTTGAAAGCCTACAATAGAGATGACAACGAAAATTGTTATTTGATTATTTGAATTCCATAATAGTAGATAATTTGATGTACAGTCGCCATCAAATATATCGGAGCGGCCAAGGCGCTCACAAATATCTGAATACGCCTCTATTGTCAAGGCGTTAGAGCGCGTGTTCAGATATTGTGAACACCATGGCCGCTCCGATATATCTGATGGCGACTGTACCCTCACCATGAGTTTTACGGGAACGCCTTAACGCTTAACCCAGTACGACCGTACTGTAATAATAACCATTTCCTTGGTATTACCATTATTAACAATCAATTAGCGTCATTCAGATCTTCGAATTTAGACCACCCCAGAATTACTGCTGAATATTTGTGTCCTGTCCTGACGCAGCATTACTGCAGCCAGCAGTACTGCACCGCGTCATCACAGCAACTGTAATGCTTGTGTAGTCTGAATCCGAACGATACCTTAACAGTTCAATGAAGTATTTGAACAAATTAAATTATTTCCAGGAAATATTTTAATTTGTTTTTATCAAGTAGAAACACTACTATATAAATTATAAACTGAAATAAATGTCATATACTAAGAAAAAAAAAAAGGACAGAGGACGCTGGTTCGATTCCAGCCTGGGGCACTGGAGGCCTTGGTCACTTTTTCTTAGTATATGACATTTATTTCAGTTTATACCTTAACAGTTGTTTAATATAATAGTTATATCTTAATATTACTTCCACAAACAAAAACACTCGCACACCAAATCGCATTCTTAACGATCTAAATAGCGAACGGGAATTATATTATTATTTCCTAGGATATATTCTGATTTGATTTGATCCGGACGAGAGCAATTTTACTTTTATATTATTACTAACCGTTATTACAAATAAAGATTGGAAATCGTAAAACGTCCAAATTATGAACATTTTCAATAAACGTAAAACATTTACGATGTCACACTTTACGATTTAATCTTCTCTTGGATAATATACAGCCTGAATAATGTATTAAGAATCTTATCACATTGTAATAAGGTCTACAAACTGTTAACGAGGGTTAATTAATTTGGCAAAACGTCCTTTACAACCATTCTGGGTGTAGGGTGATCAGACGACGAGTTATGTTACAAAATAACAGATAATGACCACAAGATAGATAGTTACACAGTTTGAACAAAAACATACTTAGCTGTGCCATAGGGAAATAAGTAACCTCAGAGTGCTCACTCCATAGATAGATAGAGTTCGTCTAAGCTAACTTTGCACCGATTTGAGCGAAACAAAGTGCGGGTTTCTCAAAATAAACATCATATATTATTTTCATAGAAATTTGACATTAATAGATTGGTCCGCCTCTACTCAATTATAATAAGTTTTAAGCGAGCTTTGCGAATATTAGTAGTAAAATTTAAATCTTATTAGGAAACTGATATAGGTATGCACTATTTATAGGTGAGCACTATAAATGTGGAAGGGAAGTGCTTAATCTAGGCCAAGAAATAAGAAGTTATAGAGGGAAATGCTAGGAACACAATTTTTGACTCCGTAACTTTGTTTGGACTAGTTAGGAGGTGAACATATCAAAAGTCCCCGGCCGTAGCCCCGGTGCTGGGGGGGAGAGGGGGGAAAGAAGGTCTAATTTTTCGGTTTTTCACTAATATCTTGGAAACTATGCGTCTTAGCGACATGACTACTGAGACAAACTAAAAGCTGATAAAAATTGTTACAAGTTTTATTCAGTCAAGATTTTCGATATCTTGAATAGTTTTTGAGATATCCGCTCTTGAAAGTTTATTTAGGGCTTTAAATTTTATCTTGACATCTACATTAGTGAAGCTGCTAGGCCGTGTTTGGTATCATTTTCGTATAAATCGGGGATGCTGAATTCATTTTTGGTATCACATTGACACCATTCCTAAGAAAAAACATAAACTTTAAACAAATAACTTTTTTTTTTAATTCCTCTTCACGCTTAAACCGCTCAACCGATTTAATTGTAATTTGGTATACAGATATTTCGAGTCCCAAGACAGGACATAAGATACTTTTTATCTCAATAATCATCCTTTAAAGTTGTGAAATGGAGTATGGGGGGAATTAAACTTCATCGACGAAACTGAATTCCTGAGGTTCATACTGCTAAAGGTAAGGTTTGAAGTCATGTTAGGTATCATTTTCATCTAAATCACAGATGTATACCATCCTAAATTTCACCTAAACCGGTTCAGCGGTTACTGACTCCCCATACAAACTTCCACCCCACTTTTCACATCCTCAAAAGATGCTTTTGGTTATAAAAACTATCCTATGTCCTGTGTCGAGACTGAAACTATTTCTGTACCAAATTTCAACGGAATTGGTTCAGCGGTTTAAGCGTGAAGAGGGATTTTAAAAAAAATATATTTTTTTAATTTTGTTTTTACTTCGGAATAGTGTCAATGTGATACCATAAATGAATTCAGCACCCTCGATTTATACGAAAATGATGCCAAACATGGCCTAACAGCATCACTGATGTAGATATCAAGATAACATTAAAATCCCTAAATAAACTTTCAAGAGCGTCTATCTCAAAAACTATTCAAGATATCGAAAAACTTGACTGGATAAAACTTGTAACTAATTTTATGAGCTTTCGGTTTGTCTTAGTAGTTATGTCGCTAAGATGCAAAGTTTCCAAGATATCAATGAAAAACCGAAAAATTCGACCTTCTTACCCCCCTCTACCCCGCAGCACCGGGGCTACAGCCGGGGACTTTTGATATGTTCACCTCCTAACTAGTCTAAACAAAGTTACGGAGTCAAAAATTGTGTTCCTAGCATTTCCCTCTACAACGTTTTTTGAGCATTCATTTCCTGACCTAATCGGATAATCTAATGAATTCAATAAGTGACCAAAGATCGCTTGTCAGCATTGTTGTCAGCTATGGTTTTTAGGGTTCCGTACCCAAAGGGTAAAACGGGACCCTAGTACTAAAACTTCGCTGTCCGTCCGTCTGTCACCAGGCTGTATCTCACGAACCGTGATAGCTAGACAGTTGAAATTTTCACAGATGATGTATTTCTGTTGCCGCTATAACAACAAATACTAAAAACAGAATAAAATAAAGATTTAAGTGGGGCTCCCATATAGCAAACTTGATTTTTGACCAAAGTTAAGCAACGTCGGGCGTGGTCAGTACTTGGATGGGTGACCGTTTTCTTTTTGCATATTTTTCCGTTTTTTTTTTTGCTTTATGGTACGGAACCCTTCGTGCGCGAGTCCGACTCGCACTTGCCCGGTTTTTTATGACATCGTCTATTAAGTTGGCACGGGAATACTGCCATTATAATTTTAGTTACATAACCACGAGTGTAATTTGAAATTTTAAATCCGTATTATAATAAACATGAAATGTATTACATGCGGGTAAATATCAAATTTCCCTCAAAAACCGTGTTTACTTAATGCGGCGACATAAAACGAGTTATACGAAGCCAATATCGACTTTTATTATAGAAACGCGACGACGGGTAATAGGCTCGTATATTATGCATGACGGATTTTCACGTGAAGAGTACGACTAATATTTTGAGATTTATGGATATCGAATATATTTGATTGTAACATGTGCAAAAAAGATTCATTTTAAAAATGACTGTGTGTGAAATGTTGATTTGAATCAAGCCCGTAGCTTTTCTCTCGGATACATGGAAAGAGGCAATAGGTATATTATGGCAACGTCGCCTTATTGAACCTTCAGGCCAATTAGAACAGACACTGATATCAGAATGACATCTAAATCTAACTGATATCATTTCGTGATCGTGATCTATCGCTCGTATATTTTATTGGCTATTTAGTATGCAGCGGTAATACAGACCATTTCTGAATATTGCTGATGTTGAAGTTGGTAATTCTAGCTGATTTATTTTATTGCGTCTCTGTGATTTTGAAAATGATATTAGAGTTAGACCAAGAAAAGTCTGCAGCGATTTTGATAGCCCACGCAGTGCAAATGTTATTTACATGTCATAATTTCATAGAAGTTTGACGTTTAAAATGACACTTGCACTGCGTGGGCTATCAAAATCGCTGCAGACTTTTCTCGGTTTCTAGCAAAATTGATAGCATTTGACTACACCTATTTTCCAGTGTTAGACCACCTCCAAGGCAGGGAAAAGACTAAAACCCTAATCGACCTAAATACTCTAAAAAATATTGCTTTTCACGCACGAAGTAACAAAAGCCACGTATGGCAGGTTTAACGCTGGAAGGAGCCGATAGCTCTTTTAAAGGACAGCCTTGCCGCTCCGCTAGTTCCAGTGGGCCCCTAATCGCATTACACATGGTTAATTATGCACATCCTTTTATTCTATGGGATAAGCCACAAGCTTCTGTGATTATGCAACAGTACAGTTAGTTATTTTTTTTTTTCAGAGAAAGCCTACGGTGTGTAGCCCAGGGCGGGATGGCAGGCTGCGTTGTACAAAATAGGTAAATAAAATGCTGCTCTAGCTGGATTAGAAAAATGCAACCATATCGGGAAACGTCTTCTTTGATGATTACCATTTGACTAAGTATTTTTAACGCTACCTCATGATAATGATAACCATACATCGGGGTTTTCGGTGTGGGATTGATATCGTGTATTCTGTCGGAAAACTGACATGCCAAGGTTTCTTATTCTAGATCATACATTAACAGAACTGTATGTGTGCTAAATTAATTTATAGTATGTAAATAGAAGGTTGTGTAAGGAAACTTTTATGGTGACTGAGAGAGCTGATCCTCTTCACACTTCTGTATCAAACATAGCTAATAACCACCGCAAGGAAACTCGCTTTCACGTAAAAATTACCGCATCGAACTTGCTCCACCGATTTGAATGCAACGATGCCACAGACAGGCACAAAAGTAGACACAACACCCCTCTGTTTGCGTCGGGGGTTAAAAATAATATAATAACAACAGTCGCTCCCTCCCATGCTTTGCATTGAAAACAGTAACGGTCCAGTACTTGGATTATCAAGGGACACGTGAAATCGTGAAATTAATTATGACAAAAACACCGAGTAGCACGGGTCCGGTCGGATTTACGGTGCCCGTGCGTGGCCTTACAATTACTGCCCTACTGCCAAGCGAAAATGGTAATGGATTTGGTTAATCTAGGGAAGATTATTTTCAATTAAGAGTATTACTTTAAAAAAGAAGAATTACATGACTGGAACCAGAAATTATTACGCATTCGAATCATAGGAAGCAATTTACAAACTAATTTCCTCCTCCTCCCCTTGCGTTGTAATCCTCAGTAATGAGAGTCGTGACCTCCCTTCTCTCTCACAATTCTCTCCATCTGGTTCTGTCCTTGGCGGTGTGGAGAGCCATGTGTACTGTGGAGTCAAGAGCGGTGCGGATCTGGTCGGACCAACGTATTGGACTGCGTCCACGCCCCGGCCTTTTCCCATCCACTTTGCCTGTGACAAAAAGCTTTTTGAGGCTGCGACCGTCTTTCCTTGCTATATGTCCGAAGTATTCAAGGACTCTGCATAGACATTCGGATGACAGCCGCGACGAGATCTTGAGTTCTCACATTATGGAGACGTTAGTCCGAATTGCTGTCCAGGGGATACGGAGCAGGGGATACAAACTAATTTAAGTATGTACCAATAAATCCCGTTTTAAGTAGTTAATATTGATGTGAAATTAGCAATGACAAAAACACCGACTAGCAAGGGTCCGGTCGGATTTACGGCGGCGTTGCGCGGCCTTATAATTATTGCCCGTATATAGTCACTGTTGATGAAAACAGCGCGTTAGGGTATGAATTTTCCAACCAAATAATAAATAATTAATGGAGCTGGCTCAATGTAGATAAGTAACCTTTCATATCGATAATTAGTACCTATCCTACCTACCTGATACCTATCCTGATATTTTAATTAAGCTGATTATTTAATTAATTTGAATGTTATATAAAAACTGAATACCTATGGCCTAATAACTTGACATATATAATATTTAAAATATTATAAATAAATGACTATGACTATGACTAGTATAGTTTCTCACGCATAACACAATGTTTCACGGTGCCGTTAGGTATCACGTGACAGTGACACGTTTACATCACATCACAGCACATTACGCCGTAAAATAATCGACATTGTTTCACCGCTTTCAACTTCTGACATTTTATCGATATTTAAATTGACGCGACATTTTTGATTAATATTTTTTGTTTAAACTCGCTGAGAGTAAAGTTGTTGATGGACATTGTTATGTCACATTTAAAGTAGCTTGTAAAGTAGGTAGCATTTAAAGTATGTTAATTATAATATGTAATAATGTTTTGAAAAGATGTGTCCCGCCGAGTTTGTTGCCGGTCCCATATTAGGATACCTCCTCCAATTGAGGGGGGATTTAAATCTTCTCGGGGCAGAGGTGTACGGTTGGAGCCGGTAAAGGTTTATTTGACGTTCATAAGCGCATTGTAATATGCCTACTTGAATAAACTATTTTTTTTATCTTTTATCTTTTTTTATCTTGATTTATATTAATGTTTCGCAATCTTAACCAAATCCAAACACATTTCATTTTATTGTGTGTATTAATGGGTGAATGTATCTACGTTTGTATCAATTTCACAACCATAATCATCCTAACTTTGCCGATGCTGAACCTTGCAGGCTAACTAGTAAGTATGAATTACTAAGTACAGTTACGTAGCGAGTATTCATTATCGATGAGATGAGATTTTTTATTGAAAGAAACAAAAAAATCGCTAGCGGACGTCTCTCTTTAGTACCTATCTACAAAAATAATTCAAATGAAACATACACTTTAACGGAAGTATTTGAACAAATTAAATTACGCTGACGCCGCTCCACGCTGGACGCTGGTTCGTTTCCAGCCTGGGGCACTGGAGGCCTTGGTCACTTTTTCTTAGTATATGACATTTATTTCAGTTTATACACTTTAACGGGTTGATAATTTTGGCGCAAGAAACGTAAGAACACAAAATTAAAACTCATTTCACAATTCGAAAAGAAATTATATTTTACGTACAACGTACAGACATTAAAAACCGCTTCAATAAACTTAAAAAATAGTTCCCCACTGCTTCCACTATCTGATTTAAAGATCCTTATTAAAACTCAAGGTATTTTTTTAAATAGGGCAATTAATGCAAATAAAGCAACGTAAGTAGCAATCGGAGCTGATTGGGAACTCACCCGGATTTATTCCACTCGTTAGCCACGATAGTGCGAGGAATACATCACTTGCTAATGAAGCAAATAAATCGCAGGAGTTTGCCTTCTGAATACAGAGATTACAGGGTGTAAGGGAATACCTGAGTGCCTCGCATTCCAGCTATACTGATAAGGAAATTTAATATGTTATTTCCAGAGTCAAATTAAATTGTTTGCAATACTCGTACAACTTTAATGTGAACATCAAAGTCATAAAACTTATCTCAAATAAAGTGCAAATAGACGTCCAACCCTAATTGTGGCTGGGGAATACTTTATTGCCCATCCGAATTAGTGAGGTCCCACTGAGGCAGCAATGCTCCTTTGTATGACTAAAGTAAGCCTTTGGGTAAAGAATATATGTATTTTAAACCCAGGCCGTGGGTTACCATTTAACACACCAACGAGTTTCTGTGAATTGTCTCTATGAACTTTATCATTTTGTGTATGTAGGTACATCCACAGTTCAGCTACTTTAGAATTGAAAAGGATATGGCTATGCCCTGTGCCTTGCAATAAATTGTTTCCAACTGTACTTAAATTAACGGTAACAATGCTGACATTTACAATGAAGAGCGACATAAAAGTATTTAGCCTGATTTGACTACACAGAAAGAAATTAAAATACAAAGTCAAAACCACTATTTTTACTAACACTGAGCCCTATTTCCCAGTCCCTTAATTGTGTCCCTAATAGGCACATTAAGGCAACACGGACGGACATTCTGGGCCATTAAGAGTAATGCGAGAGTTATGTTTTCATTTTAATATTATTTTACGTTGCCTATAAAAGAGTCGTAACTTGCAAATAAGCGCACGTTGGTTTGTTTACGTTGGTAAAGTTAGACCGAGAAAAGTCTGCAGAGATTTTGATAGCCCACGCAGTGCAAGTGTTATTTTAAACGTCAAACTTCTATGAAATTATGACGTATAAATAACACTTGCACTGCGTGGGCTATCAAAATCGCTGCACAATTTTCTTGGTCTAAATCTATATGTATCTGAGTAAAATGGAACCAGGGTTCCAGGAGGCCTACATGGTACCATGTCCAATTAATAATGATAAAGAGACTGCTTATGATTTAATTTATTACGTCATTTTGACAAAGTTACATGGCGAGCCACGGTTATACAGGGTGATTCAGGAGACGTGAGCAGGACTAACACTGCGCATTTCGTAAATTATAAGCAACTGTTTTGTATCAGTATTAGTGAGGTTAACGTTAGTTTTCTAGTCAAGTTGAAAAAAAGAAGTTATTAATTTATTTACGACATGAATGGTCACCCTACAATTAGAATACTAAACTACCGATATCCTGTGTCAAATTGAATGTCATCACGGTCTGGTTACTTTTGAAAACTCGTATCTCACTCAAGTTTGACAGTTTATTTTCTTCGTAATCATAATGCTGTCATGACGGTTAAAGAGGTTTTATGTTTATTAATTAGATCTTGTAGGGTGACCATGATTGTAGAGAATTAAATTTGCCCTCGCCAAAATGTTAAAAATTAGGAAAAAGTGTGGTTGTTTCACCTAAATACGACGGTGATCGATCAATTATCAGTTACTGAGTGTGCAGGATTAGTCCTGCTCACGTCTCATGAATCACCCTGTATATTATAGAGTCTCCTGTACCTATAACATGAAATTAATGAAAGCTTTATTGGCAATTGATTGGAATTAGTATGCTTATGATATGAATGATTACTAATAGTAGGTTTAGTAAGGGACAAAAATGTATGGAAGTGCATGCACTTTAGTCTCTTTTGTATGGAAAAGTATAATAATTATTTCAAAAATGAATTCCTCGTCTCTAAATTATACAAAAATTATGAATAATGTGATATTTCATAAGATTTCAAGAATAAATTATAATTATTTTATGTGAGTTATGTTAAACTTATGGCATTCAGTGGGTAGTGATTAGAAATGTGATTTGTGTTTACCCGAGTATTTGTTAATTAATCTGTTGGTAGTGACGAAAATGACCCTTCTCTCCTACCCGCCAATTCAAATGATGAAAAAGTATAAATGTAACTTACCATGGGGCATTCTCGCTTTGGCGCTTGAACCGGCAACATTGAGTAGGAAGGCTTACTGCGTGTTAAGTTAAGAATGTCGAAAGTGTAGAAGTAAGAACTTGGAGCAGAATAAATGTAATTAATTGTACCCAGGACTTTGATTCATCACAAGCCAGAAGTGGTAATAAACTGCGCCCATAAAAGGACCAGAACGTGTGAGTACCTAGTATATCTACATATTCATATTTTATATGCTCTGACGTTATGGTAGTAAGTTTTAAGTTGTGTAATGCTTATAATCTCAAAACCTGATTAATGATATGCAGATACACGATCACGGTCAAGTTGAAGTAATGAATGAAGACTTGTTACGTAATTTAACCACCGTAGCGTAACGTAACTTAACGTAACGTTACGTGTTTACGTAATTTTTAAGACCGCCTGTTGTTTAGCTCTGCCTGTATTTCTGTTTTCTTTTGTATTGTCTTCTTTTATTGAGGTGTGCAATAAAGAGTATTTGTATTGTATTGTAATTTACAACTCTGCGGGTAATCAAAATTAATACAGGCACTAAGCGAGTTGAAAGCTTAACTTTTTACAAGAGTCGTGTTACGATTAGTGTCTACAGTGCAGTAGTATGCTATTTTTAATTAAATTTTTGGGTAATATCAATGTTTAGCAAAGTTGAACACAATGGATACGACTTGCATAAATATTGAATGAATCCGTTATCAATTAAAATACAAACATATACTGTACGTGTACCATTAAAGGCAAGTACGTTTATTGTCGTTAAAAAGGAGCAATTTTATTTAACTGAGAAAGGTTTTTAAATTTTAATATGCTCATATTGTGAAGACATGCAGAAGTTCTCGGTTGATATGCAGATTTATTTGAAATACGCACTGTCGTTAAATGAAAGTGTTTACATATATTTACATCCTATATTTGAGTTTCGAATACTGAACCTAATCTATTAAATAGTATGTTTAGTATGAGCTAAATTCTCCAATAGCAAGTCATGCTTGATTAACGCCTCTGGTTAGTTTGGAAATGAATATATATATTATAACCAGATATAATGTTAAAGTTGCATATGTAGATAGGTAGAGGCGTAGCTATAGTCACCATATATATGGTGTACTATACTATGACCTTAATGTTTCTAGTTGTCTATGTATGATATTTATTGTCAACAAGGTTTTTTCAAATAAACAGTATTCTATGTATGCGAACTATGTATGTTATTAAGATATCATGTAGGTGGTATCATATGTAGGTTGATAAAAGTGTAGTTAGTCATGTATGTGGTGTACTATGGCCAGACTCTAATGGTTCTCTATGTAGGTGGGCAAAAGTGTAGTTAGCATGTAGGTAGTCACCATGTATGTGGTGTACTATAGTGAGACTCTAGTGGTTCTAGATATCGTGTAGGTGGTATCATATAACCGGGTCTAATGTTTAGTTACCTATGTATGTGGGTAAGAGTGTAGTTAGCATGTAGGTTGTCACCATGTATGTGGTGTACTATAGTCGGACTCTAGTGGTTCTAGATATCATGTAGGTGGTATCATATAACCGGGTCTAATGTTTAGTTACCTATGTATGTGGGTAAGAGTATAGTTAGCATGTAGTTAGTCACCATGTATGTGGTGTACTATAGTCGGACTCTAGTGGTTCTAGATATCATGTAGGTGGTATCATATAACCGCGCGGGTCTAATGTTTAGTTACCTATGTATGTGGGTAAGAGTGTAGTTAGCATGTAGTTAGTCACCATGTATGTGGTGTACTATAGTCGGACTCTAGTGGTTCTAGATATCATGTAGGTGGTATCATATAACCGGGTCTAATGTTTAGTTACCTATGTATGTGGGTAAGAGTGTAGTTAGCATGTAGTTAGTCACCGTGTATGTGGTGTACTATAGTCAGACTCTAATGGTTCTAGATATCATGTAGGTGGTATCATATAACCGGGTCTAATGTTTACAGCTATGTAGATGTGCTGTTTGAGTGTGGCCATGTAGTGTGCTACCAGAGAATACATTTTAGTTTGAGTTTAATAAGAGTTTGAGTTTAATACGGGTTTGAGTTTAATAAGAGTTTGAGTCTAATACGAGTTTGAGTCTAATACGCTGAGTTTAAATGAGTAAAGAGTTTATGTTGAGTTTAAGGAGTTTATTTTAAGATTAAAGAGTTTATTTTGAGTTTAAAGAGTTTATGTTGAGTTTAAAGAGTTTATTTTGTGGTTAAAGATTTTATTTTGAGTTTAAAGAGTTTATTTTGAATTTAAAGAGTTTATTTTGAGTTATAGAGTTTATTTTGAGTTTAAAGAGTTTATTTTGTGGTTAAAGAGTTTATTATGTGGTTAAAGAGTTTATTATGTGGTTAAAGAGTTTATTTTGTGGTTAAAGAGTTTATTTTGTGGTTAAAGAGTTTATTTTGTGGTTAAAGAGTTTATTTTGTGGTTAGAGTTTATTTTGAGTTTAAAGAGTTTAAAGGGTTTATCTTGAGTTTAAAGGGTTTATCTTGAGTTTAAAGAGTGTAAAGGGTTTATCTTGAGTTTAAAGGGTTTATCTTGAGTTTAAAGGGTTTATCTTGAGTTTAAAGGGTTTATCTTGAGTTTAAAGAGTTTAAAGGGTTTATCTTGAGTTTAAAGAGTTTAAAGGGTTTATCTTGAGTTTAAAGAGTGTAAAGGGTTTATCTTGAGTTTTAAGAGTTTAAACAGGAAAAAGCATTATGCTGGTGTAGGGTGAAAGAAAGTTTAACGACCAATCATGCAGCGCACTGAAATTTAATTACAGGGTAAAATGGATTCCGATATTGATATTGACACCCCGAGATCATCTAGACTGCCGTCACGAGCAAGACTGATGCAGAGTCGCAGTAGACGCTGGAGGTCAGCGACGGTCTACCACAGAGGACGCTGTGGACTGCGACAGCCGAGCGTGAGGGGCCTGAAGACAGATGTCGTCACCACAGCAGGCGCTGACGACGCTCAGATGACCCGTACGAAGAAGGACCGCGGGAGTCATGGCAAAGCTCAAGAAGGACCTACAGTGGAGGATGTCATCAAGCATGTAACTAGTATTGTAATTTGAAAAAAAAATGTTTGAATTCAGAGAGAAAACATTAGATAATTGCATCTGTTAATTACAAACCTGATTAAGCCATTAATGTAATTACGTAGCTTCCCATAAACAGTTCCTACATTTACCATAAAAGGTCTAAAATTTTATTAGTGATGTCAGTTATTATTGCTTAATGCTGTGGTAGTTGTCTTTCTTCTTATTCTGATATATCAGGCTAAATTTTATTGCGCGTGTCATGTTTGTTATAAGTAGAACTTAATTGAAAATAAGTATGTTACAGTGCTAAATCAATGCAATAAAATTTGGGCTTATCTATAAGTACGTGCCGATAATAATGTCTGCAATCCTGCGTGTAATTAGCAAAATTAACAAATCGTATAGGGTTGACAGTGTGGACGATGTATTTCGTGAACATTAACATGATCAGTAGTATAAGTAGGTATTTAAATAGGTATCCCTTTTTATGTAACAGCAATACTAGTCTGAAAAATGAATACAGTTTCCATCTGCAGTACCTGATACCATGAGTAAATTAAATAATTTGAAGTTTTCCTCTACTAGAGTTGCTGTAATTCTTTGTATTATTTTATTGTATTCTGGTGTACAATGAAGAGTACTGGTATTATATAAATAGACTAACTATAATAGGATTGAAAAGGCATTGGGCAACACGGCAGAGTGTGATATTATTGTTGATCGTGCACCGGAGGTAGCACGCAGTCGGATGGCCGAGTGTGATATTTCATAAGATTTCAAGAATAAATTATAATTATTTTATGTGAGTTATGTTAAACTTATGGCATTCAGTGGGTAGTGATTAGAAATGTGATTTGTGTTTACCCGAGTATTTGTTAATTAATCTGTTGGTAGTCGCGAAAATGACCCTTCTCTCCTACCCGCCAATTCAAATGATGAAAAAGTATAAATGTAACTTACCATGGGATGGAAGGGGCATTCTCGCTTTGGCGCTTGAACCGGCAACATTGAGTAGGAAGGCTTACTGCGTGTTAAGTTAAGAAAGTCGAAAGTGTTGAAGTAAGAACTTGGAGCAGAATAAATGTAATTAATTGTACCCAGGACTTTGATTCATCACAATAACTTGCCCTAGTTGCTAAGACTAGGAAGGAATATAGCATAGATTCGACCTGGGGAGCCGACCCTTTCACCCCCCTTTTTGGAGGGTCTGCATGGTACGATCTCCTGGCTACCGGGTCAGATTAACTATGTTTGACCTAAGGAACAATCGTGCCAAGCGGCATCGCCTGAGACTAAAGTGCATGCTAAATGACCTTACTCAACCTACTATAGGTACAATACGAATATTATTAATACAATACGCTATCTAGTGGCCTAGCAGTAAGAACGTGCGATATTCAATCCGGAGGTCGCGGGTTCTAATCCTGGCTCGTAACAATGAATTTTTCAGACTTATGTATGGAATATCATTTGATACCTATTCACCACTTGCTTTTAGGTGAAGCAGTCGCTTTCGTAAAAACTAGTGCCTACCTCAATTCTTGGGATTAGTTATCAAGCGGACCCCAGGCACCCATGAGCCGTGGCAAAATGCTGGGACAACGCGAAGATGAAGATACGAATATCACACAGCTTAGATTTAACAATATTATTAAATCGGAAAAATCAAACAAAATAGTGAATAGAATCAAGCGTTACTTAGCGGAAACCCATATTAATTAAAACCAAAATATTACTTTGCTATAAAAGATAACGTGCTAGTCAATCAATTAATTAGTTTTTTATTGAAACTATAATATTAAACTGAAGAGGAAAGTGTTCTGGATTTCCCAGTACCAGACAAACTGAGCAACACTCCATCACGCAAAGTCAATAAGTTGAAATGTTTACTCTAAATAGGCAATCCGTTGATCCAATCTGTTCCCAACCTGTATTAATGCAAGTCATCAGTCTTACTAGATCTGATTAGAACAGGCACATTTACCCCTAACCCTAAAAGAGACAACTCACAAACAAAGCACTGTCACTTATCACCTTTCATTTCTAGTTACAGATCTTGAACGAACACTCTCGTAGAGTGAATAAGTCGTATCTAGATGTTGGTGAGTGCTAAGTTGGAACCTTGTGGAATTATTAGACGGAACTTATTAATGATCCTACTTCAAGTCGTCGGCAACTCGTTACTGTGGCAATAAATAACGTACGGACTGCCTTTGAGACTTGCCTCTTTCAATCTTTGCCTTTGGTGAGCGATTAATGCTTTTTTTATTTTTCCGTATTTATCATCATCATCATCATCTCAGCCATAAGACGTACACTGCTGAACATAGGCCTCGCCCTTGGACCTCCATTCGTATCGGTTGGAAGCGACCCGCATCCAGCGTCTTCCGGCGGCCTTAACAAGGTCGTCCGTCCATCTTGTGGGTGGACGTCCTACGCTGCGCTTGCTAGTCCGTGGTCTCCACTCGAGCAGTTTTCGACCCCATCGGCCATCTTCTCTGCGCGCAATGTGGCCTGCCCATTGCCACTTCAGCTTGCTAATCCGGTGGGCTATGTGTTCCGTATTTATGCCCTACAGAAATTATGTTTTAAATTGATTGCCTCCCAGCAATGTTTTTGGGTTGAATATTAAATCGCTGTATTTGACATGATGAAAAAGGCTGCTTTGTACCTGCTCGCCGTTTGTAAGGTATTATTTCAGTTGCAAAACATGAACCCCGTTGCAGAAATCATTTGTAACTTTTAATGCGATCGGAAGTCTCATTTATTTTCTAAGAAAATGACGCTTATTATACATTATTTATACTTGCCTACCTAATACAAACAAGCTTTTATGAAACGGGCTGCTGGTAACTCATGATCGCACATTGTAGGTAACATTTCAGAGAATTTCTACCATAAAATAGGTACCGTATAACTACTCAACCATAGTCAAGTATGGCAACCACCAGTTTGGCACTACCTGTTTGACGCTAATGACGCTATCGAGAACGTATCTTCCTTTTACGTTAGCCCACAGACAAAACATCCTCCAGACTGAGCACAGTCGCGCTACCCCCTCTGCCACGCATACGGTAATTTTACTCCATGTTCGAGTCAAGTGTCTTTGTGTGACGTCCGTGTCTTTGATCGAACCAATCACGGCACGGGATTTCGCTCACCTCGTCCCGCGCACCCCCGCATTTTTGGCATCATCGGTTGAATGAAATAATTGCTCTAAACTCGGTCTAGAGGATTCCTAGTTTATGCGTTAGCCTATATGTCAGTTTTGACACTGTCAGTGACTCGTGGTACAGGTACAGTAGTACAACTATGGTCCACAAGCTTAGTAGGTAATTATTCACGGGATCTTCTGCCTACAAAGCAGGAGATCCAGGGTTAATATCCTGGTAAGGGCATTCATTTGTGTATTTACCACAAATATTTATTCCTGAGTTATGGATGTTTTCTATGTAGATAACTGTATATTATACATGTATGTATACTGGTAGACCACTAACATATACGTATATAACTAATAACCCTCCCTGTAGACAAAAATATTTTTTTTTTCAAAAATTGCGGCCGACGCAAGTTTTTCACCAATACCCGAGGCCCTAACATTATTTACTCCCCTTTGGACATCGCAATTACACTTACTGTACGTTTTCATACAAAACATCCGATAGTCGGAACAACAGCCTTTGACAAGCAATTTTCGTTATCTACTGGCCTTCGGAGCCCAGACGGGCCGTAGGCTACGCTGAAATTAAGTCCCGGTTTGTGTTAGCGTACCTGCCGGCCTAGCCGAGGTTACAATCGCTATCGCTTCGACAACGAAAAGCATTATGTCTCTCTATCACTCTTCCGTATTAGTGTGACAGTGACAGTTGCGTTTCGATCGCTACGGAGCGTAAGCGATGTGCATCTTGGCTACGCGGCCTGGACGTAATGTTCCGAATTGAGCGAGTCGAGGGAATTCTTCTCAGAACCAAGGTACCGTCACCTCTATACCCTTATGGGTACAGTCACCTGCAATAATACGTTACTCAACGAATTCCACAAAAATGTATCTGACACGATTTTATTTGTAGAGTCATAAGAGCGTGTCACATATTTTTGCGGCCTTCGAAGAGTAACATATTATTATTATTGCAGGTGACTATACCATTCGGATTATGTCTGTATCAGCATTACTGCCGAAGTGTAATAAAGTCATTGTCACACTAATATGGAAGAGTGATATTGGAGTGATAGAGAGACACAAAGCGATTCGATGGCGAAGCGCAAGCTATTGTCACCTTGGCTAGGCCGCCAGGCTGCGTAGCCAAGATGCCGATCGCTTACGCTCCGTAGCGATCGAAACGCAACTGTCACTGTCGCACTAATATGGATGAGTGATAGAGAGACATTATACTTTTCGTTGTCGAAGCGCAAGCGATTGTCACCTTGGTTAGGCCGCCTGGTTCGCCTTTTACTTCGACTCACCCGCACTCTCGAAGCGATTCTATTGACAGCCCAAACGGCATTCAATGTTCTTTGAATCAGCCATATTGAATAGATCCAATGCGAGTGCCCGAATGCACGTACAAAGGTTGGTAAAATAAATAGATTTGGTGGAGCGGGTTGTTTAGTTTGTTTTTAACACGTTGAATCTGAACGTAAAAAACCTCGTTTTTCAATCCCGTCGGGCAGCGAATGTATACTTGTATGTTTACGTAGGTATTTGCGCTTTTTAAGTATTAGTGATAGCGATAGCGGGTTTGTTGCCGGTCCCATATTGGGATACCCTCCTCCAATTGAGGGGGGATTTAAATCTTCTCGAGGCAGAAGTGTAGGGTTGGAGCCGGTATAGCTTTATTTGACGTTCATAAGCGCATTGCAATATCCCTACTTGAATAAACTATTTTCTATCTTTATCTTATTTTAATTAGTATATTTTATAATCATTAAAATTGCTGAAAACCTTATAAATATGTTTTGACTGAGCATAACTTAAGTAAAATTGGCATAAGGCTCTGCACTGTATTGTGATATATATAGGTATTCGTAAATATATCGTAGATGTTTATCAGTCCTTAAAATTCCAGCCAGATTTCTAGGTAAACTGAAAAAAGCCTTACCAGCAAAATGGCGCCTTTCCGGCACTTACGTTCTTTTAAGAAAGAGAGAACGTTTTTGAGGAAAAAACCCTTAAAAGGGGCTAATAAAAACATCTATTAGAAATTAGTCATATGATCGCATCGCTCTGGGGGAGGAGCCAGGGGGCCGCAGCAGGAGGGTTAACTTCTGAGATTAATATTTTTTAGTTGGAATATGTATAAAGTGGTTTTGAATGCGATGAAGCATGTGCCATTTGATTAAAAATATTCTTCAAGAACCCACGAATAATTTCCTCAAGCCCGATCATCTGGCTCCAAGGGGCCCACTGATTAACAGTCCGCCGGACGGTATCGGCCTGTCAGTTGTTCGGAGCTGTCAAAATTTTGTTCTAACTGACAGGCCGATACCGTCCGGCGGACTGTTAATCAGTGGGCCCCTCTCGTAAGTACGTTAAAAGTCATTGAGTCCTACAAATAACTACCGGATTTCACTAAATCACAGATTTGGCATCTGAGTGCCTACCGCGAACCACGTTCGAAGTGTTGCCTCTCTGTTCCACTTGTAAATTCGTACGTAAGTGTGACAGGGAGGCAACACGTCGAACGTGGTTCGCGGTAGGCCCTCTGTTTGGCCTAGCGCACGTCACGTTTGTAGCCCGCGAACAAAAAAACACGTCTCCGTCATAAAACCCCTGGGCCCACGGCACGCGCGCTTAGTAACATGCATTTCCACTTTGCGCCTCATAAACGCGCTTTTGTTAACACGCGTCTGTCTCTCTGATAAAAATACTTATGTCTCATGAGACTCATATGGACTTACACTCTTCTAACTTGGAGTAGAAGTAATGCGCAGTTAGCTCTTAAACTCGCAATGTAGGTGTCAACTTTTTAGACATGCGTATAAAAGTTTAAGGGCGGTGTAGATGGGTGTTGATGTGTAAATTAGGGTGCTAGCCTAATAAATACTAAAGATACCTGCGAAGATACACACGAAAATTCGAATACTCATGTAAAGCCATGCTCTGCAAGTAGAGGTATAGGTGGAAGTTACGAAAAAGTGGCAAATAAAAAGTCTCATATACATATGTACATAGGTACAAGCAAAAAGAATAGATAGTATAGAGGGGTCCTGTCATTGTCAATTTTGTAGTCACGGTACATTTACTGCCATATATCGACACACGATTAAAACTTAAAATATAATTGAAAATGTATAAATTAATCAAAATATGTTTACGGATAAATTATTTTTATTTTTTGTTGTTCCATACTGACCCATGTTCTTTCACTGATATGTGTTAAAATTGTTGAATATCAGACGGTGTCGTCAACGCCATCTAGCCGACTATATGCCAAAGGTATAAATTATAATGGCGCCATCTATTCGAGAATGACTTTTTCTCCACATCTGAGGCAGGTTTTTTTCTTAGACTTTATTTATCTTATACGAAGTTATATATATCTCTGGTACAAGTAACACATTAAGTTTTGAGAATGGGCCAATCATGCAATAAAAACATTTTGTTTTTATAATTTAATGTGTAAAATTATATATTTCGCCAAATCCGGATTGAACTAAGTATGTCGTATGCGTTTTGTATAAGTACCTACCTATGAAAAATGCTGCTGAAAAATCTGCTCTATCTGTTATCAACCCAAACAGAAACATTTAACCACTATAAAAAATACTTACACAGAAATTTGAGATGAAAAACATGTAGTCAACGTCAAAGGGTTTAATAAAAAATAATATTAAATGCTTTCATGCCTCTCTACTTTAGAACGTAGCCAGCTGGTTTATTTATCACGTTTTATGCGATCAAAGAGTTATCTCGATCGCTTTATTGCCATGCGGGTATTATATTTATAGAAAATACCTTTGAAATTTCATTTCGGAAAATATCATAAATTATTTTTACTTTAGTCCTCAAACATCACATTAAAAAATATATTTTATAAATCTTGATTTTTTAATGTTCGACATTTATTTATTTAACAATAAGCTTAGAAATTTTGGTACCTACTAGCATACAGTAAGACAAGTATAGAAACTAATGCTTACCTATAATATAGAGTCAAAAGTAACATTTCTTCAACTAAAAAATACATTCACGATTCTTCTCTTTCCGCACAGATCTAATAAAATTATTTGCGGTAACAATTGTACTTAGCCTTAAATGTCAAAGTAGAATATTTGTAGAACGTGACGACGTAACGTTCTACAAATATACATAATTACTTATAACAACTGAAAACTCCATAGAACTAGTTGAATAGAAAGACCTTACAGAAAATTCACATCTGAAAAATATTAATTCGCAGATATATTGTTATGCTACTAACCTTAGTCGCCCCTGGGTAAAGTATTTTGCTACCTACTTTCAAAATGAGGTACGTGTTTTGAAGCCACGTTTTCCAATAAATTGCGAGTGTCAAAAGGGCTGTCACGTAGGGCCATTCAAAAAGCATACCGGGTGTGGCGTGTACCACGCCTCATACGCTAGTGATGTGCTGTGTGTGTGTACCTATTGCACATATTGATATTTGTAATATGATTTTTTTTTTATTACCACTGATTTGATATTTATTGGAATCAAATGCACTGTAAAATTAAGTAGTAATTTTAAGTAAGTAATAATAAAGCGATTAATAAGCTACCTAATGCATGTTTGATTCGCAAAAACGTAAAAAATCTTTAAAAAGTTTATGACTTTGGTCGGCAAACAAGTCGCAGTCTGTACTGATGAAACGTAGTGTAGGTACTTACATTGCTTTGTTAAAGATAATACTGCATTTCTTAAACTCTGTTATGGTTATGTCTGTTTTACAATACTCGCGTATCATAAAATTTACGTATTGTCTTGATATTAACAACAGCAATCACGGAATTTTCTAAGTGCTGTCAAAGTGAGTTGTACATAGTTGCTTGCCGTTTGGACTGCTGAGCGTACGTATACGTATAGCTACGCACAACAACCTTCAAATCAAGAGTGAACAGGCACCTTCTGGGCGAGCTCGCTCCATCGTAGGCCACGTCTACGCCTCGGCTAGTCTGTGGCCATGAGTAAGCCCATTCATAATATAAAAAAAAAAGCTCTAGCGCTAGAGTTATGCGCTACACCATTAACTAGTACAAAGTATTTTGCTTATCTACTACCAACATTATTGACTTTCTATGATTATGTAACCTAATCTAACGAACCGTGTACTTTCTGAACCGTTGATTGGATTGAAGTGATCAATCAGTACTTGATTTTACTTTCAATAACCAAAAGGCGGCACCAGAAGTCAAGTCAATATAATTATAAGTATTCTACAAATATTTAATACAAAATCCATTCCCTCAACAGATCCGTAGTAGAAGTAATAAACTAAATTATACACACACCTCTGATAACGACAAAATTGACACCGCACATCGTTATAAGTAGGTACACATGGCTTTTTATTTTACAAACGGGTGTAAGCGACAATACCGCACGTAGACCGTACGTCTCTATAACGTCATAGGAGGCTTCTGCGAACGACAAAAGTGTGTGGAAAATTGGTTCGTATGTTGTTAGCGCGAATTTACGACTTAATATAAAATCGCTTTTACTGCGACAATTTGCCGCGTACGTGATGGCTCGTGTAATAATGTGCATTTCATCTATGTACGCGTTGTTCATTATGTGTTTAATCTGTAATTAGACTTCTTTAGTAACTTAGTGGTTGTTTAAAGAGTTGATATTGGTAGGTTACCGGTGTGTAAAAAATGAGAAAGTAGTTATAATGTACAGTCAAAGAATTTCATTTCCTATCCATTTTATTATCACAATGAGGTCTCTAGAGACTTTTATATTGATTGTCACCGTGACAAGGAATGAAATGGGTTGAAAATTAAATTCTTTGACTGAACCTCAGTAAAAAGTATATAAAAAAGTGATAAAGGTAAGGAAATATTTAAATGTTATTAAGTGCAAGCAAAATGAGCGAATAAGGTCACCTAATAAATAAACGAATATTACAATTAGAAACTTACTTATTGCCAAAAAAGTTATCTTAATTGATTCCTTGATAATTTCAAAAGAAATATTTGAATACGAAAGGAATTTATATTTAAAAATAATTAAGTAGCGCTTGAAAATTGGTTCCTTTATTTTAATGGCAAGCGATAAAATATGAAAATTCCTTCACCATACCATTCGCTAAGATTAAGAAATTGCCAAATAAATCAGGGTACTGTAATTTATTGGCGCGCGAGGGAATTTCCTTCGGTGCTAAAGAAAATCGAACAAATTGATGGATTCCACAAATTCCTCAGTGGAGAACCACTGAACCGAACATTTAAGACGAATTTTTTACCAAAGCCATTTGCTTCAAAAGTTTTTTTTACGTTTTCTATTGAATAGTTGGTACAGCGGAATTCGGTGGAATTGAAAAGCGCGAAAGCGGTTTATGCAGAGGATAAGAGATTTCCTTTGTTTATCTCTTTTACGAGGCAAATGTTTGCGTTAGAGATTTCTTGTAGCTTGATAAAAGCATGCAAGCAAGCATAGGGGTGTATGACTGTATGTGATATTTGTTTCATGGAGGAAAAACTTTAAATAACACTGTTAAAATCTTGAGGAAATTGTTCATTTTACTTACAGAGAATTTCTCAAATCTCACCAAACGTTCGTTGGAATAAAGGTGTAATCGTTTACATCAGATATTGTAGTAATTAAGTATATTGTAAATGTTAATGGTACTACGTGGTGCCATAAGTGGCCTTTTATTACCTAATAATTAATGTAACAAACCAATTAGGCACTCACGATACAAGGAAAATGTCAAAGAAATTAGATCCATCCACAACCTCATAACAAGAGAAATACATTATAATTATTGTACCTTACAATAATACCTTTACTCCTATTACCTTACGGGTAGCTAATTCAAAATTCAATTCTGATTCAATGAGATGATCAAAAAATACTTGTTCCTTGATAATTAAAATCGCAAATCTGCAAAACAAAAGCAACGGAACTGGCGTCTTCAAAGCGAAAGCTATGTCTTAATTAATTACGTTGAGTTGTCAAGCGAGACTGTCGTCGTGGATGTTCTCATAAATTTAGTTTTCGGTGCAGAATTACAGAATAAGAAGGTGGCTTGGACACAGTTAAGGAAAATAGCACAAAATAGAAAATGAAATGATAATTTGCGCTTTTTCGGAAGGTGGGGTTTTGCAAACGTCATTCGTTACAAATTTTGAGAAACCAGTTTAAGATCTAACCACCAATCACAAACAGTCTTTTCGAATTCTTATAAAGACAGCCAAATTTTTACGTAGTAAATTACAAGTTCCTATTTCAATTCATTTATGACCGTATTCGTGGTTGCAAAATGTGAGGACGTCGCTTCTCGTCTCTAGTCTCTCCAGCCGTGTTTATCTGAAGCAAACGTAAATTACAAAGCTATTCGTTGCTGACAGTACAGTTCGCGTACCTTGCTACTGAACTTAAAGGTCCATAAAGGGACATTCTACTTTGGAAACCTATGGTTTATAATACTTTATACAGTTGAGGTAAGTAATTGGGTCGCCCACAGTTCTGCTCCCTCAGCAATATTAGTACTTTATAAGAAACTTATTGAAGAGAAAATGTGTTTTCTGGCTTTTTGTAGAGCTATTCCGCCAAGGAGCCACAAATATAGGTTACAATCATTTTTTCGGAGACGAAAAATTGCATGCCTCCCAATTTTCAATCTACTCGAAGGTTAGCTGGAAGAGATCCCTTATAGGGATAAGTTCGCCTTTGTACTTCCATTACTGTAATGTATTTTTGTAAACCTGTGTTGTGTACAATAAAGTGATTACTACTACTACTACTATTTTCCTTGTTGTATCGGAGGAACGCGGGTACCGTTCAAACTGGAAGATATGGCGGCAAACAATCTATTTCTTAATTATATTAGGCATAAGTACCACGAACTGACAAGAATCAACAATGCTTAAGAACACAGTCATGCACATAAGTAAAATATACAGTATGTAAACTTACTAAAACCTAACCTAACTCAACCCCGTTAATGAATAGGTCACACTGAGCAACTTTTAAAATGGCACTGATCCACCACCACTGAAATCGCGAAAAAAACATTTGGTTGTTTCATACATTTTGCTGGTCTAGCATTGAAATGTTCTATGGGAGAATCAATTTTTTTTTCGCGATTTCGGGGTCGGTGCCATAGTAAAAGTTGCTCAGTGTGACCCATTCATTAACGGGCTTGAGTAAATCGGTTTAGTTTGTTTATATACTGTATATTTATAACTAAGTCCAAGACCTTTTCAAGACAAAGAAAAAACAGTAGAATATCAGTTATTTACGCTCCACGTCACCGATGCGGAAGGAAGGCGAAAATGGACCATTTCTATTCATGTCCTTTCTCGAGATACATCTACCGTCTATCGGTCGGCCATGTTACCCTTAAGGCATGTGTCCGATTTGTGACCAAAAAATATAATATCGTCTTGATTATGTTGTGTAAAACGTTATTTTTGGGATAATGTTGCTTTTATCGTGTTACTTATTCATCATCATCATCATCTTAGCCATAAGACGTCCACTGTTGAACATAGGCCTCCCCCTTTTTTGGGGGGCCATAATCGCCACGCTTGGCAGGCGGGTTGGCGATCGCAGTCGAGTACACCGAAATTGAGGGACGCTGCTGCCCGTCCACCGGTGGTCTTGGACGGTCGTATTATGTAAGTATTTAATATATTTGGTTAATCGTAAGGCTTTAATTATTACGTTTAAATAAGTAAGATCATTAAAATGAGCCGTCAATGTTTTGCTTTTTAATAGCGTATTTGCTTGTAGATACCGCATATTGTGAAATGTCAAAACGAGATCAAACCCAATCATGAAGTAGGTAGCTGCACTTTATAAATGTTGGAGCACCTCTAGGTTCTCCCGTACAGAATACTAGAAAGCACCTGTATATGTAGATATAGAGAGAAAGATTGATCACAATACGTGTATAGGCACATATTATTATTTCATATTTACGTGTAAAGAAGAGAGCTGCTTCCTGACCAAGACTTACGGCGCGATTCGGGAAATAAATTGGAGATTCACTAGATATGAAATAGTAAATATAAGTGACGTTCCACAGCAAAAGGTACCTTATGGCGGCCTCAATAATATTGGAGCGGCGTTAATCATAGCGTAAGCGCCAACCGCCATAAGGTACCTTTTGCCGTGGAACGTCACATACCTTTACTATTTCATATCTAGTGAATCTCTAATTCATTTCCCGAATCGTAAATAGTAAATAGTGTTGGGTAGATCGTACCATCACTAGGCCGTTTCTCACAATATATGTACAGCTACTTTTTGTTGTACTCGTTTCAGTTTGTTTTACACCAGTCCATTTCACAAAATGTATCCTTGTCAATGCGTAGTTGTAAACTCTTGGTACATATATTATTGTAGCACAGAATGCGAACTTTCTCGCTGCGAGCAAACATGGGGCCGAGGAATTTCTATTACTCAATAAACACACAAGATGGCGGGCCGGAATTCGCGCAATTAACCTTGTGTTATATTTCTTTGATAGACCTAAGGTTGGTGAACCCTGGCTTTATAGGGTGGGAGCAGTGTTAAGTTTATGAGGTTTTTTATTTGCTAGGCTACTGCCTACTGGGAAGGTAATGTAGGAATAAGCAGGTTGGGTTTAATGTTCTAACCTAATTATATTTGAGTACCTGTCTTAATAGTAAACGGCTTTTGAAATAAAATCAACGTGTTTTACTTTTTCTTCGGCGTTGTTATGTACTGTTGTTATCGGACATCGGAGGCCGATTTTGGATTAACCATTTGTTAAGGTTTTGATATTGTTACTGTTATGACCTTGACGATCGCTCACGCTAATTGGTGTACGGGAATTCCCTGGAAGTCGTGTCATTAGGCATCTCGCTCGCACTTATTACTGCGCATGATATTCACTGTGATTTCCATCGAGGTCGTATCATAACAAGATCAAAACTTTAACAAATCATTAAATCAGAATTAGGGGCCGGTCTTCAAATGCATCCGTTCATCCAAGCAAAACTGTATCCGATGGAACGAGACATCTGTTTCAATTCCAAGACGCATTTGCTCGATAAAGCATCGATAGGTATATGTCGGACTCATGCATTAAGGTCGGTCGCGTCGGATGCCTACGACTTTAGGCGGCCTTTACATTGGGGTAGGTATTGTGACATCCGACGTGCGAGTGTGCGGGTCCGAAAAAATTGGGAGCGTATTTCCTCTTTTTGAAGGAATAAGATATTTCCCGAGCATTGTTATTAGATCGGGAATATAAACCGCGTTGTCAGCAGTCAGAAACGCTGATTCCCCACCACGTCCAATAATGCTATAACTCACTCTCATCACGTTACGTATTGTCGAGGAAAAACTGCACGCACATAATTTTTCAACTATTTCCTCGCACCAGCTGAGTTACAGCATACGGAACCACGCCTATAAATTTACGGGTGTGATAGTAATTTACGGGACGCGCCTGATTTATGGGGCTCACGCTTCCTTAGCTACATTATTAACGGATTTATTTAAGATTTCATATGCCCGAGTGGTTTTGGCCATAGATGTTTAATGTTTTTATACAGTTTGTACCGTTTCTGGTACAACATTTACGGTTGAACTAAGTAATCGCTGAAGCAATCGATAAAGTTCCAAATTATATAAATAAAAAAAAAAACAGGATAATAATGCGGTCAGAGTATCAAGTCATATTTGAAAAGTGCCAACAAATTCATATATATAACAACATATTCATAAGTATTATTATTATATATGATTCTTTTCGTTGCCTACAATCCTGCACTAATTACAAGTTTTCTGTTTGACCCAATGGTTGACTGGTAGAGAATGCCTCAAGGCATTAAGTCCGCCATTTGTACATTTTGTTATCGTGCAATAAAGTTTAAATAAATAAATATATATTATGAGAAAGATTTTTTTATATGAAAATGGAGTAGGTACCTAATTTAATACTCAAAATTATACAGAAAAATATTTACACAGCAGCGCTTTTATTAGTCAGATTGCCACTTCCCGGCCGCTTTAGTAAACCTCGAAAAGCCAAAACATTCTATTAAAATCTAGCCGCATAATTCAATTGTTTTAATTATTTAGCCTTTTATTATTCCATTCAGGGCGGTTTAAACAATGAGTTAGGAAGTGTGGTTTATAATCCAGCCACGGAGTAATTCAGGGCACGTCACAATTTCAATACAAAACAATGGAGGAGAGTTTTCTTCTTGAAAGTTTTGGGCTTAGCAAAATTTTCCAAAAGGCTGTTGTGGCAAAGGTCACTTGTTATAAGTTCGTAACAATACGTTAAGAAAATATTAAAAGTCTCTTTGCTACAATTTTTTTATTTATGATTTTATGGCAGTCATCATGTTATTGCGTATAACAATTTTATATTAAATATTACAGATTTCCGAGCTAATCATGGTACAGATTACGAGTATCTTTTTCTTTGGACATATGACGTACCTACGTAAAAACAGCAACACTCCTATTACAAAAGGCATAAGGTTCACCGATGTGTGGTTAACAATGTGGGCGATGGCTGATGGTACAAACACTCTTGCCTGAACTTGAGTTTATAAGGTCGGAATACCTTTTATCTCGATACTCAAGGAGGAAGGGTTGCATGTCACCTTTTCCTATGTCTATTTGCGATCTCCTGGGATTGACAAAATAAAAACAGGTTCGCGCGTTCGTAATTTATTCGTTTGTTCGTAAGTTATTATTTAAGCAAAAGAAAAGAATTTCAAACGTTTTTTTTCGTCTTCATATATCCATGGTGATATTCCCACGAATTCGATTTGATTCAAACTAAACTCTAGGTCTGTAACTCCCGTTACCATGCACAATAGTTATGATACTAATATAACTTTATGCATATTAGTCACTAACATAGGTTAAGAGTAATAATAATAAGCTACAGGGCCCATCTAGTAAGCGGCGAGTCACCGCTTGCCTCGATGACGGTGTTTACATTGTTATGGCAGGTGTCCGGACCTCTTTTACAATAGCCCAGTCTCATTGTCCACCCAAATATCAATCCATAAACCGGTATACTGTTCACTTCTTCTACAATAGTCCCAATGCCTGCTGCGACCGGTTCACGGGTGTCTATTGTTGCGCCTGTGAACGGGTTCCAGCAGGCGTTCTACATGACATTAAAACTCTCCAAAGGGCCTCTACGTGTTGGATCTATATCCCCACGCAAGCCTATCAAAAGACCGGGATTTATAGGCCCGTGAAGTCCAAAAAGGAGATACAATAAGCTACTAAAAACCCTAGCCTAAGAAAAATGATGAATAAAGAAAAGTAAATTGGAATAAGCTACTAATATATTATGGAAATTTAATTTCTGAAATAAATAATTATTTAATTTAATTTAATTTAATTAAGTATTAGCTTGCCAGGGCATTGACTTGCTATTACAATGTTTCAGCAACAACTATTTAAAATGAAAAATAAACATATAGTTTTGGACAACTACATACCTACCCAGTCACCAGCAAAGGACAGTAATTGGGTAAGAACACTGCAACGTTTTTACCCCAATGTGTGGTTAAACCGATAAAAAAACACAGTTTTTTTCTCCTCAATTTTCATTTGTTAAAACACAAACCTTGTCATATATTGTGTTCATGTTGGTTTTACCAGGAATGTAAGAGGAGCAATGTAATATTAAAATTTCAGCAAACATTACCAACAGATATTTATTTAACCCCCTTTACCTACGCTCTATATGGCGCGTAATTTAACGAAACGCGGCAAAATTCAGTTCCAGCATAACAAAAGCGACCGTTTATCCGCTATATCCAAATCAACGTCAACAGCGGGCGTTTACAAGCCGCTAATCTGTCGTCCCAACAACGATAAGGCGTATGTCAATATTATCATTACAAACTAAAAAGCCGTATGACACTATGAACGCCGTATGGACTTACTGCATCTTTATTCAACGTCGCTGGAAGGAAAAAGTCGCTTACGTCTGTGCGGTGAAGCTGGCATTCTATACTTAAAACCCAAGGTGGCCCAAGTCCGTTTTCATATAAGCTATTCTAACATATAAGCTCCTAAGGATAAACGCTAAAATTGCGAGGGAAATAAATTGCATTTAGGCCGCTTTGGATCTCAAGCACAGCATTGTCTCGCAAGTAATATTTTAATTAAGCCTAAACCTACCCAATTAAAACTTAACCCTACTGACGTTTGTTTTTGGCAACTTTAATAGAAACTAAGATGCGAAATTAAAGAAGTAACTGATACTTATTTGATTGTCTCAAAAATGACTCGTGAAGCTTTATTACAATAGTTTTTGGGCCTCAAGTAACTCTTAGAACTTTCAAGTAAAATAGCCAACAATCAGCGAAGAAATCTAAATGTAATCTGGCTGTTTAAGTTTTAAATTACTTTTTCATGTTCATGATATTATTGATATTAGTTAAATAAAAAAAAATTAAGAGCGCTCTTACAAGAAAAGTCGAAATAATGCAAAATTGATGATACTAGTCGACGAAATTCAGGACTTTGTGCTCATTATTAGAAACAATGAGTACTTGTTCCAGTAAAAGCGTCTTCTTATCCTTTTAAATATCGTTGTAAATATTAGAAAAAAGACTTATTAAATTAGTAATGAATTTTTTTCTGATGGTCGTTTCCGAAAAATCCCGTGAAGCACTGAACGGCAAGCTCTTATTTGGAAATGTTGAGAAGTTTACTGTGCTAAACCTGGCTATTTTGTATTACTAATATCCTGTACTTTAGGCATATCAAACGATATTTTTCCTACATACCTTTGAGAAAGAGAAAATCAAAGTAAAACGAACTCAATTTTCTCTCCGAAACAAGTGTCAATTTCTACGAAAATCTACTTAATATCGAAGTCATTTTCATACTCAAGCAATCTGCAACGTTTGCTTATACTGTTGGTATACTGTTGGTATACATTAGTGTTTATGAAATTCTACTATAATTTTTTGGCAATTTTTTGAAAACTACTCTATATTACCGATGACGCGCGCTCGCCAGCTCAGTGCCGCGGCAGAGCTTGTACAGGTAGGACGTGTGTCGGTCGACTCCGCACATTTTCAACGGCGACGACGAGGTTTTTTATCATTGTGTGCGGCGGGCGTCGTGTAAAACGCTATACTGTGTGCGTGTAAACCGCAACGAGAGACTTTGATCCTAGCACTGTTTTTATAGTATTATAATTTATAATGGTACAGTTTAATAAACTACCGGACAGGATTAAAAATATTTGAAACGACCGGACATTCTATATGTATTTATTTGACTCAAGACAGTACTCAGGGTCTGATGATGGAGCCGGAAGGTGGTCACCGGTACCAATCAACCATGCAACTAAACCACTTCCTGTTTGGGCACGTTTGATTCGGCTCAACAAGATCTTTGACTTAAGATAGTACTCAGGGTCTGATGATGGAGCCGGAAGGTGGTCACCAGTACCAGTCAACCATGCAACTAAATCACTTCGTGTTTAGGCTCGTTTTATTCGTCTCAACAAGATCTTTGACACAAGATAGTACTCAGGGTCTGATGATGGAGCCGGAAGGTGGTCACCGGTACCAATCAACCATGCAACTAAACTACTTCGTGTTTGGGCTCGTTTGATTCGACTCAACAAGATCTTTGACACAAGATAGTACTCAGGGTCTGATGATGGAGCCGGAAGGTGGTCATCGGTACCAATCAACCATGCAACTAAACCACTTCGTGTTTAGGCTCGTTTTATTCGTCTTAACAAGATCTTTGACACAAAATAGTACTCAGGGTCTGATGATGCAGCCGGAAGGTGGTCACCGGTACCAATCAACCATGCAACTAAACCACTTCGTGTTTAGGCTCGTTTTATTCGTCTTAACGAGATCTTTGACACAAAATAGTACTCAGGGTCTGATGATGCAGCCGGAAGGTGGTCACCGGTACCAATCAACCATGCAACTAAAACACTTCGTGTTTGGGCTCGTTTGATTCGGCTCAACAAGATCTTTGACTTAAGATAGTACTCAGGGTCTGATGATGGAGCCGGAAGGTGGTCACCAGTACCAATCAACCATGCAACTAAACCACTTCGTGTTTAGGCTCGGCTTATTCGTCTCAACAAGATCTTTGACACAAGATAGTACTCAGGGTCTGATGATGGAGCCGGAATGTGGTCACCGGTACTAAACAACCATGCAACTAAACCATTTCGTGTTTGGGCTCGTTTGATTCGTCTCAACAAGATCTTTGACACAAGATAGTACTCAGGGTCTGATGATGGAGCTGGAAGGTGGTCACCGGTACCAATCAACCATGCAACTAAACCACTTCGTGTTTAGGCTCGTTTTATTCGTCTCAACAAGATCTCACACAAGATAGCACTCAGGGTCTGATGATGGAGCTGGACTGTTGCCACGGGTACCAGTCTACCATGTAACTGAACCACTTCGTGTTTGGGCTCGTTTGATTCGTCGCAACAAGATCTTTGACACAAGATACTACTCAGGGTCTGATTATGGAGCTCGAAGGTGGCGTCGGGTACCAGTCTATCACATAACTGAACCACTTCGTGTTTGGGCTTCGTGTTTGGTTTATCAACTAGTGTCAAAGATCTTGTTGAGACGAATCAAACGAGCCTAAACACGAAGTGGTTTAGTTGCATGGTTGATTGGTACCGATGACCACCTTCCAGCTCCATCATCAGACTCTGAGTATCACCTAGTGTCAAAAATCTTGTTGAGACTAATCAAACGAGCCTAAACATGAAGTGGTTTAGTTGCATGGTTGATTGGTACCGGTGACCACCTTCCGGCTCCATCATCAGACTCTGAGTATCACCTAGTGTCAAAGATCTTGTTGAGACTAGTCAAACGAGCCTAAACATGAAGTGGTTTAGTTGCACTGATTTAAACTTTCACGATTATTAAACATTATCAAACTGCACAACGGGACTTAATCGCGTATTTAAGTTTTAAGATTTACCTCCGACGTTTCGAGGACGGCGTTGTCCCCGTGGTCTCGGAGAAGACTGGCTCAAGTTGACATCAACATCTTCTAGCCGCGCGAGTTTTTCGAACTACCCGCACTTGGTCTTGTTTATCAGTTTGAACGTTTTGCGCACTAGGGATGTCACTCTGTCGACACACAACACTAACGATATTCGATTTATCGACTGTCGATATTCGTTTCCGCTTACATTTACTAATGACTGGATTCCATGTGGATGAGATCTTAAAACCCTCGTCCCGATTAAAATTGCAATGTTTTTTGATTTCAATGGCTTCCCGCACTTTTCTACTGTAGAAATGGCGATCCGTGGAGAGGATTTTAGGGTTATGCAGCTCAATCCAGTGGTTTGGTCCTGACTCCAGCAAATGCTCAGCCACCGCAGACTTGTTGACCTGACGATTTTTGACAGCTGCGATATGTTCCTTAACTCTTTCTGCTATGGTGCGCTTAGTTTCTCCGATATAGGAACTACCACAACTGCAATCTATTTTATAAACGCCAGGTGACTGGAACGGAATAACGTCCTTCGGTGACCTTAGGCTCCCTGCTACTTTGGATAAAGGTGTGTACACCGTCTTTATAGAGTACTTTCCAAGTACTGTGCCAACTTTATCCGTTACCCCCTTTTACATACGGCAAAAATGCCGGCTGTCTGGAGACATCAGGACGTTTCCGCCTTGCCTTTCGTCTGGGTTGCCACTTTTTTACCTTGTACCCGTTCCTCCTTAGTACCTCCTGAATATGCGACATCTCGCTCTCTAAATATTCAGGGTCACACAGATCATGTGCTCTGTTTACTAGCTACTAGGGTACAAGGTAAAAAAGTGGCAACCCAGACGAAAGGCAAGGCGGAAACGTCCTGATGTCTCCAGACAGCCGGCATTTTTGCCGTATGTAAAAGGGGGTAACGGATAAAGTTGGCACAGTACTTGGAAAGTACTCTATAAAGACGGTGTACACACCTTTATCCAAAGTAGCAGGGAGCCTAAGGTCACCGAAGGACGTTATTCCGTTCCAGTCACCTGGCGTTTATAAAATAGATTGCAGTTGTGGTAGTTCCTATATCGGAGAAACTAAGCGCACCATAGCAGAAAGAGTTAAGGAACATATCGCAGCTGTCAAAAATCGTCAGGTCAACAAGTCTGCGGTGGCTGAGCATTTGCTGGAGTCAGGACCAAACCACTGGATTGAGCTGCATAACCCTAAAATCCTCTCCACGGATCGCCATTTCTACAGTAGAAAAGTGCGGGAAGCCATTGAAATCAAAAAACATTGCAATTTTAATCGGGACGAGGGTTTTAAGATCTCATCCACATGGAATCCAGTCATTAGTAAATGTAAGCGGAAACGAATATCGACAGTCGATAAATCGAATATCGTTAGTGTTGTGTGTCGACAGAGTGACATCCCTAGTGCGCAAAACGTTCAAACTGATAAACAAGACCAAGTGCGGGTAGTTCGAAAAACTCGCGCGGCTAGAAGATGTTGATGTCAACTTGAGCCAGTCTTCTCCGAGACCACGGGGACAACGCCGTCCTCGAAACGTCGGAGGTAAATCTTAAAACTTAAATACGCGATTAAGTCCCGTTGTGCAGTTTGATAATGGTTTAGTTGCATGGTTGATTGGTACCGGTAACCAACTTCCAGCTCTATCATCAGACTCGGAGGTACTAAGGAGGAACGGGTACAAGGTAAAAAAGTGGCAACCCAGACGAAAGGCAAGGCGGAAACGTCCTGATGTCTCCAGACAGCCGGCATTTTTGCCGTATGTAAAAGGGGTAACGGATAAAGTTGGCACAGTACTTGGAAAGTACTCTATAAAGACGGTGTACACACCTTTATCCAAAGTAGCAGGGAGCCTAAGGTCACCGAAGGACGTTATTCCGTTCCAGTCACCTGGCGTTTATAAAATAGATTGCAGTTGTGGTAGTTCCTATATCGGAGAAACTAAGCGCACCATAGCAGAAAGAGTTAAGGAACATATCGCAGCTGTCAAAAATCGTCAGGTCAACAAGTCTGCGGTGGCTGAGCATTTGCTGGAGTCAGGACCAAACCACTGGATTGAGCTGCATAACCCTAAAATCCTCTCCACGGATCGCCATTTCTACAGTAGCTAGGTGCGGGAAGCCATTGAAATAAAAAAACATTGCAATTTTAATCGGGACGAGGGTTTTAAGATCTCATCCACATGGAATCCAGTCATTAGTAAATGTAAGCGGAAACGAATATCGACAGTCGATAAATCGAATATCGTTAGTGTTGTGTGTCGACAGAGTGACATCCCTAGTGCGCAAAACGTTCAAACTGATAAACAAGACCAAGTGCGGGTAGTTCGAAAAACTCGCGCGGCTAGAAGATGTTGATGTCAACTTGAGCCAGTCTTCTCCGAGACCACGGGGACAACGCCGTCCTCGAAACGTCGGAGGTAAATCTTAAAACTTAAATACGCGATTAAGTCCCGTTGTGCAGTTTGATAATGGTTTAGTTGCATGGTTGATTGGTACCGGTAACCAACTTCCAGCTCTATCATCAGACTCTGAGTATCACCTAGTGTCAAAGATCTTGTTGAGATTAATAAAACGAGCCTAAAAACGATGTGGTTTAGTTGTATGGTTGATTGGTAATGGTGACCACCTTCCAGCTCCATCATCAGACCCTGATTACTGTCTTGTGTCAAAGATCTTGTTGAGACGAATCAAACGAGCCCAAACACGAAATTGTTTAGTTACATGAGAGACTGGTACCCGTGGCCTCCTTCCAGCTCCATCATCAGACCCTGTGTATCTTCAGTGTCAAAGATCTTGTTGAGACGAATCAAACGAGCCCAAACACGAAGTGGTTTAGTTACATGATAGACTGGAACCCGTGGCCACCTTCCAGCTCCATCATCAGACCCTGTGTAACTTGTTTCTTGTAAATAAGCGAGTACCTATAATTTCTTTCGAGTAATATACGTTCATAAGTACGAGTATGGGGCTATTCATAAATTACGTCGTTTCAAATGGGAGGAGGGGGGGGGGGTCTGGACATCGGATGATGGTAGCATGACGTAGGAGGAAACAGAGTCATCCGAAGCATGATTTTTGGATGATTTGAGGGATGGGAGGGTCAAAAATAGATGACGTAATTTATGAACAGCCCCTATGTACATTTGCACTGCATTTAGTATTTTCGTACTTACCAAATAACAGTTTTAGGACTTTATAAGTTAAGTACAGTTAGTGTTGTTATGGTTGATTTCAATATGCTTCGCGAAGGATCAAGAATGTTTAATCCATCATTGTAGTGCGAGTGTGGTAGAAGGGATCGGAATACTGAGCTCGCACGGCCTGCCGCAGCGCGTAAAATACCTAAACTCGCTCAACCCCGAAATGTAATAGCACTCTTAAACTATGCAATGACTGACACATCAATGCAGAGGGTTTTGCGTCGATGAGTCAAAACATTTTATAGCTTATCTAGAATTAAGCGATTTTGAAAAAAATATATACTTTGTATGTGGCAAAAGTTCATTTCTAAAACAAAACTTGAAACTTTGTAAACATACATACAAATACAAAACCAAAAAGTAATATCAGCGTTTTCAAAATTGATCCCCTAAGGTGGTGAAAAAGTGGTTGGAAGATAGTGGTTCGTGGTGGTTCCGTGGATGTTGGTAGTGAGGTGATGTAAAAGTGGCTGAAAATTTGTATTGAGAACCAAATTGTTTTTCGAGTACCCTCACTCATCTTGAAACTTAGTACTTAGATGGTACAAAGAAATTATTACAGGCTAATGTTAATTGTAGTAAAATTATTAACTCAATTGCTATTATTTGCTGAACAATGTTTGTTATAAATTGAAAATAAATAATAACAACCAATATAATTTAGGGCTTCTTAAAATACCCACTACAAAATTAATTTATCAAATAAAATGTTCAACTGAAATTTCACGTTTTATTTAATTCAATAAATTCACATTTTACACGAATAGGTACCTATTTTATCCATTCGGACAATAAACAAGTTTCACACATGAATTCCATTTGATCAAATCCGAGTTTATACATATATGTATTTGCATCCCATAGAATGGTTCTATTGACCGTTCTCGAGCTCGTCTCGTCCCCAATTTCGAAGAGCACTAGCCTTCTGCCTTATTCACGATTCCGATCGCTTCATTGTAAAGTTTCCAGCTTCATATGGCCTTAAATCAGGTGCAAATCCTGAGACTAGATGGCAAGTTTATACCTACTACTTAGAGTGTTTTTCAAACTTTTTATACTAAGAAAATCTTTACAAAACACTTTTATGCCATGGTTCATGCCTTGATGCGATCAGATGACGCCATCGCAAGACTTGTGTCAAGATAATGCTAGACGTGCTCGACTTAACTCAGTGATTCTTAGTATAAAACGCGGTAGTTTGGTATGATCATTCTACGTAAAGCGGTAAAAAGGTCTTAAAATAAAATATTTTAATAATATACATATTTATTTTTAGTACCGAACTGTAATAAATTGGCGTACAAAATAAGTGTGAAAGTGAATTATTATTATACCTACTGATATTATAGTTATTCCAATTGAGAAGCACTTCTGTAAACAATAAATTATTCGCTTCAAAATTTAAGTTGTGAGTGAAATCGGGGCAGCTTGTGAATCACATAGCAGGGTAAAAAAAGGTCGAGTGATATGTACCGGTCCAATTGAAAGGTTCGACTATTACATTATTCGTAGCGCCTTCGACCTACAGAGTTACTGAAGATGAAGGTGACTTAAGGTACGTTGCCATTTAAACAGGCTTGTAAATAAATAAATATTGTTTTCAATGCGGGATATTTTTAAACCGTTATTTATTTAAAAATAAACAGGAATATGTAAAATCTAGGCTACTTAAGTACCTTAGTATCAGTGGGGCATTCATAGAACTAGATTCTCATCGGCTTGCGTAATATTCGGACAGGTTGAACTCTATTCCCACAAATTATGAAGAAAAGGAAAGCTAAATTAGCTCTGGCATACCGACGAATAATTGCTGTCGTACTAACGGTAGTTATATTGATCGATTTATTTATTAAAACTTTTTTGCACCCTAATCCTAAATACTCTATCAGTCAACCATACAACCAAACAGATTCATAGTACAATTCAATCAAAGAGAAAAGTTTACCTAGAGGTTTACCATGCGAAAATGCCTTTGATCTGCAAAGCATTTTTTCTAAAGCTTTGCAACATGCCATTGTTTTGGATTTGTTCTCAAACCAAAAGCATTTAAAAATCGTAGGTTTAAAATTGTCAAATATTGACGTAAACCTAGCGAAGCAAACGCCACAGGGAAACGGGTTAGCTGCCAATTCCGAAGGCCTTAGGCTGTACGATACCTCGCGTCGCTCAACTTCGGCATTTGCGTTTTCATTTTGTGTTTTGCCCTTACATTGTTTTTTTACTTTGGAGTTATTGGGATGCTGTATTCACAGTAAATATTAAATTTGTATTAAATTACATGAACCGGCGGCGTGTCGCTAAAAAGATACTTAAATGAGACAATTTGTCAATAGTTTGTAAATATTTCGTATCTCATCTCATCATTGTCCTTATAGGTGAAGACTGAATTATCTACGTTACTGCTGCGGCCTGGACGCGGGCGCTAAATGTCTGAATTTCATTGATAAAATGGGGATTAAAACATAGCGATATTAATACCGCAGCAGTAATTGCGGAAAAATAGAATGGGTACTAGCCCATAATATGTACAAATACTGCATTTTCCTCTTCACAATAAGGATTTTCATGTAATTCCTTTTCAGTGTAGGTATTCGTATTATTGAACAATAGAATTTCACTACTTTTCAGTCCCTTCTTCTAAGTAGGTAACCCAAAGCTCACAATTTTCATTGGACACAATGGCACTGCATACACAGTTAATATAAGTACCTACGAGAATGCGGCGACTGATCTGTAACGTAAGTAGTGTATTGTTTTTTTTCTGTACCTATAGATGTATTTTTTTAATCAATAGTTCAACGTATGTAAATTTATTTCTGGTTTTTCTGTTTTTTTCTCATTTGTTGATTATTTTTGTTACATGCAGTGATGATTTTACCCGATGGTCTCATCGGAATATCTTTAAGTTGCCAATCTCGTGCTGATATGAGACAAACTCGTAGCGTGACCTTTTCCTTCCTATGTGTTTTCTTTTTTGTATAAAATTCTCTTCCGTGTTCCCAAAGTATCAAATGCTTGAATTTTGAATTTACCCCAATGGACCGACTTAGAAATATAACTAACTCTATTCATCACTAGGTACATTTCCGACATTAGTAATTCTAATTCCCAAGCTTCAAAAGTTCGTGAATAGCCCGATTTGTAAGCGTAGGTAAAAAGTTCCAAACTTCGTCTTCATTGTTGCAACTTTGCTCTCTGCGTTATACATTCAATTGTCGAGTTTGTAAGAAACCCCCGGTTTCAGGATTTAGGGGCGGTTATCAGTTTTGCTCCTTAATAAATTTTCTAGTTTCCTGATAAAGTATGATGTTAGAGCGTATTCTTGCCGCGTAGAAGGTAAGGCTGTGGTTAGAAAGAAAATGAGCGCTTAGATCAATTACATGTACATATTTTAGATCCATCTTCCCACATTATCTTTCTAATCAATATTTTGGTGGACCAAACGAGTATCAGATCGTAAGTTACTTTTTTGTATTAAAAACGGCTAAACATGATCACCTAAGGTTGCTACATGTTTACTTCTTTACAGTTCCACCATTTTACATCATGGCCAATTCTAGACAAGCTATTACGAAAACTTGATTAACAGATTTCAATTTCCTATGAAAATCACTTCAACCAACAAAAAAGGATTTCCGTAATTGCATTGGAAGGCAAACTTATTTTCACCGGAGACAGAGGTTTCTCTGCCGCCGCTCCTCAAAAGGCGTGTCCTTATTCAACAGAGCTAATGTAGTTCGCTCTGGACAACGGACATACCACGCTACTGTTATTTACCTAATACATAAGTCCTAATTGTATTCATTTATTGCGCTTTTTAAATTCCTCTCCGCTCTTCCAAAGGCGTGGCCTTACCCAACAGCGCTGGCAACTCTCTCTGGACTGCGGCCAGACCACGCTCCTGTTGCCCGACGGATACTTTACTCCTAATTGCATCCGAGCTGTTTGTTTGTACAATCAAACTAGTATTTTAGATTAATTTACTTTTGATAGCTGTCTGTGAGATGCATTTCGGTTCGGTCGTACTTATTTCATTTGGAGAGCATTAAAACTATATACATCGTAACTTTATTTTATATCGACTTGACATTACTAAGCTTGCAGTTCGTCTCAGTTTGCTTGGTGCAATCACAAATTAGGGATGGTTGAAAGTGACTCTTGGTTTAACGATTGATACGGCTATCCAAATCGTTAGAATTATTCAAATAGAGTGTTTTGTCACAGAAGAAATAATAGTACTGCCGAACAGAAAGGACACTTCCTACAAACCCGAAGTTTGACAGCGATTCAGGGTCGAATCATACTATCCCTTTCTAATATATGGCAGTATCCCTTTCGGCTATTTAGGGTTCTCAAAATTCAAGTGATTATATTACCTGTGGTCGTGCACGCACAAGGAAGTCAAGTGGTGCCAACCCTAATAATTGCTCGGAGCAATGCTGAGCCGAGCGGAGCCGAGTTGGACCGAAGTCAGGAGTGTGTCTCCCCACTGGTATTGTGACATATTTAGAAGCACTAAAAAGTGTATTATGATAATAATTAGGTAACTACTTATAACCATTTTTGACGTTTACATTGTCAAAAGAGTGATAGGATGAATATTAACTAGAGTTATTCACTATTAAGTATGTTTCGTTATTAAGGCATCATTATTCTTAAATGGAGACCTATTAGGCTCTCCGAAACATGTCGCGCGAGTGACTAAAACGTGTGAGTTTAACCGTAGAATTAGCTTATTATCATTATTCTTGGTAATAATGTAATTACAAAAATGACAAATATCCAAGGGTAGGTATTTGATATTACAAAAGTTACTAAGAAACGCGCAGTTTTTTTTATCTTACTTATATGCAAATTAAAGCAAATATGAGCATGACTGTACATAACTTATAGCTGAAAAATCCGTGAAAAAATTCAGCCTGGCAGCCAAGTCCATTCACAGGCGTCGACCGTTGACCCCATGCGTCATTCCAATTTTTACAAGCTTTTATTTAGTTTCACCTGACCGTTGTCTGTTTGTCGGTCTATAACCAAATCTTGCAAGTAAAATTTGATCCACTTCCCGGTTTCCGATTGAGCTGAAATTTTGCATGCATGTGTAAATCAGATGACAATGCAATAATATGGTACCATCGAGCTGATCTGATGATGGAGACAGGAGGTGGCCATAGGGACTCTGTGATAAAACAACCCAACCTAATTGTGTTAGGGGTTTTTAGAATTGTCTCGATAAGTATTAGCTGTCTGTCGTAAGAAAAGTACAGCGATAAAAGCTTGTACCAAAAATGAAATTTTTGCCAAAAACTTATTAAAACATACTCTTTACTCCTAATTTAATATTGATATATTATTAATTTATTAGCTGCAGTGCTTCTCTCTGTGAGTACGAGCGAGATCACGGGCGAATGACAAAATTATATCAAATTGATATACGTACATTTGTAAGTTCGAATCGGCGTCTCAAGCAAGATGACGTCGCACATCTTAAAACGTCTAGATTCACGGTTAGGGGTGCAAATTTGTATGGCAGTAGATATGTCGGCGGCCGATCGTAAGATCAGGCATATCGTGAAATTCCTAGGCATATCGTGAAACGTGAAAATCTTTCACTCGTTCCCTGAGTCGACGGAGCCCCGCTACGCGGGGCTCCTATTTCTGGACAGTTTGCCCTTCGGGCATCTGAAGGAACCTAACGAACCTATCCTACCTATATATTGGATTAATGTGACAATCGTTAAAACATTACACAGGAACATTACGATCTGCCTGATCTTACGATCGGCCGCCGACAGATACATGTGTGCGACTGTGCTTTGGTGACTTGGGCCCACTTGCACCATTCTACTAACCCGGTGTTAACCGGTTAAACCTGGAGTTACCATGGTTACCAGTACAATTTGACACTGAGTTAACGGTTTAACCGCATAACCCCGGGTTAGTGGGATGGTGCAAGTGGGCCTTAGGGTGAGTTTGCACTAAAGTTAAGAGAATACAGTTTTTAGAGCTCTAAACGTGTATGTGGTAACTACTTACGATCGGGCTTTTTTATCACCAAAGATAGAATAGAATAGAATATATAGAAGCGTTTATTTGCAAGAATAGGTAGGTACAAGGTGTTACATAGGTACTTACTCACTGCTGTGGCGCAACGACTCTAAGTGGATTTAGTGGATCTTGGCCTCTGACACCAAAGACCTCCATGCTACCCTGTCCAAAGCCGTCTCTGTCCAGTCGACGGCGCCGAGTTCGCTAAGATCTTTCTGCAGTTCGTCTCTCCAGCGATACCTCGGGCGTCCAGACTGCCTTCGGCTACTTGGTACTCTAGAGTCCCTCCGGACTGCACCATCTTCTCCCAGGCTTTCGTTTCTCTAATGGTGTTACATGTATAACGTGTGTATGTTGTATGTATGAGAGTGTTATTGTCACAGTATTCAGCCAAAACAGCCAATAGCCATTTGTCGCCTGCGACGGTTGACAAAGCTATATACACTTTGCATCGCGCTGTCGAGTATAAAAGGGCTTTTAGCTTAATACGAGTACATAGGTTACGTACTTATATTAGATATCTCGTACGTGTCCGACAAAGTAGTACCTAATTTTAAATTTGATGGCTTTACATAGACTTGTCAATGTCATCTTATCAATATCTATATCGGATCAATGTCATCAATATCCATCGGATCAGTAAACGGCAGCGATAAATAATAGCCATATTAGGGCAAAACTTTTAACCGTTCTCGGACCGACGGATTAAAGAATTTTCGACCGACCATGGTTTAAAGCTATTCTCACAGTGACACAGCGATCTGCCACAAGCGACAAATCAATCATCCCGTCGCCGACGCGTCCTCAGTGGTATCGGACAAGTTTAGGCACCGTTCCTTACTTTTTATGTATACGTATTTAAATACATTAAGTTTGTTGCCGCAAAAAGGATGATTCACGTTAGACCGGGCCGTGTCCGGGCCGGAGCTTACATTTCTATGACATGACAAGCGATCACGTGATGCTTTCCATAGAAAACGATGCGCCGGAAGCTCCGGCCCGGACACGGCCCGGTCTAACGTGAGTCATCCTTAAAGATGGCCGATGCATGGGGTCGAAAAGTGCTTGAGTGGAGACCACGGACTAGCAAGCGCAGCGTAGGACGTCCACCCACAAGATGGACGGACGACCTTGTTAAGGCCGCCGGAAGACGCTGGATGCGGGTCGCTTCCAACCGGTACGAATGGAGGTCCAAGGGGGAGGCCTATGTTCAGCAGTGGACGTCTTATGGCTGAGATGATGAAGTTTGTTGCCAGATACCAATTTTATTTACTATACATCTAGAGTTAGACAAAGACAAATCTGCAGCGATTTTGATTGCCCACGCACTGCAAGTGTTACATATTTTAAACGTCAAACTTCTATGAAATTATGACGTAAAAATAACACTTGTACTGCGTGGGCTATAAAAATTGCTGCAGACTTTTCTTGGTCTAACTCTAGTTGTTTTTATTGTATACTGTGGTAAGGTTAAAGTTTGTGTTACATAATGTTTAACCAAATTAGTTGAAGTAAAATTTAATGAAGTCCTCAGTTGCGGCATAACAGTTAAGTTAACCCTTCCGCGGTCAGCAGAATTAGCTGGCACTGCAGAAGCAAAGTACATACAAAGATAAGATAACACACTTTGTGAAACAACGACTAACTTTGCAAGTCTTCGGATTTAAATGAACTTATATTAATTATAAGTTCATTTACTTTTAAGCTTGAAATATAACTGTTTGTTAATAAATAATGACATATTAAGGTCATAATAATGTTGTCATCGACTATCTGCAGAATATTTTTGGTTAAGTATATGCTAAGTAAGTGTTAAAAGACTAGGTACGTTATTCTAGACCTTTTCTTACCATAGATCTTTACACAAATAAGTATACTTGTAATTTTTTCCTATAGTTATAGTTGTAAATACGTATTTCCGTAATTTTTTGAGGTTATGTTAGCCATCTATGTATTTAGTATGAATGTCTAGAAATAACTTCTTAACTATAGTTACGTAGAGTATATCTACTCCTCATTATATTTACTTACCCGTTACGTACTCATCTCAAATAGTGAAATTAAGTAGGTAATTTTTAAAATGGCTACAAAGGTAAATACGGTGTGCTGGTGTGCAGTTACAGCGTTTTTTAAACAAAGTAACCAATCTGCCGTGTGATTGCTTTATGCAAACGTTATCCAAGTTTTAGCGAACATGCATGGTAAGTCAAGATAACCCCGAGGTCTATTTAGAGGATACAGTTGCCAACAGTTTAAACCCGGTTTATGTTAACTGCTACTGTTAGTTATGAGGTTTTGGGCCATAGGATTTGATAGTTATGTTACGGATACGGGTAGGGAGCGGTCAGGTAAGCAAACTCTCTCAAATTCAAGCCATTTTCGCGGACCTTTACCTAATAAGTATCTATGTCACCTTTTAAAAAGTATGTCTCATTTTTTTCGTTTTAGTGGTCAGTAATTATACTTTAATACAAAAAAAATGTATTAAAAGCTTTTATTCCTTGGTTTATTTCCTAAAAAAAGTTCAGTAATTTCATCTTATTAAAACAATAGCTAATAAACTTTTTTTGCTTTTTTTATCATCGCGATTAAGTTTTTTTGCGAGTCTTTAATTATATTGATGACACAAGTCATTTAAGTAAAATAATGCTACCATTCTTAAATTTGAATATTTTTGCGATTTTATGTTATTTCAACATAGATTCGGCTCCTTCCGTCCCAGAGAACAGAGAGACAGAAATAAAAATGTCCCAAAAACTTCATACTTTTTTTTCTGTAACACGCCATCCAAAGTATACAGAATGGTGGTAACATAATAGAAAAACATTTAAGGACACTTTTTCTACGAGGATCGAAGGAGCTCGAAAACTATTCAATACAAATTTCATTTTTTGACAAAAATATGCTGATAAAGTGTAAAAACGACAAGTTGCAAAGCTGCCTAGGAAAAGAGCAACAATATTTCTGTGTTCAGTGTTGCCAACTCGGATTTTGAAAAAATGCTAGACTAATGTCTAGATTATGCCAAAATTATGCCAAATATTTTTGAAACACCTATGCTAAAAAATGCTAAAATATCACTTGAAATTAGACACTTAAAACACATACATTTTTCAAATTTACCGCCTTTTTCTACTGACAAGATCTGCTTGACCAACTTTATATAGTCCGTTGACGTCCATCCGTCCACAAAAGTCAAAATTCATATGAAAATATGAACCACATAAGGCGATGGCGCATATTGTTGCTGCCAAGTTGGTGGAAACTTGGCTTAGACTAAATTATGCTAAAAATATGCCAGATGCTAAATGGAAAATTTTGCTGCCAAAGCGAATGAAAATATGCCAGATCTGGCATCATTTATGCCAAGTTGGCAACACTGTCTGTGTTACAATTACTCAGCAAGCTACATAGATACAACATTTCAAAATCAATAACCCCTATAAACCCCAACGGTTATTATAGCTATGGTTGCATGGCTACGTCTCTATTCAATTCCCCACACTGCATTGTTATGTTGTCCCACGTTATGTTGTGCTGCGTTATGTTGGTGGATATTTATGTGCAACAATATTGTTGCCGGGGGCTGGACGCGCGTAAATTGTCCATGAAACATCGATGTCAAACCGACGTAAGCTCACCATCGATCGTATATTATGTACAGAGTAGCGTGGTATCAAATCAGAGGGATAAAGTTAAATATTTTACCATCCACAGGCACTTTTCAAGTTTTTGAGCATAAAAGCATACAATTTCTCAGCCATTAGTAATAACAAGGATTTTTGTTGGGACTACAGGGTCCTCCAAAAAAATGTGACACTCGTTGGTACACTTACCATCACGCAAGTTGTTTCCCACCAATGTGGTATCAGAACAAAATTCCATGTTGAATAAAGGTACATTCCAGATCTGTTTTTGGCAAACTTATCACACTGATGTGTCTTTGGAAAGTTTTTCAGAAACTTCTCCAATTTTTGTTCATCAAAAATCATCGAAAACATCGAAATTTTCTGTTTCCCTAAGGTTTTCCTTGTTTCCTCTGATTTTTACTCTAAAATTGCCTAGATTATTTCAAACTGTTTGGAAAGTTTCCACCATTTGCACATCAGCTTTACTTTAGCATGCTTGAAAGATATGCGACTTGGAAATCGCGACCGCAATGCGAGAACTCAATTTATCAACAAAATTGACAGTGACATCGCACTCTTCTCGTCACTGCAAGACTGCAATTGTCACAATGTGACTGTAACAGCTGAATTGATTACAGGCTCTATATTTTACCTAATCTGTACATAATGTGGTGCAGGTTGCAGTAGGCCCTGATTACGGCCGGCTGCCTTACATGAGTGGTCAGTGTTTTCGCTATGTACCCGCCGACGTTACGTGTACCTCCTTGCCCACGCTACTACCCTGGTATATGTCAGAGATATCAAAGTTCGTTGAACTTTGGTGACATAGTTTAGGCAATGTTTCTTTGTTACAAGCTCATAATAATTAGAGACATTCCAGTTTTTCTGTTACACTACGGAAGGGACATGATTTGCAAAAAAATGTTGCAATGTAAGTTCCTTTTCTACCCGAGTCATATACATTCAAGAATTTATTAAAATGTATTTACAAGTACAATCCAACTTAGAACAAAATAAACTCAATCCAATCTCCATAAGCTGCATTCATATTTATATCTCTGGATAATCCGGCCTCCTAAAATATTGAAACCTAACGAAAATATACTATGGGGATTACGGTTTTACATAAAATAAAAAACTGGTCAAGTGCGAGTCGGACTCGCGTTTCAAGGGTTCCGTACATCTCACAATTTTCGACAATTTTTTTTTGTACGTGTAACATGACGTGAGTGAAACGTCTTGAAAAACCCGAATGAGTCGATCAAGTTTTCAACACATGTAAGATGAAGTTTTCTGGCGTAGTGGCTTATATCTCTGCAAATATGCAAAGTAGCTTAGATAGGAAATTAAATGCCGAACAAGAGTACAAGTGTCTAAATGCGAAGACTGAAGACCGAGCTCCGCGTAGAGCTGAAAACTCGGAGCGTCCGACGGGTCGCTCTTCCTACAACTTCCGCAAGTGTTTTAAAATCGAAGGCCAAAGAGAGTTAATACCTACAGGGTGGCCAAAAATACGTGCATTCCCGTAGCCAGGGAGGGTTTGGGATTATACTCGTACCTACTGAGCAACATTTACTATGGGACCCAAAATCGCGAAAAAAATGTATTCTCCCATAGAAAACGGACCAGCCAAAACGTATGAAACAGCCAAATTTTTCTTCGCTATTTCGGGGTTGCACGTCGGCAACGGGAATTCACTTATTTATTTTTTGGCCACCCTGTATAGTGCTTTTTAAAACACGTGACAATACCTAGTAAGTAGTAACCCAATCAATCAGTACTACAAGTACCATTGCTGCTGTGTGCCAGATACAGCCTAGTCGCATTTTTTATCTTCAGTCCGACTCACGCTTGAAGCTAAAGGCACGCCTCTTCGGGAAGCTCCGGATCTTCGGCCTTATGCGGATATCGGCCTAGGGCCTTCGCAATAGCTGTCTACATCACGTTTCACTTAAACCATTGCGGCTGTGTCCCTAAAAAAACCTAGACCGCATTTTTGTTCTTAAATCCGACTCACGCTTGACTCTAGATTTCTAATAGGTTTTCCTGTCATCTTTAGGTAAAGGACTATTTTGTGTATTTTTTTCAGAATTTTAGACTTAGTAGTTTCGGAGATAGAGGGGGGGAATGGTAATTTTTTGTCTATTTTCTTGAATAACTTCTAATATTTTTATCGTAAATAAAAAAATATATATATAATTGAGATTCTCACAATGAGCTCTTTCGTTTGATATGTAACACGATATAGTTTGCAAAACTTTGATTTTTAATTTTATGGTTTACCCCCCAAAAGTAGCCCCTATGTTTAAAATTTATTTGTTGACGTTACATATCCGTCTTTGGGTCACAGACTTACATATGTGTACCAAATTTCAACTTAATTGGTCCAGTAGTTTTGGAGCAAATTGGCTGTGACAGACGGACGGACAGACAGACGCACGAGTGATCCTATAAGGGTTCCGTTTTTTCCTTTTGAGGTACGAAACCCTAAAAAAAGTATTAAATGCTCCCCCAATAATCCGGGCCCTATCGTTGGTTCAAGAAAAATAAGATATTTTAGTAAAACCATCGCACAGAGAGCCTTATTGATCAAATATTCACGCCTAAAAGGGAGGCTTTGCGTCTACTAACTTACCAAAACAAAACGACAGAGATTTCATAGTGAATCCTGGCGTATACATCTTTTTGCTTACCGAGCAATGTAGTTGAATGACGGGGTACCACGGCTGAGGGTTCCGGTAAGCCCTATTTTGTAAAAAAATGTATATAAAGCGGTCCGCTTAGATTTTATTGCATTAATGTTCCTCGGGATGTAAGGTTTGCGCTTTAATATTGTATTATTAATGGACAGGAAGTTTAATATCCCCTTTAAAACTTTTTATTAGGTGTAAAATGATGTTAAAAGATTTGATGCAACAATTATTTTAGACTTTGTTTTTATCGTTTCAGATTTTCAGTTGTTTCTATCGACACAATTCGGATTATACTCGTATTTTGGGGCTTAGATGTATGGGGTAATACCCTATGCTGTTTGGGTTATGTTTTTGCCTGTGTGTGATTTTACAGAGCCGTGAAATAATACATACCTACCAATTGCTGTAGACGATTGCTTGACCAAAAGGTAGGTACCTAGTTTGTAAATAATGCAAGTATAAGGGAAGTAGGTAAATGATTCTCAAGCTTTATAGTTTTATACTCGTACAATAATTAAAAATGTAAACCATTTATGTTTACAAAAAAAAATGATAACATGAGAAACTGATGTCTATTTCTTGAAGAAGTTAATATATTTCAGACAACAAAAGATAATAGCCTCAATGGCTAGATAACAGCCTCAATCGCATGACTTTGTCACGTCACGAGAGTACGAGTAGATCTCTGGAACAGAAGTCAGTGGGACTAAATAAAGCCAAGTCGGTAAAAACCACATATTTCACCGAAGACGCATGCCTCTTCTAAACGGTTCCACATTATCGACGGATCCCGAACCGTGTCTATGATTTACAATCGTTCTCTCTTTTGAGAATGCCATAAAATAGTCCCCTGTCAAACCCATGCGGTGGGATCGACTGGCAATGTTTAACAAATATTTGCCCAGCCGAGTGCCTTTGTTCGTCATATATCGAATTTATGACTTTTGTGTGATAGCTATCGTTACCTTGAAAAAGATATCCCCCTTAGTGCATTAATAAAGGATGCCTTCTTTACACTGTCAGAGCGTACACGGGAACGCTGTTTCAATATTTGTTTTCCTGGAGGGTAGATATGTCAATGAAATGGCTCTATTCTGTCACTGTCTGGTTTTAAAATATTATAGAAGCAATAGGACAGCTAGAGTAGTGCGCTGTAATATGGCGGAAAGGTATCGAGCATTGTGGCGACGCTTGCGTTGATCCTCATAAAACTGTAACATCGCTTTAACAGCACGTTAATGTCTCCAACCCATATAAATATCATTAAGTAATCCAGAGACTTTAATATTTAATAGCTAATGTTAAATTAAAATTTATTAAAATCCTTTTAATTAGAAACAAAAAATTAAGTAATGTCATTTTTTTTAATAATAGTGCCTACCTGATTTATAACAACGGCCCGAGAGTGGTCAACGCTTTAACAGCGTTTATGTGACTCGCTGAGATATGTAAAGTTAGCCAAGAAAAGTCTGCAACGATTTTATAGCACACGCAGGGCAAGTGTTATTTTAAACGTCAAACTTTTATGAAATTATGACGTATAAATACCCACTTGAGATTTACCTGCTTTTACTTATGGACAAAAATATATCGTCTTAAAAGCTATGTGTGGCAATTACTAAATCGATAGTAATTGTTTAATATGTTTAATAGATGCTTAAAGACGAATAGATGCTCTTAAAAGCCCCTTAAATCATGTTAAAGCTCCGAGTAGATAAAAGACGAGCTCCAGATTGAAATTCACTTACGCGTGAATTTGTTGACGAATTAGTGCTCGCACAGTCGGACTTCGATGCTTAAGCTTTGCGTTACACCAAAGATCAATAAAACTAATTTAAAAACAAAACAAAATTGTTTATAAAAAAACGAAATCAAACAACAAACAAACCATCATTAATAAAACAAAAGAAATAAACTTTTTAACGAAATTATCGTCACAATGCTATAAAAAACCCCATCGCCCATCCCATGCATATGGCATTTTACTTCACAAGTTGGTGTGAAAAGAAAATTGGATTATAATTTTGGTATTGGGCTATGGGTCGTGTCTTTGAAGTCAGGTATTATGCTTCCAGCATACAGTTGCCAAGACAAAATGTGTCAATTTACGTTTGTTATTAACAATCCCCTTAAGAGTGACATTCCATTTCCAACTGCAGCTGCAATACTGTTCATTTTATTATGGAAATTGACAATGACAGCGACGCGTTTCCATAGTAAAATGAACAGTATTGCAGCTGCAGTTGGAAATGGAATGTCACTTTAAGGCTCTCGTAATAAACGCAAGCCGCAAAATGCATATGAGCTGTCAAAGCGTAATCGATACCTTTGACAACTACAATACATTAGCGACCCTCAGGCCCTCATATATAGTGGGAGAGCTGGCATTGTAAATCCTATATGATTTTATAGATAACTAACTATCGAAAGTAGTCTATTTATAGTCCGTCTAAGCTAACTTTACACCGATTTGAATAGAACAAAGTGAGGAAGTGTGATATTAAAAACATATTTTTATAGAAATTTGTTATTAATGCTGACATTACCTCACTTTTTCACGAAGAGTTCTCATTTCAGAGATCTTGGTCCGACTGTATTTAGTTGTCTTCGAATGTATTCTTCCTCTTAGACTGTTATTGAAGTATAAACTTCTACTGAAATAATAAAACGAAATATACTTACGTCTTTATATGATAAGAAATAAATAAAGAAATAACCTATTTCGAAACGGCCAAGCACAAAATTACCATTTATTTATTTATTTATTTTAAACTTTATTGCACATACAAAAAGTACAACAGGCGGAATTAATGCCGGTATAGGCATTCTCTACCAGTCAACCATAGGGCGAAACAGAAAAGCCATTACAAATTTTAAACTAATTACTTTATTAATTCGATAGATATATGTATAGTGACGTGCGATCTACATTGCCAGCTCTTAGTCTGGGTTGTCTATGTTATTCTCCGACTGTCAATATCGCTGCGGTGGTCGACTCATTGCCAACCCCCATGAGGCGATTCCAAACGCGGACATGTCTGCAAATTAATGCTACACTAATACATTATTTGCTACGTTGGTGCATTTAGGGTGGAATCACATCTATCAGTAAATATCACCGTTTCGTACGCATAGGAAAGCTGAAAGTACATACGTACGTAAATTCATACTAACGAGCTATTTCTCATACATATCTAAAATGCGGCTTGATGCTGATAGAGTTAGACCAAGAAAAGTCTGCAGCGATTTTGATAGCCCACGCAGTGCAAGTGTCATTTTAAACGTCAAACTTCTATAAAATGATGACGTATAAATAACACTCGAATTGCGTGGGCTATCAAAATCACTGCAGACTTTTCTTGGTCTAACTCTAGATGTCATTCCATTCCACTATGACAGAGCGACAGATCCCTATTGTTTTAAGCTTATAAATAGCCAATATTTCTCTAATATTAAATTTGCCTGAATATAATTTAGCTAAAACTCCAATTTGACTTAATTTTTTGTAGGTTTTGGCTTTAGCGTCATACTAATTAAAAAGCAATATTGGAAAAAATCGATCGAAAACCATTTGGCAATATGTCGAGTGCGGCAGTGTGCCCGGCCAAGTTCGATCAGATACGAGGCAATTTGGACCATCATAAACAATCCCCGTTAAGATGCATGACCTGTTTTGTTATTCCATCTTCCTATTCACAAACAAAGCTTAGTCAAGATGATTATCCGGACAGATGGAAGAGTCGACAGCCAGCGATTAGATCGAGCCACCGAGGGCACGTAGTATATTGGATAAACGTCAAACTTGACGTATGGCTGCGCACCGCACAATATTGGATCTTCAGAGCTGGAAGAACGTAACTGAGGTAATTTTCTGCTAAGATGTGACATTTTGTATGACGAGTTTACTATACTGCATCTGTCAGACATCGCATCGAGGCGACAGCCTGGGTTCCGGAAAACGTACAATATTATTTAAAAAAACTTAAGAAAAATGTAATATTATATTTCACGTTGACATCTGCTACTGAGTATCTCAGAGAATAGTTTAACTGACAAAAAAACACGTCTTGTGAGCATTATCTTTCCGTCTATGAAGTAATTCAATGGTATGAATTTCAAATTTATTAATATTCGTGTATCAAGTTTTCCTTCGCAATTGTCCACTTGTGTGAAGATTCTCTCAGTATATTAAAATATTCATAGTTGAATCTACATACAACCCCAGCTGTATCATCAGTGTTAATTTTCCAAGTAGGCCAGTCAAATTAGTCCATTTTTTTCCAGGAATTAATTCCCATCAAGCTGGAAATGTGGAAATCGTCTTAATACCTTCATTTGGTTCTAAATTAGTGTATTCCAAGTTTGCTCCATTCGAGGACTTGCGGAAAAAATTTAGCACTTTTCCAGTTTTTTGCTTGTAGTGCAAAAACGGTACGTCCGACGGAAAATTTGCTCTAATCATGATAAAAATTGACATATGAGGATTCGAAAGGTACCTTAAGTTTAAATTCGTAGTCAAAGATTGTAAAAAATGGCTGCCACTTTGAATTTTTTTTTTGTAAAATCATGTTAAAATCCGAAATTTTTTTTACCAGTCTCTGATCCAACAAACTTGCTGGTAGTGACATTGAAATTGATGGTGTGTTCCTTCTACATCGAGTGGTTTTGTTAATCCAAGGTAAAATGTGTCTCCCAAGGCTCCCAAAATTTATTAACGCCTCCTGGGATGGAGTAAACTCGGATAGTACGCATTTAGGACTGGCTAGCTCAGGATTAAATCCTCAAAACGCTTTTTTTGGATCTAATTTGACTGGCCTAAAGGTTATTGAGACATTAATCCCTAAAAGGCCGCTTGCCACAATTCGGCGTGCAAGACTTGTAAGAGCTATCGACGGCTTAAAACGTCTTTTGATGTGTCTGCCCTTTGGCCTGACCTACAATGTCGGCTAATGCATTGGTAGAAAGACAAGTTAAGATAAAGACTGATAGTCATACAAAATAGTTTTCATCGTTTGGTGCCAAGTTAATGAGGTAGAGTTAACAGTTGGTGCCATAGCTATATTCAAGTGGGTAAGTTCGTAATGCCATCGGCCATTTAAACTATCTATCCACTTCACTGACGTTCTAAATACTTAATGATTATTATTTATTTTAACATCATAAGAACATTATATTCATAATTACAGGTTAATAAGCGACGTTTAGCACTGCGGATGATCATAGACCGGCGTATGGATTTGGGTTTGAATACGCACGTTGCCTTCATAGATTTAGAAAAGGGTAAACTGGAAACTTATGATGAAAACGCTAAAAGAAATAGGAGTAGATTATAGAGATAGAAGAGTAATATACGAGCTATATAGAGATCAGGAAACTTTAATTCAGATAGGGGAAGAAAAGGAAAGCATTAAGATCAAACAAGGAATAAGACAGGGGTGTCCACTATCGCCATTAATTTTTAACGCCTTCATAGAAACCTCCATTAACAAAATAATAGAGAAGGACCAGGGTGGAGTCAAGTTCAACGGGAACAAGATACATTTCGTACGATATGCTGATGATATAGCAGCATTCGCAGAAGACAGTGAACAACTAGAACTATTGCTTAACAATATGAACTCAATTTTACAGGAATCAGATTTAAAAATTAATATCAGCAAAACAAAAATCTTAACAGCATCAAAATTATATACGAGACAAAGACCAATTAAACTGAATGACACTATTTTGGAACAAGTCGATAGCTTTAAATATCTCGGGAGTATCATTAATAATAAATCAAGATGTAGTCAAGATATCATTACTCGAATCGCAATAGCCAAACAAGCCTTCAACAATAAAAAACATATTTTCAAATCAAAAATGTCTACTAGCACTAAAAAACATTTTTTAATACAGTTGCTCAAAAAGTGCTACTTTACGTAGCTGTTTAGCGTGCGGAAAGTTGGTTATCTCGAACTAGTGCTTTTTACTTTTCCAATTTTTTTAAATTTATACTTGTTCCAATTCACGACTACTTATTGATGAGTGTTAATATTAGTTTCCTTTAAACGTCGTAATCAGCATAAAAACCTACCGTTAATGTAAGAATACGAAAAATATTACATATTTCATATTTAATTACTTACCTCTTCATCATTATAACACGTTTAATTTTTAATATTCAATATTGAAAATTCCGTTCTTAATAAGTTGACTGAATGGAACGGAATAGCTGTCAAACGCCCATAGATATAATATACTTAAAGACGACGTCTAACCGAGCTGTCACTGTTACCACTTTTGTTTAGTGTACGATTAACAATGTTTTTCTTATTTTTTCGCAACTGTATTAAAAAACGTCGTTCGATACACGTGCGGAAATGTCATTCTTCCGCACTAGCATCGAAATGTACTATTATTAAATCTTACATTTGGAGCATCGCCTTATACGCCTGCGAAACGTGGACACTGACACAAAGAGAGAGAGAAAGATTAGAAAGCTTTGAAATGTGGTGTTGGCGGAGAATGGAAGGGATTAGTTGGACGGAAAAAATACCAAATGATAGGGTTCTGGATAGGATTAACGAGAAAAGAAACATAATAAAGACAATAGAAAATAGAAGAGGAGTACTAATTGGACATCTGCTACGACACGACATGTTCCTAAAGAACATCATAGAAGGAAAAATAGAGGGAAAGAGAGGAAGAGGAAGACCAAGAATCAATTACTTTAACCAAATAAAAGAAAAAGTCCAGGTCGTGTCGTATCAGAAGGTCAAGGAGTTGGCAGAGGATCGGACGAGATGGAGATTGCTCCACCGACAAGAGCACAGCTCTTAAATATAAAGAAGAGAAGCGACGTTTATGCTAAATTTATGATTAGGATCTTGCTGAGTAGCTGTTTTGGACGATTGTGTTTAGGAAACGCTAAACAAAACTTAAATAATATATGGAAATAATCAAGTCACTTTTGCGCAACTTACTGGCTGGAAAAGTATTGGCGTTTTTCAATAAAGGATTGTCGATTTAGCTACGGCCCCAAGTATCGAGCTATGCTAACATGGTTACAGACTAACAGTCGTTGTTATTTACTTATCTTTGGTAAAGGGAGGTTATTTAGGTAATGTGGGCATTCGCTCTATTAAGGCTTTATGTCACGCATTGAAACAGGTCTGACTAATTAACCTTCAATTGAAACCAATTAATAGAATTGAAATCAGTGTAGGCACAAGCCTACACTACAACCCTAGAAAGCCTACGAAAACCTTTAAGTTATTAGATGGTTACAAAAATAAGTCTTTTTTATCAAATATCAGCATAGATATAAGAAAGTCAAGACAGATACCGATAAAAAAAACATAATGTTAATATTAGAAGTTAATTTCTGATGCGTAAATATATATATATACGCATCAGAAATTTATATATATATACAAATGTGTAAGTTTTATATTTCTTGTATAGTTACCTTCCTTCGAATAAAACACTATTTACAAATACCTAATTTTTAAAACACCATTAAACAAATTGTTATAATTTTAGCATAACTAGCGTAAAATTCAAAACACCCATGACTCATGTACAAATAACTAATTTCAAGACAATCGCTTGCAGAAACTTTTTTTTTCTATTCTATCTAACACATTTTTCACCAGATATCTCCTAAAACCGTAAAGCGTAAATTGCCGAGATTCCCTATCGGCTCTCAATAACCTAGGCCCAACCGATCTGTCCCAGCCTAACGCGATTTACTAGTCTTTTTCTATTTTCCGAGGCGACACTAAGCCCGAAAAAAGGCGTAAACCGATGTCTGTGTTAAAAGAAAACAGTAAAATACTCGGCGCGACGCCCAGAAATGTTGGTCGATTTTCATTGACTTAAAAAACGAATGTGCTGTGTAGTCCCCAAGTCCCTATTCAAAGAAATCGAAGTAACTAGAATGGATGTTGCATTTCAAGTTGAACGCTGGTCTCTATCGCCGATTGTACTTTTTTTGGTTTAGACAGTCACAGTCTAACTCATCACGATTATTCCGACTGTCACAAAATTTAAAAAGGTAGATTATTTTTATTACAAAGTTCAATCACCCGTTTTCATTATCAGATTTGCTTGACGGTAGGTACCATTAACTGCCATAAAATAGCATGGTTTCCGAAGCTACAACTTAAATTCGAATAAATCGTTAAATTAAAAACCTTGCAAGATGAATGACAAACACAAGACAGATTGAAGACACCTGTACTTACTAGACAAATAGATACAGGCACAGGTGAAGCTAAAAACAGATTATAAGAAGACTAAATTCCCTCAAAACCAATGCAGGCTGTTTTGAAACAAGAGAAACATTTCTTTCTCGCAAATTAAAACTATCTGCAGAGTTGGAAACAAACAAGTAGAGGAATGGTGACCCGTTTCCCAGCGATGGTTCGGCGATATAAATTACTGACCGTGTATTCTCTTTGGTTAGGCGAACGCGGGCCGGCAAAATACTAAGCTATACAATGTAACGTGACCTCTAGATTTATAATAAGCAGATATCGTAACATTTAGAGCATTTTTGGTACAGCAGAGTGGTGTTAACGGAATCGGTATGAACAATTTCAACTCTAATGATTAATTAGCATTACGTTAATATTAACCTTAATTTACCATTTCAGTTCGAATTATCTATACCAATTCCGGTTCACCAAGAATGCTGTAAAAGTTACGATCCCTGATAATAAGTTACTGCCTAAAATCACACACATTTTAAGGACACGCTTGTTTTATTGCTGGCTGTAGGTACTTAATAGCCAAAGAATTGAACTCATTGAATAGCTCGCTTTACGATTGCTTGCGTAAGTTAAGTATCCCACAGCAAAATGAATATAAAGGGTTCCACTGATTAACAGTCCCCCGGACGGTATCGGTCTGTCAGTTAGAACAAAATTTTGACAGTTCCGAACAACTGGCAGGCCGATAACGTCCGGCGGAGTGTTAACAAAATATTATCAATATACTTACCTATTTAAACCTCGATTCTAATTATAACTAAACATTTGTAAACGTTATCGTTTTTAATAACATGAGTGCAATAAAATACCTATTTGAATACTAAATAAAGAAGAACTTGAAATAACGCTTAATCAGTTAATTACTTAATATTTAACATACCTACAGACCAATTCGAATGTAGGAATTGGGAGCCCATGTGCACTATGTGCAGAGCGTGCATAGAAGAAGAGGAAACAACAAAACAGGTATTCTCATAGACTGTACTCCTGGATTTCGTGAACACTAAAGTCAGCAACCTGAAGACATTGCTATTTAGGTTTCGTAGAGGAGCTGGGGAGGTTAAAGTAGCGCTACCTCGTTTTCACACAAAATAGGCACAATGGTTGTCGATTTGCGGAAAATGCCCAGCAAAACTAACGTTCGAATTGACCCATATGTCATACAGATATTACACTTACACTGGTCTGAGGATCCTTGATTCTGATACTGGTGCTTGCTAAACAATAAGAATATCGCCCTGCAGGGAATGGTCGGGACAGTTTTTGTTCCTGCATTTAGCAAGCTCTAGGTGAAATTAAAGTAAATAATGTGAAAATGCGAGCTTCTTTTGTGTAATTTGAGATATTCCTTTTGTTCATGATAGGCATTTTACAAGCTTTTATTTAGTTTCACCTGACCGTTGTCTGTCTGTAATCAAATCTTGCAAGTTAAATTTGATCCACTTCCCGGTTTCCGATTGAGCTGAGATTTTGCATGCATGTATAAATCGGATGACAATGCAATATTATGGGAGCATCGAGCTGATCTGATGATGGAGACAGGAGGTAGTCATAGGAACTCTGTGATGAATGATGAAACAACGCAACCTAATTGTATTAGGGGTTTTTAGAATTGTCTCGATGAGTATTCGTTGTGTGTCGTAAGAAAAGTACAGTCAGCGATAAAAGCTTGTACCAAAAATGTATTTTTTGCCAAAAACTTATTTATACTTAGGTAACTACTTGTTTAGGCAAGGTAAATAATAAAACAACTCAACTGAATTTAATGATTGATAGCTACTGTAAATAAAAATATTTCGCAATAAAATTTAACCATTGTAACCAATACCTTGTTTGTTTGTAAATCTTCCTTGAATACAAATGCAATCAACAACCTTTCTTTCGTTAAAAGCAATAATTTACCGCCCAACGTTTCCCCGTAAATAGACTCCGAGAAAAATCCCGAAAGAAAATAACAGTGGTTTAAATTAGTGTTTTTGTTAAGGGAAATCGACACGGGGCCTTATTCTCCAATTTCTATTTAAGGCAAAATGTACCCGGGCTGATTTGTGATAGGTATTTAGATTAGAATTAAAGTACATAGGTACAGATGTAGTGCATAATTGTTTTCCATCGTATTTTCTCGGAAACGTTCGTATTTGTCATGCTAGGTCCTTCAGTCAACCTCAGTGCCTAATTTTTGTACCGAGACTGACTGAAATAGCACGACGTGTTCGTTCGTTTCTGTGTAAATACGATGGAAAATAATACAATAATACAATTGAAAACAATACACTACATCTGTGTATAAAATTTAAATTTGTTCGATCTATCAAGCTAATAAATTCAATTCTAGATGAATTCAAGAATTGACTAGAATTCTAGAATTCGTCTAGAATCGAATAGAAAATACCACAAATCGACCTTGCAGTACCTTGCCTTAAGAAGAAATCTAAGCTGGCATTATTCTTGTTCTTCCACACAAAACAACGAAACGGAGGACAATCTTTTAGTTCGAGGTATGTTTTTTTTTTTCAATATTAAACACACATGAATACATGGTAAATATGTCGTGTTTTGCTTTTATAATGAAAGATGAGAAGATTATACCACCAACAACTTAATGGATGAAAGCATCGGAAATGGACTTTCCCAGCAGTGGGTCACTTTTAATTATAGGCTTTTAAAAAACGCTTTAGGTTTTGAATAGGGGCTCTGGATGACAGAACGCCCACAACTTCAATATTAGAAATGTTAAACAGTCGAAATGAGATCGGTTTCTCAGAATCTTGATCGGAATGGAAGGTATTAATTAGATGGGTCTGGTTTGCCAGCCTGTAGGTTCAGTAAAGGCGGTTGGCAAATTCGGCTTATTAGACTTGCTGAATATTCGATGTTTGTTAATTAGCATTTGGAGCATCAAACAGGTAATTCATTTATTGATTAAGTTAATGGTATTATTGGTTCGCCTTTGAGATAACTGTTATATGAAATATATGTATAACCTCTGCTTTCGCTGATATCATAATATTTTACACAGGATCTCAATGTAAAAACAGTCTATGTACCTAGTGTAGGTATTTTGGATTAAAATTGCTTTAAGATATTTATCCTAATTTTTCTGATTCAACTTCAATATTTATTCAATTCAATATTAACAATATATAGTATATCATTATTATTAAAATACACGTTGCAGCAAGAAATACGACGAATATGACGACTGGTCTGGCCTACTGGGTAGTGACCTGCCTATGACCCGGGTTCGAATCCTAGTATGGGCAATTTGTATGATGATATAGATATTTGTTCCTGAGTCATGGATTTTTTCTATGTATTTAAGTATTTATATATTATATATATCGTTGTCTGAGTACCCACAACACAAGCCTTCTTGAGCTTACCGTGGGACTTAGTCAATTTGTGTAAAAAGGTCCTATAATAATATTTATTATTAGGTATTTATTTTATACAATAAGTGTGAAGTGGATTTAGTAACTCGGTGAATTACGTTGCATGCCACAGACGTGTCCAGGCTCGCTCCACTTAAGCTTAGTCTTGGCACCCGTCTCGCATATACATCGGCGACTAACGCAAGGGATTTCTGTTATAAAGTATATCGTGAGCACAAACTAGAGGTCGTACAACCTACCTTCTAGTTATGCTAAAATCAAAGTGCTGAATGTTAAAACAATGTCAAAGGCGAGTTAAATTGGTTTTAAGTAAGTCTGGGGGAGCTTTGTCTTTCTAAGTGAGACAAGGATACAACACAAGTTAGATGCAGATATCTACGTCTACAAATCTACGAAACAATTAGTAGTTTTAGTATGGTTACGATTTTCTGTGATACTTCGGTTGGTCGAAATCTCGAGCATCGTCTACAAATCTACGAAACAATTAGTAGTTTTAGTATGGTTATGATTTTCTGTGATACTTCGGTTGGTCGAAATCTCGAGCATAATAACATTTCGCTAACTATGAGCACTCCCAAATCATAAATTATTACTACTGTAAGGTCAGTAACAAATGTATGCAGGCCATAGCCCGAACCGGGATTTTTCAGCATTTCCCGTAGACCCCAACTCATATGTCTAACGTTGTTAATGGCTACAGTTTTCCATATTTAAGTAGATCATCACGAGATGGCCACGGAAACGCCTGAATTTCACATGAGTAGGTGAGCCGCGCACAAAACACACATTTTCATTTAAATTACCTATTAATAAAGTAACAGCGACTAGCCCAACATAAATTTGGTGGGTTCTTATTATTTAGGGTTGAGCATTCATTCATATGTTATGGTTAACTTTACTTTGAGAAGTTTTCATAGTAATGATACCCAAAGTAATTAAATTATGATGAAAGTCAATGTGGAAATGTTCGTAATGCAAGAGTAGGTACATGGCAAACAAAAGGGATAATTACATTAAAATATGGGATAGTAAAATTATGAAGAAGAGGAACGTAATATAAAGTAACGTGTATTGAATAGGAAATGTTTCACTTGTACAACGTCATATATTTTTATCGCTATTGGATATTTATCCTAAAGGTACCGTTCGAATTCAGACTACAAAACACCAGCTTTACTGCTGCAGAAATCCAACGCAACATTACTGCCGATTTTCTTCACTATCGTTCCAAAACCGCAAACCGGATAGGGTAGGAAGCGGATAGGAATGATGATCAATGTTTGTCAAATATCAACTCTATGGCTTTAGCCAGTAGATTCATAATGAACGGTCGGATATAGCGTGTGATCGGCAAGTGCTAAGAAGGAGTGTGCCAGCATCTGGAGACGCTGCCGCTAATTAGTGCAATCCATTATTGTATCTATTGCCTAGGGCTACAGAGATGATAATTGACTAACATTAAATAGCGCCCTGAACGCCGCTGTTTGCGTTTTCTTATTAAATAGATAATTAGTTAGCCAACTGGCTCGGCTTGAAAGCTAAAGACTTTACATAAGATTTACTCGCCTTATTTCTTATGTTTTGTCAACCTTTGCACTTTACATGCTATGAAAAATAAACGTAGATACTGAAATATAAATAAAAGCATGATGTTATCAGATCGAAGATTCAACAGCTCAAATAACCTGTGAACGGCTGTCTGCTGCATAAATCATTTTTGATACTCGCTATAAATATGCCGGTCAGGATCGCTAGTGCGCCTTGTGAATTTTGTAATTAATGGAAGACTGTCACTTTCGCGATGCGTAGCTCCCTTTGTCATAATATTAAATGAAATGGGTCGAAAATTCCTCGCTTTAAGTAGTGCAAAGTGTAGGGTACAGTTACTACTCTGTGCTCTACACTGGATGCATGCATAAGTCACACCTGCGAAATCATTATCGCCATTACGTTTTTTAAAGTTTCGTACCTAATATAATAGAAAAGATACAAATTATTTTTCAGCAGTTTGAGTAAATTCTTGGTCATAATTGTTTTTTATAAGTAAGTTCGAATACTAAAACGAAGATAAAAAATATGCAGGGTAGGTATACTCACAGCAACGGTAATTGCAGTACCAATTAAAAATACTTGACCACAAGCATTCTTTACATTCGTATTGCAATATTTTAAGCATCTAAGTTCAGTTTACCTTGACACCCAGTGTGTCAAAATACTTCTTTTTTTTTCTTTTTTACCTACGAGAACGCCTGTTACAAAGGGTGTAGTTATCCGAACTAGACTCAGACGTATGCCAACATACGATACGGTGCAGGCACGAGACATTTCTCAATTCGATTCCAGCATCTGTCGCTAGGGCAAAGCCGGATACACACGGGCGTGTTAATCCTAGAATATGCAAATTTGATTGATCTAAACTAAAGCCTTAAGGATCGGAGACTGGTTTAGTCCAAGTACATTTTTTTTTAATTTATTATGAGTGCATCCGGTAAAATACCCGCGGAATCCTGTTATTGGCGTGCTTATGCCATAATATAACAGTTGTCAATAGACAACTAACGTGTATGCTATATCATACCATGCGCGATTACTGTAGCTATAAGACGCTTGCAGGACCCTATTTTATAAAGATATATTACAACTAGCAATGTACAAATTGCAGAACATTCCCAAATAGCGGAAACGTTCTCGAGAATGTTCTCAGAACATTCCTGCAACATGGAAATTATTGTTTAAACAAGAGAATATACTTGAAATAAAGTTTAAAGAGGCATAACTTAAAACTAAATGTTATTATGCATATATTATTGTCTATTACAGTTAGCTATTTTGTTGATGTGATAAGTTTACCAATAAATTGCTTAAATTCTCACTGTATTTCAGAGAACATTTCGACTTTCGACAATTTTTCCAAAAATTTTTTTTTTTCATTACAATGTAGAGGCCTCTATCTCCGGCCATGCCAAATCTCAGCGCGCTCGGACCAACTTGAAAAAATAAAAAAAAAAGTCGGCCATTTTGATTTTTTTTAATGCAGTTTGTTTTGTCTCGGGGCCCTCTATGACATTTGGTCGAGCTCCCCCCACCTATCACGCACCGTTTAAAAGTTGCCATACAAAATAAAAGTGGCCAGTTTTCGCGAAATTGTTGCATTTTTCCAAAAAAAAATTTTTCATAGGTATCTAGGAGACCCCGAGATTCCGTGACCAAAATTTCAGCGCACTAGGACAAAATTAAAAAAGTTTAAAAAAAAAGTCAGCAATATTGAATAAAAATGGCGGCGTCAAATACTGCCAGGGTCCCTCTAAGACATTTGGTCGAGCACCCCCCACCTAAGTCTGACCGTTTGGCCGGCCCGTCATACATTTTTCTGACCGGAAGCGGACGACCAAAAGTCGGAATTTTCTGGGGGTAAGGACTACACCTAAACTATCGTGAATATTCATGGTATAAACTACGATAAATAAATAAATTCTCGTTCTCGAGAACATTCTCAGAAGTTACCGAGAAATTCTCATGTGGAAAGTTTCGCAACTTTGGAAAGTTCTCGTGCGTGCATTGCTAATTACAACACACGCGACACGCCAAAAACGAGAGCTATTCTACTCAGCATTGCCGCTTTAGGGATGCCTAACGTTAGAACGGTCAAGGTCCGAGCCGAGGCTCCCGACACTACGTTTTCTATAATGATCACGTGATGCTTCCTTTAGATAACTCAAGTTGCGGACACCTCGGCCCTGATCCGGACCGTTCTTTCATGAGTCATCCTTTAGACTTGTAAAATCAAATGATAAATTCTATAAAATGACCGCATAAGTCAGCTGTGCAGAAATAAGACGTTGAGCTCCTTTGATTGATAATAATTTTAAGCCCAGCGATAAATCCAATAGGATTTTATCACATTTTAAAACAAAACGTACCTTGATTTTGTCTGTAGTCAGCTTATGACCACGTCGAATAAACTTCTGTATCGAGTTTAAAGTTCACGAGCGCGCTTAACTGAATTAAACAACGCTGGGATGAGATGCTCTTGTTTTGCCATTTCGTTCCATCTATTTTACTAGCCGATCATTTTGTTGCGTCACCGGAATCTATTATAAACTTCCACACGTTTTCATTAATAAATGAAAAGGCTAAAGGCGAATTTAAAAAGGTTATGGCTAGCAGACAAAACTTAATTTAAAGGATGTGTGCGGTATTGTAGTTTTTGTATATATGTAATATGTATTATAGAATATATATGTATTTAGTTGTGTACATATGTATTTAGTTGTGTATATATGTATATATTTGTTGTAGGTAAGTTGCTAATATTAGAAGTAACTAAGAAACTTTTCGTTTTATTATCATTGTAATTTTCTTTATTGTTCTTTTATTTAAGCTGTTGGTACAGTACGGATGTCTACCGTCTCCAATTCTCCCTCAATTGCTCAAAGGTTAACTGGAAGAGATCCCTTAAAGGGATAAGTTAGCCTTTGTACTAATGACGAATGTTATTTTTCCTGTTTTGTTTTGTTTTTTTGTACAATAAAGTGTTTTACTACTACTACTACTAAATGCGTTGTGTATGAATTACAGCTTCATTTCGTAATGGTTGGCCGAATATTAGCATCCCTACTCTTTAGGCAATAAGTTTCCGTTTGCTACCAAGTATGTAAAAACGTTCGAAATTTTAATTTACACAACATTTATTAAACAGCTCAATAAAAGTAAATCATACAGGACTATAAGATTAATAATAAAGGCCCATAGCAGCTATTATTATAATTCTTAACGTTGTAGTGACGTCTTTTTATAAATAACCTATATGATGTTCTAGTACTCTTTCAGTGTTGAATGTTTACGTAATAATTTCCGAATTGACAAATTGAAATACAACCTTACCTAAGAATTAAAATGTATTCTTGTTCAAATTGGCAATATTCTCACCCCAAATTGTGAGCCTGAAACTCCCAAGACGGTTATGATGTGACCTTACTTAGTTCCCTCCTCTTGATATTGCAATATACGCAATGCAGTCATATCTGTCAGTCATAGATATTCGCCAATAACTCCCTTGCCATCATGGCACCCATGGGATGGGGTGTGCACGTGGATTTGAATTACCACTCTGTATTATAATGGCGCTTAAAGTTTATGTGTGCAGATATATAAATATTTATAGTATGCATATTTTATAACAAAATTTTATGTTGCACTTGCAAAAGAAGTTTTTGTTGAACAACAACATTAAAGAGCACAAAACAAAAAAAAACTCTAAACGACTTTGCCATTGTGAAGTTCAACCGGAAATCCCGTTAAAAATGTCAGTGTTGGTCAACCACTTATCGCATTGACACTAGCATCTGTCTACGACACTATTTTCATCGCTTTCACATGCTGGTAAGTTTTTGTACGACTACAGTAACGTAACTTTAAGAGTCTGTCATCATCATCATCATATCAGCCAGAGGACGTCAACTGCTGGACATAGGCCTCCCCCAAAGAGTGCCACAATGACCGGTCTTGCGCCACCCGCACCCAGCGGACTCCCGCGGCCTTTACCAGGTCATCAGTCCACCTTGTGGGGGGTCTACCCACGCTGCGCCTTCCGGTACGTGGTCGCCACTCGAGAACCTTTCCGCCCAAACGGCCATCGGTTAAAATTCTGTGCGAAACGAGAAGTGTCGTGGAATGTTTGGCGCCCAATACTTCTCTTTCCGAACAGACTCTACCCTTTAGGGTACAATAGGTACATATCGCCACCCATCAAACATCAATCAAATGTATAATAAGACCTTGTAAACTGTTGATTAAATATGTAGTTATCAATCAAGGAATTCATATCCTTAAACGCGTTTTCATCCGTTTCGTATAATAGGTATATTTGTCCAATATTTTTCTCAAGGTACAAATACTTAAGATACCTCTAGGAAAAAGTGGGCAGTTTCACCGTACTTAGTTTATAACTTGTCGTTCTCCACACTTTAAATATAGTTGTTAATTAAATACGAAACCATTCATATTGATAGTTACCTACTCAGTAGAGTAGGTATTCATTTGAGGACGCATTCAAAGTAAAAAAAGTAGGGTACCAGGAGGTACCAATAATATTTCAACGTTATTGCGTCACAATCGCACATTGCTGAAAAAAGTGAAAACTGACTTTAACTAACACCAATTATTTCATTTAAATCCCAAATTATCCTCAACTGAGCTTACCTTAAACTCTTAATACGTACTTAAGAGACAGCTTGATATCAGCATTAACTTAACTAACTTCATTATTTGCTTTAGCTTAATAGCCTCTGGCAAACTGTTTCATTTGAAATCTAATCCCATTCAATAGACACAACGTAATTAGCCCCAGGTTCGAATCTGCAATAACCATAATTCAAATCAGTCTGCGGAGCATCGGAATATCCACAGATATTGATATAGTCCCACGAATGACCTTTGGAAACGTCAACAATACGCATGCCACCGATATCTCTTAGAAACTTAAAGGGCGTAAGTCAAAGTGTGTCATTCTATCGCTCATGAAACCATCGCTTCAGACGTAACACAGAATGACCCTCAAAATAAGTTGAAAAAAATGTTTAGGAATATTTTTCTCACTTACACGTCTTTTACAAAACGTCAGTAAACTTTATGATTCAAATATCGGTTTGGTGTCGGGTGCGCATTCGAATTGGCCTGTAAGGCACTGTGAAAAAGAGAAGGTTTCGTGCGTCAGGGAGGTAATAATCAATGATGGTACATTTTCCAGCATTTTTGGTGCAGCAGATTGGTGTTAACGGAATTGGTATAGATAATTTCAACTGAATTGGTAAATTAAGGTTAATATTAACTAATTAAGTAATTAACGCTAATTAATCATTAGGGTTGAAATTATTTATACCAATTCCGTTAACACCACTCCGCTGCACCAATAATGCAGGAAAATGTACGATGTCTGGTACTAATAATTATGAATTGTAACTTTTCGCTTTAAGCACGGCTTCCAAAAATAATGAAGTTAAAGCCGTAGTCAGTTTAAAGTTTGGAAATATTCACTTGTTTTGAGACATCATTGGGAACAGAGCTCAGAAAGCCTCATAATCACGTTATTTGCCCCTCTACCTATCGCTTTTGCATAAAGAATAGAATGGATTTACTTATGTACATGACTTTACAACAAAATAAATGAAATGAAATGAAGAAATTTCGATTTTCGTTTTTCGTGGCAAGGCCTCAGATCATACTGGTTTGCCTGAACCTAACACTCGCGATCCGCCAGTAAACATGAAAATACAGAACCAGATACGTCCTTTTACATTTGTGTGGGGTACAGGGTACGCCATTGTCGCTGACCCAGGGTTGAATATTAAAAATTCCTCGTCCGAGCCCCGGGGCACCATACAACGTATTAAATGAAACAGAACAAAAGGATTCCCATAAATAAAAGTCGATGGGAAAAAGCGGCATGACGACAGTTTTTCTTTACAATACGGTATTCAGATTTATCACATTTTTCGGATTTTATAATAGGTACATTTACCTCAATTTAACTGTAAAAATATATACATACATAGATAAACAAACGAGACAAATTGTATGAATACGCGGGGAAAAATCATTACCTTATTCAAAAAATCTAATCTTGTCAGATTAGATTCGCCTGTCGGAATTGATTAGTCGATCTCGCGTAAGATTCGGTTGCTCGACCAATTAATAGGTATCATACTGCCGGTAGCCTACGTAAAAAATTAAACAATATTTTAATTTTTCCTTTAATATAAAAAGTTCTAGTGTAAAAGTAATTGTAGAGTTGTAGTGTAAAAACATGTTAAATTTTTTCAGATCCATAATATATGAATAGGCGCAGGGTATAGGCGTAATTGATAAAATCGTGAGATTAACTACTTTGCATAAGCTCAACATTCCCGCGACTTTCAATGCCAATTAGGCAAGAAAATTTAAACCTTGCAAAGCAGTAGAAAGTAATCCCAAATTTTGTTAGCAGTTAACAAAAGTCGCTTCAAACTGACGCTGAAAATGACAGCTCGTTACATCTTGGACCGTGATGGCCGTCGCCAAAAGTTATCCCTTACAATGGTTATCTACTTCTTAAATAAAAACTTCAAGAAGCTGTTAAGGATTTCCTTGTTTAAGGAAGTACCTATAATTGTTTGAAATAAACGGAAGTAAAATGACTGAGGCCAAATCCATTAACAAGTTAATTAGGTATATATTTCACCAAAAACAAACAGTGTGTCCACATTAGGTCATATTTTATAGGGTACAAAAAAGAGCGATATATTAAATAGGGATAGGTATGAAATTCTACTGTCGACTGTCTGACCATTTGTCATTACTAAATGCATTTCGAGCCCCAACTTGTCAGGCCTGACCCTAGATTTCAGCGAATGTTTATCTAAATTATTTACAGACGATTATTTTTGTAGCAATCTCATCAGAATAGGAGTACTTATTAGGTATTTATATTTTCACATATTTATATGTGTGCATCTTCTCGCTAATCTCGCATTTAATCATTTTGTATTTTAGAGCGCCCGGACTAAATATGATTCAAACAGTAATAGAAGAGCACAAAATATATATAGCTGGTAATGATGAGATGATTTATAAAACGGGTCAACATTACGGGACGCCGACCGAAATCATGCCGCATTCATTATTTTTTCATCTAATCAAATTAGCTGAGTGTATAATTGGCGCTTATTCTGTTTCGCATTGCAATTATCTTCAAATCGCAAAAAGACATTCTTACATAAACCAATATCGACACTATTTTTTAAACTACTACATTTTCTGAGCCCAGGGTCTTTAAGCTCATATCATACCACTCCGTATGTCTTTACAAGCACGTTTGCTGAAAACGAAACATTAATATAAAGCTAGGTACCTATATGTATGTTCCTCGCCCGGCTAGGGGATGAAATGGCTCTCGATACTCCAGCGGAAAATATAAATAACGTCGGCAACTGACCCGAGCTCCCCGGTAGCCTGTCACACCGCCAGGCCGCAGCCGTGTTTTATCAATAATAATGATAGATTTACTACGTTGAAATATATATTATTATTTAGGGATTTATATTATACAATAATATAGACACTAAATATCTACTGATGTTTGGATACGTCATTGTATACATCCTTACCGAAGTGCTTTTAGTTTGAAAATGAGAGTTATATAAAAATTATAAAGCTGCAAAAAGATATCATTCAAATAAAAGCAGTAAGTAAAAGAGGCAATAATGTAAAAATAATATACATAGCGTCGTTCACATTCGGGAAAGTACTTTTGAAATAGTAAGACGGATATGGTGATAATACATAAAAAAATAATTTTGCGTGTAAATACGGACTATTAACTTATTAGAAATTACTCGTATGTTTGTGGGACCTAAAAAATGTTAGAGATGGAATATAAAAATGTCAATACGTATCCGTATTGTAGCCGTAGCCTTTACTTTTCTTTCCCCGATTTGTTTATATAATGATTAGTGTTTATTGCTTATGCTTATTATTCAAATTAAACGCTAACTAATCAATAAAAAACTGCCCCCTAATGGTAACATTCCATTTCTAACCGCAGCTGCACTACCGGTACTGAACGCGTCGCTGTCATGTTCCATAGTAAAATTGACAGTAGTGCAGCTGCGGTTAGAAATAGAATGTTACCATTACCCTAATGTGAAGGCTAGCCACACTTATCCGTATTGACGGTGTAAAAACACACTAGTTATAGCACTGTAACACAACACACCTCACACCTGTGTACTGTACATTGTCCGAAGTACACTTCCGGACGAACAGGGTACACGTTTTATTTCAGCTTCGGCGATGCGTTACCATTGAAATACATATTGGAATTGAACCTGCTACTTATCTCTCGACTGCAGTGTTTCCAATTTGTGTAGCCTCTTGTCTTTATTTATTTTTTCATTTTGGTTAGGCGTTTATTCGAATCCGTTTTAGCTTTTATGTTTTTATCTTAATATTTGAGGGCTCAAGGCGTTTTTAAATTCATACAATTTAGTTTTATAAAAAAAATACTCATTTTCATTACTTTTAGGTATAGTAAGGTATAGTCGTATGACGACACAGAAAAATTACTAACGAACCCTAAATAAGTAAATAATTATTAAGTTCTTTCTCGTTTACTGATGCACTAAGCGGAAATCATGTTTTTGCTAAGTTGCTTTATTTTGTTATTAGCATAAATCACGTATTTAAGTCTTAAACTGTAATATATGTAACATACGCCACAAACCTAGATTAGTCATTACTCATTATTGCCATGTAATTAATTTTAGAATTATAGGTATGGTTTGTTTTTATAGTAAGCACATAATCATTATTTAGCCATATTTCTAGAATGTAAACATATCAAACTGATACCTACCTAAATGAACACAAATTTAACTCATAAGTTTGCCGTTATGTTAGTTATTATTTATTTAAGTAGTTTTATTTTTTCAACCTGAGATACAGGATTTTCCTAGTTCAGGTAGAAGTCATTAAAAAGCCTTACTTGATAAGATATTATTAACCTAATGTTAAATGTATAACTATGTTTTTCTGAATAGAAATTTTATTATTTTTTTTTATTATTATAGTTGCAAATACTTGTGTGCCGTTGCTGTATTCAGAATATTTATACTTTTTATGGGAAATATTTGTAATACATTATTTTAAATCAATATGGTCACTGCTTACTTATTTATGATAGATTCAGCAGAATAATTCCTTATATTAAGATTTTCATTTTCAATCTAACAATATAATTCTATTCCGACAATCATGTTTTAGGCCTCAAGAATTTGTTTAAAATGGAAATAGGGAAATAACAAAACTTCCTAACGACGTTCGGCTACAAGGTTCCGGTCCAAAGTTTGGAAAAATACAAAATCTAAATTGTCCTTGTGTTTGGGACCGTGAAACGTGATTTTGAGGATCAGATTAAAGCGCCGAAAATAACGGCTCATCTACATAATGATTTCAAGCTCTGGCGTTATGAAGATATAAATTATATTTTTTATTAGAAATACAATGTCAAAGTATTCAGTCTCAATTGTTTATCAATTGAGACTGAATACTTTGAAAGTGGTATAGAATGGACGGGGGGACAAAGTATAGAATATTAGTCTATAAAATATACCTAACTTATGTGTACGGATCTAATTATGTTATACAGAACGAAAAGAAGAAGAACGAAAGGCCAAGAAAGAGACCCATTAATGTTTAGGTTATACTGAACAACTTTTATGGGACCAACCCCGAAAAAGCGGGAAAAAAAAAAGGATGTTTCATACATTTTGCTGGTCTGATGTTGAAATTTCCTATGGGAGAGTCAATTTTTTTCCGCGTTTTCGGGGTTGGTCCCATAGTAAAAGTTTCTCAGTATGACCTAAACATTAACGGGTCTCTTTCTTTGCCTTTCGTTCTGATACGTACTGTATTGTATACGGAGGGTATTAGAATATTCTTAGCCTGTTAATTATAAGATAGACATCTATAAACGTAAAACATTAAATACCTCAATCACATTAAATGAGTTCGTCAACTCATTAAAATTATTTAGGGTTGTTTGATAGTCGGGTTTGTTTCATTACTGGCCGTGACTATTCACGGAATGTATATGATTTTATGACTTCTAGTCACTACTTTAAATTCGATATGATGTATTAAATATTTTTCATGAATTAGTTTTACTTTGATGGCAATAACAACACGTGTTTTAAACATCAAACATTAGCAACAAAGCAGATTACAGGCTCGCTCGAAAAGTTCCATTAATTTTTTACGTCCTTTGTCGTGTTCCACTAGAACAACAAATAAGAGGCTTACGGCGGATTTCATATTCCGCACCCGTGGCAAGAGTCGCCATAACGCCGACAGATATGAGACATTCTTAGTACCTACGATTACAACTACAATGACTGTGATGGTTAAATATTTAAAGAAATAGAATTTTACTACACCATCTTAAACCTTCATATAGGTATACCTCTATACTTTTTACAAACACCCATAAATATTTTGTTTTTAATTGAAATTGGTTCTATCCGGAATCGGGATTACTATTTCATGACATCTCTAATATGTAATACCTTCTAAACTAAGGTGGCTTCCAAATGTAGGAATAATTTAACTTTAAAAATAGCGTCTGGTTGACGTAACTGGTGACCGAAGAGCTGGCGGCTGCCTCGCACAAAACGTATCAGCATTGCGATACAGCGAGGAAATGCTGCCAGCATGCTTAGTACAAGGGCCTATTTTATATTTAAGCTAGTTTTTTAGTGTTCCGTACAAAACTTTGTTTACGGAACACTTATGGGATCACTTCGGTCTTGCAAATCAGTTAAATACGTTTTTTAATTTCTTTTAGTAATACCAGTGTATATATCTTGTTTGTAAATAAATTACTTTAAAAATTAGGTATGTATTTCAGAATAATTATCGATATATTTTCTTTAGGTACATTTGGAAATGCTTACCTACTCGAACAAATCATACGAACTACCATAACGCTTAATGTGTGGTAATTAATCTAACAGTTTTTCTGTTTATACCTATGGATATAGAACCCGTTTATCTCAAACGTATATTTTATTCCAACTCACTACCCCTCCAGCTAGTTAATCCATTAAGCTACCATCGATGTTGGTCTTCTGCCAAATTACCTTTATTTATATTTTATCTTTCTACAAAACCGTAGTCACCCCAGCAATGAAACACTCTCGTTTCTAATTCTTTTCCTCTAGAGACGAAAGGGAAAATTAACCATTAAACATTTACCTAAACAGGGTCTTAAAAATTCTTTTGAAACTTGAAAATTATGGTTGACATGTAAAGCGGTCTGGCACTGCACTTGGGTGTTATTAAATGCTTTGTGATGAAAATGAGGTACCGTCAAATTTAAGAATGTGTGGAAAAATTTTCATTTTCACCGTGAGGCAACGTTGAGTTTTATGCATCTGTGAATTCAATTGCTTTTGAGAAAATGTGTCCACTAAATAGATAGTGTATTATTTTTTGTTCCATCATCATCATCATAATTTCAGCCTATATACGTCCCACTGCTGAGCACAGGCCTCCTCTCATGCGCGAGAGGGCTTGGGCTATAGTCCCCACGCTAGCCCAATGCGGATTGGGGACTTCACATACACCTTTGAATTTCTTCGCAGATGTATGCAGGTTTCCTCACGATGTTTCCCTTCACCGAAAAGCTAGTGGTAAATATCAAATGATATTTCGTACATATGTTCCGAAAAACTCATTGTACGAATGTACGAGCCAGGATTTGAACCCGCGACCTCCGGATTGAAAGTCAGACGTCATATCCACTCGGCCACCACTGCTTTTGTTCCATAATACGAGTGAACATGCAAAACTTGCATTGCGTCGGAAAAATAATGTTATACTTACATTATAAATAACAACTAAACTGTAGTTTTGTTAGTATGTAATAAAACTGGCATGTTTAGTAGGATAGCTTTAGCGGTGTATAACATACTGTCATAATGTCAAAACCAGAATATTTCGCAAGCCACGGAACGTTTCCCTAAATCGGAAAAAAATATAAAGGCATCGCTCTAAGGGTTATGTCAAACGCAGAGGGCTAATTGTGCGGGGAGTCTAAACGGGCGAAAAGGTTCTTTTGATACGGGGCTCTTTGTAACTGTTGCAGTGACGTCATGCAGACAGATACAAGGTATTTATGACAGTGCAGTGAAGCAGGACATTCGTCTGATGTCTTGTGAGTGTGCAGTGTTGTTAGCGCTTTTCACAATTGTATAGGTACTATGACTCATCCGCTGTGTAGCATCTAGTATTTCTACATATAAAAGTAATGGGTTTTGGTAATTGTCCAAAAAATTGTCAAATAATATAAGTATTAATATATGTCATGTCATGTATGTCGGTACTTATTCAAAAGTTGTTGAAAACGTAGAACATGTATTTCATTGAGTTTTATGTATACTTAATTGATTTCGCAAACTCAGTGTAACCGCTTACTAATCAGCTGAACTTAAGCCAAGATAGGTACTTTTTCGTGCTTCTATATAAATACATTATATGTTTAATAAAAATGGAAACTATAGGTCAAGATTAAGAGAAGAAACTGTAACAATATTTTTTGTATGACCGTTTGTTTCATATTTAAATAAATAAATAAATAATTGTGGTCTACTTAGGTCAAGATACAAGATACTATTTAAAGCTATTATTTTTATTAACCTTTAGTCATATCATAATTTTTTTTCTATGCTTATGAGAGTAGTGAGCATACTACATGAATAAAATTATTAATATTTGCATCTTATAAAAATACTTAAAAAAAATAAAAACAAAAAATATTACCATTGCAACTAGTTTGTCACTCAACATCACATCACATCAGCGTGTTTTTTAATGTTCTTCTTGGCCCTTCCAATATTTCATATTTATTACACTTTTCAATAAACACCCACAAACTTACCGAATATTTAGGTAGATAAGTAAGTACCTAATATTTAAAATTCGTACGATAAAATATTTTCCTAATAAGTATTTCTATATAAGTGTTCCATCGTAGCTTTAACGCTAACACCCCGCTTTACATCTCCACAATAAAACAAAGAACGCAGTCAAATCCCTAAATGCATATGGATCTAATAGCAAATGAGGGTATAAGCAAAAAGCCAGTCAAGTGCGAGACGGCTTTATAAGAAACGGGTTTTGTAAAAAGAGTGCGAAGCTAAAATGAAGTGAACCCATTGACACTTGTTTAATTCTAGAGACGACAACATTTAAACATCATATCATATTTATTCATATATCATATAATGTTATTAGCGGAGCTCAGATGGTCACGCTTATAAGTAATAATATCGTGTGTTATAGTGGCCGTCACTTTCTAGTAAACTAAGTACTATAGTTCGTTTTTTTTAGCATTAGGAAGAACTTGCAAGAAGGTAAGCGATCTTGACATGACTTTTAATTGAAAAACGCTTTTTAAAATTCAAAAACTATTACTTATGAAAGCAGAAGAATATAAATGATCGTATTAGATTCATAATTGTTACATATTTGCCGTAACTTATTTTTAAAATGTGTTTTTCAATTAAAAGACACTTCAAGATTGTTTACCTAATTTCTAATGCTAAAAAAACGAACTATAGTATCTTGCAAAAGTGATGCCTGGCATTACGCTTGTTCTTGACTTACCTTTGTATAATTTTCTGGCACTGTCGGTGATATTATATTACGAGGCAAAAGGGATATAATTAGGTAAATTGACAATAGAACCCTAACATAAAGGGAGATACGGTTCCGAATTTCAAAGGCAAACGGCTCAAAATCTCATGCCTCGGCAAGTAGGCTCACGGCTTATTTAAAGATATTGAAATTGCGATGAGCCGATGAGTTCAAACGTTCATTTGCTGCCTATTGGGCTTATCTATGTTACACTGTACTTACTAGTTTATTTTAGACAATATAGTCAAGTCAAGATATAACGTCTTATATGTAGAACATTGGGTTTTGTAAGGAACAGAGTGCAGAGCGCGTTTATATAAAAATAGATAAAAATACATGTATATGTCGGCGGCCGATCGTATGATCAGGCATATCGGCATATCGTGAAATTCCTAGGCATATCGTGAAACGTGAAAATGTTTGACTCGTTCCTTGAGCCGACGGAGCCCCGCGTAGCCTATTTCTGGGCAGTTTGCCCTTCGGGCATCTGAAGCAACCTAACGAACCTATCCTACCCATATCTTGGATTAATGTGACTATCGTCAAAACATTACACAGGAACATTACGATCTGCCTGATCTTACGATCGGCCGCCGACATATATACGAGTAGTAAGTAGTCCTAGTAATAACGGCAAACCCCGACATATTTAGCGTAATATTATAAACCAAATATAGCTTCACAGTTTTTTTTTTTGCTAGCCTATTAAGGTGTCCCACTGCTGCTGGGCAAAGGCCTCTCTCCTTGTCTTCCACGACTCCCGACATAGCGCCTGCTCTGACCAGTTATTGACGGCTCGATTCTGAAAATAGATCTCTACTAGACCTCAACAAGTTACGACTTACGATATGGATAATTTAAAGATATTTGTAAGATAGATATGTCAAATTTGACGTTTCCGCGATTCTGGAGGCCCTATTGAACGATTTCGACAAGTTATGCCCTACATATCCAAGTCACATCTAGTCGATATCTAATGTAAATCTAGTTGATCTCTATATCGTTTCTAGATCTTGTGATTATCTCGTTTCCCGAATACGCGTGTGAGAAAGGTGTCTAGGTCATCCCGCCATCTCCGTCTGGGCCTGGCATCCACTACTTGGCTAGCTTCACAGTTATTTAATAAAATATCTACCTAAGCAATATTTGCAGGTAAACAAACGCATAACCTTAATACCTTTTCAGTGCCACTAATTACGAAATATAATACGTAATAGGCGGGAGCAATGCACCTTTATCTCCGTATTTCATATCTTTGTTTCACCTCCCCCGCCTCACCACCTAAGAAGGTGGTAACTCATGAGTCACTCCAATAATTTACGCCGTTTTACTCAAGAAGCGCTCTCCCTTTTTCCCGGGATTCCCGATCCCTTTCCCGGGCCCCTCTCCTGGACTATAAGCTGCCTTAAACAGAGATCTCACTAGAAACGAATGTGAAATGGGAGCCAAGTTTAAGACACTGTTGTTATTTTTCTATGTGATTATGAATTTACCTTGTTCCCATTATTAAGTATATTTATTTTAATAACGAAATATAAAGATATGCTTAGGTGCCTACCCTAAATAAAAGACTCTAAAAGTATCTACTCCCCAAAGAGTATAAATATATCAGCTGACCTAAGCACAGTGGGAATCTGTGTTTTCACGAAAAGCATTGCTGTTTTTAATGGGAACCTGACTGACTCTAACTCTGACTGAGATAAGTATTTGTTACACAGTTTTAAATTTTACAGAATTAACATTTTTACTGTATTTACAACTTATTTTCGAACGTATTACCATGACGAGACCCGTCATTTCCATAATTTCTATCCAACGGCTTGGCTGCTGCTCTTCCGAGCACAGATATGAGCGGGCAATCCAAAATGGGTTTACGATGATCTCCACTAATGTGAATGCGTACGAAATTGTTTGCACGCGATTGAGTGGCTCGGAAAACGTTTGTATACCTACATCACTTACATGCCATATTTACTCGTACCAAAATACAAGTAGGTATGGTTTTGGTTTTCGAATTCTATTTTCACAGACAAACTCAGTTTAAATATTTCAAAAAGGAAAGTAACTGAGAATACTAAACTTATACATAGTTTTGTTCGTAATAAGTTTGAGTTTAAGACAACCGTCGCCTAGCACCCATAATACAAGATTTGCTTAGTTTTGGGCTAGGTTGATCTGTGTAAGATATCCCCTAATACCTATACCTACCTAATACAATTATATGTAGTGTGTTCAAAGTCGAAAATATATTAAAGTAGGTACCTACCTATTAACATATATACATTTCCAACTCATTTCGCTTAACAATACGGGATAATACGGGATTTATTTACTCGTCAATATTCTTATGATAAAAAATGAACTAAACAAACAACACAGACTTAAAAATCTGTTACATTTTTATAATCTTTTTCCAGTTTAAATATAAATATCACAGATATTTTCAAAACCGAACAAACGCCATTCCCACTTTACACTGAAAGTTTTTATGTTAGCACGCAAGAATTTATGTCGGTATGTCGCTCGGAAACTTTTCCCATATTTCGACTGTGCTGGCCGACCTTTGTCCCTTTAGAGAGCTACGCGCGGAATTCAACCATGAGGGTAATGATGCAACTACAAACAAGCATAACCGGGGTCATATTTAGACGAGGAAATATTATGAATATCATTCGTCGCACTTATATGGACAGTACCTACTTGAGCGAACACCGCAACTAATAAGTCAGATGGTCATTACGTATGATCGATGTTAACTGACTGGGGGGCGAATGTTGCTCACGTCCGCAGGAAGCACCTATCAATACCCTGCACGTGTCCCCTGGGTGGTGCTAAACGAGCAACAACCATAAAGGCGAAATAGGCGAAATCAGTATCTACTCACATACGAAATGGCTACTACGAATGTTCAATGCTCTCGAGGATCCAGGGATCCCAGGACCAAAGATGTGAAACCTTCAGTACGCATCTGGCAGTTAAATATCGAAGGCATCAGTCAAGCCAAATGTGACTACCTGCAAAAACAACTGCGGGACTATGACATCGACATAGTCAACATCCAAGAGACACACAGTAAAGACGAGCAAGACCTGCACAGAAGAGGACGCATACCTGGATATACTCTCATTAAGGCGCTCCATCATCCTCAGTATGGATTAGCTACATACGCCAGAGATAACCTTACTGAAGTGGCCCTAGTGTCTGCCAGCAATGACGAAAACATCTTCACTATCACTGTCCAAGTAAACGACCTGAAGATCGTAAATGTGTACAAACCTCCCAGAGTCGGATGGGGGCCTGGGCTACTCCCCACGCACGACCACCCATGTATCTACGCGGGGGATTTTAACAGTCACCACACGAACTGGAAATACAGCAAAAGTGATGAGAACGGAGAAGCACTTGTCCAGTGGGCAGAGATGGCCGATCTACATCTAGTTTTCGATGCAAAGGACCCGGGTACTTTCCACTCTGCGCGGTGGCACAAGGATTACAACCCAGACCTCGCTTTCGTTACAAAGGACTGTCTCGACCAGCCTCTTCCTACTACCCGGACCATTTTGCCTTGTTTTCCAAATAGTCAACACAGGCCTGTACAACTAGAATTGGGCTTAAAAATACCTCTTGTAAACTCTATGCCCTTGCCAAGGTGGAATTTTGGCCGAGCAAACTGGGGTAGATTCAAAACCCAACTTGATGCAGAGCTTTTGGCAGCAGACCTAAACCCATGCGCGCGGAACTATAAGGCTTTCTCTGATTTGGTCATCAAAGTCGCAAAAAACACCATTCCCCGAGGGTATAGAAAGGAGTATGTCCCAGGTTGGAACACACAAAGTGAACTTCTATATAGGTCGTACCAAGCCACAGGAGACCATGAAGTGGGCACAAAACTTCTGCAATCACTAGATCTGAACAGAAAGGAGAAGTGGGAGTCATTGGTGGAGAAAATGGACTTTAAAAAATCTAGTAGGAAAGCATGGCATACGTTGCACAAACTGACAGGGAAAAAGTCGTCACCTAGAACTAACCAGCATAAAGTACACCCCAACGCTATTGCAAGTCGCATGGTTGAACTAACACGGGCAAAGAGAGATAAGCTAGTAACAAAGAAAATTAAGCACAAGCTGACGGAACTCAGACGTTCGATGCCAAGAAATAGCGAACTCTCTAAAACGTTTTCCATATATGAGGTAGCCTCCGCAATAAAGCAGCTGAAACCTGGCAAGGCGGCTGGACCAGATAAAATTTATAATGAATTTATCCGGAACCTGGGTCCAACCAGTGTCAGCTGGCTTGCTGCTTTGTTCTCGGATATTCTGGTAAAGAACCATATTCCGAAAGAGTTCAAGAAATCGAATGTCATAGCTCTACTGAAACCTGGAAAGACCGAACACATCCCAGAAAATTTCAGACCTGTGTCTCTTCTTAGCTGTGTTTATAAGTTACTTGAGCGTCTAATTCTCACAAGGATTACTCCGTACATAGAGGCCGCCACTCCGCCGGAACAGGCTGGATTCAGATGTGGACGCAGCTGCACCGATCAAGTTCTTGCTCTCACCACCCATATCGAAGCTGGTTTCCAGAATAAGTTGAAGTCCACCGCCGTCTTTATAGACCTAACAGCTGCTTACGATACAGTCTGGAAACACGGCATGATATACAAGGTTCTGTCAGTGATCCCGAGCCGAGAAATCGCAGATCTGCTGTGCAACATGCTTAGTGAAAGGGAGTTCGAGGTCTTCCTCGGTGACCAGAAGAGTAGGAGGAGGAAATTGAACAACGGGCTCCCTCAGGGCTCTGTCCTTGCACCACAGCTGTTCAACCTTTATATCCATGATCTGCCACAAACCACAGCCAGAAGGTTCATTTATGCGGACGATATTGCCCTAGTAGCTCAGAGCCGTACATTTGGGGAAGGCGAGAGCCAGCTTACTACGGATTTGAAGATCTTGGAATCGTATTTTCGAGAGTGGAGACTCATACCGAGTGCCAGAAAAACAGAAGTGTCCTGCTTTCACCTAAGCAACCACCTCGCTAAACACGAGCCAACTGTCACTTTAGGTGGTGAAAAATTACCATACAATCCTTTCCCAACATACCTTGGTATTGCTTTAGATAGGACTCTAAGCTATAAAAAACACCTTTCCAAGCTCTCGCTTAAAATATCGACCCGGAACAACATACTGCACAAGCTATCTGGCACCTCATGGGGTGCATCTGCGGACTGTCTCCGTTCAACGGCTCTGGGGCTCGTATATCCCACTGCAGAGTACTGTGCTCCAATTTGGCTACAAAGTGCACACACGCAATTGGTGGATTCCAAGCTCAATGTCACCATGCGATGCATTACTGGGACAGTGAAATCTACACCTTGCCACTGGCTTCCTGCGCTCAGTCGAATCCCACCTCCACATTTGAGAAGGAAACAGGCGCTGCTAAGAGAGACTAACAAAATTAGAGCATGTCCGTCTCTCCCAATGCATCAAGAGTTTACCAACCCGCCTGTAGCGAGACTTAAGTCCCGTCGCCCGGCATACGCAGCTGCTGAAACACTCACACAAAGTTCCTTCGACGTACAGCAGCTCTGGAAACAAGAATGGATGAGGCAAGCTGACGGTACCCCGGCCGCGAATATCGACCCGACTATAATGAACAAGGGGACCGACCTTCCTAGGAAACTATGGTGTCGCTTAAATCGCCTAAGAACCGGGCACGGACGATGCAACTTCTTCCGGCATAAGTGGGGTTGGAGTGACTCCGCGCTATGCGACTGCGGCATCGAGGACCAGACCATGGAGCACATCATCCAGCGGTGCCCACTCCGCGCATACCCGGGTAGCCCGGATGATCTACTAGACTTGACGCCCGATGCTGTGCAGTGGTTGCAAAACTTGGATGTTGCCTTATAAATAAAAATACTATGTATACAATTTTTGCCTATGTGACCATATCGCCATACGATTAAATAAAGATGTTAACTGACAGTAACGTTCGTAAACTTGCAGAGACGTAAACCTAACTATTATATATTATACCTAAGAACTGATGTAAAAAGTAATGAAATAAATGCATTTGTATTTGTATTTTGTATTTTTGTAAGATGCACTGATGATGAGTTATGAGTGTTGCTTTCAGTAATTACCTAGGTAGATCTATTATTGTCTTTAGACCGGGGAGGTGTAAGCAGGCGAAGACGAAAAGCAGGGCGTTAAAACTTAAGTCGTAACTTGTCGGTAGGCGCAAACTAGGCTAGAATATAGTAAAAGTACTTAATTACTAACGCATCACAGTAGGATTTTGCTGGCAACGTGCTGGCAGCGGCAGGGGCAGCAGCATGAACATTGAGCAAAGTGTGAACATTCGCTGCTCTAAGGCATGATTTACGTGGTACTAACCACACGCCACTTTCTGAGACCACAGTAAGAGACGGCTGCTGTTAAATATATCATGTCATGCTGTGCGCGAATATACGCAACCATACCTACGCCAGCTGATCGCTGAAACTGTAGGTAAGTGATATTCATCTCGGTTTAAAATAATGACTTTTATATCTTAAGTATCTTTGTATTTATTACTCATAAATACAATATTGAAGCGGCGGTGGCCGAGTGGATATGACGTCCGACTTTCAATCCGGAGGTCGCGGGTTCAAATCCTAGCTCGTACCAATGGGTTTTTCGGAACTTATATGTACGAAATATCATTTGTTATTTACCATTAGCTTTTCGGTTAAGGAAAACATTGTGAAGAAACCTGCATACATCTGCGGAGAAATTCAAAGGTGTATGTGAAGTCCCCAATCCGCATTGGGCTAGTGTAGGGACTATAGCCCAAGCCCTCTCGCGCTCTTATTATCATTAAATACAATATTTATTTCCATAACTTCTCGAATAATACTGGGACCCTAATTGCAGGGCGGCCGTATGCAGGAGCCTTATTATTTGATGTTTAAGCGGATCAAAGAGATGTCAAGTAGGCTTAAGGTTGGGGGCCTTTTACGGCCTCGGAAAAAACACTTGACATTTTTAAAGCAAATAGCAATCGATCAAAGTACTGCCGTAGTCTAATAGATTACAGGGATTTTAAATATTACGATATAAATTGACCCTTATTTAAAATTAACATTCTGTCTAAAGGCAGCATCCGAGTGGTTGAGTTGACGGACTTTCAATACCTATCGAAGTGGGTTCGAATGCTGGTTAGTACGAATGAAATTTTCCAAACTTATGTTTTCCCCTAGAGGAAAAAAATCATAGAATGCTCACTCCATACATCAGTTTTAGTACCAAAATTCGGTAGGTACTGATAATTCCGCTCCTCGATGCTAGATGTGAACTGCGAAAATAATTGTCATTTTGGTATCAAACTGATGTATGGAGTGAGCAGTGCATACTATTCTTACTATATTTCTCTATGGTATTCCGTACCTCACCAGTTTTTCCACTAATATAGGGAAAGGAAATTCATCGTGAGAGGTAAATGGAATCTAAATGTACCTAATGTACATATCCATCTAGATATTCGTTATGAGAGAATATGAGATAAAATCAATTGCACGTTCCAAATACAGCAATCGACAGATGGACTGCTTTTACGCAAATTAAAGTCTACCTATAGAATAGAAAGTTACACGGAATCAATTTGCATATTACATCGTACGCCTGCATATTGTCCTAACTTCCTTGGCTTTAACTTAAATTACTTTTCGGTGAAGATCAAATGCAAATTAGGAGCGAGTTTCATGGAATACATAATGCCTGCATGTGCATCAAAGGAGAGTATAAATGTCTTGAGAAGTGTTTGCCAGATGTAAGCCCCGGAGCAGATACCAATGCAGACATCGCTTTTCAGTTAAATGATACATGTCTATGGAAGTATACAGAGGATAGTTGTTCGAAATAATTAACGTGGAGATAATTAGGGCACAGCTAGACGTTGGAGATATGAGATAAAGGAGCATTCCACGGGCTGTCACGTACAAACGCATTTTATTTCCTGTGTTGCGACTTTTTTCTCGGCATTTAAAGCAGACGATTATTTTTCTGTGCATATTTTTGACCATTTGTCATAGAAAAGGAAACTCTTGTACCTTTCAATCTTCAGAAACTTCGCGTTTGTACGGGACAACGGTAGACAATTTCGTGGAATGCTCCTAAATGGCTGTCACATACGGACAGACGGACGGACAAATGCCACACGGACATGACGAAAGTTTAACGGTTCCTTTTTTATCATTTTGGCTACGGAAAACGTAAAAAACACCTAACGGTAACCCAGTATAACTATTTAATATCATCGTTTCAAATTATTTTATGACGCGTTATATGGCTCTTTAACTAAATATTTATTGCGCACTCGATATTTTTGAAGGTAATTTTACTGAACCTACGCACGATACTATTAAGATACTCACGCCACTGTATCTAAACAACACTAAACTTTACTAACTTGCTCATCAAAATACAATTAGCTTATTGGGTAGTAAAAGGTCAAAGTTAAATAAGCCGCCCATTGCCTGGAATCTACGAGCCTAATGCCTAAACTCAGGCTATCGCCAATAGATCCGGAATTTCTGATTAGCCCTCGGTCAACTTAGACCAACTTGCCGACACAACTTCTTACATAAATTAGCACTAGAAGCTGCTAAATGCAAGCAACAAGATGGCGATGGAATTGCGTGTGATCTAACTTATTCGTAGGCTAACTTCTCTTCTCATTTAGGTAAAAGAAAAGTGCATGTTAAAGAAAATACGCTCAAGAAAGAGCAATAAGTCATTTGATAAATAAATCTCTTTTTCAGCTACATTGAAAGAGTAAGCTGTGCAAATAAAATAGAACCTACTCCCTTTATAATGGTCAGACTAAAGAATCAATCAACATAAGACACCTGAAAACATGCGCGCACCCGACCGGCATACTGTGCATACTAGGGTGGGTCACTCGTGTATGGAGAAAAAAAAAGTATTAGTTATCCTTCGGGCACATTTACAAAAAGTTGCGTAATAATGTCAATAAACAGTATTTCAAATTATTCTGTAATCGGAATTCATTTTCTGCCTCCGGATCGATTTCAATGTTTTCGTATAAATATTGTTATATTTTGTATGCTATGCGGAGTATATTTATGTATCGTCTCTTTATTCAAACTTTAGCTAAAAAGTTATACCATTTTTAGCTCGATATAGCATGGTAAAGGTTCAGAGCCAATAAATAAATAAAAAAGTACTCAAAAAGAAACATTTTAATTCATAATGTCCATACATTTAACAAAAACATTGACTAAAATCCGGAGGCAGTAAAATTAAAGCTAAAAATAAAATAAAAATACGTGCAGTAATTAATTACCAAATGGCACCTTTTTTTAACTGTGCCCCCTATGAAATAAAAAAAAAGTAAAAATGACCCACCCTATGCATACATCGCTGTCATCGCATTGTTCAGTAGGTACAGTGGTAGGTACGGTCAGCCAAGAAAGTAGTCTTTTCGACTCTATCAATCAGATGATAGAGTCGAAAAGTGGTAGACCACTTTCTTGGCTGACTGTACACGTATTAAAGGCCGTCGGACCACTGTTACTTTTTATACTATGCCTATGTTATCTAAGGGATAATGATGACATTTGGATGGCAACTGTAGCTGCATTACTGTTGCGATATATCGAGCGATTTTGGTATCGCTGCGCTACCTGTCAAGTAACTTAATAAAATGAGTGACGTTCGCCTGCGAAGCTGCTCGATTCGGTCGTGTAATCCGTCACTCATTTTGTCAAGGAAATTGACAGATACAGCGAGCGCCCGCGTCAAAGTCAAGCAGTAATGACGCAACAGTTACCATCCGAACGACGTCCGAACCGACAAGAAAATCCAACAATACATGTTCTAATAGGTACGGTTTGCTGCTGCTATAAGTACATATATCTCAGCTACATGTATTCGAAACAATCTGTAGGAGATTTCTAGCGAGTTTCTAACTAGCCGAGCTCTGTCAAGCCGAGGCTGAGCTCTTCTAAAACAACGTATCAAATTGAACGTAAAAGGCCAGCAAAAGCTTACAACCGCAGCCGCTTTAGCACGTAAGCTCTTAGACAGATTCCTACCAAGGAAGCCGTATTTCGAAAATTGTGCTGAAATAGTTTTAAACAACAATGAAAACAACTTTCAACGGCCGACGTACGAAATCCGACGCTACCTGACACCAGTGGAAATGGCTTTTGTTTTCTGAATAAATTCCACTTTACGCGTTTAGTTTGCAACTGGCAAATATCTATTCTGACGCTCAGAGGAAAATCGGCTAAAGTGCCGTAAAAAAGGAAATGAGGCTTTTGTTTACTTTTTAATACCGACTATTTTTATAGCTGCTAGATTGCATGTGCGCTCGTAGTTTTTTTTATACTTTATGCCGTTTAGTGCGTTTTTCTCTGTGCTAAAATTGCTGCGCCACAGATGAAATTATTATGGTACAAAGGCACTTCTGTTCTGCAATTTCCCGAACGCTTTCTTAGAATCTTGCCGCATTCCGACTCGAAAAGCACAAAATGAAGCAAGCAAAACGAAATGTAAGGAATGCCGAGTGGGACTGCTTTTACATAATGGCGCTTTTAGAATTTATACTCGGATAAATGTTGCGTTTGTTTCTGCTTCTCTTATTTACTATGACGGAGAATTCTTTTATTAAGTATTTAAAATACCAACAAAAATAAATATTTCGAAGAACGTACATGCAGGCATAAAGTTTTATAAAACATACTTATGATACGATTGTTAACTTTTATGTCCCAAAAAAAATATATGTCAGTGATAGAAAAAATAAATGTATACGATAGTCTGTATCTTTATGTGCCTATATAAATAAATTTGTTAAATTTTAGTTTTAATTTTAATGTTGTTTTTATTATCACTTTATTTCTTACTGGTAAATAAATGTTTTTATAAATAAAAGTAAACAAACAATTTGTACACTTTCGGGTACCTAGTTAATATTTTTTATTGGTTAACCAACCAAATACAATTAAACCGATCTATCGCTGAACGACCTGACTTTAACCTAAGTTATTTGCTCATGTATCATCTACCCTCAACTGGCGAAGTCATTTGAGGGTAGATTTTGTATACTTTTATTTAAATACCTACCTATACAGAGTATAGCTATAGTCAGTGATCTTCAATATATTATTTATACACTTTTACCTCACACGCCTCAATAACCCAGTTTATTAAAATCTAGCATCAAAATATCAAAGACTCTCGCAAATTACGTAGGTATTTACTTTTACTCACGAAATATAATATCATGGTTGATTTTCGGTACCTTTATGGTAAACAACTTGAATAAATAAGAATAACATTTTTTTTCTACAGACACCTCTAAATAACAGGTTTTGGTGATATTTCTCTTTCTCTCTTCTTCCTCGGCGACTATGCGCACACTATTGGGCAAACGCCTCTCCAAATCGCCTCCATGCAGCCCTTTTGCTGTAATATTTTTACGTCATCCCCCCATCTTGTCGGAGGTCAGTGATCTGGTGTTTTTCACTGAGGCCTCCACGCTAAGACACGCTTGTTTCATCTATTCTCATCTCTGCGACATGCGTGTCCGGCCCAGGCTGATTTCAGAGAAGCTATCCGATGTTTACTACTTTGGTCCGTCGCCGGATGGCCTCGTTTCGGATTCTATCACAGAGAGATATTGTTCTTTCACACAACAATCTTACTAACTAATTTTACAAAATAGAATAGAAACATATTTCTCTTTTAACGTAAAAATAAAACTACTACTATATTTTAGCTTTTCGGTGAAGGATAACATCGTGAGGAAACCTGCATACATCTGCGAAGAAATTCAAAGGTGTATGTGAAGTCCCCAATCCGCATTGGGCTAGCGTGGGGACTATAGCCCAAGCCCTCTCGCGCATGAGAGGAGGCCTGTGCTCAGCAGTGGGACGTATATAGGCTGAAATGATGATGATGATGATGATATTTTCGCTGTCAGACATCGGAGTCAAGATTGTCTTGCTTTCCAGCATATTGCTCTTTATTAGGTCTTAACTTAACATTACCTACAAATAACGTATTAACAAGTAACAACCTGCTCTTGAGAATACTGACCTTATCTCCTTCACATGTCCTACAGCTATCAAATAACGATTTAGCCTTGTAACGAAATTGCTCTATCAAACTAACAAGAACCTAAGCACTAATAAAAATTGTCTCCTTCAACGCAATCACACAAATCCGGCCATTGTTTTTCCAAACTCGCACAAAGCCTTTGAAATTTGCACGCAATTTCAACCTTAACTACTTAATATAAGTTAGAGTCTTCAATGACAATGATTTGAATATTAAGACTTTGTCAAAGTTAACGCTAGAGTTGCCTGCTGTAACAGAGCGTGCTGAGTCCACCAAATGGTCTATAAAAGCCTCTTTGTTCGAATGGAATCGAGCAAATAAGGTTAATTACTAAATAGGTGAACCGGCTTACAGTGTTTGCTACGTTATGGGCGTTCCAATTGCTTTTATAGGGCATGAATGTAAATCTTAACTATCATTGAGTGTAATAAAAAGCGTCTGATAGTGCTTTGAAAGGCAGGGCAGGTTTTAAAAGGTGTTTACGAGTATAGTCACTTCCCTATGCGCTGAATTGGAGGCGATAAAAAATAGGTTCCACTTTTCCAACGCCGCCTTAAAGGCCGCCAACGCTCTTGCAAACGCTCTGGTGTTGCAGGTGTTTATGGGCAACGGTAATTGCTTACCATCAGGCGTTTCGCCTATACCATAAAAAAAATTATGTATGTAGAACTAGAAAAACTGCTAAACGCGGCGCGTGTCGGGCCATGCACAATATCATAATTATGATTATTTTATGATATAAAAAAGACAAGGGACTAAGTAATAAGCAAAGCAGTCCCAGTTTGTGGTAAGTAGGTACATAGTGTACAAGTACTACATAGCAATTGCAGAGAGTGCAGTTTCTAATAGCTCCGAATTTATAAGGGAGATATATCGAGCTAAGAGCTTTTGTAGACGAAAGCAAATGATTTACAAACCAAAATCCTGCCAAATCTCATTATACCAATAATTTCCGTATCAGAACGTTGCACTCAATGTAAATTCACGAGTAGTCCCGATATTCGAAACTAAATTGCTCTCATTGAGTAAACAAAAGACGTTCTCGTTCCTAGGGGCAATACTGCGTAGGGATGTGTAAGTTTCGTACTCAAAGCTTAAACCAGGTAGAGCACCTTTGCTGCTAACCGATTCGGGGCTGATGACACGCCTGCCGTGTCATCAATGTTCTTTACGTGTGGCGTATGACACGGGAGGAGTGTCATCATATTCTATGGCGCATGGCATGGCTGCCATGTCATGAAATTATTGTTCCGCGCCACAGCCAAAAGTTTTCGAAAATCGGTTAAAATAAGATTGTTTTAAGACTCTCATAATCTATTTTTTCCTATTAAAGAAATAGGGTAGACCACCAGTGAATGAACACTTAAGCAATTATCCAAGTTTGAAAAATCATTGCTCAGCATTCATTAATAATTGGAATAATTAACTGCAATTTAATCAATCCTCATTTAATAAATAAGAAAGTAATTTCAGGGATTTTTAATTACTTTCATAGTTTTTGAATTATACCAGCATTTACCAAAAACTACCCTAAAAACCTAATGAATGAACATAAAAACTAGTGAATGAACACCGAAAAACCCAGTGAATGAACATTATTTAACTCTTTTTAATTAGCATAATAAAATCATTTTTATCACAAAAACTGTTTCCGGCTCTATTTTAATAGGTATAGCGATAGCTTTTATATCTTTTTATCCCTCCATATTGACTTCGAATCGATTAGAATGTAATAAAATGATGGTTATTCACCAATAACATAGAAACCCGTTACATATTAAAAGGAAAAAATAAAATCAACCATTAAAACAAGAACCAACGTGCATATTTTGATGGAAAGGGGTCATGCTCACCAAATAATTTGCTTAAAATAATAAATTCGTCACTGCATTGTTCGTGGTTACACTGTTCATACATAGAATTAGTAGAAATCCAATAAATGAACAAGCCAAATTTTGTATTGTTCATACATAGGCATGACAAATCTAGTAAATGGACTATAGAAATTTGGTTTGTTCCAATACTGGCTAAATGAATCAGAATCGTTTTCTATGCAGAATCACAAAAAACAAGCTCAATACGATTGCGTTTACATATACATTTGGGAAAAAAATGAAATCTACGCGACACCAGTAAATGAACACACTGTTCATTTACTGGTTTCAGAACATTTGATGAGCCAGTAATGGAACTATAAAAAATAAAGACTTAATCGCATAATACGCCGACAAAGTGTACATAAATAGAAGGTTCAACCCTTAATCTAACCAAATAACTAAACTTTGTACTGGTAAAAATTAAATAAGCACTTCATATGTTGCGCCAAACGTACACTGTTCTTATCTGGGATCTAATATTTTCATACAAAACTTCAAATCCAGAAACACGTAAACTTCAAATGCCAGTCACATCCTAACTTGACGAAAATAAATTTATTACGGGTTGTCATTGCATAGAAAATAGAGTTGAAAATAAGAAAAAAAATAAGACAAGTGGAAGAAATTGCTATATTTCTTATTTTAGACGAAAAACGTGATTTTGTTCATTCACTGGGGGGTGTTCATTCACTGGAGGGTTTACCCTACGCTTTTAAATTCAGTGTAGTAAAACTAAACTAAAACAACTCTAAATACCTTTATTCTTCCTCGCGTTATCCCGGCATTGTTCCACGGTTTATGGGAAGCCAGGCGCCTGAGGTCCGCTAGACAACTAATCCAAAAGAATAGGCACCAGTTTTTACCAAAGCGACTGCCATCTGACCTTCAAACCAAGAGGGGATACTAGGCCTTATTGGGATTAGTCCGGCTAAAATATATTTAGTTACTTGTGTGGTAGCAACATTTGGTTGTCATTGACTACATTTCTACACCACCTTCTGTTTTATTTTTCAAAACAGTCCCATATGTTGTAGTGTAAAAAACTAAATCCGTGCAACAAACTACGTACTTAGCTGCAGTTTTAACCGATATCTTCCTCCTAACATCAACAGATGAATCTTACAGAAATAACGTAATAAATAAGGGCCCGAATCGGTAACGATATTTTTAAGATCTAACCTGTCAAATTTGACATTTGCGCGATTCTGGAGATACTCTTGAACGATTTCCACAGGATATGACTTAGAGATCCAATTCACATCTAACAGATATCTCACTCTATCTAACGTAAAAGTGACATTCACGCGTATTCGGGAAACGAGATAATCACAAGATCTAGAGACGATATAGAAATCAACTAGATTTACATTAGATATCGACTAGATGTGACTTGGATATCTAAGTCATAACTTGTAGAAATCGTTCAAGAGGACTTCCAGAATCGCGGAAACGTCAAATTTGACATATCTATCTTACAAACATCTTTAAATTATCCATATCGTAACTTGTTGAGGTCTAGTAGAGATCTGATTCATTTTCCGAATCAAGCCGATTTGATATCTAAACTATAACGTATCTAGAATGGATCTAGTCCGTGTCGTCTCTTGTGAATATCTTGAAGTTCGAATACGGCAGTAAGTATTTGAATACCAGGTATTTTAGTAACGAGTATTTTTCCGCCTCAAGACTAAAGAACCTGCAATCCGGGAAGTCCGGAAGACAAACGTCTCCCCTAATGAGATCTTGCCAGGGTCTGTCCATTATTTTTCCTAGAAAAAGAAATCTGCATTGACTAAACAAATTAAAGTATCTTATTTCACAATAGCTACTACGAGTAAAACTAAAGATTTTCTGTTTAAGTATAAGTAGGTAAGTTAGTTAGTTAAGTAAGTAATATTGGTATTCAAATACAGTAGGTATATAAAGAGTATTGTTTTGTATTGTATAATAATATAATAAGTATACATATTTAGATTATCAGCGTGTTACACGTTGTAAAATTTAGTGCTAACCACCATTTGTTTGTTAACCTGTTGCTATTTGTGGGAACCTATAATTGGCTTTCTGTTATTTTCATATATAACTACTGTACAGTTTTAAGCTGTTGGTTCTCCGAATAATAAATAAATAAATAAATATTATAAATGGGAAAATATTATCTCTGTCTGTTACCTCTTCACGCTTAAACTTCTAAACCGATTGTACCTTCGTGCAATTTGATATGGAAATAGTTAGAAGCCCAAGCAAGAAACATAATTCCACGCAGAGGAAGTCGCGGGCAATGCCAGTGAGATATAATATGTATAGGTATTCCGCCTATTCCAAATTTTTATTTATATTCATCAATATGCTATTGTAGTCCCCTAAGTCATCAGTATCACTATGTTAATGTATTCATAGCGTTCGGAAGTCGCAATCCGACGCAATCCAGTCGGATCCGGTTCGAGGCAGACCTCAAAATTAAGGCGCCTTATCGGCCGGGGACCCGGGATTTATTGCGACCCCGAAGTAATATCTTAATTACTTGCCTAAGCCTAGGATGGAATGCTTTAAAAGTATTAGTGAATTGATAAGTATAACTTTTAGATAAAGTTTGTAAAGAAAAATTAAATTCCTTTTTGACAAATAGAAGAAAACTTGTGTTGTAACTGTAACAGGATATTTTGAATTTATGAAGTTATTTTATAGGTAAACTACTGTTATAGTGTACTGTACGCATTTAAATATCATCATCTCAGCCATATTTAAGACGTCCACTGCTGAACATAGGCCTCCCCCTTGGACCTCCATTCGTGCCGGTTGGAAGCGACCCGCATCCAGCGTCTTCCGGCGGCCTTAACAAGGTCATCTGCCCATCTTGTGGGTGGACGTCCTACGCTACGCTTGCTAGTCCGTGGTCTCCACTCGAGCACTTTTCGACACCATCGGCCATCTTCATTTAAATATGCAAGACTACTATAGTAACTATGAGCCATCACATTTATTTTTATCTTATAGATAATATACCTAATATTATAAGTGTAATACTCATAACGATAATTTAACCTTCGTTTCTCTTTGTGGGTTCTTTTTACTAAATATAGTAAATCGATGCGACTACTAATAAAAAAACAATTTTGATTTGAAACAAATAATATTCGCAACGTCCTTCTTTTTTCACTGATCGTATAGGTATGGGTACATACATATGTTAATTTTATTGGGAAGCCATCCAAATTAATTTTGATCAAATTTAACCTTAAATAAACCTACATAATTTTTCGTAAGTACTACTATTTCATCAGGATTTGTTGATAGCAAACACAGCTAATAAGCTAATGCAGGACTATTGTTCTATTCGAGTTGCGGAGAAGATAAAACATTTTCATGGAAAACTAACATTATAATCAGTCTCATACCATATAAGGAGTCAACTAATGAACACCTCACAATACCCATTTGTATCGGCTTACAAATACCAAAGTTTAATATCGCAGCACAATAGAATAGAACACAATGGGAGTTCGCACCGTTAGGTACGTTAGTTGCACAAGATTTATCCGAACTCATTTAGGGGTAAGTTACTGCTCATCCCGCTGTCGCTACCACGTGGCCAGTGGGCCGGTAAAATGGCACTTCAGTGTGGAATGTGATGGATTTTTGGGGCGATAAAAGTACCGGCGGCCGTAAAAGTACTTGGAGACTTTATAGCTTTAGCGTTACGGCGACCAGTTATTGAAGTTAAAATATGTGAGTATAAGCGTGTGTAGTGTGTGTGTAAGTAGCTTTTAATTTTTGCAAGTTACTTAGGTATCGTCTCGCCGACGCCAATACATGTATATTCAAATAACATCATCTAGCGACCTTCGACCAAGGAGGAGTTTTGGCCGAAGGGTGTCAAGTTCCGACGATTCCGCGGCCGGCTCCCTGACACTGCGGGGTTGCGAACTGAATCGCAGCCATAATTGTGTTTTTAGTTTTAAGATATATTTATAATAATATGTATGCTAGTTTTAAAGTATTTATCTATGGGCCAATAGTTGCCTGAAAATTCTCATTCAAATATCATTCTGATGTCAGTGTACATTTGAATTGGCCTGTATGCCCCACAGTAAGCTAAATCATTTTCTTAAATCTAATTATAAAACAAGCACACACTCATATCTAACACAAAAGAACAGAACTAAGCTTCGGAAAGTTTAGCGCCCATCGCCAGCGGCATTTTACCCCTCACGTCCTAACCACGTGTGCCGTGCAGTCTTTATTAGAACTCTCAACAAATAGCTCGGTTTCGTCTGCCAACGTTCATGACGTGCATATGACACCCTTTGTTCTTCTAGTCCTTGCTCGGCTTAATTTAAATTAAGTCAGGAAATGTTGGGTTTTGTCGCTGTTTACTTGGCGCGCGATTGTTTTCTGTTTTGGGGGTAAATCTTTATTTAGCGGGTTGGTTGTTAAAATAAGTAGAATTAATTTTTATATTATTCATATACTTCGGTAAGCTATTAAGTAGGTAAGGCAAAATATAATTTCTTGAGAAATCCTACAAAACAATATATTGGTTGGTGGTATATATTGGTTGTCCATATCTTTGGTATTATGAGAGTGAATTGCAAAAAAATATTCACATAGTTAAAGGTATCGGCCTGTCAGTTAGAACAAAATTGTGACAGTTCCGAACAACTGATAGGCCGATACCGTCCGGCGGACTGTTAATCAGTGGGCCCCTAAAGTTGTTTAATTAATTCCGTTATGTTACAAAAATTGCATTAAAGTTCGGGTAAGCTGTCAAGTTATATATGTATGGAAACAGTACAATACATTTTATATCATAACACAACGTAACCAATTGAAGGGATGTTTACAAAAACAACATAACTGACTACACTGGTTGACACCTGAAACGATGAACAATGTTCTTAAAAAAGTGTCAACCGCTCTAAGCAGTTATGTTGTTTTTGTAAACATCCCTTCAATTAATTAAGACTCAATTATGGCCTTAACTATGTACAATATTATTGTAAACCATCCATTAGAGAATTTGTTACATATTTTAACTTACAAACATTAAACTAGGTGCAAACGAGCACTACCAAAACATCAAGTGCACACGCAAGGAAGTCGTTACCGCGAGCGTTTGTCGTCCGGCGGCCATTTTGTTAACATCCCGCAATCCACAAAATGGCGTCTTTGTCCGCGAAACGAGCTCCATTCGCGGCATCCCCGTTATGATGCCTGACTATTCCTTTCAGCTCAAATTGAACGAAAACTTGATATGAGACGAAAGTGAATTCCTTGCGCGAGATGTTATGCGGAAGAAAGGCGGCATTAGGAGTTTCTGCGATTTATATTTGGTCCTAAAGTAGCTTATCTACTTACAGTAAAGTGTTTTCGTAAAATAAAAGAAACGGTGCTTCAGACGTACCTAAGTGTAAGCATAAGAGTCTTGACTCAAGCACTTGTGCTTGTATTACTTTGCGGACCAAAATATTTAGACATGGCCAATTTATGACTTCAAATTTTCACATTAACAGCTTATTTTTTCTTCAGATTCTATGTTATGATAGGTACTATGTTACGTTCCTAGCCCGTAAATGCATTTAAGCAGGTACTCAGGTAATTACGCACCTATAGATACAATAAAATTATATTATTGCGTGCATAGATTTTGAAAATAAATATGCACCTAGCTACTAATAGGTAGGTACTTGAGTTTCTTCTATGTATTTTCGCGTTTAGAATCGAGAAGGTGAAAGTCATAATTTACTTTACCCTTGGCTTGTGTTCGTAGCTCGAGTCTCGTAGCGCTCGTAGCCGCGTCTACGACGTAGCAAATTCATTGTATTCTTCCTGTATACCAAGCTCTGCTGCACCGTTTTGTAAATTAATACACATTCTTGGAATATGGTGTACAACTTCTTTAACTTATAGAGAGTAGGTATATGTAGATATCTTTAACTAATTGCAGTTGTATTATACCAACATTTTTGTTTGGTTTGCTTAGTTCTTTAGAATACTCTTCTGTAACGAGAATAATATGTCGAAATTGATCTAAGCTTGAGTAATATGAAAGACTTCCTGACATTTTTTTACTGTATACCGGGTGTGGCCTGAGCAAATAATTAAAATATAGATTGTACCCTCAAACGGTGAAACTTTTGTTCAACAACTTTTAAAAATTACGAGTATGAAGTATTTGGACGCCATCGCCATGCCATATCATTGTGATTGACGTTGCTTGTCACGCCTTAAACATAACAAAATTCGCAATACATTGCGTCTTAGAATAAACTTTAATTCAAAGTGTATTAAAAAGCAAACCACAAGTTATTTTTTAAAGTCGCTGAACAAATGTTGATCGGTATGAGGAGTAAAGCCTACAGTTTAATTTTTTGCTCATATTACAGGCCACACCCGGTATGTAGATATCTTTAATTGCAGTTTATATAATAACATTATTGGTTGGTTTGCTTAGTTCTCTAGAAGACTCTTCTGTAACGCATCGTACCTTAGAGGTACCTACGTCAAATTTGATATTACCTTGAATACCTACTTAATATCAAAGACTTCTTGACATCAAGAGCCTACAACAGGATGTTTGTGACATTTAATTGATTGTGCCATTCACCGCACAATCCTCAGTTAAATTTGCTACCCCCTCACAAAATCAAAACTTTACGACACTGCCGACTTCGACTGAAGAATACCTTATCACTGCGAATTAGCCGCCACGTAGAACAAACACCCCCCTCTGCGGACTAAAGATAATAGGTAACTGTATCTGATACGGCTCCTAGGGAGGCTTATACGACCCCATTTGCGTTCCGCTGGAGCGCTAGAGAGGAGACGAGAGTGTTTGGTCTAAAAATTTTAAGAAACTATACATACAGGCGTATTCGGGAAACGAGATAATTGCAAGATTAGAGGCGAACTAGAGATTTTTGGGGTCTATCGACTAGATGTGACTTGGATATCTAAGTCATAACTTGTGGAAATCGTTGAAGACGATCGTCCAGAATCGCGGAAACGTCAAATTTACATATCTACCTTACAAATATCTTTAAATTATCCATATCGTAACTTCTTGATGTATAATAGAAATCTAATTCATTTTCCGAATCGAGCCGATAGATAAGTGTTACTCGAGTAGGTAGGTACACGAAATCTCAAATGATCAGGATCCTGATTTAAAAACTTGTCTCAGTTTTAATCTTAAATATATTCATACAACCTTGAAGATCGCTCACGCTGATTGGTGCATGCGAAATGAAGTGAAAAACGTGGGATATCCGCAGATGGTCTAGAACGCAAAATGACTAGTGTGTTGTTTTGTATAAATCGCAATTAGTCTACATCGCAAACGGTCTAGAACGCAAAATGCCCACTTTTTATATCACCACATTTTACTTAGGTAGGTTAGATTCGTTAGGTATCTTCAAATGGCCGAAGACCAAACAGCACAGAATAGGAGCCCCGCGGAAGCGGGGCTCCGTCGAAATCGCTATAAAGTTAAGATAAAACGGAAAAAATAATTCGGGCATTTTGCGTTCTAGACCATCTGCGGATAAGCCAAAGACGTGCGTTACTTGTGCGTGTTTTGATATGACGTCTAGGCCGACTATTAGTTTAGAGCTAAATCCAATAATAACATAATAATACACACAATCATACACAACAGGGTGAAAGTTACGACAGCTGTGTATAGAAAATTCTCAGTTTCGTTGCTGACTGTACTCTCTCGTTTGATTTCTCGCCGCGCTGCGCTAACTACTTGCGGCGCGTAGGCGCAAGATAATGCCAGGATTTCGGGGTTTAGCGTGTGCGCCGATCACTCACTCACGTCTGCCGGCGTTACTGTCACTTGCAAACATCACTCATATCTACCTAGTTGTGTTGTGAGCATGTGAGCGTAACTTTGAGCGCTTTGGAATAACTATTACAACCTAGTACAATAAAGTGCCCTAAGATTTGGTACCTAATTACAGTTAGGTACTCTCGGCGCGATTCCGGAAATGAATTAGAGATTAACTAGATACGATATAGTTAAGATATGTGACGTCCCACGGGTAAAGGTACCTTATGGCAGTTGGTGCTTACGCTATTATTAACGTAGCTCCAATATTATTGCGGCGCTATGCGACGTAAGCGCCAGTCGCCATAAGGTACCTTTTGTTGTGGAACGTCACATAACTTTACTATTTCATATCTAGTGAATCTCTAATTCATTTCCCAAAACGCGGCGCCAGTCGCCATAAGGTACATTTTGCCGTGGAACGTCACATATCTTTACTATTTCATAATGTCTAGTGCATCTCTAATGCATTTCCCGAATCGAGCCGTCTGAATATTCAAAGCTTCCCAAAGCACAATGATAGACAATTTATTTGGTTGATTTAAGTAATTCAGCATGGGTGAAAGTTTTGTTTGGTCACTATACCTACGTGACAGTGTGAACATGCCGCAAAAATGGCCGGTGCGGTGTGGGCTGCGCGCTAAACCGCCCTAACAGCTGGTCGCCATAAAGAGGATCCCTCCTTCATTGTTCTTTATGCGTCTGCCGACACGCAATATTGTTAATGTCTCTTTACTCCATCTGTGTCTCCGGTCCGGAAAATCAGGATAAAGGATGACTCACGTTAGACCGGGCCGGAGCTTCCAGAGCTTCGTTTTCTATGCAAAAAAGTCCCACGTGTTCACGGATCTACCGTCACAGATTAAATTAGACGTCGAACGCCTCGGCCCGGGCCCGGCCTAGCGTGAGTCATCCTTAAGGCTCTATTTTAGAGAGAGATTTTTATTGTCTAGCGACTAAATTGTGAATGAATGCTATGAATTTTGATTACCAAACGAACTAAATACCAATTATAACACGCATTGCAAAGTAAGGAATGCAATTTTTTTTTAGTTTGAAGATATTCGAAGACAAAGGCCTAGGTCAGCCTTCCGCACAATCTCGCCGGCCATTGTCTACCGTCGCATGCTACTCACAGAACTAGATCCACAGATAGCCGCACAGAGTAGCAGCAGAACGGAATTTTATATCTGTGTTAAATTGTCCTATACATATTTTTTTATAGCGCGCCTCAATAGAGAAACAATACTAAATAAATAATAGTGTCAATGAATTTTAGTTTGGTAACGCAGGACATAATGGGAACTAGCGAGGTAGGTAAAGTGATTAAGCTCGAATGAATTCGACTTGCCTCTACACTACGCAGTACTACGTAAGTAAAGGCGGTACAATCGGCATGAAAAGTGGGCTATCCTCTAGTTTACAACGCACTATTTTCCACCTCTAATACTTTTAAATGGTGGGAAAATGCCGATGACAGGGTCGAGTGGAGAAAACGAGGGGAGGCCTTTTCCCAGCTGTGGGACACCAAAATAAGCTAAAAAAATACTTTTAAAAATAATAATATTTATTGGATGCTGTCTTACTTTGGCTATGTTATGCGTAGGTAGAGATGATGTTTGTGAAAAACCATCGTGCTTGGAAAAGTGGCAGGGGAAAGGCCTAAGACCTACCAACTAGATGGTCTGACCAAGTTAAGAAGGCCACCTCAGGTAAAGTCTATCAGGCAGTGAAGGCTACGGGAGATCGAGACCGTTGGAGACAAATCTCAGGAACCAAATGGTCACGATCCTCAGTAATGAGGGACCCACAAGGAAGAAGAAGAAGAAGATATCTTAACAATTTGCGACTACTTCTGCCACACTTTAATTGTTTTAAGATGCGTCCATATTTGAATCATGATTGCGTCCAGGTGAATGCATCGTGAGTGCGTAGATTGCTGCATAGTTCATGGAGCCTTGCATGAATCGTACACATACTCGTACTTCCGTATTCGAACTTCAAGATATTCTCAAGAGACGACACGTACTAGATCCATTCTAGATACGATATAGTTTAGATATCAACTAGTTCTCTTTTGCAGCGCAATTCGGACAACCAATGTCACTTTTACGTTAGATAGCGTAGATAAGATAAGATATCTATTAGATGTGAATTGGATTTCTAAGTCATATCCTGTGGAAATCGTTCAAGAGTATCTCCAGAATCGCGCATTTGTCAAATTTGACAGGTGAGATCTTAAACATATCGTTATCGTATCTTGATGATGTCTAAAAGATATCTAATAGATGTCTATTCCAAAATCCGAATCGGGCCCCTAATTACTAACTAGACTTATCCTCTAGCCGCCTAGAGGCCTATAAAAAGGTCTCCCGTTCCATCCTTATCATATTCCAATCTTTAATTTGTCAAATCAAAATTGCGTTTGTTTTGGCAAGTTTTGGTTCGTGGGCGAATAGATGTCGACTGTACACGGTCTTCTAACTATTCCACTGAAACAATTGATTAATTCAGTCGTAATTACCCCTTTGACTGTCACGATGCCGTCAAAGTGTACGCGCCAGGCGGCACACGCATGGTTTGAAGGGATAAAGGTGTTAGTATTGAGTACATTTGATCTCTATTTTTAACTTTAGCCCTTTACGCTACTTATTATGTAGAGTTTGTAGTGTTACCTTGGTAGGTATATGTGTTAACAGATATGAACTTACTTGATGCTGCTTCATTTGTTTCTCTAGCAATCTATGTAAGTAGCACAGACAAAACATCCTCCAGACTGAGCATAGTCGCGCAACCCCCTCTGCCACGCATACGGTAATTTTACTTCATGTTCGAGTCGAAAGTGTCTTTGTGTGACATCCGTGTCTTTGAGCGGACCAATCACGGCACGGGACTTCGCTCACCTCGTCCCGCGCACCCCCGAATTTTTGGCATTATCGGTTGCATGAAATAATTGCTCTAAACTCGGTCTAGAGGATTCCTAGTCTATGGTAAGTAGGTACCTATTTCCTGCAAAAAAAACTAACCATCATGCAGGGTGTAATTTTATTTTAATAATTTGAAATATACCTTACATAGGTAACCTACTTAATAACCTCCGTTCCGCGCTGTGTGAACGTTTGTCTGTCAGCATCCAGTTAAAGATAGACATTTGGAATTTTCTCAGTTTGCTTTTCTATTTAGTTAATTTAGAAGTGATTGTATAGCTATAGTTAATCACCAAGTTACAATGTATGAATGTACCTACAATATAATAATTGTATAGTTAATACAAGTTATAAACCTTCAGTAATTACAACATAAAAGAGCAGGGGACCGATTTTTGAAATTCGACCACTCGATTTCGTGTATTTCGTTAAATGATATCTCCATTACTAGGCGTTTAAATTCTACTAATAGAATTGAAATCGAGTGGTCAATACCACTAGATTCCAAATTTCGATCACTCGTATTACAAAAATTTGCATTTCGCCGTTTTCCACCGATTTTCGAGTGACAAAATCGACCGATCGAAATTCAAAAATCGGCCCCCAGACATGTTTTTGATGCGTAGCGATTAAAAGGTTAATTAACAATGCCAAAACGAATATTCAGATAATAATAACAGCAGACAGAGTTCGCAGTAATTGTTCAATTACCTGATGAGTCATGTGAACTTCTCATTCCGATTTCATTTTGATTTAAATAAATTCAATATGTAATTTTAATTTACTTATAGGTAATTCAGAAGTACTTACCCACCGGAACATTTATATAGGTACTTTTACATGACTTTTCAGCGTTCATGTTTGTATGTACAGTCAAGGAATTTAAATTCCGACCCATTTCGTACTTTGTCACAGTGACAATCAATATGAAAGCCGCTAGAGACCTCATACGGTTGTCACTGTGACAAAGTACGAAATGGGTCGGAATTTAAATTCCTTGACTGTAAGTATATACCTATTTATTGTATCGTAATAAATACTCATCAGGGTACAAGTGGACAAAGTCGTAAAACGTGACTACTGTGACTATAACATTGTAATGTGACGTAGCCGTGGTGGGAAAAGCTATGTTCAAAAGCCTAAGTTGCATAACAGATCTATATCAGTTTAATAAAATATACCTATATATTTCTTTTCAATATAAACCAATAAATCATGGTCAACTATTATTTTCAGAATATTGCCAATGGTGGCGTAGATGTGACGAAGCTGTTGTAGGTAAGTAACTGTAAGTTTATAAGTACATAGTAAGTATATTTCAAAATATATATTGTTTCAGAAAAAGAAGTACTTACTGGTTTAAAAAGTCTGAAATCTGAATGTTATAAACATGGAAAACTGGAATTAAAAAACTTAAACTTAGGGCCTAAAAAAAAGACTAGGGCAGGCTCATTCCTAGGCCAAAGAATAGGCATAGCTATTCAGCGTGGGAATGTAGCCAGCCTTATGGGCACCCTTCCGCAGGGGACAGATCTGGGGGACCTAAGTTAGGTGGGTAAGTTTTATTTATTTATTTTATTAGTTTTAGTTTTAATTTATTTAGTTTATACTTAATTTTAATAATAGTTTGTATAAGTTTTGTTATTGAATAAATTACCCCTAACTTAGATACTAAATCATAAATATTTCATTTAATATCCATTCAGTGGAAATATAATGTAACCTTTCAATTACAAAGAACTTTCATGCCTATTCAAGTACTCACATTGAAACCATTTTCCTAAGCAATTCATTAGCTGTGTAACATTTCGTTACATTAATGACGTATCTCAAACCCGTTGGCCGTCTTAAAACACGGCCTTTAAATACTGTCGACGCTACATATTATATAAACATTTATCGACTTTAACACATTGGAATAAGATCGAGAAATGTATACATATCTAAGACTTAGCGCTGGACATGCGCTGTATTGGTTCGGAGCTAGGACATACATTAGTGAGTCCCGTGAGACATCAAAGTCTCATCATTTCTCTATTAGAGAAGCACTCGAATGTTGTAATTAATGCCTCCAATTATGCTCTGAAAACCTTCAATGCTGACTGTATTCAATTTTCTGTGGCATGTAATGAGATTGTTGGCTAGATACTTCACGTTGGAAAACTTCGATGTGGGAGAGTCGTTATTTGGCTTGGTATATAGCTGAAAATATATACTTATTTTTGTTTACGCGTAAAATAAATGCTTTTAAAATAAATCAAGCCATTTGGGCTGGAATAGTGGTGTGGACCTTATATGGACGTGAGATTTACCTCGACCACAGAAATGGTTATGTTTATACATATCAACGCATTATTGGAGTGAATTGCAAAGAAACTGTACGTAATTAAGCGCAGTTAAGAAGCTGTGAATAGTTTTAACTTGATTCATTTGTGTTACGAAAATTGATTATGTAAATGTATTGTATTATATATAAGTCTATAGCTATAGCATACGCCACACTTTCATGCATCTAACTTAAATAGAATTGGCTTAACTGTCGTAACACAATGGAATCAATTAACTTTAGAAGTACTTAATTATGTTTTTTTTTGCAATTCACTCATTAGCTGTTAACAGTATAAGTATGTATGTTTGTATTCTCATTACGTGTGTTCTACCTTAGCGTCAAAAGTACTATTTTTATTTTGATAAAATAACGTCAATTAAATATTTTGATGACTAAACTGACATCGTACTTAGTCGAAGTCGAAGAACTTAAAGTTTCAGTCACTTAGAAGTTACAGTAAACTTCTTCTGTTTTGAAAATCACTTAAAGAACTATATTTAACTGACGTCCAAAACAGGAGAAGTTTAAGTAAATGTCTTTAAACAAAGTATAGTTATAGTTTCAAAGTTTTTTAGCACCTTCATGACAAACGGGAAAGTCATAGTAGGAAATACCTAAGGTTTATTTAATAGGTTGTGTAAAGTTTACACTGTAAACGATGATTAATAATTGGCAACTTTAACCTAACATCATGCATTGAATTACGAAAAACATTAGGACTTCCACGATATTTTTACGAAAGTGATTTATTAAAGGTACCTAAATGACCAAACCATTAAAACTACTAACATACTCGTAAATCACGTAAGGCAACTGAACCTGAAGCCTTTGCTCACTGACTCAGCAAAAATGTGCGCACTGTGAGTATTTTGACCTACCCGTATAGCATCCATATTTCCACACACCTTCTCTTTCAAAATTGATCTTAATGAGTTGACTAATAAGGTTGACTTTTGAAAGGTTACTGTAATTGTTACGCACTTTAGTAATGTAAGTAGAACTATATTTACCCGTTAACCCATCTGTTCGGTGAGCCGAGGAACGCGGTCGCTACGGCCCTGCGAATGGATGATTCTACAAGCTAACTACACGGGCAGTGTTGCCAACTTGGCATTAATGATGCCAGATCTGGCATATTTTCACTCGCTTTGGCACCAAAATTTTCCATTTAGCATCTGGCATATTTTTTAGCATAATTTACTCTAAGCCAAATTTGCAGCAACAATATGCGCCATCGCCTTATGTGGTTCATATTTTCATATGAATTTTGACTTTGGTGGACGGATGGACGTCAACGGACTATATAAAGTTGGTCAATAGTAGAAGAGCCGGCCGCAAATTTTCTAACCGACTTGATACCACGATGAAATGCACAATGGTTTCCCATAAAAGTGATGCTAAGTCCGAATTCGATAGTCTGCCACGGCGGAACTTGCCGAAAGTACGAAAAAGAAGGCCACTTCCGGTGCGAAAAAAGGGGGCTGATTTAACCCATCTGATACCGAAATAATAGTTATGGCAGCAGTTAGAAATTTACATGTAGACACATAAAAGCGAAGTCTGCCAGTATTTTTTTTGCCGGAAGTGCTTGGCAGACGCTCTCAAAGGTGGCCAGCGGGACCCCTAATTTAACCCATCTGATACCACCATGAAACCAATTCCAGTCGGTAGGTATGAACCCTCATGTCAGGAATATATAAGTCTGCCAAGGCTTTTCCTGCCGAAACACCTTGGCAGACGAGATTATGTAAGCAAGGTCGGCATCGGTTACCCTACACTAACCCATCTGATACCACCATGAAACCAATTCCAGTCGGTAGGTACGAACCCCCATTTTAGGAATATATAAGTCTGCCAAGGTTTTTCCTGCCGAAACACCTTGGCAGACGAGATTATAAACAAGATGACCATCGGTTACCGTACACTAACCCATCTGATACCGCCATAAAACCAATTCCAGTCGGTAGGTATGAACCCTCATTTCAGGAATATATAAGTCTGCCAAGGCTTTTCCTGCCGTAACACCATGGCAGACGAGATTATGTAAGCAAGGTCGGCATCGGTTACCCTACACTAACCCATCTGATACCACCATGAAACCAATTCCAGTTGGTAGGTATGAACCCCCATTTTAGAAATATATAAGTCTGCCAAGGTTTTTCCTGCCGAAACACCTTGGCAGACGAGATTATAAGCAAGATGACCATCGGTTACCGTACAGTAACCCATCTGATACCACCATGAAACCAATTCTAGTCGGTAGGTATGAACCCTCATTTCAGGAATTTATAAGTCTGCCAAGGCCTTTCCTGCCGAAACACCTTGACAGACGAGATTATGTAAGCAGCATCCACATACGAGGGATCCGTATTTTGGGATTATACAGATTACGGACATTATTAATAGCTGTAGGCTTATTTATTACTTTATGCTTATACATATTTGTATATTATTATGTTATTAATAAAATATATTTATAATTTATTAAACCTAAACTTAATACATTGGGAATTCATTACCTGCTTACGGCAGTAGTAGGGATAAGTGGGTCAGTTCTGGCTCACTGAGCCAGGCCAACAGTCCCTCCCCCTTTTTTCCCTTGTTGAGGCCCTGCAACCTTGCCTTGAACCCAAACTAATGTCATTGTAGCTCGAATCTAACCTAATTTATTTTTATTGCTTTTAGAATATTTCAATTATCTACTTTTGCAAAGTTAAATGTTGAAATCTCTATTTCGAAAAATGGAATTTTAATGTGACTTTAACACGTTCACTGCGTTACGGGGGCTTTAAGCCCCGTACGATGTCATCATTCAGTGCGAAGTTAAATTTATTTTAGAAGTTAAAGGGGGAGGGGAGGGTGCACACATTTTCGCTACACGCGGACTGTCCAGAATTGGTGAGTCGATTTGTACGACTACATGTGCCAGACATCCCCAGGATAGCCCTCAGACCGCGGCGACGCGGTCTGTTGGCTTTGCCAGCGGGACGCACCGTGTCACGACTGAACTCTCCGCTGCTCCGTGCCCTCACACAGTTGAATGCACTCTTGGCATCAGTACCCGAGTGCGACCTGTTTGCGTGGCGTTGGGTGTCTGTGAGAAATGAATGCATAAGATTCTGTGAGGTGATGGATGCGAGGCCTACATCCGTAAAAGTGTAATTGTGGATGTGATAAGGGACTAGTGATTTGTAATTGTGTTATTTGTAATTGTTTGTTTGTACCTGATTGTTATATGTACCTTTGGTATATGTTAATGTTAAGTTTCATGGCGCATTGGATCTGTCTGTAAGGTCATGTAAACATTTTTTCAAATAAAATAAATAAAAATAAATAAATTTTACCACTTTGGAAGTGTCTCTCGCGCAAACTATTCAGTTTAGAAATAAATGATATTAGAAACCTCAATATCATAAGCGATAAGACCGCCTGTTGTTACCTCTATTGTCTTTTTAGGGTTCCGTACCCAAAGGGTAAAACGGGACCCTATTACTAAGACTTCGCTGTCCGTCCGTCCGTCCGTCCGTCTGTCACCAGGCCAGGCTGTATCTCACGAACCGAGATAGCTAGAGAGTTGAAATTTTCACAGATGATGTATTTCTGTTGCTGCTATAACAACAAATAGTAAAAACAGAATAAAATAAAGATTTAAATGGGGCTCCCATACAACAAACGTGATTTTTGACCAAAGTTAAGCAACGTCGGGAGGGGTCAGTACTTGGATGGGTGACCGTTTTTTTTTTTTGCTTTTTTTTTGTTTTTTTTTGCATTATGGTACGGAATCCTTCGTGCGCAAGTCCGACTCGCACTTGCCCGGTTTTTTTATGTTATTGTCCATTTATTGTAAACTAAGTGTATGTGAGGCGTGCAATAAAAAGTATTGTATTGTATTGTATCATTTTTGAAGACCTATCCATAGATACCCCACACGTATGGGTTTAATGAAAAAGACATTTTAAGTTTCAGTTCTAAGTATGGGGGACCCCCAAAATTTATTGTTTTTTTTCTATTTTTGTGTTGAAATCTTAATGCGGTTCACAGAATACATCTACTTACCAAGTTTCAACAGTTCTTATAGTTTCGGAAAAAAGTGGCTGTGACATACGGACGGACAGACAGACAGACATGACAAATCTATAAGGGTTCCCTTTTTTGCCATTTGGCTACGGAACCCTAAAAAGGAGGTATTAATTCGGTTTTTTAATGTTTGATATCTCCGTCATTTTGGGATCGATTTTGAAAATTATTTTTTTAGTTGAGTTGTAACTTGTAAGTATATACATACAGATTGGTTCCGTCTTTGTCAAAACCCAGTTCTGATGGTGAGATTTATGAGGAATCGAGGGCACTCTTCAAATCTTGTAAGGGTGGTTCACGTTTGTATGGGAAAAATTCAAACTCTAGCTAGAAGAAGCGGCACCCCCTCATTTTGTTACACTTATTATGTTGACAAAATACGCCAACCATCTTGCAATCTTAACTACAAGGGGGTGCTCAAACACATTGAAATTTTTCAAATTGTCTGAAATCAAAAAAATAAATAAGTTACAATTTTTTTTATTTTTATGTAAGTAGTAGTTTTCACATTATTTGAAAGTGTGATTTAAAAGATATTATTTTGTAAGAAAATGTTTTTCTACTTCAAAACTTATACATCACATGTGCAAATAGTGTGAAACCAGATATTTTAAATAAAATTCTGAATCATAATTACTCTTTTTGTTGGGTTTCAAACAACATACAAAATTTCAACGTGGTTAAGCACCACCTTGTATAGTAGTGTTGAGTCGCTCACTCGCGAGGCACCTCATTTGTACCACTCAACTCAAAAATGTCTTACTTCACTCCTCTATTCATTTTACTCATTTACTCGCGCGCATCACAAACACCTCTTGCCACACAAATCATTCACACACTTCAAATTTCAAAAAAACTCTTATCCTTTCAAATTCACTCGCGAACCTCAAAAACTCAACGCTCCTCACAACTTGCAAAAGAGTCCCTGGATGGCACGAGGCGCTAGGTGCTCGCCTGCTCGCCGACATACAAAACTCAAAATGTCTCAAATGAAGAAAAGTTGCTTCTCTGTTGCACGTGTAAATTCCTACGTAAGTGTGACAGGGAGGCAACATGACGAACATGGATCGCGGTACGCACTCTGTATACCAGACAGGCATTTACGAAGCTTGCTTATAAACAGTAATCCTTTAGTGACTAAAATATTATTGAAATATAATACTGTAGCGTACACAATATATGATCATTTCAATAAGTTTCAAGTTTATTAAATAAAAAGTAAGTATAATTTGCATAGGTAAAATAAACATGTAGATGTAAATTATAACGATTTGAATTTGCAATACTTTTTATTAACATTATTAATTCGGACTGACAAATTATGATTGTGACATATTTTTATTTATTTTGTTCGTTCGTACGTTGTTGTAGCTAATTTTAGTTCTCTAATACCTAATACCTAGTGATAATTCTTATAATTATACCAAAATAACAAAATATGGACATCGTTTTCGCCATTAAATTTACCCGCGGATCTTCCTTGGTGCCTTTTGCATGAAAAAATGAAATGTAAATGTAGCCGGCGGCGTCCGGAGCGAATGGTGCTTTGTTTAATATCATATTGATGATATTACTGTAAAATTATCTGAAGTGGTAAGTTAGTCATTTCTATATAATAATGACTTGTGAAAATATTGAATTTGTTCTCCTTAGTTTGTTAAAAATGTGGTAGTTTTATGGTTATGAAATATATCACTACATATTATGAAACAAAGTCGCCCGCCCCGTCTGTCCGTATGTGTGTTTGTTTGTATGTTCGCGATAAACTCAAAAACTACTGGACGGATTTTCATGCGGTTTTCACCTATCAATAGAGTGATTCTTCAGGAAGGTTTAGGTGTATGTATAATTTGTTAACCCGTGCGAAGCCGGAGCGGGTAGCTCTCGCTAGTGATTATTATACTTAAAACTATATCAAGTAGCAAGGAGGAGGACAAAACAATCTAACAATAAAAAAGAGCTAAATTAGAACAAGTTTCATAAAAGCAGCAAATTAAGTTAATATGTGGGATCTTTCTCCTATAAGTTCTATTCTTACCTTCTACCTCCAGAATTGCACTCCTTAATTATTATTATTTATTAATTTACAAAGGAAGTGATGAATACATAAATATGTATATTTATTAAATATTTTTGCACCGTTGGCCCGTTGGATTAATAGAATAGTCGACGCTAAAAATATGCTAGTACCTCACCTCATTTGAAGTAAGACATTGTAACACCTCATTTTAGAAAATGAGGTACTCATACAAACTCATTTAAAATTGATGTCCTACCCATCACTATTGTATAGTTCGTTTTTTTAGCATTAGAAAGAACTTGCAAGAAGGTAAGCGATCTTAGCATGTCTTTTAATTGAAAAACGCTTTTCAAAATTCAAAAACTATTACTTATGAAAGCAGACGAATATAAATGATCGTACTAGATTAATAATTGTTACATATTTGCCGTAACTTATTTTTAAAATGTGTTTTTCAATTAAAAGACACATCAAGATTGTTTACCTAATTTCTAATGCTAAAAAAAAACGAAGTATAGTTGAGATAAATTAAGAAACTTATACACCAAGTTTCTTAATTTATCTCAACTATAATCTCAATTTATCAACATAATAAGTGTAACAAAATAAGGGGGTGCCCCTTAGGAAAAAAAATGTTTTTTGAACCACCCTAACATATAGTGATACTGGTGGATTTTAAACAAACCAAGCATTTACATTCATAATTGTGACATTTGATGAAGTGAAACTGCTGATGATGATCAGAATGGAACTCTTCAACGACGCATAGCTCATGTTTGGGGATTTGTCCTCTTCGTTATGTTTGTTAAGCACGTTAGATTTTTAAGTCATATTTTCGTGAAGCTCAAGTTCTGATGATGGGATCCATAAGGAATCGAGGGAACTCTACAAATCTTAATGGCATTGTATAGTGACTCTTGTATTTTCATCAGGCAAACAAGGATTTACATTAAGAACAGTGGCATTTGATGAAGTGGTATTGCTGATGGTGATCAGAACGGAACTCCTCGACGACTTGTCTTTTTCTAATTGATTGTTAAGCAAGTTACCCCACTGGCAAAACAAGCAAGATTTTGAATTCGACTTCTACCTGAACCTGGACCCGGACGCGGACCCGGACTCGAGATCGCGAATTCGGACACGGACCCGTTTTCTATTTGGTTGGTGTAAATGGAGTTGGTGAATTTTTTGATTAATTCGGGCGAAAACTGGAAGGTTAGGTATCATAAAATGTTCATGAAGAGAAATTGTAAGAGATGGTATCATTACCAACAACTGTGGAAAATACTGTTTAGTTACTCTTTATTTAAAAATAGCAAAATCAAATTGCATGATTTCATTCGTTTTCTCCACTGTACACAGAATAAGTAATGATATTTATACTAGACAAAAAAATTCAAAATCGCTCTCCTTCTTGATGCGACTGGCAAATCATATTACTTTTTCGAAACCGGGTTTTTTAACCTAATTAGACCCCCGCTGAATCCGATCCGGTTGCTCGATCGAAATCTTGACCGGAAGTGAGATATTTGACATTAAAGGTCCGTTTTTTTCGTTTTTCGTAAATAACTCTTAAACGGTGGTGTATAGCAAAAAATATTCTATTACATAAGTAATATGCATAAAATTGCCTACAAGAAAGATTCAGTACAATTTTTCGCTAGGATCAATATTAATAGTACATTATTGTCGAGGCTCGGAAGTAGCTACTTGCAGGCTGAGGATTCGTTTTAAACGGACGACCTTGGGAGTCCGTTTAATTGAATCCGAAGCCAGCAAGTAGCCTTCCAGCCGAGTCATATATAGTGCTTTTCTCAAAAATGGTGCAAGAAATATAAATATCATAGAAATATTTTACAAAAGCAACGTTCTTACATATATATTTTCTTGACGTAAACGGTATAAATCAATTCTTTAGTACTTCGCCGGTTACCCTGGATCCTTATACTAAACGCTCTACCCTATCGCTTCTTGCTGCTATTACAACCAACTCCAATTTAGCTCCCTTTGAATTAGGCGTTATTTCTTCACAAGAGACACTTAAAATATTGAAATCTATTAAAACGAAGGCCGTCGGTGATGATAACCTTAGCGTGGATATGCTTATGCTCGTGGCGGATTTCATATCACCCATCATCTCCGACATCATTAATTTTTCTCTATCCACTGGCACGTTTCCGGCATCCTGGAAGTATGCCCATGTCATTCCTCTCCCAAAAACCTCCAATCCTGCATCTTTCGCCCAGTACCGTCCTATCTCCATTCTCCCAATATTATCCAAAATTATTGAACATTATGTTAACCGCCGTCTCCTATCTCATCTTAATAAAAATTCCCTATTTAATCCCCTCCAATCTGGATTTCGCCCCGGGCATAGCACAGTTACCGCTCTGGTTAAAGTCACTGACGATATTCGGTTTAATATAGAATCCAAAAGGCTTACTGTCCTTGTCCTCCTTGATTTTAGTAGTGCCTTCAACACGGTAGATTTTGAGATCCTTCTAGGCACACTCAACACACTTAACATTTCTCAAACTTCATTATATTGGTTCCGTAGTTACCTTTCTGGCAGACGCCAGCGTGTTAGAGTAGATGACAAACTGTCCGACTGGTGTGAGCTCACCGCTGGCGTCCCGCAGGGAGGGGTGCTTTCTCCACTCTTGTTTTCTATTTTTATTAATGGTATTACCACATCGCTTACGTCATCATACCATCTTTATGCAGACGACCTACAAATTTATGCAGCGGGAAGTATAGACGATCTTCCCTCATTAATCTCTCAGATTAATTATGACTTAGAGTCTATACGGGATTGGGCGTGCAAATTTGGTCTAAAAATTAATGCTCAGAAGTCACAGGCGATTGTCATTGGCAGTCCTTACTATGTAGACAAGCTCTCGGACATGGTGGTACCTGACATTTTGTTTGATAGGATTACTATCCCTCTTTCCTCTACTGTCCGAAATCTGGGTATCATCATGGATCAGACGCTTTCTTGGTCTCCTCACGTAGCCGAGGTGAGCAAAAATATTTTTGGGTCTCTCCACTCTCTTCGATGACTTCAGAATTTCCTCCCTCTTCACACCAAACTAACTCTTGCTCGTTCTCTATTGCTCCCTCTTCTTGACTATGGTGACGTTGCGTTTTTAGATCTTACTGAGGAATTGCTGGATAAACTCGAGCGTTTACAAAATGTTTGTATCAGGTATATATTTGGCCTCCGTAAGTACGATCACATTTCTGAATTCCGCTCTCAGCTCGGGTGGTTACCGATCCGCCGACGCCGAAATGTGCGTGTCTTGTCGTTGCTTTTCAACGTACTCTTTAACCCCTGCTCTCCATCTTACCTTACCGAGAGATTTAATTATCTCGCTGAAGGCAGTGAACACCGCTTACGTTCAAGTGCTAATCTTACGCTTGCTATTCCCCCGAATAAGACACGATCGTATGCGAATTCGTTCACGGTACGCGCTGTGAAGTTGTGGAACGAGTTGCTCCTGTCGCTCAAGCAGTCCCAGTCTGTAGCGTCATTCAAGGCTAATTTGAAGAAACTTATGCTTTCCAACTAAGCATGATTTGGTTAAGTACTGATTTCTATTTTTTTTTTTTGGACACTTGTATATATGTATATATATATATATATTGTATGTAATATATGTTTAGTATTTATGTATGTAGTATGTATTTTATTTTATAATATCATTTATGTATTTTATTTGCTTTTGGACATTTTGTTTAGTTACTTTTAAAACATTACTGTGCATTCCGTAAGTTTGTCTATCTAATTTGCATTCTCCCCTCATCTACTCGAAGGTTAGCTGGAAGAGATCCCTTACAGGGATAAGTTCGCCTTTGTACCTTTATTTCTGTAAATATTATGTAAACCTGTGTTGTGTACAATAAAGTGATTACTACTACTACTACTATATTTTGACAGGAAAATGCCCTTGCCGCCTTTTTATTTTTTTTAATAAAAAAATAGAAGTGTATTTTTCTGCCAAAAATACGCCAACCTATTTGAGACATCTAAATAGTCGCGGTACTAATCATCTGTTTGGCTGTTTAATGGGCCTGTGCCTTCATTTGATATGGTCATTTCAACTTTTAAAAAGTTTGGAACTCGACAAATAATGGAATTTGTATGCAACATTGCAGTCCCAAAATCGAGACTGCAATGTTTTTAACTTTTTAATTTTTGACTGACCATAAACTACGCGCTTCGCGACCTATTTTTTAGACGGCAAAGTCGACTTTGCCGTCCATTTTTGAGAAAAAGAGATTTTAACGCGGGAAATTTAATTATAATCACTTCTAAGGTCCCGTTTTTTAGGTTTTCGTAAATAACTCATAAACGGTGGCCAATATCAAAAAATGTTGTTAGACGTTAATAATCTACACAAAATTTTGAACAAAAAAGATCCAGTACACTTTTTGCAGGGATCAATATTTAAAAAGATAATAAAGAGGGAAAATTAATTATACTAAATTCTAAGGTTCCTTGTTTTTATTTTTTCGTTAATAATTTGAAAAGTAAAAAATCTTATACATAAATAATAAACGTAAAATTTCCTACAAGAAACATGCAGTACACTTTTCGCTAGGATCAATATTTAAAAAGACAAAGCAGCGGGTAAGTTAATTATACTCAATTTTAAAGTCCCTTTTTAGTTTTTTGTAAATAATGTAGCGTTAGGTATCTAGGGCAGAAATGAGCAATAAGGCTTAGGCTACAAAATGCACAGTGGTTTTATTTGGGCTTATATAACGTGGGTCGTTGGCCTAACGTGGTGGCGGCACTTGGATCGGTGTGTAGCTGGGCGTTACTGTCCTGGCGTTCTTGGCGTATCTCGTAGTGGCAACCCGGCGTTTAGCGCTGAGCACTGGCAGCGAGAGGAGCACAGACGCAGAGGTTGGACGAACAATTAGCCCGTAGGGTAGACCCTGGAATTTTATTCCACTGTGTTAAGGCTACGCAGTAAAATCAGTTCCATGGAGCGTTCCGCCTTATTTATAATGCTCATGTCTTAGCAGCATACAACATTCTGGTGGTTATATAATCTAAGTTCAGTTTGTCTGTGGCGGTCGGTACATGGAATTCAGAACGGAGATAAATAAGGCTTAGGAACATAAGCGTAAGGTTGCAATTGGCAAGGTGCGATATTATGGAAGCTAGTACATTTATATCTAGTTATTATCTTACGCATGGCCATTACGAATGAAGTTCATATACTCAGGCTAAGAATATAATTTACATCCATGGTACATTAGCATTCAAAATCAGAGTCCGCCATTTGGCGTAGCGTAAAGCATTAGGCTGTATAATATAGTAGCAAGCTACGGAACAGGGAAAAACTTAAAACTAGAAGAGGTATTTATGTGTTCAAACTTACCCAAAGCGGGGGAAAACAGATACACTCGATTATATTCGGAAACTTAGTGGCACGGCAGTGGAAGAGCACTTGTTCCCTATTAAATTATTTAATATTCGACATCGCGAGACAAAGCCGCGGCCGGTAACGCTCGCGAGAGCGACATGCGTACAGCGCTGCAGTCAGATCTTCAATGCCCGGCTGTGGCGGACCGTTATAACATGGCGCCGGCTATCGCGTAAACAAGTTAGTAGCCGGGATTGGGAAAGTCGATAATATCGACCACATCGACATCGATACTTATCGGTTGTTAAGACTATTATTTATTTATTTAGCTAAGAAAATAAATTAACGCTACAGTTACCCCGCTCCCTTGGGAAGGATTTTTGCTCACCTGACCTACTTAAGAAAAAAAAAATCCGATTAACTAACTACAATTTTTAAATATCTACTTAAATTCTACTGGCTAAACTAAGATGAATTGACATTATCTTGAGCGCCTTACTAGTTTAAGGTCCTTAATATGCCAAGTACCCAAATCTTTGCCGGACATATCTTGCAAGTCGTAGACTAGGGGGGACCTCTTATGTACTATTCTGCATTGTAAGAATTTAGGTGCTAACTTCTTACTGAAATACTGATCTTTGTCACTTTGGTAGTAGGTTTTTCGCCAAACTATGTCATTGACGTTGAATTCATGGGAGGACGTCTGTGTTAGGCTTAAAGAGGCTTTCAGCACTCCGAATTACGACTATCGTTTTCGTGATGAAATTAAGGCACGTACTCAGGGCCCGCGTGAAAATATTACAATCTACCTTTCCATTATGTCAGGCATGTTTTCACAACTTGACAAACCTCTGCCAGAAGAGGAAAAATTACAAATATTACTTCATAATATACGTCCTTGCTATGCCAAAGTGCTCACTTCTTGCCCAGAAATCAAAAACGTCGAAGAATTGCAAACCGTATGTAAGAACTACGAGAATGTTCAATCTCGTATGGCGCAATATCAGGAACCTCCCAAAGCAACATCTGAGACCCTAGCCCCGGATTTTGCTTATTCTCATGCCTCTACTTCTACAAACAATACAAATAAACCATTTTTACAGAGACAAACCTACCCAAAAAATTATGATTTTAAGCCTCGCTTCGCTACCTACGCAAATAAGCCGAATACCGGGAATAATAATCCTGTCAATGCAGTTGCTGCTGCTACACCTGTATATGCTATTAATGTTAGGTCGAAGTTTTGTCCGCGCTGCCGTGTTGACACACACTCGTTGAGGAACTGCACTGCAGAACGTGTTATTGTCTGTTTTCGTTGTGGTCATCCAGGGGTTAAGTTTCATGACTGTCCAGACTGCCAGAAACATTTATCGTCTACTGTACAATAACAAAAAAACGCATAGAGCAGAATTGTAGTTACTCCGACGCTAGTGACTGGAAGGACTGGTTAAAATTTATAAAGAACTTCTTTCGTGTCTATAAAGTAACTTCAATTCTGCAATCAAAATCAATGAATCATGATAACCGAGTTTTTGTTGATGTAAAAATACAAGATAATAAAACCTCGGGACTTCTGGATTCCGGTGCCGCTGTAACGGTAATTGGTAACGGTTTTCACAATGATCCTATCTTTTCAAACTTTACTATACATAATGATGACAAAGGTAACATGGAAGCAGCGGGCGGGAATAGGTTACCAAGTATTGGTTATATAAATCTACCTGTAGCCTTTGAAGGACAGAATCATATCCTTAAAGCATATATCTCTCCAGTGGTAACAACGCACCTTATCTTGGGTTTGGATTTTTGGCGAAAGTTCAACTTGTGTCCTAAATACATTGCCTCCCTAAATATAGATGAAACTTCCGATTCAGATCAGACTAACCCAAAAGATGCTAATCACATTACATCCTACCAAAATTTAGATTCCAATCAGCGCTCAATCGTCGATGATATAATTAAGAAATTTAAGGCTATATCTTATGAGGAAAAGGGATTAGGTCGAACCTCGATGATTCATCATAACATAAATACAGGTAATGCGTCCCCTATTAGACAGCGTTACTACCGTATGTCACCGGAAAAGAGTAGAATTATTAATGAACAGGTGGACGAAATGCTACAACTAGATGTGATAGAACCCTGTGAAAGTTCGTGGTCATCCCCGGTACTAGTAGTTAACAAAAAAAATGGAAAACCAAGGTTTTGTCTTGATAGCCGGAAACTTAATTCAGTAACAGTTAAGGACGCGTACAGTCTTCCGTATATGTCAGAGATCTTAGACAATCTTAGAGATGCGAAATACTTAACGAGCATCGATTTGTCTAAAAGCTTCTGGCAAATTCCTATAGCCGCGGAAGACCGTTGCAAAACTGCTTTTTTTGTACCTAATCGGGGAACTTTTTGTTTTAAAACAATGGCTTTTGGCCTCACTAATGCCCCTGCTACTCAGCAGCGGCTGGTCGATAGGTTATTTGGTCCGGAATTTGAACTCAGAGTCTTCTGTTACTTAGACGATATTATTTGCGTAAGTAACAGTTTTGAAAGTCATGTTTCCTTATTGTCACGTGTCTTAGAAAGGCTTCAACAAGCTAACTTGACTATTAATTTTGAGAAGACACAGTTTTTTAGGGAAAGTCTAAAATATCTCGGGTACGTAGTCGACTCCGAGGGGTTACGCACAGATCCTGAGAAAGTAGAGGCAATTCGAAATTATCCTACACCAACTACAAAGAAGGATATAAAGAGTTTCTTAAGAGAGACGATTTGTTCCGAACTTCAGTACCATCGCTGGTCCCTTAAATAGATTAACCTCAGGTAAAAAAGGTGCCCCCCCCTTTGTTTGGACTAAAGAAGCTAACGATGCTTTCGAGGAGCTTAAAAACAAACTAACTTCTTGTCCGGTTCTGGCGTGCCCTCATTACGATCTTCCATTCGCGGTTCATTCTGATGCGAGTAATTACGGCATCGGTGCTATGCTGTGTCAAACAATTAACGGTCAAGAACACCCCATAGCATACATGAGTAAATCCTTAACGGGTGCAGAGCGTAACTATAGCATTACCGAAAGAGAAACCTTGGCCGTCCTAGTCGCTTTGGAACACTGGCGTTGTTATTTGGACAACGGTCGGACCTTTACTGTGTACACGGACCAAGTAAAACGTAACGTAACGTAAACGGTGTCCCATAGCGAAATAGGTTTTGAAGAATAAATTATCTACATAAAATTTCCTCCAAAAAACATCTAGAACACTTTTCTCTAGGATCAATATTTCAAGCGATATTAAAGGAAGAAAGTTAATTACAATCAGTTCACAGGTCACTTTTTTTTAGTTTTTCGTAAATAACTCGTAAACGGTGGCCCGTTGCAAAACAATATTCTACATAAATATTAAACATAAAATTGTCCACAAAAAAGGTTCTGTACACTTTTTCGCTACGATCAATATTTAAAGAGGTATTAAAGGGGGTAAGTTAATTATAATCAATTTCCAGGTTCCTATTTTTAGGTTTACGTCTATATAGGTAAAGAACTATTTTATTTTAATTTTATTTTCAAAATTTAGACCCAGTAGTTTCGGAGATAAAGGGGGGGGGGGGGTATTTTTTTGTATTTTAATGTTTTATTTTGGGGAAGGGGGCTTTATCTCCGATACTACTGGGTCTAAAATTTTGAAAAGATATACAGAATAGAATCTATAGATGACAGGAAAACCTATTTGAATTATGCAGTCAAGCGCGAGTCGGACATTACTTAGTTTTTGAACCGATCCCTACAGGTTTTTTAAAGGCAATTCACTCGCGTTTAACATATATAAAATACACTGTTAAAAATTGGGTAATGTACGGAACCCTTGCAACGCGAGTCCGACTGGCGCTTGGCCGGTTTTTATTCATTTTGAGGTACGGAACCCTAAAAAGAGAAAAGTGTTCCATATGTCTTTCGTAGAAAATTTTATATCGATTATTTATTTACAAGAACATTAAGAACTTATTTTGCTATGAGCCTTATTTTACGAGTCATTTGCGAAATCCTAAAAATAGGGACCTGGAAATTGATTATAATTAACTTAACCCCTTTAATACCTCTTTAAATATTGATCGTAGCGAAAAAGTGTACAGAACCTTTTTTGTGGACACTTTTATGTAGAATATTGTTTTGCAACGGGCCACCGTTTACGAGTTATTTACGAAAAACTAAAAAATTGTGACCTGTAAACTGATTGTAATTAACTTTCTTCCTTTAATATCGCTTGAAATATTGATCCTAGAGAAAAGTGTTCTAGATGTTTTTTGGAGGAAATTTTATGTAGATAATTTACTCTTAAAAACCTATTTCGCTATGGGACACCGTTTACGAGTTATTTACAAAAAACTAAAAAGGGACTTTAAAATTGATTATAATTAACTTACCCGCTGCTTTGTCTTTTTAAATATTGATCCTAGCGAAAAGTGTTCTGCATGTTTCTTGTAGGAAATTTTACGTTTATTATTTATGTATAAGATTTTTGTTTTGCTATGAGTCATACTTTTCAAATTATTAACGAAAAAATAAAAACAAAGGAACCTTAGAATTTATTATAATTAACTTTCCCTCTTTATTATCTTTTTAAATATTGATCCCTGCGAAAAGTATACTGAATCTTTTTTGTTAAAAATTTTGTGTAGATTATTAACGTCTAACAACATTTTTTGATATTGGCCACCGTTTATGAGTTATTTACGAAAACCTAAAAAACGGGACCTTAGAAGTGATTATAATTAAATTTCCCGCGTTAAAATCTCTTTGAATATAGATCCTAGCGAAAAATTGTACTGAATCTTTCTTGTAGGCAATTTTATGCAGAATACTTATGTAATAGAACATTTTTTGCTATGTGCCACCGTTTAAGAGTTATTTACGAAAAACGAAAAAAAGGGACCTTTAATGTCAAATATCTCACTTCCGGTCAAGATTACGATCGAGCAACCGGCAAATTCGGATTCAGCGGGGTCTAATTAGGTTAAAAAATCCGGTTGCCAAAAAGTTATATGCTTTGCCAGTCGAAATCGATTTTATGAAAAATATGACCAGTCTAATTACTATATATGTTCAGAATATTATTTGAATAAACTTAGGATAGGATACTTAGGATAGGAAATAAAATGTGTGTTTTTATATCTTTAAACCCAATTACTAAGTAGACTGCACATACATTAAAGTCACATTAAAATCCCATTTTGCGAAATAGAGATTTCAACCTTTAACTTTGCAAAAGTAGATAATTGAAATATTCTAAAAGCAATAAAAATAGTTTAGGTTAGATTCGAGCTACAATGACATTAGTTTGGGTTCAAGGCAAGGTTGCAGGGCCTCAACAAGGGAAAAAAGGGGGAGGGACTGTTGGCCTGGCTCAGTGAGCCAGAACTGACCCACTTATCCCTACTACTGCCGTAAGCAGGTAATGAATTCCCAATGTATTAAGTTTAGGTTTAATAAATTATAAATATATTTTATTAATAACATAATAATATACAAATATGTATAAGCATAAAGTAATAAATAAGCCTACAGCTATTAATAATGTCCGTAATCTGTATAATCCCAAAATACGGATCCCTCGTATGTGGATACTGCTTACATAATCTCGTCTGTCAAGGTGTTTCGGCAGGAAAGGCCTTGGCAGACTTATAAATTCCTGTAATGAGGGTTCATACCTACCGACTAGAATTGGTTTCATGGTGGTATCAGATGGGTTACTGTACGGTAACCGATGGTCATCTTGCTTATAATCTCGTCTGCCAAGGTGATTCGGCAGGAAAAACCTTGGCAGACTTATATATTTCTAAAATGGGGGTTCATACCTACCAACTGGAATTGGTTTCATGGTGGTATCAGATGGGTTAGTGTAGGGTAACCGATGCCGATCTTGCTTACATAATCTCGTCTGCCATGGTGTTACGGCAGGAAAAGCCTTGGCAGACTTATATATTCCTGAAATGAGGGTTCATACCTACCGACTGGAATTGGTTTTATGGCGGTATCAGATGGGTTAGTGTACGGTAACCGATGGTCATCTTGTTTATAATCTCGTCTGCCAAGGTGTTTCGGCAGGAAAAACCTTGGCAGACTTATATATTCCTAAAATGGGGGTTCGTACCTACCGACTGGAATTGGTTTCATGGTGGTATCAGATGGGTTAGTGTAGGGTAACCGATGCCGACCTTGCTTACATAATCTCGTCTGCCAAGGTGTTTCGGCAGGAAAAGCCTTGGCAGACTTATATATTCCTGACATGAGGGTTCATACCTACCGACTGGAATTGGTTTCATGGTGGTATCAGATGGGTTAAATTAGGGGTCCCGCTGGCCACCTTTGAGAGCGTCTGCCAAGCACTTCCGGCAAAAAAAATACTGGCAGACTTCGCTTTTATGTGTCTACATGTAAATTTCTAACTGCTGCCATAACTATTATTTCGGTATCAGATGGGTTAAATCAGCCCCCTTTTTTCGCACCGGAAGTGGCCTTCTTTTTCGTACTTTCGGCAAGTTCCGCCGTGGCAGACTATCGAATTCGGACTTAGCATCACTTTTATGGGAAACCATTGTGCATTTCATCGTGGTATCAAGTCGGTTAGAAAATTTGCGGCCGGCTCTTCTACTACAAGCAGATCTTGTCAGTAGAAAAAGGCGGTAATTTTGAAAAATTTATGTGTTTTAAGTAAGTGATATTTTAGCATTTTTTTAGCATAGGTGGTTAAAAAATCTTTGGCATAATTTTGGCATAATCTAGACATTAGTCTAGCATATTTTCAAAATCCGAGTTGGCAACACTGTACACGGGCCCTACGATAATGTTTACAGGACCTATCGCTCATTAATTAAGGGTGCTTATAGAACGTAAACTGTTACCTTAAGTCCGGGACTGTTTCCCTAAATAAAATGTAAGTATTGAGCTAATTGTTGGAATAAAGGTTAATTGTTGTATTAAAGTTAACGGTTCCGGATTAGGAGGTGCCAACCGTTAAAGAAATTAGTTAGGTTAGTTAGCAGTTAAGAAGCTGTGGTTAGTCTTAACATAATTGAAAAATACTAGTTGTAAAAGATTACAAAACCACATGCAACTAATACCTAATTATCGAATTCTAAAAACTCCAAACACAATTATGTAGGCTGCGTTGTTTCATCGCAGAATTCCTAATGGCCACCTGCTATCTCCATCATCAGATCAGGTCGATCAGGTAGTACCTACCATAATAATTACATCGTCACCCGACTTATATAGGTATAGGTATCTATGTAACAGTCGGGTGCAATAATGCAACGTAAATATTGATCAATTAGTAGGTATATAATCCAATAAGATTCTCATAGAGGTATCTTACGTAAGAATCCGGTCGTAAAATTACTATACATACCTATTTATAGGGACACCTATCTATATATACATCGCTCTGCATCGTCAATTGTTATTATCAAAATCCAACCGAAGGAGGCTTAGGTACAGCAACGGGGATAGAACGCCGTAGATACAGATAAAGGTAGATAGGCAGGGGGAGAGTAGGTAATGACGATCACGCCAAATTTGCAAAAAAAGAAAGTTTGAAAAAGATAGGGGGAAACCATTAAGTATAAGGTAAAACTGCACATCATATTGCCGAACAGAAACTGATTGATGGCAACTACATACATATGAGTAGGGTTGGTAATTGGTATCTGGTTTTTAATTAAAATAGAATTTATTTAATAATTTATGTATTGTGCTATGTTTATTTGTAGTTTTAGTATATAAGTTAGTTTATAGGTATTTATTGTAATGTGATTGCTTGACATGTTTTTCTTTGTACATGACGATCCTTATTAAAAAAAAATTACAAATATAATTAATTTTACATATCTCATCACCTACTTACCTATTTTTAACCGACTTCCAAATCCCAAAGGAGGAGGTTATCAATTCGGTTGTATGTTTTTTTTTTTATTTTTTTTTTTTTTTTTTTTATTTTTTTTTATGTTTGTTACTCCATATCTCCGTCATTACTGGACCGATTTTGAAAATTATTTTTTTGATTGTATGTGTATGCATACAGATTGGTCCCGTTTTTGTCAAAATCCAGTTCTGATGATGGGATCCATGAGGAATCGACGGAACTCCTCAAATCTTAAAGGCATATATATGGTGATTTTTGTGTTTTTATCAACAAATCAAGCATATACATTCAAAAACGTGACATTTGATGAAGTGGAACTGCTGATGATGATCAGAACGGAACTCTTCAACGACGCATAGTTCACCTTTGGCGATTTGTCCTCTTCGTTATGTTTGTTAAGCAAGTTAAGTTTTTAAGCCACAATTTTGTAAAGCTTGAGTTCTGATGATGGGATCCATGAGAAATCGAGGGAACTCCTCAAATTTTAAACGCATGCGTATAGAGATTTTTGTATTTTCATCAGAAAATCAAGCATTTTCATTAAAAACTGTCGCATTTGATGAAGTGGAACTGCTGATGATGATCAGAACGGAACTCTTCAACGACGCATAGTTCACGTTTGGCGATTTGTCCTCTTCATTATGTTTGTTAAGCAATTTTAGTTTTTAAGTCACATTTCTGTCAAGCTCGAGTTCTGATGATGTGATCCATAAGGAATCGAGGGAACTCCTCAAATCTTAAAGGCATACGTATAGAATTTTTTGTAGTTTCATCATAAAATCAAGCATTTACATTAAAAACTGTCGCATTTGATGAAGTGGAACTGCTGATGATGATCAGAACAGAACTCTTCAACGACGCATAGTACATGTTTGGTGATTTCGAATTTCGATTTTGACTTGGACTGGGACCCGGACTCATACCCGGATCCGGTTCGGACCCGGACTCGGACTCGGACCCGGACCCGGACTCGGACCCGGACTCGGACCCGGACTCGGACCCGGACTCGGACCCGGACTCGGACCCGGACCCGGACCCGGACTTGGACCGGGACTCGGACCCGGACTCTGACTCAGAGACCCGGACCTTGACCCGGAAAACCACTATGATACCTAAACTAAATAAACCACTATGATTACCTACCATAAAATGTGGGTATGATGATGCCAAACCCCTCCCGCTCAAACTCCCGTACACCGCACCGCATGCGCCGTTAAGTGGGTTAGGTTAGGTTTGAACTGCGATCCTCACAGAACCGAACAAAAGTGGGTTAGGTTTGGTTAGAACTGCGAGTCTTACAAAAACGAAATGCTACTAGAAAAGTGGGTTTGATTAGGTTCGAACTGCGATCCTCACAGAACCGAACTGCTATCAGAGAAGTGGGTTAGGTTAGGCTAGATAACTACGACACTTACGAAAACGAAATGCTACTAGAAAGTAGGTACTGGTTTTACTTCCTTTTCTACATAGTGCACCATCTACCATAATCTTTCACCGGGCCCCATAGAAGTCGGTTTTTTTTCTTAAAAATTATTTTTTTTATTTTTTTTATTTTTTATGTTTGTTACTCCATATCTCCGTCATTACTGGACCGATTTTGAAAATTATTTTTTTGATTGTATGTATATGCATACAGATTGGTCCCGTTTTTGTCAAAATCCAGTTCTGATGATGGGATCCATGAGGAATCGACGGAACTCCTCAAATCTTAAAGGCATACATATGGTGATTTTTGTGTTTTTATCAACAAATCAAGCATATACATTCAAAAACGTGACATTTGATGAAGTGGAACTGCTGATGATGATCAGAACGGAACTCTTCAACGACGCATAGTTCACCTTTGGCGATTTGTCCTCTTCGTTATGTTTGTTAAGCAAGTTAAGTTTTTAAGCCACATTTCTGTCAAGCTTGAGTTCTGATGATGGGATCCATGAGAAATCGAGGGAACTCCTCAAATTTTAAAGGCATGCGTATAGAGATTTTTGTATTTTCATCAGAAAATCAAGCATTTTCATTAAAAACTGTCGCATTTTATGAAGTGGAACTGCTGATGATGATCAGAACGGAACTCTTCAACGACGCATAATTCACGTTTGGCGATTTGTCCCCTTCGTTATGTTTGTTAAGCAAGTTTAGTTTTTAAGCCACATTTCTGTCAAGCTCGAGTTCTGATGATGGGATCCATAAGGAATCGAGGGAACTCCTCAAATCTTAAAGGCATACGTATAGATATACGTATGTGATAAGGGACTAGTGATTTGTAATTGTGTTATTTGTAATTGTTTGTTTGTACCTGATTGTTATATGTACCTTTGGTATATGTTAATGTTAAGTTTCATGGCGCATTGGATCTGTCTGTAAGGTCATGTAAACATTTTTTCAAATAAAAAAAAAAAAAAAAAAAAAAAAAAAAAAAAAAAAAAAAAAAAAAAAAAAAATAGAATTTTTTGTATTTTCATCATAAAATCAAGCATTTACATTAAAAACTGTCGCATTTGATGAAGTGGAACTGCTGATGATGATCAGAACAGAACTCTTCAACGACGCATAGTACATGTTTGGTGATTTCGAATTTCGATTTTGACTTGGACTGGGACCCGGACTCATACCCGGATCCGGTTCGGACCCGGACTCGGACTCGGACTCGGACCCGGACTCGGACCCGGACTCGGACCCGGACTCGGACCCGGACTCGGACCCGGACCCGGACCCGGACCCGGACTTGGACCGGGACTCGGACCCGGACTCTAACTCAGAGACCCGGACCTTGACCCGGAAAACCACTATGATACCTAAACTAAATAAACCACTATGATTACCTACCATAAAATGTGGGTATGATGATGCCAAACCCCTCCCGCTCAAACTCCCGTACACCGCACCGCATGCGCCGTTAAGTCTTACAGAAACGAAATGCTACTAGAAAAGTGGGTTTGATTAGGTTCGAACTGCGATCCTCACAGAACCGAACTGCTATCAGAGAAGTGGGTTAGGTTAGGCTAGATAACTACGACCCTTACGGAAACGAAATGCTACTAGAAAGTAGGTACTGGTTTTACCTCCTTTTCTACATAGTGCACCATCTACCATAATCTTTCACCGGGCCCCATAGAAGTCGGTTTTTTTTTCTTAAAAATTATGTTTCATCTGTTTGTTAAGTAGGTTTATTTTTCCCGCCTCTCAGAGATCGTCTGCACTTTATCGGTGTTTCTGTACATATATATAACTAATTCATACATACATACTCACATACATTCACGCATAACGTCACATAAACACTTTCACTTATAACTTACTAAGACCTTTTAACCGACTTAAGTCCTTTTGTACTCAGTTGGATTAGTGATTTAATAAAAATTCTTAGTGTAAATTTTAATGTAGCTTTAATAATAATCTGTATTTCGCTTAGATTCCCTCGTCACAGGCTATAAGCCTAGTGTGGGGATCACTGTACTGCCCCTCTATAATATCAAATTATATTTTGAATATTTTTTGAATTTGAATATAATGACTATTAGTATATATTGTATCCGAGTTTAGTTTTGAATTATGTTTCCAATTCGCAATTGCCCCACTCTCCCGTAGACATGTCTCTGAGACTAGCGCCTGGACCCTTCGCGGGATTACGCGGACAAATCCTGCCCACTGATGATTCAATTTGAATTTGCATAGCGTCGGCGTTTAGCAGATGGACGTGTTTACGCAAAAACGGAATGTTTTTGTAAGCGGGTTTGGGCTTAGAGCGCTAATGGATGTTATAGTAGCTTAGGAATATTTGGGTTTGGTTAATACAGTTACGTACTACTGAATTTTAATTAAATTATACAATTAATTAATTATAAGTAGCGCAGGACCGATAAGAGTAGCGCTGTTTGGTGAGGAGGCCAAAAGTCTATTTAAAAGTTCTGATAAAGTCAGTCCATGAAAAGTCTGCAGCGGATTTGATAGCCCACGCAGTGGACGTGTTATTTTAAACGTCATACTTCTATGAAATTATGACGTAAATGACACTTGCACTGCGTTGGCTATCAAATCCGCTGCAGCCTTTTCTTGGACTGACTCTAATTTACATTTAACACAAAATATCTATAGGTTTCTAGCAATTCATAATTCACCATTTAAATATTTCAATTAATATTAGATATCCTAAATCTAGAAAACGTTATCGTATTTTATTATTATTAAATCTGAGCTGAGAATAGAACCTTGGCCAAACAGATTAAAAACCTAGCCCTTCATTAACATAAAAAGAGCGAACCCCACGACAATATCAGCTTATGCAAATTTATATCAAATTGCTAGTGGGCAGAGATTTGTCCAACTAATCCTAGGGAGCTCAGATCCGAATGCGTAATGACGGTTATGACGCGTAGCTTTTTGTTAAGTTTTGTTATAGTAGTTTTCACATAGCTTTGGTAGTATATGGTGCCCATGATGAAAGTTATCGTCTTCATACAATTTATTGTTTGCAATTCCAATACAATGCTATACTATAGTCCCCACACTAGCCCAATGCGGGTTGGGGACTTCACATGTACACCTTTGAATTTCTTCTCGGATGTATGCAGGTTTCCACACGATGTTTTCTTTCACCTAAAAGCTAGTGGTATATCAAATGATATTCCGTACATAAGTTCCGAAAAACTCATTGGTACGAGCCAGTATTTGAACCCACGACCTCCGAAACAGGGACTTGAAAAATGTTTCACGTTGACTTTGAATATCTCGTGACCTAGGTGTACTGCCTACTAGAATAATTACTAGATGGTAATATAAATACAAAAAATACCTAACATAAACATGTTAAGAACAATACTCACACTTATCTAGACACGCGGCAGCGTGTCAAGCCAAGTTCAAGCAAAGGAACTGGCTAGCCAGCGCCAAGTGTAATATTACACGAACCACTTGGTGCCACTTTTGACCCTTCTATAACTCAAAACATCTTTAACGTAAACACATAAAACTACGTGTGTTTAATTATATCCATAAGGACATCTAGAAGCCCAAATTTCATGAAGCTAGCTCAAACGGTTATAAAGATATGAAGGTCAAAAAGTCGTAAATTTTAAGACTGACTGACAGACTTATAGTACCTAAACCTAACCTACTTCCAGATGACCTAGAAGGATGAAATTTGGAATCCAGCTCAGTTATTGTGTGAAAGCGTAGGAAAAAATCTAAAAATAAAAAAAGTTATAAAATAGGGGGGGTCCCCATACAAAAAAAACATTTTTTATTGTGACTGACATATAAGTACCTAAACCTAACCTACTTCCAGATGCCCTAGAAGGATGAAATTTGGAATCCAGCTCGGTTATTGTGTGTAGGCGTAGGAAAAAATCTAAAAACAAAAAAAAGTTAATAAATGGGAGGGTCCCCATACAAATTTCTTTTTTATTGTGACTGACATATAGTACCTAAACCTAACCTACTTCCAGATGACCTAGAAGGATGAAATTTGGAATCCAGCTCGGTAATTGTGTGTAAGCGTAGGAAAAAATCTAAAAATAAAAAAAGTTAAAAAATAGGGGGGTCCCCATACAAAAAACCTGTAATACGCGCTAAACAACCGGCCAACGGTGTGTCGTTGGCGGCGCGCGGCACCACATAGTTAATACAAAGAACAGAAGTAAAAAACATGCAGCGGAAACACAAGAAAAAACATTAAATCTCAATACCTGCCTAGTTTTCTTTACAAAAAGTATTGATATCCCATCAAAAACATAAATGTAAAAAAGGAGAGCCAAGTTCAATACAAAAATTATGCTTGGCTGTGGGGTTCACCGCAAAAAGAATGGAGATCTAAATGAGTGCCAAGTTCTATGCAAAATCCAAATATGTATTTATAGGAACAAAATAACATTATAAACAAGTACTAAACTCTATTTCTTTGCTTTATTGGATACCTATAACAATTGCTGTTATTTAAAAAAAATGTGAGATCTTAAAGTAGGTTAGATTTGGCTTGGCCAGTTTTTATCAGAATTACAAAATATATGTGTTGAATAACTTTATAAAATGACTGATGTAATGAAAACTGGCCAAGTCAAATCTAACCTGCTTTAAGATCTCGCATTTTTTTTAAATAACAGCAATTGTTATAGGTATCCAATAAAGCAAAGAAATAGAGTTTAATACTTGTTTATAATGTTATTTTGTTCCTATAAATAGATATTTGGATTTTGCATAGAACTTGGCACTCATTTAGATCTCCATTCTTTTTGCAGTGAACCCCACAGCCAAGCATAATTTTTGTATTGAACTTGGCTCTCCTTTTTTACATTTATGTTTTTGATGGGATCATGTTTACTCCAGTTTCTTCACATAAGTAATTCCTATTATTTCAATTCGCTTTCGCCTCGGAATCATTACGGACCAGTCGCTTCTTTTCGTCAAGAGATGGCGCCCGGTCCAATAACACGTCGTTTGAATGGCAGCAGGAGCATGGTAGGGTAGGTGTGCGCTGATGTCATACAACTTGTCTACCCAGATTGGTAAGGAAAAAAACACTGTGCCGTGAATAATTTTATTTATTTCTGTATATAGTTGTAACAGTATTATATAACTTTTTGTTTTTTGTAGGTACATTGCTACTATTCATACATTACAATAATGAAAAGGCCAGGCTATAAACGATACAGTCTATTTGCCATACTTACTAGGTACATAATCATAATTCGTCACATAATTATATCGGAGATTCAGAGCGACAAATGTACATACTTCAAATATCTGAACGTGCACTTTAAAAAAAGTACAATTCTAGCACTTTCTTTCCTTCTTTTCCTTTTCTAGCCTGCACTTAGTGTTTAAACTTGGCGCCACATTTAGTACCTGTACTCAAAAAGTGACAGAAACGCTTTAAGGGTTAACAATAATGTTTCAAATAAGAGAATAGTTAAATGCCTAACTAATAAAACTATTAACTTAGAAAAAAGTTAAAATAAATATTAAAACCTAACTGAATTCCAGGTGCAGTACTGGCACAGAATAAATAATAGTACTAGGTACAGAAGACTCACTCTGTAACAAAACGCGTCTGTCGCGATCAGCACAGATATAGCCGCTAGGTGGCGACAGCGCCACGCGCGGCTTATGGCAAACCCCAAAATTTGGGTCGAACGGATGTACTTTTAGCTACCTGTAGCAAAGCGACGAAATCGCGGAGTGAGCCACGCCTGGTACTGGATAAGAATTAAAAAAATGTCAAAGAATACATTTTAATAATACTCTTATCGTTTTTACTCTGGCCTCCTCACATCATTTCTATTATATTATTAATTCAATTTATTCAATTCGGCTTATCCTCCCCTGGCGCGCCAACGAGGAACCATCTCGTGCGAGCTTTAACGGCCATGTGACGGACGAGTCTCTTCTTGTCGTCCAGAGATGGCGCCAGGTCCAACAACACGTCCTGTTTGAATGGAAGCAGGAGCATGGTGGGGTAGGTGTGCGCTATGTCGAATAGGCATTGGAGACTTTTTATTCGGACGTCCTGAAAATATTGTTAGGTTAGTTAGTCTAAGGGATTGTAAATATTTTATTTAGGCAGTATATAATAAAGACGCAAAAATAAAATAGGCAGCCGCTTTGATTATCATTATCAACCCGAATTGTCAACTGTTACAGCATTTACGAGGCTAAGTAACCGCGTCATATATTTTAGCTGTTAAAATTAAGACTTCATTTTTAATAATTCTTGTGTACTGTTAACCCTATGAACGCCGCCGAGCGAACGATCGGGCGCGGCGCGTCATAATGAACCTTTTCAGAATGCACGAAGGTTTATATTGGGCTGTACCCGCACGCGTCAGTAGACAACTATGGCGGTCAAACGGTTAATCCTTCCCTAAAATCAATGTCTACTTTAATGAAAAAATATTATTTTCTACTTTTATCACAGACTGCGCACATACCATCAATTTCCTAACAAAAAATTTAAACCAAACAAAATATCTTACCATAGACTTAACATATTTGGACAAGTACACTAGCCGTGGCAAAATGGTCTGTATGCTATCAGCCACAATGATATGTTTCGCTTGCACCAGATCCGATAATACATCAGTCATGACGAGCAACAGATCCTTGTTGTCGTATTGTAGGGAATCGATCACTAGGGGTAGGACCTGCAAACAATAAGGGTAAGTGGTAAGGTAAACAAATTGAAAATCGGAATGGATTATGTGATATTGGAAATTCACAGCCGTTTAATAGTAGTTTATGCGACTGGTACACGAAAGGCATTAAAATACGAGTGTGGCTTTTTGAAATGAACGAAGTGAGTTTTATAACAGGATCACACAAGTATTTTAATGCCTAATTATGTACAGTTACATATACTGCTTTATCTACATAGATATTATAAGCTCTCCATGATGCGTTCAGGAACCGTATGTTACAACCGCCATACCGGCATTTGATCACACACTATACAAAACAGATTATCTTTACTGCCGTAATTTGCGGTTTTTGAACGCATCATAGAGGGTTTATTATTTGTTATATGTGTGTAGATAAAAGTATAAATGTGCCTTACCTTATTAACGTCATTATTAAGTACACTCTTAGGCGCCTTCGCCAACACATAGGCCCAGCTAAGTAATACATTTTCCTTCGTACCCTCCGTCACTTCTATCTGACTCGCCAAAGCAGAGAAGCTCTGGTACATCCGCTGTTTGTACAGTAAGCTTATTCGGCAGTGGTGTTTAGGGGTCAAACGGTCGGGGCCGTCGGTCATGATAAGATGGATCGCTTCGGCGCTGGTTAGGCTGTAGTCTGGTACGGATAGGACTTTTACTATCTGTAATAAGTATTAAAATTTTGATCAATTTATACATACATACATATAATCACGCCTATTTCCCGGAGGGGTAGGCAGAGACCACGGATTTCCACTTGCTACGATCCTGATCTTTTGCTTTTGATCAAGTTATGGTTGTGAAAATAAAGCTAAAAAAGTTAGGATTATAGTTAGGATTGTGTGCAAATTGATATTTTATATCCATCTTACATCTCATTATTTTTCTTAAAATCCACTTTTTACTTAAATTGGGGCACTTACTGTACATGGTAAAACACTGGTAAAAATTATAAAGTGTGCATTCTACAGCTCTACGCTAAGTTAATTCATGAATAAGTACTATGAGGGCTATTAGACTATGACGCACTTGACGTAGCATAAGATGGCCCCAACCAGGCAGAATGGCACTCAAGATCGCAAGAAACCGTTGTAGAGATCCTTGGGAAGCTATTTTCCTGAAGACATGATCAAAACTTACCTTTTCAAACCAAAACTGGAACAAATTGCTTCCTCTCAATACCAATGCTTTGGTTATCCATCCATACAGCATTATAAGTCTTGGGCACAATTTCTCACTATCTCTATTACAAGTTGCCAACTGATTCTTCAATAGATCATATAAAATATCGAATTTTTGACCATATTCTGCTTTGTTCATAAAGTGAGCTACCAAACTGCATGCTTTTCTTCTAGTAAGTTCGTCATCAGAAGATAACGACAATTTCAAACTTAACAACATAATCTCAGTAAAGTTAGTCTCAAAAACTGTTAGATGTAAAGAGTTATACAAAGATTCTAAGGTGAGGAAGTAACATTCCTCGTTTTTACATTTCTCTAAAACCGTTTGTCCGTGTTTCGCCAGTATATTACATTGCTTCTCTGCTGGCAAGCTGGCTATTGTCGTAGAAATCAAGTTATATCCATGGGTTAAGGAGTCTAGACTGTTTAAAGGCTCGTTCATAATCCAGGAAAGTATGGAGTCTATGAGACCGTGGTCACTCTCGATTTGCGTCAACTTCTGGTCACTGTACAAACTTGTATTAGACATCGACTCACTTAGCGCCTCTACAACTTTTAAGGCCTCCTGGTCCTTTGATGTGATCAATTTCAACATTTCCTCTATAATTACTTTTGTAAAGTCATCTATACTTGCCAAGTTTGAGAGTAAATTCAGCCGTTTTTTCAAAGCCGTTTTATCTTGAGTCAAATTTTCTAAGTCACATTTCCCTTTCACCACCAATGCCATGATAGTTTCTGGGTATTTCCTAGCTAAAGCATGAACCGCCTCCACACTTACGCTTAGAACATCATTCTCTTGACTATATTGGATATTATGAATCAATACTTCCACAAATGGTACGATTAGTTCTGTATCTATGACTTTCTTTAGTCTTATCATCGTTTTGAAACCCGCTATTTGGTATTCCTTATCAGGCTGGCTGACTGCAGTCAAGCATAACCGAGGTATTTCAATGACCAGCTTTTCAATAACGTCTAATACCTCCCAATGTACCGCCAGTTCGTATAGATCGCCTAGAAACTCTAATGTTGCTATTTGTAGTTTCCGAGTTGGGTTTAATTCATAAAATGCCAGAGCAGCGGGTATCATCGATTTGGTTATGAGAACACAAGATTCTTTTGAAGCATTTGCAGTTGTTAGAAGTACTTTGGTAGCTTGAACAAACTGTGCAACTGTGGTTGCCTCGGCTATGGCAGTTTGCATGGAGATAATTATTCCTTTAATGAAACTCTCGAATGATTGACTTGTGTTAGATGAAGTTGCCAATTTAGCAACTAAGGCTGATAATGCTTGGTGGGCAGCCATTTTTAATTCCTCATCAGTTTTGTGAGATATTTCCCTGTTTAGAGAAGACCATAAGGCTTTCAGGAAGGGGTCATAAGCTTCTGGGTGGAATGTTTTACAGCTTTTCTCCTGAAAAATAGGAAAATAATTTTAACCCTGACATAAAATCATGAAATTCACTGCATTTGGACAAGAAAAACAGTACAATATTGGATGAAATGCATGAATATGTTGTGAAATCAATTTCATAACAGTAAACATGTACTCAAGTACATGTTTACTTCTTCTTGTGTTTGTTAAATAGCTGCCAAAACGCGAAAAATTTCGACCATCATTGATACCTATATCACTGAGTATTTATACTTGTTTATCCACATGGCTCAGCTTGGGCAACCAATGCGTCCAGAATCAAGCTTATTTTAATGCAATTTTTTTCTTGTTTAACAGTTGCATTTAATATCAAAATTAAACAAAATAAACTAACCAATAGCTTCAATGAATCAAGTTTGGCCAACCTTAAGCTGGAATCCAATTTTTCTATCAACAAAACCAAACAATGCTCCCCGAACTGTGGTATAGCACACAAACATGGACATAGTTCATCGGCTAAGTCCTGTCTGGATACAGCTGCCGGGTCATCCGGTGACGGATGGAAATCTATTGGATAATAACATGATATCACTTCAAACATTTCTTCCACTAAATGTCCAAGTGGTATATGTCTCAGGAACGTTGGCAGAAATCCAAATAGGAACAGTAAGTTACGTGGGTCCCTCTCTCCGTCCATTGCTGATATGAATCCATAGACAAAGTCTGGCCCCAATGTTTTCATGTCTGTAAAATAGATTGACATTTGAAAATAATTGATAATTCACATCCTACTTGTACTTATGCTGATGTGCATAATAAGATTTAGAATACACAATTATCATTAGGTACTGTTTCTGAAGAGTACATGGCATCTGTATCAAATCCTTTGCTGAATATTATTGACAGTGTCAACTACAAAAGTTAGTAAGCAGGCATTCATTTATAGATGTTTTTGACGAAACTTATCGCAGAAATTATGGTTAGTATTCATGTAAAATATATTTGTGCTGATGCTTGGGCAGATTACATATGTGTTTTGAAGTATCAAAATACTAACTTCATCGTGTAATATAAGTTGATAGGATGTATAAAAATAATGAAAGTTAAAAGAAATCGTAATACTTACATTCAATATCTTTCTCTAATAACCTCCTTATAATCAAATAGATATTCTGCCTGTCTTGTCTCACTTGTGACTGGCATGGCACTTCTCTAAACAGTACAGTAAAGAATTCCCCACTACAGTGCACATCATAGTTCTTCATATCAATGATAGCCAAAAATCCTTCCAAAACTGATGGTATAACTCTATGGTTATCCTTTAAGCGGTCTATATAAAATTTTGTTATATATTTAACTTGATTTTCCGATAAGAAATCTCTTGGTAATTCTTTTAAGATTTTGGTATAGAATCTCATTCCTTTTTCACGATTTTCCGGTTCTTTGTTTGTGAGGACTCCGGCCATATTTTCAACAAGGCGTGTTATGTCTATGTGAGAGGACATTATGTCTAAAAAAAAGTTATTATTAGATACATAAAATACAAACATGGAGTTAATGCTTATAAGAGATTTAAATAACTGGAGAGCAGACAGGATTCTAGAAAACGTATATATGTTACAATAATTGACGTAATTTAATTCATAAATCATAATACATACTATGATCCAATTTAAAAAGTTGATACGAAAATATTTAACCAAAAGTCAAATATTATAATATGATAAGGATCTGTTTATATCTGCCAGGTCATGAGGCCAAGGACTGTCTAAACAGAATAACCCCCCGTTGGCAAACGACAATGATAAAAGAAATAAACCAAAACAAATATAATTATAAGTATTATAAACTGTAGGATTCTTCATAGTAGAAAAATAGGTACTACCTTAAAAACGGAAGCATATCGTAATATTTAAACTTACCAGTAATAATGCTCGATGTTTTAGCAAATATGTCCTCATTCTTTATTATTTCATCAGACAAATCAGCTCTAAACCACACAGAATCCATATTGCTGAAAGGAAAGCCAGCAGCAACTTTAAATTTAAGTGTTTGCAATAGAGTTACTTTTAGGCAACTATTGTGTTTTTATTACACTGCTTTTCACATTTTCTGGTTGAAATTTCATAACGTTGAAAAACGTAAAGAATATAATAAACTTATTTAATTTTTCATGATATGAATATTCAATTTTTAGGTTATGTTAGATTTGACCGATGTTGCTAGAGCATGACTCGCTAAAGTCGCTAAATATACGTAATACAGAAGAAAATGTTGTAAACTTCACAATATGACTAAAAAAACTTTAACAGTTCGTAGAAAGCAGAAATTAGAAAAAGATATAAAACATTTCTTAATCCTGATATAGAAATCTTTTTGGGTAATTTAATTAGTAATATAAAGAGTGGTCTAACTGTAAACTGCTTTTTTATACTGCATAATTATATATAAGTAAATATTAGCTTGTGGTAGTATGACTAACATACCGAATGTTTGTCAAATTGTATCAATAAGCTAGCTACCTTGAAAACTATCTAAATAGAATAAAATAAACCCAAAAAACTCGAAATATTATGACCTGGCAACACTCTTATATTGAAATATTTAAGCTCATGAAAAAAACGCCAAAACTCCAAAGTGTCACTTAGCTTTCGATCGGGTTCTAATGTAACTGAAACAGATTATGTCATAAGTTTGACAGTGACTGACACCACCTGTCAATTGTGTCACGAGAATGAACGGCGTGTTTGTCGCACGCAGGCAGCATACGTAGTGATTATATGCTCTTTGGGCAGCATAATATATTTTGAAATCTTATTGATAGTGATGCAATACTAATATTCCTATCAAAGCGTAAAAACTAATTATATTAAACATGTCGCACAAAACTTTAATAGATTTCGTAGTGAAATACCACACGCCGCGATTATTAAACAACATAGTATTCTTTCCGAGCAATGGGAATTCATATTTTGGAAGACGTCTCGTTGTGCCTGCGAAAACGGTAGCTTCAACAGCGGTATCTCCAAGGAACTTCAGCACAACTAGCACCAAGTTCACAGATGTACAAGCCGCCGAACAGATACAGATTCAAGGCAAATTCCAATTAATGTATACCTGCAAAAAATGTAATACCAGAAGCACAAAGTTCATCACAAAACTTGCCTACTACAAGGGAGTGGTGATCGTCAATTGTGATGGTTGTGAGCACAGGCATCTGATTGCTGACAACTTAAATTGGTTCAGTGATATGAATGGAAAGAAAAATATAGAAGATATCATGGCGGAGAAGGGAGAAACGGTTCAGAAGATATTGTCAGAAGATCTTGAGTTTATTGCAAACGAAATGGTCAAGAATATGGAGAAATCTGAAGTTGAAGAGTTAGCCACATTACCAAAACCATGAAGAGATAATAATTATGTAATCTGCAGATTTTGTCCAAGATGTAAATGACAACATGCTATATTGTTATTGGAAGTGATTTGTAATTACGTTTAGTTTTTCGGAATAAAACAAATATTAGAATACTATTGTAATTAAATTTATTTTAGTTAAATGAATATGCTGGTCTACGTGTATTCTTTACTATTGTGGTTTAGCAACTAATTAGATCCAATGAAGTACCAAAACTGATAGTTGTAGTATCAGAGCATAAGTTGGTTATTAACACTTTGACTACCGAGAACCCGCCTGGTAGGCACTCGTAATGTTTGCTCAGATGCCAGACAACCCGCTCAGCGGGTTGTTTTGTATGCAGATATAGACAACCGGTTTCTGGGGTAGTGTGCCATTTTTTGCCCGGTTGCGAAAGTGTTAAACGAAAATGATGTTATTTATGTTTCTAGTTATGTAATTTAGAGAGACACATGATTTTTATTTAAGGGAAATAAATATTACAACCAAGAAACTGGATTATGATTTTATTTATCAATATTTTCAGTTTATAAAATAAGTCACAGTAATATGGCTTTAATAAAATTATACATAGACTATACATGTATGTGTGGTAATAATATGTACTTGTAAAGGTAATCATAATAAAATATTGGTAACACTGCATTTTAAGATTTTTTTAGGAAACTTTATGAGAAATGTAAAAAATTGAAATCAATGATTTTTATTATCACATTGATTTTGGCATCAAAATAACATAAAGACTCATAAGGTGGTAATGAAAATACTTTTTTTTTGTTAAACGGGTCTGTGCCTAGCAGTGTGATGATAACAGCCACGGATGATTTTAATAATCCTATGGTAAATTGGAAAGGATGCTTCTAACCTCTTCTTCTTTTTCTTGCTGATTGTACTTGTTGCAAGAATGTCAATATAAAACATCATCCATCCATTTCTCCTATTTCAAAATGAGATAACTGATCTGACTCAGTGTTACCAATAGTCTGATGACTTGACATTTATCCTTAATTGCTCATTATAGATCTTATATGACACATTTAATATTAATGATTTCAGTGAAACCTAAATTAAATACTGAAATGGGTAATCAAATACTTAATAAGTGCATGATCTTTATATGCATATAAAAAATATGGTAAACTAATACTACAGTCTACATTTAAACATAAAATATATTGGCACCAACTGGTAGACTTGTCACTGTAGAATTCTAGAAATAGTCCTTATACTAAGAGCAATAAGGCACAGTATAATCACATGGTCTGTAAAATCAATATCTTATAAGGAAAATAAAACATAAACATTGTGTGTCATAACAATTACAGTTATGTACATTGACCTATAAAATGTATAAGCACTTAACTAAATTGTGGAAAGTACAAATTGGAATGCAAATAGTAATTTCTTGTCATTTTAACTATATTTCGTAACATATACATTTTTGAATACTTTCATCTAAAAGTTTACCCACAATAATCTCTTCCTATTCGAATTTCTGGTATTAAAAAATTTCAGTCTTAGTGTATATTCGCTGTAATACTAATAACATTTTAAAAGTAACCTTACACCCTTTTTGGACGGCTAATAACTGCATAGTCAGTCCCATTACATGTGTTATGGTTGATCTCTTCCAAACTGACCTGATTTTGCAGTGCCTGGGCTTGTGCAGCAGTGGGTACTTGAGGCCCTGGAGCATTAGGTTTCCGTATCATACCATATCCTAGATGAGAATCATCTGCCAGTCTTGCAGTCTGCATCACATTCTCCACTTCATCATAATCATTCCATGTGTCTTTACTCTTTTGATCCCCCGGAATCAATGTTGTTGGACGGGCTTCAACCTTCTTATACTTAGCAGACTTATTCAACTTACTTGTAGAACCAAAATACTGTAGTCTGTCATAATTCTCATCCTCCGGATCAACCATTGGACTTGGTAACAGTATAATTCTAGAACCTTCTGGCCCAGAAGTGTTCAAATTATCTTGTGATCTTGATATAAGTTTCATGCAGTTAGGGTTGTCACCCAAATTCGGTGTGAACTCAGTGTGGTCGGGGTCTTCAATTCCAAGAGTTTTCCAAGCTTCACTACGAACTTCCACCTTGTCATATGGCACAGAAGGAGGACTTGGATCTCTTTTCACTTGTTCAATCGGCTCATAATTCTCAAGTTTTTTATATCTGCCAAAATCTATGCTTTCATCTGTTGAACTACATAACTCTTTCACGAGAGCCTTAGGCATGTTGATGATTTTCCTTGGGGGTTTTTGTGGTTTAGGCTTTAATGCTGGCTTAGGCATTAAGAGAGGCGCACTATCTCTTTCGGAGAATGAGCTTTGCTGGCTTGAAGGTGCAGTTTTGAATGAAAGAGAACTCAAGCTTAAATCATCAGGCCTGGCAGCCACTAAAGGACTCCTAGATCCAGGGAACAAATTTGCACCGGCCTGTAAGTTAAATTCACTGTGTTCTGGACTATTCAAATCACTGCCAATCATCTGCTTCATGGTTTTCATCTTCAATGAGACACACTTAAATATCTCGGATTGGTTAGGATGCTCCAGATGAAAAATACCTTCACCAGTGTCACATTTTCTTCCTGCCTCAAATGTGAATTTACCCTGTCTATAACCATAACGTCTTATATATCTATATGGCCAAGTAGCATACAGCTTATTGTCATTTACATCTCTTAAATCAATGGCAGTCGTAGTGAGGAGTAGCAGGTACCGCATCGGTTCCAGACCACATCTTATTGATGCATCCGAAGCGCACAATTTGACTGAGAAAACTCCTTCTCCTGATGAACAGTAGAGGTCATTGTCCTCATCACAGCGAACGGGGCTTGTGTCTCGGCCTTTAAATGCTACAGACTGCAGCGCTTTCACCCATTCTAATGTTTCCAGTTCTGATTGAGCACAGAATTGCTGGGTATGTGACTTAGTAAGTACAGTGATAATGTTTGGACTAGAATGTGTTATCTTAATACAATTCTCAAGGGTAATAATCTTGGGGATGGCACCTGTGTTTATGTCATCCTTATTATCATATATCTCTAATCTCTCAATACCCTGCTTGCTGGAGTTTAGCAGCAAACAGTACTTTTGTTGTTGTTTCTGAAAACAATTGAAATCGTATGACAATTATCTACAATTAGTTATTAAGGAAAATACAACACCAAATAATATAAAATGTCTATTATTTCCTTTTGATAATAAGGGAAAACCCAATAATTAATTAATTGAAATACTTAGAAATATATCAAAATCGGTGAACTTCAGAACAGCATTTGAGATTGGAGTCGAAAAATATTTAGAACAGGTAATCGGAAGTCTGAAACTACAAGGCACATTGCAAGCCACCTGTGACTCACGACCCAGTGTCGTAACGTAGCACACTATAGGTTCCGCGTGATTCACTCACGCAACTCACTTCGTAACTTCTGCATTATTAAACACACCGTAACCGCAAAAAAAAAACAAAAGTTTATTACCTTCTTAGGAAATTTACTAAACACATTCCCTCCGGCGGGAGGGAACAACAAACAACCGGATTTAATTTCGTCGTGCTGGTCCATTTTATACGTCGCTCAAGCTGTTTTGCAAATTCGTCGCAAATCGGCGGGTATAGTAAAACATATCAATACTATTCAAAGGCTTGTCTTTATCGGTATCTCAACGAAAATAAAACCTGTGCGCGCAAATTCCGTTCTGTTGTATGACAGCCAGAGCCAGCTGCAGTTCTGTCAAAATTGTGTCGCCATTGTTACTGTTTGAGATACTGATTTTTTGTTGAAAGTTAGTTGGTAATAGTTTTGGTAACTGTTCCCATTAATTTATAGTTAAATTAGCCAATACAATTATTCTTCGTCGTATTATATCTATTTGTTTGTCTTAGTCAGACAACATTAAAACAAATTTAATATCAGCAGCAGTTAAAAGAAAAACTTTTAGGCGTTTTTTAGTTTTTTTAACCACTTTGTTAATAAAAAAATTCAATTATTGCGGAACCATAGATTTATTATATATAGAGATCCCGTCTCAGCGAGCTGTCACTGTTGCCACTTTTGTTTAGTGTACGATTAACAATTTAACACCACCTTGCCATGTCGATAAAGTCATATCGATAAACTATCGACATTTCTTGCAATTTTAATTTCACTTCAAAGGTTTAACGATACCTAAAATGAACAAAAACGCTTTTATTATTTATTGTGGTTATCAGATCACAATTTTATCGTCACGCCCTAGCAGGGAACCAAGGAAAAGTTCAGATATTTAATTAAAATATATAAATACCTACTAAAATACGTGTTCCGCAATAATTGAATTAATTTATTATATTCTAATATATTTATTATTCATTAGCATTTCAATTATGTATATGTTTAACGAAGATATTGAAGCTTCAATTAATAGCTATTTCGTTCCACTGTGTAGCGTTTATCGATATATAACATGATTAAAATCGACTTGTCACCTCCCTAAAAGAGCACACATACACGTTTTTACGCACACATACACAGCCTGGATCAAGGCCTGTTCACTTCCTAAGAAAGTTATGTCCCCAAATAATTGCGCATGTGTGCGCCTGAAGCTTCTATGTGTGCGTTGGCCTCCGAGAAAAAGTTGCGAGTAATAAAAATAAAAACATTTTTCTACAGCAACATTGCTCCCAACTCTGATTTAAATTATCACGAATTTTATACATAATTAATCATAAACCGGGACTTAAAACTTAATTACACGCGATTAAGTTTTATAATGAATATTTGCTTCCAACTGTCTTTATCAATGTTCATAAAATATATGGAGGGTAGGTACGTCTACCCACCATAATAAAAAAATATATTTGTCAATGACTGTCCAACTGCTGTGGTTAAAGTTCATAACGAACATTTTATTTATTAAATCTTTAAATAATAAATACAACGTAGCGGTACAACCACTTAAGACTGTAAGTCTGTACCTACATAGATTACAGCAATGCACATAGAAAATGTGCTAAATGCGGAGCAACGGCTGTTGAAGCAGCCAGAGTGAAATTTATACAGCTTTAGTGGGTTCAGAAGGAACCGAGTCATAACGCATCTGGAAAGCGTATTAATTAACCGTGAAGAAATGTATGAATACAAGTTAGAAATCTGTGTAAAATGCCGTGTGTAAAGTGTAGTGTATCTGTGTGTAAAGTGTAATAGGTAGGCATGCCTAATGTTATTTGTATAATACTGAAAACTTTGTGAATGCGCTTTATTAATGTCTATTTTTATTAAGTTGTCAGGGTTTAATTTTCAGTGTATATTTCTATATGTAAAACATAATACAATGTTATAAACATAACAATGCCTTTTATTTAAATCAATAGATAATACCACAAACAAGGGGTAATATTTGCATCTTTCATATATTTCGTGATATGAAGATAACAAATATGTTTATCAACATAATTACTATATACCTATAATACCAATACCCGCCAGTCTAAACCGGTTGTTAACTTTAGTTCCATTGGTACACATCGAGGGCGCCAGTAGTATAAACGTATAAACGGTTGGGGACATTTTTTTGTATGGAGTTACCGTTCTTCTCCTAGTGAGTATTATATTCTTTGGCCTGGATGCACCAAAAAAGGCAACACTTGGATTTGAAGTTCATCTTGTCAACAGTGTGGTTGTCCTTTTTTGACAAATGGCATTTTTAAAAGAGCGAGGAGAGAGAAATGATACTAGTTGTGTTAGGATTAGGGCTCCAAGCAGGAAAGAAAAAGCTTTTAAACACCAAATATTTTAATTCGTTTCAAACAAGACTGCATACTATAAATGGCGTCTCATAGAAGAAGATCTACATTTGTTTTTAGAATGACAATCGTAAACCATAGTCTATACTCTATTTTTTTTGTTGACATTAACACCCTTCCTCAACAAAAGACGCTAGGTACCGACAGCAGAACAACTACTGTAAATTGAAGGAATATTTTAGACTTCCTTCAAACAAAAAACGTCAGCAAATAAAACACTACGACCACATAGCGAACACAACACAATTAACCACTTTAAAATAAAAGAACACTTTACGGGTCTGTCGGGTACCATCTACATACTTTTAAGATTAAGTTACAAATTACCTCTCAAACCTATTTGAGAACACAGGTCTCGAAAAATCAGCTTTCCCAACGCTTTTGTGAACAGGTCAGCTAACTGTTGACTTGTTGGAATATGTTCTAGCAGCAATAGACCTTCAGTCACCTTTTGTTTTACAAAATGGTACTTTAGATCTATATGTTTAAGTCTTTTGTTGTCTACATTATTTGCAACATGAATGGCCGACTGATTATCAATATATATTTTAAAATTTTGAAAATGCAGCCCTAACTCCAGAAGGAGGTTACGTATCCAGCACGCCTCCATTACCCCCTTCCCCAAAGCTACGTATTCCGATTCGGTTGAAGAAAGGGAGATACATTGTTGTTTTGAACAACCCCATGACGCTGTACAACCGAAAACCTTCATAACATATCCTGATGTAGACTTTCTGTCCGCCTTGTCTCCCGCCCAGTCAGCGTCCGTGTATCCCAATAGTGGAGCTTCTTCAGTAGCTTTGTAAGTAAGTTTAGCATCTATGGTGCCTTTCAAGTATCTAAGAATTCTTTTAAGTGCCTTCCATAATCCAGAAGATCCCATCGACTGAAATCTTGAAAGGTAGTTTAGAGCGAAACAAATATCCGGTCTTGTGCCCAGCATTACATACATAAGGCTGCCTATAAGTCCTCTGCATTTCCTTGTCATCTCCTCATCATTTGACGGTTCCGAATTTAGTTCAAGTCCCACTTCGATAGGTGTCGCTATTATGTTGCATTCTTCCATTTTGTACTTCTTTAAAATGTCTTCTATGTATCTCTTCTGGTTTAACTCAATGGTGTCATTCTTATTAATTATGTTTATTCCGAGATATTTCAGATTATTTTCACCGAGACTTTTCATTTCAAAACGTGTTTCCAATGCCAATTTTAAATGGTTTATCTGCTCTGTACTTTTTCCTAAAATGAGTATATCATCCACATATATCAGTACATAAATTCTTTCTTTGCTCTTGTAGTACAGGCAACAATCCGCTTCGCTTCTTGAGAACCCTTCCTTAATCATGAAGTCGTTGAACTTGTTATTCCACATCTTAGGCGATCTCTTTAATCCGTATAGCGATCGTTGCAGTTTAAGCACTTTATTGTTTTCCGCCATTCCCTCAGGTCTTTTCAAATATACGTCCTCTTGTATGTCTCCATACAAAAAGGCACTCTTTACGTCCATCTGTAGCATCTTCAGTTTATATTTGCACGCAACTGCAAGTAGGATTCTCAAAGTTGGTAGCCTAGCCACTGGTGCATAAATCTCTGTGTGATCAAATCTATCTTCCTGCTGAAAACCTCTAACCACCAGTCTTGCCTTATATTGTTGCTTGCCATTCTCACCTTTCTTTATTTTAAAGACCCATTTGGTGTCAATAGCCTTCTTTCCTGCTGGTAAATCAGTCTCTATCCATGTCTCATTCCGTTCTAGCGCATCAAACTCTGCTTGTATGGCCTCTTTCCACTTGTTTTTGTCACTTCCTTCTATTGCGTTTTTATAAGTGAGTTGACTTTCGTCATCAACTGCTGTAAATCCCAAAACGTAGTCATCCAAACGCTTAGGCTTGGTTATTTGTCTAGTCCTCGTTCCTCGACCTGTTGCATTATTTTCATGTCCTGTATCAGGTCCAATTTCTGTATTTTCATCTTCCACAATTTGGTTTTCGTCTTCCACAATTTGGTTTTCGTCTTCCATGAGTTCATCTGGGGTTTCATATCCAGAAATATCATGCAATTGTTCAGGAGATGACTCCTTTTCTTCTTCTTCACTCATGCATGTCTGGAAAATACAATCACTCTTTGTTCCTTCTTCTATTGTCTTGCTCTTCTTCTTTCCGTCAGGCTTCTCTGTAACATCTTTTATAAATGTAACATCTCTGTATGTATCAACCATAGTTGTATTAGGTTCCCAAATCCTATACCCCTTACTGTACTCTCCATATCCCACAAAAATACCATGCTTACTTTTAGCGTCCCATTTAAGACGTCTCTGTTTTGGTATATGGATGTACACCTCTGAACCAAATTTGTGCAATGTATTTATGTCAAATTCTTTGTTATACATCAGCTCGTATGGTGTCTTATTAGGTACCTTACTTGGTCCAGTCCGGTTGATCACGTATGCAGCTGTATTCACTGCCTCTGCCCAAAGTTCTTTGCCTAGTGCAGCTTCCTGTAACATTGTCCTTCCTGCTTCTACTAAAGTTCGCATGTCTCTTTCAGCCCGCGAATTTTGCTCTGGCGTGTAGCTGACAGATGTTTGATGGGTGATGCCGTTCCTGTTAAACAAATCCATAACATCTTTATTTATAAACTCTGTTCCACGGTCACTCCTAACAGTTTTGATTCTATGTCCCGTCTCATTTTCAAACTTGTTAACTAACTTGTTTCGATCCTCTCTTTTGTCTCTGACTTCTGTTTCAAAAAATATACAAAGCGATAGCTACTGTAGTCGTCCTTACACAACAAGAAATATAGAGACCCACCTATGGACCTCTCCTCCATTGGTCCACACAAATCCATATGAACCAACTCCCCAGGGGCACTTGCCCGATTTGTGCTGCTGCTGAATGGTAACCTATGCTGCTTTCCTTTAATACAAGGTACACATTGCTCAGTCAGCCCTTCAAGTTTTACATTATTTTTACTTAATACTTCTTTTACCTGGTTAAGATTCTGGTGAGCCAAGATACTATGCCATTCATTGACGCTTCTAGTGGTTGCCAAAGCTACTGCTTCATTAAACTCGAAATCCATTAAAAATAGATTTTCCTTGCGATATGAAGTGCATGTTACTTGGCCCCATCTAACTAACTTACATAACTTACTACCTGCAATCAACTTATACCCTTTGTCAAAAGCACAAATTAATGAGAACAAGTTTACTTTAAGTTCTGGCACATACAAAACGTCAAACAATACTGAGTCTGTATATTCACAGCCATTGTTTGCCTTCAATTCTATAGAGCCAACACCACATACCTTTAATTGGTTGCCGTTACCAACCGTAACCCATCTGTTTTCCACCTCTGTGAGTTTAGAGAAGAGCTCCCTGGATTTGCACATGTGCTCGCTCGCTCCTGAGTCCATCACAAATGCACGTCCAGTCCAAGAGCTCTCCATGATGTAGGCATTTGGAGCCCTCGACACTCTTGGGTGTTGTCTTGCCCTGCAATCTTTATAAAGGTGCCCTACCTTTCCACAATAATTACATTTTCTATTTCTACAGTCACTCTTATAATGTCCGGCCTTTCCACACTCAAAACATTTCACACTATCATTTTTATCACCCTTCTTGACGAATCTTGCGTTGTTATGCTTGCTCACGAGCGCGGCGGATGTGGCTTCAACTTGCACTTGACTAGCTCCGTTGCGCTCCTCCTCTACCAATAGCCGTGCTTGAAGATTCTTCAAAGTCCGCTCCCCTTCTGCAACTGACTCCCATGCAGAAGTAAAGTGCTTGTAGCACTCTGGTAGGCTCATAAGAATCTTCGTTATAACCATCTTCTCTGAAACTACTTCCTTCAACGTCTTGAGTTTATTGACAATTTCATCAACCGTTGTCAGATATTTTGCCATGGGTGCTTCATATTTAAGGCTGTAAAACTTCTGCTGTAGTAAATGAATGCCCACCTTCGACTTAGAATCGTAAACAGTGACCAACTTGTCCCACATCTCCTTTGCGGTCTCGCATGTCGCTAAATAATGTAAAACTCCCTCTTCCACTCTTAAAACAATAACTTCTTGGGCTTTTCTGTCTAAAGCATCCCATTTTTCTTTCTCCGCTGTATTTGTCTCCGTACATACCTCTGTCACTACTTTATATAAATTTCTCGCTTTCAACACAATACTAGTTTGTAGCTGCCATGCTGGCCAATTATTTTCGCCGAGAATTACGGCCCTGCTGCTCTCCACTCTCTCCACTTTCTCCATTACGACTTACTTCCTCCTGTTCGGCCTGTTAGAACCGACGACACCAATGTGCGTAAAATTTGTCGTAATTACTTCTCTACTGTTAACTTTCCGTGCCTGGGCCCATAACCTGTTAGGATTAGGGCTCCAAGCAGGAAAGAAAAAGCTTTTAAACACCAAATATTTTAATTCGTTTCAAACAAGACTGCATACTATAAATGGCGTCTCATAGAAGAAGATCTACATTTGTTTTTAGAATGACAATCGTAAACCATAGTCTATACTCTATTTTTTTTGTTGACATTAAAGTAGCTAACACACTACCGCACCGCACCAAGGTCATTGTGGGACGCACCCATAAGTAAAAGGGAGAAAGCGATATCCCTTTCTCCCTCTTACTTATGGGTGCGTCCCACAATGACCTTGGTGCGGTGCGATAGTGTGTTAGCTACTTAACAAGTTGCTGCGCCGTCAAAGAGAACAGAAAACGTAGGGGCCTTGTGCGGAACACATATTTTAGACATTAATTTTAAGTCGACCGCCAGTGGCCTATTTTATAAAGCTACAAGTTACAATTTACAAGCGGAAGTCTCGTTCTAACACATAGGGTTAGAAAGAGACTTCCGCTTGTAAATTGTAACTTGTAGCTTTATAAAATGGGCCACAGGTGGCTTGGGTTCGACGACGGTGCCGCCCTTCCACACATCGATTGAAACCACTTTTCTACCCTACCCACATATGTATTACCTAACCCTTTGCCTATGTACTTATGATTGTTTTAATGTAATAAATTTTTGTTGGATTATTATATATATGTTTCAGAGTTAAAATATTTTAGGCATTTTAGTAGGTATTTGTGTATTTTAATTAAATATCTGAACTTTCCCTTCTTTCCCTGCTGGGGCGTGAAGATAAAATTGTGATCTGATGACCACAATAAAGAATAAAAGTGTTTTAGTTCATTTTAGGTATCGTTAAACCTTTGAAATAAAATTAAAATTGCACGAAATGTCGATAGTTTATCGATATGACTTTATCGACATGGCTACAGCAAGGTGGTGTTAAATTGTTAATCGTACACTAAACAAAAGTGGTTACAGTGACAGCTCGCTTGGACGTAATCTTTGTATATTATATATCTACGAAAAAAAAATACGTCTCTTTAATGTCAAAGTGACACTGACGTCCCACCGCCTCACGAATATCGCGATCCGGTTTTTTGGAGTAAAAAATTATTAGAGGGCTCCTAAAGTTTAATAATTCGTTTTTAGTATAATTAGGCAAACAATCATATTCAACGAATATGTCGAGTAACGTTAACCCCTTAGCGGGAACGGCGCATTTGTTAGACGAACTGGACAGTACGTTCTTTGAATACTATTGTGTACTTATTATTTTTGCACATTGTTTGTAATCTTTTTCTTGTTCCATGAAGAGAAACTTATGGTCCTACTTCGGGATGGTCGCACACTGATTGGATATCTGCGCTGCGTGGACCAGTTCGCGAATCTAGTTCTACATAAAACGATAGAACGAATTCATGTGGGCAAAGAGTATGGTGACATACCCCGAGGAATATTCATCGTAAGGGGGGAAAATGTGGTTCTTCTGGGCGAAATCGTAAGTTGCAATAGGAGTTTTTTTTTATAGGACATTTTTTGCTCAATTATCTGAATATTTTTACATTCAACAATTTTATTTTCTAACTACTAGTCACTTCTAACTTAACACTTTCTTCAGTCATACTTCAGTGAAAGTCACATCAAGTTTTTCTCTTATGTTAAAAATCCGACTATACATTTTTGATTGCTTTCTCTATAAACTAAAATACACAGTTTGACATACTAAAGCTGTATTAAGAATTGAAAAAAAAAAAGGAAACTTACATCATTTTGAATGAACATTTATTTGATGAATAAATGTTTTAATTTAAATAAGTATGAGTTAGTACCATCAAATATAAAGGTAATCTAATGTTACTTCGAGTTTTTAGGTTCTAGTTGTACCTAACATACTATTTATCTTAACTTAGTAATACAAGATGTGTCTAAAAGCACTAAATTAAAACAGGATGTGGCATATTAATTAGGTATAAGGAAAAAGTGCAAATATTTCTTTCTTGCCAGCATTGTCTCCTTATAATCCTTGAACAATAACTTGAGAAATATGTTTTTTAATTTTCAGGATAAAGACAAAGAAGACAACCTTCCGCTAACAGAAGTGTCGGTAGACGACATTCTAGATGCTCAAAGAAAGGAACAAGATGCCAAAATAGAACAGCAAAAGTTGCTCTCTAAAGCACTAAAGGAGCGAGGACTGAATCTACTGGCTGATCTTGGACATGATGATATGTTTTAACTGTCCATTCCTTTATACCTCTATTCTTTAATAAGACTTATCATTTATAAAATAAATTAGTTATCTTTATTTACTTGTTTTGGTTTTCTTGTATCCTCATTTTTTTAGTGTTCCGTACAAAACTTTGTTCATTTTAGTTGCAGTTTAAAACTGAATAAAGTAGCATGACAAAATGGGCATGGTTTATCTGTATAATGAAGCAGTTTTACTCTAAAAAATGTGATTTCAATACTTTGAGAAAAATAAGTTGCTTGGTAGTGTCTACATAAAAATAAAACCGTTTAAAAATAGCCATTTAAATTCTACTTCCAATTTGAAACACCTATATAATAATAGTAACATTCAGGGAAATTAATGTCCCATTTTGCACATTTTTGCGGTTTTTAATGTTTTACCACAAAACAGATAGGTACAGAAATCAACCTTCATACAAAGCGCGCTCGAGCAACGCACAAATAGACACTGCTCACGGACACGATATCTCGGACCAGTTGGGACCAGTGCGAGCGCGAGTGCCATCCGCTTGAGACACGCGTCCGTGAACTTTTTTGTGCAATAATGGAGAAACAAAACAAAAAGTTATTATAACTGTACAGTGGACGGTTGTTTAAATTCAACATTAAACGGTGAATTGTCGTTTTTTAAGCTACCAGTGGTTTCAGAGAGAATGCGTATGCGAATTTATTACATTGTACATGAGAATGCGAATTTATTACACTTAAAAATATAATAATCGTGTATTTCGCCAATCTCGGAATCATCGCAAGATATTTTCTGTGGCAAATTTGTAATATAACAATGACATTAAAATTAAAATACCTATTTGAGTTATTAATGTTATTATTAATTTATATTTCCATTCTTCCCGTTTCATCCTCAACAATAAATCAAACAACTAAATACTAGATACGATATGATAGTTACGAGTGCCACTACCACGATAGTTTTTGTGCATAAGTCATAGTTCGCAACAATCGCAACCCTAGAGCGACCGCCGAGCGTAGGTATGAAAAGTAAAGTACATACATGTGATTGACTTCTGTACTTATCTATTTTGTGGTTTTACTGTCAATACGCCCATTGTGATTGGTCAAGCCTTTGTCAAACGTTGCATGTTGCCAGTTTATTCTTGAAATATCTGTCTAAGGTTGGTATTCCACCTGTCCAATATCTTGGTCCTGTGCCTTGCGTCTCTATCTCACTAAGCAAAATGTGAGATGCAAATACACATTTTACAGGTGGAATATCACCCTAACAACTGACATGAATCGGGCAATTTCCAATGTTGACCGTATTATATTTCTTTGTTTACAATTATTTAGATTTTATTTGTTTTAATTTTACATTTTTGGAGATAAAAATTAGTGATTATATTATTCTCTTTGATAAAAATGATAGTACGAAATAGTTTCAGAACGTCGTTTGGCCGTTGTGACAAACTTGACGTTTGAAAACAATGAAACGGGCGCAACAAAAAGGAAAATACATTAGAATAATATCGTATTTAATATAGTATATTATGTTAGTTATACAAAAACAATTGTTATAAAAAGCTGCCTTTGTATAAATTTGTGATATTGTGTAAAACATGTGTCAAATTACGATTTTACCGAACTGAGTAGTCTTGTAGACCATGTGCAAAGTATAATAAAATAAAATGGGTTCCCCGGACGAATTACTGATAGAAAGACTGCGAAAAGAGAACTTAGATCAATTCTTTACATTAGTGCGCATGCATCTATCCTTTGTGGTAGACATAAATACAGACGAGTAAGTAGTTACAACAAATTATATTCAACATGGTTTCTTCTCAATAATAGCAATTTTTACATTGAACTTTTATGTTTATTCCAGTGTTGATTGTTCAACTGATAAACCAAAGCAATTTAGATGGAATTTTCATAAGAGAATAAAGAATTCGGTGCCTAGTTCTAGTCAACAGAGCAATGGCAGTGGTGCAAAGATTGGTGCAGAACCAAGCTCCATTACTGAGGATGGTATCCTGAGGCTCAACGAATTGATTGATTTCTTGTCATTGCCAGAAAGTAAGTATATTTCATTTATAATTATAGTTTTGTAATATATTATTAAATTGCACCATGACTACTGGGGGACTAACTTATTTAGAATTTCAACCAATTTATGGATTCTTTGAAAATAAGTTTTATAATTGCAGGATATTATTTATGTTTTTAATTTAAATGCAAATTGAAAACCTAAACTTACTAGTTTAGTATTTCTAATTCTAAGGACCCCGTAGATATTATTTCCTGATCAAAACTTATCAAATTTCAGATGTAACTCAAGAAGGCATCTTCCGCCGCACCGGCTCCCTCACGAGACAGCAGGAGCTGAAGCAGCTGCTGCTCGATGGCTCAAGCCTCGGGCTGGAGGAAGGCAGGTTCACGGTGCATGACTGTGCATCAGTTCTGAAGGGCTTCCTTGCTGAGCTGCCACAGCCGTTACTGATGGATCAGTATTATCAGACTTATTGTACTTTAGCTGGTATGTTCTTTAGATTTTTTTTGTGCAATTGAGGTTTTAGAATGACTAGTCCTAGTAGAAATTTTCATTTATAGAAAAGTACTCACAGAAATTATTTGATTGTATACACATACATACTGTCTGCATAATGAATGTGTAATTTTCTTATTATTGTAATTTATTTGTGGTAGTGAATTTTTTTAACTTTTTGTGCTGATCTTTTATTTTTATTTTATGTGATAGTCAGCAAATGAGCAGACAAGCCGCATGATGGGAAACGGTCATTGTCACCCATGGACATAAGCATCATCATCATGATTAATTGTTGTTGTTTTGTTTACAGCAATAAGATACTGCCTGTTGCTACCTTTATTTACATTGCAAAGTTTTTTGAATTTATTTTCTTTTCTGGTGTGATAAAGTATATTTATTTTACTTCCATTGAATTATTGTTACTGAATTATTTGGTATGTCAAATTTCTATGTGAATAAAACAAAAATCTTTAAAATATTCAATACTTACTGAATCTGTTAATTTTCTTATAATTTAAATTACCATACAATTAAAAATTGGGTATTTTAACTTATTGAATTAATTCTCTTTCGCAATGCAATCTATCATTGATATCAGCTTTTTTAATTATGATTACCATTCTGTCCACAGCCCAATATCCCCCAAACCTGGAATCATCAGAGCCCAAGCTGCTCACAGCCCTACAGCTCTTACTTCTCCTCCTGGCCCCGCTGCACCGCAACTTTCTACAACGACTCCTCACCCTGCTCACGCTGGTGGCGGACAACGAGGCTTCAAACAGAATGTCGCCGGACACACTGGCTACTATGTTCACACCCCACTTACTGTGCCCAAGAAAGGTGAGTAGGCCAAACTACCTTGGCCGTTTAACCTTTCTCCAGGTTGCAAAGAATTAAAATAAATAAATAATTAAGTTTTTGTGATTCATTTGATGATGAGTCACATTTTGCGAAAGAAAAATGATTTTGAACCTAAAATGTGCACTCTGAGGTTGAAATTCTATTGATAAGCATGTGCATGTCGATAAATCATATTAAGCCCGGAAAGGGGTTAAAATATAGTCATTGGGCTTCTAATAGCCCCCTGGTCTAAGTGTAAATTTTTCGTGTGACCATGACCTGAAAAGAGTCGCATAGGGCCTGCGAGCTCAGTGTTTGCTGGCGTCTGTAAATATTAAATTAAGATTTCAATCCATAGAAGGTAGCATCCTATAGAAGTGGTATACGCGTGCCTCCGTGAGGGACAAAACATACGCAATGCGACAATATTAAAAAAAAGTTTTAACATTCTTGACAACACACCAAAAACAATCTACGTAATTCGGTCGGGTTATTTGTTGCCCACCATAAACCATACTAAATAAATGGTGGCGAACAAACAAAAAGTGAGACTGTGACAAGGACAAGCAATAATACCGCTTTCTCTGCTACTCCTACTGAAAGTTCCATAAGTGCATCTCGTTCGGTCGTTTGGCCCCTCCCCCGTTTCATCTCTATACAGGGTGATTCATGAGACGTGAGCAGGACTAATCCTACACACTCAGTAACTGATAATTGATCGATCACCGTAGTATTTAGGTGAAACAACCACACTTTTTCCTATTTTTTAACTTTTTTGTGAGGGCAAATTTAATTCTCTACACTCTTGGTCACCCTACAAAACCTAATTAATAAACATAAAACCTTTTTTATCGTAATGACAGCATTTTGATAACGAAGAAAATGAACTGTCAAACTTGGTGAGATACGAGTTTTCAAAAGTAACCAGACCGTGATGACAGTGATGACATTCAATTTGACACAGAATATCGGTAGTTTGGTATTCTAATTTTAGGGTGACCATGCATGTCGTAAATAAATTAATAACTTTTTTTTTTCAACGTGACTACAAAGTTAACGTTAAACTCACTAATACTGATACGAAACAGTTGGTTATTATTTACGAAATGCGCAGTGTTAGTCCTGCTCACGTCTCCTGAATCACCCTGTATTATTGTACCTCTATGTTTCAAACCTATACAGGATGTAATCGTTAAAGTGTGGCCAGGCGATAATTCCGTAAATATAACAGATATCAGAAAACTTCAAATTGATATCGAAAGTGCGTTACCCAATGAGTAAAATTACGTTAATAACAATTTTAAAATAATAGCAGTTTTATCTCTTACAACACCGACGTTCTTTGAGGGGTGAGGCGTCGTACTAAATGTATGGGAGGGTTTGAAGTTGATGCTTGGGATATTTCTGCTTTTATTTAAAAAAGTTACTAATGTAATTTTACTCATCGGGTAACGTACTTTCGATATCAATTTGAAGTTTTCTGATATCTGTTATATTTACGGAATTATCACCTGTCTACACTTAACGATTACACCCTGTATTTGTGTGTTTCCAGTTATCGCCGGAAACGTTCCACGCGGACGCGATAGCGCTGTCCCCCGTGATCAGCTTCATGGTGCGGCGCTCGGGGCGGCTGTTCCGCGCGCCGCCGCAGCTCGCCACGGACGCGCGCGCCTACTTCACGGCGCGGGAGGCCCGGCTCGACGAGAGCGTGTCCGATAAGTATGTAACTACATTCTTATGGCCGGTTTATATTCGCGGCTCGTGGCTCGGCTCGCGGCGCCTATGGCTCGTGCCCAAGAAACCGCTCCTCCTCGCGAGCCGAGCCGCGAGACGAGCCACAAGCCCCCCGCTTACACTCGCGTCTCGTGGCTCGACTCACGGCTCGGCTCGTGGCTCGCACGAGAATGTAAACCGCTTGTTGGGATTCCATTCCTGTAGATGATCATCCTAAGAAAAAAGAAAGAAACTTTTAACTTTTTTTTTAGAAGAGACTCTCTGGGGTGGAAGAAATCCCTTACAGGGATAAGTTCGCCTTTGTACCTTTCTTCTTTGTCGTCACACTCTTGTCAGAGTGGTCGTGGTCGTCATGTCAGGGCCGGTGGCAAGCTTCACAATCCGTCGCCATTCCTCCTGTACTGTAGCCCTTCTTGTACATTCATGGAGTGGTTCATTGAATGCACTTTTGACTAGGTCTGACCAACGCATTGGTGACCTACCGCGCCTTGTGCCTTCGACTTTTCCCTGCACTACAAGTCGTTCCACAGATGTATCATCTCGACGCGTAATATGTCCAAAGAAAGTGAGAATACGACACTGGACGATGGAAGAAAGACGTTGTTTAATACCAAGTTCCTGGAGAATTGAGACGTTGGTTCGGAACTGAGTCCAGGTTACGCCAAGCATTTTTCTCCAGCACCACATTTCTAGAGCATCGATCTTCTTTTTCTCGCTTTCCCTTAGAGTCCACGTCTCAGCACCATAAAGAAATATGGGAAACACTAATGCCCTGACAAGTCGTTTTTAACCGACTTCCAAATCTCAAAGAAGGAGGTTATCAATTCGGTTGTATGTTTTTTTTTATTTTTTTTATTTTTTTTTATGTTTGTTACTCCATAACTCCGTCAGTACTGGACCGATTTTGAAAATTCTTTTTTTGATTGAATGTATATGCATACAGATTGGTCCCGTTTTTGTCAAAATCCAGTTCTGATGATGGGATCCATGAGGAATCGAGGGAACTCCTCAAATCTTAAAGGCATACACATAGTGATTTTTGGTTTTTTATCAACGAATCAAGCATATACATCCAAAAAAGTGACATTTGATGAAGTGGAACTGCTGATGATGATCAGAACGGAACTCTTCAACGACGCATAGTTCACGGTTGGCGATTTGTCCTCTTCGTTATGTTTGTTAAGCAAGTTAAATTTTTAAGCCACATTTTTGTCAAGCTCGAGTTCTGATGATGGGATCCATGAGGAATCAAGGGAACTCCTCAAATCTTAAAGGCATGCGTATAGAGATTTTTGTATTTACATCAGAAAATCAAGCATTTTCATTAAAAACTGTTGCATTTTATGAAGTGGAACTGCTGATGATGATCAGAACAGAACTCTTCAACGACGCATAGTTCACGGTTGGCGATTTGTCCTCGTCGTTATGTTTGTTAAGCAAGTTAAGTTTTTAAGCCACATTTTTGTCAAGCTCGAGTTCTGATGATGGGATCCATGAGGAATCAAGGGAACTCCTCAAATCTTAAAGGCATGCGTATAGAGATTTTTGTATTAACATCAAAAAATCAAGCATTTTCATTAAAAACTGTTGCATTTGATGAAGTGGAACTGCTGATGATGATCAGAACAGAACTCTTAAACGACGCATAGTTCACGTTTGGCGATTTTTCCTTTTCGTTATGTTCGTTAAGCAAGTTAAGTTTTTAAGCCACATTTTTGTCAAGCTCGAGTTCTGATGATGGGATCCATGAGGAATCGAGTCCTCAAATATTAAAGGCATACGTATAGATTTTTTTGTATTTTCATCATAAAATCAAGCATTTACATTAAAAACTGTCGCATTTGATGAAGTGGAACTGCTGATGATGACCAGAACAGAACTCTTCAATGACGCATGGTACACGTTTGGTGATTACGAATTTCGATTTTGACTTGGACTGGGACCCGGACTCGGACTCATACCCGGATCCGGTTCGGACCCGGACCTGGAGTCGGATCCGGATTCGGACCCGGACTCAGAACCGGACTCGGACCCGGACTCGGATCCGGACTCGGACCCGGTCTCGGACCCGGACACGGACCCGGAGTCTGACCCGGACTCGGACCCGGACCTTGACCCAGAAAACCACTATGATACCTTAACTAAATAAACAACTATGATTACCTACCATAAAATTAATGTAGGTATAAAGTACGATGAGATGATGCCAATCTTACTAGCCCCTCCCGCTTAAACCCCCGTACACCGCACGGCATGCGCCATTAAGTGGGTTAGGTTAGGTTTGAACTGCGATCCTCACAGAACCGAACAAGGATTAGGTTAGGTTAGAACTGCGAGCCTTACAGAAACGAAATGCTACTTGAAAAGTGGGTTTGATTAGGTTCGAACTGCGATCCGCACAGAACCGAACTGCTATCTGAGGAGTGGGTTAGGTTAGGCTAGAACTACGACCCTCATGGCTCCTCTTCACGATGGGCCAACGCCGGCCACTCCAAGGGACGCATTTATGCGTTAGAGGGAGCAAGTGATAGTGCATGGCTGCGTCCCTTGGAGTGGCCGGCGTTGGCCCATCCTGTAGAGGAGCCATTATACAGAAGCGAAATGCTAGTAAAAAAGTGGGTGGTTTTACCTCCTTTTCTACATAGTGTACCATCTACAATAATCTTTCATCGGCCCCCATGGAAGTCGGTTTTTTTTTCTTAAAAATGATTTAGTGGCCTTTGTGATGTTTCTGTTTCTCCATATTTTTCTGAGCCGATCCATGGCTGACCTGGTGATAGCCATGCGTCGTTTGATTTCATCCGCACATCCACCACTGTTTGTTATGAGTGCCCCAAGGTAGATATATGATTGAACGACGTCGCAATTCGCAATTTTAGTGACTTCGGGCGAGTTGTTGTTAGCTCGGTCGACAATCATAACCTTCGTCTTGCTGCGATTTATCTTTAGACCGAAATCAAAACTAACTTGTTCCATTTTGTTTAGCAGGGTTTCCATTTTTTCGATGCTAGTAGCAAACAGGGTGGTGTCATCTGCATAACGCAAATTGGATATTGTATAGCCTCCAATAGTGATTCCGTCCGTCCAATTCTCATGTGATATCCTCATAATGAGTTCCGTATAGGTGTTAAACAGCAGGGGCGATAAAATGCAGCCTTGACGGACCCCGGCACTCGGATGAAAGTGATTCGACAATACGTCGTCCGTTCTCGCTGAAGCTGTTCCTTCCTCATAAAGTCGTATAAGAAGGTGAACAAGATGTTTAGGTGTTCCCATAGCCAGTACCTTTGTACCTTTATTTCTGTAAATATTATGTAAACCTGTGTTGTATACAATAAAGTGATTACTACTACTACTACTTACCATTGTTGAGCCTTTATCATCCATTTTACAGGGAGTATGACGAGAACAGTTGAACACCTTAGGCTGGTATTCCACCTGTCCAATTTCTTGGTGCAATGTATATTTGCGTCTCACATTTTGTTTAATAATAAAGTGAGATACCGTCCTAATTGATAAATATTAAAAAATAAAAATTTCAGTGTCTCTTTTATTAATTCTAACAACAAATAAATATAGTAATAAAATTAAGGTTGTCTCTATAAAGGTTAAAACGATTACTCTATCCTAATGTGTGTGGTATGGTATGGCGCCCTTAGAGCGTAAGTTTGATTCGCATTTTTCGCAAGTTAAGCCTACAAATTTGAAAATTGAGTGTGAAAGTTCGATCTTAAAAAAATCGACAAATAAGTTTTGGAATCAATCCACTAAACGCATTGTGCTTTACGTTAGGTGCTCAGTGTTAACAATATTATATTAACATTCCAGAACGGCAGCAAATACGGTGTACACATTTGTGGACCGAGGTCGAACGGCAGCAGAGAACTCGTCCAACCCTACCGACACAGCCTTAGCACAGTTATACGCGCACATACAAGCCCTACCCGAGTCTACACACAAGCGACGGCTCATCAAACACTTCAACCGGCAGAACGGATATGGTAAGCTAAACTTATTTATTTATACCGTGCATACATTCGTATCTTATTCTTTATTTGCCATGCCCTAACAGAAGTCGGCGACCACCTTTGCCGTCTCTCTCCTGCTCTTAGCGATTCTTGACAGTATGGTTGCGTTATCAGCCGGGTCTACACAGAACGAGATTACGCGAGGCAATTTCCTCGCGCACAAAACGGCCAGTGCAGTGTAGACGTGCCCCGGCCGCGCGAGGCACGTTTATCCACATTCGTCCATTTTATAAGACATTCGTACGATGATTTGTAAATTGTGCGTATATTTGCAGGTGTTTGTATTGCGCGAATGTGTAGGAGGTTATGCGAATGTTCAAGGTTCACATCCTTTTATGTATGTAATTTTAAACTGACAAGACTTGCAAAATAACTTTCCATGTGGCGGTGTGGTCTGGGATGTGCCCCACATTTTTCGTTAAATGCTAGAAGGATTTGTGCCCCGTACACTTTTTCTCACCCAATTAGGTACTTGCAACTGTTAAGGCGAGATTCCACCAGTGTGCGGCACTGTGCGGCACAAGCATATTCAGTACAAAAATACTTATGTCGCACAGTTACCGCACACTGGTGGAATACCGCCTTTAGATAAAATCAGCGTAGAATCGGTAATGTTGTGGGAGATCCTTGTGCACACAAAATAATATTCCCCAATTATCGCCCAACCAATCGGATCGACCTATTTATATGATTATTGCACCTCACCAGATTGGTATCGTCTTGGGTCGTCCCATTCGTTTTTCGTCAAGTTCTTTCTTCGTCACCCATTCTACATTCATCACAATCGTCGGTGCCTTTCAATGTAGAATGAGTGACGAAAGCAGAATAGGACCAATTTTAAGAACTTGACGAAAAACGAATGGGACGACCCAAGACGATACCACCAGATTGCACTACCAGAGTTATGTATCAGACTTATATCTCTATTTATAGGCACACCAATACAGATCCAAAGGACGGGCAAAGTCGCGGGCTCTAGGAGTTTCGGCGACTCCATCAAGAGGCACATTTTCAACAAGGGGCTCCTAAACAAAACGCCCAAGAAAGGATCCGGCTCCACTATCAATTCCATTGAAGAGGTATGTTTAAATCGTAGTGAATATCGATCGATCTACTAAGTTAATTAATGAGACGTCACTATGACATTTACTTGTTAACTGCGAAGCTGCACACTGAGCGCTATACTACACAGTGCGCAGAGGCATTGACCGCCGGTATCATCGGCGAGACAGCAATTTAATTATTCGCGTGCGATAGAGATAGGAAATGGTGGATCAAAGTACGAATTTTTTCGTTGAAATTACGTAATTTATGAATGTATAGGGATATAAATATGCGGCCGCGCTCTCATAATTTGCCGTGACTTACGATATGCTCTACTTAGTTAGGGTAATCTCTACATTTGCAATGGATTTTCGAAATTCCACAAACATTTCTCTCTAATTATTATCTAGTAGGCACCAAAAGACCAGCAAAGCTTATACGTACTTGTATCGTCAGCATCATGTGCTTTTGTTTTGTCAATAATAACTTTAAATTGATATTCAAAAAAGTAAAATGAATAATTAGTGCTGAAATAAACTAAATGTCATACAACTTTTATGAATATCAACTACTAACATTGTGTGTTCGCATTGTGATTCATCCCTCTATCTCTCTCTCTAACTTTCCGCCCATAACCCGCATCTAACGCATGCCTTATTTCCAGAAAAAGAAACGCCTTGATGACAAAAACGAAATGCTACATAAGAACATTGTTCTTAAAAACCTGGCCCATAAAATTGCAAGTTCCGAATCGTTGGATGATGATGAATACGATTCAGACGCTAGCAACGAAAGTACGTTATCCGAAGGAGCTATTAGTAGAAGAAAGAAAACTAGTCCCAAATTTGTATCAGAACCGAATTTAAGCGTGATGGATTGTGAAGAAACGCCTAAAAATGCTAAGAAAGCCTCTAGACTATTCCGTTCAAAACTACTATCCGCATCGCAGAATATAAACAAGAAATACCAGAAGCGGAACACGGTTATAAAAGGCACACCAACTTCGTGCGTCTCATGTTTCGATGAGCAAGATTCAGAAAATGACTTGTCTTATGACAGTCCGATCAAAGAGACTCCAAAGAAAAGGCCCAACGAAGAATTCCGGTTGCACTATTTGACAAGCACACCGGGCATAGCGGAGGCGCCTATTATAGAAGACTGTGCCACGCCTTACACGGTTAACTTTAGACGGGCCTCGATGTCTCCTATAACGAAATCTACGCAGAAACTGTCAAAGGCTATGCAGGTTTGTTTGCATGTCTAATGTCATCATTGTTTAATGTGCAGCGAGGAATAACGACATTTTTAACCTATTTGAAAACACTACTTGAAAATTAAACCTTATGCCAATGTCAGAAAGACTGACTTTTGCTTGCTATTTTATACTTTATTCCTTGCTGTTTAATCATTGTGTCCGTGTTTGTTACTGACTTCTTAATATCCTCAAAGTTATCATCTTTCTATTCTTTCTAAGTCTTTCATAACATCATAATTAATTATGTTTGCTTTTTGTTACTTTCAATATTAATTTTTGCAGCCATGCCTTATAGAAAAAAGCTAGAATAGTACACAAAATTCGAAGCTAAGATTTCTTGGATATTTGTTGACAGCTGAAGTAGATGACATAACTGAACGTTTTGTCAACTTTTGACAACCAGAGTAACCGTATATTGTACAGAAGCATTTTTAGTACTCAAATTCAAAACCTGAATATGTCCTACATTTTACACATCTAATACACTCTATGAATCCGCTCAAGTGATCGTAGCTAGCTTTAACGTCACAAGACCGCCACGAACGATACGATACGTGGCCAGGCGCCACGATATTGCGCGACTGGCTTCGGCTAAGGCGACAACTATAGGTTGGAGCGAGACACAGCGGTTGGACCTTTCGTTCCCACCTATGGTTTTCGCCTTAGCCGAAGTCAGTCGCGCAATATCGTGGCCAGGCCCTTACAGACCAGTCGTCACCGCTGACAGCTTCACTGACGTGTTGCAGGAGTCCATAATGACGCCGCGGTCACGTAAACCGCTCATCATCACGTGCGAGCAGCGCGACGCGGCGTGTGAGCGGGACCCCGCGTGCGAGCGAGACGCCGCGTGCGAGCGAGACGTCAGCGGGACGGCGACGAGGCCGGAACGGGACGCGGCGAGTGAGAGTGCGCTGGGGTTGGCGCGAGACAATGACAGTGATTTTGTGTCTTCGGATGACGACACGAGGTCTACGTTCTCTTGTGAAAGGTAAGACGTTTCGAAACTACACAACGGGAGTTAATCGCGTATTTAAGTTTTAAGATTTACCTCCGACGTTTCGAGGACGGCGTTGTCCCCGTGGTCTCGGAGAAGACTGGCTTAAGTTGACATCAACATCTTCTAGCCGCGCGAGTTTTTCGAACTCTGTCTGGTGTCTCTGGGCTGGGCCTAGGCCTGTGTGAACAATAAATCAGCAGTTTATTTAAGTTTCTGTTGTGGATTCAATGACACACACATGACACAAAGCCACCAACACTCCGCACAATGACACAGGGCCCAAAAAACCGTTGTTTATAAACATATTTACTTATATCAGCGCGTCGCATAAAGTAGCTATACAAGTACATCCATCCCACACCAATTTTGGTGGCTAGCCATAAGCCGCGCGTGTCGCTTGCACCACCTAGCGGTCATATCTGTCCTGATCGTAACAGACGCGTTTAGAGAGTGAATCTTCTGTACCTAAATCGAAATAAATCTTTATGTATCAACAAATGATTTATTGATACATAATAAAAAAAAAATATCGAAAATTGTAGTTCAAGACCAAAAAAAGTAAGACAATGTTGCCAACTGCAATAAATTGTTTGTAAAATAGTAAATTACTTTTTATAAATAAACACGCTAAGATTATTTATTGGTAATTTTACTCCTATTATTTAAAAAAGTAAAAAGTGGCAACATTGTCTTACTTTTTTGTTCTTGAACTACGATTTTCAGTTTAGTACTATTATTTATTCTGTGCTTATATATCTTTGCAGATCAATACCCCGTTCCCGAACGTTCGACGGGCGTTCCCTGTCCGCGGGCGACATCAGCCCGCTGCGCTCACACGCCACCCGCTTCATCATCCACCACCCCCGCCCCACGATCGACGACCTCAACGCCACGCTAGAACCTCCGAGGATAACACTCACCCAAGAGCGATCCCGGTCACTCACGGAGCCTTTCCGTGAGTACCTTCTCGGCAGATCCGTACTAACCGCTACCCCCGTCGACTTGTCCATACTCAACACTTCCAAAGATAAAGAAGAGATATCAGATTCCCTCCTGTACTGCCTCGACGGCAACGTTCCGTCGGATCTCACCTCCTCGATCGGGAATCTGGCCGTGAATAATGAATCGCTTCGATCTCCGCTGAAAAATGTGAACGGAGTCACCGAGAGTCCGAATAGAAAACGGCCCAGTTCGCTAGTATATAAAGATGAAGAGGTCGTAAAGAAAGCGCTGGTTGAAAAAGAGAATGTTGGCGAAGCGGTTTATGAAATCAGAGAGACTGATCTTTAGATAATTTTAAATGTATCCGCCTCCTAACGTTGGCATTGTGATAAAACAGAGTTGAGGGGCCCACTAATTAACAGTCCGCCGAACGGTATCGGCCTGTCAGTTGTTCGGAACTGTCAAAATATAGTTCTAACTGACAGGCCGATACCGTCCGGCGGACTGTTAATCAGTGCCCCCTTTAGTTATGTTAACTAAGTTTCGGAATACCGAAAGTGCCTGCATTAGAAAAAAGGTCTTGAATAGAATAGAAGGGCGATCTTGACATGTCCTTTAAAAGAAAAACGCTTTTTAAAAATCAGTAACTATCACTTATGAAAGCATAAGAATATAATTATCGTATTGGATTCATAATTGTTACATATTTGCCGTGACTTATTTTTAGAACGTGTTTTTCAATTTAAAGACACATCAAGATTGTTTACCTTTTTTCTAATGCTAAAATAACGAACTGTAGAGGCGCTAGTTTTTCTAAAGTCTCCACGAGGCTGACGGTCGTCAACGTATATGTAAATACGACAATATTTTAGCGCTCCTTTTTAAAATACCTTTATTTTACTTTTCTCTTCACCTGATTACTTTAAGAGATTTTAAGGTAATTTTGAAATCCGGTATAGCAGGAATCTGATAAATCATACATCTAGTAGCCATTTATACACTGGAATATTTTGGAACCGATCTATTTTTGGCATTCCACTGTACATTTTTGTATTCACATTTAGCTATATACGAAAATAACTTTCTTATAATATAACACTACTTTCATCACAAAATAAAGTATCTCTTAGCTATATCCTATTTGTTTATAATTTTATAAATTTAAAAAATATCGTTCTGTTTCTTCTCTAATTTCGTTAAATGGATATCGGTATATTTGTATGTTCGAATCGATATTGATAACAATGCCAATTGATTATTTTAGTGCTAACTACTTTTATTTTTTTACTACCAACAGTGAGATATACATCATTGGTCAAAGTTTGAAAACGTCTAAAATTCAGAATAATAAATGCTTTAAAAAATTCCTGATTTACGTATTACGTCATGGTCTTAATAGCACATTATCATATTACCATTATTAGACCAGCGGTGGAACAAAAATGGGTTTTGATAACATTAAAGTTTTTTCTTTTTTGATATGTTATTGTAAGCATGTTAAATAACGTTCATGTAAAAAGTTAGAAAATTTTAGGTGGAGCGTTCGGCCATATTTAAATATTTCAATTTTTGCTAAATAACTATGTAAATATAAAATTAAAGTTACAAAAAACTTTAACATATTCAATAACACTTTAATTTATTCACAATATTCGGTTTTTAGAAATCTGGAACAGCTGCTTTCTGGTGAACGTAAAAACACGAATTATTATGTAAATACAGAATTAGAGTAGCTGATATTGCAAAATTACGATATTACCTATCAACTTAGTATACATGTAAAAAGTTAGAAATGTAGACAATGTGCTTGTCTAGATATTGATTTCTGGTTAAGCAGTATAGCCAATATTGAATTAAAGTCTGTAGAGTTAATATTACACGGTCATAATAAAGATCTTACTTCTCACACAAAAGATTAGAAATATAAAATCACGGCGACACTAAATACTGATACGTAAGTATGCATTCCGAGCTTATATTTCAAACGCGCGGCGTTTTCGCGCGCCGCGCTGTGCGCCGGGGCAGGAGGCAGCGATCGACGGTCGCGGGCTAGCGGTTAGCGCGGTGACCTTAAAATACGCAAAGCGTTTATAAAATTATTATCAATGGTAAATAGTTATTTTACACAGTACACTAATGGAAACTTACCTTCCCTTATTTATTTCTATATGTACTAGGGATTGCCCGCGGTTTCGTTTACGTAGAATTCGTTATCGTGTTAAGTATAGAAATAATAGATACATTTGAAAATTATTTTAGGTGCATTGTCATACAGATAACTACCCTTGTTAAAGTATTCTTCAAATTCAATACACAGGTGTCATTTCAATATAATTTTGCGTAATTTGGCGCTTTTAGGTTATAAATGACTAGCGACATATATTTTTTAAGAGCGATCATCTCCGATAATATTTACTTTATCATAAAATCAATTTCAAACTAACGTTATTCAATATTTATCATTTTAAAGTCAATATTACCAACCAACTGATCCAATTTACCTACGGAAACAACTCAAAATTTGCATCAAATTAAATGCCACTTTTCTTATCCGTTTCGAAAAATCAAGAGGGCCTTTACGAGCTGATGTGATGAAAATTTTATTTAACCTTCGTCCCTCGAAACCTTCACTACGCTCAAGGTTCAATTTTACGAACCACTCGCTACGCTCGTGCTTCAATTTTAGAATGTTTGAATTTGTGAATGTACTTCCTGCCTCGCACAGCCAAACTGTGGAATGAACTGTCCGATACGACCTTCAAACCTTAAAAGACCCCCATCTTAAAGGTCGGCAACGCGCTTGCAACCCTTCTGGTGTTGCGGGTGTCCATGGGCGGCGGTAATCGCTAACCACCAGGTGATCCGTCTGCTCGTTTGCCTCCTATTTAATAAAAAAAATGTTTCGCTTGTTTGGGTATCAATATTAGCACGAGCGGTTAATCAACAACTTTTCCCCTTGTAAAACAAATAAGGTAGGTGAAGTGCAGGCATATCAGGCCCGGCGGGTAACAAGGCCCAGCATTCAAAAATAACAGTTGCTCCCTATTATTCCCAATTATTCTGAATTTGTACTTGTTGCTAAGCAGGCCCACTGTCAGTGCAGGTAAAAAGGTCCAGTCCCGGGCCTTATTGAACATATGAGATGAAATATTAGATTAAAATATTTTAAGATAATTTTGAATATTTTTAATCTCTTATTAATAAGGTCGATTTGAAGAAACTTCTATAAAATTATGACTTATAAATAACACTTGCACTGCGTGGGCTGTCAAAATTGCTGCAGACTTTTTCTTGGTCTAACTCTAATAATTTATCACTTGCTTTATTGACCTAAAGACGTTTATAGATCAAAAAGTCTAATAACATTGCGGCACTTATACTTTTTAGAGGCAGTAACTATTTACAAGTGACTTTTTTTGTTAATACATAGGTAGGTATTTACGATAGAAGTGCGAAAAATAGATATTTTGCAACGAGTGACAAATTTTAACACACGGCCAAAGGGAGTGTTTTAATGTGCTTATTATAGCACCGGTGTCGTAATGTAGCACCAGATGTACTGTCAAAATTATGTTAATATAATACTTATTTGTTACGAATAAATATTTATACTGTAAAAAATTATCCCACCAAACACATTTTCATGTAAATTGTTGCTAAGACGAAACCATAAGACTCGCACTGTCAAAAAGTTGTCAGATCTCTTGTCGAGCCAAGCTTCAAACTCTACAAGCCCTAACTTCACTAACTCTACACCTTAGTCAAAATATGTGGCTTGGCTGTTTCGCTACCGCCACATGGGCATAAGGTGAAAAATTTATTAAATTCATTATTTTTAGGGTTCCGTACCTCAAAAGGAAGAATACTGAACCCTTATAGGATCACTCGTGTGTCTGGCTGTCTGTCTGTCACAGCCTATTTGCTCCGTAACTACTGCACCAATAAGTTGAAATTTGGTATACACATGTAAGTCTATAACCCAAGAACATACATGTAAAGTAAATAATAGAAATTCAAATGTGACGTTCCACGGGAAAAGGTACCTTATGAGGGTTTCTAGTTTCGGAGTTATGAAATGTTTTGTAAAGAGGTGAAAAAATGCTCAATTTTTTTTTATTGTGTGATCTCAAACCTTAATGCGTAACGTTTGTTTACCTGTTTTTATTTTTGTTATAAGTTAGTTATAAGCCTAGTAACGTCGTCTCAGAGTTTAGTAAAAAGGTACCTTATGGAAAAAAGGTTGAAAATTTCCAAAAAAACTAGTCAATACGGGAAAAGAAGTTTGGTAGAGAACTGTATTAGCATTCTGCAAAACTAATTTGATAATTTCAGTTCTGGTTGGGGCGCCTAGCAAATATTATAACCGTACATCGACCGACATTATAAATCCAAGTAGCCTGCTATTATACTAAAGTTACTCTCGTCAAGTCTTTCTTAACTAGAATAATCTTCATTTGGTTTGGTCGCATGCAATAAATCAGCCATTGGTTTGCTGAAAAATGCCAATACCCGACGCATTACCTTATGGAATATCTAAGGTCATTGAACCTCAATGCCGCTTGTCTTCAATGGCAACCAAAATATATTATTGATAAGAAATAGACGATTTATAATATCTTTACCCCAAAATATTATTAGTTTATCCTAACCGTTCCATCATCATCATGCCTCATCATGTAACTTAACCACAAGGTACCTTTTCATTACATACAAATTATTGGTCTTTTTTAAGATTATTATGACGAAGAACCAATTAAATTTGTGGCAGTTTAATGTAAATTAATATTTTCTATTCATAAAAGATAAAAGCTTCAATGTGATTGATGTTTTGTAGTGATGTATTATTAGATTTATTTCCATAAGGTACCTTTTCGTAAATGTATGGAGCAAATACTGTTATTGTTATGTAAGTTTAAAGTGGCATAAGGGGTTAAATATAGTATTTAGTTGGGGTTTTAGGATTTATTTCATTTGAATGACTGAATTTCTTTCATATTATGTGCTCAGAAAAATTGATTGTGTGTTACATTAAAAGTAAAAATATTCAATTATCTGATTTTATATGAAAAAGTCAGAAAATACATTTTCACCTCTAAATCGGTATTGTTTTTTGCTTAAACTGTCTCTCAGTGTCGTTTTCTAATAGATAAAATTTAAATCTAGAGAGCTCATTGCAATAAATCGTGAAAATGAAATAAAACTTTATTTTCAAGAGACTGGTTAGTATACACATAAATCAGTCGATATCAAAGGTTTCTATTTGCATTACAGAACAAGTCGCAACATTTTTTAAATCTCAGATATATAAGGTATTATTATTTGTAGTCAACTATGTAACTTACTTCAGGAACATAGTTTTTTAGGCGGCTAAACTTAAAACTTCTGTATCGTAAAGTTGCTCATTTCACAACATTATTTTCAAAAAATCATATCTCTTCTTTTGTATTATCGATAGCTTATTTATTGTAGATTACTGGGGTATGCATAACTCCATACCCGCCATAAGGTACCTTTGACCGTGGGACGTCACAAATAAAGGGGTCACTTTTGAGATGAATGATAAATAGAAGAAAAAAACACTATATCTTGTTATATATCAAATTAAGGGGCTCATTGTGAGAACCTCAGATATATTTTTTCATAATTTTAAAATAAATAGTTTAGAAGTTATTTAAGAAAATACGCAAAAAATGACCATTCCCCCCCCCCCCCCTTATCTCCGAAACTACTGGGTCTAAAATTATGAAAAAAATACACATATTAGCTCTTTTCCTATAGATGCCAGAAAAACCTATTAGAAATGTGCAGTCAAGCGTGAGTCGGACTTAAGTACCTAGTTTTCCGATCCCTACGGGTTTTTTAATGACATTTTACTCACTTTTCTCTAAAAAAATATATATTGTTAAAATTGTGTAATGTACGGAACCCTTGGAACGCGAGTCCGATTCGCATTTGGGCGGTTTTTGTATTATACTTACAGTAGTTCTTGTAAAAATGAAACGGCCAAGCCACATACTTTTGGTGTAGGGCTAGTAAAGTTAGAGGGCTTGTAGAGTTAGAAGCTTGGCAAGAGATCTGATAACTTTTTGACAGTGCGAGCCTTATGGTTTCGTTTGGGCAACATTTTACATCAAAATGTTTTTGGTGGGATTTCACTTCTTTTTTTAAGTTGCTTATGACAATCTTCCATGCCCTAATTTAAAGGGTTGGGGGTGATTTACTATTAAAAATCATGAAATAAGTATCTGGGGGCATGGGGGGTACTAAAACTATCTTACATACCAAATTTCAGCTTCTTAGAGGACTTCAGGAAGTACCCGGTATTGTTGATCATCAAGTGAGTGAGTCAGTGACGAAATCGAAGTTTTTAGATATGAATAAAATCTAAAGTATAAGAGCTATGCAATTGATATGCTTAATAAGTCCGAGAACTTTGTTTATCTGGTATAATCCAACCCCAAGTTATGAGGGTTCCAAAAAACGACGAAGCGCTTCGAGAAAAGGTAGATAGTGCCCTTGCGCTTTGCTCGTCTTGGCAGGGGCACTGCCGTGCCCCCAGATGTTAAAAGATGATACTACTATAACTAATAAAGATTTATGTTTAGTTACCTACTATTTTCGCGTAAACTAGACAATTTTTATATCTTTAGTTATTAAGGCCCAAAATAATTATTTTCACTTATTATAAATAAATCCTCCTGTTATGAAGTATCAAATATTGTTATTTGTATATGTATAACTCTTAAGTTAAAAACAATAAAATCTGTTATTACCTACTGTCAAAATGATTATTTTTTGCGGGATTAAGTAATACACTGCTAGTGTTCAATAAGGCCCATAATAGGACTTTTAAGGTATATTTTCCAAGAGTATCGTAATATTTTTATAACTATTTTGGTATAATGAAGAAACTTAAATAAATGAGAAACCTATTTGAGTGAGTTTTTCATACTTCATATCCTGTTTATTAAAAAAAACCATTTTAATTTAAGGTGGGCTGTATATAGGCATATACGGCTCACACGGAATATACAATAAGGTAAGTGGCCTCACTTACCTTATTGTATATTCAGGATGTATACCGTGTAATATTGAGCAGTTGGTTTATAATATATATATTATGATATTGACCTTGAATAGGACAGGACATGACAATAGGAACCAGAAATAGGTATAGTTGGTCAAACCATTTGTCAGTAAATAAAAACAAAAAACTATATTCATCCTTTTTTTTGGGTGCTAGTACTAGTGTAAGTCAAAGATAGTATGATGATTCTCTCTGTCTATGTTTGAAATGAGACGTTCTTTTTACAAACTATGTATAGTAAAAAATAGTTGTGAATATCTTGTACATTTTTATTACAATATTAGTCAAGATAATGAAATATAGCTGGTCAATCAAATCTTGTCACTAAAAAAAGGCGCGAAACACAAATTTTCTATGGGACGATATCCCTTCGCGCCTACATTTTTCAAATTTGCCGCCTCTTTCTACTGCCAAGATCTGATTGACCAGCTGTAGGTATTTTTACGTAATAAGATATTTTAATTTCACGTAATGTCCGCATCTATACTTCGTTTTTTTTAGCATTAGAAATTAGGTAAACAATCTTGATGTGTCTTTTAATTGAAAAACACATTTTAAAAATATGTTACGGCAAATATGTAACAAGTATGAATCTAATACGATCATTTATATTCTTCTGCTTTCATAAGTAATAGTTATTGATTTTTAAAAAGCGTTTTTCAATTAAAAGACATGCCAAGATCGCTTACCTTCTTTCAAGTTCTTTCTAATGCTAAAAAAAACGAACTATAATTTATACATGTGCACGGTAAACAAACAAATGAATGATAAGAAAAGACAGACAGTGTTACTGAGCGGGAGGTGGGGCGAGGGGCGAAGTATAGGTAGGCTATGATAGGCTCTCGAGCGCCGCGCCGGCGACTGACGGACCAGCGCGGCGTATGTATGAATTTCGCGCCTTTTTAACTAGATTTTACTATTACAATGCAAGCTACACGCAGAAATTTCTTACTTTCCATAATATGGCTGCGTATATTATTTTATAGTAATAGACTTATTTTTACAGACTCTAATTCAATATTAGATCTTATAGGACAAAAAACGCATATTAATTCTAGAGCATATATCTTATTCTTCTAGCTTTTTAGCTTGCCTATTAACTTAAAAAATGAGATATGTTGTTGTGGATTTATTAAACTTTAATTCAATATCGACAAAATAATAAGCTAATTGTAGTTTGATAAAGAAGCACGTTAAAAAATTTTCTAATAATTTTACATTATAAAGCGTCATACATATTATAAACAATGGAACTTAAACATTGCACTTTAATTCAATATTAAAAAATCATTACTAAAAATATATAAATACCTAATTTATATCTAACGCTCGTTCTAACTTTTCATCATATATTGCAAATATGCTTAAAAATATGTCCCATATCAGATAAGTATCACTTTTTCAACTTTAGAATTATCAAAACTTATAGTGCAAAAATCCGGTCCCACTATTGAGCTATATATAAAATCTAAAATTCATTAAGGTGACGCTAAACGTTTTTTTTGGAAATCAGGTATATTGAAAATCAGGTAAAACGAAAATCTGCTGTTTTTGAAAAATCTTTTCACCGGTACCTGGGGTAATACATCACACGCTAGAGTTTCCGCACAGACTCTATGAAAAATTTTGCAATAAAGTCATATACGTTTTGAAATATTAATTATTGTAATTAAATAATTAAAAATAATTACAAACAATTACCTGGTTTGTATCTCGCTCTTTCTAAGAAATGTTATTATTTATTAGTTAGCCTTTAGATTAAATAAAAATTAAACATAAGACATTTTTCTGTAAAAATGTAGAAAGGTATGTATACAAATACAAACATACAAATTGAACATTGTAAGTCAATATAACATGTATATTTTAGTTAAATTGTTGTTTTATTACCTATTTATGAAATCAATACCAGTAGGGAGACACTTGGATCCTGACTTCGGGCAAACTCGGCTCCGTTCGGCTCAGCATTGCTCAGAGCAATTATTAGGGTTGATACAACTTGATGTCCTTTTGCGTGCACGACCACAGATAAGATAATTACTTGAATTTTAACAACCCTAAATAGTCAGGGATAGTGGCATAAGTTGCCAAAGTTGGATAAGCCAAAGGGATATCGTGATTCGACCCTGAATCGCTGTCAAACTTCGGTTTTGTAGGAAGTGTCCTTTCTGTACGGTAAGAGGTACTATTACTTATTCTGTGTTAATACTTAGCATAATAATGTGATAACAAAGAATTGGCTATGCCCGAGCCAGCGTCGACAACGCATGACGTGGTGAAAATATGAACTTTCGTGGGACGACATCTGCCGAGTGCCAATTGTCAAATAATAAGTCATTGCTTAATGACCTAGAGGGTGTGAGCCATACCAGGCGTGTCTCACTCCGCGATTTCGTCGCTTTGCTACAGGTAGCTAAAAGTACATCCGTTCGGCCCCAATTTTGGGGTTTGCCATAAGCCGCGCGTGGCGCTGTCGCCACCTAGCGGCCATATCTGTGCTGATCGTAACAGACGCGTTTTGTTAGAGAGTGAGTCTTCTGTACTTAGTACTATTATTTATTCTGTGGCCATACCCACTAGGGCGGCGCCGCATTCATGCACGGAGCGATTAGTCTAGGAATTCTAAAAATAGCCAGGGAATAGCTTTTTTATTGCTTATAGACAAATAGGGTAATTCGGCAGTAACCGGCCACTTTTAGTAATTAGTTATTGAAAGCTGGCAAGTTATTAAAACCTTATACTAAAATTAATTGTTTATAGGAGCATTCCACGAGCTGTCCCGTACAAACGCATTTTATTACGTATATTAGAACTTTTTTTTCGGCGTTTAAAGCCGACAATTATTTTTCTAGTCATATTTTTGACCAATTGTTATAGAAATAGAAACTCCTATACCTGTAAATCTTTAGAAAATTCGCGTTTGTACGGGACAACGGTAGACAATTTCATGGAATGCTCCTATAGGTGAATAGAATTTTTGTTTCAGGCGGCCTGTTACTAAAACCGGCCAGTTACTGCCGAATTACCGTAATAATTTAAACATCTAACCGTGATTACATCCCACAATAATGTGAACGTACAGTCACCTCCAATAATATGTTCCACAACGAAGGCCGCAAAAATATCTGACACGATCTTATTTGTAGAGCTATTAGAGCGTGTCACATTTTTGCGGCCTTCGAAGAGTAACATATTTTTGCGGGTATAACTATTTTTAAACTTTTTTAAACAAATACCTACATTTACGAGTACATTGTCGCTGGTAGAGTATGCAGATAAATAAAATAACTTATTTCAGTGCAATGACGTTTTAAAATGACAAACAAAAACATCATAATTGGACATAGGTACATAAAGACAAATGACATGATACAATTCACACAACCGAAAATTAATCACTCTTATGCTGGGGCCACACCAACGGGAAACGCCGTTGATTCTTTACGGTCAGGATCACCACAATCCGTTACTTACCTGTAACAACAAAACACATATCCTCTAGCCGCCCATAGGTCAAACCTTGCCAAGCAAAATGAAATTTTATTTTGTCAACACAAAGTTCAAATTAGAATGGAACAGGAGACCTTTTTATAGGTCTCTGGGCGGCTAGAGGATATTAGGTACATTGTGCATCGAGGGGGGTAAGTTAAGTGAAATATTGTAAACGAGAGTCTGTACCTAGATTCCCGACAGCCGCAAACTGGATTGAATTGGACTCCAGTTTGCAATATTTCACTTACATATCTACCCCCGGAGTTGCACACAATATTTTCCATACAAAATTAACAATTTCTTATTCTATTTACAGTTTTCAGATTTTTTCCTGAATTTGTAGTGTAAGACGATATTAACTTGCCTAATTTCATAGTTCTAGGCCAACGAGAAGTACCCTATTAATTTAGATTCCCTTGAGAGTGTCCATAGAGTGTCGAAATATACGTTTATTGCGGCATAAACGGCCGTACGGCCGGAACGCGTAGATTTTCGCGTTTCACGATATGCCTAGGAATTTCACGATATGCCTGATCTTACGATCGGCCGCCGACATCTACACTGACAGTCAATACTAGTGATACTAGTGCATTGTATCAAAGCTTGACTGGCCAGAAATTTATATGTTCACGCGCCATGTTGAGAAATTTCACTGGAACAATTTTTTTAACAGCACCCTCTTAACAATGATCATATATTACTGGTCAGACTTTACATAAATGATGTTTTGCTGCAGGATATTACCAAACTGCCCAACGAAGAAATACATTCCAATACCGATAATGAAACCAATGATGTAAAACCAGACGCAGAATTTAATAAATTTCTTTTTAAATTTGTCCCAACATCTTTGTCCTAAACTGCACCCACTAAAACAGAGAAAAATAAATCGGTTAGAAATATGGTATGGACACTATCCACAGTATTCAATGTCCAGATTTAGTAAATACACTGCTAGCGTGCGAGTCGTTATAGACGGAGCTCTCCGTCACGGAGAATTTCCGTAGCTAGGGAAATAGGTTTGCTATTTATAGAGCAACGAAACCCCTCTAGTTAATGTGTAATTCTTAATTAATTCGGGCGCCTGGCTAAGCTAGCTGTCCTGCGGTGGGTGTTAGGATTTAACTCTGACTTTCCCGCAAATGGATAAAAGAAGTTATGACTTTTAGGTGTCTGTCTTCTGTTTGCTTTACGGCAGGTAGAAGGGCGCTTACATTTAGGTATGTTTGCGAATTATCAAAGTTAAAATTGTAGATGTAGACACTCACCAATCACCCGGATCCAAATGTAAAAACACGCTATACGTGTCATCCCCTTGGTTTATCTTTACAGTTTTGTCGCCTAACGCGTACTTTTTATTTAAGGTCTCTTGTAAGTAATCGCATTTTCTAAAAGCCTTCTTTCGCGCCTTCTCATACTTGCGTTGAGCCCTTAAATTGTTTTTCTCAAACTTCCTCTGTTCCCGTTCAAGGCTCCTTACAAATTTCTTACGTTTACGTTCTTCCTTTATTATTTTTTTGTAGCATATACATTTGTCTGTGTCGAATGGTGCTTTGATGTTGGGAGGTTTTACTGGAGGGATAGAGGGTGGTGCTGGTGTAGCTGGTTCCGGGGTTGCTTTTCCCTTTTTTCTTCCTCCCCTCCGCCCTCTTGGTTCATCGTCATCATCATCGTCGTCATCATCATATGCTATTCTTTTCTCCGATGCTTCTATCCTCTTTACTAAAGCCTTTTGGAACTGAATATTTCTCGCGTGCCGCTCTCTTTCTTCGTCTACTAGTTTGTCTATACACGTGCAGGCCTTTTGAGGCTTTAATAATTTTTTTGCACATTTTGGTGGTTGCATAGAAAATTCGGCGCTACCCGAGGTCGATAACATCCTACAAAAATTAAGTGAGTAAATAATTCTACAATAATGTTGAAATACTTATATATTAAATAAATTTTGATTACCAACCGTTCACTTTTATCCATTTGAGCCATTTCTGCAGATAGTCAATTTCGCTAAATAGGTATTTAATTATGAACACACACCCGTTATTACTTCTGATCTTCTTTAGAGGGAATGCTCAAGTTAATTCCTCATTTTCTGGTGGATTTCTTTTATCCTTTACAAATCATTAAGTTTCTGTAGGTATATACGTATGTAAAAAACTTTTCGTCTTTTCATAATTTTGTATTTTTTAAACAGGCCTTGTCTTACTTTGTAGCATTTGAGCATCTATTAATGTTTTCATTTAGTGCTTGAACAACATCTGCTTACAAAAACTTACTTAGTTTATGTTATGTAATACAAATATGTATGCAGGTAAGTAAATATGTAAAATTGTCAGCTTTTTCTAGATTGATTCTGGTTTGACTTGTCTTCTTTATTGATGTTGTATGAGTAATAAGATATCAGAAACTACCACGAATTTTATTATTATTTCTGAAATCTAAGTTACCTACTTTATTTAGGTTTATTCATGTCACTGTGTCACATGTCATGTCATTTGCGACCATAGTCAACAAGCTAATAGCACAAAATAGATAACTACAGAAGTCAATCACATGTATGTACTTTACTTTTCATACCTACGCTCGGCGGTCGCTCTAGGGTTGCGATTGTTGCGAACTATGACTTATGCACAAAAAACTATCGTGGTAGTGGCACTCGTATCTATCGTATCGTATCTCGTATTTAGTTGTTTGATTTATTGTTGAGGATGAAACGGGAAGAATGGAAATATAAATTAATAATAACATTAATAACTCAAATAGGTATTTTAATTTTAATGTCATTTTTATATTACAAATTTGCCACAGAAAATATCTTGCGATGATTCCGAGATTGGCGAAATACACGATTATTATATTTTTAAGTGTAATAAATTCGCATTCTCATGTACTATGTAATAAAATCGCATACGCATTCTCTCTGAAACCACTGGTAGCTTAAAAAACGACAATTCACCGTTTAATGTTGAATTTAAACAACCGTCCACTGTACAGTTAGAGTGACATTCCATTTCCAACTGCAGCTGCAATACTGTTCATTTTCTATGGCAATTGACAATGACAGCGACGCGTTTCCATAGTAAAATGAACAGTATTGCAGCTGCAGTTGGAAATGGAATGTCACTCTTATAATAACTTTTTGTTTTGTTTCTCCATTATTGCACAAAAAAGTTCACAGACGCGTGTCTCAAGCGGATGGCACTCGCGCTCGCACTGGTCCCAACTGGTCCGAGATATCGTGTCCGTGAGCAGTGTCTATGTGTGCGTTGCTCGAGCGCGCTTTGTATGTAGGTTGATTTCTGTACCTATCTGTTTTGTGCTAATAGGTAGTAGATTTGCTAACTTCACAGAGTTTTAAGAGTTCCGTGGCAGATTATAATGCTGCCTTTCCACTGAGGCGCAAACGAGCGGGGATCCATATCTCTTCTTCACTCCGATGGATTTTAAACGTATGTTTTAATTCCCGTATCCTACCTCTCATTTCCGTCTCAGTGGAAAGGCAGCCAGGCTCACGTTACGCACGGTCAAACGCCGAGCGTAAAGCCTGACCAGGAATATATGATCACGCGCCATTTTGCGAAAATTCACTGGAACTAATTTTTTTATACTTTAGGTACTGAACTGTCTATAAGTACATAAGAATAATTAAATAGAGCCCTCTTGACAATGAGCATATATTACTGGTCAGGCTTTAACTTCATAATTATGTCTTTGCTATTTTACTCAGTAACTATTAAGACATATGATAATGAAATTTCGATTGTAGGTAAGTATTTTGTCTGTCGGCAGTTACCAAGTACAGGGTAAATATCATTATCATCTTCCTGGCGTTATCCCGGCTTCTTGCTAGGGCTCATGGGAGCCTGGGGTTAGCTTGGTAAAAAATAACGCACTCTAAAAAAAGTTCTGACGCAGAATAAATGCAAGACAAACAACATTTTATGTCAGACAAAGGTTAATCGAACAATTTAACAAATTATACACAAAAATTTTCAGTAAATAGGACATCACTCTGCTTAAGGCACACTTCAAGCTAAAGCCATGTTAGAACGTAGGTAACAATGCCGGCAATGATAAATCCGAAAATGTAAAACCAGACGAAGAACACAAAGACACGTTTCTTGAATTTTGTCCAACATCTGTCTCGTGCATGGCAACCGCTAAAACAGAAATAACATGTTGAACAGCCATGGTATAATAATTTATACTCCGCCTGGTACTCTCTTCCCGTCTTTTCTAGGTCACCTGACTGACACAAGCCTACGTCATCATGCGACAGCGCTATATGATAATATATGCGATAGCGCTATATATAGCGGCCATGTTATTGTGACGTAGGCTTTTGTCACTCTAGAAAGAGAAGACCATGTTTTAATAAAAAACATGGTCTTCTCTTTCCAGAGAACTATGTTGAACAGCATAATGTCAAGATAATGCCGTTTTTAGTGTTCCGTACAAAACTTTGTTTACGGAACACTTATGGGATCACTTCGGTCTTGCAAATCAGTTAAATACGTTTTTCTCAGAGACCGTTTGACATAGATACCTAAAATTTGGAACAGTTATAGCAATTACCACCACTCATATTGTAAATAAGTCAAAACTGCTTATTTCTTATTAAAGGGGGAAATTTAGGGGGTTGAGAGGGGTAGGCTGAAACTTTTTTCATTTGTAAGAATCGTGTGGGGTACCATTAGAAAGCTTGCAAAAAATTGAGTCGATGGACTGATTTTGACTTCATTTTAGACTGCAATAGTTTCGTCAAAAAATGCATTTAAAGTTGCAAGTTTTCATACAAAAATTTTCACCTCTGTCCTGGCGATTTTCGCGAAAACTATAGCTAACAGGCAGCTGACCAGTCAATACCCAACTTAAAGAAGCATGGAGACGGCGGGAAAATTATCAGCTTAACTTTATCTTTATTAGTTTTTCAACTGCAGCTTGACCTTTGGTTGCTTAGGGCTAGCTAACTGATGCTTACACTGGTCAATTCATATTAGGCGAGAAACATCCTTAGTTAAAACTTTGGCATTTAAATTTATGACTTATGTCTTTGACACAAAGTTTAATTCTGCTTGCTTATTTTTGTGGGATATTTAATTTTATCTCAATAGCCTACCATAAGTATGAGAGAGTTCTGCAAAATACGACCTTATTATAATGCAAATAAGTTTCAATTTCGAACGGGCTTTCCAACCAATGGACTAGGCGTCTCAAAAATCTGAAAAATTCAAATTAAGAATTCCGTTCTTGACTGTCGTTGTGTTTTTTTTTCCACAATAGGACACATAGAGTTAGTAAGGCGTATAGAGATAATAAAGTCATTTAATATTTATGAACAGCTTTGGCCTCATGTATAGATTTTATTGAGAGTATCTGATTCGTCGAAACAATATACACAATATTCCTTTTCATTAAGTACCATTACATTTCTGTATTAATTGTATAATTATAATATCTATTAATTATATTCAGTACTTATGTATATTTTTGAACGGATCGGTGAGCAACAAGATTCAGGGCTATAACCGCGAAAATAGAAGTTCGCAAATTGCGAGCATTTTTCTCTGTCACTCTAATTACGCCTTCATTGGAGTAAAAGAGAAAATCCCCGCAAATGGCGAATTTCGGTTTTCGCGGTAGCCCCTCAGTCCTGTTACGAGAAAATAATTTTGGAAGACATTAATAGTATATGACAGTTAAATATCACAGTTTTTAGAAACAAAGGTAAAATTTACGAAATATTTAAAGTAAGCCGATCTTGTTTTTTAGCAGTTCTAAATAATATTAAAGTCTATATACCGGGTGTGGCCTGTAATATGAGCAAAAAAATTAAACTGTAGGCTGTCCTCCTCATACTGACCAACATTTGTTCAGCTACTTTTAAAAATAACTTGTGGTTTGATTTTTAATACACTTTAAAGTTTATTCTAAGACGCAATGTATTTCGAATTTGGTTATGTTTAAGGCGTGACAAGCAACGTCAATCACAATGATATGGCGTGGCGATGACGTCCATTGAAGATAATATTTATTTAGTATGAAAAATAGGGAGTCTAAATACTTCATAATTTTTAAAAGTTGTTGAACAAAAGTGTCACCCTCTGAGGAGTACAATCTATGTTTGAATTATTTGCTCGTGTTACAGGCCACACCCGGTATATGGCATAGAACTAGAAACAAAATCAAATAAAAAATAATAATGAGTTCTAAATTCAAATTGAAGGAGTATACATTAAGGTATTATAGGCCAAGCGCGCACCACGATATTAATTTTTGCGACACGATTTTAGAATCGCGCTGTAATATATCGCAGAAAATTCACTGCGCGCACTGCGATGAAAAAGTCGACGATTTGTTCATTCTCAACATGGATTTCGTACCAGTCGCTTGTCATGAAACGTGTCTTTAATATGCGATTGCTGTATGACTTTGAGCATTTATAACACAAAGGTGATCCCCGTCTATTTCCATAATTAAATGGTCAATATCTAGCGTCTCATTTTGAGACTCCATTGGAGATGCAGGTGCCGAGATGTTGGGGTTTGGAGAGCGAAATGCCGACTGAGGTCCGGCCGGGGTGCGATTTTATTATCATAGTGCGCGCGGGGCCATACAACTCCGCATGCTGCAATTCACTTTGCGACAATCGCGTCGCGAACAATCGCGGAAAAATGTGACAAATCACAATTTTAAAATCGCTGCGTTTTTTTTGTAGCATATGCGCGCACTAACATATAAACACATACGTTGCATTTCTGCGACAAAATTATCGCAGGACAAAAAATCGTGGTGCGCGCTTGGCCTTACTCTAAATTATTATAATACATCAAGCATTCGCGAGATGCTCGACTTCGGTATTCAAACACAAAGCAATAGTCCAAGAATCTAACTAAATGCAAAGGCCGAAGGAGCGATTCGAAGATCCGAAGCGTCCGACAGACGCGCGCCTCCCGTAACTTTTCCAAGTATTTTTAAGTACAAGTCTCTAAGTCGCAAGATCCAAAGGCTGAAGTCGCATTAGGCCGAAAGCCCGAAGCATCCAGGAGGTCAGTTCTAAACACAGGTAATTAATACAAGTGTCTAAATGCGAAGGCCGGAGGCCGAGCTCCGCGTAGGGCCGAAGGCCCGAAGCCTGCAAGATGTCAGTGGTTAAACACAGAACTGACAGCCTGGACGCTTCGGGCCTTCGGCTCTACGCGGAGCTCGGCCTTCGGCTTTCGCATTTAGACACTTGTACTATTGTTCTGTGTTAAAGCACTGACATCCTGGACGCTTCGGGCCTTCGGGCTACGCGGAGGTCGGCCTTTGGCCTTCACATTTAGACACTTGTACTATTGCTCTGTGCTAAAGCGATGACATTTTGCTAAAGCTCGGCCTTCGGCCTTCGCACTTAGACACTTTGTACTATTGTTCTGTGTGTGTAGTTGAATACGGTATCCTAAAAACAGGCAAACAACCTCTGTAAAATGTAACGATGCGAGCGGTACGGCTACCATCAGTACGGTTACCATCAGTTTGTCACTGACATAAACGCCGTCGAGAACGTAATTTACTTTCTATACATCTCGCTCGCACTCGCATATTAGTGCAAACGGGATGTATAGAAAGTAAATTACGTTCTCGACGGCGTTTATGTCAGTGACAAACTGATGGTAACCGTACAGTTTGGCATTGACATAAACGCTACCGTGGGCGTGAACGTAATTTACTTTCTATGTATCTCGCTCGTACTGACATATTAGTGCGAAAGAGATATACCTATAGGAAGTAAATTACGTTCACGATATCGTTTATGTCAATGCCAAACTGATGGTAGCCGTACGGAACACTAAATGCCTCGAGCTATCTCGGACTTGGCCAAATTATTTCGACACCATTTGGTAGAAAAGAAATATAGCCAGCTGTGGCCAGTTGTAACTTGTCATATTATTTAACTTCGTTCTAATTTAATATTCATGGAAATGATGCACAAAAATAATCTTACCATTCAGCTGGATCCATATGTATAAACACGCTATAAGTCTCTTCAGCTTTATCTACAACACCATCTTTGTTTCTTTTAAAGTATCCCTTTTCCATGGCGAGTTGCGTATTCTCACATTTTTTGTAAGCTTTCTGTCGATCTTTTTCGTATTTCTCTTGAGCTCTTAAACTTCGCCTTTCAAATTTTCTTTGTTCTCTTTCCATTATCTTTACAAATGTTTTCCGTTTTCGTTCTTCTTTTCTTATTTTTCTTGAGCACCTGCATTTTTTCTCTTTGAATACTTCTTTAGGTTCAGGGAATTTGGCCGCAACTTGTTCAGTTTTTACTGCTGGTGCAGCAGTAGTTTGAGCTTCCTTCTTTCTCTTTCGTTTTCGTCCTCCTCTAGGTAAAGCGTCATCATCATCGTCGTCCAAATAATCATCTAGCGTGAGTCTCCTCTCCGAAGCCTCCAATCTCTTTACTAAAGCCTTTTGAAAAGCGACATTCCACTCTTGATTTTCTCTTTCTTCTTGTATTAGTTTGTCTATGCCTAAACAAGGCTTGTGACGTTCAAGTTCTATTCCAGAGCGTCGAGGTGGTTCTAAAACAAAATCGCATTCACCGCAAGTCGACAGTGACCTGAAAAAACAATTATGAGTCAAATAGAAGAAGATAGCGACCGTTAGGAAGTTGAGAAAGCAAATAGCTAAGTATTCATTCGTCTTTTCAATAAGATTTACGAATTGTTAGTTAATAAAGTATACGATGGTATGGTAACAAGAGATAAATACCATCTACGTGTGTCCATGGCGATTGCAGTGATTGACCACAGTTGCGAAAGCGATTAATCAGAACGCAATTCGACTCGAAAACTTGAGGTGCTAGAAAACAGAAGTACTTATATTAAAAAAAAACTTAAAATCCACAGCGCAGGCTTCGTCACCATACAGATACCTCATCCACCTCAGGTTTCGTCAAAATAAAATGTATACTTTCACATATGTCATCCGCAACACGCATCGTCAAATTTAAAAGAAAATTGGGCATTACACACAACACAATAACAAGCCATAAACCTAATATCCTAATCCGGTAAAAACCCGGTCCCCGGTCCGGTAAAACTTAAAATTAATATACAGATGTAAAATTATATTCCATCGTATTTTCTCGGAAGCGATCATATTTGTCCTGCTACTTCAGTCAACGTCAATACTTTTTACGTTTCCATGAAATACGATGGAAAATATTATACAGTCATGCGTATCTGTATACTTATACCTACATTATTAATATTATGTGCATAATTCGTGCATTTTCCGTAGCATTCACAGTGCCCTAAAATATCAAGAATATTAAATTATATTTTCTATCCTTTTTCCGTTCTACTATCGGTTATTTTAAATCAGTATTCTACTACGTTTTCGTCCACGAAATTAGGTATTAGCACACTCAGTGCTTATGTTCTCTGAAACACACCACAGCGGAAAAGTGGTAATTTTAGTTAGAAATGTCACAGTGTAGTATCTTTACACTGTGTCATTACTAACTACAATAGTAATGACACAGTGTGAAGATAGTGCACTGTGTTATTGCCTGATTGCTTAACTACAATTACCACTTTATCTGCATTATAATCCTGACGACCATATATAAATACCCAATAATTATAATCAGCAATAAGATACTAGGTACTTAATAGCACATACAAAGCAAGATATTAAAAGTCAGACTCACCTTTATGCTGGCATGCAGCTTATCCAAGAACTTTTTCTTTTCTCCATGCTTTTTACTGTGTTTTAAGAGATCTGGGTTGTATTTTTCACTCTTTTTTACAACTGATGCCTTTGCACTGAGAAATCTTTCTTAAAGTTATTGGTCCAGAAGAACCCTAATTTTGATGGGGATTGTTTTATGTTTTTGTTACATTCAATTTAAATTGTATTATGATTACTAAGCCTTCGAGTTAGGTGTAATTTTTTTGGTTATTTTCTAAAACATAAAGTTTATTTATTTAGAAGTTCCTGTCATTCGTGTCAGTCTTACCCATGTCATGATGTTATGTCAGTTGGGATGCTAGGTTCAATATCAGTAGAAAAGTTCTGACTGCGAAAATAGGGAATATTAGGCAAAGCTCTGCGTAGGTGGCACCATTAGCACATACAAGTAAAGGAACCTCATTGACACATCATGCGACACTAGGTCAATCACATGGCCTACCGTGAAACACGACAATCGAAAGTTCGGTTTCTGCCTCTCTATCACTCTTACTTATAAAGAAATTTCGAATTTCGCGTTTCGCAGTAGGCTACCTGTAAACAAACCGCCTTGGTGCATCAATGTTATATTTGATTGTCTGTGAAAACTTGTCAAAACCAGTTTAAGGCACAGTATGTATAAGTTAGTCTATGAATTTACTAGAGTCGGTAGTGCTGCACTCTGGCGACAGAACATTGTAGTATATACACATGATACAAATGCACTAGAATAATAGGGGATTATTCTAGTGCATTTGTATCATTTGCATCATCAGACCATGTTAGGTAGTAAGTATAGATTTGGCAGGCGACATATTATGGCATACTATAAACGTACAGTCACCTGCAATAGTATGTTACTCTTCGAAGGGCGCAAAAATATGTGACACGCTCTTATGGCTCTACAAATAAGATCGTGTCAGATATTTTTGCGGCCTACAGTGTGTAATATATTATTGCAGGTGACTGTACCTATCTAAAAAAATATGACGCACTCCACACCAAAGATTAGAGAACAAGAAAGACTAACTAACTAACTAACTATTTTGGCTCAGCGATCCAAAGAGAATCTTGGCCTCCGAAACGAGAGCGTGCCACCTGTCCCGATCCTGCGCAACTTCCTGCCAGTTACTGACGCGAAGCTGAAGCAGATCCGCCGCCACACTGTCTTCCCAGCGATACCTGGGCCGACCCACCGGACGGCTACCAGTCGGTCGTCCCAAGAACACCTTCTTGACAGCCCGATCCTCTCCCATTCTGAGTAGGTGACCGAACCAGCGAAGTCTGTGCGCTTTCATTCAATTTAAATACAACAATAAACAAGAAACACAACAACAACACAACACACAACAACGAACAAGAAAGACTCATTACAATATTGTTTATAGGTCACTTATCTATTATAATTACCGTCCATAACATTATGTACAACATTAAAAAAATTGACCACATTGTATAGTCTAGGACCATAATTACAATCGCACCAATAAAAGTCTGCAGCAGATTTGATACCCCACGCTGTGTGTTATTTATACGTCATAATTTCATAGAAATTTGACGTTTAAAATGACACTTGCACTGCGTGGGCTGTCAAAATCGCTGCAGACTTTATACGGCCTAACTAAGGCCTAACTTTATCACACTTTAACGTATTGCGTACGGAACTGTTTAATTGAGAATGGACATCTAAGTATAAATATAAAAGTAAAACATAGTATCTTTGTCAGTTTTGTAATTGGAATCACAAAAAATACAGAATGAAATCAAATGTACACACGTTTTACTCATCAATGGGTTCCAGTAAATATTGGGATAAAAGTCAAAATACAGGCCACGATTGTTCCAAATAAAATACAGCAGATAAAACATCGAAAGCACAAGTTCCGTGGTTGACGACATCTTCTCCTCCTCCACCTTTTCAGCTTTCGTCTTTTTCTTCGACGGCATTTGCTGAAATAAAAATAAGTAATCAAATTATGAAACTGCACAACGGGACTTAATCACGTAGGTATTTAAGTTTTAAGATTTACCTCCGACGTTTCCAGGACGGCGTCGTCCCCGTGGTCTCGGAGAAGACTGGCTCAAGTTGACATTAACATCTTCTTGCCGCGCGAGTTTTTCGAACTACCCACACTTGGTCTTGTTTATCAGTTTGAACGTTCAAACTGATAAACAAGACCAAGTGCGGGTAGTTCGAAAAAGTTCAAACTGATAAACAAGGCCAAGTGCGGGTAGTTCGAAAAACTCGCGCGGCTAGAAGATGTTGATGTCAACTTGAGCCAGTCTTCTCCGAGACCACGGGAACAACGCCGTCCTCGAAACGTCGGAGGTAAATCTTAAAACTTAAATACGCGATTAAGTCCCGTTGTGCAGTTTGATAATGTTTAATAATGAAAGTTTAAATAAGTAATCAAATTACCTATTTATACATGTCTTGTCTACTAGATAATATTCAAAGAGGGGAAGAACTGGGTCTGCTGGTTTTGCTTTCCATCGGCCTGGCCACGACATTGAGCGACTGGCTTCGGCTAAGGCGACCATAAGTGGGAACGAAATCCGATCGCTGTGTCTCGCTCCAACCTATGGTTATCCCCTTAGCCGAAGCGAGTCGCGCAATGCCGTGACCAGCGCGTAAGGGCCGATGCAGTCGTCTGTACCGACCCCAGGGCTCATTTAGACGATGCGAGAACTCGCATGCGAGTTTCAATATATTGCGGGTTTTGGTCGGTCGGTTGAATTAAACGTAACGTAACCAACAGTCCGCAATGTAACTAAAATCACATGCGAGTTCGCGCGCCGGCTAAATCAGCCCTTAGTCGGACTATTTTTTCATGGCAATACTTTACTCATAGGTATTAATCAACAAGTTCTCTTGAGGGAGTCTAGCAGGCCAATTCTAACGTAAGTACATTGAAATCAGAATGATTCATTCATTTATCGTTCATTTCACTTATAGTTGTTCGTACATGTACTGGGGCGGGCGAGACGCACGATAACTAATGATTCAAATATCATTTTGATGTCAGGTCGTACTCGTACGTTATGCACGAATTGGCCTGTAAGTCTAAAATATCTATAGTCTGTATCTTTAGGTATTTAAATAAAAGTAAACAAAATTACCCACAAATAGCTCCTTAAGCCAGTTGAGGGTAGATGAAAACATTACATGACCAAAATAATGTAGGTTAAAATCAGGTCATTCAGTAACAGATCCAGGCGCTTTTGTATTTGGTAGGTTAACCAATAAATGTTATAACTGCACGAAAATGTAAAAATTGTTTATTTTTATTTAACCCTTTGACCGCCGTTGTCCGGTATAGAAGACAACGATAGAACGATACGCTGGCGCCGCCGTCTTGTATACAAGACACAAATTCAACCACTGAGTTAATGTGAAAATAATAACAATTGCAATTTCATTTACACTCGTGTTCATATTTAAGGTCTTTGTTTTTTCATTTATTTGCTTTTTAAGCCGCTATATAAATCCCTTCTTTTATAATAAGGCATTTAAAAAAATTGCTCCAATTTTCAACATTTTTCATGTTCCTCGTCGCCGTTGTCTTGTATAAAAGACAGCTAGGGATGGGAATGTTAACTCGATATGGGAATTTTTAAAGTAAATATAAAGTCAGAAATATGTTTTTATCTAAGTATTTGAACACTTGTTAATCGCCAATTTTTTTCAACGAATAGTAGGTATAACTACTTACTAGAATACGTAAAACGAGAGTCAGATAGGCATAACTATATTTAAAGTTAGGCAGCTTCTTTAGTTCTATAAACTAGAGTCAGACAAGTAAATTTGCCCTTGTAGATTGTGGACTATTTAATTGCAGAAGAGATAAATAAAAAAAATATTTGATGTTATTTTATAGCTTAGTGGGAACACCGCAGCGACCGCTTCGCACAAGAGTGGTACAGGGACATACCTGTTTATCAGACTTTAGTTTTTTGTTATAACATTGAAGTTAATGTGTAATTTTTTTATAACAAGTCGTTGAACGTTTTTTTGATAAGAGTTTACCTATATTAATGTAAACCAAACTGAAATTATAATGATAGATTCTAATTCCGGAATAATATCTTCACTCATTAAAAATTCAACCCACGTGTAATTTTCACTAAAACAGTTCCGGTATATTGACTTTATCGACACATGATGCGCAGCTTTAACGTTACGCCAATAAAGTTTACGTACCGACAAGCGCTTACGCCGTTGACCTAGAGACTATTATTACTTGATCCGCGCGGAAACAGTCCTTGTCGATCTGCACTGCGGGCAGTCCATGCGCGCCGTTGTCTTGTATAAAAGACTTCTCGTACAGCCTAGTGCGGCGATATCACGTCTTGAATCGACATTGTTTAGTGGTTGTTTTTTATGTTAAATCCCTATATTTTAAACATTTTCGGGTGTAAAACATATGTTTAATTTTGGCAATTTGGAATTAAATTAAAACAGGATAAGAACAAAGCTAGATTAAAAAGATTTTTACCATAAATTGTAAATATCGATATCACTATTTGCAATCCCTAAACTTTTTATTAGTTGTTTACTTAAAATTTGCTCTGGCGTGTGAGTGAGCGTCTTTGCGGACTAGGTCCGGCGGCCAAAAGGTTAAAAACCTAACGACACAGAGTATAGTTCAATTTCAATTATTTATTTAATTCAAGATAACAGAGATCCCATTGTGTTAGTATTACATATTATAAGGCTTAAAAACTATATTAATACTTAAAAGTTATATTAGACTTAATTAATTTAATTAAACATATCATTATGGGACAACAAACGTGATCAGCAATCATCCTTAGAATGCTGTTTGTGCTATCCCTGGTTCTACGCAGTAATGAGGCCGCTTTCTTGCGCATGATTGCTGCAAGCGCATCAGTTCGAGCCTCCGCAAACATGGTGGAAGCGCTGCAGAACCTAGGCAGCCCAACCAGCACTCTAAAGGCGTTGTTGTACACCACTCGCAGAGCATTATAGGTATAGCTCACCCAAAGGTTACCTGTGTAAAAGGATGAACAAAATGCCTTAAACAGAGTTATTTTTACCGCTTTTGAACATCTAGCAAACCTTCGGGCCAGCATATTCGCCCTTACACATAACGCTCTCCGTTCTCTCTCAATATCCTCATCGTCCTTTAAGTCGTCGGTAACAATATGCCCTAAGTATAGTATTGGATTGCCTTACAAGTTTCAGTCGCAATTATTCAATGACACTAAAATATTGAGAAACAAATAAGTACGTCAAATGGGTTAACTGGGGACAGATGGGGAAATATAAACAACGTTTTTTGAGTCTGTTCTAGCTAATAAAAAGGTTTCTAAGATTGGTAAATGATTTAAAATTGTAAAAAGCACACTCCTATTAATCACGATCATATTATAATTATGGAATACTGGAATAGTACCTTTTGGTATTGTTACCAAACCTGTCCCCAGTTATAGTGCGTAGCTTTCAAACAGAGCCCGATGGCTAATCCTATTGTCTATTGTTAAATAAAACCGCTCGTGCCACGTGCCACAATCACCTGCATAAAAATCGTTCGTTAACTTTACCTGGGTATTGAATTACAGCTCCTATGGAAATTGCAATAAGATTCAAAATGAACTAATTTTGTTACGATGTGTGTGGTCCGTTCAACTCGCCGGCAACCCAGTACATCGGTTACTGAGTGCCGGTGAGTCGAACGCTACATAACCAGTCTTAAATGTGTCTTCGAGATGCGTAACAAGGGCGCGTTTTTTTGAGCGTTGGACTAGCCCGCGGTCAGGTGCCAAATAGAATAATGAAGACCCTTTTTTTGCAGGTAAGTAGCACGTGCGGTTTTACTTAACAATAGACAATAGGATTAGCCATCGGGCTCTGTTTGAAATTGAAAGCTACGCACTATACCCCAATTGACCTAATTTTGGTACTTACCAGCATCTCCGCTGTTTATCTTTCGAGCAAGACCGTTTAGGCGGCGGCGTGCACCCAGCAGGTGGTCCAAATTTGATACAATCACTACAACAGCAGTCATCTCTGCCTGTGCACATAGGGCCCCCACAGCCGGAACATATGCTCTCGCAAGAACGACTAGGTTTGACTTTATTACATTTACGTTTTTTCTTGCAGCCCTTGCTAATTGACTCACAGGAATCGCAAGGAGAAGGAGGGCATGCAGAACGGTCACAGTTGGAGGATATACGCTGGCAAGAACGACTAGATTTGACTTTATTACATTTACGTTTTTTCTTGGAGCCCTTGGAGGTTGAAACGCGGGAATTGCAAGGAGAAGGAGGGCATGCAGAACGGTCACAGTTGGAGGATATACGCTGGCAAGAACGACTAGGTTTGACTTTATTACATTTACGTTTTTTATTGGAGCCCTTGCAGGTTGCAACACGGGAATTGCAAGAAGGAGGGCATGCAGAACTGTTATAGATGAAGGACATACGCTGGCAAAAACGACTAGGTTTGACTTTATTACATTTACGCTTTTTCTTGGAGCTCTTGCAAATTGAATCACAGGAATTGCAAGGAGAAGGAGGGCATGCAGAACGGTCACAGTTGGAGGATATACTCTGGCAAGAACGACAACTTTTGACTTTATTACATTTACGTTTTTTCTTGGATCTCTCGCAAATTGAATCACAGGAGTCGCAAGGAGTTGAAGTTGAAGAACGGGAAGGGCAATAAGGGAGAGTACATGTTGATTGGTCGAAGCAAGGACGAGGGGCACAATTAGGTTGCACTGTGCATTGATAAGGGTTATATGCAGGGTGCTCCTTGCATGAATAAGGGTTACACCAAGGGCCGTGAGGACAAGGGATACAGACAGGTTTCTCCGTGCAAGTATAAGGGGCACATACAGGTTTCTCTGTGCAAGTATAAGGGGCACATACAGGTTTCTCTGTGCAAGGATAAGGGGCACATACAGGTTTCTCTGTGCAAGTATAAGGGGCACATACAGGTTTCTCTGTGCAAGGATAAGGGGCACATACAGGTTTCTCTGTGCAAGGATAAGGGGCACATACAGGTTTCTCTGTGCAAGGATAAGGGGCACATACAGGTTTCTCCGTGCAAGTATAAGGGGCAGGTACAGGTTGTCCCGTGCAAGGATAAAGGGTGCATACAGGTTGCTCCGTACAAGTATAAGGGCGAACCGAGGAGCTAGGTTGATCACGACTATCAGGGGTCGTCTGAAGGTCATAGATTGATTCATCATTGTGATAAGGTGTTTGTAAGTCGGAGTTAATGTCATGGAACGAAGGTCGAGAACATATTAATGCAGCTCTCTTTAGGTCGCTTAGTTGCTTTCGTCGCCTGCGTTGTTCCTTCTCAAGTTCCTCAAGTTTCTTTATGCAACTCTGGTGCCTATTATAGTCAGAGTTTTCAGTTATATCGATGGAAAAAGATATCTTCTTGCCAACACGTTTCTTTGATTTCTTTGATTTCTTTGATATATTTGATTTCTTTGGTATCTTTAATTTTAAAAGCCGAATCAAGGCATTTTTCGGGTTGTACCAACGTATTTTATCAGGCATAGCAACTCTTGCATTGGATAAATTAGTAACTAGTTATATTTACGTCTGCTGTCGTCATGATTTGGAAATTAATAAGATTCAACAAAAACATTACTGTTGGTTCAACTACATGTTTGACTAGATTATGTCATTATGCTCTTTGACATATATTGACAAGTTTAACGTGTGTTGCTTGATCTATAACTTTATTTACTTTTAAATGTATATTTATTTATTATTATTGTAATCTTATCTTATTTATACCTTTAAACGAGCAATTCTTGTATATTTCATTATATATAAATAGTTCAGGGGTCTCGGAAATGGCTCTGACGATTTAGATGAAATTTGCAATATGGGGGTTTTTGGAACTGAATAATCGATCTAGTTAGGTCTTACCTCTGGGAAAACTCGCATTTTTGAATTTTTATATTTTCCAAGCAAAGCACGGTGTCCCAGATATTAGCCCATGGAGTAGCCTACATGTGTATAGAAGTTAAATAAAGCACATAACATAGATAGTCACTAACATAGGTTAAGAGTAATAATAATAAGCTACTAATATATTATGGAAATTTAATTTCTGAAATAAATAATTATTTATTTATTATTTATTTCTTTATTATATTATTCATTATATTACACACACGTTCTTATTTTTTCAGATTATGTATGAATTTCTCAGAAACTCTGCGTAGGGGGAACCACTACCGCAATCCATCACAGTCTGATGAGGGTCTAACGCGAAACAAGAAAATCGAAATTTCGTTATCCATCCTCTCTATCACTCTTGAATATTGCGATAAAGACGCAGATAACTAAATTTCGATTTTCGCGTTTCCCCTTAGGGCCTTTGTAAACAAACGGCCTTGAAGCATCAATGTCATATTTTATTGTCTGTGAAAACTTGTCAAAAACAGTTTAAGGCGCAGTATGTATAAAAGTAACTATCGTTTACTAAAGTCGCTAGTGCTGCATACTGGCGGCAGAACATTGCTGTACATTCTGAATATGAAAATTAAGATTATGAATTTCCGACGCACCACTTTCCATACTTTATGTATGGACGAGCACATACCTACGCCTATCTGATGTGCAGGGGTTACTGCAAATTCTCAAACAAAAAAGTAAGGAGGTATATTTTGTCTATATCTACATAGGTGGTATTATAAGGCTCCCCATACACATCCGGAATGTCTCTCTGAATTCATAATACATGACTTATAAATTCAGATGATCAGGAGTCTCACCTAGACTGACAGACGTCTCAGTAGTCTCACTAGACGGACGTTTGGACGTGGTATTATTATTTATTACGCTGTCATCAGTGGCGGATTTCCCTTAAGGCCAAGTAGGCCCGGGCCTAGGGCAGCCAGATAATATAGTGGTGGCAGTCTATATGGTGGGTCCTGAGAAAGGGGCGGCTAGTACTTACTATGGGGCCGGGCCTGGGCCTGGGGCTGTCATCTAGTAAATGTTTTGTTATGATCTTTACAAACAACATTAGGCATTAAGTCCGCCTTTTGTACTATAAGGTTTTTCTTCTGTACAATAAATATTAAATAAATAAATAAACAACATCTTTATTTAATACACATTTTTTATTACATAGGACTGTAGGTAATTAGGTGTAATTCAAACATGCACATTCGTGTAGGAAGGTTTACAGAATATGACTGCTTTGGTCAAAGTTGTAAACACAACTGAGTACAATACGTAAGCATTAAAATAAGTTACTAAACAATAATAGAGATAGATCAAGAAAAGTCTGCAGCGATTTTGTTAAACGTTTTCAACGTCAAACGTCTATGAAATTATGGCGTATAAATAACACTTGCACTACTGCGTGGGCTATCAAAACTGCTGCAGACTATTCTTGGTCTAACTTTATATAATTTCTTAATTCGCTTCTACTCGCTATAGGCACAGTCGCCATCAGATCGCCATCAGAGCGGGTGAGGTGCCATACCTGTGAGTTTATTTAAACTTGATCTTAAACTTGTTTAAGCTTGATAATAGACGTTCTGTTTAGGTATTTGTGAACACTTTGACCGCCACGATGCGTCTGCTAGTCACTGCGTACTGGCGCATTCGGTAGGATGCGCCACGATATGCAATGAATCGTACTCAAGGGCCAATTGGGAGTGCTATAGCTAATAAAATCACAAGTCCAATGACGATAAGACAGCAGCATGGGCGGAGTTTTTTTAAAAATAGTTTTTTGCAGACGCTGAAACCAAAGACGACATATTTTGAAGTGAAAAACGAACAGGAGCCCGTTTCTGATTTAACTATATCTCACTGAGAAAGCGTAAATATTCAGTACAAGATAGTGTACTGAATATTTACGCTTTCTCAAGCTGATTGGAATGCAGAAAATTCAGGTGACATCAATAAATAATAGTTATATCAGAATCGGCCTTAAAATTTGATCAGGTCTCAAGTAACACTTTAAACTCTCGCGTTTTGTACAGTCAACGGTAAAAATATGGGTGTAGACAACTTACTCAAAAATATGTCCCATAGTTCTTAATTCACTGACATAAGAGTTATGGGACATATTTTGGAAATGATGTGTACACCCATATTTTTACCGTTGACTGTACACATATTTAATTTTACAAACAGGTTTACCGCGATATAGTTTCATTGCTCACACTCAACTGAAACACACTCACTCAACTGACTCAGCTGAAACGTCGGAATTTAAAGTAAAAACAATGAAATTATATCGCGGTAGACCCGTTTGTGTAATTAAATCTCAAGTACGTTGTTTTTGACAGTATTTTTAAACCGCCAAAGATGGGCTAGAGCCAAATTCCGACTTCTTCTTCCTCGTTATCCCGGCATTTTTTGCCACGGCTCATGGGAGCCTGGGGTCCGCTTGACAACTAATCCCATGATTTGGCGTAGGCATTAGTTTTTACGAAAGCGACTGCCATCTGACCTTCTAACCCAGAGGGGAAACTAGGCCTAATTGGGAGTAGTCCGGTTTCCTCACGATGTTTTCCTACACCGAAAAACGACTGGCAAATATCAAACGATATTTCGTACATAAGTTCCGAAAAACTCATTGGTACGAGCCGGGGTTTGAACATGCGACCTCCGGATTGAAAGTCGCACGCTCTTACCGTTAGACCACCAGCGCTTTTTTTTCCAAAGCCAAATTCCGACAAAGCACTTGCGATCCCTGGTGATTACCATTACCTTGTATCCTAATAGAAGTGAACCCAGTCAAGATCATACAAATCAATTCAAGTTGCTACCCATTCTTATTTTTTGCCGAACTTACCATTTCCTCGCAATTATAACTTTCGATGGAGTACGGAAAACACGACATTTTCTCTCGTCCTTCGGATCCCACTTTCTAACGGCTCTCTTAAGAGCATGTAATCGTCTCTTTCGTTTGTTTTGTAGTTTTTTCAATTCTTTTTGGAACTGCTTTTCTTCCTTATCATGACGCCTTTCTTGTTGTTTCATATCTCTTCTAATTTGGTTTACATATTGTAGCTCTTTTTTTGCGCATAGATGTATTGAACAACAATCCATTCTGAAAAGATGGCTAGCAAGCTGATTGTGCGGCGGTTGTGCTACATATAAATATATTACTGTAGAACTAATTTCCTAACATAGCACAGGCTATTGTGCAGATAAGTTATACTGATGTCTTTATGACCTCATTTATTTCATAATGTTAGATGTGGTCTCTGTTTTTGTCAGGCGTCCAGATATCGCCTGTATTACCTAAATTTATCCAGTTCAAATAAAATGCCAGAGTATATTTGTTATTGTAATGTACTGTCAAACTTTCGAGTTGTCACGTGAAGATGACGTGAAGTAATCACATTGATCATAGAGTACGTACGTATAGGTGCTGATTAGATAGACAAGAAAAGTCTGCAGCGGATTTGATAGCCCACGCAGTGCAAGTGTTATTTATACGTCATAATTTCATAGAAGTTTGACGTTTAAAATAACACTTGCACTGCGTGGGCTATGAAATCCGCTACAGACTTTTCTTGGTCTGACTCCATTCGCTATGTGCATGATGACTGTGACGCCGTCCTGACACGTCGTTGGCGGTGTATCAATATGTCGTCCCACACCATGGGATTTCCCACGCCGTGCGTTTTCCTCGAGTATACATTATATTTCCTTATACTTCAGACAGCCAAATATTACCTATTTCCTTTATGATATTGAAAAACTGGGGTATGGCTTGATTATGGCGGGTTTTTTTAATAGCCTCAATGAGCATTGGTCGGGCTTAAGGTGGTTCTCCTTGCTCGATTTTCATACAACTTTCTTGGCACCCTAGCTCCTATTATATAGGGTTTCTTCACTTGTATATCTAATGTTTGGGTAGTATATATATTTCTGTCTTCGCTTAACGTAAAAAAATACTAGATTTTGATTAAAATTATTAAGAAAAAAGCCTTTGAATATTGGTAAAATTTTGCCTCATTGCTTGTTTGTGTGAGTGATGCTTATAGTATCGGTGTAATTCTAACATGGCGACTTCATTTGACAAGTAATCATTTTTAATTTGTCAAAGGTGTAACAGATGGCACTTTAAAACCGCAACACAGATTACCTGTGTATTTTGTTTTATTTTCACTCAATAGAGGGAGGTATATTTAATGCACAAAGCATGTTACGAGTATACCTACTCATTTAAGAATCTCCTTTCTGATATAATTTCATTCCCAGATTTAATATAACTTAATAATTATTATGATTATTACACAATACCCGGACCCGGGTATGTCCCTAACTAAACTACGTCCAAGACCACTGGTGGACGGGCAGCAGCGTCCCTCAAATTCGGTGTACTCGACTGCGATCGCCAACCCCCCTGCCAAGCGTGGCGATTATGGCATTCACCCCCCAAAAAAGGGGGAGGCCTATGTTCAGCAGTGGACGTCTTATGGCTGAGATGATGATGATGATGATGATTACACAATAAAATACATTTATATATTTATAGAAAGGTCAGTCCAAACAATCATTCGCGTTACGGTCGTCCACCGAAAACCCTTGTGAATTCTGCTTTCGTTTCGGTAAATGTTCTCTGGAAAAGCCTATATTTATTGTAACAATGATTTTTAAACTAAAATACCTAGCTATATTTTTCTCAAAAATATATAGGTATGTGGAGAAAAATGTCATCTTCTTGTAAATAAACAAGATTCTATAATATCTTCTGCTTGTGCATAACAATAACATTAGTAGATGATATTTTTAGGGTTCCGTACCCAAAGGGTAAAACGGGACCCTATTACTAAGACTTCGCTGTCCGTCCGTCTGTCCGTCTGTCTGTCACCAGGCTGTATCTCACGAACCGTGATAGCTAGGCAGTTGAAATTTTCACAGATGATGTATTTCTGTTGCCGCTATAAAAACAAATACTAAAAACAGAATAAAATAAAGATTTAAATGGGGCTCCCATACAACAAACGTGATTTTTGACCAAAGTTAAGCAACGTCGGGAGTGGTCAGTACTTGGATGGGTGACCGTTTTTTTTTGCTTTTTTTTTGTTTTTTTTTGCATTATGGTACGGAACCCTTCGTGCGCGAGTCCGACTCGCACTTGCCTGGTTTTTTTTCAAAAATGCTGCCTTTCACCCGAGTTAAAACACTCTACTTTCCATTTCGCATACGAGGAAAGTAAAATGCATGTTTTTTTTTAAAATACATTTTTATAGTAGGTATTTTTGAGAGTAGGTATTTTCAATTAACAATTTGGCCAAAAGTAATTTATGGAATGGGGAGTCAAATATCAGAATGGAAATTGTATAACAAATCCATTTATACCCAAATTTCAATTGCTTATTGTAAAAAGAATAATAAAATCGTACTTGGAATTGGAACCTAAACTGCTCTAGTGCAGAAACGTATCATTTCCTGCACACCTTTTACAACAACAATGACCCTCTTTCATATATTCGGTCAAATTGTGCTTTTTGAAAAACTAATTATAACCAGCCTTTTATGAATGTAGTATGATACCTTTAGGGTATGGTGCTTTACGCACACTAGCGTCCCTTCCCCTCCCCCTGACGCAACCCACCCTTTTTGCATGAAATATGTCCCGGTTCACAGTTTTTTACATTTTTTGAGGAAAGTATACATTTTAGGAAAAAAGTGTCAATGAAAGAAATAATCCTTAATAAATTCTTAATAAAAAAGGTCATATTGATTTTTTTACATGATGCACATTCATGTATTAGCTTGTTAAAATTCGAAATAACATAGTTTTTACTTAGGATTCGAAACTCATTTATTATACACGGTGTAACATGAGAAAACCGAATAATTTTAACAGCGTATTCCTGATCACATTTAGAGACAAAAATGTCCTATAAACTTTTTTGAAATTCGCCTAGTTTCAGAGCTAATACCAATAAAAAAAAACAAGTTTCTATTGTTACATAGTTCAAAACGCCTTTTTGATGGCGATGTTGCTACTATGGGATTTAGTCTAAATATCCTTATTTATATGTCAAAAAGTGACAAGTAACACTTTGCAAAAACTAAGTTTTACGAAAAAAAAACCATTTTAAGTGACAAGTTTACCAATAGCATTTAATTTTTATATACAAATTTATTCATAAAATTAAAAAAAAAACCAAACAAAATTTTTTTTTTGGCGAAATTGACCTAAACACATATTACATCTTTTCCTTTTTTTTGACCTCATGTATACATTTTAGGATAAAAGTGTCAATGAACGAAATAGTTCCTTATTAAATTCTTAGTAAAAAAGGTTATATTCATTTTATAACACTTATTATACAATGTGTCCTCAAGAAATGCGAAAGATTTTATTTCTGAGGTCAAATTAAAAGAAGGAAAAATGTTTGTATGAGTTTAGGTCAATTTCGCCGAAAACAATTTTTTTTATTGTTTTTAGGGTTCCGTACCTCAAAAGGAAAAAACGGAAACCTTATAGGATCACTCGTGCGTCTGTCTGTCTGTCCGTCTGTCACAGCCGATTTTCTCCGGAACTACTGGACCAATCAAGTTGAAATCTGGTACACATATGTAAGTTTGTAAACAAATGAATTTTAAACATGGGGGCCACTTTTGGGGGGTAAATGAAAAAATTAAAAAATAAATTTTTCACACTATATCATGTTATATATCAAATGAAAGAGCTTATTATAAGGATCTCAAATATATATTTTTTATAATTTTCGAATAAACAGTTTAGAAGTTATTCAAGAAAATAGGCAAAAAATGACTATTCCCCCCTCCCCCTTTATCTCCGAAACTACTAGGTTTAAAATTTTGAAAAAATACATAAAATAGGTCAATACCTATAGATGACAGGAAAACCTATTAGAAATGTACAGTCAAGCGTGAGTCGGACTTAATTACAGTTTTTGATCCGACTCCTACGGATTTTTTAAAGATTTCACTCACGTTTCGCATAAATAATGTTTAGTTTTAAGTTTATAAAATACATATGTATGTTAGTCTGTAAGGTATTTGTAATATGGGCCTTGTTCCCTGAATTAAATACAGTGGGACCTGGATAATTGCAATCTCAAGGGACCGGCCAATTTTTGCCAATTAACCAGGTTTTTCATTTAAGCAGGTCGTGTCAATTAACGAGGTTCAAAAAATCGTTGTGTCAATTATAGAGGTTTTCATTAATAGAGGTTGCGTTCTGACAAATTTCTTTTATGGAGGTGCAAATAACCATTTTAAGTAGATTTACACGCTTACATTCTATATATTGCTTCCGTCTATAGGTAGGTACTTGCACTATCTAAATAAATAAATAAATAAAATAAAAAATACATTGTTAAAAATTGTGTAATATACGGAATCCTTGGAACGCGAGTCCGACTCGCACTTGGCCGCCATTTTTTAATTTTTTGAATATATATGTATGTACATAAAAAGTAAATGTTATTGGTAAACTTGTCAGTTAACATGGATTTTTAATTTTTTTTCGTAAAACATAGTTTTTGCAACGTGTTACTTAATTGTCACTTTTTAACATATCAATAAGGATATTTAGACTAAATCCCATAGTAACAACATCGCCATCAAAAAGGCGTTTTGAACTATTTAACAATAAAAACTTGTTTTATTTTTTTAAATTGGTATTAACTCTGAAACTAGCCGCATTTCAAAAAAGTTTATAGGACATTTTTGTCTCTAAATATGATCTCTAAGTATGATGATGTAAAGCACCATACCCTATGGTATCATACTACATTCATAAAAGGCTGGCTATAATTACTTTGTCTTCCCCATACATTAGAACACAATTTAACCGAATCAATAGCATGAGAAATGAAACGGATATTTCTTGTTTTCTTTGCATTAGCATTTTTCTCTCGATAATTTAATCAATTTGCAACATAAGTAGAAGAATCCTCATATATCCATAAATATCAAAATATAAAAGGACATACATTTTCAGAAGAATTCCCCGTGCGTCGTTGCCAAATGGTTTAAAGTACAACATGCTCGCAACGTTTGGATGTCAATAAGTCGACAATGAAAAAATATATTTCAAATCAATTCAAACTTGATATTTTTGACAGTAATGGGTTACTTAAATAAGAAGGCATTTTTCGCCCGGGTCTACTATGGTCAAATGGTCTAGTGGCTTTTAGCTACTGAGTGAGTATAAGTCTAACAAGTTGAACAGCATGACAGGGTTCAAACCACGAACAAAGACTCATTTCTTTTTGTATTTATTTATTTATTTTGTTTCATCTTTTTGGTAATTTTATATGCCTTATTTTAAAAGTTATTTTAAGTAAATGTGTTGTATATGATTATTTCATGTAGGTATATCATTTCAATAAAATTTTGGAAACTTTTATTTTATACCTGGTCAAGCAAATCTTGTCAGTAATAAAAACCGGGCAAGTGCGAGTCGGACTCGCGCACGAAGGGTTCCGTACCATATGCAAAAAAAAAACGGTCACCCATCCAAGTACTGACCACTCCCGACGTTGCTTAACTTTGGTCAAAAATCACATTTGTTGTATGGGAGCCCCATTTAAATCTTTATTTTATTCTGTTTTTAGTATTTGTTGTTATAGCGGCAACAGAAATACATCATCTGTGAAAATTTCAACTGTCTAGCTATCACGGTTCGTGAGATACAGCCTGGTGATAGACGGACGGACGGACGGACGGACGGACGGACAGCGAAGTCTTAGTAATAGGGTCCCGTTTTAAAAAGGCGCGAAATCCAAATGTTCTATGAACGATATCCCTTCGCGCCTACATTTTTCAAATTTGCCGCCTTTTTCTACTGACAAGATCTGCTTGACCAGCTATACTTCGTCGATAGTTGACTTCTTATGTACCTATTCTGCGATCCTAATTAGCCTCATGCATGACTTTTTTTTAATTATTTTAATCATTATTTATATCCTTTGAAAACCGGAAAATAAAAATACTTTTATAAATCTTCCCATAATATTATTAAAAAATAATTAAAATACTGAAAATATTTTACTCACGTAAGTTTAGTTTCGAAGAATAACATACGCTTAAAATAATTCAAAAGAGAATGCTAAAAATAAAAAATAAAAAAAAACTGGCATTGTCGGGGTTTGAACCATGTATCTTAGCTACAATCTGATTTTTTTCAAAATAGAGGCTACGGGTGCCACGAGCACATGACAGTAGATGGTCGAAAACATTAGTTGCTTCTGAATGCCTTGTAATTCTTAATCGTTGCTCAAACAAGAATTTATTATTTAATTTCCAATCTTTTTTCAACAATAAACATTTCATCCGCTGCGCCCTCTAGGTTACTTTACTGTAACATTACGAATCTGCTGACATTTGACACTGACTTTAAGGTGACTTTAAGTACGTAAGTGTGCGTGAATGCAAGAAATTGCAATATTTTGCAGTTGGATTCCGGTAATAACGAAATGAGACAATGTTGAGTTGAACATGTCTCGATTTGGATGTAGTATTTTTTATAGTTTTCGCACATATCAACACATCTTATGAAACTTTGTATTTTGGGAGAAATAGTGAAAATCCACAATTCGTGCACAGTGACGCCATCTTTTGGCTGATAATCGGCATCCCATCCCTAGACATCCACCTTAAAGCGCATGTTTTGGCCTATTCACGCTATACACGGTTCCTATTCTAAAAGTGTGCCGGAGGCTGGCGTGGCTCACTCCGCGATTTCGTCGCTTTGCTACAGGTAGCTAAGTACATCCATTCCTACCCCAATTTTGGGGAAAGCCATAAGCTGCGCGTGGCGCTGTCGCCCCCTAGCGACCATATCTGTGCTGGTCGTAACAGACGCGTTTTGTTAGAGAGTGAGTCTTCTGTACCTAGTACTATTATTTATTCTGTGCCGAGTCTTAAGCTTGCCTTGCGGTGCAAATAAGCACTCAATGGAAAGGCAAAAACCTGATTTATTCTTTAATGTGATGTGTGACTTACTACTTGACATGTAGTTACTTGACTTTATGCAAAATAGATCGAAAACGCGACAATGACGCCAAACACCCCGCAGGCCATCAGACTGCAACAATGCATCAGGCAGCATCGTTGGCGTCGCTTGCATCCACTGTAATCGAACAAATAAATGTATTGATAAAAATTGAAAAAAAAAACGGGTTACACGCCGGGAGTGCCGGCAGAAGTGAAAACTCAACGACATTGTAATTAAAAATATTAATAACAGCGCCATCTAGTGCAAAATGTCTGCAGCACTATGCCATCTAGCGTTATATCGTCGCATTACTTGAAACTGTCTCGAGTTTAACATTTTTTCCCCACCTCAAAAAGTGTACAGCGCCGCTAAATAAGTTTTCACTTCAAAAATTGAATTGATTGAATTGATGTACTGATTGAATAAGTATATTTTGGGATTGGCAAACCATCTAAGGTTTTTGTAGATGGCGTCAGCATAGATTTCTCCTAGTTTTAGTTTTAAGGGATTTTGCTTCAAGGGTGTGACAAGAATTTGGTACTATTCGTGGGATCGACAGGAAAAACCTTTTCTGGCGCCATCTGTAAAAACTTCAACCGGCCAACCCTATTTGGTTCGACTACATGATCCATGAATCTAGTATTTTAACTGGATAACGCATGAGAGGTGGGGGAAATGAGCGAACGGGATAGTCTTCACAAGGTTCTATTTTGGGTCCATTCCTGTTTTTGGTTTATATAAATGATTTGCCATGTGTAGTAGAAAATCTTTGTGAAATTGTTCTTTTTGCTGATGACACATCATTACTTTTTAAGGTTGATCGTAAATCTACCGATTACAGTGTAATTAACAGCACACTCGTTAATGTACTAAACTGGTTTACTATGAACAATTTGCTTCTTAATGCTAAGAAAACTAAATGCATTCGATTTTCTTTGCCGAATGTTAAACCAGTCGATACTAAGATACTTTTGAATAATGAATGCTTAGAGATGGTAGATAAAGCACTGTTTCTTGGTTTAACATTGGACAAAAATCTACAATGGAGTCCTCATATAAGAACACTAGCAAACAAATTAAGTTCGGCCGCTTACGCTGTGAGGAGAATTAGACAATTGACTAATGTTGAGACAGCTCGCCTTGTTTATTATAGTTATTTTCATAGTGTAATGTCATATGGTATTCTGGTTTGGGGCAAAGCAGCTGACATACAGACTATATTTGTCTTACAAAAGAGAGCCATTCGTTCTATATATAATTTAAGGGTGCGTGAATCATTAAGAGAACTTTTTAAAGAAATTAATATTTTAACTGTAGCTTCCCAATACATATATGATAGTATTATTTATGTTGTTAAGAATCTAGACTCCTTCACTAAGAATTCTGATGTCCATAACTATAATACTAGAAATAAAAATAAGCTTGCTATCAGAAAGTTTCGTGTTCGTAAAGTACAGAAGTCATTCGTTGGGCAATGCATTCATTTTTATAACAAGTTACCTGAGGATGCTTTAAGATTACCCTTTCCAGCTCTTAAGAATTACTTAAAAAAGTCATTGATGTTGAAGGCTTATTACAGAGTCGAGGACTACTTGACAGACAAACATGCATGGTCCAAACCAGAAACTGTAATAACGACAAGTAGCAATTAAAAACATTGTATTATGTGTAGAGTTAAAGGTGACTCAGCTCAGGTAAGAAAGCACATCAAATTGTATGAAAGCATCTCATAACAATCAGTTATATTCATATAATATGTATTCTCATTTCTTTTATTGATTTTATTTTCTTTTCCTTTTGTAAGATTTGATTTGTTTCCTGAAAGAGCTACGTATTTGTGATTTCATGTGCATATATTTTTAAGTTTTTATATCAAATTCTATAAAGTTATGTACTCACTGAGTATAATTGCATGAATTCTATAGTAATTTAAATTGTATTAATTACTCGTAATGCATGTTAATTATAAGATGTAATAATGTTTTGAAAAGATGTGTCCCGCCGAGTTTGTTGCCGGTCCCATATTGGGATACCCTCCTCCAATTGAGGGGGGATTTAAATCTTCTCGGGGCAGAGGTGTACGGTTGGAGCCGGTAAATTTATTTGACGTTCATAAGCGCATTGTAATATGCCTACTTGAATAAACTATTTTTTATCTTTATCTTTTATCTTTATCTTATCTTATCTTATGTATCTCTCAGTAGGAGTAGCAGCGAAAGTGCTATTATTGTTTGTCCTTGTCACAGTCTCACATTATTTTTTATTCCCCACCTTAAATTAGTATGGGTTATGGTGGGCTTCAAATAAATTCGACCAATCATAGTGTCGCATTGCCTATATTTTGTCCCTCACGGAGACACGCGTATACCACTACTATAGGATCCTACCTTCTATGACCTGAACCGTAATATCCCTAATCAAGGTAGCAATAGAATGAGGGGAGCCACGATCGGTCGTTATGATTTCGTACAGTACACTACTTACTGGATTTTTTATGTTTCTTGCAGTAATATTGCGCCGTATTAATTATGCTGTTGTAGCAGTTGTTGTAGTCTCCGAACGGTACCTTTATAGTACGAGTAAATAGGTACAGTCAAGTGTAAAAATATGGGTGTAGATCTATGGGACATATTTTTGAGATGATTTGTGCACCCATATTTTTAGAGTTGACTGTACTAATATGATCATATAGTAATAAGACACTACGGACTAACATTCATATTATTATAATAATATTAATTCTAATTTTAGAAACTGTAAATTATATTGTTGATAACATTTTTTTGCTGTATCACCTGTTTTGGTTCGGCACATTCCGACAGAACTGCCGAAATACCATAGGTACATTTCGACCAGAAGTCCGCGCTCGCAATGGTTTCCAGCAGCAACCGCGGCACGAGCAGAACGAATGCGTTAAAGTCCACATAATGGCGCGGTCGCAGCAGGATTCCACCATCTCGCACGAAGCGCTTTGCTTCTTCTTTCCTTATGCGCACTGGAAGGAATGGAATTCCTTGCCGGCGTCTATATTTCCGTGCTCTTATAACCCGGCAACTTTCAAATCAAGAATGAACAGGCACCTTCTGGGCGAGCTCGCTCCATCGTAGTCCACGTCTACGCCTCGGCTAATTTGTGGCCATGAGTAAGCCTATTCATAAAAAAGGGAACAACCTCAGCTCGTAACGGGTCTTCTAGCGAACATATTCCACCACATCGTCTGCCGCGGCGGAAACATGCTGGTGCGATACGTAAAGCCAAAGTACGATACCTTCCATACTACTGATACTTACCAATGGTTTACATTAACAATTCGAGGACTCGTATTTTTTCTCAGAGACATTCTTAAGGCTTGAAGTTTCCTAGCACTTTTATCTTGAATTTGTTTTAATTCCTGTTTATATTTGTTTTCTTCCTCTGTACCTCTCTTTTCTCTTTTTTTTGCTTCTTTTAGCAGTTTTTTTGCATACTTTATTTGCCATTGACGAAATTTCTCATAAGAAGTGCAATCCATTCTGGCGACTAACAATTAGGTACAGATACGGCTTCTACAGAAAGCTAAGGAGACTTAAATATATATAGTATTGAGTTAGGTTTATGTATACTACCAGCATTGGCGAAAGGAGCTGCTAGGATCAGGATATTATACTTTAATTTATTTCATTTCTATTTGATCTTTTTGTCTGTTAGTCACTGGATGGACACTTATATACAATAAAAACTTTGAACTTTGAATTCTCGATGAGTAACGGTTTTAAGTCTTTGCTTCATAACCAGGTCATTTGCTTGTGTTTATTTACCAAAATTATTTACTGAAACATCTGTCAGGCTAGATATAGTAAATGTCATTTAATTGACACTTTCTCAAAACTTGTTCCAATACCACAAATAATGAGCTCTTTCATTTCATATGTAACATGATATATATACATATTTAAATTATATAGATTTATTTTGACACACAATACATATTAATAAGTACATAAGTTAAGTTATTCTATAAGTACATTGACTACACCAAACTTACAATAAAAAGTAACCTAAAATTAAAACTACCTACAAAACTAAAACTAAACCTAAAAAAAACTATAGCTGGTCAAGCAAATCTTGTCAGTAAAAAAAGGCGCGAAATTCAAATTTTCTATGGGACGATATCCCTTCGTGCCTACATTTTTCAAATTTGCCGCCTTTTTCTACTGACAAGATCTGCTTGACCAGCTATATATCTAGAGAGGGTCCCTGGGGCATAGTGCCAATGATGCTGGCAGCATTTCCTCGCAATAATTAAAACATTAAAGTATAACGTTTGTTGACGAGGAGTCTGCATTATAATACTTAATAAACAGGGTGATTGGAAGAACAGACAGTGGCACCAAAGTGTACAGGGTGAGTTACCTGAGGATGCTTTAAGATTACCCTTTCCAGCTCTTAAGAATTACTTAAAAAAGTCATTGATGTTGAAGGCTTATTACAGAGTCGAGGACTACTTGACAGACAAACGTGCATGGTCCAAACCAGAAACTGTAATAACGACAAGTAGCAATTAAAAACATTGTAATATGTGTAGAGTTAAAGGTGACTCAGCTCAGGTAAGAAAGCACATCAAATTGTATGAAAGCATCTCATAACAATCAGTTAGATTCATATAATATGTATTCTCATTTCTTTTATTGATTTTATTTTCTTTTCCTTTTGTAAGATTTGATTTGTTTCCTGAAAGAGCTACGTATTTGTGATTTCATGTGCATATATTTTTATTTTTTATATCAAATTCTATAAAGTTATGTACTCACTGAGTATAATTGCATGAATTCTATAGTAATTTAAATTGTATTAATTACTCGTAATGCATGTTAATTATAAGATGTAATAATGTTTTGAAAAGATGTGTCCCGCCGAGTTTGTTGCCGGTCCCATATTGGGATACCCTCCTCCAATTGAGGGGGGATTTAAATCTTCTCGGGGCAGAGGTGTACGGTTGGAGCTAGTAAATTTATTTGACGTTCATAAGCGCATTGTAATATGCCTACTTGAATAAACTATTTTTTATCTTTATCTTTTATCTTTATCTTATCTTATCTTATGTATCTCTCAGTAGGAGTAGCAGCGAAAGTGCTATTATTGTTTGTCCTTGTCACAGTCTCACATTATTTTTTATTCCCCACCTTAAATTAGTATGGGTTATGGTGGGCTTCAAATAAATTCGACCAATCATAGTGTCGCATTGCCTATATTTTGTCCCTCACGGAGACACGCGTATACCACTACTATAGGATCCTACCTTCTATGACCTGAACCGTAATATCCCTAATCAAGGTAGCAATAGAATGAGGGGAGCCACGATCGGTCGTTATGATTTCGTACAGTACACTACTTACTGGATTTTTTAAATAATAAAATAAATAATAAATAAATCATTTATTCAGGTGAAATAAACCCTATTTTACAGATGTTTTTCTTCTGCCAAACTGCAGGGCAGTTTGTTGGCAGAGGGAACTCCCTTAAACATAGATGGGTAGACTTAGCTAATTGCCTAATTAATTGTTAACTTATTTAGGTACATCTTATTGCTTATGCTGGTAACTTTAACTTAATTTTGTTTAATAAAAACCTTTTCATTTTACCTTTAAACATCCTAGCTGATTTACATTCCCTTATTTCATACGGTATTTCATTATACAATTTTGGGATCAAGTACTTCCTACTTCTTTTTCCATAATAATTTTTTCCACATGACGGAACCTCTAACATTTTTTTACTGATTGTTCTCGTGAACCTAGCGTGATTTATATAGATTTTAAATTCATCTTTATTGAACTGCTCTTATGTTTCTTGCAGTAATATTGCGCCGTATTAATTATGCTGTTGTAGCAGTTGTTGTAGTCTCCGAACGGTACCTTTATAGTACGAGTAAATAGGTACAGTCAAGTGTAAAAATATGGGTGTAGATCTATGGGACATATTTTTGAGATGATTTGTGCACCCATATTTTTAGAGTTGACTGTACTAATATGATCATATAGTAATAAGACACTACGGACTAACATTCATATTATTATAATAATATTAATTCTAATTTTAGAAACTGTAAATTATATTGTTGATAACAATTTTTTGCTGTATCACCTGTTTTGGTTCGGCACATTCCGACAGAACTGCCGAAATACCATAGGTACATTTCGACCAGAAGTCCGCGCTCGCAATGGTTTCCAGCAGCAACCGCGGCACGAGCAGAACGAATGCGTTAAAGTCCACATAATGGCGCGGTCGCAGCAGGATTCCACCATCTCGCACGAAGCGCTTTGCTTCTTCTTTCCTTATGCGCACTGGAAGGAATGGAATTCCTTGCCGGCGTCTATATTTCCGTGCTCTTATAACCCGGCAACTTTCAAATCAAGAATGAACAGGCACCTTCTGGGCGAGCTCGCTCCATCGTAGTCCACGTCTACGCCTCGGCTAATTTGTGGCCATGAGTAAGCCTATTCATAAAAAAGGGAACAACCTCAGCTCGTAACGGGTCTTCTAGCGAACATATTCCACCACATCGTCTGCCGCGGCGGAAACATGCTGGTGCGATACGTAAAGCCAAAGTACGATACCTTCCATACTACTGATACTTACCAATGGTTTACATTAACAATTCGAGGACTCGTATTTTTTCTCAGAGACATTCTTAAGGCTTGAAGTTTCCTAGCACTTTTATCTTGAATTTGTTTTAATTCCTGTTTATATTTGTTTTCTTCCTCTGTACCTCTCTTTTCTCTTTTTTTTGCTTCTTTTAGCAGTTTTTTTGCATACTTTATTTGCCATTGACGAAATTTCTCATAAGAAGTGCAATCCATTCTGGCGACTAACAATTAGGTACAGATACGGCTTCTACAGAAAGCTAAGGAGACTTAAATATATATAGTATTGAGTTAGGTTTATGTATACTACCAGCATTGGCGAAAGGAGCTGCTAGGATCAGGATATTATACTTTAATTTATTTCATTTCTATTTGATCTTTTTGTCTGTTAGTCACTGGATGGACACTTATATACAATAAAAACTTTGAACTTTGAATTCTCGATGAGTAACGGTTTTAAGTCTTTGCTTCATAACCAGGTCATTTGCTTGTGTTTATTTACCAAAATTATTTACTGAAACATCTGTCAGGCTAGATATAGTAAATGTCATTTAATTGACACTTTCTCAAAACTTGTTCCAATACCACAAATAATGAGCTCTTTCATTTCATATGTAACATGATATATATGTTAAAGGTTTTGATAAACTCCATAGTGAATTGTACATGTAGGCCACATGATTACCTTTATTATTTTTTCTATATGTCACTCTTGTCTAAATAAATAATTGATCCACATTAACATGGTAGCAGTTCTCGGTTTATTTCAATAAAATTTATTAATTATATTGATAATGAGCGAAGAAAAATAAATAACGTCGATTACGTAAATATTTATTTCAAAAATAAGTTAGCTATTTTCAAATTTTCAAAACAAATTCTAACAAGAACCGTCAATATGTCAACTTCGTCAACAAGATGCAAAATTGATATTGGTCGTTTAGAAGGTAAAGAAAATTGGACAACATGGCGCTGCAAGGTACTGTTACTGCTAAGAGGTACTCCTGGAGGACTAGATGCTATCAACGGCAATCTAAAGCCACCAACTCAGCCAGATTCAACAGCAACCGCCGCTGTCATGGCAACTTATCAAGAAGCTCTACAAGAATATAATAAGACGGATAGTGCAGCTATGCTTATTTTGATGGCTAATATGTCAGACGTTACTCTTCAAAAAGTTATGAGATTAACCAGTGCGAAACAAATTTGGGATGAGCTACACACCCTATTTGATGGCACGTCTGAGGATAAAAGCTATAATTTATGCTACAGTTTCTTCAGCTATCGCAAGGATCCCCTTCACGACATGTCAATGCACATATCTAAGCTGAAAAATATTTGGCATGAACTCAAGGTCGAACTACAGAAGGACAAGCATGAACTTCCAGAAATCTTACTTCTTTGCAAGATTCTAGAAACGCTCCCCGACGATAGTTACTTCCCGTTCAAGTCAAGCTGGATGCTTATGTCTAAAAAGGATCGTAACATAGAAAATTTGACAGCTCAAATCTGCAGTTACGAAAGGTCTTTGACAAATAAAGAATCTGAGACTTCTGAAGCACAAGCACTAGTCGCACTCAACTCCACACGCAAAACAAAGAAGAAATGCGGGTATTGTAAACTTTTCGGTCATAATGTCAAACAATGTCGCAAATGGATTTCGGATGGCAAACCTCCCAAAGTTAAACCATCGACAAGCGAAGCTATGAATACAAACTTGAACCTTACTCTAATGCAAGTTGAGATCAACGGAATAGTAACAACCTTAGTAGATCCTGAGAATTGGTATGTCGACAACGGAGCTACAGGTCACGTAACCTGTCAAAGTGACGTATTCTCCAGCTTTCAACATTTCAATAATGATCAAACAGTTACATCTGCGAACGGATCCAAGAATAAAGCTATTGGAAAAGGAACAGTTGACTTACTAGCGAACGTCCATGGTCGCCAAGAACGAATCCAACTATGCGATGTCTGGTACGTCCCTGAAATTAAACGAAACCTATTTTCTGTACTTGCTGCTCAAGATAAACTTGAGAATAGTGTCTTCACATCTGAAAGAGAATCCTGTCAATTGATACATGATGAAAAGGTGAAACTGATTGGAACAAGAATCAAAAATGGAGGACTCTATAAGTTGAAAGTTACTGTATCGAATGAAACTCCAGAATTGAACACCGTGTCAACAGAAAACACTTTACAACTATATCATGAAAGATTTGCCCATCAGAACAAAAGACACGTTAAACACTTAATTGAAAAGGAACTTGGCATCAAAGTTAAACTTGATTCTGAATTATGCACTGGATGCGTCTACGGAAAAGCACATAGACATAAATTCGGAACAAGACAACAAGCTAATGCACCAGGTGAGATTATACATACCGACGTATGTGGCCCTTTTCCAAATTCATTCACAAAACTACGTTATTTTGTATTGTTTAAGGACGGCTACAGCAAATATCGTCATGTTTACTTCATGAAGCATAAATCTGAAGTTAAAGACAAGCTCGTACAGATGATCAACGAAGCAAAAACAACTGGCCATACTATAAAAACAATACTTAGCGACAACGGTGGTGAATTTAAAAATGAAGCAGTTGAGAAAATACTTCAATCTCATGGTATCCAACACCGATTGACAATGCCTTATACACCTGAGCAAAATGGATCTAGCGAAAGAGAAAATCGCACCCTGGTAGAAGCTGCTCGCACTATGATGCACGCTCACGAGGAACTTCCAGTTGCCTGTTGGTCAGAGCTCGTCAATACGGCTGCTTACATCCTAAACAGAACCGGACCAACTTCTCAAGAAGGAAAATCACCATTCGAACTCTGGTTTGGAAAGAAACCTGCCATAAAACATTTAAGAGTCATTGGAACAGAATGTTTTGCACACGTTCCTAAACAAAAGCGAACAAAGATGTCCAAGAAAGCCCAAAAATGTATTTTAATTGGCTATGAAGGTGATGATGGCTATCGGTTGCTGAGTTTCAACAAAAATAAAGAACCAACTCTAATCAGATCGAGAGACGTAACCTTTAACGAATCTATAATCAGATCTGTTGGATTAGAATCAGATGCTCCTGATGCAGATGAGCAAGATCCTACTACTGAAATAGAGATTCACTTCCCAAAGACTAAAGAAAATCATCCAATCTTTGATGCAAGGGAGGATATAGAACAAGATGACGAAGTATCTTCTGGTATGCCTCAAATTTTAAATGATTTACCTTGTCAACAAGAGGAATATCCCGTACAAAGGTATGATACTCCTGAACCTGATGGATGTGATCCTGTAGAAAGGTACGATACTCCTGAACCTGATGGATGTCGAATCAACTACTCTGATGAAGACCATGAAGATAATGATGATCACGATGAAATTCCTGAAGCGAGAATTCTCAGAGATAGATCTAAACTAAACCCTCCAGTTCGATATGATGACTTTATCATGTCAGCTATAGTTGAAGATTCAGATGAGCCCAAAACTTATAAAGAAGCCATGAAGAGTCCTCAGAAAGCTGAATGGAGAAAAGCTATGGAAAGCGAGGTGAAATCCTTAAATTCTAACAAGACGTGGATTTTGGTAGACCAACCTAAAGATAGAAAACTAATCTCTTGTAAATGGGTCTTTAAAAAGAAAACCAATGCCGATGGAAGTCTTGACAAATATAAAGCCCGACTCGTAGCGAGAGGCTATACACAAGAAAAAGGATTAGACTACGACGAAACTTTCAGTCCTGTTGCTAGGATGGCAACCATACGCTCAATTTTAAGCATTGCAGCAAATGAAAGTCTTTCTCTCACACAATTCGATGTAGCCACTGCATTCCTAAATGGTTCATTAAGTGAAGATATCTACATGCACCAACCAGAAGGTTATAATGATGGCACAAATCGAGTTTGTAAATTGAAGAAAAGTTTATACGGTCTCAAACAAGCACCAAGATGCTGGAACAAATGCATTGTTGACTACTTGAAATCAATTGGATTTAAGCAATGTGACATGGAACCATGTTTGTTTATTCGTAACAGAAACGGAAACAAAATAATAATGGGACTCTATGTTGATGATGGCTTGATCGCCTCTACTAACCAGAAGGAATCTGAAAAATTTCTAAATGAACTGAAGAGAAAATTCAAGATTACAACAAAACCAGCCTCTTACTTTCTTGGATTAGAGATCATAAATGAAAAGGATGGTTCCATAAAGGTTTCTCAGAAACACTACGTAAACAAACTGTTAGAAAAGTTTGGCATGAGTGATTGCAAGGCTGTCAGCACTCCAATCATAAAGGAAGTACAGTCAGATACGGAAAAAGACAATGATGTCAGATTTCCTTATCGAGAAGCTGTCGGTGCACTGGCATACCTAATGACAGGAACCAGACCAGACATATCATATGCCATAAGTGTTGTTTCCAGAACATTAGCGAATCCATCTCATGAAGATGTCCTGAAAGTAAAACGCATTTTTCGTTACCTTAAAGGAACTATGGATTCAGTTATTGTCTATAAGAAAGGACACAAACCCGGAGTGTTGGAATGTTACAGTGACTCTGATCACGGAGGAGATTTCACTTCTGGACGCTCCACTTCAGGCATACTTTGCCTATACGCAGGAGGTGCTATCTCGTGGGCAAGTCGCAGACAGACATCAGTCGCGATCTCAAGCACTGAAGCAGAAATAGTCGCAGCAAGCGAAGCAGCCCGAGAAATAGTCTGGCTACAACGACTATTCCAGGAAATCACCACTTTAAGTGCAATTCCTACATTGCAGGTAGATAATGACGCTGCAATAAAACTGGCTCAGAATCCTGAACTTCATAGAAGAACGAAGCATATTGCCATAAGACATTTTTATGTCAGAGAGCTAGTTTCCTCGAACGAACTAAATATAAAGTATGTTCCAACAGAATACCAATGTGCGGACATACTGACCAAACCCGTTTCTAAGCCAAGAATGGCATTAATCTGTGGCATTATTGGATTAAATTAACCTATAACGTTTAACAAAAAGGGAGGATGTTAAAGGTTTTGATAAACTCCATAGTGAATTGTACATGTAGGCCACATGATTACCTTTATTATTTTTTCTATATGTCACTCTTGTCTAAATAAATAATTGATCCACATTAACAATATATACATATTTAAATTATATAGATTTATTTTGACACACAATACATATTAATAAGTACATAAGTTAAGTTATTCTATAAGTACATTGACTACACCAAACTTACAATAAAAAGTAACCTAAAATTAAAACTACCTACAAAACTAAAACTAAACCTAAAAAAAACTATAGCTGGTCAAGCAAATCTTGTCAGTAAAAAAAGGCGCGAAATTCAAATTTTCTATGGGACGATATCCCTTCGTGCCTACATTTTTCAAATTTGCCGCCTTTTTCTACTGACAAGATCTGCTTGACCAGCTATATATCTAGAGAGGGTCCCTGGGGCATAGTGCCAATGATGCTGGCAGCATTTCCTCGCAATAATTAAAACATTAAAGTATAACGTTTGTTAACGAGGAGTCTGCATTATAATACTTAATAAACAGGGTGATTGGAAGAACAGACAGTGGCACCAAAGTGTACAGGGTGAGTGAACATGCAGCGTATTCTTTGAAAAGGGTTATTCTATGGGTCATTTGCAATGATTAATGTCCAGTCAACCAGGGGTCAAAACTCATTGGTTTTTAAGTTATTTGATTTTTTTATTAGGGTTCCGGGTTCCGTACCTCAAAAGAAAAAAACGGAACCCTTATAGGAACACTCGTGCGCCTGTATGTCTGACTCTGTCTGTTCGTCTGTCACAGCCGATTTTCTTCGAAACTACTGGACCAATTTAGTTGAAATTTGGTACACACATGTAAGTTTATGACGCAAAGACGAGCATGGAACGTGAACAAATGAATTTTAAACATAGGGGCCACTTTTGGGACGTAAGCGAAAAAATTTAAAAATTAAGTCTTTCTAACTGTTAGGGTTACATAACAAATGAGAGATTGTGAGAATGTCATATATATATTTTTTATAATTTTAGGATAAACAGTTTAGAAGTATTTATCTCCGAAAGTAGTACTGGGTCAAAAATTTTGAAAAAAAAATTGGTACACAATATATTTTTACCTAGGTATACATGACAGGCAGAACTATCAGAAATGTGCAGTCAAGCGTACGTCGGTTAGTTACTTAGTTTTTGATCCGACTTTTGCGCGAGTCCGAATTGCATTTGGCCGGTTTTTTGTTTTTGCTTTAGTAATTTTACTGAGATTTGAAACTTTTATTGAAATTTGTTTTACCTACTTATCAGCATATTATCTATCAGTGAGGTTGTCTCAAAGTGCATTTCACATATTTTTTTCAATGCACCGTGCTGTGCGTGTATCTCATAAGATTTACTCGGGTAATTCCGAATGTCGAAAACTGTCGGATAATTCCGAAAAGAGACTTTTATTATGATGGAATTAAGGGTGATTTGCATCTGAATTTCGGAATTATCCGACATTCGGTATTACCCGAATACACCTTACCTACATTTAGGTACCGATATTTTTGAGCAACAAGATGGTTCCGATATTTTGTATTGCGTTTCTGGTGATTTTTTGAAGCGTTCTTAATTACACTATCTGTATAAAATTATACTTACAAACATATTACTTTATCTAAACAAAACATCTATTTACTGTCGTAACCTTGCTCGGGGCTAGAGTGGTTGATAAGATGCTGATTGAACCAATAAACTGAGTGTGTCTTCAAGATTACTTCCGTCTTCGCTAGTATCAGTAGTATCAAAAACAGGAGGCGTGTTCTGATTGTAATAACAGGTTATAAATTTGAGCTGGATTTGTTAATAATATGATCTGTCAAGGCCAATAGTGATGTTATTGATTGAAAAATGCTGAAAGAAATAATGTATGTATTGAACGGTTTTGAATAAAGTAAGTAATAGTAATTTTTATTAGGAGGTTCTTTTTAAATGCTCTTTTGAGACAACCTCACTGATAAAACAAATGTCAATAAGGGTTTCGGATTGACTACTGACAGAACTGAAGTTTTAATGACACATATTATCAATGTTATAAACTTCACATTAAGCAAACAAACAAACATATTATTTTGGAGTAAGTAATTACAAAATTTCTCGTTTCATGGTCATTCTGCGACATCACTCAAAATGCCCGATCCCTGTCCAGGATGCCAACCGACTAAAGCAACTGAACGATATCAAAGACAACTTTCAAAGGAAGAAAAAAAATGCGAAAAAGAAAACGAAAAGGCATTGAACAAATATGAAAAACAATTAGCAAAATTCGAAAGAGAACGGCAAAGAAAGTTGAACCAACTAGAAAAGATGTATATATCAAAGCTAGAAGACGAGTTAGTTGGTACAGGCGACTTGTCTGGTAGCCCAAGCTTAGTGGGCGCACCTCCTGGCGATTCAGGGGATCCATTTTACCCATGCTGCTGTAGTGGTGCTGAAAATACGTACAAAAGCAATGATCCCATTCTCGACAGACGACAAGATACATCGAATATCATAAGTATATTTGTGAAACCTGAACAACTGGGGCTTGATGTCAAAAGAAAACCTTGGTAGGTTAACGAAATCCAACTCAATAGGCGAAGGTGAACGCGGTAGTACCTAAGTAGCATAGAGGATAAAGTCCACCTCGGAGTTTCATATCTAACTTAGCACTACCGATACTACCGACAGAATATGCATTAAAAGGCGATTCCGAAGAGCGTAAGATCGCTTTACGTCGGTGATCTTTTAATTGTTGTGAACGGCTTCCCTTTATCTTGCATAATATCGATTGTCCGAAATACACTTCGCATAGCAGGTTTCGCAGAAACATTTTTAACCGAATGATACTTTTGCATAATTGTATAATTAGCATAACTGTCATGTCGCATAACATTCATTTGGCAGAATTTTGAATAGCAGAATACTACTATCGTCGATTTTACATACGCAGAATTGTATGTAGCATAAATTACATTCCACCGAATTTATTATGGCATATTGCTCATATTGTAGACTTGAATTTCGCAGAATGTTATGCAGCAGAATAAAAGTTCTGCCGAAATTGTTACCGCATAATACTCATGTCGCTGACTGAACCTACACAAAAGGAATTGCTGCCAGAACTACAGGTTAAGTTAGGTTAGAACTGCGACCCCTACATAAAAGGAATTGCTGCCAGAACTATAGGTTAGGTTAGGTTACAATTGCGACCCCTACACAAAAGAAATTGTTGCCAGAACTGTAGGTTAGGTTAGGTTAGAACTGCGACCCCTACTCAAAAGAGTGAGGTGCGTAACGGTCCATATAACAACTTTTGATATATTTTTAGTCGATATAACGATTGAGGGACATAATGCACTTTTGCTATAACAATACATGGTATATTACGCCACTACGTGTACGTGTATGTGTATTGGTACGGAGCCACGCTGTTACGTCGTCGCCCAAATCTAATGTTTAATTTGTCTTTGGTTTTTATTTGTAGTTTCTTTGTACTTATTGTATTTTATTTTGTAGTTTCACAGTGCTTTGGTTTTACTGTAATGCTGTGTTACTTATTTGACTAATAAATAAATAAATAAATATTCTTAAAGAGTCTAACTATCGTCAAGTATAATGAACTTGTAATATAACAACTTCTAATCTAACATTAACAGCGTATATAATTAAGTTCGATATAACGCTCAGTTGGCACAATGTAGTACTGGTATAATTTGTAATATTTACTACTATTATAACAACCTACGTATTCGAACTTAAGGCAGGTCTCAGTTAGGTACGACGACGAGCGAAGCGAGGAGGAGTGTTAGGTAGAACTGCGACCCTACAGCGCGCGAGCCGAGCGAGCGAAGCGAGCGTGCCGCGGTAGCGGCCGGCGAAGCGCCAGAACCGACTTTTTTTATTATAACCTCAATTTATTATTATACATTTGAATACATTATACCATAAATACTTATAACAAATATTCATTATATCCAGTAAACGTTATATCGAATAGCTTTTATATCGATTAAACATTATATCCCATGAAAATAGTTATTTTGTTGTTATATCAAAAGTTCATTATACCGCTTAAGTGATTATACACCATGAAATTATATCAAAAGTTGTTATATATTTTGAAAATATATCAAAAATTGTTATACGGATCATTACACACCCCTCAAAAGAAACTGCTTCCAGAACTGTAGGTTAGGTTAGGTTAGAACTGCGACCCCTACTCAAAAGAAACTGCTTCCAGAAGTGTAGGTTAGGTTAGGTTAGAACTGCGACCCCTGCTCAATAGGTACTGTTGGAGTAGGTATTCATTGGTGTAGTAAGGTACGGAAAATTAAAAAAAATAGAAACTCCGAACACATAAATGTAACATATTTCGGCGAGAAACTAACTATCCATCAAAATATTATTCTCATCAACAGTATGCCAATGAATTATTCTGCCTAAGGAAATTGTGCGAAAAGACAGTATGCCAAGTACATATTATGCGACGCAATTTTCGGCACAACAATTATTCGATTATAGTATTATTCTTCAAATTGAGATTATGCCATTGCATTATTCTGCTTTACAAAATTGTGCGAAACAACAGTATGCCATGAAACTTATGCAAAAAGTAATTCTGCGAAATGATGATTCTGCCAAGGGTTGCTATGCGAAAGTAAAATATGACAATAAATTTTATGCAACATATTAGTAATCCGTTGTGAACCTTACGACTCTATTTAATTCTACACCATGATATACTCCAGAAGTATGTTACCTCCTGAATTTACATATGATATTACTGCTCCTAAATATAGACGCAACTAAAATTAGCGGTTGTTATTTCATATTAGCTTTTAGCTATCCCTGTTGGAAATCGATAATTGTATGATTTACGGGTCAAACAGAAAACTGTGTTACGTTCTTTCCTGTAGAAGTGTAGACATACACAAAGTTAAGGGCTATAAAGGTAAAAATTTTATTTAACCCTTATCCACGTGAAAAGGTCCTCCTTTTATTTGGAGAACTATGATAAAATCATTACTTACATGCCCACAAGCTGTTAACTATTGCCCACAGGAGAGAAAACTAGTGTGTTCGCGCGAACTGTAAATTTTTCTCTCCTGTGGGCAATAGTTAACAGCTTGTGGGCATGTAAGTAATGTAAGTAAAGTAGTTCTCCAAATAAAAGGAGGACCTTTTCACGTGGATAAGGGTTAAATAAGAAAATTGACCTTTATAGCCCTTAACTCTTGTGTATGTCTACAGGAAAGAACGTAACACAGTTTTCTGTTTGACCCTTACGGGTTTATCGTGAAAGCAACTCATCTGGCAGAAACTCGAAACAGTTAACTGAGCACATCTTTACAAAACTTATATTCTTTTGATTTCAGTCAATGTGGCACCAAATCATGCTCACTTCGGAAGCAACTCTGTCAAGTTTGTTACCGTTACTGCTGCTACTTTTTAACCGTGTGTGCAGCCATATCTATTGCTGCCACCATATTCATTCTATTCTTTAAATAAATGTGTACGTGTACATGGTATGTATTTTATTTCAATACTAATCGTGTTTTTCTCGGGCCCGTACAGACGTACACCTATACCTACTATTTAATTATTCGCTGAAATTACCGATCTATCAAATTTATCTTTACCCTAAAATTTACCTGTTGCATCAAACTCAAACAGTACTATGTACATATACCTAAAACATTTTGCGGCCTCGACATTTGAATGTAGTGATCAAATTATTTTATGGTTTTCATCAGCAGTTCCTGATTAAATACATTATTATTACTATGTAATATATTTGAAAAGTTCTCTTGGTTTCTCCAGGATTTCATCCTCAGATCCTGATTTTGATGACAATGATACGACCTGTGAAAAAAAAATCGGCCCACATACAAGCTATATAGCCATCTCTAGTCGAGAATCATGTATAAATACGGAACACTAAAAACCGCAAATTTTTCCATTAGGTAGACCTTTCCAAACGTAGGGGAGACCGAGGTGAGTTGTGACAGAGGAGAGTTGTGACATTGTCGATTTTTTGGAACCTAATGACTGTTAGCGAGCTCGCAACAGTGTGCGTTTGTTAGCTCGTAACTTGAACTAACAAACGCGCGACCTTGTTTTTAGTTAATAGATTCCAAAAAATCAACGATGTCACAACTCTCCTCTATCACAACTCACCTCGGTCTCCCCTACCGCACACCATAGTGTCGAATGATGCCCGTTAAAAATAATAATAGTGTACCTACTTATTCCAAAATCATGTAGCTGTATGTAAAAAAAACAATTTTAACACATATAAGCGTGTAATTAAAATAGAGGTGACGATTTAGCTAACTAGTTCTGACTAACTACTAATAGTATATACAATATGTCTCAATTAATGAAGAGTCCTGTTTTATTGTTCATTTGTTCACGGTTATTATCGATATTAATATCAGCATATCGATAACCAATGACTCTACTTCCCAACAGTGTAGCTTGTTACTTTCAGCATCAGGGTGAACCTTTCATCGGAGTATAATTAATTTCAAGACAGAATAGGAAAATGAATATCGATAAGGTAGGTATTTAATGTACAAAAAAAAACAGAAAGTTTTTGTTTAAATACATCTTATATATTGTGGAATTTAGTTTTTTGGTTTCTTATAAATTATTTTAATATATTAAAAATTAACTGCGTACACTTGCCTCTCGTATAAAAGTACGCGATTAAGCTCCGTTTTGTTAAAATCGTGGTAAGTATAAGTTAAGGGTATATCATCAATTTCATCATTGAACTGAATGGCGAACTGGTAATCTGTCTGGTGGTCAAATCTGTCAATGTGTACTCGTAATTATATAGAAGGTATTAGACACAGTTATGTTGAGATAAGAAGCCTAGGTTATGCCACTTATGCCTATCATAGCTTCAATATACCGTGGCTTCAAATAATATTTTAATTATGATTTTTATATTTTTGTTCACAGCCGCTCCGGTTCGGTGTTTCACTACTTAGTGCACTTCAGCATCCTCATGTAAGTAGCCTGTAAGGCCTTGTTAATGTTTGTGTAGGGTCAATAATATTAGACCGTAGGATTAGTATCTCTAACGATGGTAAGGGTTTTATTATTATAATTATCAGTAAAAATAAATATAAAAAAATTAAATAAAAAGAAGAAATGCGGGTAAAGTAAAATTCACACGACTTTTATCCCTTAAAAATTGTGTTAATAAGCCTACTTTCCTGTCTCAGAATGTAAAGCTGCTGACTGTATCTACGTAAGTACATGACTTCCTTTAAAGCGTTTTCTACAAGTTAACTATAGAACAACACAAAATATTATTAAGAAGAAGAAAACCTATGTTCGGTATTAATAAGAGCAGTTTAAAATATTATGATATAATTGTACATACATAATGATAAATAATGCGGACGTATTATATTACTCACTTAACTATTAACATTTTCCACTCCACATTTTCTATAAATAGTAACAGATGACAACTGTAATATACTACAGAATGTTTTGATTTGTTGTTAAAAAATAAATTGAACTCAATGAATATATGTAACTTCTTTATGCACTTAATCTGTATTCACAAGAGACGACACGTACTAGATCCATTCTAGATACGTTATAGTTTAGATATCAACTAGTTCTCTTTTGCAGCGCAATTCGGGCAACCAATGTCACTTTTACGTGAGATAGAGTAAGATATCTATTAGATATGAATTGGATCTCTGTCATATCCTGTGGAAATCGTTCAAGAGTATCTCCAGAATCGCGCAAATGTCAAATTTGACAGGTTAGATCTTAAACATATCGTTATCGTATCTTGGTGATGTCTAAAAGATATCTATATATCTATTTGTAGATGTCTATATTGTCTATTTCAAAATCCAAATCGGGCCCAATGTTTATTTCTGTAGCCATAAGAATCGGTTTTGATAGCTAGGGCCTGATACATACGAGTATACAATGCATAAAGTTTTGTATGATTCAGGTTAGATTCACTAGACTTAATATCGACCGGGGTAATAATATCGACCGTGATTACACTTTGTATTGTTTTAGAGCTCCCGATACAAAGGGTAATCACAGTCCATCTCCCGGTTGATATAAATCCAATGTATAAAGGTCCAAGAAATGAAAAAATAAGATTTCAGTAAATTTATCATACTTTTATATCATATCATATTAGATTGTATTGTACGTTTCTTCGTGCACCAACTGTAAGCCGTAAGTTGGGCTTACATTTGGATATGAACGTTTTGAAATATTAAAGATACGTACCGTATTATTAGCCTTCAATGAGCATTACTCTAATATAAATTGTGACATCCCGTATATCTGTACTTTATCGCTCACGTCACTCGTTGTAATGTTGATATAATATATATAAGGCCTATCGTCCGTTTACTAACACAGTCAATTATACTAGCAGTCTAGCAACCTGGAAGTGCTAACATGCAACAATAACAAAACAAAGGACATCATTGTTTAAAGGTCATTTAATGGCTTTTTAGTAACTAAAAAAACATACCTAACTGTTAATATATTTAATGATCTTTTTAATTTAAAATCAGTGGTAAAAAATAATTAAAATGTGTTATAATTCTTTGATATTGACCCTGAGAAGGGGATGCGTGCAAAACCGTCTGTTTGGAGAAAATTTTCGGATTCAACAAGCGAGGAATTTTAGCATAAAGGGATTTAAATTAGCCGTAAGTATTTAATGTTATTATTTATTTTTACATATTAATTAAGTCATAACAAATTAATTCGTGTACGTATTCATTTACAATGTAGGATATGAAAATTAATTCAAGATTAAAAATGTTGAGCGAGTGACTAAAGTAAAAACATTAACCGTAAAATTTGTTTTTTTTTTTTCAAAGAAATATACGCGTAAAATAGTTTTTCGACTTTGGTTTAATATGGCTGATAAAAGTGATAAATTAAATTGAATTGTACGATTCAAATAGAATTATGTTGGTAAATTTAATACTATTTTCTAGGCATCAATAGCACGCATGCATATATAGTGCTAAGGGCAAAGTCTGCATACAAGTCTAGAACTTTACGACGCATATCGGAATTATTTTACATAAGAAACATGTTTATATTCCCTACTAGCTCCTCTATTTATTGTTAGCTTGTATGCATAAGATATGTACAAGTAGGTATTTAGTTTCTTACTGATTAAATAAGGAGATTATATAAGGTTACATGATGTTATAGACCGAAATCACTAAGTACATAGTTTAAATTTACAATAACATAAATGTACTTTCGAGTTCTAGCTACATTTTCTATTATAAAACTTTCCTTATATACTTACATACATCCGTGTAAAAATGATGAAAAACATATAAGCATAAAAAACATAATAGCGGAAATATGCTTTAGGTATTAAGCCGCGCCTTGCTCAATAAGGTATGTTGGGGTAAATTCGGACTATTTGTCGACATGTTGTACCTAATCCTTCACGGTCCTCTGTAATCTTTTCTTGCTTCACTCCTGTAAGGATTTTAAAAAGTGCTTGTTATTAATACGTACTTATGAAGATAAGCTTACATATTTTTTTGCATCATACAAGATACCCTTTTTCTCTTTTCAGTGCACTCCGTGTTATAATGTAAGTCCACACTGGGGGCCGATTTATGAATTTCGACCGCTCGATTTCGTGTATTTCGTTAAATAATATCTCCACTACTAGCCCCCTGATCCCTGGCGGGAAATGCGGATAAATATGGCATCTAACACCAGCCATAATTCTTAAATCCAGCATATATAAACAGGTACATATTATGTAAATCAATAATATGTATTGTACAATAAATATTAAAAACGCAGAAAAATATAACTTGGTTAAAATACGTGATGCGGTAGAAGTGCGGATCTCAGAGCTACCTCGTGAAAAAGCTATGTCGTTAAATATTTACCCCTTTATTCATAAAACTATACGGGCCTGATTTAGTAAAATCATGTTTTATCCCTTTCTTACAAATACACAAGTCAATACGACAGATAAGGACAAACGATTATTAGCTAATTGAGGTTTGTAGCGCGTTTATGAATAAGATGGTAAATATTTACGAAAAACCCGTTGCTTAAGATTTATGTGAATATTTAGTTTGATATGAAAATGGTATTGAAAGGTGTGTGACTCAATCAATCAAAAATGATGCGTGTTTTTATAAATAACTGAATCCATCATTCACTTAACCCAGATACGCACTTATCCCAACATACCTTACATAAATATTAAAGAAAATCAAAGCAATCTTGAACATCAGTGGCTCAAAGAGCTTTTCTCAAATTCAAACCCCGCTGCTGCGCTGAATCATACAAAATAATGTTATTTTATAAAGTATCCGTAATATAAAGGCTCTTCTTACGACAGCCATTTCCGTTTTCCTTCGTAGCATTAGCGTATTACCTGAAATCCTTAAACTGTAAACAAATCAATGTGTTGTTGTACTTTTTAGTCTGTAATTCACGCATGACTCATCATTAAGTAGGTGTTTTCAAAACTATTGACTTCAAGTAAGTAGGTACCTACATAGGTTATATGTAATAAAAAATTGGAGCAAGGAAGTGAAGTGATCTTACTCAATATTTAAACTTAAAGATATTTTTAAATACCTAAATTCAGCCACTGCAAACGCAGAGTGAAGCAAAATAAAGATCGCTCCCGGCTAAAAGGTGCCCTCAAAAGCTTTTAATGCGAGTAATACCTCTCTACACTAAAAAGTTTCCATTTCCTGGCGAACCTGAAGAGAGTTGGGCTATTATGGTTATGCGGGGTTGTAAGTAATGCAACGGATGTTGCTTTCGGAGTTTTTTTGGGTTAGACTTGAGAAATGTAGCGATTAAGTGGAACTTTTCGAAAAATCTCAGGATTTACATTTTTCGAATGGATTTCGCCTCGACGAAGTTGCGGTGGCGGGGTATGCGACTTTGAGGCAGAATCTTGGTTACTTAATACGGATGCTTATATTAAGTTTTACTTCAAATTGCTTTTGGATACAAGAGCGTGTATTGTGTACTTTCCGAAATATAATATAAAAACCGTTAATTTTATTGTACGACATTGATTTACAAGATTTACAACTACTGTCGTATATTATAATAAGAAAAGTTACCTATCCAAATTCTGCGAATGGTTACAAAACCTACAGGAAAATAAGCTAAAGAAAAATAAATATAATGGGAAAATATGTGAATGGTTAGAAATGCTTTCGGGAAAGGAAGATTGAAAGGAAATAAACTGGTAAAAATTGCGAATGGCAGAAATTGCAACTTGGATAAATAATTTCCGAAAAATGGACTACCGGGTACTCGTAAATACACGGGCGTGTTGGTGGCCTAGTGGTAAGAGCGTGCGACTTTCAATCCGGAGGTCGCGGGTCGTACCGATGAGTTTTTCGGAATCTATATACGTACGAAATATCATTTGATATTTACCAGTCGCTTTTCGGTGAAGGAAAACATCGTGAGGAAACCGGACTAATCGGTAAATTCACACTCACAAGCTTAGATAATATGTATTATTAGGCTATTTGTATTGTACTATGGATTAAATTAGTAACTGTGTAAATTGTATAACGAAAGTTTACTACAAATTTTGGAGCATTTTTTTTAATGAACACTGAAGTTTTCAGCGTATGAAATTCACGAATTTTAATTTAATATGTTAAGCATCCGGCATCCGGTGTGCGGGAACGAATTCAAGTTCGTGCTCGAGGTTATGCGGTTTTTCATCTGTTTTCTGCAGAGCGCCTGTACAATTGTACATTATTAATATCTCTTGTCTATAAGTACCTATCACATCTTTACAGGTACTCAGTGTCTCTGCCATCATGAGATTTTGTCAAAAAATTTGTGTTAAAGACCCCTATTTGTTTTAAAAGACCTACCTAACGACACCCGATACATAAAGCCTAAAGAATGTCATCCCCACTTTATGTCTAGGGAGGTACCCTAAAAAATATTACTTTTTTATTTTACCACCTTATCGGCAAAATTTATACCTATATAAATATCGATTCTAAATTGCAGCTTTATAGCATTGAAAATCAGCGAGCGGACAGACACACGGACTTGGCGAAACTATAAGGTTTCCTATTGACAACGGAACCCTAAAAAACGTCCATCACGTATGGTGTTTGTCATCATAAAGAGTCCAATACCAGTGCCGTATCCGATTCGTCGATCTAGGAACTCAAAACAAAAACGGCCGTTTTTACTTTGGACGCATAGATTGACAAATCCAGCAACATAAAAACTAGTTTGATGTATTCAAGTGCGCCTTTTTTAAATATCTTTCGTGAAATTTAAATAATCACGATAATTTAGTTGTGGCGCTAGTGTGCACGTTGAAGGGCTCTTAAAGCTCGAGTCAGGCCGAAAATCTAAGGAATACTTGGCTTAGTACCAACCCGGATAGAACATTTAGAACGTCCTCTACTCTAACATTTGATAATCACACGTTAGGTTTGTGTTATAAACATTTTAATACTGATAAACACATCTTTATTGTGTTAAACCAATTAGAGGTCGTTAATGATTACAATGACAATGAACTTTGAAACTATGTTTTGTAAAACAATCTTGTAATATTTTATTTATTTGCCTAATCATTCATTTGAAATAAACAATTATGATTGGATCTCTCTAATTATTATTTATGTCTGTTGTCTAGTCGTAGTAATTAAACTAATTGAAGAGATTAAATGGATCACTGTTTGAAAATGTCATAATAAATCACGAACCTATGATATGTACCTATTTACGAAATATATTTTCCATACTCTCTAAATTGTAGGGTTAAAGTCAGGTAGTTCAGTAACGGATCCACTGCCGTATTCGAACTTCAAGATATTCACAAGAGACGACACGTACTAGATCCATTCTAGATGCATTATAGTTTAGATATCAACTAGTTCTCTTTTGCAGCGCAATTCGGACAACCAATGTCACTTTTACGTTAGATAGAGTAAGTTATCTATTAGATATGAATTGGATCTCTAAGTCATATCCTGTGGTAGTCGTTCAAGAGTATCTCCAGAATCGCGCAAATGTCAAATTTGACAGGTTAGATCTTAAACATATCGTTATTGTATCTTGGTGATGTCTAAAAGATATCTAATCGATTTCTATATCAAAATCCGAATCGGGCCCCCAGGCGGATTTGTATTTGGTCGGTTAACAACATAAATGTTATAACCCGAAAATGTGCATATTGTTTGTTTACTTTTATTTAAATACCTAAAGATAAAGAGTATAGGTAGGTACAAAGTCCAATACCATATCAGTACTAAGAGATTGCATTTAGGTTTACACTCGCACCTATAATTGTAATTTAAAATTAAATCCAATAAGTTGATATCGCGATCCAATTATAACTATGACAATTGCAAAACATGCCCCAGACGCATGTGGCAATAAACGTTATCGGTGTTGTTAAATACTGTCTTTGTGTTTTAGATAACCACTAATAAGATAAAGTAGTGCGATAGGATCTGGCACGTGTAGTTGTTACCGAAGTTAATAGCGGAAAACGGTCAGTAGCAGTACAAAAGTCAATGGTATACAACTGGCTATATTAAACAACTACGAGTATTAAATAACATGATAATCGAATCCAAAAAAAAAAGATATAAATGAATAAATCTAATATATAGTACCGAAGCCGCTGGCGGCGCTTCACCGCTGGATTATTATTGTACGTTAGGCGAGGAAGCTGTCAGCTCCACGGTCTCCTTCGGCGTTTCTGAATCTCTTCAACAGGTCTTTGAATTCGATGTAGTCATAAGCTAAACTGATTATATTATGAGTAATATGTAATGTGGATAACTATCACAAAAATGTCATGACGGTCTTACGTGAAATTACTTTGTACGAATAATATAGTTTTGTAATGGCCTATTTATTGGCTGCTAATTCCCAAACTAGTTAAAAGGGTAATATTTTAAAGATAGAAAGGTACTTATTGAATAAGTATGTCACTACTTAAAAATATAGATTGTTCAGGGTTCGACCCCTCAGGGGTAGGAAAGACAAATGAGGATCTAAAGCTCTGACCCTTGCAAGATAAATCTAACGGCTCGGACACAACCCTTAAATGTTCCTTTAATGTTTCAAGAGCGTACAGAGTTACTGTGTGTAGATTAAGCATTACACAACTGAACATAATTTATAGGCATTAAAACACCCGTGTGATTTTTATTTATGAAATACTCCAGACTGTTTTGTGAGTGCTCCTGTAATAGCTGAATGTATTTATATACCCCTTTTAAAACAGCCTTTTAAAAGCCGTTATGTATGGCAAATCATCTGTTCAGAATTGTCTGTGTTAAATCCCATCTGCTTGGTTTAGCTACTTCATTAAGGGTTATAGCAAGGTTTCTTTAAGTCTAGTAAAGCCAAATTACGGGGATTACGTAGTCTGAACCAGGCTTTAGAAAATTAAACCTAAAACGCAGACTTTTTATTACTTACCTTAGTACCCTACCCTAGTACCTATCAGTAAAAGGGAGTTATTTTCTCAACAGATCGTTATAGCTCAGACGTCACCAGCACAACTGTAGATTAGGTACCTACTAAAACTTAAGTAGTCTACTGAACGTTGAATTTTTCGTTGATGAAATATATACGGGTAGTTTATTAATTCAAGTTTCTCACATTCTTATAACTGAAATGGGACTTGGAGTCGTAAACATTTTGGAAATAATATTCGAGGTGTTTCTCTGGGACCATGGGAGCAATATCGGAGGTAATTAGCAATTTTTACCTGTACTCGATTGAAATTAATTAATGTACGAGTATGTACAAAGGAGGATACTTACAGTAGGCAATATTTTGTAAATAAAAAAAATAATAAATAATAATTAAAGCGTTTATTCACTAGCTTACTTACATCTAGATACATTACATTCTTCTGCCAAACCACAGAGCGGTTTGTTGGCAGACGAACAGCATGTTGTATGAACAGCATATTGCTATATCAACACCCTTGTTGCTTATATGAACAATTAGATGCATGATATGGATCAAGGCTCATTTAGTTGTCGCTAACAAGTACGTGCAATGTCCATTAAAACATTATTATACTAAAAGGGATCATGTTTAATAACTACTGTAGCCGTTTAGGTCTTTTTAGTTCCGCGGGGCTAGCGCGCGTCTGACGCAGTATGCAAACATACTGTATTGCATTTATAAATGCATGTCTATTTACATAATATGTAATAGAGGTATGTATAAGGCGATATTGGAGACGTAAACGGAGATCGCCTTTTAAATGCAACTGCTGCAAAGCTGCAACTACAAAACAGTTCTGTTATTTAAACATTTAATAAAAATAATAGATAAAGTACTTAATTAGATATTTCTGCGTGCGTATATAATATTGCTTATATTATATGCTGCGTAAAATTACATCAACATATAACATATACATAATGCTACTCGTATAAAGCATAGAAATGCACCTAGGTAACTTCTTATTTTTCTAGCGGTTAAGTATTTGTTCATGTTACCTGATGCTCTTATACCTACCTTACATCTTATGTATAATGTACATTTAGCTAAAATACAAAATCTTAATTGACACGCGTTCTCTGAAAAAAACAAATATCACGTGTAAATAAGATATAAAAATCGCAAACTCTTTATTTAAGTAAGTTTCAAACAACTCACTATCAAACATTGATAACCGTCCTCATTTTGTGAGTGTATAAAGTTATCATTACTGGCTAACGAGTCCAAAGCGCGCGTTGTGTTGCAATGCGATAGAAACGGCCAAGTGAACTAAGTGGACAGTTAGTGCTGTGTTAAAATGTTGTACCTTAGTTCTAAACTTCTGAAAAGGCTTGGAAGGAGGTGGTATTCGTACACCGTGGGTGGCGAGAAGCCGCCTCTTATCACCAACTTTGAGGTGAGTAAAACCATTGTAACGAGTATTTCAGTCTGCAAATTAGTTAAAGTTTTTAATTGGTATTTTTTTTTGCTTTTAAAAAGCTATTTCTGTTTCTTACTTTAGCTTAGTTTTAATGGAGCTCTAATTAACATGTTTTTCAACTTTGCACGCCTGTAGTATACCTACCTAAAACTAAAGAAGGATTTAGGAGTGGCAAAGAGTAGGATTTTAAAACTTACCTAAATGGCAATGAGAATGATCTCTTGATATGTAGTTAATTTCGTAAATGTTTTTTTATTTGAAACTAAATTTTAATGTGCTTAAAATTGCTTGTGTTTTAAATTTCAGTGGGAATAACATAAACAATTGTTGTTTAATACAATAAAGTAAACTAAATTTCACCGTATTGTGTTAGAAATAACGGGAACCTTTATTGTCAGCTGTGACAGGGTACGATATATGGTACTGAAATCAAAATTATTGACCTTACGATATTTTAAAGTAGAGTGCACCTTTCATTTTCGTCATCATCATCATCTTCCTCGCGTTGTTCCCGGCATTTTTGCCACGGCTCATGGGAGTCTGAGGTCCGCTTGGCAACTTATCCCAAGAATTGTCGTCGGCACTAGTTTTTACCAAAGCGACTACCATCTGACCTTTCAACCCAGAGGGGAAACCATGCATTGGGATTAGTTCGTTTTTCTCACGTTTTCCTTCACTGAAAAGCGACTGGTAAATATCAAATTATATTTCTTACATAAGTTTCGAAAAACTCAATGGTACGAGCCGGGGTTTGAACCCGCGACCTCCAGATTCCAAGGCGCACGCTCTTACCGCTAGGCGCTACTCGCTTATCGTGAGACCAGCGTTTATACAGTATGTGTCTGACCATGGGGATTTAATTCCAGGGCTTGATTTTACTCACTAAACTGAGCTACTTTTACTGTGGGTCCAACCCTAAAATCGAGGAATTTTTTTGGCATTTCCATAGAAAACGTCGACATCTGATCAGCCAAAATGTATGAAAAAGTAAAAATTTTTTCGTGATTTCGGGGTTGGTGCCATAATAAAAGTAGCTCAGTTTAGCGAGTAGAATCGAGCCCTGGATTTAAAGCCCCATGGTCAGTAACACCCTGTATATCATTTAGTTTTCGCCGACGATAACTGAACTGAACTTTGGGACTAGACGCTTATCTACTGAGTTTTAGTTTTAGCCCTTTTAGTTTACCTACCGTAATGTTTAACGTAGTTTCCAGATCTAAACTCGTGAATCTGGGATTTAAACACACACTCCATATATGTATATGTAGGTATATGTAACGTAACGTAGCAAAAGTTCAAGGGTAAACATTATCTATTTGATTTGAGCTTGAAATTTTAGGATATAATAGGTATTATGTTTAATTAGTAAAGCTAATTTTATTTTGTTGAATGTAATCGAAAAACAGTTAGAAGTAGAATAAATATTCTGTAGTTACTTGTAGGTAACTAGGTAATTAGGTATAGTAATAAAATTGCTTGTAGTGTGTGTCAATTTAATGTAATGGTACCTATATGTATCTACCCTCCCCGGGTCCCTTTGTTTCCCATAAAGTTTTAAGTCATAATGTAACGTTTGTCATATTATCGTTAGTCATAAAACTGAAACCGTTAACTTTTCAGGATTTTCGTAAGGCTATTCTATAGATAGGATAGGTTAGGTTAGGTTTGTTTTATGGCAATCCTGAAAAGTTACGCGTTTCTGAGAAAAACCAATTATGACTAAAGAAAATTCGGACAAACAATACATTATGGCTTAAAACTGTTTGGGAAACAATAGAGACCCGTATGGAATATTGTGTATTTTTTTTTTTCTTTGAATATTATTCAAAAATAGTTCTTTATAGTAATGTTCTGCTTGCCTAGTAAGTAGAAATTAATAAAGTCTATTAATTTTAAAGTCAAATAAATAAATATCTATTAAAGTCTATTAAAATAAATATTTTATTTAAATAGACTTATAATACTTACCTACTTACATCAAGGTCTAGGCACTCAGTCGAGATAATAATGAGAGGCAACTCGCAATGTCAGGAACATTTTTTGTTTGAACATCAATTAAACATAAAAGAGCATTAGATAACAAATGTACAAGTATTTGTAAATAGATAAACCGTGGATAAGGACACTCTATTTGAAGGTGTAAGCACGTGTTCTGAATGAGAGCGTTTTTGTGCTATATACAGGGCTCGGAAACCGTTCTCATTTGTCAAACCGGTTTCGTTCATTCACCCGGGAATGAAAAGGATTTCGTTTCCGTTTGCGGTTACCGGTTAAAAAACTTTTCTTTTGAGATAACGGTTTATGCCATATACGTTCTCATTTCGTTCTCGAAGAACGAAATTAACTGGTTAAATTGAAAATTCCGAAGCGAGATAGAACGAGTAAGTATTGCTATCTCTTTCACGCATGACAACGATTTTAACCGAGAGTCTCCGAAAGCCAAGAGTAACCGATATTATATTGTTCCCTGCGAATCATAAAGTTCGGTTCCCTCTCCTTACCGGTTAGGAGAGAGAACGGAATTTGTTACTTCACGTTCCATCAATTAACCGGTTTTTTAATGAACGAAATAATATAACGGTTGTGGAACGATATTAACAGGTATTTCAATACCGGTTCCGAGCCCTGGCTGTATAGCCTCAGAGGCTGCAGCGGTAGCGGCATGCGTAATCGTAGTGGTAGGTAAACGCTTTTTTTTAGTGTGGATTGATTTTAAACTTTCCGTTATCTTCTAGCAGATGAGACAAATATTTAAAACGGGTATCTCTTATTGAATATGAAACTGACAGCCTTATTTTATATTTTAATAAATAAATAAGCATGTTAAACATTAGTGCAAACATCTGTAGGTATGTCTCAACTACGTCTCAACCCTAGCAAGAAGATCCTATTAATGACATGATATGTGTCAATTTAAATAACTTTTCTCCACACCAGCTCTAAAAGGCTTACTTTGCACTTCAAAAACTGATAGCAAAGTTGCAATTTATTCACATGTGAGGCAAAGTAATCAAATGCAAATTTTGAGTTATTTTCTTATGTTTGCTGGTAGAATTTAAATGATGATTTTGGATGATAAATATTTTATAACATTCATTTGGTTTTGATTTGGTTTGATTTTGTTTGATATTTTACATTTAATATTTGCTTCGGGTTGGTGTGGTGAAAAATGTTGTGTTTCCCTCGGGGGCAAATTTTGTTTAACCATCGTGCTTTGAAACCCTCGTAACGCTCAAGATTCCATTTTTCGAACGACTCGCTACGCTCGTGGTTCAACTTTGGGATCTTTCGCTTGCTCGGGTATCAATATTAGCACGAGCGGTTAAACAACAACTTTCCCCCCTTGTAAAACGAATAACTGTTGTAGGGTTGTCACTGTTATAAAAATATTACGTTGTTACGTTAGTACATTCGTATGCCATTTAACCTTAGAGCATTTAGTAACTGGAGATGTCATCGCTGTCATTTTCTTTACGGAACAATCTGCCGATTTTTGCGTCAAATGTATTGCTATTTCTACATGATTTGTACGTAACGTAAAAATAGCCATGTCAGTCCATACAAAAGGTTGCAAGTTTTTCGGTGAGGGGGGGAGGGGGCGGCTTAATGGCCCCTCCAGTTATTAAATGCTCTAAGCATTTAACACATTTTATGGGCCGGTATCGTACGTACTTAGGTGATTCTCTACGGACCGGACCGAAATACTTGAATGCTGTCTACTAGAGATAGATGACAGACGTAAGATACCGTAATGGGATTGCGACGACATAGTTCTATACGTCAGACGAAACCCTGAGGGAAATCTACGACATACCGCAAGATGATGAAGTCTCAGTTAACTCGTATATAGGAATGACAACTTCTATAGGTAGGTAAATGCTATAGATGTTCTGAATTTAGGTAGTAAATATTTGTTTTACTGAAACGTACGGCATTTACATCAATTGATATCAAACAAATTATTAAGAAATTTCTTTGATTTAGTTTTTGGTTTGATACATACTTAGCCTGAGCGATTTATACCTGTAAATCCTGTAATATATTTGCTGTAGGATATAGTTTATTTTTACTTCCACCGAAGTTAAATATAAACATGTGATAATTTGCTGATGATACACATGGTTGAACGAATTTTTTTTTCATATTACTCTTATTTGTATAATCACAATTCTGACAAATGCCTATTCACCATATACATATATATACTATTATGTTGCATTTGAATGTATTGTCGATTTGAGTCATGCATGTCCCGTAAAAATAGCAAAATATACATAACGATAAATCAAAAATGTCTGTGCCAACAAAATACATCGTATCTTTTCAAACTTCTACACAACTTTATATCATAATATTTATCAAATATTTTATCTGACCGAGCATTCATAACATTTCATACCTAGCATACCTAAAACTATTTTCGTGTTCTACATGACCGCTCCCGACTATTTCAAAAGTTTTACATTTCAGGGGTCGACACAACTTTATCTAGTAGGTATGCAAAATGGCGTATGTGCTGTACCGAAATAGCGGGACTACATGCTTTTGTTAATTACAGATTGGCCAGAGTTGGTGTACTGGTCGATTACCTGTATAGAACACGTGATTATGATTGGCATTTATATTGTGCTTTGAATAGAGTGTACCTACTCCAGCAAAATACGAGCTCGTATTTTAGATAGTAATTTAAGCTCCAGCGAGTTTTAAATCGTCCATCATGATCATGCTTCGCTTTGATAAAACACATTAAATAAAAGATACTAAGAAAATTAAATGTCATCCCATGTTATTCTGAGAAATGACCTTAATGGTCCATATTTTTTGTACTTTTTCACATAATTATGTCAACATTACGTACAACGCCTACATCCTTACTTAGGTATTCTACAAAATTGCTGGAATACCTACTCGCTGACTAGTACTTAATATAGCTTACCTATTGTATGCAATTATGCATGAGTGGTTTCATTGTGTCTTTCACTTTCACTGTACATCATTTAGCAAGGGTACTGAACCCTCACGTCAGTAAAAGGAATATCTTTGTGGGCGGTGTGTACAATACAGTGCAGTCATCTAGTTAAATTATTGGTACTTATGATTAATTTATTCAGCTTTAAAATTGTTCTAGATAGGAGTAGCTCGGGATAAAAGAAGCTGTGAAGATCCTTGGTAGAGGCCTTTGTTCAGTAATAGATGGCTTTCTGCCTATCGGATAAATTGATATAGGTACCTACCATCTCAAATCTATGCATACACTTCGATTTAACTTGTAGAGTTGATACCGTTTATTTATTTATTTATTGAAACTTTATTGCACAGTAAAAATTGTACAAAAGGCGAACTTAATGCCAGAAGGCATTCTCTACCAGTTAACCTTTGGGCCAAACAGAGAACAGGTAGTAATAGGTGCAAGAAAAATTAAAAGTACGAAAAATTAACTATTAAGTATACATTTTTATGTTGAACAACATACAATTTCAAATATATATATTGCTATAATATACTTACTTATACATACATAATATACTAACATACATATGGGTACATATAATATAATATATATATATATATATATATATATATATATATATATATATACCTTTTATCATAGAAGTACTTAAAGTCCTTTGTGTGAGTATGGTCTTAGAGTTTGAATAATTTAGTGCAGAAGATGTGAATGCTTTGTGGTGGTGATAACAATATTGCGCTACAGGCACGAGGTCCGTCTTCAAAAACAAATTCAATTGGAATAGTACCAATTGTATAGTAATTTATATTTTGAATAGCAAGCAAAAGCAATTGGAAACTCGCTGTGTCTGGAACATTAAGTTATCTTAGAGGCGCGCGTTTTCGAGCGACAAATAAAATGTTGATAGACATTAGACACCCATAAACTTGAATAACTACTCATATACCTAGGAATTCAAGTCTACTATATTACATTATTATATTATATTGTTATCCTTAGGGATATGAGAAAACCAATTTTATTAAGAATATACAGGGTACATAAATAATCATACAAAAGTAACTTAAATATATCTAAATAGGGATATTATATCGTTATAACCTTATTTTCGCTTCCTGTTATTTATTTTTCCAAGCTGCAAAGGACATTATTAAAAAATGTTACAATATATATTCTTGTCTTCAAATAATGCCAACTTGGCACTATTGCAACTTCCCTCCGACAAACAAAAAGAACTGACCTGCAAAATGAAATATTTTGAAGTTAACGGACACGTTTTCAAGCTATAAACTAGCGTCTTTTGTTTCTTTGAGTTATTACATTTTGCTTTTAAACACTTCTGCTTTAAAGAAAGTTGAGCTTTAAAAATGCACCAGTTGAATTGGCACTTATTACATATGTGTTTAAGTTGAGTTTGGAACGCTGGTGTTTGCGACTTAGTTCGTTCTGGTTTATAGACAGCGATGTGTCTTTGTGCGGTAATACTCTGTGGTCGGTCAAGGTGCAACGCTCATTCGTATCAATTACTCGTTCGCCGCACGAATGCAGGCAGAATGTCGTATATCCTGGCATCGTATTCTCATTTCTTGCTAGAGCGTAGCTCAGTATGGGTCCTGGGTGCCAGCGTAATGTGACCTGTACCCGTACTAAGAGTCACTGCACGTCAAAACTGACATATACCTACGCTAGCGTCTACGTAATTAAGTTTCTATACATTTCGCTCGCACAAATATGCGAGTACGAGCGAGATGCATAGAAAGTAAGTTACATTCTCGATAGCGTTTATGTCAGTGCCAATCTGGTGGTAGCCACACTGAAGATGCGTAACAACTATGTCACAGAATAAATAATAGGTAGTACTAGGTACAGAAGACTCACTAACAAAACGCGTCTGTTACGATCAGCAAGCCTATTATGGATCGCTTTATCCACATTTATCCACGTGATAAAAGAACTGTCACTTTTTAACTCTGTGGGATAGAAAGAGACGGACACCGTTTTATCACGCTGTCACGTAGACAAATACGACCATCATATCCGTACAGGACAGATATGGACGCTAGGTGGCGACAGCGCCACGCGCGGCTTATGGGTAGCCACCAAAATTGGTGTGGAACGGATGTACTTTTACCTACCTGTAGCAAAGCGACGAAATCGCGGAGTGAGCTACGTCTGACTATGCGAGATCGGAGAGCTAACAAATTAACTGGTTGATATGAGTCCAATTCTCCTTGCTCTGTAAGTGATTGGAATGCCTTAAATGTTACTTAGTTACATGCGACATTGTTCTATTAGGAATGTAGATGCACGTGCTTCCAGTGTATTATAAAGTGATCACGTGTACGTGACTAATAAGTTGTGTTTAACATATCGAGATAAACACAGTAGGTGCATTACGGTGAGGTATTCCGCCAAGCTAAAATAACGTGCCTTGTTTATGAACTTTATACGACTTACGACCTTTGTGGGTATTACATAAAATCCTTCCTGGGCTATTGAATTCTAATTAAACTTACTGCCGTATTCGAACTACAAGATATTCACAAGAGACGACACGTACTAGATCCATTCTAGATACGTTATAGTTTAGATATCAACTAGTTCTCTTTTGCAGCGCAATTCGGGCAACCAGTGTCACTTTTACGTTAGATAAAGTAAGATATTTATTAGATGTGAATTGGATCTCTAAGTCATATCCTGTGGAAAACATTCAAGGGTATCTCCAGAATCGCGCAAATGTCAAATTTGACAGGTTAGATCTTAAATATATCGTTATCGTATCTTGGTGATGACTAAAAGAAATCTAATAGATGTCTATTTCAAAATCCGAATCGGGAAATGACTAAGGGAGTCATGTATCTTTGTTCGGTCTTACTAGAGGTACTTATAACAGTTCTTAATGATGTACCTAATGAAATGCAAAAAGCTAATTATATACAGGGTCTTTAAAGCACTAGTAACCAAGCAGTTTATAAAGCACTAGTAACAAAGCAGTATATATAGTCTTTAGCTTCCGAAGGTGAGATGAAAAATGATTTTTCGGAACTTGTGTAGTAGGCCAATCAAATTAGATTATTTCCGGTAATTAATTCCCAGCTAGCTGGAAATCATCTTAATATCTTCACTTTGTTCTAAATTAGCGTAATCCGAGTTTGCTTTATTCCAGGAGCTGTAGAAAAAATTTTGCTCTTTTTCAGTTTTACCTTTACCTATAGCAAAAAGAATAGATAGTATAGAGGGGTCCTGTTGTAAATTTTGTAGTCACAGTACATTTACTGCCATCTATTGACACACGACTAAAACTCAAAATGAAACGTATAAAATTATCAAAAAATGTATATGTATGGATAAATGATTTATTATTTTTATATCATTTTGATCCATGTTCATTCACTGATATGTATGTGTTAAAATTGTTAGATATGAAACGGTGTCGTCACGCCATGTAGCCGAGGATAGGCTAAAGGTGTGTGCGGCATCTATTCGAGAATGACTTTTTCTTGATTTCCGAGGCACGTTTTTTCCCTAGACTTTATTCATCTTATAAGAAGTTACATATGTCTTTGCCTATAGTATATTATATTTACTTACAGAAAATCCCTGAGCAATATCATTTATATTTACCAGTTGTTTTTCAGTGAAAACAATCATTTTGTTTAAGTTCTCAATCCGCTAGCGTGGAGATTGTGCCCGGCAGTGGGACATATTAGGTTGGTGATGACAATCACGCGTATTTGGGAAAACGAGATAATCACAAGATCTAGAGACGATATAGAGATCAACTAGATTTACATTATATATCGACTAGATGTGACTTGGATATCTAAGTCATAACTTGTCGAAATCGTTCAAGAGGACCTCCAGAATCGCGCAAACGTCAAATTTGACATATCTATCTTACAAATATCTTTAAATTATCCATATCGTAACTTGTTGAGGTCTAGTAGAGATCTAATTCATTTTCATAATCGAGCCGCATGTCTCTGCATATTTGTAGTTAGATTCTCTAAACCTCGCAAAAGCTTTTACCTAAGTACTATACTAGTATTAGAAGTACTTAAATAATATTAATTTCATTTTATAAATGTCATTGAAACTCTAGTTCATTTACTCGAGTGAAAAACTTTGATTCTTTTATCTCAATAAATAATGGAATACTATAAATACCAATGCTCTTTTGTTATGAAAGGTGACTGTAATCTGAACACTTTCAACTTCTAATTTTGTTTCTAACAACCCACGCTGTAAACTAAATTAATTAAAATAAAGAGCTAACGGTAAATAAAATAAATGCAGATCTGCCTCCATTTTTATTCAATTTGAATAAGATCTGAGTTAAGAAGAAATTGAAATATGCGTAGGTATTTCTTAAGATAACCTGGAATCGAATCGAAAATCGAATAAACTGTCGTGAGCCATGCTAAAATGAAATTAATAAATTTTATGGTTTAATTCTGCATTTTTTGATCACTAGCTCTCCATTTCCAAGCACTAACAGTGCATAAGCATCACTTTAATTCGAGGAAGTCAAATTTTGCAATTCAACGAATTCGGTAAGTAATAAGTGTTTTATTTGTAAATACAGGTAGAATTACAGTGGTGGTTAGTTTATATATGTACAGTTTCACTCTATTTTACCAAACAACGTACAAAAACATTGAACTTAATACCAGAATTAAAAACTATCATCATCGCGTACGAGTAATAATGTAATCCTACGTACAGCTACATTCAAAGTTTACGGTCTGAATCAAATCGTCATTTAGAATTAATATAAGACAGTTCGGCCTTTGTCAACTACTATAGCTCGTTTTTTTTAGCATTAGAAAGAACTTGCAAGAAGGTAAGCGATCTTGACATGTCTTTTAATTGAAATACGCTTTTTAAAAATCAGTAACTATTACTTATGGAAGCAGAGGAATACAAATGATCGTATTAGATTCATAATTGTTACATATTTGCCGTGACTTATTTTTTAAACGTGTTTTTCAATAAAAAGACTCATCAAGATTGTTTACCTTATTTCTAATGCTAAAAAAAACGAAGTAGTATCATAAAAGCACTAGTTGTGGCTGGCTATATGCTAACTAGATCTACATTAGGCTGTAGTTTACACACGTCAAAGTTTTTCTATTTTAATTTAGACAGGATAAGAAACGTACAAAGGTTACGGCGCGATTCTGGAAATGAATTAGAGATTAATTAGATACGATATAGTAAAGTGTGTCGTCCCACGGGCAAAGGTACCCTATGGCGGTTGGCGCTTACGCTATTATTAACGCCGCTCCAATATTATTGCGGCGCTATGCGTAAGCGCCGGCCACCATAAGGTATCTTTTTCCGTGGAACGTCACATATCTTCACTATTTCATATCTAGTGACTCTCTAATTCATTTCCCGAATCGCGGCGTCAGCCGCTATAAGGTACCTTTTGCAGTGGAATGACACATATCTTTACTATTTCATATCTAGTGAGTGTCTAATTCATTTCCCGAATCGAGCTGTTAGTACCGGTAATATACTTGAACTTTGTATATCTATAGCTATATAGTCACGCATAAAGTAACTTTGGTATTTGTTTATTCAGTGTGAGGAGGCACTTTTAAAAATGTTGTTTTATATTTTCCGGTGTCCGAATTTTGCTGGTCATCTGAGTTATTGTCAGTGTTATTGGTCGTTAAAAACAAAACAAAATGAACGTCGGAAAAATTGGGTAGTTATTCGGGAATATTTAACTGCGAAATATTTTACATATTATCTTTGACGCCAAAAATTTACTTCTACTTTTGATGAGTGGTGCTATTTTAATATTCGGAGATTTTCTGAGTTTATCCCTTATAAATGTATATTCTTGATTGACATTAAATATTCTCAGTATTATAATTTATAAATGTACATATATTTAGTAGGTAACTAGGTCAATTTAGTTTACATTTCAATATCCAAAAGAATTATTAATGCTTACTTAGCTACCGCAATACTGGCAAATTTGGAAAACCCAGTTCGGACCACATTAAGAGAAATGTCCGAAAAAGGTTGCCGTTTTACGCCCACTCATTAAAAACACGCGAAATATTCAGGCATCATTGAAAATTAATGACCCATTTCAGCTTAAAAGTGTAATTTGACCTTTTTATATGCAATAACCGAAATAAAGATCTGAATTAGGCTCAGGCCGGTCATGAGGCCTTTCCGTGGACAGACCGGGTTAGATAAAGCACCCAAGCGGCATATTATGTGTACCGCAATATTTTATATCCAGTTGAAGTACATTGTCAGATCAAATATCTATAGAATAGCCACAAATCTACTTAGACATACCTACCTCGCACTAACATGAATGTCTAACAGAAAATAACGCAGATAATCTTTATTTAACGCGTGGTAAAAACGTATTATACCTCAAAAACTCTCTGTGCATTGTGTAAAATGGGAAACACAGACAGAAAAGCTTAAGTAAGGTACTTTAAGGTCAAATTTTAAAGGTTGTTGTGGGACCTAAATAGAGTAATCCCCTGACCACTTCAGCGTTACAACAATTAGACCTACGCAAGGAGCTATAGGTACTGGCTCAGATAAGCACAAATAGGCTTGTTTGGGATTAGATGGTGAAAATGTTCTCAAAACAGCAGACTACCAATATTTCTTATGCACAATATAACACTACATATGTATACTAAAGCTTTTATTATTTAAGTTGGACTTTCTCTCATACATCATGTCATCTACTTTTAGATCATCGAGTCAGCCCTCTATAAGAAGTATTTACGTCAAAAGCAAAGGGCATTGTTTTCACAAATCACAATAAAACAATTACAAATATACATAAAACAACAATGTTTCAATTTAAAAAAAAAACAACAAATCTTCAGCTATAATAACTAGTTGTTTACGATACAATTGCGGAAAAGAGAAAATTCGAAACGAGTGGCGATAAATTAAAACACGACCGAAGGGAGTGTTTTAAATCGACACGAGTTGAGTATTACTTATTCGCACGTGTATCGTACAACGTTTTACAGTACGTATGTCCCTTTAAACATTTGACTAGGGAGTGCTCCCGGTACTGGTTTTCTATACAAATATAGTACCGGAACCGGGAATTCCCGGTTCTCGCCATACAAACTCAGTACCGAGAGCATTCCCTACTTTTGACATACGCACGAAAAGTGCTGCTTCACGCACTAACTAGTGCGGAAAAGTAGGACCATATGTACTATAAATAGCTTTACTTAGGACACACAACTGTACATTGAATTTTTATCAAGACTATACCTACAATGTTTACTGAACTGCAACTTAACAATTCATAATGTCAAGCACACCTACTGTCTCCACTCTTCAGTGCTATTCTCTATTCGCACCGCCATCCAACCGTGCCTTCAGGTGTTAAATATCTCACGACGATTTAATATTAGAATATGTAAATGTAGGGACACCATGGTAACGTCTCAGGCAACTTGAGATTTACCCCCAACGCTTTAGCGGTCCCAAGGGCTATAAGACTAAGCTACTTGATTGGATTTGTTACAGTCAGCCTAAAAACAAACTCGGTAAGCCGCAATCCAATAAATTCTCGTTTGTGTTGCGGGCTGAAGATTTAAGCACTGATAGTGGGAAGACAAAGACACGCACGCTGTACAAAGTGGAAAACCAATTCAAACGGCGCGATTCGGGAAATGAATAGTAAAGATATGTGACGTTCCACGGCAAAAGGTACAATTGCCCCGGCTGAATATTGGAGCGGCGTTAATAATAGCGTAATCGCCAGCTGCCATAATGTACCTTTTGCCGTGGAATGTCACATATCTTTACTACTTCATATCTAGTGCATCTCTAATTCATTTCCCGAATCGCGTCGAAAGTTTCCGTACTGTACGATAAAACAACAACAAAAATGATTGATCTTATGATGATGAACAACGATAAAAATGATTTTTTAATTAAGATTTAGGTACAGTGTTGTAACTGTGACTACTGCATGTGCAAGTTGCGGAAAGTGTCCATAAAATTCTATAAATTCTCGGAAATTTCATGAAACTTTCACTAGGAAATATGGGAAATTTTAATATAAATTGGAAAGTTTCAATTCTTATACAAGAAAGTAAGAAATTTGAAATTTCCGATACATTTCGCAATTTTAGAAAGTTTCCGTAGGCACATCAGTAACTGTGACTAAATGTGGAAACGTTGTGGAAACACCGAAATATAATGAATGATATTTGAATCATGTGACATATTTAGCTATCATGCGTCTCACCCGTGTCAATACATGCATGTACGACAGTAGATACATGTACATACTGGCAAGAGCGAGATGCACGGATGACTGAAATCATTTAGACATCATTTCAATTTTCTTTTCATTTCGGCTTCCATGTTAGCTCTATATGTGATAGAGTGTGCATATCATATAGCAAAACTACTCAGTCTCTACTGATGAAAATCAAACGAGCTTTCAAGTATCTACTCAATGAATCGTGCATATATCAATTATGAAACGATGAGAAAAAAAAAGAAATGAAATAAATTCAAATGGAATTAAAATTCAAAACTAAAAGCAGTAATTTGTCAATCTGTAGTAAAAAAAAAAATGAATCTACATCTCGTCGGGTGACAAGTAAAAGTCACTAAGTACATCCACAAGTTCATAGCCATAGTGAACCATATTTGTATTACAAGAAGATCGATTTTTGTTTAAATTTTTTTAGTAATTAGTGATTTTTGCTTGTCACCTGACGATCTGATCAATGGAATAAGTCAGAATGAATAAAACGGGGTCAATATCAAATTGTTGAAGCCACAAGTTCAAGTTCAAGCCCATTCTGTTTAAAAAAATGATATGAAATCTATTTATTGTAATATGACCTTGAGGCTAATTTTAACTTATATTTTGACATCAAAATTATCGGCTCGATTCGGAAAATGAATTAGATTTCTACTAGACTTCAACAAGTTACAGTTCGTTTTTTTTAGCATTAGAAATTAGGTAAACAGTCTTGAAGTGTCTTTTAATTGAAAAACACATTTTAAAAATAAGTTACGGCAAATATGTAACAATTATGAATCTAATACGATCATTTATATTCTTCTGCTTTCATAAGTAATAGTTTTTGAATTTTAAAAAGCGTTTTTCAATTAAAAGACATGTCAAGATCGCTTACCTTCTTGCAAGTTCTTTCTAATGCTAAAAAAAACGAACTATACGATATGGATAATTTAATGATATTTGTGAGATCGATATGTCAAACTTGACGTTTCCGCGATTCTGGAGGTCCTCTTGAACGATTTCGACAAGTTATGACTTAGATATCCAAGTCAAGTCTAGTCGATATCTAATGTCGATCTAGTTGATCTCTAAATCGTCTCTAGATCTTGTGATTATCTCGGAATTCGAATAAGTCTGTATGTCTGTTGCTTATCATTCGCCCCTGCGACTTGCTTGCGTCAATTTATGTGCGAAAATGCACGCGAGAATGATACATTCATGGCAACTCGGCATTTAGATTTAAAAATGTACGATTAGGTTTTGACTATTTGCATATGTCGGCGGCCGATCGTAAGATCAGGCAGATCGTAATGTTCCTGTGTATTGTTTTGAGGATAGTCACATTAAACCAATATATAGGTAAGATAGGTTCGTTAGGTTGCTTCAGATGCCCGAAGGGCAAACTGCCCAGAAATAGGAGCCCCGCCGTCGACTCAGGGAACGAGTCAAAGATTTTCACGTTTCACGATATGCCTAGGAATTTCACGATATGCCTGATCTTACGATCGGCCGCCGACACATACACTTCGATTAGTGTTTTCTATCAACGATTGTCATTTTGCTTGGGCCACCAGATGACACGACTCAAAGTCGTAAAATAATAAGATCGAAACCCTCTCAAATTTTTAAAACGTAATCTGCCTTTCGTAAGCCACGTAAATAAATTCTTAACCCTTTGCCTCATATGTAACTTTTGCTACAAAAAGATTGCCTATAAAGCAGTAATAGTTTTACCATATATCAGCCTCTTTCGCTTCGAAATAAGTTTCGATAGAAAGGTTAACTTATATTATGTTTTATGTAAGTTCCTTTGAATAATAACTAGAGCTTAGGTATAATACAAGTAATGAAGCAAATGCAATTTGAAATAAGTACCTACAAGGCTTTTGAAGTTTTGAAGATTAAAACGAATTTGTTGTCGAGAAAGTTAATGTATAATAATATGTACTTATTTTAATATCCACGAAAACATTTTATTAAACAAGTTAAATAATACTTTCGGCGTATCTCGATAATGCTGATTCGATGGTGCGAGCGCGATGAATAGAAAAGAATTTAATACCAAATGAAAAACAGATTTTTTTTCAATCTGAATGCCTAAGTATATGCGTATGATGCGTACTATAAGTATTTGCTTAGAACTCAATATAAAACCAAGTTAAAGTTAATAAAGCTTTTACGAATAAAACACGAGATATTATAAATATCGAGATCTAGTCTAGGACACATAAGTACCTAGTGATAATATGTATTTACTAAGAATTTTAAAACATGCTTGATATCTGATTATGATGATTGGTATGAAAATAACATTTTAACATACATACATTCTTCGATCAATCTGTTTCTTTATTTCTTTAATCAAAAATGTCACTTTTTACACTGACAAATCAATATCATATAGGAAACAGATCGAATAAATAAATCTCGAATAGGCCTGTCGAACAATCATAAAACTACATGAGTGACCCGTTTTGATATATGTATTTAACATAAGTCCCTCCTGATCCAAGGCAATTCAGTTGTCGAAACGACGGAAATTCACTCCACGAAAACAGAGCAAACAATATTTTTAATATCAGACGTGGGATATCATTTCATACTTGCTTCTTTTAAGAGTAGTAGTGATGTGCCAGCCTTCTGGCAATATTACCGGAAAACTAATGGGCAATATATTATAATATACTATTTAAATAACCATAATTTTGGGACAAACTTGCACTGGTCGAGCTTGTTCCAACATAAGCATAACTTGTTTTCTATGTACCTATAAGGCGACGTAGATACGGAGCCGGGAGCCTATTTAGGCCCACTTGCACCATTCCACTAACCCGGGGTTAAGCGGTTAAACTGTTAACCTAGTGTCAAATTGTATGGCTAACCATGGCAACTCCTGGTTTAACCGGTTAACCCCGGGTTAGTGTAATGGTGCAAGTGGGCCTTACAAATATAATAACATTATCACGAATAAATGGCATGACATTACATTAAAAATATCACAAAAACAATATGTGTGCTCATCAGACAAAATATACCTAAATGAACTGGCCTGTGCCATTACCAATGTATACCTACAATTCGCTTACCAGGATATTGGGCCCGATTCGGATTTTGAAATAGACATCTATTAGACATCACCAAGATACGATAACGATATGTTTAAGATCTAACTTGTCAAATTTGACATTTGCGCGATTCTGGGGATACTCTTGATCGTTTTTCACAGGATATGACTTAGAGATCCAATTCAAATCTATTAGATATCTTACTCTATTTAACGTAAAAGTGACATTGGTTGCCCGAATTGCGCTGCAAAAGAGAACTAGTTGATATCTAAACTATAACGTATCTAGAATGGATCTAGTACGTGTCGTCTCTTGTGAATATCTTGAAGATCGAATACGGCAGACTGTAATAACACATTATTGTATATGTATAGCCTGGTATTATAATCAGAAAAAAATTAGCATCCACTACGTACTTTACTAATAAAGCTTTAATTATTAAATTTCAATATTTTGACTTATAAGACATTCATGTTATCTTTTATATTTTCAGAAGTAGTATTTCTTACACTAACTTTATTGTTGAGTGGTTACATGGTGAAATTTGAGCATACTTACATATATGTATGTAATAATTCTTTGGTACATTGTTTTTTTCCTTGAACTAACTAGTACTTTAAGGCGTTATTTGTCAAAATGTTCATCACAACAATATTGCCATAGTACGGCCTTGTCGACAATATTTTACCAGCACCGGAACATCACTTTCCGAGAATGTAATAAAAACGTACTTGTAATATTTAATTATGTAGACAATGGTCGTACCCCGCTCGTCATGCGCAGCAAATTTTTGAGGGGTTATTTATTTTGCATTGTCCATAAGTGATTTTCTATAACAATGCATTGTTGAATTTAGTCTCATCAGCTGAACTCTTCGAAGATTTTTTTACAATAAAGGGTTATTTATTGAATTAAAATTAATGGTATATACCTACATTACCTACAGTCATAAAAATAAAACTTAATATTTAATGTCTAAATTGACGAATAAATAAATAAAAGTATATATTTGTGGACAAAATATTAGGGACTGTAGACGGTTTTTTGTGCGGTCTCGCAAACAGAAGAAGATCAAATTACGTTTTATGAATTATGAAACACGTATTAACACGGGCAATAATACCTACATTCGCAACTCATGTCGAGTTAAAACACTCCCTTTAGTCGTGTTTTAATTTATCGCCACTCGTTTCGAATTTATTGTATCATACAACGTTTTACAGTAGGTGCATATGGTTGTGCGAGACAATTTAAAGGGGCCCTGGTCCTGACCGTGTCTCCACAATAAAACAACTCACTGCAACTACAAAATATATTTTTCTCCGCAAAAACTTACATTTTCATACCATGACAACTAAATCTCTTCTCCATTGTTTCTATTCAGTTGTTTCTTATCATAGATAATAATAGAGTAAAAAAGAACCTAAAGAGTTTTTATACACCTAAATATACTCAACTTGTGTTCGGTTATGAACATGTTGGGGGCCTAGCCAAAAAACAACATTTACAATGTTAACAATCAACAAAAATTAAACCTTAACTAACTTCAGCATCAACGCTAAATTATAACAAATGAATAAAACAGTTTACCTAACTGTAATCAATTGGTAAGGGACACACCTTGGTAACACTCGTTTTAACAATGAAACCTTTTGCTGTTTTTACATGCAAGGCTCGAACCTTACCATCTTTACCAGGTTGTACATCAACAATTCGACCTACTGGCCAACACAACGGAGAGGTATTATCTTCCCTCAACAAAACTAAAGTGCCTATTTCTAAGTTGGGAGACTCATTTCTCCACTTTAGCCTACTCTGCAGCATAACCAAGTATTGCTTATGCCATTGCCGCCAAAAATGTTGCTGCAATTGAACACATTGTTTCCAAAAACTTAATCTACCTATATTTACATCTGTAATATCCGTTTCTGGATAAGAAATCAGTGAACTACCAGTGAGAAAATGTCCAGGAGTTAAATAGGTCATATCACTAGGATCCCTAGACATAGGGGTCAACGGCCTAGAATTCAAAATGGCTTCGATTTGAACCAAAATTGTGTACATTTGCTCATAGGTAAACACCGTATTACCAATTACACGTTTCATGTGATATTTAACACTTTTAATACCAGCTTCCCACAAACCACCAAACACTGGGGAATAAGAAGGAATGAAATGAAAGGGTATTCTTTCAGAACTAGAAAAGTCAACCACAGCCGATTGGTGATTAGCGGAATTTTTAAGGTCATACAATTCCTTAAGAACATTTTCCGCGCCTTTATAATAGGCTGCATTGTCACAATATATTTTAGTAGGTTTGTTTCTACGAGATATAAATCTTTTAAGACACCCTAAAAAAGTATCAGTTGTCATGTCAGATGCCAATTCAACGTGAATGGCTTTTGTAACAAAGCATACAAATATCACAACATAAGCCTTTGTGATCACAGGTTTCCAAATTCTAGTCTGCTTTACATAGAAAGGACCGGCATAGTCCGTGCCCACTATTTGAAATGGACGAGTCATACTTACACGATCAAGTGGTAGAGAACCCATTAATTGAGTAGCATTTTTTGCCTTAAGTCTAAAACATTTTATACATTTATACAAAACGGACTTTAGTTCTCTGTTGGCATTCAAAATCCAATATTTTTCATTTAGGGTACTCAATAACAAAGTGGCACCAGCATGTTTTAACCTCAAGTGTTCATTATGAATTATTATTTTTGTGACATGAGAACCTTTGGGCAATATAATAGGGTGCTTTTGGTCATAGGGCAATCCTGCATTTTGCAATCTACCACCTACACGTAGCAATCCCTCAGAATCAAGAAAAGGATGCAACCTGTTTAAACTAGACTTCAGTGGCAACTTATTATTTAAGTTTTCAATATCATTACAAAAAAACTTTCTTTGCTCACATTTAATTATCATGCGCAACGCAGAGTCTAATTCTTGGGGAGATAAATGTCCCTGACGTTTGTTAATATTTACATTTTTACAGTTAAATACAAATCTAAGGAGATAACCAACAATCCTTGTCAATTTGTTTATATTTGAATATTTCTGTATCAAAGCATCTAACAAGCTAGAACTTACACTTACATCTGCACAAGTATGACAGGCTTCAGTTGTAGGCTTTAGCTCTAGTACATCAGATTTTAAAATGTCCTGTTCTACAGGTTTGTGATGGTAAGTAGGGTCAGACAAAAACTTTGGCCCATGCCACCAAATCTCACATTTTTCCAATAATTGGGGCTCTACACCACGAGATAATATATCTGCGGCGTTATCATGAGTATTTACATAATGCCATTCAAAGTCGGAGGATAGCTTGTTAATCTTATCAACTCTGTTACCTACGTACACGTTAAGCTTTACCGGTAATGTTTTTAACCAAGCTAGTAAAATCATGGAATCACTATAAAGGTGAACACTCACTGAGTATTTTAAGGACAGAGCATTATACACCTTCCGAACTAGAATAGCAAGTAACAGGGCAGCATTCAGTTCCAATTTTGGGATGGTCAAGGATTTAGCCTTAGGATTGATGCGCGTCTTCGAGCACAAAAGATTCACCGAAACCTTGTTGTCAGCATCAATGACACGTAAGTACAAACAACATCCATGCGCAGCATTAGAAGCATCAGAAAATCCCACTAATTCTAACGATTGCGCTCCTTGAACATTGATATTCCTAGCGATCGAGATGCTGGACATTTGAATTAAGCTATTGGCAAAGTCAACCCATTTTTTGTTAAGACCTTGAGGTAAAACCTCATCCCATTTCAAAGATTCAAACCAAACCTGTTGCATTAATATCTTTGCCTGCACTAACACAGGGCCACACAATCCTAAAGGATCAAAAAATTTGCTTATGAAGCTAAGCATCTGACGCTTCGTGTACTTTTCTTGAACCTCTTTAACAGGACACTTCATGTCGAGAGTATCAGTAATGACGTCATATGTCAATCCAAGAGTTTTAACATATTCATTATTTTTATCAAAGCTCCTACTATCGAGTTGATGCAATTCAACCGGTATGTCGCTTAAAATTTCTTGGTTATTAGAACACCATTTGTGTAGAGACAAACTAGCCAACTTCATTAGCCCTATCAACTCCTTTTTCATCTGCGCAAGCTCATTCAAATCATTAGAACCACACTGAATATCATCGACATAACACGTGTGCTTCAACACAAATGAAGCCAAGGGATATTGACTTTCATACCTTCGGGCTAATTCTAACAAACACCTACATGCTAAAAACGCAGAATTCTTTAAACCATATGTAACTGTCTGCAACTGTACACATTTGACTGACTCGTCAGGAGAATCGCGCCACAAGATATTTTGCAAACAACGATACTTATCCTCAATCAAAATTTGGCGATACATAGCCTTTATATCACACAATAATACATACTTGAAAGTTCTGAACAAAATCAGAATTTCAAAGAGATCCTTTTGAACCACCGGACCATTTAATAAAATGTCATTTAAACATATACCATTTTTTGTGACAGCACAAGCTTCAAAAACAGCCCTAACTGGTGTGGTTTTACTGGAACTAATCACAGGGTGATGGGGCAGAAACATGACATTACCTGCACTTAAGTCATAATTAGACATGTCAAAATATTTAGCATGACCTTGGTCAATATAATCCTGTATGAATTTTTTATACTTTTTACCCAACTCCGGATCGCGTGACAACCGCTTTTCTAAATTGAAAAGTCGTTGCAAGGCGCTACTAAAAGAATCACCTAAATCTAACTTATCTAACTCAACCTTCACCGGCAAGGCTACAGTGAACTTGTAATTTTCTAATTTAACAGACTCCTGAAAAATCTGTTCCGCCTGCTCAGCCTCTGTACCGGTTTCCCTAATGATATCAGGTACTTTTTCACAATCCCAAAATTTGGACATAATATCAACAATGTTTTCAGAAGGTTGACAATCGTTTGACAGCAAACAAACCTCACTTTGTTTAGCACATGGGAAAGGTGGTTGCAAATCATCCCTAGCTACATTAAAATCAACAGGATTACCTTTAGATGTAACACAATAGTTACTTATAGACTTCTTGCCAGCGGGGAAGGGCAGCGCCCCGCCTACTATATGACCGAACCTCGTCTTCACCAGATATGGACCCACAGGTGTCAGCTGCCGGCACACATACTGGAACGCCTGGAAAAAGACGTCGGCACCTAATAATAGTGAATTCTCATTCGATTCATTGAATTTCTCATCAGCCAACTGGGCATAGGATGGAAAATCAAACTGAGACGTGTCAAATGTTTGCTGCGGAAGGGCACAAGTAATCTTCCTTGTCACACAGCATGACACATCAACTTTAAAATCACCCACAGTAGAGTAAATAACTAAATCAGCCTTTTGCGCAATATTATTGTCTCTTTCACACACACCAGTCACTACCTCATCAGTATCATATGTAGAAATACCTACTTCCTCAATCAGTTTTTCAGTAGCAAAATGTATCTGCGAGCAAGAGTCCAGAAGTGCTCTGGCATGAGTACAGGTACCATCTTTTTTCTTCAACTTCACAATTACAGACGGAAGCAATACACTTGCATTCCGAGGTCTAGCGGACAAGCTCACATTTGTGGACGAGTCGGTAGGCAAGCAACCATCATTTGATTTACTATTATTATTTACATTCTGAGAGGGTTCATCAGCCAAGGAAACATTAGTTACCTTACCTTTGTTTGGCGAATGCAACAGAGTGTTGTGCACATTTCAATCTCATTAAACATCTACCTCGATGACCATTGAGACACAATTTACACAAATTGTTTGCATCAACAAACTCACACCGCTCTTTATAAGGGAGCAACTTAAGAGTGCTATTACATTTCGGGGTTGAGCGAGTTTAGGTATTTTACGCGCTGCGGCAGGCCGTGCGAGCTCAGTATTCCGATCCCTTCTACCACACTCGCACTACAATGATGGATTAAACATTCTTGATCCTTCGCGAAGCATACTGAAATCAACCATAACAACACTAACTGTACTTAACTTATAAAGTCCTAAAACTGTTATTTGGTAAGTACGAAAATACTAAATGCAGTGCAAATGTACATAGGGGCTGTTCATAAAATACGTCATCTATTTTTTACCCCCCCATCCCTCAAATCATCCAAAAATCATGCTTCGGATGACTCTGTTTCCTCCTACGTCATGCTACCATCATCCGATGTCCAGACCCCCCCTCCTCCCATTTGAAACGACGTAATTTATGAATAGCCCCATACTCGTACTTATGAACGTATATTACTCGAAATAAATTATAGGTACTCGCTTATTTACATATTTCGTCATTGCATTTGGTACCTATAGGTTGTAAAGTTTGTATCAACGAGGGTTTAAAAACGAACTGGTACTGAGGATCTGATGATAATGATGATGATTAAGGTGGTCACGGATACCAATCAACCATGTAGTACCATGATTAGGCTCTTTTGATTAGTCTCAACAAGATCTTTGACACTGAAGATACACAGGGTCTGATGATGGAGCTGGAAGGTGGCCACGGGTACCAGTCTATCATGTAACTAAACCACTTCGTGTTTGGGCTCGTTTGATTCGTCTCAACAAGATCTTTGACACTGAAGATACACAGGGTCTGATGATGGAGCTGGAAGGTGGCCACGGGTACCAGTCTCTCATGTAACTAAACAATTTCGTGCTTGGGCTCGTTTGATTCGTCTCAACAAGATCTTTGACACAAGATAGTACTCAGGGTCTGATGATGGAGCTGGAAGGTGGTCACCATTACCAATCAACCATACAACTAAACCACATCGTGTTTAGGCTCGTTTTATTCGTCTCAACAAAATCTTTGACACTAGGTGATACTCAGAGTCTGATGATGGAGCTGGAAGGTGGTCACCGGTACCAATCAACCATGCAACTAAACCACTTCATGTTTAGGCTCATTTGACTAGTCTCAACAAAATCTTTGACACTAGGTGATACTCAGAGTCTAATGATGGAGCCGGAAGGTGGTCACCGGTACCAATCAACCATGCAACTAAACCACTTCATGTTTAGGCTCGTTTGATTAGTCTCAACAAGATCTTTGACACTAGGTGATACTCAGAGTCTGATGATGGAGCTGGAAGGTGGTCACCGGTACCAATCAACCATGCAACTAAACCACTTCGTGTTTAGGCTCGTTTAATTCGTCTCAACAAGATCTTTGACACTAGGTGATAAACCAAACACGAAGCCCAAACACGAAGTGGTTCAGTTACGTGATAGACTGGTACCCGTCGCCACCTTCGAGCTCCATCATCAGACCCTGAGTAGTATCTTTTGTCAAAGATCTTGTTGCGACGAATCAAACGAGCCCAAACACGAAGTGGTTCAGTTACATGGTAGACTGGTACCCGTGGCCACAGTCCAGCTCCATCATCAGACCCTGAGTACTAACTTGTGTCCAAGGTCTTGTCGAGACGAATCAAACGAGCCCAAACATGAAGTGGTTCAGTTACATGATAGCAGTGTTGGCAAAAAATCAATTCGAATTGACGATTGACGATTGAGGATTGACCGATCAATTCGAATTGACGATTGACGATTGACGAAACTAATTCTAAATCTACTGATTGAAGATTGACGATTACTAATCGTTAATTCGAATTGATCGGTCAATCCTCAATTCGGATTGACGATTACTTTGTATGTACCTACCTAATGTCCTTTTTATTTAGGCCATTTTTGTGAAACTGACCAAATGCGTTCAAAAGCGGTGTCTGAGTTTACCAAAGGTTCCGGAACATGTTTCCGACGGCTATATGAAGGATATAGGATATAGGAAGGAGCCCAAACACGAAATGGTTTAGTTGCATGGTTGATTAGTACCGGTGACCACATTCCGGCTCCATCATCAGACCCTGAGTACTATCTTGTGTCAAAGATCTTATTGAGACGAATAAAACGAGCCTAAACACGAAGTGGTTTAGTTGCATGGTTGATTGGTACTGGTGACCACCTTCCGGCTCCATCATCAGACCCTGAGTACTATCTTAAGTCAAAGATCTTGTTGAGCCGAATCAAATGAGCCCAAACACGAAGTGGTTTAGTTGCATGGTTGATTGGTACCGGTGACAACCTTCCGGCTCCATCATCAGACCCTGAGTACTATCTTGTGTCAAAGATCTTGTTGAGACGAATCAAACGAGCCCAAACACGAAGTGGTTTAGTTGCATGGTTGATTGGTACCGGTGACCACCTTCCGGCTCCATCATCAGACCCTGAGTACTATCTTGTGTCAAAGATCTTGTTGAGACTAATCAAACGAGCCTAAACACGAAGTGGTTTAGTTGCATGGTTGACTGGTACTGGTGACCACCTTCCGGCTCCATCATCAGACCCTGAGTACTATCTTAAGTCAAAGATCTTGTTGAGCCGAATCAAACGTGCCCAAACACGAAGTGGTTTAGTTGCATGGTTGATTGGTACCGGTGACCACCTTCCGGCTCCATCATCAGACCCTGAGTACTATCTTGTGTCAAAGATCTTGTTGAGATGAATAAAACGAGCCTAAACACGAAGTGGTTTAGTTGCATGGTTGATTGGTACCGGTGACCACCTTCCGGTTCCATCATCAGACCCTGAGTACTATCTTGAGTCAAATAAATACATATAGAATGTCAGATCGTTTCAAATATTTTTAATTCTGTCCGGTAGTTTATTAAACTGTACCATTATAAATTATAATACTATAAAAACAGTGCTAGGATCAAAGTCTCTCGTTGTGGTTTACACGCACACAGTATAGCGTTTTACACGGCGCCCGCCGCACACAATGATAAAAAACCTCGTCGTCGCCGTTGAAAATGTGCGGAGCCGACCGACACACGTCCTGCCTGTACAAGCTCTGCCGCGGCACTGAGGTAGCGCAGCGCGCGTCATCGGTAATATAGAGTGGTTTTCAAAAAATTGCCAAAAAATTATAGTAGAATTTCATAAACACTAATGTATACCAACAGTATAAGCAAACGTTGCAGATTGCTTGAGTAAGAAAATGACTTCGATATTAAGTAGATTTTCGTAGGAATTGACACTTGTTTCAGAGAGAAAATTGAGTTCGTTTTACTTTGATTTTCTCTTTCTCAAAGGTATGTAGGGAAAATATCGTTTGATATGCCTAAAGTACAGGGTATTAGTAATACAAAATAGCCAGGTTTAGCAGAGTAAACTTCTCAACATTTCCAAATAAGAGCTTGCCATTCAGTGCTTCACGGGGTTTTTCGGAAACGACCATCAGAAAAAAAATCATTACTAATTTAATAAGTGTTTTTTCTAATATTTACAACGATATTTTAAAAGATAAGAAGACGCTTTTACTGAAACAAGCATTCATTGCTTCTAATAATGAGCACAAAGTCCTGAATTTCGTCGACTAGTATCATCAATTTTGCATTATTTCGACTTTTCTTGTAAGAGCGCTCTTAAACTTGGCACGGTTTACCCTTGAATTGCCGACAGACATTTCATCGAATGTTATTTCGAAGACAACGTTTCAAGTATTTTCATTTCATCGACAAGTCATTGCGTCGAAGAATTGATACTAGTAAATTTAAATCTGGGACTTTTAATTGGTACTCGAGTTATTTCGTATATAGTTTATATCGTGGTATTTCTTTACGGGTTTTCTTATTTCATTTTGAATTGCATTAAATAAAATTTATTACGCATAAAATTATTTCAATATGTAATATTTGACTTTGATAGCCGTTCGTTTGTGTGGGGTCGCAGTTCTAACTTAACCTAAACCTTCTTTGATAGCCGTTCGTTTCTGTGTGGAGTCGCAGTTCTAACCTAACCTAAACCTACTTTGAAAGCCGTTTGTTTTTGTGTGGGGTCGCAGTTCTAACCTAACCTAAACCTACTTTGAAAGCCGGTCGTTTCTGTGTGGGGTCGCAGTTCTAACCTAACCTAAACCTGCTTTGAAGGCCGTTCGTTTCTGGGTGGGGTCGCAGTTCTAACCTAACCTAAACCCACTTTGAAAGCCGTTCGTTTCTGTGTGGGATCGCAGTTCTAACCTAACCTAAACCTACTTTTAAAGCCGTTCGTTTCTGTGTGGGGTCGCAGTTCTAACCTAACCTAAACGAACTTTGATAGCCGTTCGTTTCTGTGTGGGGTCGCAGATCTAACCTAACCGAAACCTAAATGTATTGAAGTAATACGTCGAACAAATGAATTGCAATGTTTAGTAGTTGTGCCAATTAAAATAATTTGAAACGAATCAGCGATCAAGTAATATTCGTTGAATAGTATTTCTACGCAGTAAGAAAAATTGAAATAAATAGTATATGAAACAAAATAACGCCAAACAATATTACTAGTACTAACGTTTCGATGAATCGTTGTCGATGAAATAATATTCGATGAAAAGTTTGTCGGCAAAACAAGGGTACACCACTTGGCACATTCATATATTTTATGAGAATCTTGGCAATACTTACATGAGACTAATTATATTAAATAAATAAGATTTACGTCCACCACAACACAACCAACAACACAAGGCGCCGGTGACCGGTGACAGTTCTGCGGTCGTTGACCCGTCGCGTTCGGATACTTCAGGTGCTAGCAGCTCGTCGAAGACCGTTCGCCGCAGATCGCCTCACCGCGACGGAAACTATTAGAAACTATACACCAACACAGAAATCGCCTGATGTCGCCGCACGAACTAGTTCTGTAATCACGACGTTCCGAACAGACGAAATGCTCGTTCTTGCCTTGTTTAAGAATGAAGTCGTTCTCTTGAAAAGAAGAACAGCTACTGAAAATTCATCATCGTTGATGTATCATCACCTTGATGATCTTGATTTCAAACTTTTCATCATCTTTTCATCTTTATTTGCAAAATGCAATCTTCTTAAAACAGCTCTTGAAGGAGCAATTTAATTAAAACAGCTCACGAAGGACCAATTTAATGTGCGAGACAATTTAAAGGGGCCCTGGTCCTGACCGTGTCTCCACAATAAAACAACTCACTGCAACTACAAAATATATTTTTCTCCGCAAAAACTTACATTTTCATACCATGACAACTAAATCTCTTCTCCATTGTTTCTATTCAGTTGTTTCTTATCATAGATAATAATAGAGTAAAAAAGAACCTAAAGAGTTTTTATACACCTAAATATACTCAACTTGTGTTCGGTTATGAACAATGGTGTTAGCGCCCTTGTGCGTTAATTGGTACAACACGTGCATATTTATGTCGAAAATTTAAAGGGCCATATAAAACGTCGTAAAGGTAATTCGATTGCGAATTTCCTACTTTCCGCGCTTGTATCGTAATGTACTATTACAGTACAAAATTACAAATGCCCCTTTACATTTTCGACATAGTTTCGTATAAATTGCTAATTATCGCACTATTGCAGGTAAAGTAACACTACGAGTACATATATGTACTGTAAAAGACCATTCTTGTGCTAAAATAAGAAAAGATTTCGCACCTTTTTCTCGACCTTTATAAATAGAGTTGTCAGTTTTTAGGTATTTTATTATAAGGAAAAATTGAGTGATCGAGTCTTTCAGCCCCGAACATCAGCAAGATGTGTGTTATATTGATTTATAGGTCCTAAAGGGACATCTAGAGCTTGTCATTATTTTGTGTGAAATATAAAACCCCGATGGGTCAACGGGAGGTTTCTTTGGTTATAAGATACTCGTATCATCAACGTGAAATCGGAAACACTAACCCCCTTATTCATAAACGTCTACTAAAGTTGACAAGCCGACAATAATCGTTTGTCCCTTTCCGACGTATTGGTATGATGGAACGGGACCGATTATTCTCGGCTTGTCAACTTTAGCAGACATTGATATTAATAAGCTAAAAAAGCTAAAAATAAAACTAAAAATAAAACTGTCAAAACATATGCTATCGGCATATGTTTTGACAGTTTTATTAACATAATCGTAACTTTTTTTTGCGACCTCAACGACGACTGGACCCGTTTTTAACCGACTTCCAAATCTCAAAGAAGGAGGTTATCAATTCGGTTGTATGTTTTTTTTTTATTTTTTTTATTTTTTTTATTTTTTTTTTATTTTTTTTATGTTTGTTACTCCATATCTCCGTCATTACTAGATCGATTTTGAAAATTCTTTTTTTGATTGAATGTATATGCATACAGATTGGTCCCGTTTTTGTCTAAACCCAGTTCTGATGATGGGATCCATGAGGAATCGAGGGAACTCCTCAAATCTTAAAGGCATACATATAGTGATTTTTGGGTTTTTCATAAAATCATAAATCATAATCATAAATTATTTATTTGCGTGAATAGGGTCAGATTACAGTTGTTATATATACATAAAGTTCCTCCTAATTCAACCGTCCACAAACAGCATGCAAATATTTGTTGTATTTCTTAAGCTAAGTATTTATTACATTATATACATTATGTACTACAATATATCATTGAAATAATCGTGAAGTGAATAAAACATTTTATTTAACAGCCACTCATGTAGGGTTTTCTTAAATTTATTCATTGGCAAGCATTTAATGTCAGATGGCAACTTATTAAATATTTCTACACACATAGCAGGGCAGTTTTTGTTAAAAATAGCAGTTTTTTTTTGCATTCCAACTACAAGTCGTTCACCATTTCTAGTATTTCTAGGGTATATGTCACTAGCTGTAATAAATAATTCAGGGTGTTGTTTAACAAATTTGGCTACTTCAAAAACATACAGGCAAGGAAATGGCAGGACTTTAAGCTTGAGAAACATCGGCCTACATGACTCGAGAGGGCTAATACCACAGATTGCACGAATACATTTTTTTTGGGATCGCAGTACTCTTATAATATCTATCCCATTACCCCAGACCGTGAGTCCATATCTGAGAATTGATTCGACATATCCGTAATAGGCAGTCATGGCAGTTCTGTGATCAGATGTTCTACGCAATCTATTAAGGACAAAAACAAATCTATTCAGTCTTGCGCATACAGTCTCAATATGTCCATTCCAGTTTAGCTTATTATCTAAATGTATTCCTAAAAATTTTACTATGTCACGTTCTTGTAATAAATGTCCATTGTAGCTTATAATTATAGATTGACTAGATTGATTAAAACGTAAATACGTTGTTTTTTCCAAATTAACTTGGAGATTGTTTCCTTCAAGCCACTTTACTACACATTCTATTGCACTATTTATGTCAAATTCGTGATTTGCTTGAGTTTCTGATTGATTACTTGATACTATAATTGAAATGTCATCGGCGAATAAAATACATTTATGATGTGTGATGTCAGGAAGGTCGTTAACATATAATAGAAATAGTAGAGGCCCAAGGATGCTTCCCTGGGGCACTCCATATTTATCAACAAATCAAGCATATACACCCAAAAAAGTGACATTTGATGAAGTGGAACAGCTGATGATGATCAGAACGGAACTCTTTAACGACGCATAGTTCACGGTTGGCGATTTGTCCTCTTTGTTATGTTTGTTAAGCAAGTTAAGTTTTTAAGCCACATTTTTGTCAAGCTCGAGTTCTGATGATGGGATCCATGAGGAATCAAGGGAACTCCTCAAATCTTAAAGGCATGCGTATAGAGATTTTTCTATTTACATCAGAAAATCAAGCATTTTCATTAAAAACTGTTGCATTTGATGAAGTGGAACTGCTGATGATGATCAGAACAGAACTCTTCAACGACGCATAGTTCACGGTTGGCGATTTGTCCTCGTCGTTATGTTTGTTAAGCAAGTTAAGTTTTTAAGCCACATTTTTGTCAAGCTCGAGTTCTGATGATGGGATCCATGAGGAATCAAGGGAACTCCTCAAATCTTAAAGGCATGCGTATAGAGATTTTTCTATTTACATCAGAAAATCAAGCATTTTCATTAAAAACTGTTGCATTTGATGAAGTGGAACTGCTGATGATGATCAGAACAGAACTCTTCAACGACGCATAGTTCACGTTTGGCGATTTGTCCTCGTCGTTATGTTTGTTAAGCAAGTTAAGTTTTTAAGCCACATTTTTGTCAAGCTCGAGTTCTGATGATGGGATCCATGAGGAATCAAGGGAACTCCTCAAATCTTAAAGGCATGCGTATAGAGATTTTTGTATTTACATCAGAAAATCAAGCATTTTCATTAAAAACTGTTGCATTTGATGAAGTGGAACTGCTGATGATGATCAGAACAGAACTCTTAAACGACGCATAGTTCACGTTTGGCGATTTTTCCTTTTCGTTATGTTCGTTAAGCAAGTTAAGTTTTTAAGCCACATTTTTGTCAAGCTCGAGTTCTGATAATGGGATCCATAAGGAATCGAGGGAACTCCTCAAATATTAAAGGCACACGTATAGATTTTTTTGTATTTTCATTATAAAATCAAGCATTTACATTAAAAACTGTCGCATTTGATGAAGTGGAACTGCTGATGATGACCAGAACAGAACTCTTCAATGACGCATGGTACACGTTTGGTGATTACGAATTTCGATTTTGACTTGGACTGGGACCCGGACTCGGACTCGTACCCGGATCCGGTTCAGACCCGGACCTGGACTCGGATCCGGATTCGGACCCGTACTCGGAACCGGACTCGGATCCGGACTCGGACCCGGTCTCGGACCCGGTCTCGGACCCGGTCTCGGACCCGGACTCGGACCCGGACTCGGACCCGGACTCGGACCCGGACTCGGACCCAGACCTTGACCCAGAAAACCACTATGATACCTTAACTAAATAAACAACTATGATTACCTACCATAAATTAATGTACCTATGTATAAAGTACGATGATGCCAATCTTACTAGCCCCTCCCGCTTAAACCCCCGTACACCGCACGGCATGCGCCATTAAGTGGGTTAGGTTAGGTTTGAACTGCGATCCTCACAGAACCGAACAAGGATTAGGTTAGGTTAGAACTGCGAGCCTTACAGAAACGAAATGCTACTTGAAAAGTGGGTTTGATTAGGTTCGAACTGCGATCCGCACAGAACCGAACTGCTATCTGAGGAGTGGGTTAGGTTAGGCTAGAACTACGACCCTCATGGCTCCTCTTCACGATGGGCCAACGCCGGCCACTCCAAGGGACGCATTTATGCGTTAGAGGGAGCAAGTGATATTGCTATCTCATTCTACCGCATGGCTGCGTCCCTTGGAGTGGCTGGCGTTGGCCCATCCTGTAGAGGAGCCATTATACAGAAGCGAAATGCTAGTAGAAAAGTGGGTGGTTTTACCTCCTTTTCTACATAGTGTACCATCTACAATAATCTTTCATCGGCCCCCATGGAAGTCGGTTTTTTTTTCTTAAAAATTATAGATTTTCTTTTTCAAGGGTTTAATATCGTTGGTCCTGTTGCTGTCACTTCAAGATTCTGTTGATGAAACCCCGGCTAAATCGACGTACCTAACTCTTTATTTTTTTTGTAACTCCTAAAATTGATCTCAAAAACCGACATTAGTAAAGAGGAACTGCTGATAGAGACCAGAAAATTACGGCTTTACGTCTTGTGAAGTCGAGTCCATACTTTAACTTTAATAAGTGTCAACAATATAGCGTCGGGTGACAAGCAAAAGTCACTAACTAACACATTTGAAATTATTGGACAATAAACCGTAAGTGTTACAAGTGCAATAAAGTGCATTGTTACTTTAATTTTTTGATAATACTTAGTGATTTTTGCTTGTCATCCGACGATAGAGACAAAGTAACTGTTTTCCTTTTGCTGAATTCATCTATTCATCAATTACGAAAAACTCAACTTGGATTCGAGAATCGGAGAGAAATCGAAGAAGAGCTAAATCGGATACCATTTTTTTTATTGATATTTTATCCATAAATCTAATTCCAAAAAGTCTTAAAATTTTATTGGTTGTTAAATAAAATATTGAATTAAAGTTCGCGTTATCCTTGTCATATCTAATTCTAATTAGTACGTAATTTGAGAGCTCAAGTAAACCCGATACGTTTACGTCTAATTACGCTTATCTTTACAAAACGTCAAAATATTCGCGAAGTAAATTTTGAAATTTGAAAATATAAGACAGATTTGAAGCTATCATTAGTTACTTATCAAAATTCTGCGGACAGAATAGGGAAACATAAATGAACCTTTAGAAAATAGAATACTATGTAAGTACGTAGGTGATACTGAATGTTTCTGGATTCTGATATATATTAGAAGACTTATTTTTTCTAAGTGGCCAGTCCAGGAATTTTCAGTATGACCTAAGAATGCAAGACAAAAAATCTCTATCACTAACTTAAACTCAAATCTTCTAGCAGAATTCTTCAACCTCGTTCACTCTTACAAATTAATTTATTTTAACTTGTATTTTTTACAGGGTGCCAATGTGGACAAGCGAACGCTAGCGAGCGCTGAGCTGCGAAAGCAGCGCACTTTCAGCGACAGGTCTCAGCTGAAATATGCCAGACGCTTGGTTGTCAAACTTGGCAGCGCTGTGATTACCAGAGAAGACGCCAATGGTCTGGCTCTAGGCCGTCTAGCTTCTATTGTTGAACAGGTATGTTTTTGACGTGATAACGTCTTATAAATTGATGAACACCGGTAGCACGCACGAAAAAAATGTCACGTTGTGGACAAATCTCCATGGTAACGTTGTGGACGGATCTCCATGGTAACGTTATGTATGGTTACTATGTTTTCTTATGACGTTCAAAATTATCGTTCGTAAACCGACTTTACAGACAACCATTTTTTTTTGACGTGATAACGTCTTATAAATCGATGAACGCTAGCGAGCGCTGAGCTGCGAAAGCAGCGCACTTTCAGTGACAGGTCTCAGCTGAAATATGCCAGACGCTTGGTTGGCAAACTTGGCAGCGCTAATGTGTGCGTAAATATGACAAGCTACAAAAAACATTAGCAAACTAAGGGATTCAGATCGAAGGTCATTGGCGTGGAAGAACCACTTAAGTATGTAGTTAAATTATGTAGGTTTTGCGTTACAAAAATTGTTTTATAATAGCGACATTGTTTACAACAGTCTGAGAGTAAAATATAAAAAAAAAACATGTATCATGTAAACCATAGTATAAAGCGCACAAAAAACCACATAATGTAACCTCAAATAGGTATAGCTGAAAACAATCTGGCAAAGACGGTTCATTGAACTGTGTTTTCCAGCGTAACTAAATATGGTTGAATATGACAGGTATCTCGGTGTCCTCGAACTCTTAAAAGCTAGTCATTAATGTCATTATCATGTTTTTAGCCTTTGATGTTAAATTAGGAGCAAACAAAAGAACATCTGCGACTTCTGACAGCTGCCATTAAACAGAAAAATCGCAAAATTCTTTTTAAAGAGCAGTGGGTGGCTGACTTTCTGTTTGAGTTTCTCGACAATGTTCTCGACGGATTTGTGCACGGAAAATCCGAAAAGGATTTAATCTTCGTTTTTCACTTTCTACAGACTTTGCTAGCCAATTCATTATTCCTTCGTTAACGCAGATAAATAGAGGTTTTTGTTTGTTTTTTTTTTATTGTGTTTTGTTTTATTTCTAGGTATAAACAAAGATAAGCGTTGGTAATTTTGTGCCTAATTATTAATACATCAGATAAGTAACGTGTTCCATTGCAAAACTCTCCATAAAATATCGAAGTTTTAAATAGGTAGGTATACGAAAACCCCAAAACATTCAAAGAAATACCTCAAAATTAAACTATGTAGTACATTGCATACATAGGTAATATAAACCAATTTAAGTCGGAGTAAACCACCGGCAGTCTTGTCGCTAAAACGCGATCTCTTCCGGATCTCGGTACTTTCAGGTACTTAAAAATGTGTGAGAACACTAGGTACTTATGCCACAACTTATGCATTTTCCTTTTCCTCAGGTGGCAGAATGCCACCACGAGGGCCGCGAGTGCATCATGGTGAGCAGCGGGGCCGTGGCCTTCGGGCGGCAGAAGCTGACGCATGAGCTGCTGATGTCCATGTCCATGAGAGAGACGCTGTCGCCCAGCGATCACACTAGAGAGGTATGTAACTTACCTACTTCACAGAATAAATAATAGTACCACCACGAGGGCCGCGAGTGCATCATGGTGAGCAGCGGGGCCGTGGCTTTCGGGCGACAGAAGCTGACACATGAGCTGCTGATGTCCATGTCCATGAGAGAGACGCTGTCGCCCAGCGATCACACTAGAGAGGTATGTAATTTAGGTACCTACTTGTAAGGTAATCGTAGTGCTCGACATGCTAATACCCAATAGATGATATCTTGCTGTCACCTTTATTGACAATGACTTAAGTTTCAAGATGATATGTACTGGGACCGCGTCGAGCACCAGTTTACCTTAACTACTGGTGGTCATTTATTTTGATACTTGAATAATTAAAATGCTAAATTTGAATGAAAAGTTAACAATTTTTAAACATGCAGATACGTCTGCGAGCGATATTCCAAATTTTTATATTAATGAAAAAAAAAGAAAAAAAAAGTTTGAAAAGTTAACACTTACAAAATATACGGAGTGAAGTAAAATGGTCCACCCCGCGTCATTCTCTGCGCAAAAGTGCCCATCATGCCTGCAGCTTTGGCTAGTCGCTGTGAAATGGCTATATATCCGTTATGCGTGGAGTTTTATATGGTGTCTTGAGTGGGACTTATAAATTTAACTGAGCCGAATAGACCCCCGATATAGTGAAAATTGATAACAGAATAGATTGCAATAAACCTGTCCTTGCTTTATAGACCGGTGTTATCACTGGAAATTTAGGAATGAATAAGAATAAGAATAAGATTTATTTCAAATAACCTTGTTGACAATATTTATATATCCTGTGGCCCCACACTAGGCTACGCCTGTGATGTGGCAGCCGGGTTTTCAATTTGTAAGGTTAAGAAGAAACTAATCTAATAAACTAATAATTAAGGAAATTTTGAAATTCAAAGAAAGAAAAAAGGAATGAAAAAGATGGTGCGTGTGTATGTGTGTGTGCGTGTGTGAGTGCGAGTGTGTGTAAGGCGTAAGGCTACAGAGATGGTTATCATGTGAGGGATTAGGTGATGACCTTCAACAGCGTCTCAGTTCGAATATAGAAGGAAGGAGATGCTTTCCTTTCGTCGAATAAAGTATACCTATCCGATAACTATTACTACAATATCTTCAAGTAGGTATCTTCATTTCTACTCCTAATCTAAATTAGGTTAGGAGCAGGATAGTAATCAAAATATAGGTAATTTATTTGTTTGAATTATTATATAAGCATAATTACAAATATATCTTCTATCATTAAAACACAATTAGACTAAATGAAAATCAATATCGGAATATTAATGTCCAAACCGCAGGCGCGACGTTAATGACAATTGTTGGGTTTCATTTATTTTGATTGAAACTCATACATAGGTAAGTAGCATTTTAATAGGTATGAATCATTTTTATTTTTTTAGACTCCTGGGTAGTCGATTAAATATTATGGGCCAATTTCGGAAAAAATGTTTATGACTATTCTTCAAAAGTTTGTATGTAAATGTTTGAACGACAAATAGTTTGTCTGTCTCTTTACTGTACCTGAGCCTTAGCTTAAATATACAACGAATTACCCATTGAAAATAGTACTTTAATGAGTAGGGGAGACCGAGGTGAGTTGAGAGAGGAGAGTTGTGACATTGTCGATTTTTTGGAATCTATTAACTAAAAACTAGGTCGCAATAGCGCGCGTTTGTTAGTTCAAGTTGCGAGCCAACAAACGCATACTGTTGCGAGCTCACTAACAGTTATTAGATTCCAAAAAATCGACAATGTCACAACTCTCCTCTGTCACAACTCACCTCGGTCTCCCCTACGTTGTTATATAATGATAATGAGTAGTGTCCAAGGCATTAAAGTCTTTGAAATGAAACGAAATGAAATATTTATTTGTAAAGAAATGGGTATACATAAATGATCTTATTCACACACTACTAACCTTACTTACCTTACTTTATTTTGTTACACTTAGTCTTAAATTGAGTATCTTGGATGGCGAACTTAGCCTTTCCAAGCATAAAAAAGCTTTCAGTACCTATTATGATCTAGTATAATTTTTAAGTAAAGTCGGTTTTATATGTGTTTTATACAGACAATAAAGAGCATACCTGTGTTCTAAGATAGTTTGGTTACCTTGTTGTTTGTAGGATGCGAGCAGCACCCTGGATCCCCGCGCGGCGGCGGCCGTGGGTCAATCGGAGCTCATGTCTATGTATGACGCCATGTTCTCGCAGTACAACGTGAAGATCGCACAGGTAAATACATATACTTTACTTTGTATGAAGGGAATCAGTAGATTTGCTCTCCGATCCCCGATAGTATGTATGCTACAGCAATTAAAACCATCTTAAGGAAATGATTCATCTCGTAGAGAGACGAAACACGTGTCGAGAATTGTTCTTTTGGTGGTGGTTTGTTATATTTATTTGCGTATTTATTCTTGAAAATACGCAAGTACCTAAGTGTAACGGGTTACCACGGGTCTACCTCATGAGAGCCTGGGGTCCGCTTGACAACTTGAAGTTAGTATTCGACTAAAAGAAGGAATGTAAATTAAACAAGACCGAAGTGATCCCATAAGTGTTCCGTGAACAAAGTTTTGTACGGAACACTAAAAAACTAGTCTCAGATATTTTTTGTTTTGGTTACCAACTTTTCAAAGATAACGATTCCAAAAATAACGTAATCTAAACACAACTCAATTTATAGTAAGTTAATAACTAGCAAAAGCTTCTAAGAAAACACGCAGGGCTAATACTTCGTCTAGACGCTCGTAAACCGTAGGGTTCCAATTTTATTATGTTTAATTGCTTCAAAAAAGTAATTGACAGGGAGCGCGTTTGACTGCCCAATTTTGGCGCTTTTATCGTAATAGCTTGGTTGAAGTCGTTCCCAATTAATTCAATTACAAAAAACAAGTAACTTAACTTATTCTTTTTAGCGCATCGTCAAATTTTACAGCAAAAGAGAATGGTCTATTTTTGGCCCTTCCAAATTAGCTACCAATATCAGGGTTCGTCAGTTGAACCCTTTCAAGACAAGCAATACAAGCATTCAAACTTTAATCAATGATATTGATTTCACACTTAGCGTGTCTTGCGTTAATAATATATTATTATTATACTTCTATATGCGTGAGCGATATGCACTGTACATAAATAATTTTAATGTCAGATTTTTTAAAGTTGAATACTGGCTTAGAGCGCATTAAGGCGGGATTCCATCTGTGTGCGGCACTGTGCGGCACAAGCATTTTTGTACTGAATATGCTTGTGCCGCATAGTGCCGCACACTGGTGGAATCCCACCTTTATAAGCAAATGTTGCTCTTTTACGCGTACTACGATTTTCCGGCTACGAAAGTTAATTGCCACGGGCTACTACGTAGTATCTCGCAGCGAAGCTTCATACACACTTTTTTTCCTTTACAGGAATTAGTTTTATGATAGTAACTTAAGAAGACAAAGCTACTTAGCATCCGCACTTCTTTATACCTACTATCTAGTTATTAAGAGAAATAAAGTACATCTGCTACAAATATGGCGCACTGTGTACGCACGTCACGGACTCCAAAGATGTTCACCAAAACAACTCGGCAATGTCGTACGTATTTCATAATATTACCCCGCGCCGACGAAGCATTCAGCATACAAATTCACATCAATTAAACGTATGACATGAATTTTGAACCCTATTTTAGGGCAAGTAATATTTTACGAAGCTTAAAATATAAGCTTATAAAAAACAACTTGTTTATGCACGTTAACTCGTAACATGAACGCATATATTTTTTAACGGAAAACTGCGGCTTATGCTGTATGGATAATTAACTTTGTATATTTTTCAAGAGACGGTGTCGCTTAATTTACGCGACATTATTATTGTATAAAATGGCGTGTTTTTAATATTTTAACCTTTAAAACATTGAAAAATTAAAAAGGAAAGTTTGTATACACACGAAACTCTGCTGAGTGCTATAAGCATTTAGAGTAAAAAAAAGCTAATGACATTAGTAGTTGGTTCAATGGTTACATAAAGCATAAAGCATTGTAAAGCATAAACTACATTTACAAGTTAAACTAATCTTAAAATAAACACCTCTCAAAATAACTGACAAATTATTTTTTTGACCCGGTCAGAATAGTATCAAACGAAGGACAAACTGAAAGTTTTTAAAACAGAGAAGACTGTAGTCATTATGCGGTCATATTTATTATAAAAAGGTACTATATCTTCATAATTTGTTTTATGATCTCTAAGTAGCCCATCTTAAGAACTTTCAGTGTTACCTATGTATTTTTTTTTATCGGGGTACATCAACTTGTAGTATCTAACTATGTCAAATTAATTATACTAGGGGCCCGATTCGGATTTTGAAATAGACATCTATTAGATATCTTTTAGACATCACCAAGACACGATAACGATATGTTTAAGATTTAACCTGTCAAATTTGACATTTGGGCTATTCTGGAGATACTCTTGAACGATTTCCTCAGGATATGACTTAGAGATCCAATTCACATCTAATACTTAGATATCTTACGCTATCTACTAAGTGACATTGGTTGCCCGAATTGCGCTGCAAAAGAGAACTAGTTGATATCTTAACTATAACGTATTTAGAATGGATCTAGTACGTGTCGTCTCTTGTGGATATCTTGAAGTTCGAATACGGCAGTAGGTAGGTATAGGTATAGGCTTCGTCTTCATCTTCTAAATCTCGTTAAACTTTTAATTATGTAAATATTTTAAAAACTTCTCAAATTCAATGAAAAAGAAAAGTCATCGCGAGTTTGTTGCTGATCCTCAGAATAAGAAAATGAAATTTAGATCGGATTTAGACAGCTTGTAGAGATAATCTCCAGAGCCTTGGGACTTAACTGAAAAAAAGCATCTGCATTTTAAAACTCTAAAACAATCTTCAGTATTCAGTTACAATGGATTTAGAATGAAAAATAAACTGAATGTATTGGTGCGAGTGAGATGTACTGCGGGTACTCAACATAATATTATAATATTAATAAGGAACTTTTAAATTTGGAATGCGGCTAGGCATGAAAATTAATAGAGTCTGTGCGGAAAGAGAAGAGTCGTGGAATGTATGGGGCCCTATACATTCCACGACTCTTCTCTTTCCGAACAGACTCTAGGCTAGGCAACGAAAATACCACGTATTTTCACGTACAATAATTCAATGAATTAGAAATTTGACTTACGTCTGGAGAACTCAAGAAAAAATTGTTTTAGCGTTAATTTATTTTAGTTTAAACAAAAATAACGTGTAACACAAACAGCATCAAACTTATAAATGGTTTGTTTCTGTACTATGGACGTCCGAGTATTTTATTAGTAAATGCCATCTTTATACTTAGATACTTACCTACGTCATCGTTATTAGTAATAGAGGTGACAGCAGGGTGTTAAATATTGGACATAGCATTACGAGCACTGAGACGTTTACCTTATATATCGGATTATCGATCTGAAGTTTTCAATAGTTATTATCACGCGCCGTAGCGGATTTCGCTGCGTGCTTATCTGTTCAAGAATCTGCTGTATAAATGTTATTCAGTTGGGATAGCAAAAAATAATCAACTTTTCTCCCCTCACAGAACCTCTCTCCCCGCAAAAACCATGAATGTGCAATTATCTAAGGTCAACAAACACTACCCTGTTTTCCTGTTTCCGTGTTCCTAAAATAAACACAGCCTTATTGGTTTTATCTATATTATGTGTAGGTATATTTTAGTCGATGATGTTGAAACTCTTGTAAACGTTGCGCGTCGACGTTGGCTGGCAAAGATGGACATGGGTTAACTAACAGAATGCCGAAATATGTTAGGTATTAGTTTTAAGCTATGACTGAGATAATGCAGTCTTGTAGTAGATCTAACTTTGAGATAGGCCTACAGCATAGCTACTTGAATAGATTGTACAAGGAGCAAATATTTAAATGGATAACTCCCTATTGTAACCCTTACGTGAGTTGAAAGAAAATATACAAATCTTTACTACTTTATTTGAAAAAAATCTCGTATCTCGCACTGTTCCTCAAAATTGAAAGGCAGTAACTCTGTATGCACCCCATACAATAGCTACCACATTTTTCTTTTGATTGACAGAACAAGATACGAATTTTTAAAAGTTTATGGTAACATTCCATTTCTGACTGCAGCCGCACTACTAGTACTGAACGCGTCGCTGTTATTGTCAATTTCCATAGTAAAATGAACAGTAATGCAGCTGTCGTTGGAAACGGACTGTCACCTTAAGTGACGAAATAGAAGTGTAGATTATCATCATCATCTACCTAGTTGTTCAGTCAGCAACAAATAGATATAAAAGAAAAATAGTGGCCAAATAGATATATCGTAAAAAACCTATTGTTACCATAAATAAGTAATGTGTTCATATAAATCCTAATATAAATCAGCATTTTACCTTGGTTTTCCATTGACTATTTTACTTATTTAATCGACATTGAATCACCCCCTACCTCTACATTTTAACCTCATAAACAGTACCTAACCTATTATCAATCATCTTTGAAATTAAACATAATGACAAAAGTAATAAATTCTTTGAAATACCTCAAATTGTATTATTAGTGTCTAAGATTTATTATTATTTTGACGAGCCGTCCAATTACCCTAATTTAATAGTCAATGTTTGATCATTTTATTATTATAAAACCTCTTTCATTAATCATTCATAATTTTAATAATAGCTGGCCAGTCTTTATTTTAAATTAAATCTTTAGCCAAATTCTCGCTAAAGCCGAGCTATAAAATTTAATGGAAAACTTTAGTGTATAAAATGAAGTAAAGGTTTATTTACTGTTTCAAGAATATTTTCTATAAATCAGTCTTAATATTAATAATACCTAAATTGATTGATAATAAACGATTGATTGAACAAAGGCGCCTAATGTTACTATATTTCCTATTTCTGATTTTTAGGGTTCCGTACCCAAAGGGTAAAACGGGACCCTATTACTAAGACTTCGCTGTCCGTCCGTCCGTCCGTCTGTCACCAGGCTGTATCTCACGAACCGTGATAGCTAGACAGTTGAAATTTTCACAGATGATGTATTTCTGTTGCCGCTATAACAACAAATACTAAAAACAGAATAAAATAAAGATTTAAATGGGGCTCCCATACAACAAACGTGATTTTTGACCAAAGTTAAGCAACGTCGGGAGTGGTCAGTACTTGGATGGGTGACCGTTTTTTTTTTTGCTTTATTTTTGTTTTTTTTTTGCATTATGGTACGGAACCGTTCGTGCGCGAGTCCGACTCGCACTTGCCCGGTTTTTTGAAAACCAGCAGCTATAAAGCTCCACAATGTTATTGACATATCTGATTACTTGATTACTCTTATTTTATTTTATAATATAATTATGTCTTTTCTCAATAAAGAATACAAACAGTCGGCCTTGAAATGATACATCTCGCCTAACAGGAATGGTCATTTCTCCATACAAACGTACTCGACTGTCTCCTCCGTGGGTTTTGATGCTAGAGCAATGATTTTTTCAACACAGATTAATATATAATTGTCAATATCTGTGTCGGACCGTTTAGTTTTTTTGATATTTTTGTTTTTTAAGGCGCTAGAGCCCTTCAAAAATGGCCAAAATGGCCTAATTGACTATGCTAATTAGCCAAAAAGCAAAACGGTCCGACACGGATATTTTAATAATCATTTGGATTTCCAAGTTTGGTAAGGATTGGTTAAGTTTTGGAGGAGGTAACAGTCATGTACGAAACCTCGATTTTTGAGGTATTTACGCGGGATTTTTCGCCTTGTCTTTATCGTACTAGTTTTAGGAGCCGCTTCCGTTAGCGAGACGGGTATATTTACCTAAAATATTTAAAACTCAGTTCCTGTTTCCATAGGTGCTAGTGACCAAGCCCGACTTCTACAACGAAGAGACCCGCAAGCATCTGTTCGCCACGCTCTCAGAACTTATTTCCCTCAACATAGTTCCCATTATCAACACGAACGACGCAGTCAGCCCGCCCATGTTCGTACACGATGACACAGTGGTGCCAGGCACTGGGAAGAAGGTAAGTGCATGTCTGAGATTGCACATGTATAAGGTGCATTTTCAATACGATAGTATCATGCACAAGCAACTAAGCGAATTGAATTTAATAAGGTATAATTCTTCATAAATGCATTGAATTTTAAATTGAAATTCAGCTGTCTCTGATTTTCCGAACGTGACATTGACTGACGAATGACACGGTAGACGGGCAGGCAGCTCTGACAATATGCTTTGCATCTACTTTAAAGCGAAGTGTTACATCAGTTTACAACAAAGTTATGTTGTCGTTACTCAGTAAAGAAATTACTATATAAACGTCAATTATATAATTACTATGTTTCAAACATGAGTTATGTAAGTACCTACCTATTTTCTCTTAGTAGCTTTAATTTGTGATTCAGAACGACGATATTCTCAACTAGATTTTTACTACATAACACCAAGTTAACCAATTGAATAGCACCGCCAGGGGGATACATTGGCATAAAAACCCTCATCGGATTTTCAAAAAGAAAGATCTAAGGGTATTACTAAAGAAAATAGTCGACTTGCTTGTTAAAAGTACTTGGAAGTTTCTCGGGATCTTATAGGAAAAACTTGAAGGCTCCTTTAAATTGTGTTTTCTTTTACTTTCGACACTGATAAGGGTTATAGCGAGAATAAAGCTAGTTTATCGTATTACTAAATAAAAGACAATATATCTTTAGCTACAATTGCTTTAAAGTTGTGTATGAGAAATTGGATATTTTCGGCGAATACTGTAGTCTTCTGTTTCAAATAGGGTATTGGACTGAAGGACAACGACAGTCTCTCAGCGCTGCTAGCGGCGGAGGTGCAAGCCGACCTGCTCATTATGATGTCAGATGTCGATGGCATCTACAACAAGCCGCCGTGGGAGGACGGTGCGCGAATGATGCACACCTACACAGCCAAGGATAAGGATCAAGTGGAGTTTGGAACGAAATCCAAGGTAAATGCATCATTGACGGCCTCCACAACTAGCTGCAGAGCCAGTCGGAGGACGACACGCGCATGTTGTACAGAAACACAACTAAAAATAATACCAGGTGGAGTTCGGAACGAAATTCAAAGTAAGTAAATGCATTTTATGATGCATGACGTCGACAGCATCTATAGCAGCATATAATATAAATTTAATGGTATATGTACATGTAACGATTTTATTTATTTATTAATATTTTGATTGTTTATTTATTATTTCGACTTATAATTATGTATAAGTGATTTTAAATTTCCTTTAATACGCGATTTAGTCCCTTTTAAGTAAATAATAATACTTACCATCCGTTGACAAGTCAGTTTATTACCACAATACCAATCTATCATATGAAATCTTGTACAGGTCGGCACCGGTGGCATGGATTCCAAGGTCAACGCCGCGACCTGGGCCATGGCTCGCGGCGTAAGCGTAGTGATCTGCAACGGTATGCAAGAGAAAGCCATCAAGACCATCATTAGTGGCAGGAAGGTCGGCACATTCTTCACCGATAGCCCAGCTCCTAGTAGTTCTTCTGTGGATGTTTCTGCTGAAAATGGTAGGAAAAAGAAAATACATTTTCATCAATTTAGTCACCTAGTTTAAATTGTGTATATCGCTCATGATTGGTCTTATTTTAGCTCGCACGGGCAGTCGAGTTCTGCAGCAGCTGTCACCAGCGGAAAGAGCTTCGGCAATCCACACTCTTGCTGAGCTCTTAGTTGACAAACAAGATCAGATATTACAGGCAAACTCCAAAGATTTAGAAGAAGCCACGAGAGATGGCCTCGCTAAACCCCTCTTGAATCGACTTGCGTTGAGCGCAGGAAAATTGAAAACTTTATCGATCGGATTGAAGCAAATTGCTGACTCAAGTTACGAGAATGTTGGCAGAGTTCTAAAGAAAACTAAGCTGGCAGAGAACCTAGTACTCCGACAAATAACGGTACCGATTGGCGTACTTCTAGTCATATTTGAATCAAGGCCGGACTCTTTACCCCAAGTTGCTGCTTTGGCCATGGCATCAGCTAATGGTCTTCTGCTGAAAGGAGGCAAAGAAGCCGCTCATTCCAACAAAGCACTCATGGAATTAGTCAAGGAATCTCTTAAAACCGTGGGTGCTCAAGATGCCATATCTTTAGTATCAACCAGAGAGGAAATCAGTGACTTGCTATCAATGGAGAAGCACATCGATCTGATCATCCCCCGTGGATCGTCAGATCTCGTCAGGAATATACAGAAACAGTCACAGCACATTCCGGTCCTCGGTCACGCGGAAGGTGTCTGTCACGTGTACGTAGACAAGGATGCCGACCCGACTAAGACCTTGAAGATAGTAAGAGATGCCAAATGTGACTATCCCGCCGCTTGCAACGCGATGGAAACTCTCCTGTTGCACGAGGACCATCTCCACAGCTCTCTATTCACGGATATCTGCAATATGCTGAAGAAGGAAGGCGTGAAGATTCACGCTGGACCACAGTTATCCAATCACTTGACTTTTGGTCCCTCGCCGGCAAAAACGATGAAGCACGAATATGGTGCTCTGGAGTGCTGTATTGAAATTGTGAAGGATCTTAATGAGGCGGTGGACCACATACACAAGTTTGGAAGCTCCCATACCGACGTTATTGTTACTGAAAATGGTGAGCTCAATTTCATTCATATTTACGAGTATAATTAATGTTAAATATTATACATACACTACGTACCTCTTATCTTATAGCTGGTACTTGTTATATCATCGGTTGTGTTTCTTATTATGCGTAAAGATAAAAAGATTTTTATTAAGACTATTTTAAAACAAAGACTACATGTTAATTATTGCTGACGTCCATTAACTTTGTTTGTTTGTGATTATACTGACTATTAGATTAGCTTGTTTACATAACAGATGTAGATAACTTAGAAAATCATATATTTTTATTAGCAAGTCCTATCAGCGGTTTGAAGATCTTCTTTTAATAAAATAGATAAAAGTCACACAAAGTCAGTCAAAGTAAATATCTCAAGGTCATAGGAGTATAAGAAATATAAATCTTCATTACATAATTCTTGCATATAATTTTATTAACTGTAGATGTCTTAGTTAAGACTCGTTACCTGTAAGAATTTACTTAACCTTGCTTTGTTGTCTGCCTTTATGTTTAATCAATGTTTATTTTTCCTGAAACAATGTCTTTTAAGTATTGAGTAAAAGATAAATTTCTCTAAATTATATATTTCAGACGAGTCTGCGAATCGTTTCCTGAACTCTGTGGACAGTGCGTGCGTGTTCCACAACGTGTCCTCCCGCTTCGCGGACGGGTTCCGCTTCGGGCTCGGCGCTGAAGTCGGCATCTCCACCGCCAGGATACATGCCAGAGGTAGGACATTAATTGTTGTTAATAATATTGGTTAAATGGACATTTTATTATTTAATACCTACCTATTCAATTTGTTACAAGTGGATGACATTTTTTTTAACTATGAAAGATTTACCCACTGTTTTTTATTTTCTAAGTTTATTCAATATTGTGTTTATTTATGTTAAAATTATCAAATTGTCAATTATTTGCGTGTCGTGTCTTCGACTGAATATTGATACTTACATGTAAAACCTTTTCTGTTGTCATCTTGTACCATACGCATTCTGGCAAATAAAGAAACTCTATTCTAAGGTCTTATGGCGTTATTTATAAACGCCTGTGAACCGCAAATCTAACAGACCGTTAATAATTGCTTGTCCCTATCCGTCATTTTGTCATTTCCGTTTGTTAGAGAGAGGCAACATTTCACCGAGGATTGTAAGACGTCGATAACGTTTTATGAAGAGCTGTTGTTTCCGCGCCTATGCAAAAGTAATAATTATGTCTGTCTGTTATAGTATAGGAGATTTTAAAAAACGTTACGCGCCACTGTGGCGCAAGGGATATTCCACGGGTTAATGTGTTATCTTCTTATATAGATTTGTTCAGTCACAAGAAAAGATGCGACTCTCGGAATACACAACAGCTGTAATACTTAAACATCTGAAAAGGATGTGAATGCCAATGATGATGCTCTTCTTATTATACGGAAATAATCCTAATATATAAAATCAAAATTTCCTCATAATTTCAGGTCCAGTTGGCGTTGAGGGTCTGCTCACAACGAAATGGATCCTCGAAGGCACGGACCACACTGCCGCCGAGTTTAACGAAGGCAGGAGGACTTGGCTGCATGAGAAACTTCCCGTCAATTGACTCAGAAGGGGTTTTGCGAAACTGTTTAATACTTTTAGGAGATTAGTATGTGTTAAATAGATATAATTGTTATTTGTAAAGTTTTTTATGTTATTTAATCTTTAATAAATGAATAAATAGTACCTAAATTTTGTTTGTAAAAAAGTATGTTTTTTATACTTGCGGCCTGCCAGACTTGTGGGCGTATTTGCCGGTCCCGTATTGGCTTTTGCTCTAGACTCTAGAGCCTCTAGTTTCCAAAACGTTGCCTTCCAGTCACATCTCTTTGGCCTCCGAGTCTATTACAGACCATGCAAACAATTTCAGGTAAAGTCAGACCAAGAATAGTCTGCAGCGATTTTGATAGCCCACGCAGTGCAAGTGTCATTTCAAACGGCAAACTTCTATGAGATTATTTATTTATTATTAATATCACGAGAACGGTTACAGTAGGTAATACTTATACCAATTACACTTGCTACTACTTATATAAGTTATAAAATTATATCAATAGAATTTAAAAAAATTAACCACTTCATAACATCATTAAAAATTATACAATTATAACAATAAAATCTCACATTACAAGTTTTTTATGACGTATACACTAGGGTGGGCCGTTTGAGTAAATATTGGAAATAAGCAATGTAATACCACCTAAAAGATGCGTAATTTTATGTAGATAACGAGAAAAATAATTTAAAAAATCTAGCTATTTACTTTGAGCCCTCTACCAACGATTAAGTGTAAAAATTAAATATATTTTTTTAAATAAAATTCCATTATAATTTTTTTCATTTTTATTTTTTGTTTGAAGAAAGCAATGCCTTAAGCATCCGACATGATTTTAACGTTCGTCAATTACACTCCTAAACATTTTTTTCTGAAGTCGAAAAAGTACTCGTAAATTGCGTTTTTCGGAAAAAAACTTTTTAATATATGGCAGACGCCCAAATTTGTATTTGAATCCTATTCTAGGCCCATTAGTGAACAATAAAATAAAATAGATCATAAAAATATATACTGTTTATAGCAAACCAATGAGAAAAAGCACATCGTAATATGCCTGAATTGGCATAAAACGCAACTTTTACCTAAGTTTACAAAAATAGGAATAATTGTAAAAATGCATAATAAAAATGCCAAAAACTGTTTTTATCATATTTAAGCAGTTCTACTTTCATATTCAATATAAACTAAAAAAATATTGTATATATTAACGACCCTTCTCGTCTTTCATGCGATAAAGTGATAATTGTATTTTATATGAACTGTTGGGGTGTTATATTATATGATTTTAGTGAAAATTAAGAGCTAAATACTACTGAATTAGGTTATTTAATGGTCTATATATGTTATATTATAATAATTTTAATAAATAAGAGCCATCCAATATTTTTATTTATTTTTTAATTTTGCCCTATTTTTTTGTCTTCCTCGGCTGGTAGAGGGCTAAAAATAATACCTATTTTGATTATTTTTGCTAGAACTGTAATCTACGCATTATTACGCAACTTTTGATACCTATTACGATATGAGTTTTGAATATTTATTTTCTTCCATACAAAATCGGCCCACCCTAGTATACACTTATACTGCATAGGCTATCAAATCCGCTGCAGACTTTTATTGATGCGACTATAACAACTAGGTTATATGAAGCCAATAATATTATAAGCCAATTACTAAAATGGCGGGTTTGACGAGTTTGGTTTATTTCGGTACTTTTGAAGTAAATTCGGCTAAACTTGCCCAATTAGTTCACAACTTTTTAGCTTTTGTTTATCTTAATTAAGGTAATAAAGTTTAGTGTTATCTGGTACCTTCTTTCAGTAGCATCCTTTAATTAATATAAGTAAAAGTAAGTTAAAGAACAATAAGAACAATTTGTGGACTTAGTTAAAAGAGGAGGACGAATTGTTTAGGATTCACGCCGAAGGTTGAGTGAAATTGTTGGGGAGCTTAAATGTATTTTCGCGTGTCTTCGAGTCGACTCTGTTGTTGAAAACTTTCGTAAATATCATTAATAACGCAGCAAAATGTTGGCGTTTGCATGAAAACTTTGAGCACTATGCAATAAAGACTACGCGTGGCCAAAACTTTTAACGAGGATCAAACAAAAACTCAACGCCTGTCTAGAAATAGCTGTGTATGCAAACTGTGTAATAATCATGTGTGTTATAATCCAACTATATTACACAACAAACGGAAATCACCAAATTTAATATTTTATTAACCAAAACCATAAAAACACCAAATAATGTATTTTTTCGAAGAACGTAGTCTAATATGTGAACGTATCTATGCTTTTTTTTCGATGTTTGCCAAAGGGTGACCGAGGCCGGCATACTGGTGGTACAGTCAACAACAGAGTTATGAATACAGGCAAAGTGTCAAAAATATGTATACAGTACTTTATTGCCTGTACATTAAGGTCGTGTATACATATTTTTGGCACTTTGCCTGTATTCATAGCTCTGTTGTTGACTGTACCAAAGGTAGCGGGTAGATAGTTTATGCAATTAAAATTAGTTATTAGTCATCATCATCATCATCATCATATCAGCCAGAGGACGTCCACTGCTGGACATAGGCCTCCCCCAAAGAGTGCCACAATGACCGGTCTTGCACCACCCGCATCCAGCGGACTCCCGCGACCTTCACCAGGTCATCAGTCCGCCTTGTCTACCTACGCTGCGCCTTCCTACGTGGTCGCCACTCGAGAACCTTTCCGCCCCAACGGCCATCGGTTCTACGGGCAATGTGCCCCGCCCACTGCCACTTAAATTTAGCGATTCGGAGGGCTACATCGGTTACTTTGGTTCTGCTGCGGATGGCCTCATTTCTGATGGATCACGCAGAGAGACTCCAAGCATAGCCCTCTCCATTGCCCTTTGGGTGACTTTGAGCCTTCTTATGAGGCACACAGTATTCACAGTTATTAATATAACAGCAATATTAAATTTAGTTCCACAATTAACAATGACAATGACAGCGACGCGTTCAGTACCGGTAGTACAGCTGGAATGGAATGGAATGTTACCATTACTTGCTAGTTACAGTTTTGCTGACTGTAACTTAATACTATTGAGGTCCTTAGGTCAGGATTAAAACATCACATACATTTTATCCAAATATATTTTTGATACTCCTTAAACTATATTACACAATAGCATACATCCAACAATCAGTATTATAACTAGCAATCGCGCGCTTTCGAGAGATCCGTCTCTTTCAAAGGCTCGCAACAGAATGCCCCACTCAGGTACTCGCTTGTGTTTTTAAAGCCAGCTGTTCCCACCAATCTACCCCCGCAGTCGATCTGTTGGACAAGTCACGTGACAGACCACGTGACTTGTCCAAAGTGTCAACTGACTGTCTCTTAATGAATAAAACATCATTATTTGCTGAGTTTAATCTGTAAATTGTTAAAACAATATGGATATGAATTCTCAAAATATATAATTACCTTACAGCTCGGCCATCCTACACATAGCGAGTCCCTTCGCTATTTGAAAACAGAGAAAAAAAAAATCTAAAAACAAAATGGTGATATAATAATTCAAGAAGTTTTGTTATTTACTGTACACTTATTCGCTAAAATAATATAAATTATATTATCAACCAAAATCGTTACATGTCTATTTTAATTCCTTAAACACATCAAGAGTTTACAATACAATCAAAAATATATTCCCTCATTGTTCCCTCATTGTTTGTTACAAAACTAACAATAGGACAATCTAGTGGATATAATTCAACATAACAGACACTAATATGATTCCTCAAGACTTTATATGCACATATATATTATCTAGCAACATCATCGACATCCTCATCTAAATCTCCGATTTCTAATTCTCTCACGTAAATATCATCCATCGCTGAATTTTATCTGTGTCCACGACAGCAGCATACTTTCATCGGTGTGTCAAGGAATCTATCGTTCGGTAAGACTTTTAGTACATAAGTATGTGGGAAGGGCCCTGATATTTGTTGCAAAGCTTCTGAGATTTACCATCATGAGGGACTTGTCTGGACATACGTACCAAGTCACCTTCGCTTTAAACCGTTGATGGCTTTTTATGATCATTAAAGTTAGCTGCACCCTTACCTCGCTGTTGAGCTATTTAGTTCAGGCGTTGTTCTAATCACAGTATCACTAAAAACTGAACCTAGTTTACCTTCTGACCTGCTAATAATATTGAAGCCGGATATCCGGATAATCATCATCTCTGTTGTATTTATATATCCAAGATCCTTGATGTTATTAGAGAAACAATCCTTATATTGAAATAATACCTTGTTCAATTCAGCACGTTGATGTCTTTATTTGCTGTGTCGTTGTTAATAGTCACGCAGCCGTTGTTAAGTATGTGTCTAGAGTCCTGTGAGGTTTTTATAAGTGCTCGCATTAATAACTTACCCTTCTGAATGCTCGTCTTGTCTGCCGAAACATTATATCCCAATAAAGTAGTGCGCTGGTTCATAAACTAACACATACCATGGAAGACATAGTATTCTTCTCCCTCGGGACCTCTCAATGACCCGCTGACGCCACATACTGTCATCTACAGTGTTTGCGGTAACTAATATTGATATCACTGCTTTACCTTAATGTTGGTGTCGTTTTCCAGCAAAAAGACGGACTTTGCTAAGTCAGGTCTTACGCCATTAAAAAGTGGTAAGTCAAGCTGACAGTCGATCTGGGGTCCTAAACTGGCTGTCCTACTTAACATTAAGAACCTATTTAGTAACATTGTTTTTGTCAGCAGGCTGAGAATTGTCCTTACTATCTGTGATTTTATTCTTATAGCAGTTAGAAGCCTGATGCCCTATCTTATTGCAAGTCGTACAAGTCAATAAAGGCTTGTTACATTTGAAGCTCGGGTGGCCAATCTCGTTGCAATTAAAACACCGTATAGTTGAATTACTAGAACCCGCCTTACTAGTTTCCGAATTACGGCTATCGGCAAATGAGCTCTCAGATTCGTTATTATTATTATTTTTAAAGGATGCTGCATTATTATTGTCACGGGGTTGGCCAACTTTTATAGTTCTAAAATATTTAAGGACTTCTTCAGGTTCCTTAAACTGAGCCGCTTGAGCACTGACTTTGACAGTGCGATCCTCTATACCGTTAAGAAGGCAGTCAACTGCATGTTTGTTGTAGATCTTACAGCGGTTAAGCAAGTTGACTTTCGCGTAATAGTAGTGCTCAAACGACTCGCCGTATTTTACTTTCTCAGCTAACATTTCCGTTAATAGTTCAGCGTAGTCCTCCCGATAAGGAAATGATTCTATTAACTTCTGTTTCCATTCAGTCCAAGTGAATAACAACGTGGATAAGCCCTGGTACCATGTTTTAGCTAGACCAGTCAGCTTGGGTAACGAATAGTGGATTATTTCTTTATCCTCCCATCCATAAATTTGTGCACACTCTTCCACTTTCGTTAGAACCAACCAATTCCAAAATATTTTCGAAATTGGTTTTTTGGGGTTTAGATATGAGGATATTGGGTATTACTTGAGGTATATTTCGCAAAAAATAATTCAACAGTTTCGTATCTGGAGGAGTCCAAACTTGGTATGTTTTGAAAGTTATTTTTATTTTAATTGAATGCAAGTGACGGAAATATAATAATGTGATATATTTTTAGAACCGGCTCAAAATGCCCTTTCATTTAATACCACACACGATAGGTTTCTGAACAATAATTTTTATTTTTCCATACAAAAAAAAGATGACGTCATAACTCCTTTCCGTTTGTTTTTTTTTATTGGTGCTACGGGTCAAATTGATTCAAATGGCCTAAAGATTAATCGTTCTGATTTTCATACCTTTAACACCATTTGCGGCTGATTCCCGAATTTCAGGCTGTACCGCTATCACTATTAGAACTAGGTATTTAAATTAACTTGACTTCAAAGCGGGGTTTGTTTGTGTCAATGACAGCCCTTAATTAAAGTACCGTAAAACCGGGTGAGTAGGTTTCGCGGGGAGAGTTGGGTTATGAATGGGGAGAGAAGGTTTGAGAGGGGGGTGAGAAGGGATTTTAAGGCTACTGCTACAAAAATAATGTATTCAAATTTAAAATGGGGCTATATAGTAATACACTTAATAAAAAAAATCGATCCAACAATCTTCCAAAATCACCTTTGTATGAAAAACCCTCGCACCCCAAATACGAGGCACTACTGACTACGGGGTGAGGTCGGTTGAACTACCCAAAATAAAATATAAACTAAAATACAAATGTCCGAACCACTTATTATATACACCATTCAGTTTTCACATGTAAAAATAAAATTTTATCGAGGTTTGAAAGTCAAATTTCACCCAACTCACCCCATTTTACGGTACTTATTGGACAGAATTGGAGTAAAAGATAGTTGATGACAATTTCAAATCATAAATGGTTAAAGAACATAAGTAATGTTCGTTTGTCATATGATATTGTGCTTGTGTTTGTTAGTGAAAGATTGTTTGATAAAGATTACGTTCCCAATAGGATTATCCTCAAACAAAACCAAAGTGAAGGAAGCGAAAGAGTATGTCAGGATCGTAGCAAGTGGAAATCCGTGGTCTCTGCCTACCCCTCCGGGAAATAGGCGTGATTATATGTATGTATGTAAAACCAAAGTTCAATATAATAATATACTTAATCAAGTCCATATCAATAATGCATCCTTATCTAGTAAAAATACTTCGTTGGTTAAAATAAATAATCATGAATGTCGAAATGTAATTTTTTATAATAAAATAATTGTGGCAATAAGAGTTAGTGAGCTTCTATCTATACCTACGAATTTATACTTTATTTTAACCATGGTATTCATATCACAAATTGTTATAAATAAAGTTACACTATCTCATGGACCCTGATTAGGATATAGCAATTTACATATATTTGGTATAAAACAAGCAATTCAAAGGAAACATGTTGGTAGAAGACGAGCAATAAATAACTGTGATGTTTATCACTGAAAGCTATAAATATCGTGGATATTTGCGGGGCTGGCAGCCAATTAGCGCGATGTGCCTGCAGCTTAATTCCCATAACCTGCGTAATTACAAACGACTGAGAGTAGGCCCAGGGGGAGTCGCATCTATATATATCTATGTACACGACCTACTTAAAATTTGCTGGTATTTATATTGACGTGTAAAGGCTCCTCTTCACGTTGGGCCAACGCCAACGAGGGACGCATTTATGCGTTAGAGGGAGCAAGTGATATTGCTATCTCATTCTACCGCATGGCTGCGTCCCTCGTTGGCGTTGGCGTTGGCCCAACGTGAAGAGGAGCCTTAAGACACACATACAAGAGTATGTGTTCTGATATGCGAAATGAATAAACATCACGTTCGTTAATAATCATTAATCTGGATAAAAAGTTTATCAAATAAAGCAAAAAGCACATCGGGATATGCGTAGTAAAGTAAACTAAACTCCTTATTCTTTACGTCTTTTTCTTGTTAGGTATATCTACGACGAAGCAGCGTTTCTCTAAACTTCTGAAGGACATAAACAGGATTATAAAACTAAAACTAACTACAATTAAAATAACTAAAACTAAAAAATACCTATCAACTTCTGATTATCAATTAAAAAGCCAAAATACCTTTTTGCATAATCATTTTCTACTAACTAGACGTACGTCATGCAAAAGTTACAATAAATCGCCGTTATAATCGAAACAAAATGCAACTTATTCAATTCGAACGATTAAGTCAATTTCTGTAAGTATGCCCCATACTATAATACTTATTTATTATATATTTATCATAATCAAATCGAGCGCTCCTGGTTTACAAAATCAGCGATCCACAAATTAAATGTGTGTAATAACAATTAGCGAACAAATACTTAGGGCATACTAAAAATTCCTGGACTGGCCACTTAGAAAAAATAAGTTGTCTCATATATCAGAATCCAGAAATTTTCCGTATGACCCACGTAGTTAACAATGAATGTGTACAGAAGACCACTCAATTGCTATCTAAAATTGCAAAATTGGATTCAGAAACAAGTCCTCTAAATTGGTTTTAATTGGACCTCTGTTTGGTGTAAACAATATGAGTATTTAGAGTTAGTTTTCGGTTTAACTAATAACTTATTAAGGGACTAAAGGGCCGTTATTTGAGGTTTATATAAGTGGAATGTTCTATGTGAAAATTGTTGAGGGCTAGTTTTATAATGGTAAAAGGGTTTACGAAACTGTCCGAAGTTACGTGTGAATCCTTGCTGGATAAATCTATTTTAGTGAAACAGGACTTTATTCTAACTCGGAGGATTTATGTTACCTAAGTATCTAAGAAAATTGATGTAACTTTGATGTAAAAAATACTAAATGAAGACTGTTTTCTTACAATAATTTGTAAAAATGATAAATCGTAAGTATATTAGTGATCGGTAACAACGTTTACGAGTAAATTTCATGGCAGTTGTTGAGTTATAGGAATCTGTAAAGTAAAATTCAGATGAAATTATTGATTAAGGTTAGCTTTTATATGAACCTTAGGCACTAATCGTAAGAAACTGATATTTTTTTCTATGTGTCTTAGGTCTTATACAGGGTGGAAAGGCACGACGATCCTTCCCGGAAGTATGAGGTCGTTTAAGTGATACAGAGACGATTGGTAATGGTAAGAATCGTCAATTGAGTAAAAAATAAAAATAGCAAAAATACTACTTTTTAACTGTGGTGATAACCCTATAGCATGTGCACATCACGGCTATAGATTAAGGATCTCCGTCGGGAAAGCTCGGGACTTTACAATTTTTTCCGATCGTTGACAGTATCGCAATGATGTATGAATGACGCATAAATGTCAAATAAATCAAATGCATGCAAAAATATTACAAACAATTTTATTACTTTCTTACATAATTACTTTTTGCCAATATTTAACACTATCTTCTCTTCACATACGGTGTTCAAATGTACCTCCGCGTCTTACAACGCCGCCGCAGCCCGTGCCCGAGTATGTCGATGCACATGCGACATAGTGTATGCTCTTCATCATTTTTCCTCCGCAGAAAGCACCAATTAGCCTTTGTCTCATTTCGTCCGCAGTTTCACATTCCGTTTGGTTTGGTACACCATATCTTTTACACAGCCCCACAAATTTAAATAGCCACGAGCATCTAACATTTTTATTTGAAGAATATGACATTCAATAAGTAAAGTTCAATGAAAATTTAATTTCAAACATCAGACGTCTTGTCTATTTCCTACCACGCAAGAAGGTTTGTTAGTTTGGTATTGAAGAAGTATTTATTCTTGATTTATTCTAATGTTCTGTTTTACATGTACATTTGTTGCATCTAACACAACCTGCTTATAATAAAAACATATCTTTTTATTATTTTAGATACCTAGTTTCCAATTATTCGAAAATAATTTTGTGAAACGTGTTAAGAAACTAAAACCTTTTTTTATCAGTCAAGGAAACCAGAGATATTTATAAGACGATTGCGTACTTTTGAGTGGTTGTCAATGTCACCATTTGAACTGTCGTTGTAAACAATGTTGTGGTTAGTATTATTAATATTAAGGAATAACATAACTACTTCATTCAAGTATTGAACAAGTGGAACCACTAAGAAACCGAAAATCCTGCAACGATTCTTACCGTGTTCTAAGCAGACCTAAAAATGGTTAGATGGCAACAAATTAGCATAATTTCCTGTCGCATATTGATTGTTTACAAGTAAGTTCATTGACCCTGTCACCTGTTAGGGTTAGAACAAAGTAGTTTTTGCATGGATGTTTAAAAGGCCATAATTTAGAAACGGTTGCCCATATTAACATAGTTTCTATGGAGAAAATATAGAGCTTAGGCTAAACTATCTCCCATTTCCGGAAAGGATCGTCGTGCCTTTCCACCCTGTATAAGAAATCAAATTCATACAATTAATAATACTTGGTGGCGTGAAGTTGGTTCGGTAGTTATATCATTGTCTTGAATGGCTTTGATTGGCAATGACTTTAAAAGTGCCCTAAGGCTTTCAAGCATCCGTTTCAATCAGGAAGGAATAGTAAGTCAGAAACTTCTTTCACAAAATCGTAATTTAAATATTTTAAATACATTTCACGAGTATAAAACTCTTATTACGGCAAATGACCATTGACCACCCCCTCCTTAGGTCAAACAAATTTTAGAAAAAGGTCTCTTCTGTGGACAATACAATAAAAGTTAAGGACTCTGATACATAATATAGATACTCTCTTATTTGAGTCTCAAATAAGAGAAACGGAAATAGTACATTTCGATGCTAGTGCGGAAGGTATGTCATTACTTGTGGGATGAGTGAAGAATGACATTTCCGCACGTGTATCGAACGACGTTTTTTAATACAGTTGCGAAAAAATAAGAAAAACATTGTTAATCGTACACTAAGCAAAAGTGGTAACAGTGACAGCTCGGTTAGACGTCGTCTTTAAGTATATTATATCTATGGGCGTTTGGCAGCTATTCCGTTCCATTCAGTCAACTTATTAAGAACGGAATTTTCAATATTGAATATTAAAAAATAAACGTGTTATAATGATGAAGAGGTAAGTAATTAAATATGAAATATGTAATATTTTTCGTATTCTTACATTAACGGTAGGTTTTTATGCTGATTACGACGTTTAAAGGAAACTAATATTAACACTCATCAATAAGTAGTCGTGAATTGGAACAAATATAAATTTAAAAAAATTGGAAAAGTAAAAAGCACTAGTTCGAGATAACCAACTTTCCGCACGCTAAACAGCTACGTAAAGTAGCACTTTTTGAGCAACTGTATTAAAAAAATGTATTCCGCCTCTAAAGAAAAAGTGTAAAAATTAATTTTAGATAATCTTAACTTTGCGATGTATGTCTACAGGAAAGACGGAACCGAGTTAAGCATACTATAAAATGTGTATCACTTTAGTTTATTTCGCGGATGTTTAACTGACTATGTAAATAATTCAGTTTAATTAAAAATGTTGGACAAGCGATGTGAAATAGCGCGGCAGTCGGAATTGCAACTCTGAACTGAAAATAAAGTTTATAGAAAAATAAAATCTAAATATATCCTTCGGAAAAACATCGGAGAGTAAATTTCGTTTTAACATATAACTGTAAATCCACTTGACTATTTATATAATACTTATTGTGTGATATTGAATTCCAAACAATTAGGTACTAGATACTCCCAGAGGTTTAAAACATTAATTAGTTCTCATTAGTGGCTCCAAAGCGCTAATATACAAAATCAATTAACGTACTAACCTAAGCATACTTACCTAGACCCGATAGACCTAAATCCGTCATGATGTCAGCTGCACGCTTAATTGCGGTACTAATTATCAAGACTTCACTCATCATTGGTGGAATTTAGAGATGCAACGGATAGTTGTTTGGCCGGATACCGGATATTCGGCCTAAACATCGGCCGGATATCCGGTATCCGGCCGCCGAATATTCGGCCAGCGAACTGTACCTACATTTCGGTTTTTCAGGTGCGCATTCTGCAGGTTTGACCTGTTTCCTAGTAAACGTTCGCGCGGACTCATTTCTAGGTACGAAATGAGTGCGCGTGCAAGTCAGTGGAATGATTAAATTGTTTTAAAATAATAAACAGGTCTTTAATTCCGTCTTGTCCGAGGGCATAACGCCTGAAACATGGAATAGAGGCGAGGTGGTGCTGTTCTTCAAAAAAGGTGATAACAACCTATTGAAGAACTACAGACCCATCACGCTTCTGAGCCATGTCTATAAGCTGTTTTCAAGGGTCATCACGAACCGTCTCGAACACAGACTTGATGACTTCCAGCCTCCCGAACAAGCCGGTTTCCGAAAAGGCTATAGTACCATAGACCACATCCATACGCTGCGGCAAGTTATACAGAAGACCGAAGAGTATAACTTGCCATTATGCTTAGCGTTTGTGGACTATGAGAAAGCCTTCGATCCGGTGGAAACATGGGCGGTGCTTGAGTCTCTTCAGCGATGCCATATTGACTATCGGTACATCGAAGTGTTGAAGTGTTTGTATAGTAACGCCACCATGTCGGTCCGAGTACAGGAGCAGAGCACGAGGGCGATTCCATTGCGAAGAGGCGTAAGGCAGGGAGACGTTATCTCTCCGAAACTGTTTACTGCCGTAATGGAAGACGCCTTCAAGCTCCTGGAATGGGAAGGACTTGGCATCAACATCAACGGCGAATACATCACTCACCTTCGGTTTGCCGACGATATCGTAGTCATGGCAAAGTCGATGGAGGAACTCAGCATGATGCTCGATGACCTCAACCGAGTTTCACAACGGGTGGGCTTGAAAATGAACATGGACAAGACGAAACTTATGTCAAATGCCAATGTTGTGCCCATCCCAGTCTCTGTTGGGAACTCGGTACTCGAAGTTGTTGACTCTTACATCTACCTAGGACAAGTAGTCCAATTGGGTAGGTTCAACTTCGAGAAAGAGGTCAACCGCCGAATCCAACTCGGTTGGGCAGCGTTCGGGAAACTACGTAATGTCTTTTCGTCCGACATACCTCAGTGCCTCAAGACGAAAGTCTTTAATCAATGTGTGTTACCAGTGATGACTTACGGCTCCGGAACGTGGTCTTTCACTATCGGCCTCATCTCAAAACTCAAAGTCGCTCAACGAGCTATGGAGAGGGCTATGCTCGGAGTTTCTCTACGTGATCGAATCAGAAATGAGGAGATCCGTAGACGAACTAAAGTCACCGACATAGCCCACCGGATTAGTAAGCTGAAGTGGCAATGGGCAGGCCACATTGCACGCAGAGAAGATGGCCGATGGGGTCGAAAAGTGCTCGAGTGGAGACCACGGACTAGCAAGCGCAGCGTAGGACGTCCACCCACAAGATGGACAGACGATCTTGTTAAGGTCGCCGGAAGACGCTGGATGCGGGTCGCTTCCAAGCGGCACGTATGGAGGTCCAAGGGGGAGGCCTATGTTTAGCAGTGGACGTCTTATGGCTGAGATGATGATGATGATGATGAATAAACAGGTACGAATATGACCGTGTCTGTTTCTTAAATCCCATTTGTTTACTCCGAAATCAAGCAACGTTACTATCCGGTATCCGGCCGGATAGTAGGTCACTATCCGGTATCCGGCCGAATAGTAAAATATGGCCGTATAGGCCGGATACCGGATAGTAACCGGATATCCGGTGCATCTCTAAAAATATGAGTTGGCTATAAGGTTTTAGATTGTTAGATAACAATGCAGACAATAGTAAAGTGATCACATAACTGACTGGGACTCTCCGTATTGGATATCGACGTTTAGTACCTATGCAGTATGCGACTTTCAGAACTTCCGTTTTTTAACACTCCGGTTTAAATATACTTGATACCCTTGATACTTGATTACCCTGCTGGTCAAACAAAATAATGCCGGTAAAGTCTTATCATCCCAATGCCAGGCTCAGTAGGCACCAGCTCGTGAAAATAGAAGTAGGTATTTTATTAATAATTAAATATTTATTCCCGGAAAAAAGACTATAATATAACTAAGACTATAATATAGTATTTTTTCCGGGAATAATTAATATTTGATTATGAATAAAATACCTCTATTTTCACGAGCTGTAATACTCGAAGCCGATATAGTGGGCTACATTCATGAGAAATATTTTATAATATTTATTCAATGAACACGTTCTACAACACGTAATTAACAAAACTGTGAAAGCCGCAATTATTTTCGCAATTCGAAAGGTACCTACAATAGATGGCAGGTTTATTAGAAACATTTGAATCTCACGGGAAGTAGAATCAATTGACATGTGATTGACATCGTTCAAATAATTACCTACTGCAGTAGCTACATTTCTCCTTGCACTAAATAAGGGTCATCCGGTTTTTTTATGTAAACTGCATAGCGATGCAAAACTCTTATTGAAGTTTCTGACCTCGAACGGCCATAGACGAGTAATCCTCTAGACCGAGTTTAGAGCAATTACTTCATGCAACCGATGATGCCAAAAATGCGGGGGTGCGCGGGACGAGGTGAGCGAAGTCCCGTGCCGTGATTGGTCCGTTGAAAGACACGGACGTCACACAAAGACACTTTCGACTCGAACATGGAATAAAATTACCGTATCCGTGGGGGCAGCGCGACTATGCTCAGTCTGGAGGATGTTTTGTCTGTGTGAACGACCAACGGGTCATTGTTAAGTAAGTAAACGAACCGATTTGACAATACTTTCAAAACGTTGAATTTATCGGATCTTTTTTGATTTTGACAATTTGTTTTAACTAAAGACTTATATTAAGGCATAATCTCTTGAAAAAGTTTTAAGCAGACTAAATTTGCATCAATATGAGTCTAATTTGGTCTACACAGACCTTATGTAGGTATAGGCTTTGAGATACTACAGCTACCCAAAGTAATTTTAACACATTCAGTGCCAGCCCGAGCTACGCGCTACGAGCGTAGCCGATAATACGGGAAAACCGTATGTAGCGAAGAGCGCCTACGAACAGTGAACTCCCCTAGGGAGTCGCTGGCAATGAATGTGTTAACTTAACATTTTTTTCCATATTACCTAGTATAAGATGATACAAGACTAAACATAGTAGCCAGAAGCGACTTGAAATATTTTGTTAAGCATGGTACTAGGCATTTTATTTCAAAAGAGAGGTACGTAATAGCACATGGTTTCATATTAAATAGCATATGGATTTATATACGGCTCTTTTCAATCTATTTTATCAGTTCATTACAGAACATACAGCTACATTAATTTCGTTCGTTTCAATATTCAGTCGAAAAGCGTCGAGTAGCATTTAAATGCTTTGATGTTGATTATTGCTGATTAATTATTGAAGTGCGGTTGATTCAGCATATTTCGCATTTAATCATTTATTGAATTAATTATTCTCGTAACTTCTAGCCAAGATGAAGCAAGGTAAGTAAATACCTCATAGGTTTCATATTGGTCGAACTCAGGTGGAAGATTAGCTAATCTAGGAATCTTTTGCTTCATTGCGTAAATTAAACTACTGCTCAAACATACTTCATGGTTAAATTACAGACGAAAATATGTTTTTTAAATTCTATAAATAAGGAACCTACATAAGTAAGGATTACCTACTTTTTTCGAGAATTATAGTATTTAAATATTTAGACTAGACGTTCAATTAGTTTAATTTAACAACCAGTGTTTGATCATTAATATTTGAGGTAAGTCGGAATGAAGTCGATATATCTAATTTTAGATTTAATTTATCGAACGTTTTAACTAAGTAATATTTATTTGTCTAGGTACTTGTAACAATAGAGCAATGGAGTTTAAGTTACGTATATAATGTACGAAATAGCAATAAATAGCTATAACTATAGCTATTCCTATACCTGCTTGAAAACGATGAAAGCTGTCAAGAAGCGAGAAATATAATCCAACCTTCGTGTGACGAAATGCTACAGTCGAAGATGGCATCTGTCCTTCTATGTTATGAGCGAGAAGTGATCTGCCGGTATCGTCTTGGGTCGTCCCATTGGTTTTTCGTCAAGTTCTTAAATTAGTCCTATTCTGCTTTCGTCACGCATTCTACATTGAAAGCCGCCGACGATTGTGATGAATGTTGAATGAGTGACGAAAGCAGAATAGGACTAATTTAAGAACTTGACGAAAAACGAATGGGACGACCTAAGACGATACCGATCTGCCACGAAATAGTTTAATATGCTCCATAAGCATACATGATCTACAAGACATAATTGACATAATTGAATTGATGTACACCTACAAGTTGTATACATTTTCTGCACTAATAAAAATATGTAACGACGCTTTCTTGCCACCAGTTTAAACAGGTGGCCGACAATAATATATTGTGCATCATACTTCTACACACACATAAAAAAGCTGTGCTTTTGACTTATTGAGGAAATGAGGATCAGCATTCAATTTGTTCTATTAGGTACAAAATTATAAACAAAAACAAAATCAAATGCAAAATTGTAAACGTCTAATCCTTGTACAGTTACCACACGGGATTGTTATGCCATTTAGGGTTCTTGCTAAATTGGTAATTCTATAGCGTAAGTATTGAAAAACCAATTAAATTGACATAATAAGTAGTTTTACATTTAGTCATGTAGCTAACTTGACATCCTATGTTTGATAATATAACATTACCTACTTATCGAACAAACCATAGGTATATTTCGAATTTAAGTACCTACTCTGCGAAATGAAACCAAATAACAATGTTTTCAATACAAGCGTGTATTAATTAGGTACGAGTAAAACAAATATGGCGCTTAATTAACGCTATGGAATTCATAACTCATTACAAACTCGTCGGATTGTGAGAGGATTTTAGTCCCTGATGTTCGCTTAATTATATGGCAAATGATGATGATGGAATTTCCTTTTGCAGAGTTGCTTGTTTTGACTCACAGATTGATTTGGGAAGGGGAGCCAAATTTTGACTTAAAGGGGGTGCCCCCCAAAATCTGTAAGAAATACCTAAAGTTTTGTGTTATGTGGTCAAGTTTGGTATCATTTTCGTGTAACTCAAGGATGCTAAATTCGTTTTTTAATATTTAATTTATACGGTTTCATATAAATAATGTATAAAAAATTATGAGTAAAAACTTGCTGTTTTATTTTTTTTCGGATAAAAGCCTAAATTTTTCATATTTTTATTATATACACCATAAATAAAAATTTCACGAAGAAGCTCTACTATTTAGCACCCTTGATTTAGGTACCTGAAAATTATACCAAACTTTACGGGGGCAGTCAAAATTTTGCATCAAAAAGTCGGTTGGCTCTCCCAATCTGTGAGTCAAAAGGAGCAACTCTTTAAAACGAAATTTCATCATCATCAATTGCCGTAAAGTACACTTTTTTGTCGTGAACGCCACGGACTATTTGTATGAACGGCTTTTATAATTTAGCGCAGCCATTCTGATCAAATATATTATGTTAAATATGCGTTATAAAAACTTTCTAAAATTTAGAAATCTTCAATTGCAAAATACTCTGGCAAGTAAATAAGGCACAAAAAATCCTTTTTGGTACTTATGCAAACTGTAAGAGCAGTTTTAGACAAGCGTTTCGGCGTTACGAGCTTATACGCGCATTACATTTGGTTTTTACGAGATTACACGCGTTGCTTTTCCCAACATTTGGTCTATACAAGTACAAGTTTGCGCGCGCCTACGCGTACGCTCGCTCGTATAAAACGCTAGTCTGAAACCACCCTTTTATTTGTTATTTTTAAACACAAGTTCTATTTCATAAATCGGATAGAAATATAAAAAATAGGTGAGTTGACCGTGACATCACGATGTAATGTTTCATATAAATTCTATACTAGCAAATCGTTTTGACAGTTCTAAAAAAGTAACTGATTTGTCTAGTAGGAGAATACCCTATTAGTTAATTAGTTTGAACTTTGAAGTATTCCAATACGAAACGATTGAGCGATTTAAAGATCTATCGATATTTACGTCGTTAAAAAGCCTCGCAATAAACTGCCGTTTTACGGCTTAAAGGTGAGCGGTACACAGGGGACTTGTTCTAATGGCACATTTAAATTACTCGTATAGTACGAGGAGGGCAATAAAAATCAGTGCGTTTTTTATAGTATTTTTAAATTGTGGTTTTACTAGCTTTTGTTTACCTTCAGGGCAGGATTGACTTGTATTAATAATCATTCTCAGTAACCACCAGTTTCAGGTCTCCAAATCAGTTGAAAAACATACGTTCGGCCCGATTCGAACTTTAAGATACGTCAAATATTACGTCTAGATACGATATGGATTAGATATGTCAGTGTCAAAAGTGACGTTTTTGTTTGATGAAACCGTCAAGTTTGACTCTGACACTCTGACATGGGCTTCCGGTCCCAGCGCCATCTTGATAGTCACGCGTCGTGATTAATTCCTTTGTTTTTTGTTCATTAATATTGTTTAAAGTGTAATATCGATAGACGTGGTAGGGTGCAGTGAATGGAGAATTAATCTTGAAATGCGTTTAACCACCATTTTGGAGTCAACGGCCGGTAGTCCACGTGCTACTTGTAAAGTCCAGCTATCGCTTTACAAGAGCTAATACATAAAATCACTGTAGCGTACACTGCCTTGTAGTTACTAACCGTATAATTTTAGTCGTCGTAAGTATCTCCTAATAACTTGATACTGGCGAAATAGTCCCACAGGACTGAAGCCATAATTTTAAAAGAATGAATGACTCTGATATTTCTAACACTTTAAATTCTCGCGTTTTGTACACATATTTAATTACACAAACGGGTCTACTGCAAGACCACAATCTTTCCGTGGCCACACCTGGTGCAACTCAGCTGAAACGTCGGAATTTAAGGTAAAAATAATGAAAGTATATCGCGATAGACCCGTTTGTGTAATTAAATATAACTGACATATCTAATCCACATCGTACATATCTAGACGTAATATTTGACATAGGTGCCTTAAATTTCGAATCGGGCCGGTAGAAAAACTATTTTTTTTAAGCAGATACGTCTGCAAATTTACAATTTTTTTAAATAAAGGAAAAATTTGCTTCGGGCAAGATTCGAACTTGCGACCTTTTGGAACACTGTTCCAATCTCTCTTAACCAGCTGAATCAGCAAAAGTAATAGGTAAATGGTAAGCTTCGGTAGCTCAGTTAATTATGATTACATTACTCTAGATATCATGAGATAATATATATGCCTAGGTATTCAATTAACCGTGAATTTCCTGACAGAGTGATTAAAAAAATACCGTTTGCAAATTGTTTTTCAATTTCACTGTCCAAAATGTTTTCCTACGCCCTACGCTCATTTGCGATTCCACTCGTCACTTTGCATTACACCCGATCAACATAAATTCAAATTTTTCATATTTGCCATTCTGCCCACGGCGGGCTTGTTGGTGCAAATGATCAAAACTTTATTCGGACCGAATTAAATTTGTGCTGACATTCAAGCCAATGTATAATTAAATTTTACGCTATTGTATTATCGACATAGATTATGAAAAGCTATAAATAGCTATGATAAAAACTCGACTTGACCAGTTGGCCAAGGTAGGACCAGTTGATCTGCTAGGCCAAATTGACGCGAAGCAATTCTTACAAGTTTAAATAAATAAATTAATATTATGATTAGTTTGTTTTGAGTAAAACAAATGCGAGTCGTAATTGGGTAGACAATTTTTGATACTTTTGTTAGCCGTACGCCATTTTCCTTCACTCGTAACGAGGACAAACTTCATTGGCTTAAAGTAAATTTTTTTATTCGATAGATTAAAATGACATATCATACTATAAAATGTTATTTTATGTTCAATTGATACATGTCATTTTAGTCTACCGAATAAAAAAATAGACTACGTCACTTTGTTACAGATTTTGTATGGGCATACTTTGTTTTCATCGTCGGAGCTAGTAACTAGATCAAGTAAGAAAAGAAAAACATGTTTGCATAATAAATCGGCAAACCTGCATATAAATACTTATGTACCCAATCTACATAATTATGAGCGATGAACGAACTTAAAGCTTATAAGTATATAATCTGGTGCAAATGTGGACATCCATAATAGCTTAATCCTCGGAATGAAACCTAATGAAAACAACCCGAGTAATCAGTTTCCACTGGCATTTCATCAGTCCGAATCCGAAATCAATTCCTTTGTGACCTCAAAGCAATTCTAATCAAGTTACGTTCAATACTATCAACTGTGGAACAGTAAAATGTGGATGTGACAGTAAAAATAAGGGTTTACTACTGACGGTGTACTTACTAGGCGGCTGTGTGTATCGGATCAAATTGTGCATGTACTATACTTTATAACTTTTAGAATAGGCTTTATTCGGCTGTTTATCCTTGTAGGGATGTGATAGCTTGGTAGCTATAGGTTACCAAAAGGCTACTCTTTAAATTGCCATATTATAGCTATATAGGTGTCATCACCATCGTCACTTTCTGGAGAATGTATTTATACATAATTGCTTGTCACAAGAGTTCATAAACTTGAAAAAACATCATAGTAGATGTCCATAAACTTGCATAAACATCATAAGGATCGTGGTGACTAAACTAGAGTCGCCAGCGGCCACAAAACAGCAATTAGCTTATCCTAGGTTATCTACTAAGTTCCCGTAACATCGTAAATCTACAGAGAATTTCAAACTCGTTAGGCTATATTCGTTAGATAACAATAATGTAGTTCTAGACAACTAATTGCAATAACTGATAGCCTGCTTGTTTTGTCATTGCTGCCTCCCTTTTAACCTAACATGTTCTACAAGCGCAGTAACTAATAACGTCTTATATATTTCTAAAAATATCAAGCGCCGTCAATTTAAAGTCAACCCGCATTACTTCTTCACAAAGACATGTTCAAGTCTCAAGATAGTTCAAAAGTGAGTTTTGTAGTGTGCTTCAAACTTGTCCACGTTCGCTGTAGATAATGGCACTAGTACTTTAAACTCCCGACTTCACAGTTTGATGTCGTTAGGCACGATCAGGTTTAAATACCTATGGCTTCCTTGGAAAGACGTCGAACGAGATAATCGATATTATCAACCTGCACAACGGGACTTAATCGCGTATTTAAGTTTTAGGATTTACCTCCGACGTTTCGAGTCGAGGATTCTCTCTCTCAATCTATTTGAAAGAATTACTGTTAACGTGACGGTACTTATTAATACTAAGTACCTTAGCAAAAAATAAGCTATTATTAATGTTTAAGTAAAGTATTATATTACCGACATAAAAATTTGTGCCGATGTTCGTTCTTCTTAATCTCTCAACTTTACCTATATGTAGTTACATAGTTATGTTACACGAAGTCTTATAGAAGTCGACTACTTGAGTTGCGTTTCGAAAGAAATAACTTTATTCCTGTGTTAAGCCTTTATAAGGCAGAGGGAATATATTTCCCACCTGATTTTGAACTTTATTTCAAAGTGATAGAGTTCAATTTTGCATAATTCCTGACACCCTTATGCCTTATAAAGGGTTAACGTGATAGGAAGAGGCCGGAGGCTTTCGAGATGTGGTGCTGGCGTCGAATGGCAAAGATCAGTTGGACTGAAAAGAAAACCAACGAAGAGCTTACGCACAGTAGGAGAGAGGAGGAGTTTGTTAAGAACCATAGATAATAGTAGAGGAAAGATGCTTGGGCACCTAATACAACACGACGAATTTATCAAAAATATCATAGAAGGGAAAGTTGAAGCAAACAGGAAGAAGGGAAGACCAAGAAAAGCGTACATGGATCAAATAAAGGAAAAGATCAACGTCGTGTCATATTGGGCTGTCAAAGAGAAGGCAGAGGACCGCCAAACATGGAAATTGCTCCACCGACAAGAGTCATACTCTTAAAAATATATGATGATGATGTGTTATTCACTCGGGACTCTGTTACTCACTAGTCTTTGAAGCGCAGTCTCGTGAGTTGCACTTTTACTGCCTCAAGTTGAAAAATGACAACATTTTTAGTCATCGCATCAGCTAAACGTTTAACCTAATATAATTTTAGGCTCCCTTTATGTTTGGCTTCTCTTTTTCTTTAAATATTCATGCCTGCGAGTTTTTGGAAGGATTAACCGACCAGCCGCTTTAATTATTATTGTTGAAAGCCTTATGCTTCGGAAACTAAATTTCCCTGTCGTGCAAAACTTTTTCACAGAATTGTCGTCTGTAAAGTTGCTCTCAATATGGATTCGAGGAACCCGCAAATCGGTGTTTTTATGAGTAAAAGTTGCAATGTTTTACGTGAAGTTAGGCACGTGATAAATTCTCTGGTAAGTCATAAAATATTGAAAGTATAGACTTGAGCATAAAAGACGCTGTATAGCTACTTATTTTATGGCGAAATCTTTTTCTGGCAAAGTTTTTATCTTGAGAGCTCCGTAAAATACATATACCTACGAGTAAAGAACTTTCTTTTGGCATATCCATGGTTCATAAATGTAATGTAGATCAAAAACATTTGTCGCTAGCTCATGTATTTGAGGATTTTTCAGACCATCTTGTTGACAGTTTAAAGAGAACTGATTTTGTTAATTCTGTTACACAAAATATAAACTTATGGTTGCCAATAAGATTTGTTGTTATGATAATGTTTTTATGTCTAGGTTTATTATTTCGGGCCTAAGTTATGTAGACAAATGATAAGGGTTTGAGTGCATATGTTATACCATACATAAAATTACAGCTGTGTACCGTCTATGAGTTATTAACAATACATTTTCGGTATTATAAATGAAGTTATCTATAAAATATAACTTACTAGCTGTTGCCCGCGACTTCGTCCGCGTGGAATCTTATCTTCAACATTTTACATCTTTAGTACCTATAATTTTCATATCCAAGCAATGTTGAAATTAAGTACTTTTCTTTTTTAGCAAGTTGTATGAAGTTTTAAGTCAAGTGGATTTTGATGTTGGTTGCTGAAATTACTTTTCTTGTATTCTCATAAGAGGCACCTCAAGTTCCGCATTCCGCACTCACAAAATATCTGATCTCCATACAAACTTTCAACCCCTTTCTCACCACCTTGGGGGATGATTTTCAAAAATGCTTGAATTAGTTTTCATGTTTTTTAATTTAATACCTTTTTTTCCAAAAAAAATAAAGTTCCTAGCTTAAAATTAAATTTACACCCCAAGACGAATTTTCATCCCCTTTTTAGCCCCTTTAGGGATTGAATTTCCAAAAACGTTGCAATTACTTTTTTTGTAATCGGCTATTATGTCTTTCTAAGAAGTTTCAAAGCATTTGTAATGGATTCAAACTTTGAACCCCATTTTAACCCTGTTAGGGGATGAATTTTACAAATCGCTGAAATCACTTTTATTGTCTTCTAATAATATACCCAAATACAAAGATTCAAATCACGCGCTCGAAAAAATGCATGATATCCATACAAACTTTCAACCCCTTTTTCACCACCTTAAGGGATGAATTTTCAAAAACGCTGAAATTAGTTTTCTTGTATTTTAATAATATATCTTCTTACGAAGTTTCAAATTCCTAGCTTAAAAGAAAACTTTAACCCCATACAAACTTTCATCCCCTTTTTAACCCCCTTAGGGGTTGAATTTCTCAAAATCGCTTCTTATCTCTTGTACACTTTATAAATGCAATCTGGTGTGCAAATTTCAACTTTCTGGCTTTTGTAGTTTCGACTCTGCGTTGATGAATCAGTCAGTCAGTCAGTCAGTCAGTCAGGACACTTGCATTTATATATATAGATAGATAGATAGATAGATAACTAAAACAGAAATACATCTAGAAAATGTGGGCCCTTTGGCATGGCGATAAGGATGCGGGCAGCATTTCCCCGCTGTATTGCGATGCTAATACGTTACGCGAGAAAGCTGCCAGCTCATCAGTCGCCAGTGACGTGAACTAGGTAGTATTTTGGATAGCTCTTTAATGATAATTGATATCGCTAATATCACGAGTAATTTTATGGGGCCTGCAAAATGTTAGGTCTAAATAGGTCATGACCCTTACAAATAAGAATAAAATGAACCTTCAGAGCTTGTCCTATGTATACGTATACGTAGGTACTTACCTTAACCATTACCTTCAACGTCGATTTTATCATTGTGTCGTAAGATATAGTATCTTATTGAATTACCGCTGTTGATAGCAGAGACACGTCTATAAAATATTCTTATATTAGGAAAATATAGTTTATAAATATGGGTATTTCAAACAACAAAAAAGGTTTTGGCTCAAAAAATAGAAAAAATAAGAATTTTTAGGTAGTTTGCTTGAAATAATTATTAAAAACGTGTTCAAAATACTTAAAACGTCGAAAAGTTTGGCTTCTATCCAATTTCATTAGGCGTTTAGTATTCCGAGTTCGTGGACACTCACCTGCCGTACAAAATTGCGGGTAATTCTAGACTTTTGCTAAAACGCACTTGAAAAACAACATTCGAGATTTTGTTGTTTGACATAATTAATTTCCGCTACCTATATGTATGAAAATGGTCAGAAATATGGCTTTTCTTTGATTACACCGCCAGTTTTGACATTAGTCATTAGCGATTTTTATACATAGGTATGTATTAGTAAATACAGCACTGCAGCCCATACAAACCAAACTTTCATTTGCTGACTTATCTATGATGCTCATATTAAGTAATACAACTTGAACTATATGTATGTAATGTAGGTATAACTAAATAGAAATCACGACCTTATTAAAGGGAACCTGAAATGACTTATAGAATATCATTTCAAAAACACGAAATTCGAAACTGAACAATCTTAACCTACGTACAACCTAAAGGTAATCTTATTATGGCACGGCGAGCACCTGCGCCAATATGTAAATGTAATTAAGGCTACACTTGCCCCACTAATTCCAAACATGGGCCCAAAACAAATGGATAATATATGTCATATATGTGGCACTATCACGGTTTGTTTGTTCTCCGGTAACTGGTAAAAGCTTAGTGTTTATGCAAGGCCCTCGTTTTAGGCAAATAGAGTCTAAGTCGTGATTAAGCCTACCCGAAATGGTGCGAATGGTTTATGGTATGGGATATTTATGGACGTAGTGTAGGTGATTCTATGTGCTACTCGTAGATAAATTACCTACATCCGGTTTTCATTTGTTAGAGACCGGTACACCGGCATTTCAGGCAATGTTTACGGAGTCCAGTGCAGTGTAATACAAAAGGTGCAGTGATGCATTAAGGCGTTTGGCTGCGTACTTATTAGCGATGAGTGCGACAAAGCAGCGCGTGTAGAGAAATTGTGACAAAAGTATTATTATTTTTTATTATTTTATTTAGAATCAAACAGTCTTATAAAACATGTAGGCAAGTAAGCTAACAGCTAGAATTTCTTATAGTGTAGACCTATCCTATATGTAAAACATATATTTTGTAATAAACTTAATACTATGAAATGCTATCTAAGTATAACAACTATAAAAAATAACACATAAATGAGATAGCTTAAGCTTAATGAGATAGAGAGTATTGTATTTGAATTAAAACAGGAGTCCTTGAATGAAAGCCCAGGCGGTCAATTCATATAGTAATATCTTGTTATTAATTTGTAGTGGATATAATGTGTCCATTCTGGTCGAAGTCCATTACAGTTCACCAATTGTATTTGACCTCATAATATAGCATACAGCCCACAATCTGAAAAATAAAAGTTTTATTAATCATAAACATTTTTATTCATGAATTAGTACCTGGGTAAGTTGAGCAATTAAAATTATTATTGCTCGCTCTCGAATATGGCCTTGAACTTGTAAAAAAGATAGCATATAATAATGTTCTATGCCCCGTCGACATAAATTTCTCGTAACGACTGTTTTAACAAAGCCAACGATGCTCACTCGTATTTTTCCAGTAAAGTTGTCAAAAAACAATAAATTTCTCTTCGTTCACGAAACAATGTGGGTTTGGCGTATTCGTTACTGCTGTTTTATACTATTTTCTTCGTGATACCTAATTAACTACCCTACCCACGCTACTCTTGTATACGAGTAGAGTATGATAACGATTTACTCACTAAAATATACGATTCAGAGTTCTGACTCTGATATATTTGAGATATATTTTTAGTAAAGTTAATTACAACTACAATTTCCTGGTTATTTGATCGCACTTTACTATAGACAAAGCAATTTGAAGCTTAGATAAAGTAAATACTCGTACTTTTTCCACCACACCAACTGGTAAAGGGTCTCTTGATTGTTCAAAAACTGATAGCAAAGTTGCATTTTATTCTCATGTGAGGCAAACTAATTAAATGCAAATTATGAGTTTTTTTTTACGTTTGCTGGTAGAATTGAGTTTTAAATGGTGATTTTGAATGGTACATATTATATAGTTTCATTTGGGTTTAATTTGGTTAGGTTTTATTTGATATCTTAACAGTTAATACCTATTTTCTTCGGGTTGGTGAGGTGAAAAATTTTGTTTCACTCGGCGGAAAATTTTGTTAAGCCCTCGCGCTTTGAGATCCTCGGAAGATTCCAGTTTTAGATTTCCAGTCAATTTTTGAATATTTCGCTTGCTCGGGTATCAATATTAGCGAGCGGTTAAACAACAACATTGCCCTCTTGTAAAACAAATAACTATTATATTAAAATGGTAACGACAATGCTTGCGTATAGACATTTTAATTAAGAGATAAGTGGTGGCAAAATTTGGTGGTGGCTAATGTCTTCGCTTGATTGCTATAATAAAAATAAACTAGGTAGGTACACAATATAATAACCTAAGTGCATCTTTCAAAAACAACTTATATTTCTTTTCGCTCTGCTATTATTTGCACATTACCCTATCACGGTGCTTATTTGCTTAACAATATCTGGCCCTTACACATACATACCTATTATATCTGTAAGCTCCACTTGCACCATCCCACTAACCCGGGATTAACCGGTTTAACTATTAACCCAGTGTCAAATTGTACGGGGCCAAATTCGACATGTACATCTGTCAGATTTCGCATCCACGTCAAATCAACAGTTGATTTTATCGCATACTGAGTGTTGATTCCATCAACGGTGGATAATATCATTTGGTGCAACCAAAACTCAACTCTAAACTAAGGGTGGTTCGGTTTGATTTGCTTGTCACCCTAACTGTGGATTGTTAATGTCAAATTTTGACATTGTACGTATTCGAGAACTTATGATTTTTCCCACATCAACGGGAGATCAACACGATACGTCAAACGTCGCTTGTCGAATAGGGGTCCTGGTAACCATATTAACTTATTCATTTTTAACCGGTTAACCCCGGGTTAGTGGGATGGTGCAAGTAGCCTTAACTGTTCTAATTAATAAATCCATCCATTCACAGTAACATTATCTCAATCCAAGACTGGACAAGTGGACAAGGGACGGGCCGAACGATACTTTCAATTTGTATGCAAATGAGCCTTTGTTTATGCAATAGAGCCTTGTCCAAAGTAAATATTGTTTATTTATGTGACAGAATTCCCGGAAACGGACGGGAGCTGAGAACTTTGGTAGGTTTTGTTTTTTTGAGAGGCTCAAGGAAGGAATACATTTTCAAAAGAACAGCAGAAACAGCTTTACCAAAGCCATCCGAAGCCTATGTTATTAAACTTTTTGCCGACATTGACTTGATAATGTCAGTAGATTTCGTGGCCCACACGACACGAATTGATTTGTTATACGGGTTGTTTACGTAGGTACAATTTTCGACATGGCGTTGATGACACTATTATTACTGAATCGCAATTAAAAAGGGATTGAGATAGCTGTCAATCCATATTGATTTAGACGTAAGTGTATGGAAATCTGTCATTTCTAATCCCTTTCTGATCGCGGCATGATAATATATCATTGTCGTGGCGGCGAAAATGTTAATAAAGCTAGTCGGCCCGATTGTAACTTTACGTCAAATATTACGACAAGATGCGATATACGAGTAGATTAGATATGTCAGTGACAAAACTGGTGTTTTTGTTTGAAGAAACGTCACTTTTGCCACTGACATATCTAATCCATATCGTACCTTGTAGTAATATTTGACGTATTTTAAAGTTAGAATCGGACAGATTAGCAATTTAGCAGTCCGCGTATATTTCAATACCTTCACTCTATTTTATTCTATGAGGCACTTCGACGTTTATGATATCTTTGGAATATGAAGCATCGAGTTACGTCGAGTGGCATGTTAGAGTGAGTGAGATTGACAGGATTGTCAGGAAGTAACGTAACAATAAGGCTACTGTTAGGTAAATGTACGAGAAAAGTAAATGGATATCACGGATATAAGGTTGCCAGGGTCATGTCATATCACAATCATTATATTTTTATCCGACAACCGGGAGGGTTTTTATTTTAGCAGTGTATGTAAGGATGTATGTGGGTTGTTTGTGTTGTGTGTTCCATCATGGCGTAAAAATGAAGTCGAAAATGAATCGATTGATTTATATAACGCGGGTGATAGATACTCGTAGGCAGCCCTACATTTTTAAACGATTTTTTAACGAAAACATACTTTTGTTACAATTATTTATTCAAGAGTCTTACAAATTTATGATCTTCTGATTACCCTTGAAGAAGAATGCGTATATCGTGATAAATAAAACAACATGTGCGTCAAATCTGTGAAAAACCAATTACCAAAGGCAATAAAGGTAACATAATTTGAAAGATCCTGAAAACGAATCCTGAAAGGGACCGGCACTCTCTTCAATTATTATCGAGTCCATATCATTATCATGTTCAAAGCATTTCCGCCTCCCTGTGCTTTGAAACCCTGAATAAATACATTTCTCACTCGATTCATTATGCGAGCAACAAGTGCGACCTCAAATATTCGTACAAGATTTGTACGGAAAACCCAGAAAATAAATCTGACAATAAAATTGATATAAAGCAAATTATTTGAATAATTTTATAAATCTGATGGTTGCGATTAATGCGATTATACTTGGTGCTCACGGTTCTTTTTGCAGCCACTGAGAAAGCGGGAGGCAACGATCTGTTAGAATGAGATGGGTAAACCTAATTATGTAACTATTTCACTGCAGCAGCTGTGTTTAGCTGCGCGTGCCTACCGTAGTAAGGTTTTGTGAATTACCGTATAAAGGTTCAGTAGGCCTGGCACATGATTGGTGCGACCGTATCTCGCCCGCGACATAGACTACCAGTCTTTTTCTAACTGTATTAATTAAAGAGGGACATGCAGTCTATGTCGCAGTCGAGATACTGTCGCACCAATTATGTGCTATACTTACTGACCCTTTATACGGTACTTAGTTTTTGATCCGTACCAAACTATGTAGTATGAATTTTCACCAGTCTCTTGTACATTATGCCCTTCGGCCGCGTACGATACCGGAGATTCGTAACCAATTGCGACAGAAGAAAGAATCTACTTTTTACGATACTAGTTACAACTCAAGGCTTTTTTTTACTCAAACGAAACCACGTAATTCTTTCGTAACTGGTTTCGAGCGACAATTTTTATGTTTTTTCCGAAACTAGTTTCGAACGAGGGTACGCGGGATAGTAATATGTATAATTGTATATTCTATGTCTCTTAATATCTATGGCGTATTGTGCATTTAACTTGGTTGTTTTTTTTAATAAATAAAATGCCGTTAAACCCGGTAAATGTTATGTATTTGTCTTTACATGTTATTAATTAACAATTCGTCACAATGTAGAGTTCTTTCATATCAATTTATGAATAAAAAAGAAAAGATGAGGCTATACAGTTAATTTTTAGTAACGCTTGTCTCATAAGACGAACTATGTCTTGAGTATGCACTCTATTAAAATCTTCTACAACGTCTGAAGCTTCGATCAACTCCTCCCAGGCACCTGTTTCTAAATGCTCCCGGCACACACGTGTACGCTGAGGAATATAGAAATCGAAATCACATAAAAGTTTTATTCTTATCATGTTTGGTATTTCCTGCAGCGTCAGAATGTTGCATCTTTTAAAAATACATTTTTCAATGTTTTCCGCAGCTCTGATAATTGTCAACGGCTCACCGACTGGGTTCATTTCGAAATTCATAGTATCCAGTTCTCTCTACTTTTATTATCACGATAATTCAGACTTCTTTTTACGAAAATCTAACACGAAAAGATTCCTGCCGTAATCTATAATTGTTCTAATAAAAGAAGGACGTCATTGTTGACATATACAATACCATAGATATAATTTATATATGTCACAGTATAGAGATTAGAGATTCAAACTTTTTTTTACAAGTGAAAAGTCCAGTGAATCAGTGATAATTAAAAAAATATTTACTATTTTAATATCTTTATTTAGTTTATGAATTTATATCATAACGTATGTGTATGTAATCACAGTAAGAAGAAAAATTACAAATTACTTAAACACACGGTCAAACAGCAAAGCTTTGCCGTTGGTAAAGAAAACATCTACGCTGAACTGGCTTAACTAAAAACAGAACAAAAGCAAAAAAAATTAAAATCGAAAAGGAGCTATCAATTCTATACAATGACCCACCGATATTTCGTTTCGGTTTAGTTGTGCAATTGATTGATTAATTTCAGCCTCGATCTCTTGGTACTCCTTTGACATTTTCGTTTGTTTCTTAAATATGTTGAATAATTTGGTTTCTTTGGATAATATCTCGAGCAGTTGTGCTAGCGTCGGATTCTTTCGCCCAACAAATCTATTTAAACGGCTGTGCCAACCTTCGATATTATTTGTTGTTCTTATTTTTTCCTCAGAACAGTTACAGACTCTAACAAAATCAGTTCTTTTCATCCATTGCTTTTGGAAATATTCATTAAATTTCTTTATGTCATCCCCATGTGGACTTTTACACATCACATAAGCTTTACCTGTTTGAATGTACTCTTTTGGCAATCGAGCAAGGCTAGCACATCTTGCTACGTGCCTTCTTTTGACCCTTGTAGTAATCTTCAAGAATTTGGCTTTTCGGAACAAACACCTGTTAAGGTGATAGAAACATCCCTTGACGACCACCGAAGGAAAGACTTTTCGAATTGCTTTCATTGGGGCTAATTCAAAGTCAACGGTAATTTTTTCTGGTTGCCAGTCTTCGAATTGAGATTGTATTAATCTAAATACAATGGTGTAAGTTTCAAATTTTTTATCAGGAAGTAAGCAATAAATCAATGGTATTATATTTGACGTATGCTCGTCAACTCCGTGAATGGTGTATAATTGTTTGAAGCCTTTAGGGCTCGAACTAAACGTACCATCGCCCAAAATATGCATATATCTTCCTTCTTTGATTAATGGTACAATTTTTTTACTGCAAAACAGCAAAATTTTTCTATCGTCATCCTGATATTCGGCCAGCAGGAATGTTTTGAATTTTTCAGGTATTGTGACTTCTTTACATGATTTAAATCGTAATTTAGGTGCTCCAAGAACCCTATTCCTTTCATTATAAAGCCCAGTCTTAACGTTCTGAAAACCGGGGATCGATTGTAAAAGGTCAAGTCCTTCATCCTCCAAATTAAATACCATGTCTTCGTATTGTTTTTGAATACTCTCGAAATTATGAGAACAGTTCCTCTTCAAAGTATCCAGTTCTTTAAGAATCCTATTGGCAGAAAAATCTTCTTTACAGGTGTCGATATGAATTTTAGTTTTCACCACTTCATTCCTGTCATTGAGAGAGACACTGCCTTTACAACCCAGGCTACTATTATTAAAACAAAGCCAAAAAGTGCCACCGTTTGCGTAGAATTTCTTTCTATGATATCTACGACCATTATTCAATAATGATCTCCCACCCCTCTTTGTGGAAATGAAGTCTAATTCCATATTAATTCTGTTTGTTCCGTCCTCTTATTTATCTTCACTTTACTTTAACTGTAATCAGCTTTTTTTAAGGTTTTGTAGATGAAATATCAGAATTAAACTAAATGCTCATTCAACACAGGCAATTGACATCGATAAAGAAATAAACAAGACCAGCCCATCGACACCCCATACTTTGATAAATTAAGAACGTACTTGTTACCAACATTGAGGCATAGAAATAATCTTATCGAATTAAAATGACTGCTGTTGCATTTTGGTGGCACATACCATACTTGCTTTTAACATAGACGTATTATACTTACTTTTCTTTAGGTGGGTATGATTGATAGTAAAACGTCAAACGTCATTTGAATTGTCGTGAACGTGGAAATACGTGGTTATTTTTTATTGTAATTAGTAAAATAACTTTAGCTGTTATTTAAATGGGGGCCAAATCTTTAAGGAAATGTGAAGTTTGTAGTGGGTGTGTAAGAAGACTAACTACCGACGCATTTTTGGCCAAATTTCCACTTGATCCGAACAGGTCGGTAAACTGAGGTTTGTATGCAATATTTTCGTTTTTTACTTTGAGTCGTTAACAGTTACTAATTTAATTAGTTTTAGTCGTGTACAATCCATGATTAAAACGAAAATATTTTGTGAATAAAGTATTTTTAAGTAAAAAACTAAGTAACCTATGACACGAATAGTGTACGACCAATTTATCGATAATCTCTTTATTTCAGATGTCGATTATGGGCAAAGCTGAGGAAAAGGCAATGAGGATTTGGCGTATTTATTTACCTATTCAAAAGCTGAATGGAAACAAGTTCATTTGTGGAAATCATCAAATCGCGCGAATTCAGCATATTGTAATATGCCTACTTGAATAATAAACTATGTTATTTTTATCATGTAAAATAAAATTGTTTATATATATAATGTTCTTTTATTTTATTAATCCACGTGATTCTCAAAATGTACTGTTACAGTAGTACAGTAGGGAAATACAGCAGCACGTATCGCACATTTATCGATATCGATAAACAGTAGGTACTGGAAGTGTCGAGCCCTAGCGTTGTTTTTTTTTGTGTTGGTAGTATTGTGTGTGGTTTTTTTTTAACAATTATGGCCTGGATGCGAGATCTTTAAGCCTGTATTTGGTGTGTTGGGATATGTACGTTCATAATTCGGTTCGAGGATTGTTCGAGAGTGCCGACTCTTAAAACGTAGTGATTATATGCTCTTTGAACAAGACATTGACAGTATAACCGGCCAACAATCTAGAGAGGGTTTAATGCTATCAATATTTAAAGAGGTTCTGATATCATTTTGAAAGTTTATTTTAGTTCCGTATTAAGAATGTAAAGTACGCTTACGTAATTCATTATTTCAATAGAAATTCCTACTTCGATACTAGTAACGTGTAAGGAAAAAAACTTATTGCTTAGTAACTAGTATCGTAAAAAGTAGATTCTTTCTTCTATCGCAATTGGTTACGAATCTCCGGTATCGTACGCGGCCGAAGGGACATTATGATTAACATTCTACAGCCAAAAATACCTAAATCTTTTGGCTACAAATATAATGACCACCAAAAAATACTTTGGTACTTACCCTAAATAAAAAAATCATGCTTACCAAAAAAAATTACTGAACACCAAAAAAATAAGGCCTAAAAATACAAAAGTACCACCGTTTTAATTACGACTGCCCTTCAAATTGTATTCACATACCAAATATATTGAATGACCACCAAAAATCATTAATGATCACCAAATCTTGACGACCAAATTAATGCGATATTTTCACCTTAATAAACCACTATGATTACCAAAAAATGTATACATATTACCAAATAAAGTAAACTGATGCCAACATTACTAGCCCCTCCCGCTCAACCCCCCGTACCCCGCACCGCATACCTACCTAACCTAACCTACTTTTCTAGAAGCATTTATTTATGCTACTAGAAAAGTAAGTTAAACTGCTATCAGTTAAGTGGGTTAGGTTAGGTTAGCACTACGACCCTTACAGAAACGAAATGGTACTGTAAAAGTAGGCGAGGTTAGGTTTGAACTGCGACCTTTACAGAAACGAAATGCTACTATAAAAGTGGGTTAGGTTAGGTTTGAACTGCGACCCATACAGAAACGAAATGATACTAGAAAAGTTGGTTAGGTTAGGTTTGAACTGCGACCCTTACAGAACCAAACTGCTATCAGAAAAGTGGGTTAGGTTAGGTTTGAATTGCGACCCTTACAGAAAGCAAATGCTACTATAAAAATGGGTTAGGTTAGGTTTGAACTGCGACCCTTACAGAAAAGTAATGCTACTGGAAAAGTGGGTTAGGTTAGGTTTGAACTGCGACCCTTACAGAAAAGAAATGCTACTGGAAAAGTGGGTTAGGTTAGGTTTGAACTGCGACCCGTACAGAAACCAAACGCTACTAGAAAAATGGGTTAGGTTAGGTTAGAACTGCGACTGTTACAGAAATAAAACGCTACTAGAAAAAGGTGACGAAGTGGATTAATGAATTTTATAGTATTATAATAAACATTTGCACATTTTTAATAAAAATGTGGTCACAATTTTGGTGGTCATTTACTATTTTTGGGTTTACAATGATTATTTTGGAGTAATTTGCTTTAATAGGATAGCAAGATTTAAAAATTTGGTTATAATTTTACATTAAAATGGAGTTCTAATTTTGGTGGTCATTTACTATTTTTGGGTTTACAATGATTATTTTTGTGTCATTTTCTTTAATAGGATAGCAAGATGTAAAAATTTGGTTATCATTTCACATTAAAATGGGGTTTGAAATTTGGTAATCATTTACTATTTTTGGGTTAATAATGATTAGTTTGGTGTCATTTCCTTTAAAAGTATAGTAAAATGTAATAAAATTGGTAATCATTTCACATTAAAATGGTGTTATAATTTTGGTGATCATTCATTATTTTAGGGTGGTAAAATATATTTTTTTGGTATTAAATTTTATTAAATCTGGTGATCAGTTAAATAGCAGCCAAATCTTTTTATGACCTACATCAATTCTGTTATGAATGTGCTTCAAATCGTGTCCGTTACACGACGACAGGTTAGGTATTGTAGGTAATGGTATAGTTAGTAAAAAAAAACCTCCATTGAAAACTGACATTACCTCCCGTTGAAAGGAAGTCGTCATTTTCTTGTCATTTTCCAAGTATTTTTATTTCCAATATCCTATTCCAGTTTTAAAATTGGAAAAGCGACGCAGCTCAATATAAAAGACTTATCCCACGACAAACGGAAGCTTGATTTGGATTTGAACGGAATTGTTTTCTATTCAGTCTTTAGGATAAATAAAATACATTTTATTCCACTGATTTCTGTGAATAAACCTAACGGTAGTAGCTGCTTAAAAATCATTTCTTTTTGCAGTCGCAATTAGTTAAATATGTGGATTGTAAAAAAAATTAATCATCTTTAGTTTGCATCGAGGTTTGTTAGGTACCTGACTACGGACAAGCAAAAATGAGGGGTTATGATTTTATGACCTTGTAGAAATGACGTAGGTACGTGTAATTTATCGTAGAGTCAAAACTAATCGATTTTCGACAAACCGTTTTTGTGACTCGGGCAATAAGTTACATTTCACCCGATTTATAAAAAGAAAATATAACTACGGAAAAATACATTCACCAGGTTAAAAAAACTAAAACGTTTTTCTTGTTAAAATGCTTGGTAGGTATATCTGCTTCTCACTATTTAAATAGAATTCACCTGTTAAAAAATGTGTGCCATTTTTTTATATCGAAACCTTTCCTTTTCAAAAGGTGACGTTGATCAAAGGACCACTGAGTATCAATATACCAAAAGTCAAGGTTTTTGCAATCACAATGCTTGAGCTTTCTACAATATAATGTATACAGAAATTACAGAATGTAACATATATCGTGTTTTTCTTCTTCTTTTTTCTAAATATTATCCTTAAATGGAAACCTACTATTTTTGTTACATCCTGAATTGTTTAATCAACTTTATGGCATAGGTACATTACAGTCAAAAAGCAAAAGGCCACATTATTGGCTCCTCTTAGATTGTAAAATGACTTATGTGACCCAACAGATTGCATTTTCCAACCGCGTGGACTGCTTTCATTAGATAAAAGGATTAAATTCTTTATATCTATACAGCTATAAGATTTGTTTCTTTCAGTAGGTGATCGAATAGGTTGTTACATAAAAGGACCGAAAAAGGGCGGCTTTCAATTGCGACCACACTTTCATCACGCTAACTTTAGCGAGGGTGTTTATCAAACTGTGGAGTTTGTATTAACGGTCATGCCATTTCATTGAAAATGTTACACCTATTTACTTATAGTTACATTAAATATGCGTAATGTTGAATTTTTTAAAATATATTTCGGCGTTTTGTTCCTCAACAAGCACACTTATAAGAAGGTTACCAAGAAAAGTGGTCAACGGTCAACAATGACGGAATTTGAATTCAATTTCCTTGACCAATCCTTGACGCCTCCTTCCTTCCCTTCCTCCTCCTCTTCCTCCTCCTCTTCTTCTCCCTCCTCTTCTTCTTCTTCTTCTTTAGTTCCTTTTTTCTTTGAATCCTTTTCAGTTTAAGTAACAACATGTATAAAATAGGTAGCTATATGCGAAGCGATATTAATAATATCTTATTTTGTAAAATCATTAATAATTCGAAGATGTAGCCCATAGTTAATACCATGTTTTTTCGGCGTTATCAAGACCATTAAGTTAAAAGGGGCAAAAAGGTCGGTACTTATTCTTAAGTAGCAGTTTAGCATGATTTATATTAAAAAGGCAGTATATATGAAGGCAATAATTTAGCTTTTATCCTGAATAAGAGGTAAAAGCACAATAAACGTGATAAACAACCAATAACAGCGTGTTTTGATCTACGTAAGCCACTGGGGAGGAATATACGCTTTTAATGTATGATTTAATTAACATTTACCCTTCTTTGCATGGCGATGGAAATTTCCATCATAACATTGTCTCATGAATTAAACTTTTGAAGGTGATTGACCTTTGAGTGGATGTGAGGGGAAAATGAGAAGAGAACGTACCTACCTAACGACATTTCATAGGTTTTCACAATAAGTAGGTATTTATTTTTTAGATTTTCCAATGTTTACTTAATTTTACGCAGTATTTTAATTTATAATAATTACATTTATTTTAAGATGAAAAGTCGGCATACTTGGAAAAACCCAGAAGTTGATGATTTTGGGCGTTTTTTTTCGGGGTTAGTAATAGTTTTATATGTAACAACTTTATCATAGGTATATCACAAGTAGTGTACACTATTAGAAAGGTACCGTTCTAATGGTAGTAAGATTTTTCATATATCTCTGACTGAAAATAATTATATTGTATATTTACATAAATACCTATGATTAAGCCTATGCAACTTCTAACACTGATTTCGTAAGAAAAATATGTTATATATACCGTTGTTTGAGTACCCACAACACAAGCCTTCTTGAGCTTACCGTGGGGCTTAGTTAATTTGTGTAAAAATGTCCCATAATATTTATTTATTTATAAATATTTGGTCTGTATTGTCAGCATCAATAAGTAGATGATGAAACAACGCGCCAAAACTATCTGTCACCCCGGAATACTTTTTTAAATAGAGCTATACTTATCTCTACAGTTGTCGTGCAAAAGTATCTGTAATAGATTAATTATTCTACGTATACATATGAAAACATATCTCTTTAACTTAATATAGAGGTGGATATAATATTGACGCGTAGTCTGATCCGTTACTTTTGATGCTGACTACATATACTTATATAAACGTTTGTCAAATCTAACGAACCGTCGATAATGGTGTGTGTATCTGTCATTCTGTCATTAGTGTTTATTAGAAAGAGACAAAATTTAACAGAGGTTTGTAAAGTGTTGCTGGTTGCTAAGTTTTATGAATAAGGCCGGTAACTCGTTATGGACCTCCGTATTTTTACAAAGCGCTCAGTAGGTATTGTCCGGCAACGATGCGCTGCGCTTCCATTGTAATGCAAGGAGTCTGGCTCGGTATGCTAATAGGCATAAATTCTAGCCTGCAATAATCATTATGGATAATATTGAGCTCACGTTCTGCGCAGTTGCAGTGTATTCTTGGCATATAATGTTCTTATAGCTGAATCTATGAGCTGTTTGCGTATTAGAAAATGGCGGTTAACGAAAAATGTATATAAAACCATTGTACATTTTTGTCCGCACTCTATAGTTGCAATAAATAGTAAGCAGACACGTTACTTTTAGCACATCAATATCAATAAAAACTTCTCAAGTAAAAATAGTCACTAACCTTAGGACAGTACCTACCAAAATAGGTTGAGCGTACCTAAATTTTACCTACCTTGGAACTTGTCAAAAGAGTGCGAAATGAAAAAAGTGTCAGACCTGCCTGGAGCTGGTAATATGAGGTTTTATTATGCGGTATGGAAGGATAAGGGCTACTACACACTAACATTTATTTTTAACTATAGTTTTTTTAATAATTTCTCTCACGTACAGGTCCAGTGGGTACATAGAATGATTCAAATCGCAAGACATGCCTCAGCCGTTTACCAGAAACTACGTCAAGCTCACTTGAGAAAAACCAATGCCTAACATATGCTTATCTTTATGTAACGCTTGCCGTAAGCCCTAAACACGGTGAACACACCATTACATAAAAAGCAATGACTCATTCGTACTGGTTTCTGATATCTAAATAGTTTTGATAGCAGAGCGATTTTGGCATGTAGATTTTGGTACGTTTATGTACATAGTTTCTACTACTGATTCATATAAATATGTATAAAAAACCGGCCGGAGCGGGATATCTATGAATATAATAGGTATATAATGACTAATACAATATAGATTTCACAGCAACTATAAAGGATTATCGTAATGAATGTTAACATTATCATTTACTTAGGTAGCTCGCACGACTTTCGCGTTAGCAGATATCATTAAAAATACGGAACCCTAATCGAAACTAGTCGCAACTTTGAATCTAACTTTTTCAAACGCCCTTCTGCCGCAGGTCTTATCTCGTGTAATACAGCACAAGTTTCAGCAAGAAAGGCAGGGTTCTCTTATTAACGTCTTTTATGAGCAACTCAGACGCAAGTTTGCACAATATAACCCCGTATATTTCCCAGGATGATTAAGTTCTTTCCTTAAACGGTATAATGTTGCTTGTAATGTCGGTACCCAACTTTTTTTTATAAAGGAAGTGTATAACTGCCGTATTCGAACTTACACAACACAAGAGACGACACGTACTAGATCCATTCTAGATACGTTATAGTTTAGATATCAACTAGTTCTCTTTTGCAGCGTATAATTCGGGCAACCAATGTCACTTTTACGTTAGATAAAGTAAGATATCTATTAGATGTGAATTGGATCTATTAGTCATATCCTGTGGAAATCGTTCAAGAGTATCTCCAGAGTCGCGCAAATGTCAAATTTGACAGGTTAGATCTTGAAACATATCGTTATCGTATCTTGGTGATGTCTAAAAGATATCTAATAAGTAGATGTCTATTTCAAAATCCGAATCGGGCCCTAAGAGTATTTTAGTAACGGCGCAATTCGGGAAATGAATTAGACATTCACTAGATATGAAATAGTAACGATATGTGACGTTCCACGACAAAAGGTACCCTATGGCGGTTGGCGCTTACGCTATTATTAACGTCGCTCCAATATTATTGCGGCCATAAGGTACCTTTTGCCGTGGAACGTCACATATTGTTACTATTTCATATCTAGTGAATGTCTAATTCATTTCCCGAATCGCGCCGTAAGTAAGTTATTGACAATATTGCTGGAATGTACGAATTGTTAGGTAACCAAAATGAATAGCATAGTCCAATAAAGCGGAAGCGGGAGGTTCCGCTTTATTGGCAAACATAATGCACAGTATTTCAGCGATCGATATTTGTGTAAATTAATTATTACCAATTCACTAACCTCAAACGCTACTCTACTTTTGAACAGAACAGTAATTGATAACGCTCACCTAATTAGCTCTTGCCAGGCTCTGAAAGCCTGGTACTTAATTCTGTTAACGAGATGTATAATGGAACATCAGTCTCAGTTTAACTTATTTAGTTTCTTGAAATATAGTTAGCAGTGAAAGAGCACTTTGCAGCTAGAAATTCATTTCTGGTTCATACCAGCCTGGCAGGCTAACTATGATGAACTAAAGCAGGCCACTGACGAGCTTTCCAAATGGATGCCGTTACAATGGATTCATCCAAATGGACGGCATCCTAATATTAAACATTGTACGTTTTTGACATTCACGGACCAATTTTGGATTGCAGCCACGCTATTTGGACTGTTGGAAGGCTCGTCAGTGGCCACCATAAGAAGTAAATTCTTGCTGGCCAACGATGTTAATAGAAATAGCGGTAAATGCTATAACATTAGGAGAATGAGGTTTTTTTGTGTCTACCTACCTGACCTACATTTTACTTTTTTTGTGTGACAAATTTGGCTCTAATACATACACTATGATGTTGATGATATAATATTTTACGTGTTTCCTGGCCACCATAAGTGAGTTTATGTTGATGTGATGTCTCGTATAGACCAAACCAAGGATCACAAAATTCACGAACAAAAATGCATTTGCTTTCATTTGTTCGCCTTCGGAGGTACTATCGCCTACACTCTTAGCTGTCCATCGGTGGACCATTTGTAATAAGGTCCACCAAAGGTATTTGACGAATTTTTACATCAAACGATCGTTGGTGTCCGTTCCGCCCCTAATTTTAATGGACGATGACGTAATAAAAATCATTGCTAGTTTTATTTACCATATTATTTAAAAATAGGTAATTTTTTTTATCAATTTCATTTTTCAACCCGGCGTTCGTTCGTTGCTCTTCCGCTAACTGTCGACACCACTTGGTCAAATGATTCGACTCCTTTGATGTTGCCGCTACGCTCCGGATATTCCGCAAACGCCAACGAGATGGCGTTCTCTAAACCATAAAAAAAGAAGATCAGTTCAGAGTTTCGGAGTTTTGAGGTACCTAACAAATTTTGCCGCCTTAAGTACCCCACCCACCAGGTTTATTCCGTCTTTTGTGTCGAATTTCCTGTTACGCTACAAATACTTTGTGCGAATTTCCTTGTAAGTGTTGACAATACGTGCGAGTCAGCAAACAGATCGCGGTATTAATTACAAGTTTGCGGTTAAATCAACAACCTTGATTTCAAAGACTGTTTAGTAAATCATTGTGACACAAAACAATACCACGTAATTTTCCATTATACGCGCTCACTTGTATATTACACGACGGCTTATCGCTTCGATACATTATTAAAAATACCTTCCCTATGATATGCTCAAGATAGATGTACCTACGTAAAAAGCATGAATTTTTCAAGGTTAGATATATTACAAACATAGTTCCATACACGGTTAGATAGATAGGTATAATATAAAAGAAATAATGATAACTCAATAGGTACTTAATATTCTTTTCACCACACCAGCTCGGAAAGGCTTACTTTGCACTTCGAAAACGAATAGCAAAGTTGCATTTTATCCACATGTGAGGCAAAGTAATCAAATGCAAATTTTGAGTTGTTTTCTTATGTTTGCTGGTAGAACTGACTTTTAAAATGATGATTTTGGATGATAAATATTTAATACCATTCATTTGGATTTGATTTGGTTTGATTTTGATTGATATTTTACATTTAATATTTGCTTCGGGTTGGTGTGGTGAAAAATTTTGTGTTTCACTCGGGGGCAAATTTTGTTTAACCCTCGTGCTTTGAAACCCTCGCAACGCTCAAGATTCCATTTTTCGAACCACTCGCTACGCTCGTGGTTCAATTTTGGAATCTTTCGCTTGCTCGGGTATCAATATGCACGAGCGGTTAAACAACAACTTTGCCTCCTTGTAAAACAAATAACTATCTTCTGCCTTGCGTTATCTCGGCATTTTGTCACGGCTCATGGGAGCCTGGGGCCGCTTAAAAACTAATCCCATAATTTGACGTAAGCACTAGTTTTTACGAAAACGACTGCCATCTGACCTTCGAACCCAGAGGAGAAACGACCTTATTGGGATTAGTCCGGTTTCCTCACGATGTTTTCCTTCACGGAAAAGCAACTGGTAAATATCAAATGATATTTCCATACACACATACGTTGCGAAAAACTCATTGGTACCTACAAGCCGGGGTTTGAAAGGCAACATTCAGTTATTTTATACAATTTTGCTGGTTTTTATATTATGATTATTTATTATGTATGTGTAACATACATAGTAAGTATTCTTAGAACGAAGTTATGCATGATAATAAAGTTTGTTTTTCACCGAATGAGTCGTAGTCTATATGGTATAATCTGTTTTGACAGATAATTAATAATAATGCTGTAATTATATTAGTCAAACCTTTAATTCATTGCGAATATTATTAGTACAACAGACGTGATTTAATGCCCGGGCATAAATCATAACATTAATTATTAATTATACTTAGATACAATAGGTTTAATTACTATAATATCGTAATAAGCTGGTGCCGAATCATCCACAACAAGAAAACTTTGCAACTATAACAAACATAACGCTAAAAATACAGAAGTTAGTATAAAAAGAAACCCATTTAAACTTTTAAAAATCACACCTAATTTGCCAATCACAGTTTAGTACCTATACCGGGTGTGGCCTATAACACGAGCAAATAAATAAAATATAGATTGTACGCCTCAAACGGTGACACTTTTGTTCAACAACTTTTAAAAATTATGAAGTACTTAGACTCTCTATTTTTCATACAAAAAAAATGTTATCTTCAATGGACGCCATCGCCACGTAGCGGAAGCAGTTATAAAGTTGACCCAAATTTTTTTTATTAAGTTATGAGCTTCATCACATATGTTCCTTAAGTAATTCTAAGCATTTCAAGCCTGGGAGGCAATAAGAAATGTGTGTCTACTGGGATTTGTAATGGATTCAAACTTTCAACCCCTTTTTAACCCTGTTAGGGGATGAATTTTACAAAACGCTGAAATTACTTTTCCTGTCTTTTAATAATATCCCCAAATACGAAGATTCAAGTCCCGCGTTCGAAATTTTTTTTGATATCTTTACAAACTTTCAACCCCTTTTTCACCACCTTAGGGGATAAATTTTCAAAAACGCTGAAATAGTTTTCTTGTATTTTAATAATATATCGTTTTACGAAGTTTCAAATTCCTAGCTTAAAATAAAACTTAAAACTTTCATCCCCTTTTTAACCCCCTTAGGGGTTGAATTTCTCAAAATCGCTTCTTATCTCTTGTACACTTAAATGTAATCTAGTGTAAAAACTTAAATAAATGTAATCTAGTGTGCAAATTTCAACTTTCTCTCTTTTGTAGTTTCGGCTCCGCGTAGCAAAAATCCCCAACCAAATTTTTCACCTTTTTACGTTTTTCTTGTAAAATTACTATGAAACTGAAAAAAACAAATATCAGCAATGAATTCTACGTCTTTGGTTTATAGGAAAATGATACCAAACTTGCCCTAGTACCCACCAGGATCAGAATAGATTTTTTTTAAAGATGACGGGTGGCGGCCGTCTTTGTACCCCAAAGGCTAGAAATGCTTAGAATTACTCAAATATCAGATGTGATGAAGCTCATAGCTTAATAAAAATTTTTTGGGTCATGTATTGCAGCGTTACATAACTGATTCCAGTAACGCCATATCATTGTGATTGAAGTTGCTTGTCACGCATTTAAACATAACAACATTTTCAATACATTGCGTCTTAGAATAAACTTTAAAGTGTATTAAAAATCAAAGCACAAGTTATTTATAAAAGTCGCTGAACAAATGATAGTTAGTATGAGGAGTACAGCCTAGTTTTGTTTAAGGCGTGACAAGCAACGTCAATCACAATGATATGGCGTGGCGATGGCGTCCATTGAAGATAAGATTTATTTTGTATGAAAAATAGGGAGTCAAAATAATTCATAATTTTTAAAAGTTGTAGAACAAAAGTGTCACCGTTTGAGGAGTACAATTTATATATGTTTTAATTATTTGCTCATGTTATCGGCCACACCCGGTATTTATCTTGAAAAATATTATATAATTGTTGATTTGTACCTACTCATACCAGACAATAAAATTAATAAACTGTTTTTAGTAAAATGATAATGCTGACTCATTTTTCTACTAAGTATTACTTATTCTATTCTATTTGTGTTATTCTAAGTACCTACTAAGAATAACATAAATATATTTTCTTCCAAAATCGATACCTATTCAAGTTTGGTGTCCATCCTACAGTGAACATGCGTTTATTTGTCTACAACAAGCTGCAAAATCCGTGTGACAGCAGAGCTGTTAGCATTGCTATGAAATATAGCCTAAGGCTTCACAATAGACTACACTAGAGGCCCGATTCGGATTTTGAAATAGACATCTATTAGATATCTTTTAGACATCACCAAGATACGATAACGATATGTTTAAGATCTAACCTGTCAAATTTGACATTTGCGCGATTCTGAAGATACTCTTGAAGATTTCCACGGGATATGACTTAGAGATCCAATTCACATCTAACAGATATCTTACTCTATTTAACGTAAAAGTGACAAACTGCCGGATTCGAACTTTAAGATACGTCAATTAATAGATCTTGAAACGATATGGATTAGATGTGTCAGTGTCAAAAGTGTCATTTTTCTTTGAAGAAACGTCACATTTGACACTGACATATCTAATCCATATCGTTTCAAGATCTATTAGCTGACGTATCTTAAAGTTCGAATAGGGCCGGCCGTTAGTTGTTATCTAAACTATAACGTATCTAGAATGGATCTAGTACGTGTCGTCTCTTGTGAATATCTTGAAGTTCGCATACGGCAGTAAGGCTTCACAATAGACTACACTTGTTCTAACCCGCCTCGAGCTTGACTTACATTTCTAGTCACGTATAGCAATCACAGCCTGAAAGGACTATTCCAATCGCCGTGCGTAGCCAAGCTGAACTTTCACCATGAGTACTCCTGTAGTACCCTAAGGTATATAAAACTAAATTAAGTAGGAATCTAGAATTTGGTTACCGAGTATAGATAGTATGTTGCCATGGTGGCTTGGCGATGAATTACGATGATTATTTAGTCTTTGCGCGCGAAATGGGTCTATTACCAATTTACCACTCATATATATGACACTGATGTCAAAATATTTTCATCATCTCGTTTATCCTTTTCATTTATGCCGTAAAGTTGAAAATAAACGAGATGACGAAAATATTTTGAATTTGTCGCTTTTTTCAAATTCAATTTCCAAAATATCGATGGTAGAAGAAAAATTGTAAGAACCAAACATGTAGAGAATCAAATTTCCTACAATTTTTGTTCTCACGGTTTTACTGTAAAATCAAAAATGGCCGAGTTATTCAAGAAAAACTGTTTTTCGAATATACACAGGAGCCTGATTCAGTTTACTTTTTGAATTTACACTCCCAGTGACCCCCCCGAGGGAACTACGAAAAAAAATCCAAGAACTGATTATTCACAGGTCAAAATCTATAATGACTGATTAAACCTATTGGCCCGGGTGTGATGTATGAATTCCCATTTGGTGAAAAAATGTGTTTAAATTGGCCTCCAGTGCAACCATAATGTTCACACTGGCCTCTCCTGCCTCTGTAAGCAACTGGGATAAAACATCTGAAAGGACTTGCACACATTGTTGTAAACTTTCCCTCTTTTATTAATCAAAGAAATCCTAAAGGGTGATGTTAGATAACAAGAAAAGTCTGTTTAACTTTGATTTCGAGTCTAGACGTGATAAATGAAAGTTCGTAGACAATTGACTATTAAACTTTGGCAATAATGCAATAAAAGAAGAGTTGTCCGCCATTTTTATACATTTTACGTTATAGAGCCAATCAACAGAGAATTTTCACTTAGCTACATAAGTTTTTTTCAGTATATGAGAACTTTTTATTGTTTTGCTTAATTAATCTTGACTAGAGTTAGACCAAGAAAAGTCTGCAAAGATTTTGACAGCACACGCGCCACTGCGCGCTGCTGCTGGCTGCACTCAGCCGGCGTATTATGGATAGCTTTATCCAAGTGATAAAATAACTGTCACTTTTTAATTCCGTGGGATAGAAAGTGACGGACACCGTTTTATTACGCTGTCACGTAGACAAGAACGACCATCATATCCGCAAAGGTGTTATTTTAAACATGTCACTGCGTGTGCTGTCAAAGTCTCTGCAGACTTGGTCGAACTCTATCAGATTACTGTTTGGTTACCTATTGGTCTAAGAGACTTCCCGCCCGATTCGAACATTAAGATACGTCATATATTACGGCTAGATACGATATGGATTAGATATGTCAGTGTCAAAAGTGACGTTTTTGTTTGAAGAAATGTCGCTTTTGACACTGACATAATATATCTAATCCATATCGTATCTAGCCGTAATATTTGACGTATCTTAAGTTCGAATCGAGCCGTTCGTTGAAACGATAACTACCAAATATCAAGTTTCCGGAGAAAAATATGGCGTTTATTTTTCCTAGAATGACTTTGCTTCTTCCAATAATAAATGTTACTACGTCATCGCTTAAGATTGCTTTGAGGGTTCTGCGTTGGCTTCAAATACGGGCAATTCTTACGGGTACTTTGAACTCTAATGGTAATCTAAAAATGGCCCCTCAGCATGGTACTTAAGGTGCAGCATTATTCTATTTCATTTAAGGTGCTATCCAGATTGCAACAACAGCGGTGACATCGTTGCTGCGGTGTTGCTGGGGTGCTGTTAGTGCTTCTATGCATGACCTACACTACTGCTGTCACAGAATAAATAATAGTACTACCGTACAGAAAAGAAACTTCCTACAAAAACGAAGTTTGAGAGCGGTTTAGGGTCGAATCATGGTGTCCCTTTCTATTAGTATGTCGCACTATCCCTTTCAGCTATTTAGGGTTGTCAACATTCAAGTGATTATCTTATCTGTGGTCGTGCACGCAAAAGGAAGTCAAGTGGTGCCAACCCTAATAACTGCTCGGAGCAATGCTGAGCCGAGCGGAGCCGAGTTTGGCCGATCTCAGGAGTTTCGCACCCCAGCTGCTGTAATCTACTTTCTATGCATCTTGCTCGTACAGCGAGGTATTGTGTAGAAAATAAATTACGTAGACGTTAGCGTATATGTCAGTGACTCGTGCGGTGGTACGGGTAGATCAATTTAAAGTGACATTCCACTTCCAACTGCAGCTGCAATACTGTTCATTTTCTATGGAAATTGACAATGACAGCGACGCGTTTCCATAGTAAAATGAACAGTATTGCAGCTGCAGTTGGAAATGGAATGTCACTCTTAGTGGTTAAAGTGTTAATAAAGCCATGCGTTCGTCATTTTGATCAAGATCGCAAGAAAACTGCATGTAGGCTGCGCATGAGTGGACCTAGTCAAGAATCAAGATCCCAAGGGAATCCCTTTGTTGACCAATTGACCGTTTCAGAAAAGAATGAATCAGTAATAAAAAATCAAAAAAAGCACTTAATAGAACAAACAGTTCTGTGAGACTCCTATTTAGCTATTTACTTCCCAATATTGCTCAGAATATTGGAGCAAGGCAAATATTTCTTCGTTGACGTGGAGACATTTAATGAATCCATCCAGTAGAGAATGTCTACGTATTTATCTGCCGAAATTATGCCGTAGGTACTTATCACCGAGGCCAAGGGAATAACTATGCCAATTATAACTGGCAGTCTTTGCGTTTATAGTATCTTTATTGACCTTCTTATTTATATTATTCATCTTGGTATTTTCATTAATATTCTCTGATTTGAACAAAAAAAAGAATCTATCAGACTAATTGTCCCAAACAATCCTCCAAGGAATACTTTATTGTATTGCCCAGACTACGACGTATAGTACCACCCGTTCGTTTCAAGTCGGCAGTTGGGTACCGTTACAAGCCGTTTACATAATAATGACATGGGTACAATAAATATTTCTATCGAAAAAGTAATTGTGTACTAAAAATTACTTTTAATGCTTATTTGATACGATACTTTTTTTATTGTATTAAATGAAAGTAACAAAAATAGTTGTAAAGCTGTGTTGGCCGCGTGGATAAGGCATCAGAGCGGGTGGCGCTGTCGGGGGAAGCAGACCTAGGTAACGGGTAACTTGTAGCCAACGGGTAGTACTTATCTAACAAAGTTACGTTGCTTAGTTCAGCGAAATTTCAATACGAACGATGTATTTCCCTAGGTACAAAAGTTATTGGTAAACTATCAACTTTCTCTTCGTTACTCTACATCTAAATAGTGTCCAGGGAGTGCAGCCAGTTGGAGTCTAACTGCAGCCTTAAGTAATAAAATATTTAGTTACCTTTGTGTGTAGCCTATCGCCCGTACGCCAATCAGTCGTACCTATTGTTGCTTGCCGTGACCGACTTTTTGTAATTGTCGTATATAAGTATGTTCTGTAGATACTCGTGCTGCATTTCTACAGCTGAAACCTAATTTGCAATCTCCGCTCCTTGGCAATTGAATCATAGCGAACTCATAACGAAACCGAGCTAGGTGAAATATTATCCAGGAGCGTAAGCCTCACTTACAAAACGTACAAAAGCAAATCCAACAAACTAAGTAATGCGATATTTATGTAAAAACCGCGCCAAAGTACTTTAAAATTCAAAACGGATCGCGGTAGAGTTTCCCTGCTAAAATATATATTTTAGACCAGTTTAACATGATCTGTCACTCCTTATATTTTACCTACATTTTCAGTGCCTTTTGAGGTGCGATTTTAATTATTAATTTATCTCCTGAGACAACTTTTTTTATTAGAAAAAAGACAATGACCATTATATTCAGACGAATAGCCGTGTCAGTTTTCCGTTATTTCGACTGCCACATCCACTTTCTCCAATTATTGTCTTCTATTTTTGCTGCTTTATGAGTTTGTTTCTTAATATTTGGCAATTATATGTAAACTATGAAGTTATTTGTAACTTTAATAAGGTAATAACAGGTTTGAATGTTTCACAGTTAGTTTCACCAGAGTTATATACCCGTGAACAAGATGCATGTAACTACGTCGAAATATCGGGAGCCCGAAAACATAAACAAGGTAATTACACTAATTACGGTTCATATCCCGGTCGATATAAGCTTAATAAGGTAATGTTTTATCTTAATATCCATAAACTTATATTGCAATTCTTATTACAGCATGCACGTTTCCGAGTCATGTTGGACATTTATGGAATATCAACAATGGCTAAAAAAATATGCAATATTAAACTCGTACACTGACTTTTGCGAGTCACACAATTCTTCATAATCCTTTTTAATACTATAGATGCAGTGTATTGCAGCTTTTTCTCACCCTGTCTTAGAGTCAGGAATTTCAGATAAAATACATCGACTCAAGATATTACGAGTAAAACAATCTAATACCGTATTCGAAGTTCAAGATTCACAAGAGACGACACGTACTAGATCCATTCTAGATACGTTATAGTTTAGATTTCAACTAGTTCTCTTTTGCAGCTCAATTCGGGCGCCCAGTGTCACTTTTACGTTAGATAGAATAAGATATCTATTAGATGTGAATTGGATCTCTAAGTCATTTCCTGTGGAAATCGTTCAAGAGTATCTTCAGAATCGCGCAAATGTCAAATTTAACAGGTTAGATCTTAAACATATCGTTATCGTATCTTGGTGATGTTTAAAAGATATCTAATAGATGTCTATTTCAAAATCCGAATCGGGCCCATAGACAGCTATGCTGGCAAGCGATGCACTTCCGTTCCTAGGCGATTAATGACGCAGAAAAAATGTTTTCCGGCATCGACAGATCGCTCTATTGCAAGCCGATTGAAACGTAAAAGATAGAAATTGCATCTCATATTTATTCCTGTTATAAAAGTGGCTATTAACAAGAAGGTAATAGATAAGCTATTTAAGGCAAATGACAGGAATGGAAATGTTTATAAGGTAGGTATTGCTACTTTTTTGGCATAATGATTTGGTGGCCATAAAAATACATATTGAAGATTTACTCACTTGGGGACTACCTATCTATTAATCATGTCATGCTGAGGGGCTGGATCTGAAAAAATCACGAATAAACAAAATCTAGCCAAAAATGTGTGCTGTGATTGACGGACAACCCCTAATACTTTTGTATAACTTTGTTCAATTTAGTTTTGTTACCTATTCGTTAAAAAATAATATGAAACTACACAGAAACCGATGTAAATTTGTTTTAAATTTTGATGTACATATAAGTATACTCGTATGATGTATGTAGGTATACCCAGCCAACAATATCATTATTATCCACGCGGTAAGTGGACCCGTTTTCTCCATTAAGGGATTAGCCACATTCATTCATTTATATGCGTGATCACACGCGTTTGCCGAAGCAATATATTTGTTCGAGCAAAGTGGCAATAAGCGCTGCTCAATTTAGAGAGCGTTCTTGGGAACATTTATTTGGGAACACCATCCTCTACGATTGCGGATAGACTGCCGTATTCGAACTTCAAGATATTCACAAGAGACGACACGTACTAGATCCATTCGAGATACGATATAGTTTAGATATGAACTAGTTCTCTTTTGCAGCGCAATTCGGGCAACCAATGTCACTTTTACGTTAGATAGTTAGAGTAAGATATCTATTAGATGTGAATTAAATCTCTATGTCATATCCATATCCTGTGGAAATCGTTCAAGAGTTCTCCAGAATCGGCCAAATGTCAAATTTGACAGGTTAGAACTTAAACATCTAGTTATCGTATCTTGGTCAAAAGGGTTTCACCTACCTCGTAAGATCTGGTGCCGTCTAAATAGGTTGAGAACAGGTCACGGCCGCTGTAATTATTTCCAACATAAGTGGGGCTGGAAGGAATCTCCCCTCTGCGAGTGTGGCGAAGAAGAACAAACCACTGAGCACATATTACGGCGCTGCCCTCTTCACTCCTATCCTGGCCCAGCTGAGGATCTGGATGCCCTGACACCCGACGTAGTTGCCTGGCTTAACAACCTCAAAGCTGTTCTCTGATTGCCTAATCATGCATGCCATACGATTAAATAAATAAATCGTATCTTGGTGACGTCTAAGAGATATCTAATATTAGATGTCTATTTCAAAATCTGAATCGGGCCCAGAATTGACTGTCCGTACATAATGCACTGCTCTCTGGCGGCAGAACATTGCGGTAATACTCTCTATTGAAAGAAAGTACTTGCAATAAAACTGCTAAGTTATTACCATAAAAAAAAATTAAATAAATAGCCAATAACGCCACTCGCTGAACATAATAGTCTACTCAAAATATGGACTAAAGCATAAGAATTTTCCATCGTATTGAATTTCCACACTGTATTAACTGCACTTAAATATTGAATAGAAATAACCTCTATTCTACATTCTACACAAATAATGATTTATGACTTTTGAGCTTTAGCGGCGAAATTAAGTTCGTTTTCAACGACTATACAGAATCAAGCCGCTTTGTCCAAGCAATTAAATTACCACGGTCTTTTAATTAATCTTTTATTTGCATATCTATTTATTTTCCAGTTGCCCAGTGAGAGCGACGAAGTTTCAATTAATACCTCGATGAGTGGAGTACAAAAACGGATGCTTGGGATAATTGGACTGGCGCTTGGGTATTTTTAACCGACTTCCAAATCCCAAAGGAGGAGGTTATCAATTCGGTTGTATGTTTTTTATTTTAATTTTTTTTATTTTTTTTATTTTTTATGTTTGTTACTCCATATCTCCGTCATTACTGGACCGATTTTGAAAATTATTTTTTTGATTGAATGTATATGCGTACAGATTGGTCCCGTTTCTGTCAAAACCCAGTTCTGATGATGGGTTCCATGAGGAATCGAGGGAACTCCTCAAATCTTAAAGGCATACATATAGTGATTTTTGGGTTTTTATCATCAAATCAAGCATATACATCCAAAAGAGTGACATTTGATGAAGTGGAACTGCTGATGATGATCAGAACGGAACTCCTCAACGACGCATAGTTCACGGTTGGCGATTTGTCCTCTTCGTTATGTTTGTTAAGCAAGTTCAGTTTTTAATGCAAATTTTTGTCAAGCTCGAGTTCTGATGATGGGATCCATGAGGAATCGAGAGAACTCCTCAAATCTTAAAGGCATGCGTATAGAGATTTTTGTATTTACATCAGAAAATTAAGCATTTTCATTAAAAACTGTCGCATTTGATAAAGTGGAACTGCTGATGATGATCAGAACAGAACTCTTCAACGACGCATAGTTCACGTTTCGAGATTTTTCCTCTTCGTTATGTTTGTTAAGCAAGTTAAGTTTTTAATGCACATTTTTGTCAAGCTCGAGTTCTGATGATGGGATCCATAAGGAATCGAGGGAACTCCTCAAATATTAAAGGCATGCGTATAGAGATTTTTGTATTTACCTCAGAAAATTAAGCATTTTCATTAAAAACTGTCGCATTTGATGAAGTGGAACTGCTGATGATGATCAGAACAGAACTCTTCAACGACGCATAGTTCACGTTTGGCGATTTTTCCTCTTCGTTATGTTTGTTAAGCAAGTTAAGTTTTTAAGCCACATTTTTGTCAAACTCGAGTTCTGATGATGGGATCCATAAGGAATCGAGGGAACTCCTCAAATATTAAAGGCATACGCATAGATTTTTTTGTATTTTCATCATAAAATCAAGCATTTACATTAAAAACTGTCGCATTTGATGAAATGGAACTGCTGATGATGACCAGAATAGAACTCTTCAACAACGCATAGTACACATTTGGTGATTACGAATTTCGATTTTGACTTGGACTGGGTCCCGGACTCGGACCCAGAACCGGATTCATACCCGGATCCGGTTCGGACCCGGACCCGGACCTGGACTCGAACCCGGGCTCGGACCCGGACTCGGACCCGGACTCAGACCCGGACTCGGACCCGGACCTTGACCCGGAAAACCACTATGATACCTTAACTAAATAAACCACTATGATTACCTCCCAACTAACATTAGGCGCTAAATTTAAGGGTTAGAAGAGATTTATATAAGCGCCTATTTACTCTTTAGGTGTTGTTTGTGCTCTAAAAATAGGAGTTATAGCCGGCTATAACCCCGTTTTAACCCCGGATTGGGCACAAATTTTATCACCATAAGATTTATAACAGTGCTACAGTAGGGTTAGCGGATAAAAAAAGAGACATAAGAGCGGTATAGTGGAGCTACAATAATGTTAATTAATTCTTTAGGAGCTATATGGGTTGCATATAGGTGACTACAAACTGTTGTAGTAGAAGAGCGCTAAAGTAGTGCTGTAATAGCGTTGATTAACAACTTAGGATTTAAAAGGGTGCCAAATAAGCGACTACTAACTGTTTGGGTAGTAGTGTAGAGCTATATAGATGATAATTTCAGCTTTAGATGGTATATTAGCATTTAAAGTCAATATTTGTTACACTCAAGAAGGTAATTGCACATTTTTTCCTTAGCCCTGCCTGCTTTGGTTGCAGATGTTTCCATTTTGTATTATTATTTGTAAGTTTGCACTGTGACAGCTTGAAGTGAAATGTAATGGCGGATAAATAAAGGCAAATAATTATTTTAGTTCACTGATGCCGGTGTTATCTGCGGATTTATGATGGCGAAATTAATTACACTGTCAATAACTATATGTATTACTAACAAAATTTTAAAGGGCCTCTGATCCTTTGCATATTTATCTGAATATAATATTTTTTAAATTGTGGTCCACCGTATTTAATTTTCGCAAAATTACACAATATAGGTGAAGTCCGGTTTTAACTACAACAATACTAACATTATGTCTATATTGAGTAAAAGTATCGATTTTTATTAAGTATTTACGTTCTAATTAACAGTTTTTGTTTTGCTTATTGATTCATCGGTCATATTAACATGGCGCTATAGGCTTAGGTTGTAAGTAAGACTCTAATAACACTAGAAGATGTACTAAGGTATTGAATAACGCCCGTCTGCGACTACATGATCTATAAAAGTGACTCATAACTTCTCTTTTCGACTGTAAGTGAGACAAGAGAGTTAAGAAGCGATTGCGAGTAACGGAGCTATACAAGAGTTTTTATCGCCTGTTTAGAACCTTAAGTGAAAATGCAGCTGTTTGTTACTCATATAGATGTTAAGGTGGTAGAATTCACTTTGAGCTATAACACTAGCTGCTTAAGATCCATTATAGCGGCCAAAACGGCTACTGTGGATCTTAAAGCTATACATGGACCTCTTAAAGACCTTGATGTCACCAGAGCCTGTAAGCTTAGAGTATATAGCTATTCTACAGCCGTTATATGTCTGTAGGTGATAAAATAAGTGCTAAGTGTCGCCTAATTGTTTGTTGGGCTACCATAAAATGTGTAAGTATATAAGTATGATGATGCCAATCTTACTAGCCCCTCCCGCTTAAACCCCCGTACACCGCACCGCATGCGCCGTTAAGTGGGTTAGGTTAGGTTTGAACTGCGATCCTCACAGAACCGAACTGCTATCAGAGAAGTGGGTTAGGTTAGGCTAGAACTACGACCCTTACAGAAGCGAAATGCCAGTAGAAAAGTGGGTGGTTTTACCTCCTTTTCTACATAGTGTACCATCTACAATAATCTTTCACCGGCCCCCATAGAAGTCGGTTTTTTTTTCTTAAAAATTATTTTTCTTTTGGAAGTTCGTTTTCGTTAAGTATCAGTGACAGACATGAACGGTATATATTTTTTTCTTATCAGGTACATACGAGTACTTAGTCTAAGTATAGTATACTCTTAACCAAGAATATTCTTAAGCAAATAAGCATGCACGCACGTGTAAGTAATAAGTTTAAAAAAAATTGGGAATTACTTGAACTATTCTGATAAACTGACAGTGATAAGCCATCAATAACAACATCAAAACATTAATATATATTGTAGTGAATATTTGAGTGTTAAATAACACTCAAAGAAAACCACAAATGAAATGCAAATCCAAGTATTAGAACAGTTTTATGAGCCATGAGAAAAATCATACGAGAATGTATATGTTAGTTTGTCTTTTTGATATCAGTTTATAAAGTCTTTTTTTAACATTGGTTTATTCAAAATCATATTGTTACGAGTAGGTCCCGCAATTGTAAATAAACTGATGTAAAAAATTAAGTCAAGGTCTGATTTATCGAATCCAAACGGCACGGCATGCCGATTTCCGACAAGAATGAATTGTTTCCGGGCCGCCGATTGCGACGATGGCTTACTTTAATGCAGTTCCTGCACTTAGGCGGAAAGTGGGCTGCAATAAGACCTCGACATCAGAAATTTACCACTTTCCTGAGTATTTCTATTAAAGATTTAATAATAATACAATAATAATCCATCCATATTATAGAGGGGAAAGTGTGACTGTCTGTCTGTTACCTCTTCACGCTCAAAACACTGAACCGATTTAATTGAAATTTGATATAGAGCTAGTTTGAGTCCCGTAGAAGTACATAGGATAGTTTTTATGTCAGAAATCATCCCTGAATAGAGTGCAAAAGGGGGTGGATGGGAAGTTAATGAATTGCCTAATAATTGAAATAAGCAATGCGCGAATTGGATGATCGCTATTAGCATTATCCAGGCGCTAAATCTACTTTAGCTGCTGTCACTAATTCCACGCAGACGACGTCGCGGGCAAAAGCTAGTTAACTATACATTCATTGATCGCGTGGTTCTTAGGAACAAGAGATATCTCTAATTTAAAGTCTCTGATTTTTCCTAATTAGATCAGAAATTTGATACTCTGTATTTCAAAGTGAGAAATAAAATTAAGGTCATTTCGGTTTCTCGCTTTTCCATCGAAATGGCCAGTTGCTACAAGGTATCACCTCACAATTTACACACAAAATTGGCACAAACTGTTCACCGCAACGACGAGAGAGTTTCGTACGTGGATATAGTTTTGATTGCAAAGACAGGTCGTATTTATTACAAAGAATCATACAGTAAATAAATACTAAGGATTCAGTACTGATTCTGTACAGAGCCAGGGAATACTCACAAAATAAAAAGGTGAAGTGCCCTTAAGTTAGACATTTAATGTGGGGTAATCACACTTAGGGACTTTAATTATTTATTTTATTAGAAAATTAGCAATAATTAAATGCAGCTAATTTTAACAACGGAATTACTGTAGTGTACTATTGGGCATTAACCTTTTGGACGCCAATGACCGATATATCCGCATCGCAGGTTCAACACCAAAGACCGATTAATCGGTCACAGACCACAGGGCAACATAGACCGTGCATATGCATAAAGATCAATTTCAGTTTTGACACTTCGGTGACGTGGCGTTCGAGGGACAGCTTTTGTGTTTGACACGGCGTCGAAAAGGTTAACTGAGCCACAATAGGCAACCTGCAAGGTATCCCAAAACCTTTTTTTTACGGAGTGGAAATGGATTTACGCACGGTTTGTGGGACTGGCCGCGCTCCTTATCCCTCTCTTTAAAAAAATCCCATAACTTTACAGCGACTGATAATGTAGCTATATGACGAATTTATATCTGGAGTGTCATGTCTGAAGTGTCAAATATGGGACCATTCGAAAAGTTACCGCATTTTAAGTTACAAGTGTACTTGTAGTATAAAACGGCACACGCTTGACTTGATGACAAAGGCGCGCCCTGTTAGCCAGTACATATATTGTCCTTTTACATTTGCAAAACTGTAACTGCCGCGATGTATTATAATATATATCCACTATTGTTATTAACACTTGAATCATCCATACATACATTTCCATACATACATACATATAATCACGCCTATTTCCCGGAGGGGAAGGCAGAGACCACGGATTTCCACTTGCTACGATCCTGACATACCTCTTTCGCTTCCTTCACTTGACATAACATTCCTCATACACGCTCGCCGGTTTAGGGTGCTCTTGGCCGATTTCCCCAATCTGATCAGAGAATGTCCGAGGTATACCCCTTCCAACTCCAACTTCCACTTCTCCCTTATACACTTCTCTTTGTTAGCGTTCTTTCACTTATTCTTTCCACGTATCAATTTTTGTCACTACATCTATATTCAGTCCACACTTTTCCCTTATCACACTGTTGAAACATCCTTCTTCTTCCTCGCGTTATCCCGGCATCTCGCCACGGCTCATGAGAGCCTGGGGTCCGCTTGACAACTAATCCCATGATTTGACGTAGGCACTAGTTTTTACGAAAGCGACTGCCATCTGACCTTCCAACCCAGAGGGTAAACTAGGCCTTATTGGGATTAGTCCGGTTTCCTCACGATGTTTTCCTTCACCGAAAAGCGACTGGTAACTATCAAATGATGTTTCGTACATAAGTTCCGAAAAACTCATTGGTACGAGCCGGGGTTTGAACCCGCGACCTCCAGATTGCAAGTCGCACGCTCTCACCACTAGGCCACCAGCGCTCTGTTGAGACACTGTTGAAACATCCAGTGATTATAAATCTGTGCTACGTTTGCCGGTCTCATGTAATTACTGTACTACGCGGCACGATGCTCCCTGCTCTGTGGCTCGTAACTTTGGCACACTAACAGCTTGAAATGAGATGAGGACAGGACGGGATGACACAATAAAACGGTAGTATAATATGCTTAATGAAAGGAATAGCTTATAAACTCTTCAATAGTTAGGGGAGATCGAGGTAAGTTGTGACAGAGGAGAGTTGTGAGGTTATCGATTATTTGGAATCTTTACTTTGGAATCTACTTAAAATTCATTATTATTAAACTGAATATTGAATTGAAGTGGGGGTAACTAGACACGCGCAAAACATTCATTAAATAACCCATTACATTTCATTACAATAATAAACTAAACTAAAAATTAAAGCTATAAACTACAACTAAAAAAGTAGGTAAGTACTAATTATATAGGTGCAGCGGAAATCTTGCTCATACAGTAGTAGGTTGTAGTGACATTAACAATGCTGTTCGTCGATTCACTCACTCTCCCGACAAATGACTAGTGCCTTTTACGCATTATAGCGTAAAAGTCATCCACTCTGTTCTCGGCGAACATACCAGACGCACTACACCGCCACGGTAGCCGTAACATTGCACGAAACGCGTTGTTGTACTGTACTCGGAGTCTGTTGAACGATCGTTTCGTGAAATGGTACCACATCTGACTAGTGTAGAACGCCTGACAGTATGCATTGAACAGAGTAATTTTGGCTTGGTCGGAACAGTGAGCACACCGACGTGCCAACATGTTGCTTCTCATCGCTATGGCCCGCCGCTATTAAATCCTTGTGGTAATACTTTAAGGTATTTTTGGTACTATCATTAGATGAAACATCAACAATACGAAGTTTTTACAACGGCCGCAAACTTTCGACCGCTGGCACTCCAAAATACCCCGCGAAAATAAAAGAGCCATCTTCAATATTAATATTTCCTTTCAAAAACTAAATAGTAGAAAAAGTTCGGAAAGGCTGTCCCTCCTTGCCATTCTATAACTGAGTTATAATAGAAAGGGTTGAAGGGAAAACAACGCCCTCATCCCAACTTCAAAGAGTATTATCGTGTAAAATTTCGTCGAATTTACTAGTAATATCGCACATTTTTTGTTTACTTGTATTTTGGCACTACCCCTATACCAATAAATATATTAAAATGTAGGCATAATGAATTCTCAAAGTAGTAATAAGCTTCTATTTTGAACCGTCTTCATTGCGAATAATTTAAGACACTTCGTCTTTTCATTAAAGTACCTAAATATAATTGTATTTTCCCGCAGGCCTAAAATGACGCTTACACTTAAAAATAATTGAAATATGTACAAGGGAAGCCATCACGTACGAGTATATAAACATTACATGAGTGCAAAAGAGTCAGACTACAAATGAAAGAAGGTTGAGTCTCATAGCGGCCATCAGCGGCTGCTCGAATGCACCTAAACGTAGGGTTAGCGGACTGAAAATACGAAAAGCTGTATTCAGAAGACACGGTCGGCGATTGTACTGTTACACCAGCAAATATATATAATATTATTTTCCTACTCGTCGACTATAATTCTTGAATTAAGATTCCTTATACCAAACTTCAATTGGGTATTTTTAATGTGTGGGCTCCCAACTCAACTATAATATTCATTACTATACAGTTTAGTCAACTATAATGAAATTGACCAATCACAGCTCTCCGCGATCAACAGGACGAAACAAAACCAAAGCTCAAATTAATTATTTATTTTAGCTTGTATGGTAGAAACAATTGGTTCATAAGTCAGAAACGCGCATGTGACACCCTTAAAATAGCAACATCCATAGACTACGAAAACCACTTAGTGTTGCTTGTTAGTCTCCATAGGCTAGGGTGGCCAAAATCGAGAAAACAACGGTCTAAAAATTTAATTTAGCGCGGAGCAAGTACCAGGGCCTCATGAGTTACGAGAAGGTGTCGTTGACCAACGCGCCGGGCGCGGCGGTCGGGGCGCGTACCAGTATGAAGATATCGCGGCTGCTTGCGTATCTTAGCTGTGTATACTTTTACTTTGGTTTGTTTGTATGATTCTACTAGTTTAAAGTATTATTTTTGTTGGCTCGTAGAAAAAGTATTGTATACAATAGTGATATAATCAAGCTTTTCAATCTCGTACCTGACTTAGGCAACTCAGCAAGCTTCGTTGCCTAAACACGGTACTCGACTGAAAAGCTCTCTATTATATCACGATTGTATAAAATACTATTCTGAATTCAATACTCACTTCCAATGACACATCATTTCGATTTAGGTTGCACTTTTTATATTTGAAAAGTAAATACTCTATATTGTCGATCTGTGAGTTTTCCTGACTTAGACCCTTAGATCACAAGGGGGTAGGGCCGGGAAACTGAAACCACGCAGAGCCCTGATCATATAACTACTAGCTACACGTATGGTTTTCTAAAATGTCAGCTAAACTGTGGAATGAACTGACGCCCGTGGTGTTTCCAGACCGATTAAAACAAGAAAAGAGCGTTCTCTCATATTAAAGCCCACATCTATCTATCTGATTGATTCAGCGACGTCATACATTTCCTTCCTTATTAAGTTCCCACTTTAATAATAAATGAAGCAGTTTAATTTGCCTGAGAGCAAGACAAGTGATTGAACTCATTACAAAGAGAAATGCGGTTTCTAACCGAACCTGAATGTGTGCGTAAATAAGTAATTTCTCTAAGTGTATTTACAAGTTAAGTTTAGTTTAGACTTTAAATTCTTAATATCCGATCCGATAAAGCGAAATGTCATCCCGCTTGACCCCCCCCCCCACACCGTTGTGCTAGCCAGGTGACGGTCGGATGGCATCTGCTATCTGATTGACGTGGGCGCTGTATCTGTTAAAATATCCTTGATAAAACGAGTGAGTCATAATCGCGGCAGTACTGCGGTGGCGCACGTAACTTATTTTATGAAGGAAATTGACAGATTATATTAACGCCGCTGCAGTAATGTCGCAAAACTAATGTCATGTAATGTAATGCAATGCAATGTAATGTAATGTCACCTGTAGCCTTACCACGACAGAAGAATAAATAGAGACCTTTAACGGGTTGACATTATGTAATGTAGGTAATGTAATGTAAAGTAATGTAATGTAATGTAATGCAATGTAACCTTTAACGGGTTGACATTATGTAATGTAGGTAATGTAATGTAATGTAAAGTAATGTAATGTAATGTAATGTAATGCAATGTAATGCAATGCAATGCAATGCAATGCAAGTCGTGTTAAGGCTACAGGTGACATTACATTACATTACATTACATTACATTACATTACATTACATTACATTACATTACATTTCAATGCAATGTAATGTAATGTAATGTAATATAATGTGATGTAATGTCACCTGTAGCCTTACCACGACTGCCTTAGTAGTGTCAAAGTGGTGGTAGCCGTACTGGATACCCAAGAGCAACGAACATGCTTCATCAGGCCCCGAACCCTAGTCTTTCGTGTTCGAACTGAAAGCGCGACCGGTATCTTCGTAATCTCAGACAATGAATAGGAGAACAGACTGCCGTATTCGAACTTCAAGATATTCACAAGAGACGACACGTACTAGATCCATTCTAGATACGTTATAGTTTAGATATCAACTAGTTTTCTTTTGCAGCGCAATTCGGGCAACCAATGTCACATTTACGTTAGATAGAGTAAGATATCTATTAGATGTGAATAAGATCTACTCTACTATTAGGTACTCTTGAACGATTTCCACAGAATATGACTTAATTCTGTGGAAATCGTTCAAGAGTACCTATCTCCAGAATCGCGCAAATGTCAAATTTGACAGGTTAGATCTTAAACATATCGTTATCGTAACTTGGTGATGTCTAAAAGATGTCTAATAGACGTCTATTTCATAATCCGAATCGGGCCCTGAGTAGGGGAACAGAAATAACGGGTAGGTACTAATGCTTAATGTGACTTGAAAAGTCTTATGTAAATGAATCGTTCGGTATGTATTTATACCCTACTAAAGTTACGTAGGTGCCTATTACCTGGGTATTCATCAAAATTTTACCTATTAATGCCTTATGTATTTGTTCAACTAATTTAAAATAACAACAGAACCATTTATAAAATGCTGTGTTTGATTCGAATGAAAGGTTCAGCTAAAGGATGGAGTAATTGAGCAAACTTTTAATGTGAATTATTCGGACTAATTTGAATTTATTGGAGGAATAAACGAGTCCATTGGCGCTCTTTGGATGGTTGATTTGAGCCGGGAGCTGTTCGCGAGAGACTCCGTTTGTCATCGATTTCCTCATTTGTTTTTTTAGGGTTCCGCACCAAAAAGTTACAAAAGGAACCCTTATGGTGAGACTATTCGTCCGGTCCGTCTGTCTGTCACACTGCTCGATATCTCGATCATAGATTAGTATATGTTATTATGATCTCAATAACTAAGTAGGTACCATTAGCATACTACTCGGCAAGACTTTTGTGTTTACAGTTACATGAGATACTTGACTTTCACTGTATGGAACCCTCGGTGCGCGAGTTAAACGAACTCGCAATTGACCGGTTTTTTTTAATAAGGTGAGATCAATTTAACGAGTGAAATTTAAAGTTATCCTCTTCAAAAAGAAAGTTTTAATAAGTGAAAATGAAAATGTTATTAAATATTTATTACGCTCAAAGATATAGGTCGCCGAGTGTCAGATGACAGTGGAGACTTCATAATAAGATAACGTTTATTCGGAACCATCTGCTCATTAGCATAAGCCTTGTCCCAATCAAATATCCGTGCATGATTGCATGTTTTCGATAATTGATTGCTGCAGCAGGCGTTTCCATTTTCGATTCAATTGTTATGTTGTTACGTCGGACATTCATTTTATTTGAATGCCGGATTTCAATATACTCTGACATTCAAGACTTTAATTGCTTCAGAGTTTTCCAGTTATTCCAATGTTCAATCAATTTTAATCTTATTTTATGACTTCTCGTGGAAACAAAAACAAATGGGTGTAGTCGTATAATGATTTTAATAATTGCAGTAAGTTAGTACCCTACTTTATGAGTTTGTCATTCAGCTTATACCGGGTGTGGCCTGTAACATGAGCAAATAATTAACACATAGATTGTACTCCTCAAACGGTGACACTTTTGTTCAACTACTTTTAAAAATTATGAAATATTTAGACTCCCTATTTTTCATACAATATAAATATTATCTTCAATAGACGCCATCGCCACGCCATATCATTGTGATTGACGTTGCTTGTCACGCCTTAAACATAACAAAATTCGCAATACATTGCGTCTTAGAATAAACTTTAACGTGTCTTAAAAATCAAACCACAAGTTATTTTTAAAAGTCGCTGAACAAATGTTGGTCAGTATGAGGAGTACAGCCTACAGTTTAATTTTTTGCTCATATTACAGGCCACACCCGGTATAAAGCAGGAGTATCATTCGATACAATATACCTATTTCCGTAATGTCAGTAGGTACATTATGACATAATTTACCTTATTTCTCATATAAAGAGCGAAGGATGTTAACTGAACTATGCACTGTTAACGGAACTACAGGGAACTAGGTAAATGATTCGATGGTACAGATTAGCTACATAATTATTATATAACAGATACACCCTTTCGTATTCTTACCGAACAACGTCAGTTGCGAATGTATGTCTCAAGTCTCCCATTGCTCAATGCCCATTTTCTCATGAGTGATGATCCAATAATTTCAGCTTTCAATTTGTACGAGTGTTGAATTTTAAATTAACTTCCAAAAAGTAGGATATAGGTATGCAAAATAACCTTAATCCTATGAAAGAAGCAAATGGTTTCGCCTTATTATGTAATAAAAAATAAGTTCAAAAACTAAAACCCGACTACTGCAAATCGCGCTCTAAAAAGTATGAAACAAGATAGAATTCTTATCTAAAAAATATGCCACGATTATAAACTTTAAGGTAAAGTGGCATACGACCACGGCTATCCTCTGAATCTCTGTAAATACATATATAAAAAAAATAGTAAATTATATTACGTTGTATTTTTTTATTGAAAAAATGGTAACATTTATAATATTCCCTGTTCGATATTTTTTAGATAAGAATTCTATCTTGTTTCATACTTTTTAGAGCGCGATTTGCAGTAGTCGGGTTTTAGTTTTTGAACTTATTTTTTATTTAATTAATTTTGGGGTCATGATTTCGTTACTAACTATTTGAAGTCACTTGATATTACTTTTGCGAGGGCGTCCGCAGTACAGAAATGCATGCAGAGAGCCGCATATATCGGGCTACGCCCGACTCCTTTGGTATGAGGGCGCCGAAGGCTCCCGTCTTTGGAACGCGTACGTCGGGCTACGCCCGACTCTTTTAGTATGAGGGCGCCGAAGGCGCCCGGCTTTGGAACGCGTACAGCGAGCCTCGTACGTCGGGCTGCGCCCGACTCTTTTAGTATGAGGGCGCCTTCGGCGCCCGGCTTTGGAACGCGTACAGCGAGCTTCGTACGTCGGGCTGCGCCCGACTCTTTTAGTGTGAGGGCGCCTTCGGCGCCTGGCTTTGGAACGCGTACGTCGGGCTACGCCCGACTCTTTTAGTGTGAGGGCGCCGAAGGCGCCCGGCTTTGGAACGCGTACAGCGAGCCTCGTACGTCGGGCTGCGCCCGACTCTTTTAGTATGAGGGCGCCCGGCTTTGGAACGCGTACGTTGGGCTACGCCCGACTCTTTTAGTATGAGGGCGCCGATGGCGCCCGGCTTTGGAACGCGTACAGCGAGCCTCGTACGTCGGGCTGCGCCCGACTCTTTTAGTATGAGGGCGCCGAAGGCGCCCGGCTTTGGAACGCGTACAGTGAGCCTCGTACGTCGGGCTGCGCCCGACTCTTTTAGTATGAGGGCGCCGAAGGCGCCCGGCTTTGGAACACGTACGTCGGGCTGACGCCCGACTTTTTTCGTATGAGGGCGCCGAAGGCGCCCGGCTTCGGAACGCGTACAGCGAGCCTCGTACGTCGGGCTGCGCCCGACTCTTTTAGTATGAGGGCGCCTTCGGCGCCCGGCTTTGGAACGCGTTCGTCGGGCTACGCCCGACTCTTTTAGTATGAGGGCGCCCGGGGCGCCCGGCTTTGGAACGCGTACAGCGAACCTCGTACGTCGGGCTGCGCCCGACTCTTTTAGTATGAGGGCGCCTTCGGCGCCCGGCTTTGGAACGCGTTCGTCGGGCTACACCCGACTCTCAGTATAAGGGTGCCAAAGGCGCCCGGAATTGGAACGCATACGTCGGGCTGCGCCCAACTCTTTTAGTATGAAGGCGCCGAAGGCGCCCGGCTTTGGAACGCGTACGTCGGGCTAACGCGCGACTCTTTTCGTATGAGGCCGCCGAAGGCGCCCGGCTTCGGAACGCGTACAGCGAGCCTCGTACGTCGGGCTGCGCCCGACTCTTTTAGTATGAGGGCGCCGCTTTGCCGCGTACAGCCTCGTACGTACAGCGTGCCTCGTACGTCTCTTGTAGGGAATGTAGGGCTGTTTCCTACATTTTGGCTGATCTGGGCTTCTATACCTATTCACTTTATAAAATATTGCAGATCATTAAAAAACACCATGTATATAGTGGCTAAACAAATTTCTTTTGCAAAAACCTTCTTGTATCGCCTTAATCGGGTAATACGCGGATAGAATTCAAACAGCGAACTGATATACATGGAAGTATTCTGTCCGCTCAGTTATGACCCAACGTAAACTATTCGATTGTAGGCGGTGCTTACAAACTATTCGATTCGCAACTTCAGTTCGTCCGAGATGACAGTCAGTGACGGATGGCTAAATTGATTTATAAAAACAACGTTTTTTTGTAATTAAAAATGTCTTCATGTGTCGTGAAGTGGTGCAGAAGTTATTTTAGTTCATACCAAGGATAGTGGAATCACTTTTCACTTGTAGTAAACAGATAACTTCAGTAAAATTTGGAATAAACATAACGATTTGTTTTCAATACTACCGTGCTAAGCTAAAACGTAATAACTGCATACGACTTTCATAACAACATACGACTTTTTAAATTGCGAGGATAATAGGGATGGTGTTATGCCAAATGAAGTAGACTATTTTATTAACTTGTGCTTGGTTTAGGTATTTTCTATATAATTATAAATGTAGTAATGAATTCTTTCTTACAGATTTGTATTTTCCTTTTTTATTTCATGAAATGAAGCTGTAAAAAACTACCTAAATATTTCAAATTAATAATCAAATTTGATATTATCATTTTACATTACTTTCCATTCAGATTTCCACAAGATGCTATTCGCAGAGAACTATGGAAAAAAGCTGTCCAATTAGAGAAACATGAAATTAAGTGGATGCCTAGAATATGTTCTATTCATGAGATATAATTCGTGAGATAATCATACCCGGTCTTCTATATGTAGATACACTTCCACTGAATTAATTTAACAAATACACACATTATCTGAAAATGTTGATCATTCGAATCCACAATCTACCGTCACATATATGTAGGTTCTCTCTCAAGCCATTTCCATCAGTAGAAAAGAGCTGCAAATTTAAAAAATGTAAGCGCGCGAAGGGGTGTGGTCCCATACAAAATTTTAATTTTGCACCTTTTTGTACTGACAAACTTGCTTGACCGGCTATATACATATAAAATATTTCCATTGGAACTGAAAGTGGGGATTTATTGTGACTCCGCCTATTCAAATATTTTTGACCCGATTCGTGTACCTAGGTACCCATGTAAATTTTGCAGGCTGTATAGCCTGTCCGAATTCTAAGATCAAGTTTACTATACATTTACAATGGCGTACTTGATATTAGAAAAACGGACAGACTATACCTGAATGTGACTTCGCACTGCCATACAAATTGATAATAAAATATACAAAATACTTATTATAGCGGAATACATTTATACAACAATGATATATTTACTTATGTTGAGTTAATCTGTCATTTCACAACAACATTTTAACTAGTTATCTTTTAATCTGCATTAAATTATTATACGTGTATTATTTGACTGGTTCTTCAATGTATGGCATATACCTATCCCTGTCCAAGTCATAATCTAATCAAATATGAACCGCACTCAGCGGCCAGTACGTACAGCAAGAAGGTTATTAGCGGATTAATGTCGCTGATTGGTAGTTATTGACATTATATGCATTTCATCTACACTTAGCTATGTACCATTAGTGTAAAAAAGATGACTATTATTTTGTTTACCAGCTTTGATTACAGGCTCTGTAAACGCGTCGTCTTATTTAAATGTAGGCGTAATTTTGTATGTGTGCTAATTTGGCCCGAGAATTTGAACGGTAATGTTCCTAAAGGCGGTTTCCATACTAAATATATGCGTTCACCGAATTCAAAGCGCTTAATAGATTCGTAGTTCGAATTACCTACCCGATAAATTAATGTTTTATCGGGTTCATGTAAGCAAAGCCGGGTGCAAAAGCTAACAATATGTATATATTTGAAATGTGCTAATTGAGCTCTTTCAAATGATGTACAACACGCCATCATTACTTATTTTTATTTTTTTGGTTCGTGCCTTTATGACCTCTAGAGGGCGCCGTGTTCCTTTTTTTGTGACGTCATATAGCCTATAACCAGCGGACGCTTAAGACGATTCGAATGACATATCGTTTGTCAAATTATAATGCGTACTTTAGGAGTTCTGAGGGAACAAATGAACATACATACATACATACCCACATACATACCGGTCAAAATCATAACCCTCCTTTTGCGTTGCCGTAGTCGGGTAAAAACTGGGGTACTACGTATTATGTAATCCGTGGCTCCGGTATGGAAGGAATTTTTATAAGAGCCAGCCACGCGCCGATGCAAAAATTGACGTGCCGAGCGAGCCTGACCCGGCCTAGACAATAGCCACATAACCTCGGAATATACCGTCACTATCACAGTTATTAGAATTATTACATAATGTCAAGAAAGATCTTTAACTTTCACTTACAAATACTATTCAATAGGGGCTTCTTAGTGTGGCTGTTCGCTGTGTATTATTTAACGCCGCTCTTGCGGATACGGGAAACGTCAGTAACCTGCCAGATGATACGAGTAGCTGTCAATTGATGATTCCATGAACCACGCACTTTGCATATATTATAAAATTTATAAAACTTGTAGCGGCGAATGATGATCCCAATGACAGTTTCTCCATCTCGCTTTTACAATAGATAGACTTAATTTGAAAAATAATTAAAGAAATAGGTTTTCACCTTATTTTTATTACTTATTTATAATATTTCTGAATAAAAAAGAAGTGTTAAAGTAACAAAAAAAGTTTAGAAACATTTGACATTAACTCATCTCCACACAAAAATGAACTGTGAAGTTTCATATAGGGATCATCACTCGCCGCGTCAAGTTATAAATAGTTGTCTTACGTTCCGAGTTTATTATAATTACTATAAATGCAGTAGCTATAAGAGTGAGAACCTGTAGATACTAATAGCTTTACTACTAGTATCGTAGTCGTTAGGGTGGCTATTCCACCTCTCTGACCTCTCCAATTTCTTTGTGGAATGTCAGTGCGTCTTACTCTTTTATTAATGCAAAATCTGAGACGCAATACACATTGGACAAAGAAACTAGTAAAACCTAGCTAGGTATCTGACACCCGTTAGAGTGTCGCCTGTCTTATAAAAGTTTATTAATCTACAAAAACAAGATAAATCACCAACCCACGCTCTTTCACATTATTTTGTTTCCTTATAAGCTTTTATCGAAACAAAAACACTCCATTACTTAAAAAGTCGACGCACAATCTTGGCAGATGAAAATAATGCCAAAGTTCGCGAACTTTATTTCTTGGTTGTGAGAAAGGTTCCGCAGCCAGGTGTTACCGTAGATACATTTTGTATGTTATTACTGGAATGAGCAGACTTATAAAAGATAATTACTTGTCCATTTGGAAAAAATAATAAAGGAACAATCGTTAATAAAGAAGAGTTTTATTTAGGTAAGTTTCATAAATATATCTAAACTGAAGGCTGGGTTTGTCGATCTGATAACTCCAGTGTTTCTTACTGTAGTCAGCGTCGTATAGTAGCATCCAAAGTATTCAAATAATTATATGGCGTACCGAATTATTTGAATTCACCGGTTACTATTCGGTATCCGGCCTATCCGGTCAATTTTTCAACATCCGGCCGGATACAGCAGGCGAACTATCCGGCCGGATACCGGATGGTAACATTGCTTGATTTCGGAGTATTCAGAAGTGGAATAAGAAACAGTCACGGTTATAATCGTAGGTACATGTTTATTATTTTAAAACAATTTAAATATTCCACTCACTTGCACGCGCACTGGTTTCGATCTTAGAAATGAGTCCACGTGACGTTCACTAAGTACGAAAGAGGTCAAAACCTGCTTAATGCTCAACTGAAAAACCGAAATGTACCTATAGTTCCGCCGGCCTAATATTCGGCGGCCAGATACCGAATATTCGGCCGATGGTCAGGCCGAATATCCGGTATCCGGTATCCGGCCAAACAACTATACGTTGCATCTCTACTTTGGATGCTGCCTACTTATGACGCTGACTGTATACAGATGAATAGACAAGTAATGTTATCTGCAGTATACATGCCTGTAATGTGAATGTACAGCCGGCTTAGCCAAGGTTACAATCCCCATCGCTTCGACAACGAAAAGCTTTATGCCTCTCTATCACTCTTCCATATAAGTGCGAAATTGTCAGTTGAGTTTCGATCGCTACGGAGCGTAAGCGATTGGCATCTTGGCTACCTACGCGGCCAGGAACCGACGCAAACAACTTTGTCAGTAGAAAAAGGACCGAAATTCAAATTTTCTATGGGACGATAACCCTTCGCGTATACATTTTTCGAATTTGCCGCTCTTTTCTATTGACGGAAATGGCTTGACAGACTATAAATGGCATGTTGTAAAAAATATGGTAAATAATGACATGCTGTAAAAAAATATTACAAAAAAAGAGCAGATTAAAATATGACACACCTGATGACCCCTTTCCCAGCGCCGCGGATCGTCATACCCTACGCCTAAAATGTAGCAGGAAATACCATAACCGGTGTCTTTTGTTATCAAGTGGTTTTACGAACTATATTTTCAAGCTGTACTTATGTATGTACCACCTGTCTAAGAACAATTTCAGATAAGTGAACCTGACCTTCCAGATATTTTATTCCGTGAAAGTAAACGCCCGGAACCGAGAAGTCTGCCAGATTGTCGAGTGGACAAAACACCCTTGCAAATGACGAAGTTTGGAACCGCTAACAACCAATATAAAAAGTTTCCAAACCGTTTACATTTACTTATACACAACTCATTCTAAATTTAGCTGTAAGCCGATCAGTTCCTTTACATTTAAAGCAGAAGTTTATAAATAATTGTAATTATGTTAAACTTTATTATTAACTGTCGGTGAATTCCCTTTTTAACCGACTTCCAAATCTCAAAAGGAGGAGGTTATCAATTTTATGTGTTTGTTTATGTATGTTAAATATGGGCCTGTGATACTTACGAATGGACGAGGCCAGAGTACCCAAACGCCTTTTAGAAAGCCGACCCGAGGGCCGCAGAAGTAAAAGCAAGCCTAAGCCCAGATTGTATGGACGGTGTATAACAGGACATCAGGACCTTCAGGTCATGGACATATATATTACTTCGTAAGGACGCGGCTAACGAGCACTAAAAAGGGGGCCGCTACATGGGTGTGATATTTGCATTTATCACACCCCGGCGCTCAGTCGTGTGGCGAATTGCGCAGTAGAAAGTTGTCACGCAGCATAACACAAAAATGCCTTATTGCGTTGTAAAAGGGTGCAAAAACCATTATAGGAAGTATAAGAAAAAAAATGGGATCTCATATCATCGGTAAGTAATTTCCAATTAGGTTTATTTATTGCTTAAAACCAATTTTAAACGATAATTTTATTTCATTCTCACGAGCAACTGATGTTCGCTCGTACGTCATAGCGCTAATGCATTAACCTTGTAAGGACGTCATTTCTCTTTGGAAGTTATTATGAAGTAGAAATGCATACTGCGTGATTTGTATAGGTAAATCTACTTAAATATGATTAGTTGATTACCTACCGGATATAATTACCGAAATTAAAGTACCTATTGTCTGTCTTACAGAGTTTGTTCCCGTTTCTTTTACATAATTATTAAAAACATTCGAAATAACAAGATCAAGTATTTGTTATTGTTTTATTCGTTGACTTAGGTACCTAGTATATTGATTCTTGTCAGGTATAAGTTTTTAATTAACTGTAGGTAAAACTCAAAAAAAATTAACAGGTGAGCGCTAGAAACAAAGCGCGCATTTTCAAACACCGATTAATTCACATCGCTGTATTTAATACTTTCCATTACCTACTTATATTTTTGCATCATATTTGTGGACAGGTGGCACGCTCTCGTTTCGGAGGCCAAGATTCTCTTTGGATCACTGAGCCAAAATAGTTAGTTTGTATTGCTGTTTCCTTCTTTTTTACTCTACCTGTTTTGCAAGCAAGAAACTAACAGAAATAGTTGTTCGCCGCATTTTACTCGCGAAAGCTCGGGAGGTACTTATCGAACTGTACTGCTGTAGCTAGTAGCTCGGCCAAATTGTCGACCTTGACAGAGCCGGCTTACACAGGACGGCACACCGTACTGCGCGAATGTTTAAAATATTGCATTGCCGCCTGAGACGATAATGACATCACGAAATAACGTAGAAGAACGGAAACTTATAAGGATAAGTTCGCCCATTTTAATACAATAAATATGTTAACTAAAGCATTTATTACGAGAATCATAAGTAATACATAGGCAAAGGGTTAGGTTAAGACATATGTAGGTAGGGTAGAAAAGGGGTTTCAGTCGATGTGTGGAAGGGCGGCACCGTCGTCGAACCCAAGCCACCTGGCGGGGGACTTAAACCGGTGGCGTGTGCCTCGGATGCACATGGTGGTGGCACGTATAACGGCGTTACTGATCCTGCATCTCAGCCAGCCCAGTACAGTACTTAGAGATCGGTTCCAACGTTGAGATATGGTTTCTGCCATATGTTTTATAACGGAGGACATTTGGGGTGCATAGACGCTGTCAACAGATGTTACAAGTGGTGTGAAAGTTGCATGTCGCATTTCACAGGCCGTGGAATATTTTCTCTGTTTTTCGTCTTCAGCTGATTTTAGTACAGATAATATGTCACGGGTCTTGAGAGGTAAGAAGGAGCGTCAGTGTCGACGACACGGATATCAAACAACGCCAACAAATACAACAAATAATTTTGATTAACCATAAACTTAATCGACGCTCTTCTGATATAAACCACGAATAAACTTAACAAGCCTTGTACGCCCGTACAAAGTTATCGCGAGAGTCGAGCTCACGTAGTTGTACGCAGTGTGTAACAGATGGCGCTTTTTTGCTGACATGAAGATCGCAACGGGCAATTCGTATGCATGCGCTCATCCATAGTTTATATCTATGCTTCAGGTGAGAAAAAATGGAGAAGGAAGACAAATCGATCGGATTGGAGATACTTACTTAACCAGGCTAAGGCCCACCCGCGTCTGTAATGCTTCAGATGATGATGATGATGATGATGATAAAACATATCTTTCACTGAATGACGCAACTATTATAGGTACCTAATACGTGTCGCTCGTGCATAAACGGTTTCGGCCCCTACTATTAATTGCTAATGCGGCCTCAAAGGCTTTTGAAATCGAAATAATACACTACGCAACCGATTGTATGGTCTTATTTAATTATAAGCAATGTAAACGTTTACAGGGACGCGCCTAATAGCGGTCTTTGTGCTTAAATAATGACGTTAACCCGCTTAGCAAACATTGTAATAAAGGTCTTAATCAAAGGGTTATTCTTAGCGGGATTATCATAACAGTTATGACGTTCTTCTCGAGAATACACACGTGGGTCATAATAACCCGACAAACTTTAACCAAGTGGGTATCCCTGACTAAAATCTAACTATACGAGTATAATGTTAATGTACATATTTACACATTTTTGTCACATCATAATTACCTATTGAGCTTTAAATATAAAATGTTTTGCGAGTATAAGCCAAGCCATAACCATTCCCGGAATTTTATTCAGGCCCAAGGAATTTTTTTACCAAATAGTTTTAAAGCTGTAAAGCGTCAAAAAGCGTCAGCTCGTTCAGGTTGAATGCAGCACGTAAATAGTCGCTGGATTTTTAAAAAACCTATTCGATATCAGTTGTTCGCTAAAAGTTTAGTCAGGATACGGATGAATTTACACATTTAAAATAAAGGTGGCGTCCAAGTCCATAACATCCAATAGCAATAGCACGTGACGTTTGGCCCAAAAATGAAAAGAAAAATCGTTCGAATAGAAGACAGCCAAAATAACGTAAGTACGTGTATTCAGTGTATTACGTTGTGTTGAGAAAATCTACAACCTCCAGATTTTTGCACCTACATAGTAAATCCAACGAGGCTGTGATATTTTCATTTTACTTTTACTTCAAATCGTTGTTAATGTGGTTGTGGCTTTGAGAAAGAAGTGACCATCAGTTAAATTGGAAGGACAATTTTGTCCCATCACATCACACTTAACAACCGCAAAAACCAGTTGAAAAATCAGTTTGAGTTTGGGATTTGTTGTGTGAGAATACAGTCAACAATTGAATGAGTTTTCCGACCGTAGTTATTGTAAATTGGTGCTGACATCGACGGGTGCCATCGCCCACACTGTTAACCGTATATCGGTGGACCTACTTTTTCTAATAAGGCCCACCGATGTACAGTTAGAAGTGGTTGCTGTTTGTACCTTTCTGTATAACCAACGACATTTTAGTTTAGTGCATCAAGTAGATAAATACAATTTTTGAATGTCTTTATCTACTCGTATTTGTATTGTCTTCAAACTTATTCTTATTACATTATCAAGACAATTAGAATGATAACTCATTTGTTAATTATAATGAATACTTATTTTAGAAGTTATGAGATAACATATTTATTTTTATTTATTTTATAGGTCTGCCAACAGCGGTTACAATAATACATTGTTAGGTATAGGTACATTCGATAGGTGTCTTAAGTTTAATGCACAGCTAATTATAGGCACACACCACATGTGTAGACTTAAAGTTGAGTTAATAAGATTAAGAAACTAAATAAAATGGGAAACGGAAATACGTTAAAGATAAAAAGATAAAAAAATAGTTTATTCAAGTAGGCATATTACAATGCGCTTATGAACGTCAAATAAACCTTTACCGGCTCCAACCGTACACCTCTGCCCCGAGAAGATTTAAATCCCCCCTCAATTGGAGGAGGGTATCCCAATATGGGACCGGCAACAAACTCGGCGGGACACATCTTTTCAAAACATTATTACATCTTATAATTAACATGCATTACGAGTAATTAAGAAAAATACAATTACTATAGAATTCATGCAATTATACTCAGTGAGTACATAACTTTATAGAATTTGATATAAAAAATAAACATATATGTACATGAAATCACAAATACGTAGCTCTTTCAGAAAACATATCAAATCTTACAAAAGGAAAAGAAATTAAAATCAATAAAAGAAATGAGAATACATATTATATGAATCTGACTGATTGTTATGAGATGCTTTCATACAATTTGATGTGCTTTCTTACCTGAGCTGAGTCACCTTTAACTCTACACATAATACAATATTTTTAATTGCTACTTGTCGTTATTACAGTTTCTGGTTTGGACCATGCATGTTTGTCTGTCAAGTAGTCCTCGACTCTGTAATAAGCCTTCAACATCAATGACTTTTTTAAGTAATTCTTAAGAGCTGGAAAGGGTAATCTTAAAGCATCCTCAGGTAACTTGTTATAAAAATGAATGCATTGCCCAACGAATGACTTCTGTACTTTACGAACACGAAACTTTCTGATAGCAAGCTTATTTTTATTTCTAGTATTATAGTTATGGACATCAGAATTCTTAGTGAAGGAGTCTAGATTCTTAACAACATAAATAATACTATCATATATGTATTGGGAAGCTACAGTTAAAATATTAATTTCTTTAAAAAGTTCTCTTAATGATTCACGCACCCTTAAATTATATATAGAACGAATGGCTCTCTTTTGTAAGACAAATATAGTCTGTATGTCAGCTGCTTTGCCCCAAACCAGAATACCATATGACATTACACTATGAAAATAACTATAATAAACAAGGCGAGCTGTCTCAACATTAGTCAATTGTCTAATTCTCCTCACAGCGTAAGCGGCCGAACTTAATTTGTTTGCTAGTGTTCTTATATGAGGACTCCATTGTAGATTTTTGTCCAATGTTAAACCAAGAAACAGTGCTTTATCTACCATATCTAAGCATTCATTGTTCAAAAGTATCTTAGTATCGACTGGTTTAACATTCGGCAAAGAAAATCGAATGCATTTAGTTTTCTTAGCATTAAGAAGCAAATTGTTCATAGTAAACCAGTTTAGTACATTAACGAGTGTGCTGTTAATTACACTGTAATCGGTAGATTTACGATCAACCTTAAAAAGTAATGATGTGTCATCAGCAAAAAGAACAATTTCACAAAGATTTTCTACTACACATGGCAAATCATTTATATAAACCAAAAACAGGAATGGACCCAAAATAGAACCTTGTGGCACTCCTAATTGGACTACAGTACCGCTAGACCGGGTTTTGTTTACAACAACTGTTTGTGTTCTGTTGCTAAGGTAAGAAGACATAAAGTTTAGGGCATTTACTGACAGAACATAGTGTTCTAATTTCAAAATGAGCGTTCCATGATCCACACAATCAAATGCTTTAGAAAGATCACAAAATATGCCAATTGCATCACAAGAATTTTCCCAAATATCATAAATATGTTTAATAAGTACCGAAGCAGCATCGGTCGTGGAACGGCCCTTTGTGAAACCAAACTGATTGCTTGTAAGTAAAGTATGTCTGTTGAAGTGACCCAGTAGATCATTTAACATTAACTTTTCAAAAACTTTACTTAGTACAGGAAGTATTGATATTGGACGGTAATTAGCCATATCACTCGAATCACCCGATTTAAAAAGAGGTATGACTTTGCTATATTTCATAAGATCTGGAAAGACGCCTTGTGAAATTGAAATATTATAAATTACGGCTAAGTAAGGCGCTATTACGTCCAAGACATGGCTAATGACTCTAACAGATGTTCCCCATAAGTCTTCCGTTTTCTTTAAATTGAGTGACTTGAATGTTTTAACAATAATTGCTGAATCTACTAGACTAAACTCAAAGTTAATATTACATTTCTTAACATTAGCACAAAGTAAGGAATGAGCTCGAGACGAAGATGAATGTAGACATTTCGTGGTATTAATTGTAACGGTGCGTGTAACGAAGCGTTACACTATCGACCTTCATACTATTTCTGGCACCATACAAATTCTAAATTCCCTTTTGAAATTCAAATCCTATTCCAAATTCCATTCAATGATTTTTATTTTCAGTTCGATCACATACTTTGATCGATAAACATCATTTTATCTAACGGACTGTACTTCCCAAGTTTCTAAACACGACCGTTTAAGTGTGATTTTTATTAGTAAACGTAATAATTCATAAGTGCGTGCAGTTCAGTATAGTGCTCGTTTTGTGGCCCTGCACACCTTCCAGATATATATCTACATCATCACCAAGGCACATATTGTAAGTTATTTGATTTCTAACCTTCTGAATTACGAAAGTGTTTTTATACATACCTATCTGTTAACACGTAACCTGTATTGTTACAGGTGCCTTTTTATTTAAACAATAAATACCCCTCATCGCTCTGGATCCTGACTTTCATTCCCATCATCCCCGTGAGGCTCCTCTACCTGCCCCCTCACACTGGCGCCATCAACGTGATCGAATCCAGAACACCCCTACGACGAACCTACCCACCCACCCTACGACGCAGAGCAGCCCTTCTCTTCGTGCCTCCTCCGCTACGCTCGTGCTCCTACACCACGCCGACGCCTACTACTTTTGACGACATTTTTTTTTTTATCAATTTTATATATCTTGTAATAGTTAGCATAAGATCTTTTCAAAATTCTAAAAGGTTATAGTCGACCCAACTCAAATTTTCGCAATATCTCTCGGCCTAACATCATTTTATTTAATTTTCTATTTTACAACCAACCTTTTATCTAATCCTCAACCGTTTAACCAAAATTCCCCCCTTAAATAACCAATTACATATACATCTATCATCATTCATCATCTTATACCAATTTATCTATATCTATTTTCTAATCCCTATTATGCCAGCGTCCTACGCTTTTTGTCGCGCCACGTAACAAAACTCTTAACATAGTGATTACACAAAACATCTATCACATACAATTACACAATCCAAGATTTCCACTGAAATCTCACAAATTGGTTTCAATCCTAAGTGTTTTTAAAACTCCTTGGAGTCACTGAAGTGCGAACCAATCCTGACTTACGGCAGTACTGTTGGAGATAATCCGATAGCTTATCCTTCACCCGATTAAATAAATATACACAACTAACCCTAATATCACAATAAACTTCTCCTTTCGATTCAATAAAAAATAAAATTTAATAACTACATATTTTATTTATATTGATAACATCAATTATTCTCTTCATAATAGGTATCCACTTTGATAAACAATGAATCCAGCACTATTAAATAAACCTGAACTCATCTATGAGCTCAAACTCAGGAACATTCAGTTCCCAGCCACCGCGCAGGCTGATGATTTAAGACAGCTCCTCACTCCAAATTTATTCGCGGACCCGTGTTCGAATCTCTCCAGCCCATATGATCTTGAACAGGATATCACCGAAATTAGCAGATGCCTCACAATAGTTTCTTCTCAGCTACAGCTTGCGACCACCAACCAAGCGAAGCACGATAGAATAGCGGTTTTCTTATTTCATTTATATAACAGAATAGAACGTCTCCATATTACCACTGAATTATCTCCAGAAATTATTGACAACTATTCGAAAATATGCGAATTTTTGTCAAAATGTCAAACAAAATTTAACATGTCACAACCGTCAACAACAACGTCAACTTACGCGTCAGCAACCTCTTTGATAGATGATTCCACAAATTTAGACCTACTTGCTCGAAAATTAACCAACCTCTCTGAAGCAAAACCAAGCGATTTTAAAAAATTCAACTATAAAGGCGATAGTTGCCCTTATGATTTTATTCGAAACATCGAAGAGTTTGCAATTGCGCGTAACATTGACGACAAACGCTTACACAAATATATATACGATTTTTTATCAGGCACTCCTTTAGATTGGTATAGGTCAAAGAAAACAACCCTTACAGATTGGAAATCATTTAAAACCCACTTCTTAAAAGATTTCGAATTGCATGACCATGACCACAACTTACTACAAAATATACATTCCCGTAAACAAAAACAACATGAACGAATAATAATGTATTTTTCAGCCATGGAAGCCCTCTTTTCCAAATTACATGAACCCCTTTCTGAAAAACAAAAAATAGATATCCTCCGTAGAAACATGAGCCCTTATTACAGTTCCAGATTAGTTCCTACAGATGTTACGTCTATAGACACATTATTCCAATCGTGCAAATGGTACGAAAGCTGTAATACTACCTCTACTTATAGCTCTAGCAACTATACCAACATTCAACAAGATTCTAACCATACCCCCCCTTCCCAACCGTATATACCACCATTCCCATTTAATAAACCGGTCCATACTGTAACAGCACCACCTTCTACGTTACGTTACTCCTGTCCGCGTTGCAGAACAAACGATCATTCTTTAGATATTTGTACAAGTAAAAATATAGTATGCTTCCGCTGTGGCAAACAAAATGTCACTTTTGCAAAATGTACAGTTTGCCATAAATTTCCAAAAAACGCATAAAGGAGAAAAGTAACTTAAATAAAACTACTGCTACAGAATGGAACCAATGGTTAGATACCATTAAATTATTTATGTCATCATACAATACTACATCAGCACTTTTCACTCAAGATCCATACGATGAACGACCTTATGTCAACATCCAGACAAATAATTTAACTTTATGTGGCCTCTTAGACAGCGGCAGTGCTTTAACTATTTTCGGAAATAATTCCCATAAAATTCTCTTATCCCACAATTTTACCATAAATTACGACCATAAAGTCGTAGGCTCTGTAGCCGACGGCTACCCTATATACTCTATTGGTACAATTCAACTACCAATTTCGTACAAAAATATTGTGGCTATTATTACCGCTCATGTTATCCCTACTATAAAGCAACCCTTGATTCTAGGCACAAATTTTTGGAGAAAATTCAATATAGCTCCCCACATATTACCTGACATAACGTCATATTCTGATAAACATATAGATACCCTAGTTATTTCCACCAGCGACCAACACATCACTAATTATGACAACCTTTCTGAAACTCAACAGTTAATTTCAGATACTATTATTGAAAAATTTAAAAATATTTCAACAGAAACCAAACCCTTAGGACGAACCCACCTCATTGAACATCACATAGATACCGGTGACCATCCACCAATCAAACAGCGATGCTATAGGCTTTCTCCAGAGAAACAAAAAGCTTTATGCAAAGAAGTTGATGAAATGCTAAAGCTTAATGTTATCGAACCCTGTGAAAGCCCATGGCTAAACCCTGTCATAATAACTCCTAAAAAAGATGGAACGTGGCGTTTTTGCATCGACAGCCGTAAACTAAATTCGATTACGCGCAAAGATGCCTACAAACTCCCACTCATTTCTGACATTTTAGATAATCTAAAAAATGCTAAATATCTATCATCGATAGACATAGCAAAAGCATTTTGGGAAATACCCCTACGCCCTTCTGATAGACCTAAAACTAGTTTCCATGTACCCTCAAAAGGCATGTACATGTTTCGCGTAATGCCTTTTGGATTGACTAATGCCCCTGCTACCCAACAACGCTTTATGGATGCGTTATTCCCTTCTGAAAACCTTGATAACTCAGTATTTACCTACTTAGATGATATTATCATCATAAGTAATACTTTCGATGAACACATCACTTTACTTAATAAAGTTTACCAAAGGCTAGTACAAGCCAACATTACTATAAACTTCCCCAAGTGTTCATTTTTCAAAAAAGAACTTAAATATCTTGGTTACATAGTTAATGAACACGGCTTTCAAACAGATCCTGACAAGGTTAAGGCAATACTTAACATCCCACCTCCCACAACTCCTCGAGAAGTTAAAAAGTTCCTAGGTACAGCAAGTTGGTATAGACGCTTTATCCCCGATTTCAGCACAAAGGTTGCACCACTAACTAAACTTACCTCCACTTCCAAAAAAGCACCACCATTTAAATGGACATCACTAGAAGACAATGCCTTTAAATCCATTAAAGAAGCTCTAGTCTCTACCCCTGTTCTTGCTTGCCCAGACTTCTCAAAACCCTTCGCAGTCCACTGTGATGCATCCAGCTTCGGCATCGGTGCCATGCTGACCCAAGAATTTGATGGCGTTGAGAAACCCATTGCTTATATGAGCAAATCCCTAACTGGTCCCCAAAGAAATTACTCAATTACAGAAAGAGAACTCTTAAGTGTCTTACTAGCCCTAGAACATTGGCGTTGCTATCTTGACAACGGCTTAAAGTTCACAATCTACACAGACCATTCCGCATTACAATGGTTTCTCCATCTAGATAATCCAACCGGACGTCTAGCCCGCTGGAGTATTCGTCTATCTACATTTAACTTCGAAATTAAACATAAACGTGGTAAAGATCATCTAATCCCTGACGCTTTATCACGCTTACCTTCAGTAGACGTTATTAACTACAATAGTTCTAATACCAATGACGACTGGTATAATAATATCTACGCTAAATGCAGTTCTAACCCCAACACCACTCCAGATTACATAATACATAATAATAAATTATACCGATACTCAAAAACCCCTTCGTTACTCCAATCTGAGTATAATTGGAAAGAAGTTATCCCACTAGAGTACAGAATACCCATTATCACAGAAAATCATTCCACCCCAACTTGCGCTCATTTCGGAACATTTAAAACATACAATAAAGTTAAATTGAAATATTTTTGGCCAGGAATGTACAAAGATATTTCAAATTTTATTGCCAAATGCGAGACTTGCTTAGCTTGCAAACACCAAACCCAACTAAAACTTGGCCTAATGGGTAAACCTAAGCAATGCTCTCGACCCTTTCAATGCATTTCAATAGATTTGATCGGCCCCTTGCCTACTACACTAAAACACAACAGATTCATCTTTGTCGTTACTTGCTGTTTTTCAAAATACTGCCTCCTCTTTGCGATTAAACGTGCTACGTCATCAGTAATCGTTCATATTCTAGAAAACCTAGTTTTCCTAGTGTACGGAATCCCACAGACCATAATTCTTGACCATGGTCCTCAATTCGTTAGTCAAGAGACAACGGATTTATTCCACTCCTATCAGATCCCAAAAATACACTATTGCGCAATTAAATGCGCCCAACCAAATCCCGTGGAGAGATATAATAAAGTTGTTACCACAGCAATATCCTCATTCATACAGGATGACCACAGGAATTGGGATATCAACCTACATAAGATACAATTTGCTATTAATACTTCCGTAAATGAAACAACAAATTATACTCCTTCTTTCCTTGTATTTGGTCGCGAATTAGTCACATGTGGATCAGCATACGATAAATCTGATCTCACAGATGATATTATATTCGCGCCCAGAGACGAATACGCTGATAATCTTGGTCTTCTTCAGCCTGTCTTCTCCGAAGTACAAGCCCGTCTTTGGAGAGCACACCAAACCAATTCTTCATCGTATAATAAACATCACCAACATTTCGAATTCAACGAAAATGACATCGTCTGGAAACGAAATTACGCAATTAGTAATTCTCCTAAACACTATTCTGCTAAACTTGCACCCAAGTTTATTAAATGTTCTATCCTAAAAAAAATATCACCCTTAGTATATGTCCTACAAGACATGTCCGGCAAAATGCTCGGACGATGGCATATTAGAGACCTCAAACCTCTCCCCAAAATTCTAAAATAAATAATATACTGTTTTTCCTTAATTAGATTCTTATTTGGCTCAAACTTAGCTACTTTTCTCCTAAGCTCCTAACTTGTAAAATATTGTATATAATGTTATACATTTATAATTATATCTCATCCCCATTATACATTTCGGACTCATTACATTTCGTACATACCTACTTAGTACGAATTTATACGTTCATTTATACTATTTAATTTATATAACGTTATATTACATTCATATAACGTTATTCAAAGCTAACTCTACCAGAGTTAGAACAATACTTATTTATATATTTCTTCCCTTGACATAACGTTCATATTTACGTACTTAGGTACATACGTACCGTACAGTACATTTACTAATTCCATTAAGGAATTATCTTATGATATTTTGTAGTAATCCTACATTCCATACGGCATTATTTTGTTGAATAAATTTCAACAATCGTACTCTTTGTAGGTACACATTATTGTAGATATTATATTTAGATTCATTAATATTCAGCGGGTGGTTACTGATTAATAAGCCTTAATACTAATGGAGAGCGATTTAATGAGTACGTCCTCTACTTAAAGGAGTACTCTATTGAAACTTATTTTGGTTAAACAATTAACCAAAATTTTATAAGATGATGTATGAATGACCTTTGGTATGCATGTTTAAATCGCCTCTCTTGTATGATAAACATTGTATATAACATCCCCACCTTCTAAATTTATCACTCATACCCATATTCATTACATTATATTTACATTACGGAAAAATCCTTTGGCCATAAGCCCCAGGATTTTCCCTTCCAGGGCGACCCCGGTAGTGTAACGGTGCGTGTAACGAAGCGTTACACTATCGACCTTCATACTATTTCTGGCACCATACAAATTCTAAATTCCCTTTTGAAATTCAAATCCTATTCCAAATTCCATTCAATGATTTTTATTTTCAGTTCGATCACATACTTTGATCGATAAACATCATTTTATCTAACGGACTGTACTTCCCAAGTTTCTAAACACGACCGTTTAAGTGTGATTTTTATTAGTAAACGTAATAATTCATAAGTGCGTGCAGTTCAGTATAGTGCTCGTTTTGTGGCCCTGCACACCTTCCAGATATATATCTACATCATCACCAAGGCACATATTGTAAGTTATTTGATTTCTAACCTTCTGAATTACGAAAGTGTTTTTATACATACCTATCTGTTAACACGTAACCTGTATTGTTACAGGTGCCTTTTTATTTAAACAATAAATACCCCTCATCGCTCTGGATCCTGACTTTCATTCCCATCATCCCCGTGAGGCTCCTCTACCTGCCCCCTCACATTAATAGCTATTTTAGAAAAATAATCTTCGAATGCCGAGGCAACATCGTTGTTTGACATGGTCAGTTGTTTATCCGAGACAATGTTGACTTGACAATCGCGTGATTTACATTTACCAGCTCCCCTATTTATAATATTCCATGTTGTCTTCACTTTGTTGTCCGACACTTTCAGTTTAGAACTTGTATAGTTTGCTTTGGCTGTTAAACACACTCTCTTGAAGATTTTTGAGTAGTTCCTCACATAGTCCAGGAAATCTGTATTTTTGTTCAGCTCTCTCTCACCATAAAGTTCATAAAGCCTTTTTCTACTTTTATAAATGCCTGCAGTAGCCCATTCACTAAACTTTGTTCTAGTTTTTGACCCACTAATAGTTTTCATACTGAAATTTTGATTAAAATGATAAAGAATTACGTTAAAAACAACTTCATACAAATTATTACAGTTGTAATGTGAAAATGGTAACATACAGAGACTTTTTTGAATTTCATTTTTGAATAATTCCAAGCGACTACTAGTAATGGGTCTATATGTTATTGTTTGTGGAGTATCATGAATATCGCTTAAGAAAACAGCCCTTTGACCGCTATGATCAGAATAAAAACAGTTAAATATGTGCTTATCTATACATTCACAATTACAAAATATATTATCCAGACATGTTGCACTAGTTACACCTACCCGAGTAGGTTCAAGAAACAAGTTAAATAAATTGAATGATTTAAACAAACACAGCATTTTAACAGTATTACTAGAGGACTCGAGCAAGTTAACATTAAAATCTCCACAGACTATAACATGTTTTTGGCCCTTACATACTAATTTCAGCACACTTTCCATTGTAGTTTCAAATGTGCTGAAGTCAGCTGTTCATATATTATCAAAATATATTATCCAGACATGTTGCACTAGTTACACCTACCCGAGTAGGTTCAAGAAACAAGTTAAATAAATTGAATGATTTAAACAAACACAGCATTTTAACAGTATTACTAGAGGACTCGAGCAAGTTAACATTAAAATCTCCACAGACTATAACATGTTTTTGGCCCTTACATACTAATTTCAGCACACTTTCCATTGTAGTTTCAAATGTGCTGAAGTCAGCTGATGGTGGTCTGTAAACACATACAATAATATATTTTTCTAATTCTACACAGGAAATTTCGATAATTCTTTCTATGGAATAATTTACAATATCTTTACGCTCTTTAGATTTCATGCAATTTTTAACAATTATCAGGGAACCACCATGAACAGCAGACTTTCTAGCAAAAAAACTGACTAACTTAAAGTTAACAAAATCAAATAAAAACTGCCCATCTTTCAGCCAATGTTCAGTGATACACATAACTTCAACATTATTATTATCTAAAAATAAACCTATTTCTAATTCTTTGCTGGAAAAACCCTGAATATTCTGGTGAATAATATTCATACTCAGGCGTTTTTCCGCTGTCTTACAATCTAGTTTAAATTTGGCATGGGGTCCTTGACTTTGTCAGCTGACTGAGAATTAGCTATAACACTACTAAATCTATTTGGCTCAATATTATAGGCCAATAAATCCAATAGGTATACAAAATATTTCTTTGGCAGAAATACCTTCCTTGGAGCTAGCATGAAGCGCTCAATGAATTTATTTAAGTCAAAGAAATGGTACTTTTTATTGACAGATATGGCATGGTACATCAAAGAATTGTAGTGTGCTACTTTACTATTATAGTCATAAGACATATTCTCTGCATAAGGCAGTGCACATAAAATGATTTTCCCCACACCAGATTTTTCAATAATACTTAAAGTGGACATCAACTTATCTATGCTAAGCTTATCTACATTAAGGCTATTTCCTAATAAAATTACAAGTGTAGTACTGCTATCATAACATCCCTTTGAAATAAGGTCACACAAGTGAGACAAAGTAATGTTTTGATAACAGTAATTTGAGACTTTCTGCTCTAATCTGTAGCTTAATAATGGGCCCATTCCTAGCCCAATCTGATTTGAAAAAACAACAGTCTTACTGACTGCTCTAGGGGGCTGTGTGACTACTGGTACAGCTGGCCTAGAGGTGTTGAGGGCCACATCGGCTTCAACAACTTTTGCTGGTGGCATTTGGCCACAATTACGTTGTTATTCTACGGTTACATCGAGGTGGATGGTGATCGAGAAGTTGCTGTGGTTGGCCACAAAGCGGCTGAATGCTTGGCTGGGTGGAGCTGATATATAAATCAAGTGTGTATATACTTTAAAATTAGGTTTTAGTCCAAGAGTTCAGCTACTCTCCGCCAGAAAGTCACCACGCAAGTTCCTTGCCAACTTATGTGTTGAGTGATAGGTATTTATATGATCTTACATGTTATTTAATTATACTAATATTATATAGTAGTACAGGAATGAAGAGGAAGAATGCAGAAAAAAGCAAAATATCGCGATAACATACAGTGATTCAGTCTTGGGTGTTAGTCCGGAATTTACTCAAAGACTCGAAGTAAATATCAGCATTGCCACATTTCTCATTTAATAATCTACTTAGGCGGGGAATAGGGGAGTTTTTACCAAGAATAGTTTTACGAAAGGGAGGGTTTAGGGGTTTTATTGGAGTGCGTGGATATCTATGCGGAGCTCTGAAATGAATTTTCTCTAATAGTTGGGGGCAATCCATTTGATTTCTCAATAGCTTGTATAAAAAAGATAGGTCTAAACTATCTTGGCGTTGAGATAACGATGGTAATTTAAAGTATTTTAAGCGTTTCTGGTAGGACCTAATTTCCTTTGCCATCCCGGTTGTTCTTGCTAAATGCCATATAAAGCGTTTTTGTATCCTTTCCATTCTCAGGTTGTGGGTCGCAAAGTGTGGTCGCCAAACTACGCTACAGTAGTCTAAAATGCTTCGTACTAAGGTATAATATAAAAGTTTCTTAGTTGTAATCTTACGGAAGGTCTTACTATTTCGAATCACGAAACCCAGCATTTTAGAAGCTTTTTTTGTAATGGCATCTACATGAGGGATAAACGAGAGCTTTTGGTCAAATATTACACCAAGATCTTTAACGTGGATGACTTCCTCTATTATTTCGTCGTCTATGTAATAAGATGATTGCCGAATGTTAATATTACGCGTAAATTTGAGATGATAGCATTTATTACTATTCAAATTCATGCCATTGACAGTGCACCAATAGACCTGTCTGTTGATATCCTCTTGAAGCAATACAGTGTCTTGTGTCGAATTTATAACTTTGATGAATTTGAGATCGTCTGCAAATAGGAATGGTGTCGCGTTTATTATAATTTGTGGGATGTCGTTTATAAATATGTTGAAAAGAAAAGGTGCTAGATGTGAGCCTTGGGGGACTCCCGATGTTATAGATTTTAGATTAGAGTCGAAACCATTGACAACTACATAAATAGATCTATTGGTAAGATAAGAACGTAACCAAGACAAAAACAATCCCGAAAAACCATAAGCTGATAGTTTCCGTAACAACACGTTATGGGACACACGATCAAATGCCTTGCTGAAGTCTGTGTAAATAGCATCGACTTGCTTACCGGCATCTATTTGATCTGATAGTGTTTCGACAAAAGTTACAAGGTTAGTGTTAGTAGATCGAGCTGGAACAAAGCCATGTTTTTATTTTATTTATTTTATTTATTAAACTTTACACATAAATTAACAGTATGACACCAAAGCACTTATGTGGTATATTACATTATAATATTAAAATTCTAAAAAAAATTATACAACAACAAATAAACTTATAACAATGAGATCCGGGATGCATTTTTACATTATATTATTTTCTATGCACCTTATCAGATTCCTGTAAAATACACCAGCACTATCAGCAAATATATCTACATCATCTGACTCCAGTATGATACGATTAAGAGCAGTTCGGGCCCGAGCGGTGGGAGCGTTGGCGCCGCGCTGCGTGCGCGCGCCGTGGCCCGCGAACAGGCGCCGCCGCCGCCGCGCCGGCACCGCGCCGCCCGCGCCGCCGCACCCGTCCGGCACGCCTGTTGCGACGTTCGCCCGCGGCACTTGCAGTCCCATTCTCTCAAGCACGGATGCGCCATCTACTTTATTGTGAAGTAGTTGTCGATAGTGCATTATGTGTAGAAGCTTTCGTCTAGTCTCTAGTGTTTGAAGGCCGACCATTCCTATTACGAATAAAGACGGATACATGTAGGGGTAATATCCATACAGACGTTTGTAGACATGTCTCGAGAATTTCTTTTGCACTCTTTCCAACATCGTGGTATATTTAGTTTCATAGGGATCCCATACTACAGCACCAAATTCAAGGCGACTACGGATGTAAGCGTTGTAGAGCATGACTGCCACTTTTATGTTGGAAAATTGTGAAGATATTCTAAATATAAAACCTAGCGTTTTCGAAACTTTTTTGCATATTGTTATTATATGAAGTCTGAAGTCAAGTTGTTTGTCCAAATTTAGTCCTAAGTCGCGTATTTCGTCAGTCTGTACTAAAGGTGTGTCATGTAGTCTGTAGGTGGTAGGAATCGGCGTTCGGAGTCTAGAGAAAGTGATATGGATACATTTGGATACGTTAAAGTGTAGGCGGTTGTCGTTACTCCATTCAGCAATAGCGTCTATGTCCTTTTGTAGTTGCTGTCGGTCGTGGTCGTCCTTAATACGATAGAAAAGTTTGATGTCATCGGCGAACATCAAACACTGGGCTGTACTGACAACGGCTGGCAAATCATTAATCATTATTAAGAATTGGGTAGGTCCTAATGTACTGCCCTGGCTTACACCAGAGCGAGTATAATAGTGTGGAGATTCATATCCGGCAAGTTTAACATATTGCTTTCGATCCTGTAGATAATTGGCGAAAAAGTGTAAAAGCCTAGGAGTGAAACCAATGTCTGCGAATTTTCGCAGCAGGATATCATTGTCTACAAGATCGAAAGCCTTACGAAAATCAAAGTATGCTGCATCAACTTGCATCCGGGCATCCATAGCTTCCGTAATATAGTCAACCAACACAACATGGTTTGTCGTTGTTGACCGACCACGACGGAAACCATGTTGAGCGTCATTCATTTTTACTGCGATCTGTTGAGTGATAAGATGGTCTACAATGGATTCAAACAATTTGCCAAACACTGACAGCACAGCAATGGGTCTATATCCTGTTACATCGGATCCTGTACTACTCTTGGGGACAGGGGTTACTCTCGATAATTTCCAGCAGGACGGATACTCCGCACACCGTAGAGAGAGATTGAATATCGCTAGGAGGGGTGACTCAAGAGCAGATATACAATCCTTCGCTAAAAAGGTAGGTATGCCATCAGGCCCAGCAGCGCTCTTCGGCTTGAGCCGCTTTGCAGCGCGTCGTATGTCAGTGGTGCTGATGGCATCGATGGCAACCCGCGCCGAGTCGCGTGCATCTCCGCTGCGCGTTGCACTTTCCCTCGCCGCATCTTCGGCATTTAGTCGCGGTACCTCATTATGAAAGACTGAGCTGAAATATTGAGCAAAGGCATCTGCCGCGTCCTGGCCCGAAATAGTTCGGTCTTGAAAGGTATATTCGTCACTTATTTGGTTCATATTTTTACGTTTGCTCTTTACATATTTCCAAAACTTTTTTGGGTCGTTAGTTATGTCTCGCTCAACACCTGTTTTATATTTTTTATACTCACAGTCAATCAAAAATTTAGCTCTACCTGTTGTTGTTGTGTTGATGAGTTGTTAAATTTTGTTTGCAAATGATATTGAATTATGGGGCACGTCAGGGATTCAAGTATTTTAGCAAACGTGCTTAGAATAGAGATGGGTCTATAGTTGTCAACAAGAGTATCCTTGTCCGATTTAAATATTGGTACTACTTTAGCAAGTTTCCATTCTTGGGGAAATATACCCGATCGAAGTGACGCGTTAAAGATTAAGTGCAGAGGTTCACGCATTCATAAATAAACATTGGTGGTATACCGTCTGGGCCAGCACCCTTGTTGACATCCAGACCCAATAGTTTTTTTGTTATTACATTGTGGTTCAATGTCACATTTGTCAATACCTCTGAGCTCACATCTATATGGTCATTAGGATTAGTTAATACTTCATCAGTGCTGTACACAGAGGAGAAAAAATTGGCGAACATATTACAGATGACGGATCCATCGCTCGATGTGGTCGCCCCGTCTGTCATAGTTTCGGGGTACGTGCTAGCACCGCCACGTTTGGCTTTTATAAAGCTCCAGAAGTATTTAGGATTGTTTGAAATGTTCCGTTCAACTCTTTCTATATATGAATTATAACATTCGGTTGCATACTTAGTACAACTTGTCTTAAGAATCGTAAGAGTAATCTTGTCAAGACGGTTTTTGTATTTGTTAAACCTAATTCTATATTTTTTTTTTTCTTTGAGCATTTGAATCATGTTCTTATTAAACCATGGCGGGTACTTAAAGCTTCTATTTTTTCTAACGAGGGGTACATGGTTTTCAATGACAGTATCTAGTGTATCGTAGAAAGTGCGTACCATTACATTCATATCGGCATCCGAAAGAAGTAGATTCCAATTAATATTTGCTAAATCTTGATTAATTGATTCGTAGTCTGCTTTCCTAAAGTTACGTATGGTATTGAAGTCATTATTCTTTAAGGTACCCGTCTTGTTAAATGATAAGTTTATATCTAGTGGCGGATGGTAATGGTCGATTTTACTAAGTACATCTGTTGCTGTGCTAACCGTACAAGTTGTAAGGTCAGTGAGAATTAGATCTAATATTCTGTTATGACTATTCACTATCCGGTTTTTTTTGAGAAAGGTTGTTTAAGTTACAAAAATCAATGAGCATTTGTGCTGCAGGTGTGAATCGAGTTGATGGTTTTATATTAATATGGTTCCAGTCTATACACTCAAGATTGAAATCACCAATAATGCAAACAGGCGAGTTAGCATTTTCGAGGGATTATGCGATGTTTATGCCATTATTGTTTCCACCTAGTCGCGATTCTACACAATATGAATTCCACGCAGCTGAAGTTTATCACGAGCGTTATTCTTCACAGTCATTATTTCAACACAGTCTTGATTCTACCTAGTAGCGATTCTACACAATATTTATTCCACACATCTGCAGTTTATCACATGCGTTATTCCTCACAGTCATTATTTCAACACAATCTTGATTCTACCTAGTAGTGATTCTACACAATATTTATTCCACACATCTGCAGTTTATCACATGCGTTATTCCTCACAGTCATTATTTCAACACAATCTTGATTCTACCTAGTAGTGATTCTACACAATATTTATTCCACACATCTGCAGTTTATCACACACAAATATCTATATATATCATCGGGAGACTGCAACTGTAGCGAGCGTCGTTCAGCCATGAGGTTTAAGGTTTGCTCGGTCAATTTCTGAGGTCTATCTTTACGGCGGGGTCTAAAAAACTTAGACCCTACTATGTGGACAGTTTCCACTAGCCCGTCGTTGATTTCGTCCACTGAAGCCAAGTTCTCTAGGCAAGCAAAGCGGTTAGAGAGCTCGAGTTGAAAGCTTTTGGGGTCTTGAACATGGGCTCGATTAGGTCGGAGCGTAGACTTCATCAGGCTGGACCTTTCAAGTTTAATATTGATATTCAGTGAGCCTCTTACGATTCGGTGATCACTACCGGTCTTTACCCTGTTGATCACAGAGACATCGCTGAATATCCGTTTCTTGTCGGTCATGATGAAGTCTATCTCGTTTCTCGTGGCACCGTCAGGACTCATCCAGGTCCATTTCCTGTGAGGCGGCTTCTGGAAGAAAGAGTTCATCACGAAGAGTTCCTCTCTCTCCAGAAAGTCGGCCAGCCTCTGACCCCTGGGGTTCCGCTGCCCATACCCAAATTGCCCCACTCTCAACTCATCACCGCTTCTCTTGCCCAACTTTGCGTTGAAGTCCCCCATAACAACAGTAAAGTAGGTTTTAGAAGTATGTATGGCCCTACTTACGTCCTCATACATAGCCTCTACTACTTCATCATCGGAGTGTGACGAGGTCGGTGCGTATACCTGAATGACCTTCAGCGAATATCTTTTGGATATTCTGAGTATTAGGTATACGACCCTGCTCGACACACTGTCGATGGTTATTATGTTGTTTATGAGGGACTTGTGAACGAGAAACCCGACACCACCTTGGGACTGTTGGTCGCCCTCCCGGTGGTAGAGCAAGTTACCAGACTTCAGGGTTGTCGTGTCCTCCCCCTCTCTACGGACTTCGCATAACCCTACAATGTCCCAGTGTAACCTGCTCAGTTCCTCTTCCAGCTCGCAGATCTTTTCGTCAGTCCTCATAGTGCGTATGTTGTGTGTTACCAGGGCCAGTCGTCGTCGGGGTGGGTAGCCGGATCTTTGCCGGAGATTCTTAGCACCCCTGACCCCGCTAATGCCCTGACCGCTACCATAGCCAGAGCACCGGGGGTCGCCGGAACCTCGGGGCCGTGGTTTTATTGTGCTCTGCATGATGGGGGGTGAATGCCATAATCGCCACGCTTGGCAGGCGGGTTGGCGATCGCAGTCGAGTACACCGAATTTGAGGGACGCTGCTGCCCGTCCACCGGTGGTCTTGGACGTAGTTTCAGGACATACCCGGGTCCTAGGATACTAGGGTCTAGGAGTTACTATTACAGAATCTCGAAAAGACAGATATCACTCATGAAACTCATCTGCTTTAGAAAATAAAATCTTTGATTTCGCGTTTTAAGTTTTTGTTTCTTACGATACGCCACTGTATTGGTTTTACAAAGAAATATGCAAAAATGACAGTTTTGTTTTTATTTTTTACAAAAATGTATATAACAGTTTTAGCTTCTAATAACCTCAGGAATGTGCTGTTAAAGTTATTCGGTTTCCTCCTGATACACCGTGTATAACTTTCGCCACGTACCCCAGGGTAACCTTTCTTAAAAAAAATCGCTACGTTTTCGTGAATAACTGGGACGATTACAGGTGAAGACCTGTGCGACAGCATAGTGTCTATCTCTTTCTTACTTACTTATAAGTACGTTAGTGAGAATAGATCGAAAGTATAAAAACGTTCAACTTAGTAGAGCTGATCTGCTTTTTACTGATATCCGTGGATAGGTAATATTGTCCGTATTGCCTCCATCTAATACTTCTCACCCAGCAAATACAAAAAATAAATGGAGTTGTGTCATCATCATCATCATAGGCCTTTCAGTCTATCGCAGACTATACAAACAGTGTCAGGCAGGGCGACAACGTTTTTCATGGCTGTATAAGCCAATACGGGAGCGGCAACCACGACCGCAAAACTGGCAGGTGTAGTGTGCCCGTGGCGAACACATGTCGGGCTGATGACGCTTGGCTCGCTTACTTGCCAGTGTCTTAAACCAAGCGTCATCGTGGATTTTACGACCATCGAACACCAGTTTGCGCCACTTATCTCTGTCCGCAGCAAGCTCCTCCCATTTATGAACCGGGATGTTGAAGGAGTTCATGTCTCGCTTGACGCAGTCCTTATGCCGTAGCATCGGCCGACCGACACTTCTCTTAGCATCAGCTATGGCGCCAAGCAAAACACGTCACGGCAAACGAGAAGGTTGCATTCGGAGTTGTGTAGAACCACATTAATAAGAGTTGCGACGATTGTATAGTAATATATTTGTGTGTGATAAAATGCAGATGTGTGGAATAAATATTGTGTAGAATCACTACTAGGTAGAATCAAGATTGTGTTGAAATAATGACTGTGAGGAATAACGCATGTGATAAACTGCAGATGTGTGGAATAAATATTGTGTAGAATCACTACTAGGTAGAATCAAGATTGTGTTGAAATAATGACTGTGAGGAATAACGCATGTGATAAACTGCAGATGTGTGGAATAAATATTGTGTAGAATCGCTACTAGGTAGAATCAAGACTGTGTTGAAATAATGACTGTGAAGAATAACGCTCGTGATAAACTTCAGCTGCGTGGAATTCATATTGTGTAGAATCGCGACTAGGTGGAAACAATAATGGCATAAACATCGCATAATCCTTTTCGAGTACATTATTACAATTTGATAGAAAATCGTCTAAATCTTTTTTGTGGATTGGTGGAGGAAGGTAGACGGCACATATCATTAATTTGAAAGATAAATTTATTGTATTTAAGTTTATGAATACCCAAAGGTCTTCAAACTTACTTTCTAAATTAGTCATTTTTTATTTTATTGAAATAAAATAAAATAAAATAAAATAAAATAAAATAAAATAAAATAGTCATTTTACTGGATGCAAATTTGGTTGATACAGCAATTAACACTCCACCGCCTTCCTTACCACACAGTTTTGTCGACTCTCTATCTCGCCGATATACTATAAATTGGTCATGAAACAGTTCACTGCTAAGTACATTACTATTGAGCCAAGTTTCAGTAAGAATAATAATATCATAACTAGAATGGCACAGGTTCTTATAAAAATCAATACTTTTGGATTTTAATCCTCTACAATTTTGATAATATACATTTAAACCAGTGAATTTTAAAGAAAAAGGAATGTTCACACTTGTGTTATATAGATTATACCGCTAATTAACTTAAAAACTAAAAACTTATACTATTTTACGTAGAGACTCCTGGTCTCTTATAAATATATACTCTGAGCTGTCAGTCTTGCGGACGTAAATACGGCCATCGCGGGTCCAGATATGCTTGTAGGATTTTTCTTTAGCTAGCTTTCGAGCCGCTGCATGAAGTGCCTTGTTTGCTGCCGATAGGTGCTCAGCTACATATATAGGTGTCTTTGTCCCTCCAATCCCTATGTGCCTGCTGTTCAGCTTGTCTTCAGGTTTGATTTGTTGTAATTACTCACAGCAGCTAGGAATTGGTCACGGGTAGTAGGGTTGATGAATTGAACTATGATTGACCGTGGCCGGGTATTGGTTTTGTTCAGCTTGGCTATGCGGCTGCAGCTATGGATCTGCTCGGATTTCACAGGATACTGGATGGTGGTGCCAATGCTAGCGACTATTTTCAAAACATTTTCAGTCTTCTTTTCTGGTACACATTGAAGTTCGATGTTAGTTGACCGAGCTCGCTGCTCCATTTGGTTGATTATGACATTGAGATCCCGAATTCTATGCAGACTCCCGAATAGTCATTCTTGCAGTCTATGTTTTCAGCTTGTAATTCAATAAGGTAAACGGCCCCAAGTTCGTGTTAGTACGTTATTTCGTTAGTTTTTTTTCTGGCGCAAATAATAAGGAATTCAAATATCTTTTATTCAAATTATACATATGAAAAAAATCTGTATTATTTAATCTCTTCAATAAAATGATAACCAATATTTTAGTGATTAAACTAAGAGTAATACGACGGTCGAAACTGTTAGACGGCCGCGAATAGCGGTGTTGTATGCGTGCACTTTTTTTAGGCGTAAGGTGCGCGCTCTCACTTGTTAAGCTTATAGGAAGAAAAAGCTAAACCCATTCGAATAAAAGTTTTTGGGAGTGTTTCTGTGGGTTCCTTAGTAATTGATTTGATAAGAAAAAAGATTGAATATATGCATAGAAATAACTTAAAATTGCAATAAATCGACTCACGAAATAGCGGTCATTTTATCTTACGTGTGTCTCCTATTTCGTGCCACTAACGAATCAAGGATTTTCTAGATACATTTTGAGTGCTTGTTTTTAAATATAACAACAAAGATAATTAAAAAAATAAATTAGAAAACAATTAATGTATTTCATGAAGTTTCGTATGAGCGAAATTCGGTATATGTTTTTTTCACTAGAATTCTCATAAAACGAGTTTGAATGTGAACCGAGTTAAAAATTTTAAGGTATGGTCCACGTATATTCTCGTATTAACTACTAGCACAATTTTATTTATTATTGAAATTTGATTTATTTTTGTGTATGTTTATTTTTAACGTATAAGATAGTAAATAATTTTTTGTAAATAATTTTTATTTTTAATTATTTTTTATTTTTTTAATTTATTTTTTTTATTTTTTATTAAATTAAATAGTTTGACTTTTAATCAAGTATTAAAGTACCCATATGGTTTACCTAAGTCTTAATTTAACCATTAAAGTCGACGAGTACAAAAAACTTTAAGCTAGCTCTCAATTTAACATTTTTTATTATTATTATTTTTAATTTGACATTACAATTTTTTTTTTCAATTATTCGTAAGTAGGTAAGACCGTTAAATATTTAAAATGATTATCAGAAAATTATCAATTTATCACCAATTACTCTAAGAAAACTTTATACCGAAACAGGGGACACGAATTCACGAATTTAGGAGCTGACCTAAATTTGTATCACGAAATGGGAGCCAAATAAGAGGTTCACGAAAAATTTCATATAAAAAAAAGTTTCAACTAAAACCCTACAGTTTATACATTAAATTATTAACAAAGAACTAATATAACATATTCAAAAGCTTTCAAGGTATTGATATGCTAAGTAATATTTAAAAAAAATACACAAACTCTCAACTCACTCTCAAGAGCCTTAACCTGCCGAAACAGGGGCCCTTTACCTTAATTGATTTATTCATGTCCGCTTGGCTTTTACGCATGTCCTCATATTGTTTAGATATGAATTTTACTGAAGCTTCCATTTCAGCTACATCTTTTTTAATTGGGTCTAATTCCGTGTTAAAATGGTTCTTTAATTTGTACTCTGTGTGGGACAAACATTCGTTGATTATATCGCGAATATCGTCGCGAGAGATCGGTTGCACGGGAGACGTGACGGTCGCCGGCGGCGAGTTCATTGCTTGACGTTTCTGAGGTCTTATGGTGACGTTATTGGTGCTTGGGCGTACTGGTGTGTTATCCCGTTTAGCAGCATAGGGTATTAGGTTCATGCATACGGGGCAGCTCCAATTTGTGGGTATAGCCACGTCTCCGGCCTCGTTGTAATTTGGTCCCACTGGAATGCAGCCCAAGTGATATGCCGTTCCACATTTTTCGCAGCAAATGTACTTTTCGTCTGCTAGTAACAGCGAACAGCAACCCCAGACGAGATCATTTAGAGACATTGTACACAATGTTTTAGCAAGCCGGTAGATAGGAAAATTATCGAGTCAATTATATCACTTAATAAACCACCTTGAAACAGACTTACTGACTGACAGACAGTTCGCCTATCGTAAAGGCATGTCCACCACCACAGCAGCCTTTAGTATGATCGATAACATAGAAAAATCAGAAAAAGGTGTTTCAAACGAAAACAATTTAAATACTGACAACGGGATTGTAAACCTGCAGAAAAGACACGACGAAACACAAAACAATATTGTAAACGACACAACTGACAACGACCAGCTAGCGCTCAAAACAACTTCACTGACTGCGCAGACAGCTGATCAAGAATGGGAGACTGTAACCAGTCGTCAACAACGCCGCCGCAGCCGCAAAATTATCCCTACATCAATCAAAGGATCTGCCAAAAATACAGAGGTTGGAGGAGTCGAGATATTAAAATATGTACACGGGTGCTTCTTTAAAAACGACTCAACTCCAGAAAATGTAATCAGCCACTTAAAAAGTATTCGCGACGGTTTCCACTACACAGCCGAAGTAATACCTGCAAAACGGGATACTTACAAATCGTACAAAATCGGCATACCTCTCAGTGTTTACGACGATTTTCTAACAACGACTGCATGGCCCTTGAACACCTGTATTACTGAATGGCAGCCGTTTCTCCGGCCCCGGGAGACCAGGTCTCCCAGAACCAGTCAAGACAAACAAAACACCAACATTACAACATGAACCTGTGTCGATAGGTATCTTACACCAAAATATCAACCGATTAGCAAACAAAACCTTTAGGTTAGAATCGGAACTTCAGTTACGTGACCAAATTGATGTACTGTGCCTAACAGAACACTGGCTACAATGCAACCAGATACCTACTGTAAACATATGTAACTACCATCTACGTGCTCACTTTTGCCGGCCGTCCAAGATTGGAGGAGGAAGCTGCATATATGTTAAATCTGACATCCCCTGCATGGAAAGAAAAGAAATAACCGACTTGTCAGTAGAATCCCAGTTCGAGGTATGTGGTGTCGAGTGCATAGGACTGGATCTTATAGTGGTATGTGTCTACAGACCGCCAAGTGGTGACTTATTATTTTATTTAGATATGTTAAGTAAATTATTAAATCTTAATTCCATTCAAAATTATAATGTTGTAGTAGTTGGTGATATAAATATTGACATACTATTAAAAAACTCAAATTCAAAATATTTACTAAATATTCTTAAACAAAGTGGCCTCAGGCATTTAGTAAATACACCTACCAGATTAACCGAGAACTCTGCCACTTGTATAGACCATGCTTACTCCAATATAAATAAATCTTACATTAGATCTGTGTCCTGTTATAATATACATCTATCTGACCATTTATGTATCCACTTGAGAGTCAACATTAACATAAAACCTACCTCCCAAAGTAGTCATGTATTAAAAAGAACTATTACTATGCAACGGAAACTAAACTTTATCCAATGTTTAGAAACATATGACTGGGATTCAATTCTAAGAAAAACTATATGTCCAGGTAAACAAACGGAATTAGTCATGAATGTTTTAAAATATTACTACGAAATATATTTTCCTTTGAAAAAACATCAGGTTAAGAATAATGTAAGTGTGTGGGTCAATGATTCCATTAAGAAACTTCGTAAACTTATTTATAAAACTAAATGTACATTATCATCGAACCCAGATAGCGCTGAGTCCCGTGCCGATCTGCTCTGCCTTGAATCCCAATACTGGTCGAAATTGAAAGAAGTTCGAAGTAGTTTTATTAATAATAAGATATCAAACTGCAGTGACGATATGTGTAGGAGCGTATGGCGCGTTATCTCTGCTGAGACATGCAAAAATAAAAAATGTAGTGCACTAGATGTGCTTATCAGTAAATCAGCTGGCGATTCCCCCGCCGCCCGCGCCGCGCACGCCGCCGCTCAGCTGAACCGGTACTACATAGATACGAATGTCAACAACGAGCCGCCGTGCGCTAACGCTGCGCTTGCATATCTCTCGCTATATTTACCTGTTGCCCCTCATCCGTATAATTTCGAGCCGTTTACCCTTAAAGAAATTATCACTGCATGCAAAAGAATAAAAAGAAAAGAATCGAAAGATATCAACGACATGTCAACTCGGACCATAGATTACCTGCCCCCCACTGTTATTTCACTGTTACTTTTACTGTTAAATAATTGCATGCATGCCGGAACTTATCCCGATGTATTGAAACAAATCAAAGTTCAGCCTATTTACAAAAAGAAAGGGGAAATGCACTTGCCAAAAAAATATAGGCCAATATCACTAATACCCATATTATCAAAAATCTTCGAACGCTTAATTAGTGATAGAATAATGAAACATATTATGTCAAACAATCTTTTAAATCACCAGCAATTTGCGTACCAGCCGGGACGGTCTACCACAGACGCGGCCCGCGAAGTAGTGGAGCGAGTGACAGCGCACCTGGAGGGCGGGCGGCAGGTCGCAGCTGTATTCTGCGACTTGTCGCGCGCCTTCGAGATGATCGACCATTCGCTTCTTCTCGCCAAGCTCTCACGTTACGGCTTTACAGGTAATTTCCACAGTGCAATTGCGTCGTTCCTGGAAAATCGAAAACAGCGCACCTACGTCCTGAATACGGGGTCAGATCTGGAACCGATTGGTGACTGCGCCGTGCCCCAAGGATCGGTTATGGGAAATAACCTTTTTTTGATTTTAATTAATGACATTACGACTGCCTGTAATGAGCCGGAATATGTGATATTTGCCGACGATACGTGCATCATAGTTCATGCTGATGAAGTGGAAGCCTTGAAAATAAAGCTACGCCTAGTTATGGAAAACATGTCCCGGTGGTTCTTTTCAAATGGTATGTTACTAAATGTGGAAAAAACAAACATCATACATTTTAGTTTAAAAAAGAAATATAGCCCTCTAAACATTGTAACCATCAATAACACCATTGTACCTCAGGTAGACTCAGCTAGGTACCTGGGCTTCGTAATCGATTCGGGGCTTACATGGTCGTCACACATTGACTATGTATGTGACAAACTGTCAGCCGCTTGCTATGCATTGTCTAGACTCGCACCCACCTTATCTCCCAGCAACTTGAGGAAAGCATACTTCGGTTACTTTCACTCAATTTTAATTCAAGGGGTTGATTTATGGGCAACATCCGCAAATCGTGACAGGGTTTTTAAAATACAAAAGCGAGCCTTGCGCGTCATAGACCGAAAACCGGTAGACCATCCCGCTAAAGACATATTCAGACTTCATAAAATCCTTACCTTACCAAGTGTTTACATACTGACCGCTTGTACATACATTCGTAGTAACTTACATAACTATAAAACATACGGGCAATCTACCCAAAGACCTACACGCAGTCGGCACTTGTTGATGCCCCCATGCACACGTCTAGCTAAGGCTCGCGCGGCCCTCAGCGTTGCGGGTGTACATCTGTATAACTGTGTTCCTGAACACATAAAAAAACAGGATAGTAATGCCTTATTTACAAAAAAACTAAAAGCACTCCTTACTGACCTTGCGTGCTACAATGTAAACGAGTTTCTGCAAAAAGATCATTGATCCTAACACTATTCTAACCGTGTAAATAGAAATAAAATGATATGTACCTACCTATATACAATTTCATGCAATGTATGTAGTATTAACAAATTTTAATTTTAATTTTATTTTTGAATACGTTGTATTTTTATTTGACATGTAAATGAGATGTACATTTATCAATAAATCATCTGAAATCTGAAATCTGAAATCATATCATCGGCAATCGACGACAAGTACAAAGTAGCCGGCATATTTTGTGACTTGTCGAAAGCTTTCGATGTGATCAACCACGATCTTTTAATGAAAAAGTTGGCATGCTATGGACTGCAGGGAAGGGGACATAAGCTTCTAAAATCTTTCCTAGAAGACCGAACCCAGACGGTAGAGGTAATGACTGGTGGAAGAAGAATGCGGTCGGGGAGAGGCAGCGTGACAGTTGGGATACCGCAGGGATCAGCATTAGGAAACACCCTTTTTCTTGCATTTATAAACGACCTAGCATCAACCATAAAGGAAGGAGAAATCACTTTGTTTGCTGACGATACGACAGTAGTAGTTAAAGCACGCACGTATGATGAATTAAACCAAAAAATCAATATAATATGCGGCCAGCTGCAAACGTGGTTTTCGACAAATGGTTTGATACTCAACATGAACAAATCAAACGTAATGCTGTTCTCTGGCAGGTGCGTCTCAGGCGTGAACATTCAGTGCCCAATACCGATGAGTGACAAGTGTAGGTTCCTAGGTTTCACGCTAGACCCTACTTTAAATTGGAAACACCATGTGGACTCGCTGTGCGACAGGCTTGGTAGTGCAGTGTTCGCACTACGTAAACTAAAGCCGTTGATTTCCCGTGATGCGCTGAGGCAAGCATCATCATCATCATCATCTCAGCCTATATACGTCCCACTGCTGGGCACAGGCCTCCTCTCGAGCGCGAGAGGGCTTGGGCTATAGTCCCCACGCTAGCCCAATGCGGATTGGGGACTTCACATACACCTTAGAATTTCTTCGCAGATGTATGCAGGTTTCCTCACGATGTTTTCCTTCACCGAAAAGCGACTGGTAAATATCAAATGATATTTCGTACATAAGTTCCGAAAAACTCATTGGTACGAGCCGGGGTTTGAACCCGCGACCTCCGGATTGCAAGTCGCACGCTCTTACCGCTAGGCCACCAGCGCTCTTACAAAGAGGCAAGCATACTTCTCCCATTTCCACTCGCTTATGACTTATGGTGTGATTCTGTGGGGCAACTCAACTGATGCTGAGAGAGTGTTACGTATGCAAAAACGGGCGTTGCGGACAATGCTCGGTCTTAATCAGAGACAGTCATGCAAAACCTCGTTTTCTGAACACCAAATAATGACACACTACTCTCAGTATCTTTTCGAGGTAATTATGTACACACGGAGAAACCTAGGACAGTATAAGCGAGTAGAAGTGATAGGTAAGTGCCTACGTAGTACGGGTAAACTCCGGACAGTGCCGCGTCGCACAGTACTGCAAGCAAAAAACGCACGAGTCATAGGGCCGACATACTATGAACACCTACCTGTCGACTTGAAAAAGGAAACTAATGAGGAAACGTTTAGACGCAGACTGAAGAGCCTTTTGTTGGAACAGGAACTTTACTCCGTCAAAGAATATATACAAATAATTAAATAAATATTGAACATAGTTAGTTAGTGGACATTGATGCGTACTATTATTATTATTGTGGTGTTGTGGGCCTTTGAGTGTCGCATCGACCAGCATTGATCTATTGTGACGGCCCTTTAAAGTTCAATACTAATGCCCGTTGCATCCAGAAAGTTCCAGACTCTTTGGGCCGTAATGTTCTGTACCTCATAGGGTTGCACTACGTGTCGCCCTAGGTAGGTACTTCTTTTTGACATTAGTGGTCCACAAGAGCAGAGAATGTGCATTGCAGTCTCCTCTGACTCCTGACAGAACCTGCATGTCGCATCTTGTTTCTTCCCAATTTGAAACATATGTTTATTCAACTTACAGTGTCCAGTCAGTATTCTGGTCACCGCGCAGGTTTTGTGCCTTTTGAGTCCTAAAAGCTCTTTAGCAGTTCTGCTGTTGAACCCTTTGATTAGAGCTTTCGAGTGTTCTTGTCCTTTAACGAACTTCCACCACTCGGTTGCTCTCGTTTTTTCTAACTTGCTGAGCAGAGAATATGCATCCCGTTTTGTGATTCCACAGAACGGTTCTGGGCCGACCAGGGGTGTGTCTGCGCCCTTTCTAGCAAGTTCGTCCGCTTCTTCGTTTCCGTTAATGTCGGAGTGCCCTGGTACCCATCTAAGTGTGACCTTGTTGGAGTTAGCCAGTGCATTTAGGTTTGTTTTACAGTTCTGGACTAGTTTTGAGTTTGACTCAAGGGATTCTAGTGCCAGCAGAGCAGCCTGGCTGTCTGAGTTGATGTAGATATGCTGGTGTCTTAGGTTTCTATCCAGGTTGATCTCCGCACATTTGTTGATGGCGAAGACTTCTGCCTGGAAGATTGAGGCCTGTGTGCCCATGCTGACGCTAGCTCTGAGCTTAGGTCTCTCACCATAGATCCCACATCCTACATCATTGCCTTTTTTGGAACCATCTGTATACCAAACGTGGCTTCCCTCTTCGACGTACATTTGGTTGTTGATCCATTTGTCTCTAGGAGGTATTTCTACTGTGTACAGTTTGGTGAGATGACATTCGGTGTGCGTGTCATCAGTGGGCATGCTAAGGGTTCTATTTGCAAAAACCCAGGCCTTTAGATTGGCTAATGCCTGAGAGCGCCATTTTGGCCTGTTTAGCGTGCATATTCTGTAGACGCACTGCTTGGCCTCCTTTTGCACCTGCAGGTGGAGTGGTATGATGTCTAGCAGTGCATCTAGGGCCGCTCCCGGTGTCGAGGAGAAGGCGCCTGTTGCTGTTAAACAAGCCGTGCGTTGCAGGCTGTTTAGAGTGTCTATTGCTGTCTTTTGGTTGGTTTTGTTACACCAGACTGCGGAGGCGTAGGTGACAATTGGCCAAATGAAGCAGGAGGTCCCAGGTTCGAATCCTGGTAAGGGCATTTATTTGTGTGTTCATCATCATCATCACACAAATAAATGCCCATATACAAATATATACAAGCTCTGGTAAGGGCATTTATTTGTGTGATGATGATGATAAACACACAAATAAATGCCCTTACCAGGATTCGGACCTGGGACTGCCTGCTTCATAGGCAGGTTCACTATCGACTAGGCTAGGAGGCCGTTTCATTGATAGATTGATAGATCACAATTTGTAATAATAAAAAAATTTAAAATAATACTAAAACTAAATATTTTCGAAATTAATTTCTTGGGGTTAGATATGAGGATATTGGGTATTACTTGAGGTATATTTTGCAAAAAATAATTCAACGGCTTCGTATCTGGAGGAGCCCAAACTTGGTATGTTTTGAAAATTATTTTTATTTTAATTAAATGCAAGTGACGGAAATATAATAATGTGATATATTTTTAGAACCGGCTCAAAACGCCCTTTCATTTAATACCACACACGATAGGTTTCTGAACAATTTTTTTTATTTTTCCGTACAAAAAAAAGATGACGTCATAACTCCTTTCCGTTTGTTAGTTTTTTTTGGTGCTACGGGTCAAATTGATTCAAATGGCTTAAAGATTAACCGTGCCGATTTTCATACCTTTAACACCATTTGCAGCTGATTCCCGAATTTCAGGCTGTACCGCTATCACTATAAGTACGTACACGAGTTTAGAATTACTGTTAGGTTTCACTCAGTATTCATAAAGACCTAATTAGCACCTAGGTGCCATTGCTAATTATTTGCTTATGTCAAGGCTGCAAAGTGCTCGTGAATTAATATCACGTGTATTCAAAAAATATTTACAAAGGTCAAACGACGAAATTGAATTACGGACTATTGCATTAATCGATAAATGGGGTGAGTTGGGTGAAATTTGACTTTCAAACCTCGATAAAATTTTATTTTTACAAGTGAAAACTGAATGGTGTATATAATAAGTGGTTCGGACGTTTGTATTTTATTTTGAGTAGTTCCATTTCATAACTTTGACGATAAAGAGGAAAACCCACCTCACCCCGTAGTGCCTCGTATTTGGGGTGAGAGGGTTTTTCATACAAAGGTGATTTTGGAAGATTGTTGGATCGATTCTTTTTAGGGTTCCTTACCTCAATAGGAAAAAACGGAACCCTTATAGGATCACTCGTGCGTCTGTCTGTCTGTCTGTCTGTCCGTCTGTCACAGCCGATTTTCTCCGGAACTACTGGACCAATCAAGTTGAAATTTGGTACACATATGTAAGTTTGTGACCCAAATACGGACATGTAACGTAAACAAATGAATTTTAAACATGGGGGCCACTTTTGGGGGGTAAATGAAAAAAAAAAAAAATCAAACTATATCATATTACATATCAAATAAAAGAGCTTATTGTAAGAATTTCAAATATATTTTTTTTATAATTTTAGAATAAACAGTTTAGAAGTAATTAAAGAAAATAGGCAAACAATGACCATTCCCCCCCACTTATCTCCGAAACTACTACGAAAAAATTTCCGCGCTCGCTTCGCTCGCGTTTCTATTACTTTCTAAGCTATGATAAAGGTGACATTTAGGTGGCGACTGCAACAGCATTAGGTACTCTGTTGCAACATTACTGCTGCGGCACTGTCAATTTTCGTGATAAAATGATGTGACTGATTTCCATTCTCAGCTGTAATGCGGCAATGAACTTCTCTCAATTTACCAAAAAATCTATGTAATCTTGATGACCCTAGGGAGAGGGGGCACCTAGAAATGCTTAGGGCATCAAAATATCTTAATCCGGCACTGATTGTCAAAAATTGTGTAATATACGGAACCCTTGGAACGCGAGTCCGACTCGCACTTGGCCGGTTTTTTTATTATGCGTATTACTATAGCCCCATTTTAAATTAGAATACATTATTTTTGTAGCAGTAGCCTTAAAATCCCTTCTCACCCCCCTCTCAAACCTTCTCTCCCCATTCATAACCGAACTCTCCCCGCGAAACCTACTCACCCCGTTTTACGGTAAACGAAGACTTTTGTCAAAATCGAAATGAACGAAACAGATTCTATACCTGTACAGGCCGCGTAGCCAAGATGCCAATCGCTTACGCTTCGTAGCGATCGAAACGCAACTGTCACTGTCGCGCTAATACGGAAGAGTGATAGAGAGACGTAATGCTTTTCGTTGTCGAAGCGATAGCGATTGTAACCTTGGCTAGGCCGGCAGTGCATAAGTTTTGTGTATAACTAATCTGAATTTGTAAAGATGAATAAATATGTTTTATGTTTTTTAAATAGCTGAAAAGTTAAATCAAATAATATTGCCACTTTTATGATGGATGGTGGTGTGGTGAAAACTTTTTTTTCATAATTTTTAACACATACCCTGCCCCCGACGCACAATACACACATGTGACATGTGCGTCTACCGTCATATAAGTTTGTTCCTAGGCCACGCCCCCTGGTAGTGAACGCGCTATACTATGTTACAATATAGGTAAATTATGAACTAAAGTTTACCTAGTTACTTTAGTTTATACATTTTAGTTAGGAGAGATATTTAATATTTAGTTTTAGTTGTTAGTTTTAGGTTTTGTGTTAGTAATGTTTTAACATTGTTGTATATGGAGGCTTGTTATGAAATAATTGAATCAACATTTTAGTTTGAAATTATGTTTTTAATAATTAAAGTAGGTTTACTTCGAATAAAATGCCGATTCCAGGGTGACAAGACAACACACATTTTTATGGTTTATGGCGGCCGTACAAAAAACACTTCTTAGACTGTTGTATTAAAAACTCCACCCAATGTTGTCTTGGAAGCTCACGTCGAACCTACTCAGTAACTTTATGACTTTAGAGCACACGAAGTGCTCACGTTTCTCTGGGGGAAGACTTAAGTGCATTTACCTTATCTCTGAAATAATTTTACATGACACAAATATATTTATTCAATTTTACATATTATGTATGTATGTATAAAACTTAACAAACTAAAACCCGTTCTGAGCCATGCCGGGTCCAAAGGTCCCCATCACACTAGCAGCGTTACCCCGCTGTATGGCGATAGAGACCTGTTGGACAAGCCATGACTCAGAACGGGGGTCATTCCCCTTTTCTCTGAGGCGCTTTCCAAGTTCCCTGAAAAGCTCTCGTGCCTCCCGTCCCCAGGGCCCAGCTGTCTCGACATTACATTTTACATTGGATTAAATTAATCATTCCTTTGATATTAGAAATATTGAAAGCAAGCAAATGATTCAAAACATGAGATTATTTCATTGTACGTTTATTTAATCTAACCCTTAACTCTTAAGCAAAGGACCTATTTATTACGTATACGTATTTCAGTTTAAAAAATTCGCAGATTCAAGGCAAAAATGTCTTCCCCGGCCCGGTCTGGTGTGAGTCATTTTTTATACTGTAGCGGGATTACTGCTGCTGCGGCGTGGATGCTACCGCTGTAACTGTCAATTTCATTCACGAAATTACGATTAGAACATTCAATCCAGTTCTCATTTTATATAGGCAATTGACAGTGACAGACTTGGACCCGGGTATGTCCTTAAACTACGTCCAAAAAAGTGGTATGGGCACTGTGAATGACATCTCGCTTTGTGTGGTGGCACAGTACATAAAAATGTTACTATGTTACCGTCGCAGCTCTGATCTAAGTAGAGCAGAACCCAACTGGGGAAGTACCCTCCACCTTTCATAAAACTGCAGTCAAATAACACTATTCATAGTGTTGTGTTCCTACTCGATTAATAGTATTAGTAGTAGTAAATTTCACTTTATTGCACACAACACAGGTTTACATAATATTTACAGAAATAAAGGTACAAAGGCGAACTTATCCCTGCATATTTCTACGCCGATAGAGGCAGAATATGACGCACTTATTGTAATTTGACCATCATTGTACTACCATATTCTAAGAAATAAACATTTGTGTTTGTATTTGTAAGGGATCTCTTTCAGCTAAACTTCGAGTAGATGAGGGGAGAATGCAAATTAGATAGACAAACTTAAATTAATTTTTATTCTTTGTTGCTATTTCTTAGAGTGCGTATTTTGTGTCTAAATTATCTATGGTAGAACAGAGTTCAGGTTTGTCTTTAATTTAGCCTGGGATGAATAATAAATTATCTTGAAATGATTTATACTCTAGAATATGCATTGTTAAAAGTGTCTGAGAGGTGCTTCGCACGAAGTTTCCTCATTATAATTAAGTAAACAATGTTAAATAGGATTGTACCTACTTACTTAGGTAGGTATTATTTATTTACACTTTAAAGTAAGGCGTTGTATTACTGTAAATTGGGGCAGGTACTCGTATTTATGATACGAATTTCTATCGACCGAACTTTAAATATCTAAGTACCTAATGCAACCCAGTTTTCAGTTTTTATTGACTCTTGAATGTACTTACAAAAGTAAATTAAGTAAAATGTCCGATACACTTTATATAATTATCTGTTTTATGAAGTGTCTCTTTACGTGAAATCTAAGCATGTAGCTACTTAGGTTTTAAACGTTTGCCTATCAATAGGGCAATACAAAAGGTGAAGTAATACTGATGTTCGTTACTTAACCGGGATTCACCGGGATTAACCGGGAGGACTAAGCAGTTATTTTTATCTTTGTGCTCATTCATATTCTTTAGAGCCCTAGGTCCGCTTGGCAACGTCCTAAAAATTGACAACGGTATCTAGGTATCACTCAAAATCAATATCGATTTTCATCAATACAACAGCCATCGGAACTTCCATTACGGATTTGCCTTCAACAAAGATTTACTAGTAAGTATTTATTGGAATTCTTACGAGCACGTTTTGAAATCCGCACTCATAGTATTTCCAATCGTCCATCGTATTGTCACACAATAAAAATATTTATTCCGTTTAATTTTGCAATTATTAATAATTGCAACAAACAATTTTAATTAAACAGTGCCACTATTACATAAAAAGAAAATTAATGTAGGTAAGAACATAGTGTTTTGGTTTGATTTTCGCATACGTTATCACTAAGGCATTAAGTGGCTCATATCTCAGTCGGACGGCACTCGGCGCGCCATTAATCCCCCACTACACCTGACTAATCAATCTTCTGCTGATTTCTCACTCTCCACACAGTGTATAAACTCATGCAGTAACGAAATAGCCTAGCCTAGGTTATAATCGTCCGACTTTTAGGTGTTTGAAAGCCTGGATAGTTTTGTTTAGGTACTTACAATGTGCAAAGTAGCGGTAACAATAAGTGTGTTTGTTGCCTAGTTCTTTCATCCCGCCAAATGAACCCTTTGAGAATGTTATAGGTACTCACTCGAATAATACGAATTCTTAATCATAATACTAATAAAAACGACTTTTATCTTGACCTTAACTCATAAACAGCTGCCAGGTGCCTACCAGGACCCAGTCATAATGATTGTAAGGCACACTTATTAAAGGGACTCTTGATTGCATACCTTTTTCCAAGACTAGCTGCCGTATTCGAACTTCAAGATATTCACAAGAGACGACACGTACTAGATCCATTCTAGATACGTTATAGTTTAGATATCAACTAGATCTTTTTTGCAGCGCAATTCGGGCAACCAATGTCACTTTTACGTTAGATAGAGTAAGATATCTATTAGATTTGGATTAGATCTCTAAGTCATATCCTGTGGAAATCGTTCAAGAGTATCTCCAGAATCGCGCAAATGTCAAATTTGACAGGTTTGATCTTAAACATATCGTTATCGTATCTTGGTGATGTCTAAAAGATGTCTAATAGATGTCTATTTCATAATCCGAATCGGGCCCTAGCTCTATACTATATAGCTATATACTCTATAGTATAGCACTATACTATATTGACGCATAAAGGTAATTACTAAAATACCACCATAAAGAATAATTGTAGCAATAAGATATCGACCAATCTTGATACTGCCCTTATCCAATAATATAATCACGATTAGTAGTAATTTAGTAACCACATAATTATAACGATTATAATTACATATATCTAAGTACCTATAATTTAATGTTGAAATCTAACTTATGTAACATCTTGAAATCCCAGGCGCCTTGCAGCACGTTGAAAATGGTGGCGTCTGATATACCTACACATGAATGCACTTGTTCGCAAGAGTTATGGCAATATGTATCTACTTATTCTTGCTCTGTGCCAGAATAATACGAATGTTGTATAATGTAACTTTGAGATGTCGAGTAGGCAAAGAATTTAGTAAATGAAATATTGATTATGATATAGTAGTAAGTAAGTAGATAAATATAATAAAGTTTAACGAGCATTGTCGCACAAATCGTTGTTTTTGATAATTTTAACAATTGTGTTACCTAACATTCGGAGTGCCACTGATTAAATCAGGCGTAGGTATAACAAATTAGAGAGAGAAGTACTTTCATCATCATTATCAGCCTACTTCCGTCCACTGCTTGACATAGGCTTCTGCTTCTCCCATGGCACGCCACTGAGCTCGGATTTGAGTTTTTTTTATTTCCAACCGCTGCTAGCCACTCTACGTATGTCATTACTCCACTTAAATACATACTTAGCTGGAGGGCGGCCTACACTACATTTGCCAAGAGTGGTGGTTTCCTCTTTACACTCCTGTCTAAAGATTGTCGGTTTTGCTATATATTATGTGATAGATGACATATAGCTGTACCCTACCTCCCTAAATGGGGTTGGCCGGTCGAAGTATTAAGCAGATGGCGCCATCATAGCTTGCCCTGTCAATCCCTAGAATTGTGTCAAATTTTTGTTTTTTTAATGCCCTGGCTGCCTGCTCTTTAAGCCAAATCTCATAGAAAAAGGGGCAAGCTATGATGGCGCCATCTATGCAAACCTTTGACAGTTGCCAACCCCATACAGCACGTTAGCACGTCAGCACGTTAGAGTTCTGTTTAGAAGGTGCACTGTGATTTAGATTTGTTAAATTGACGCGGTAAATGGCGCGGAAGGTTTCGTGATGACTGAATTGTAAACGAGAATTTCATGTCATGTGTACTGGAAGCCATTAATGGCCGTTCTAAAATCTCTATCGCCTGGGTACTCGATTTATTCAACATCGGCAGGAAAAAAACGACCAATAAAAGTTTAAGCAAGATTTTGAAGCAAAAATTTACCTGTCAAGTTTGTCTAGTCAATCTTAATTACTGATTATAAGATTATCCTACTGTTTCAAGATCAGTATCGATATCATTTATTATTTTAGACTCGTGACTGATCGATTTTAAATGAATCGAATTATAGAAACTAGCGTCAAAATACCTAATTATTTGTCAACGTTTAGGTGAATTGACATACGAGTCTACATTTTAATTAGGGTTCCACGTAGAGGACATCGGTTATTTATCAGGAGATATACTTACGGCGCGATTCGGGAAATGAATAAGATATTCACTAGATATGAAATAGTAAAGATATGTGACGTTCCACGGCAAAAGGTACCATTGCCCCGGCTGAATATTGCGTAGTGGCGTTAATAATAGCGTTAGCGCCAGCCGCCATAAGGTACCTTTTGCCGTGGAACGTCACATATCTTTACTATTTCATATCTAGTGCATCTCTAAATCATTTCCCGAATCGCGCCGATATTCTTATTATCTATTCATCTATTCATTATAATGACGAGAAGGTATAATCAAATTATTATTCATAATGTATGTACTTTGGTGAAATGTATTATGGCCCACTCCACTACTTATAATAGTTATAATAAAACTTTGGTATTTACTTAAATACCCTACCTACTTATCATCACAGAATATTTATGTGGTATATTTTACAAGCTTTGCGATGTCACGAGTTTGACAAAATCCATGTACAATTGCGCCCCAGCTAATGTCGTCTCCTGACACAGTTCGTTGCCTTTAACCTATTTCATTTTTCTCGGGCCGTTAACTGCAGACTTATCTACACATAGTTAACTCTGGGCCTGATTCGGATTTTGAAATAGACATCTATTAGATATCTTTTAGACATCACCAAGATGCGATAACGATATGTTTTTAAGAGCGCTCTTACAAGAAAAGTCGAAATAATGCAAAATTGATGATACTAGTCGACGAAATTCAGGACTTTGTGCTCATTATTAGAAGCAATGAATGCTTGTTCCAGTAAAAGCGTCTTCTTATCTTTTAAAATATCGTTGTAAATATTAGAAAAAACACTTATTAAATTAGTAATGATTTTTTTTCTGATGGTCGTTTCCGAAAAACCCCGTGAAGCACTGAATGGCAAGCTCTTATTTGGAAATGTTGAGAAGTTTACTCTGCTAAACCTGGCTATTTTGTATTACTAATACCCTGTACTTTAGGCATATCAAACGATATTTTCCCTACATACCTTTGAGAAAGAGAAAATCAAAGTAAAACGAACTCAATTTTCTCTCTGAAACAAGTGTCAATTCCTACGAAAATCTACTTAATATCGAAGTCATTTTCTTACTCAAGCAATCTGCAACGTTTGCTTATACTGTTGGTATACATTAGTGTTTATGAAATTCTACTATAATTTTTTGGCAATTTTTTGAAAACCACTCTATATTACCGATGAAGCGCGCTGCGCTACCTCAGTGCCGCGGCAGAGCTTGTACAGGCAGGACGTGTGTCGGTCGGCTCCGCACATTTTCAACGGCGACGACGAGGTTTTTTATCATTGTGTGCGGCGGGCGCCGTGTAAAACGCTATACTGGGTGCGTGTAAACCACAACGAGAGACTTTGATCCTAGCACTGTTTTTATAGTATTATAATTTATAATGGTACAGTTTAATAAACTACCGGACAGAATTAAAAATATTTGAAACGATCTGACATTCTATATGTATTTATTTGACTCAAGATAGTACTCAGGGTCTGATGATGGAACCGGAAGGTGGTCACCGGTACCAATCAACCATGCAACTAAACCACTTCGTGTTTAGGCTCGTTTTATTCATCTCAACAAGATCTTTGACACAAGATAGTACTCAGGGTCTGATGATGGAGCCGGAAGGTGGTCACCGGTACCAATCAACCATGCAACTAAACCACTTCGTGTTTGGGCACGTTTGATTCGGCTCAACAAGATCTTTGACTTAAGATAGTACTCAGGGTCTGATGATGGAGCCGGAAGGTGGTCACCAGTACCAGTCAACCATGCAACTAAACCACTTCGTGTTTAGGCTCGTTTGATTAGTCTCAACAAGATCTTTGACACAAGATAGTACTCAGGGTCTGATGATGGAGCCGGAAGGTGGTCACCGGTACCAATCAACCATGCAACTAAACCACTTCGTGTTTGGGCTCGTTTGATTCGTCTCAACAAGATCTTTGACACAAGATAGTACTCAGGGTCTGATGATGGAGCCGGAAGGTTGTCACCGGTACCAATCAACCATGCAACTAAACCACTTCGTGTTTGGGCTCATTTGATTCGGCTCAACAAGATCTTTGACTTAAGATAGTACTCAGGGTCTGATGATGGAGCCGGAAGGTGGTCACCAGTACCAATCAACCATGCAACTAAACCACTTCGTGTTTAGGCTCGTTTTATTCGTCTCAATAAGATCTTTGACACAAGATAGTACTCAGGGTCTGATGATGGAGCCGGAATGTGGTCACCGGTACTAATCAACCATGCAACTAAACCATTTCGTGTTTGGGCTCCTTCCTATATCCTATATCCTTCATATAGCCGTCGGAAACATGTTCCGGAACCTTTGGTAAACTCAGACACCGCTTTTGAACGCATTTGGTCAGTTTCACAAAAATGGCACAATGTAATGGACATTAGGTAGGTACATACAAAGTAATCGTCAATCCGAATTGAGGATTGACCGATCAATTCGAATTAACGATTAGTAATCGTCAATCTTCAATCAGTAGATTTAGAATTAGTTTCGTCAATCGTCAATCGTCAATTCGAATTGATCGGTCAATCCTCAATCGTCAATCGTCAATTCGAATTGATTTTTTGCCAACACTGCTATCATGTAACTGAACCACTTCATGTTTGGGCTCGTTTGATTCGTCTCGACAAGACCTTGGACACAAGTTAGTACTCAGGGTCTGATGATGGAGCTGGACTGTGGCCACGGGTACCAGTCTACCATGTAACTGAACCACTTCGTGTTTGGGCTCGTTTGATTCGTCGCAACAAGATCTTTGACAAAAGATACTACTCAGGGTCTGATGATGGAGCTCGAAGGTGGCGACGGGTACCAGTCTATCACGTAACTGAACCACTTCGTGTTTGGGCTTCGTGTTTGGGCTTCGTGTTTGGGCTTCGTGTTTGGTTTATCACCTAGTGTCAAAGATCTTGTTGAGACGAATTAAACGAGCCTAAACACGAAGTGGTTTAGTTGCATGGTTGATTGGTACCGGTGACCACCTTCCAGCTCCATCATCAGACTCTGAGTATCACCTAGTGTCAAAGATCTTGTTGAGACTAATCAAACGAGCCTAAACATGAAGTGGTTTAATTGCATGGTTGATTGGTACCGGTGACCACCTTCCGGCTCCGTCATCAGACTCTGAGTATCACCTAGTGTCAAAGATCTTGTTGAGACTAATCAAACGAGCCTAAACATGAAGTGGTTTAGTTGCATGGTTGATTGGTACCGGTGACCACCTTCCGGCTCCATCATTAGACTCTGAGTATCACCTAGCGTCAAAGATTTTGTTGAGACTAGTCAAATGAGCCTAAACATGAAGTGGTTTAGTTGCATGGTTGATTGGTACCGGTGACCACCTTCCAGCTCCATCATCAGACTCTGAGTATCACCTAGTGTCAAAGATCTTGTTGAGACGAATAAAACGAGCCTAAACACGATGTGGTTTAGTTGTATGGTTGATTGGTAATGGTGACCACCTTCCAGCTCCATCATCAGACCCTGAGTACTATCTTGTGTCAAAGATCTCATCAAAGATCGAATCAAACGAGCCCAAACACGAAATTGTTTAGTTACATGATAGACTGGTACCCGTGGCCACCTTCCAGCTCCATCATCAGACCCTGTGTATCTTCAGTGTCAAAGATCTTGTTGAGACGAATCAAACGAGCCCAAACACGAAGTGGTTTAGTTACATGATAGACTGGTACCCGTGGCCACCTTCCAGCTCCATCATCAGACCCTGTGTATCTTCAGTGTCAAAGATCTTGTTGAGACTAATCAAAAGAGCCTAATCATGGTACTACATGGTTGATTGGTATCCGTGACCACCTTAATCATCATCATTATCATCAGATCCTCAGTACCAGTTCGTTTTTAAACCCTCGTTGATACAAACTTTACAACCTATAGGTACCAAATGCAATGACGAAATATGTAAATAAGCGAGTACCTATAATTTATTTCGAGTAATATACGTTCATAAGTACGAGTATGGGGCTATTCATAAATTACGTCGTTTCAAATGGGAGGAGGGGGGGTCTGGACATCGGATGATGGTAGCATGACGTAGGAGGAAACAGAGTCATCCGAAGCATGATTTTTGGATGATTTGAGGGATGGGGGGGTCAAAAATAGATGACGTATTTTATGAACAGCCCCTATGTACATTTGCACTGCATTTAGTATTTTCGTACTTACCAAATAACAGTTTTAGGACTTTATAAGTTAAGTACAGTTAGTGTTGTTATGGTTGATTTCAGTATGCTTCGCGAAGGATCAAGAATGTTTAATCCATCATTGTAGTGCGAGTGTGGTAGAAGGGATCGGAATACTGAGCTCGCACGGCCTGCCGCAGCGCGTAAAATACCTAAACTCGCTCAACCCCGAAATGTAATAGCACTCTTAAGATCTAACCTGTCAAATTTGACATTTGCGCGATTCTGGAGATACTCTTGAACGATTTCCACAGGACAAGACTTAGAGATCCAATTCACATCTAATAGATGTCTTACTCTATCTAACATAAAAGTGACATTGGTTGCCCGAATTGCGCTGCAAAAGAGAACTAGTTGATATCTAAACTATAACGTATCTAGAATGGATCTAGTACATGTCGTTTCTTGTGAATATCTTGAAGTTCGAATACGGCAGTCTGCATATATTATGTATGCAGCAATAAGTTAGCTTGCTTTTTCAGGATGTCCTTACGATGAGAAATACAACCTTTATATTAATTCAGACGTGTTCATTATTTTTCATAAAATAAATACGTATGTATCTATAACACTTTAAACTCTCGCGTCTTGTACACATGTTAATTACACAAATGGGTCTATCGCGTTATAATTTCATTATTTTTACCTTTAATTTTGAAGTGTCAGCTGAGTTGCACCAGTTGTGGTCACGGAAACGCTGACGTCCCAGCAGATGTCAACGGAGATATAAATAAAACACTACTGAACTACCCGGAATTAGTTTATAAATTATAAAAATGTTCGGGGTAGACAAATTGCATCTACCCGTTAAAATATAATGAAAGTTTATCGCGGTAGAGCCGTTTGTGTAATTAAACATGCGTATTCTATTAAAAAATAAATGAAAATCTACCTACCAGTAAGTACAGTGCAAAGAAATTAAAGAGGCAGCATTTAGAGAAAAAGCTGGGTGACATTTCATTGAAAAATTCATATAGGTACCTACATCTTATTGCGGCCTAAATGTAAATGCCGACTCGACCCGTCCCGATCTTATCACGTTAACGCGCATCAGGTAAAACGGTTGTATTTTATACAGTGCGTTCGTTTAGGATCTTACTGTTCTAGTATTAAGGTTCACTTTACACTAAATATACGCCAATCAAACTAAAATTTTACCGTGAAATGGGTCACTACCTTGATTAAATTTCTCATACTAATATCTCATGAATAGGGAGGATTGAACCCGGGTCACAAAGATATTGTGGCGGCATTTTCAATGCCTAATAAATATCAGGCAAACAGTCTAATCTATAACTTATTGCAAGAGGGAAAAAACGGTTATTCGCAGATGAAAACTTAAATTGTCAAAAACAGTTTATAATAAATGATAATAATAAATAATTTCTGTAGCCAATAAGCCTGACATCGTGCTGATAGATCGATCGCAGCGCCGGGCCGTGCTCGTCGACGTCACCATCCCCCATGATGAGAATCTCGTGAAGGCCGAGAAGGACAAGTCCAGCAAGTACCTAGACTTAGCTCACGAGATAACCGCCATGTGGGATGTTGACTCGACGATCATTGTTCCTATAGTCGTGTCAGCGAAGGGTCTCATAGCGAAGAGTCTCGACCAACACCTAGAGAGACTCTCGCTAGGTGGTTGGATCAAGGGTCAGATGCAGAAGGCGGTAATTTTGGACACGGCGCGTATAGTACGTCGATTCCTCACTCTGCGGCCCTGACCACCGGCAGCTTGGGCCCTGCCCCGCTGCCGGCGGCACCCTAGGTTAGGTTTTTTTATAATGTGTTTATAATTTTTTATTTATTGTTTTGTAAGTGTTTTTATATTTTACTTTTATATTCATATTATAATTAACCTAACTTAAGAAGAAAAATAAATAAAGGAATAATAATTTCTTTATTCAGGTCCACATTTGTTAGTCTGTTACTTCTTATAAACTAGGTTAATTGTACTTACATATGTAAATATACTACATTTATACATTTTTAACCCTTTACCACATACGAAGCCATTTAGGGCGGATATAATATTCAACTTACTAGTTTAAGGCATAGTATGTATAAGTTAGTCTATGAATTTACTAGAGTCGCTAGTTCTGCACTCTGGCGGCAGAACATTGCAGTAATATCCCCTATTTAAATCTAATAAATAAAAGTGATTTCCTTTTTATAATAAGTATTAGTGTAAGAAAGTAGATCTACAGAATTGCCCCCTTATTTATACTACAAACATAACAAACATTAAAAAAAAACATAAATGTCAATAGGATGGTTAGGGACAATTTTAAATTTAAAGCCATTAAACTTTTGCACTCAACTGGTCAGGCATTTTGCGTTTTGATCAATCTGAAGGAAGGCAGTTTGCAAACTAGTCGTATTTCGTTTTAGTCATTTTGAGATTTAGATCCATTATGCGTTAGGTAAACTGCGATTTAGGCAAAACAACACACTACTCATTTTGCGTTCTAGACAATATGCGAATAACCCGAAAACAAATGGGTGAATTCGAATTTAGAAAAAAAAAAATCTAGCAAATAGCAACAGAAAATGTTTGTCTACCATGTGTATTGAGAAATGCGCAAAATTATATGTACTCATAGGGAGTATTTTATCTGAACACCTTTTCCAAGGAAAATTTGATGACGAAAAATCAGTAGTTTTTACATTAGACTTATACGACTGCTGGTTTCCCAAATAAATAAAAAATATTTCATGTCAGACGAATATTATTCCCGTGCTCTCGCTAAGACTACTCGAGAAACTGAAAACGGTGATAAATAGAGATACTCCTAAAAATACGTGTGATATACATATACATAATATACGTGTTACTGATACTGACCATGATCCTCAGACATGAGGGACCGACCAAAATGGGAAATTACATTTGAAGTTTTGTCTCTATTCACCCCAGCCATCCCTATTCACCTTGGTTGACGGTACAGACTACCTAAGCACTATTAGCGTATTTAGTAACTAAGCGCTTGCTTATTTATTATTCCTTTGATATCGAATGCTCGTAACATGATTAATTATCGTTATATCATTTAAACAAAATTTGAACTAAAATATGCTAAATGTATAATGAGCCCGTGCCGCTGCTAGCTTTAATTATAATTTGACTAATTGATAAAGTTTTAGTTACACAGAGCATTATAGTACGAAAATGTTTGCTACATTTTCGACCAATATTCGGATGCTAGTTTATTAAATTTAATGTTTGAAAAAAAAATGTTTCAGTGGTTACTCTGTAGGTTAATCTGTAGATGAATTTTTTAAATGATATTTATTATGAATTAGAGGTCGGGGACATCAAATTTACAAAAAGAAGGTGTTACATTTCACATGTAATATTTTTTTTTACATATCATTCATTTAATTAGATACATTTAATCACAATTATTATATTTTAGTCTCATGTAAGTCGGATTTATCGATTTTGCTCGCCCAGTACAAGTTGCGGATCGATCGAGCGTCAAATCCGACTTCTCATCTCTAAGAAAACAATAACAAGTGCTTTGTTTTGTGCACGCTGTGTAATAATAAATTTAATTTTAAGTGGAGGAAAGCCACCATGCGATTGTTATGCCATTTAGGGTTCTTGCTAAATTAGAAATTCTATAGTGTAAGTATTGAAAAACCAATTTATAGCTAGGGCCCTAAAGGGCGCAACAGCAGCAATAACAAGTTTTGAGATAAAGGCAAAAAAATGGAAATTTTCAACGCCTCTGTTGGGATTCAAACTGGGACACCTTTCTCTTGCTCCACCAACTGCGCCGTGCGCGCGCGTGCGCACTTTTTGAATATCGCCATTTTTATTTACAAAAACTGCTAGTACAGTCACCAGCAATAATATGTTACACAACAAAGGCCGCAAAAATATCTGACATGATCTTATTTGTAGACTCATAAGAGCTTGTCACATAATTTAGCTGCCTTTAAAGAGTAACATATTATTGCTGGTGACTGTACCATCATTATATCAAATCAAGAATTATCAAATAATGTAAATAGGAAAATAATATCTATTATCTTTAAACGAGCTATTCTTGTTTATTTATATATTTCGGGGATCTCGGAAACGGCTCCTGCGATGTCGATGAAGTTGCTAACTAAATATATGGGGGTTTGCGGGAGCGATAAATCGATCTAGCTAGGTTTATCTCTGGTAAAACGCGCATTTGTGAGTTTTTATACGTTAACAACAGACAAACAGACAAAAATTCTAAAAACTGTTGGAACGTGTTCTGTTATCGATTCTAAGTATCCCCAGCCAATTTTTTTTCAAATATAGTCCATGTACAGACTTTCGACCGTGTTCAGCTTTATTATATGTACATATAGATTAAATGCACTCTCTTTGGACATAAAATATTATCAAGTTTCATCATTGGCCACAGCATCTTGACAGATAATTGTTGCAGCGACAGTTTATTGAGAAGAGGTCTGTGCGCCGTCGGAGACCGGGGGTGCGGCACACCTTTTCCTATGGCTGTAAAGTCCAATCGCAGCACGACACTTCCTGCCACAAAGATCGCAGGTGAAACGCGAATCCGTTGATGGTTCCTGTGAAGCCCGAAGTCTTTTTATCAAGTTTATCTTGGTAATAATTATAGCAGTAAATAATGTCGCAATAATAAAATAATCGTACCTAAAATGTACAAAGTGTCATTAGGTATATGGAACTTGCTAATTATGTAAACAAACAAACCGCCATATTGAAATCATCATTCCAGTGATAATTTCAATATGGCGGTTTGTTTACATAATTAGCAAGTTCCATAGTATGACACTTTAGATAGGCTTTCTGAGTGAAAATTAGCAAACAAAAGTTTGACAATCGACAGGCGGCTTTCATTAAGGGCGTTTGCTCAAACGGTACGTACCCTGTAAGTTTATCCGAGGACCTGTTTAGTATTCCCTAAGTGGCTTTCTTTCACCACCCCCCATTGTTGACTGTACGTGCGTGAATGTATTTTCTATTGCGTATTCTATATAGGTTAAAAATAATCGCTAAGTTTACTTCTATTGTAGAAGGATTAGGATTGTGTACTTTGAAGAGAATAAATGTATTGGTTTAAGTACTAACACTACAAGTAATCCATTGCCTGTCATCTAGAAAATGTATTATTGTCTCCGCTATAGACACACACAGTAGATTTTAACAATAGCTCTAAGCTTACACAATAAATCATATTTCATCATAAGGATTTCAAGGTATAGGCTACTTTTTAGATTACCTAATTAAAAAAGCCAGAAGAGTCTTCATTCCAGCTTGGAAAAAATGTTTTCGTATGTCTGTCCGGTTGTTTTCCGCTGTAGCGCGCGGAGGTCGCATTTTTTAACCGTTTCTGGTGCATTTTGGAAGTAGGTTTAATAATTATTAGTGGGTTATTTTTTATCAATTCAGTTTTTACAATTATTTCAAAATGGCGGAGCAGTGGAGGTTTGCGAAGTCTACAGACCACAGAGCCACTAGTTGTATCTATAGTATGTAGACAACCAATTTAAAGATGAATCACGCTAGACCGGGCTGGCCTACAAAACGTCATTTTCTATAACGGCTGATCGTTGATCATGTGGTACTTTCCATAGAAAACGAAGAGTCGGTAGCTCCAGCCCGGTCTAGCGTGAGTCATCCTTTACGTGGTAAATAATCAGTAAATACTGCAGTTCTAAAAGTAAACGCAACAGTTCAAAAACTAAAATTAGTTCTTAAGCTTCTTAATATCACCGCAAACAAACTAGACGCCGAAGCCTCAAAGCGTCTTGAAACTTACAGCATCTGCAGAAAGGGGAACATGCAAATATTTTACGTCAGTTTTGAAGTTTACATTTAAAATCGATCACAACAGTTTCTTTTAACGGTAAAGCGATAAAGATAGTTTATTATTCAAGTTACACATTTTAATGTCATTTTTATATTTTGTTGCATTTAACTGAGAGGAAAATACATGATTTATATTTTTTTATTGTGTAAATGTTATATTAAACACCATGGATTGCCTCGAATAAATGATAATGATTATGATTATGATTAGAAAGAAAATTTCAACGGCCTTCTAAACCAGTCGATAATGAAACTTTATTTGTATGTTTATCACAGATAATGTAGTCCTGGGTTGTAGATGTTTTCAAGTAGGTGTCTATTTATCTATATACGTAGGTATCGTCATCTGGTACCCAAACATAGGCCGTATTGAGCTTACTATATTATAACAATATGTGAAATTGATGAAATAAATTAATAATATATGTCAAATGTTCATAATTCATATAATTATTTTTTATTTGGCACTCTTGATTTTAGCTCAAAACAATTGAATCCACAATCCACGCATTCATGGCCCATTGTTTCTTCGTATTTAAAAGTACCTATCTTTGGACATAATGTTATCTGGTTATTAAAAAACCGGGCAAGTGCGAGTCGGACTCGCGCACGAAGGGTTCCGTACCATAATGCAAAAAAAAAAACAAAAAAAAGCAAAAAGAAAACGGTCACCCATCCAAACGGCCGCAAACGGCGGAACGGTGGAGAAACGTCGGTAAATAAAGGTAATTGAATATAATTCGCGTTAGACCCGTCTATAATGTGAGTTAAAACGGTCACCCATCCAAGTACTGACCCTTCCCGACGTTGGTTAACTTTGGTCATAAATCACGTTTGTTGTATGGAAGCCCCATTTAAATCTTTATTTTATTCTGTTTTTAGTATTTGTTGTTATAGCGGCAACAGAAATACATCATCTGTGAAAATTTCAACTGTCTAGCTATCACGGTTTGTGAGATACAGCCTGGTGACAGACGGACGGACGGACGGACGGACAGCGAAGTCTTAGTTATAGGGTCCCGTTTTACCCTTTGGGTACGGAACCCTAAAAAGACGCAAGTTCCCTGCACTCTAACAGATCTGTAAATAGATAAGCATACCGCTTAATGGAAACTTCGAAACGTTTCCGCAGAAATCTTACGGTTTCCTTGTTTGCTTGAATAAAAACGTGGCGATACCTCGCGTTTAACTTTATCTTTCACTATCTAAGAAATGTAATAATGGATTTTTGCCGTCTCTTCAATCCTCGTTTCTATAAATTTTCGTGGATTGATTGTTTGGGCCGCTATTCTTTATTCAGAACTTTTATCTGAATTACTTCAGGAGTTAGCCAGAAGAGCGATGGAAAGGTACGCATTTGACTTAAGAGCTTTTATTATTCTTAAGACGTTGCAAATATTGAGAAGTATCTTAAAAGGTTGTATGGATTATGCTAAGCTTTGTTTTATTAATGTATACTAAGTTCTGTAGGTTTATTAGGTAGGTACACTCAGCATCAAAAATCGTAACGGAACAAACAATGCGCCAAAAGTATCTGCGAACTTCTTACAAATTTCCACAGAGACCTAAGGCTCGATTCGAACTTTAAGATATGTCAGTTAATAGATCTAGAAACGATATGGAATATATGTCAGTGTCAAATGTGACGTTTCAACTAAAACGTCACTTTTCACACTGACACATCTAATCCATATCATTTCTAGATCTATTAATTGACTTATCTTAAATCGGGCAGTCTTTTTCTAGTGCAATATTACTTGCTATAGTCTAGAAACATAACGCTTTTTGTTGAGCTATTTGAGTGATTCGCTACTGACGTTACGTTGCGTTTAATTTTTTAGTTAATTCCATACTATCCTTAGTTCATTAAGTGAATTGTATATATAAATGACAATGTATGACCATTACTGAATAAATGATATGATATGATATGATATATTATGATATGATATGATATGATGCTGACTATATCTTTAGGTAGGAACCTATTTATTGCCACTGTTATGAAGTTGAAACATTTAAAATCATCCATCTCTGTTGAATATGGCACGCTATCTTCTGTATCCTACACGAGTATCCTCATTACCCGTTAAATGGATTTTGTCCTTTATAAATAACATATTAAACGCACACGACATGATTGAGCACCAATCTTGTAATAAGCGTGTCTTATACCTTCTAGCTCTTTTGATTAAACGCGGTTTAGCCGCAAATCTCTTTGAAATAAAAAAAAACAAACTGCAAAAAGTTGTTATATTTAATTATGGTTATATTTAATGTTATGATTATATTTCGCTAATCAAAAATATTGTTGTTTTATAAATATTTCCATCATTTCTTGTTATACATTCTATTTATAAATTTGATGTAGTTGATTATATTATAAATAAGCAAGTATTTTAACTAGAGATGCAACGGATAGTTGTTTGGCCGGATACCGGATACCGGATATTCGGCCTGACCATCGGCCGAATATCCGGTATCCGGCCGCCGAATATTCGGCCAGCGGAACTATACGTACATTTCTGTTTTTCAGGTGCGCATTCTGCAGGTTTGACCTGTTTCCTAGTGAACGTTCGCGCGGATACGTTTTTAGGTTCGAAAGGAGTGCGCGTTTAAGTCAGTGGAATGTATAAATTGTCTTTAAATAATAAACAAGTACGCTTATGATCAAGACTGTTCTTAAATCCAATTAGTTTACTCCGAAATCAAGCAATATTGCTATCCGGTATCCGGCCCGATAGTAGGCCACTATCCGGAATCCGGCCGGATAGGCCGGATACCGGATAGTAACCGGATATCCGGTGCATCTCTAATTTTAACTATAACAATGCTTTGATAGCGTTACCCATTAGGGGTGTTGACTGTTGAATTGCTCATGACACTTTTGAGGATCTTACTCTACACGGTAAACTCGAAAACCGTGTTATTCGTATCATGTACTTAAATTATTGCCGCGCTACACACACATTACACTCGTCCACTCACTAGCTTCACCCACAGACAGAGAGAGTTTTATAAATATTTCATAGCTGCGTAGATCAAAAGGCGGTGCAAAGAAGTGCGGAGTCGTGGATCCAATTTAGTCAACAATGCGGGCACCAATCGATCCCGAGCAGACAACGGTGGCGATTGCAATTTCCCGCTTATAGAGAGTCTGTTATGTTAATGGGCTCTTTGGATCACGAAATGGCGGCGGATGATCAAATATTTTAGTTTATTGGCCTTGAACAAGTTTAACGCCATTAATTGTAGACCTCCATCAAACCGAAGTTATTTTGACTAAAGGCCGTCAGTGGTTATTGAAGTTATAGTTATACCAAGAAAAGTCTGCAGCGATTTTGATAGCCCACGCAGTGCAAGTGTTATTGTAAACGTCAAACTTCTATCAAATTATGACGTATAAATAACATTTGCACTGCGTGGGCTATCAAAATCACTCCAGACTTTTCTAGGTCTGACTTTAACATCTGCCGTTAGTTATGTCTGTTGGATTGGATTTAAATGGCCGCTACAATCTAATTGACCTTTCCCAAAAAATGTATATTTAAATATTTAAAAAACAGAGTAGGTGTACGTCTCTGAAAATAAGCATAGGTAGTTATTTACTTGGATAGCGCGAGAAAAAAGTAACGAGCCACCCGCAAGGGCACGATACCTAATAACCTGTGACCTAACCTAGATTAACATGTATTAATCAATAAACTTTAAATTCTTAAAAGGTATATTTTATTTGACAAATATTTGCATAAAAATGGCTGCTACATCAATATTTACGAACAGGTACTGACAGGGTTAATAAAATCAATTTCTAAATTAAAAGTAAATGTTGATGACGAACGTTAACCAAAAATACTGGCTTCAAATTTTAATCATACCTACCGAGGATTCCTTTTCGATTATATTGATTTCTACCTGTCAAAACATCTTTCTCACTAAGTATTAGGGCAAGCGCAAGACGCCCTGGAGTTGGTATTATGTATATTTTAAAATATAGAATATTTTAAGGATACATACATTCAAATTACATGAAGTAGTCTGTAAATGCGTATGTTTCCTGAATTACTAAGAAGTTTTACTTATTTTATTTTGAGCAGCAACCTTAATAAGATTCGGGTCATTCGATCCTTTTGAATCCCTGTGGGGTAATAACTAAAAGGTAAAAAAGATTACCTTTATTCGTTTTTTACCTTTTTAGCAACTCAATAACGTGCGCGTCGTCTTGTACAGTCAGCCAAGAAAGTGGTTTAGTGGTACTCTATCATCTGATTGATAGAGTCGAAAAGTGGTAGACCACTTTCTTGGCTGACTGTACGTATTTGCATGTGGATATATCTATGCGCCGCAAGTATTTCATAGAAGCAGCAACATACAAAATTAAATACTCCCATCCAAACATTAATTGCAGTCATAGCCAGGTACAAAAATGTCCAATAAAAAATCACAGTTTTATTAAACATTTTTTACTCTGACTTCTATACAAAGACAGTAAAGTTAATCATTCAGTCAAGTAGCTGATTTACTCTTCATTGTTTCATTGGACGTTTATCAAATCAGTTTGTTATTATGAAGTTACGGCTCGATTCTGAAAATGTATTAGATCTCTACTAGACATCAACAAGTTATTTGTAAGATAGATATGTCAAATTTGACGTTTCCGCGATTCTGGAGGCCCTCTTGAACGATTTCGACAAGTTATGACTTAGATATCCAAGTCACATCTAGTCGATATCTAATGTAAATCTAGTTGACCTCTATATCGTTTCTAGATCTTGTGGTTATCTCGTTTCCCGAATACGCGTGTTAGTTGGAGATAGCAGAGCTTCTGTGACGTCACAATGTAATTTTTGATCATATTTTTTTAATAGTTATATTTCCGTAAATTTGATTTCATGTCCGCTGTGAAGCAATTTAATAATAAAGCCCTCGTTTAGCACAAAGGATGACTCACGGTAGGCAGGGCCGTGCCGCGGCCAAGGCATCATTTTGCTATTACAGCAGATCGGTGATCACGTGGTGCATTCCATAGAAAACGAAGCGCCGTAATCTCCGGCCCGGACCCGGCCCGGTCTAGCGTGAGTCATCCTTAACTTGACCCACATTTGACTCAAAGCCATGTTCATTAAGTTGCAAAGGACACCAACTTCTTACACGAGCCTTTCCTTATCAATGTCCTTTGACGAAGACAAGATGTGGGCGGAATGATAACAAAATTTGTAATTAACCCTTTTAAAATGTGCGTTAAGTTTTCTTCACTTTTTATCGTGGATTGGCACAAATAAACAAATGTATTCGATACCTACGGGGTAAAGAATATTAATCGGACTCGAAACATAATCTTCGATTCCTTTAATCCCAAAATGTATGCAACCGTATACTTTGTTACTAGGAAATAAAATATATATAGGTATTTTCTAGGAAATACTTTCAAGCACTCGCACAAATGAAATGTTAAATTTTATTTTCAACTTTGTATTGTGTAGTGTTGGTACTTTGTAACTGTGTAGGTGTTGTGAAATTTTAGATTTTATTTGTGCAGTTTCGAGTCAAGACCATATCGCAATGCTAGGTTGCATGCGTTCACTCTTTCTGAACTCAGCCAAATATCTGCTGCAGATTTGTATAATGTCGTCCCTTTTATAATGAAAAATACGACGATTTGGGCAGGATATAGGTGTAGGATAGGATAGGTATAGGTATAGGATATAGGCAGCACAAAGAACAGAAAAACTTAGAAATCTGGATCTTTTACCCTACCACCCCTATGCAGTAGAACTGGGCATTTCTGAAAACATAACAATGGTAAAACTATCCGATGTCTTAAGGGGCCCACTGATTAACAGTCCGCCGGACGGTATCGGCCTGTCAGTTAGAACAAAATTTTGACAGTTCCGAACAACTGAACAGGCCGATACCGTCCGGCGGACTGTTAATCAGTGGGCACCTTTAAATTTGGTACAGAGAATTATTTGGAATTTGATACTTTCACCCTCCTTTTTCTATTGTATGTCATAACATATTTGAAGTCGTGTGGAGTAATTACCTACCGTAAACCGTCAGTGCATCAGACAGTTTGCCACATGAAGTTTATGTCTTCAATATTGTGATAATCAATCATTTTATTTCGTCATCATAGGTGTAAATACATAAATTAAGGTATAATGCAAATAGAAGACCTATAAAACGACCAAGCCATAGTTTTTAATCCCAGGTGAAGGATTAATAGTCAGGGCTTAGGGGCTTGGCTTTTGCAGAGATCTAATAACTTTTTACAAAAAATACTAGTGAGTCTTGGCCGCCATCATTACATGAAATGTTTTGGTGGGATAATCCTTTCTTTTAAGTCCAGCTTTTACCTGTCGCGCTCTCTATTTTTGGTACTTCTAATTTTAGGCAGATTTAATAATCTTTTTGTTGTTTAAAACTGTGTAGGCGTTTTGTTTGTTAAGAATTAATTTGATATCCGGTACACGAGTTACCGAGGAAATTCTCTCTTTAGTATAAGGTTTCGGCTAAAAATCCATCAACGCATTGTTTACCGATAATTGACAGAAAGCCTGTTTCCGAATGAAACATGTGACTGGCCATATGCCTATTACATAGTATTAAGCTTAATTTTCAATATAAAACTTACATTTTAACGGTGAAGGAAAGCTTCCGGGAGCTTTCTTGCCGGTCGTGTGTTTACGTTCACGATTTTGATTGAATTTCTAAACAAAGGTAACTAAAAGCACTTATTTTCATATTCTAGTCCTTATCACATGTATCCACGATTAAATTAATAGCTAATTGACTTAGTAAAAACAAAATAACGACAAGGGTTTGTTTACGAAAACATTTGACAGTAAGAGAGGTCATTGACATTGACGGGTGTTGGCGCGGTGACGTCTAGGTATCGTTTTAAACCGCAAAATTCAAAAAGCGTGAGGTAGATAACAAGTTACAATAATTAAATAATTAACTTCTATTATATGCTTAATACATTATTATAAAAATAAACATGAAATATTTCGGTACGGATGCAATATTTGGAATCATAAAGGGAAAAATGTTAACTCAAACATACTTTTGGTTGTTTTATTATTAAGAATGTGTGCGTAGGCATCGTTGAAAAATAACTTCATCAGCATTAATCGATTATGAGCGTTAATATGTAGGACATACGGCTTAAGTAAATAAAATAGGAATTAAAATCTATCTCGTATGGGTTCAGTCGCCATTTTTATGGTCTTATTGTTCGGGAATGGTTCCGTTGGTTTTGGCAGATTATGAGCTTTAATGAGTAGGACATATAGCTTAGTAAACAAACAAGGATTTAGGATCTTTACTTCTAAGAGGATCGTGTCGCTACTTTTATGACTGCGGTGATAGCCTCAACCTTGCTAGCATTAAACGATTATGAGTATTAATATGCAGGGAATATGCATTTTCGTATAGTAAACAAACGGGGATATATGACTTTTCTACTTGAAGCTTTGAAACGTTTGTCGCCATTTGGATATTATATAAGGCTGAGCGGACGTTGCTTGCGGACTTATTCATTCTCCGATCTTGGGCTAACAGTGTCTCTGGCTTTGGATGTACTTAATACGGTTTTCTATACTGTGTTTCTGGGTTCAGCTTTGGGGGTACAAGACCGTTACAAAGCATGGATTCAGAATGGCAGTTGGTTAAGGGATTTTCATATTTTGCGTGGGGTTCTTTTGTAAAAGTAAACTTAGATATTCTCGTAGCTTTTATAAGGTATCTTTTTGCTATTTTTAAAGCCAGATCATTGTTTGGACTGACAGTTTGTCCGGCTAAGCATTCACTCCGCCTAACGGTGTCAAAGGATTGGATGGTTAGGAGTCTTTAGTTCCAAGTGTGAGAGAGCTTGGCATTCCTTTTATATTTGCACAAGGGATGAGCATCTCACTGGTCTCAAGGTCCAACTGTTTAGATGGATGTGGGGACGTCATGTGCGCGTCATTGGGTGTAAATCCTGCCCACTGAAGTCGACAGTAATTGAGACCAGGTCTCCTATTAAATTTATTTATATATTTCGGTGCTCCGGTTCATGCTAGTGCTGGTTGCGGGGAGAGGCTTCTGTCGTGACTGATATTACACTTACAATCTTTGTCTCGGCAGTGTTTTCCACGTGATTAGTATGTGTGTGTGCTAGGGTACTGATCCAATTATATACACGGATAGGGCCGGCTTACTTTCTGCATCCTAGCTTGCGAGCGCAGAAGGGGGAGCTACACACTACACTGGCCTGTAGGTTGCCTTCTCGGTTTCGCCTGCCGAATGATTACAGTTTATCGTAGGGTCACACATTTGTGTATATTACAAAGCATTAGGTCAATGGTAAGTGCGATCTGTGCTTTGAATATACTAGATTAGGGCCAATGTGTAGGTATAGGGTAGAATCACACACTAAAATATAGAGTTTCTTTTAGGTTGGTATATATTTCTCTTTTAAGGGCTTCAAATATGGTATCGATATTTTAAATTATGCGGTATAAGGTGGTTAATAATCTAAATCTCCTACTTATTTGGGTAAAAGGTATTATTTTAATTTTATCTATCACAATTCTGGTCTTCTGGAGTAGAAATGAAGTACTGGGTATTGTAATCAAGGTTCTAAGGTATATACAAATCAAATTCTTTAATATCAAGCAGGGTTTAGGAACACAGACTTTTCTGAGATAGAAAATCGAAGAATGTTTGTTTTAGGGAACCTCTGGCAGGCAGAAGTAATCTAGAGGGTATTTCGAGCTAAATATATCTACTCGTCTTGATATTCTTAGTCTTATAAGCTTCAATTTTAACAAATAAACTTAGTACTTCGTTTATACCCCTAAAAATCAGATTACTGCTTATACTCTTAGCTCTGGGAAATTGGATTATTAAAGGATTCGTATCCTTAGCTTTTGAATGTAAAAAAGATTAACTTTTGATGATTGATGGATACTTTGACACTTCTTTTCATCATCATCTAGGTGCGCTTAGGTTGCGGAAGTGTTGGTCATAGCCCTTCCGGCTAAAATGGTAGGCTAGGTGATTCGATTGATTTTGTAATCGGACTAAGAGCTTTCCGACCTGCATCGGCCGTTTGGAAGCAGCACGTGTGATTAATCACACATCGTTTAGAAGATGATAGTTGATTTTAATTAACCTTGAAATGCTAGGGTGTAAATGAGCTTAACTCAGGAGTGCTGCTCCGACGTTATCCCGAAAGCTTAATAGGCGTAGCAGGATTTTATTAACAAATATTTTTTTATATTTATTTTATCATATATGCGGTATACTTCAATATCGTTTTAGTTTTGGTTTTATTAATAACACTTACGCTATAAAACTCGTAGAATTTTCTATTTTCATAATAAAATAAAATGGTTACAATTATTCCTTAGTTACGTAATAAATTATTTTAGTATTTTAGATATTCTTTCAATAAAATCTAGATAGGTCATTATAACGATTAAAACCAGTCTCCCAAAATTAGCATCACTCATTAAAGGATCTAGGTTTCAGCGGTCCACTTCGAGGGGTCCTAACTATTAACTAGACGATGACGAGGCCAAATTTTAGGGGTAGTTATTAAGGAAATTTTAGGGGTAGTTATTAAGGGGATTTATTTAGTTATTAAGGGGTGTATATTTATAAGGGGGAGGGTACATTTTTGGTGCAAGTGACGCAGGATGTAGTTTACCTGGATTACTACGGTTTTTCTAGAAATATTTACGTATAAGTAGCCTTTATGGCTTTTGTTGCCGTGAAAAACGGAGTGAGTATGCTTATTTTTGGGTAGTTCTGTGGTGTCTTAAATAAGAGTCGTGATACATTAATTTTATTATTCAAAAGTTATTATTTTACACCTTGAAAGGTCTTCAATAAAAGTCATGGAACATTAAATTTATCATTCCATAGTTACTATGTACAGATAGAAAATAAAACTCGAGTAGCTTATTAAATATAATGGTCTAATATTTTATTATTATTTTATTGTAGTAGTAAGGATTACTATCCGAAGTCGAAAACAACGTAGTTATCTCAGTTCGCTTATTTATTACAATACTATGCAAAAGGCTACAGTAGTTACGCACAAGCCTAGGCAGGGGTATGCACTTATGCAGCCAACAGGCACTAATCTCCTAAAAATTCTAAACCGATCGGTAATTTGTATCTCGGACGTCATGATTCTACGTCGACATGTCGTTGGCGCGTTCTATCTCAGAGGTGGCGCCATCTCTTGAAGAGTTTGGTACTACATTTTTACTCGTTCTTTGCTCGGCGGTGTTAGGGATTTCTTTTCATATTCCTCAGCTAAAGATGTGTGTTATCACAACTATAAATCCATCTTCTTGTGTCATTGATACCTGAAAAATAAAGTAACAAAGTTAAAATAGGTACATGTATAACAACAGTAGCATTTATTGCGGTTATTTTCACCGAAAACGATCAGATGTATTTCACTCGCGCTTTAGATTCGTTAAGGAATTAGTTTCGTCGCAGGTACCAATAACAATAATGAGATAAATAAATAAATAAATATATTTAGGGCAGTCCTTCACATTCAGAGAAAAGTTGTGCTGTATTAGATACCACGCGGCGTAGTACATACTTGAATGCATAAACACATACTTAAAAGATAAATAAATAATGTCCATGATTCGTGGTAAACGCGCAGGTGCTCTTGCCACACAGCATTCGTAGGCAGGGTTACTATAGATTGTGTTAGGACGCCGTTGCAAATAAGACTTAAGATAATATTATCTAAAATAAGTATCTAGTTGTGTAAGAAGTCATGCTTTAGTCGAAAGTTATGGGGGCGCGTAACAGTTCATTTACACGGAATAATACCAAGGTACAGGGGGCGTATTCTGCGACTTTCTTATTTCCCACTTTAAAAGTCGGCAAAGTTTTGCAAACTAGTAGAAATTTAGTGGAACATACACATGTTAGAAAATGTATCTACATACTCTTCGATACGGAACCCTAAACGTCACAATATTTACCTAGATAAGAGCTAAAGTATGTGTAATTACTGTTTATTGTTTTGTCATTATAGTCTTAAGCCTCAGCGAGCTACCTTGTGTGGCCTCCTCACTAATTTTTGAAGCTACACAATAAATTTCATTAAAATTGATAAGGATAGGTTATGTGCTAAGCACCTAGGTTAGCAGTGTACATACATACATAAGCATAATTGTACTATACAAAGGTATATCATCATCATCATCATTGCCTAGGATTACAGTACTGTTCTACTGACGGTACTTTTCAATCGTGTTCTGATTGTGGTCAAATAATAGTATACAATACGGTTAAACTACCTAACATGAAGAAAAACGGGGGGGTCAATTTTTTCTGTAGTTCTTTGTGTGTAGACAGCAGTCATTTTTGCAGCAAAACTCTTGAGATGAAGCCAGCAAACAGGAGTCTTCATGTATCAGCAGCGTCTTGGTAGGCTGAAATAAGTTAGACACATACATTAGAAAATTCAGGTAAAACAAAGTAGCATAAGTAGCTTTAGATTTTCTTCTCCTTCGAGACAGTTTTAGCTGGGCAATACGTCAACATTTTTCTTAAGACATCCATTCGCGGGGGCGCCTTATTATTTTAGTATTGAAATAAGTGGGTACTTCAACAAATCCAGTCTGAGCTTGTCAGGGACGTATGCAATCATAATCATTTATTCGTCGCAATCCATAGTATTATTACAGGTGTTTTAAGTTTAAATGAGTACAGCATTACATGTGCTCTCCAGAATTTCAACAATATTATCGTCAATATAATAACATAGTAAAAATAGGCATAAATACATCCATGGAAGGGGGAATTAAAATACAAAAGTAGGCAGTACTTCATATTTTTCAAAAATTCCAAAAAAGTTTGAGAATCTTTGCCTTGCGGGACATATTCTATAGTTAGGTAACAAATAAGCTAGATTAAGTCAACAGATTTAGAATAGGGCATGTAGGCTAAGCACAGTTTTCAACTCATCACTCTTTCATCAGGAACTCTCCGCTCAAGCATTTGAAATAGTAGTGTCCAACATAAATCATGAGTTGGTTAGTTTATAACGAGTTATCTATTTATGTAATGATGAAATACCTGTCATAAATGGAAGCAGTCAGTAGATGCAGAGTGAAGGCAGGTATCTGTCTATACACTCCGGGACAAAGTCAGCCTCCGGGAAACACTGAAACAGGAATTATGGAAAAGTTAGCTAAAGTAGGGTATATTTAAGAAAATCTACTTATAAGTCTCATTAACAGTGTTTATTATTTACTACAAATAGGGTCATCACAATTAAGAAAACAGAAAAAATAAAAATTTTAAGTTTTTTTTGTAGAGCAAATGGAAAAATTTCAACTTATTTATTTTCTAAGTAGGATTAAGTCTAGAAATTGCTTTTATACTTACTAGGGTAGTGTAGAAGCACTCGGAGGGGCCTTTGTGGGCAACAGTGAGAATTTGTCAATGTCTACTAGCGGTAGCGGACAGCCATCAAGTTGGTTTTGTTTGCTGAAAAATTAAACATACATAGTAAGTAATATAACTCTCAGTTTAGGGGTCCAAGCACATGTACAATACAATACAATACTCTTTATTGTACATCTCGCATGCTCGTCATACATGTACTGGTCCAGATTCACAGGTTCTACTTTTTCATAGCTACCACACTTTGTACACAAATGTCAAAACCTGCCCTTATTATTTATACATAACAGTAAGGTTTATTGCAACAATAGGAATAATTATGGCAGGTCCAGGTATGCCCAGGTTCACATATGTTTATTTAAGTTACTGAATAACTACAGGGTAATTTTCAAGAGAAAAATACATATTCATCATCAGTTGTCATTAACATGCAAAGAAACCGGCTTCTTTTAGCTGACGTTATTATATAGTTATGATATTTGTAATATATTGTATTTCCAAGCTCGAAACATTTTTTTTTTCAGGAAAAATAATTTTAGCCGAACCATCTCTTAGAACGACAACATTTAAAATTCCAAGTACAGTAAGGGCAAGCCTAAGGGTATTTATATGGTAACAGGGTAGTTATACTTACTGTTAAGAGTCAGGAAAGAGTCTTCAAAATCAGCAAATGGAGTTTTCCACATCATAATTTCAACTTATTTCTCTTCGATAACAGGTTTTGTATAACAGCACAGGGAATCATTTTGATGTAGTTGTCAGCTTACTGAAACATCAAACATAGCTTTTAAATCTTATTGTAATACAAATAGTGTAGTGGAGGTCTAGTGGTATGTTTTAGGTTAGACAGTGTAAAACGAAAATCAACATGTTATTTTTTAAATATAGATTTTACTTTGTTCTCTTTCGTTTTTCAAAAAGAAATGCGTTTATGTTACTGAATAAAGAGTATGAAGAAGGAAATACATTTCACTAGGCGTCAGTGTTATAAGGTAGAATGTTGAAAGTAAAGAAACTACAGCTAGTTATTTACAGATATAGTTAGTCAGAAAAACAGATTTAATGATAGGTGGGTCAAATTGCGAACAATTCTTTCCTGATTGCAGATTTGCAAGTGTATTTAACAGGGTCTCAATGGCAGTAACTTGTCTAAAGAAGAAGCAAGAACATAATCTTACCTTGTTTGTAGAAACGGTTCCCAACTTTGGATTTATTTCACTGACACTGTCACACTCACACTGTCAATACTTAGGCACGATAAATAAATAGTACGCTGGATCAGAAATACGGGCACAAGGTACCCTGACCATTTATTTAGTTTGTTGAAATAAGTAGATGCAAATTCGTGTGTTGGTCTGAATTCCATTTTCTTCATCTTGTAGGTTCTTCGATAAATGGAAATCATTATGGACGCTCTTGGAGACTTTCTTTTTACCGTACCAATTTTAAATTTAGCTCAGTGATATAATTTTGCCTGGATATTTGTTAAAGCATTTTTTTTTGCAGGAAAAAATACAACCTACAACGGAATTTAGGAGATTGACAGTTGGTAAAATTGCCATAGACAAAATTTCAGATCGCCAAATGTAAATAGAAGTTGTAGAACATTCCGTCTAGAATAGCTTATGGTTTGGATCAATCAATAGATCGATTATTTAGTTTTTTACATTGTAAAAATGCGTTTTATCATTCAAATCATTCTACATAAAAATAAAAACTAAAACGATAATATATATGGGGTTTTATTTCAATTTCGCATTATTCACGTAATTTATTGGAAACTTACTGAGTTCACTAAAATTCATTCAAAGGTAAATAAATGAACCCAACCAAATTGCGTAGGTTGTGTTTCGAGTATTGTAGGGGCCTTTAGAACGTGTTTTTGAATTTCGTCGCATTGAGTAAGCACACGGAAGTCCGTTTGTAAAAAATGATTTTATTACACGATCGTAATTGTGGCGCTACTGTCACTAGGTGACAGAACGGGATGGTCATATGTATCTTTCAGTAGGAGTAACAGCGAAAGCGCTATTATTGTTTGTCCTTGTCACAGTCTTGTGCAGTTGCGTATGTTTTGTCTCTCACTGACGCAAGCGAATAGCGCATCTATAGGATACTACCATCTATGGCGGAGGATCATAGATATCGGAAAGTAAATAGATAACGATCGTAATGGTGTTGCTACTCACAAAAACAATTATTAAAGAGTTATTGTTAAATTTATTCGTATACCATTAGACATTAGAAGTAGAAAAAAGCATTAGTTCTAAAAATCCATAAAATTAAATACAATTCATCGGAGTGTGCGGGGTTAAGTTATTTGTAATGAAAACAGTTTTTCACGCATACATTTTCAAGTTTGCCGCTTTTGCTAGTGACGAACGCGGTTTGCCAAGTATAGTTTAAGAAAATACGTCCTTGTAAGTTTTGACAGTTCTCGGAACTTGTGAACATGGAGTAGATGTTTTGTTTTTTAGTAATCGTTAAATAAAACTGTAGATTGATTTTAATAATGGAAATTCCTTATGTGAGATAAATAAAAATCATAGTGAGGTTTAGTGAAGTGCATATTAACAAACTAGGGCCATGTTTCTAGTCAAATCGTGTTAAAATAAAATATGTCAGGAATCGTAAACAAAACAACTTGTTTTGGACGAAATTATAGTATGAGGCAGTGATAAAATGAAATGGATAGTGTTTTGAACGAAAATAAATGTAGGTACTAGCCCGGAAAAGGTTCATAAATGAGTGCGAACGCGCATTCGAGTAAAAATTGGGTTATTTTACATGCTTTTTGCAGCCGCAAGTAACGAGTACATTTTTGTAAACAAAGAACAAAATCATGTGTTTTCCTGTAGTAAATCTATATTAAAATAGTGAAATAGTGTAGTGAGTGAAGTTTGTCAAATGTAAAAGTGGTGGAAATAGTTCTAATTATCAAGGAATGTGCATTTAACATGTAAGTACTAAATTTTCTCAAGCCTGGAACATTTTTAGGTTATCTCATTATAATGAAATATGTTATCACTTGTTCACAGTATATAGGATTAAAATATAATCTTTCTAACGTTCCAAAATTTTTTGATTTTTCTATCTACATTATTCTCGATTAATAGCGTTTATCAAAGAATTTCGTGAAGTTTGGTTGTATATATGTGTAGATATTTGCGTACCGTTTTAGCTTTCTATCTTATAATGGAAAAAACTTATTCATTATATATATAAGACAAGACATTTAAAAAATAAAATAATTTCAAAAGGTGATTGCTAAATTTGTTAAGCTAGTTAACACTCAGATAGCCTAGTGGTCTCGACTGTGGGCTAAAGTACGAGAATTAGATGTCAGAGGTCCTGGGTTCGATTCCCGCGTGGTGAGAGCGTTTTAATTTTTCATTTTTTTTTTGTGAATTGGTTTTAATAAATTAGACACTTTTGCTATTTTTTATGTAAATAATTTTTATTTGATGGTCTATCTTTCTTACTATCTTTTCTAAGTTGTTTTGGATATTATGTATAGCTTAGTAATAAAAACTGAAGATGGAGTTATGAATGAACGATTTACGGTCAGTAGATTAAGAACACCTACTTAGTTCCTAAGAAATATAGATGTCTTTTTTACGTTTCGGGTTTTATGCTAAGTATGATCAAATTAAGTGAGTTAACGTGCGTTTGAATACAGAGTATAGTGAAATTTCGGGATAATTGGCTACTTTAGTCACATCGCTCGCTGGAAACCGGATATTCATGACAAGATGATTGTGCTACCAATTTGTAGAAGATAAGAAGAGGAAGTCGTTAGCTGCCAGGGAGATCGCGAGTAACAATAATCATTGCTAACTTTTACAACCTTTCTAAGAACTGTTGACAGAAATTTCAAGACGCAAGAGGAATTTCAAGATACAATATACCGGATAGAAGAAAGAAGAGGAAGTTATGAACGATCAATACACAATTTATGTAAATTTAAAACTTAATCATCAACTTATCAGTTTTTTTTTGACACTTTCTGTGGAGCATAGGCCTCTCTTTGAGTATGCCAATTTCAAAACGGTTTTATTATATTCTAATATTTTTAATATGAGGTACATAGTTAAGATCAAATAAAATTAAGCCCAATGTTTTGTAAAGGGAAATTATTCTTGTATATTTTGTAGATATTTTTATTTGGGGTAAGTAATGTAATAATATGGCATGTCAATTTAGGTCACTTAATGACGTTATTTGAGTATCATCATTTGAGTATGTTTTACAGCATTTATGGTAGTTTGCTAATACTACATCAGGCGACGGGGTCGGTCGGCGCATACGTGGAAGCGTTCTTTCAATGCCAGGCTGGGGGTAGTTGGACTGAGTTAAAGGGGATCTCGGGAGCGGTTCTGGCGATATTTGGTCAAAATAAATAGCAAACAAAATTCCTGAAGTTAATGTTGTCAGATTTTTTTTTTTTAAATCAATTAAGGCTCAAAATAATTAAAGGGTAGGCTCAGGATAAGTGCCAGAAGTTTTTTTATTATCATATAGGGATAAAATTAAAAGGTTAATATTGAATCAAAACGGAATAGGGGTTGTTTTTTTTTTAGTCTAAATGTAATAACACGCATACTTAAAATTATTTCACTTTATTTGGATTGCTTATCAGAGTTTTGGCTGTCTGTTCAGATCGAAGCGGACCGGAGTCTGAGGAAGGAAGTAGGAAGACTTGAGTGCTCAAGCTTAAAGTTATGAGTATGTTAGAATTTTTGTGTGAGATGTATATAAGACGATGGATGCCTAGTAGAGGAATGGACTTATGTGTTGTTAAGAATGGATCGGTGCAGATAGACAAAGGCTAGAGGGTAATCCAGACTAGATTTGTCGGATTTTGCTGAGAAACAAAAGGGGGGGGGGGGCGGGGAATACACAAATAGCCAGAAAATTTTTATCAGTAGGTTAGAATCCATTGGATTAAGGCCCGTTCCAAATGGGTATTATTTTGTGGCTATATACTCTACAAGGTAATAAACCCCTTACGAATTCTACACACCTTGTCTTGGATGAGATATATTCGACATTCGACATATTATCATGGGCCGTGAGCGTCTAGAAGGACGAGGCCCTACTCAAGATATAATTAAATATATATATTTTTTTGTTTTCATTATTATACGTAATTATCATTTTTATATTACTTGGTCAAATGGTTCTTAGGTTTAGGTCAAAATAATTTTAGTGTGTCATATTGAGATACATAATTGTGTCAATTTTAAGTTTGTTTAATGAAAAAAAAAACACCCAAACAAACTTAAAGGTCGGTATATTTTATTCAAGTATGAGACACGCACCAAGAAAACGTGGCTGAGGGTGATAGGGCAATGAAATTTGGTTTGAATTCTGGCAATGGAGCTTGAAAGCTTCGTACTTATAGAAATTAAAGGTCTCTTCGTTTCGCTTGGGAGGTTTTTGCTGCCTCATCTTAGCTCTTCTACGGAAGTGTGCGGCGCAAAGGGTAGAGACAGGAGTAATACTCGGTGCACCGGGGTAAGCTGGCAAGGACGAGTTAACTATTAACTTATCAGATTCACAACCTGATATTTTTGGTGAAGCGAGGTGGCTGGGGAAAAAGCGGTCATGGTTCATTGACAGAGTTCTAATGGCCTAATTTCAAAGCTGAGTCGCTAACAGTCATTTAGTATTGGAAAACACACCACACGTTTAAAAGGGGCGGGAAATTATCCGACTTATCTAGGGGAAATTGAAGTTTTTTTATAAATTCCTGAAGTAATTCATAAAACACTTAAATTGGGGGCGGATGTGACTGGCCATATGCCTATTACATAGTATTAAGCTTAATTTTCAATATAAAACTTACATTTTAACGGTGAAGGAAAGCTTCCGGGAGCTTTCTTGCCGGTCGTGTGTTTACGTTCACGATTTTGATTGAATTTCTAAACAAAGGTAACTAAAAGCACTTATTTTCAACTTCTAGTCCTTATCGCATGTATCCACGATTAAATTAATAGCTAATTGACTTAGTAAAAACAAAATAACGACAAGGGTTTGTTTACGAAAACATTTGACAGTAAGAGAGGTCATTGACATTGACGGGTGTTGGCGCGGTGACGTCTAGGTATCGTTTTAAACCGCAAAATTCAAAAAGCGTGAGGTAGATAACAAGTTACAATAATTAAATAATTAACTTCTATTATATGCTTAATACATTATTATAAAAATAAACATGAAATATTTCGGTACGGATGCAATATTTGGAATCATAAAGGGAAAAATGTTAACTCAAACATACTTTTGGTTGTTTTATTATTAAGAATGTGTGCGTAGGCATCGTTGAAAAATAACTTCATCAGCATTAATCGATTATGAGCGTTAATATGTAGGACATACGGCTTAAGTAAATAAAATAGGAATTAAAATCTATCTCGTATGGGTTCAGTCGCCATTTTTATGGTCTTATTGTTCGGGAATGGTTCCGTTGGTTTTGGCAGATTATGAGATTTAATGAGTAGGACATATAGCTTAGTAAACAAACAAGGATTTAGGATCTTTACTTCTAAGAGGATCGTGTCGCTACTTTTATGACTGCGGTGATAGCCTCAACCTTGCTAGCATTAAACGATTATGAGTATTAATATGCAGGGAATATGCATTTTCGTATAGTAAACAAACGGGGATATATGACTTTTCTACTTGAAGCTTTGAAACGTTTGTCGCCATTTGGATATTATATAAGGCTGAGCGGACGTTGCTTGCGGACTTATTCATTCTCCGATCTTGGGCTAACAGTGTCTCTGGCTTTGGATGTACTTAATACGGTTTTCTATACTGTGTTTCTGGGTTCAGCTTTGGGGGTACAAGACCGTTACAAAGCATGGATTCAGAATGGCAGTTGGTTAAGGGATTTTCATATTTTGCGTGGGGTTCTTTTGTAAAAGTAAACTTAGATATTCTCGTAGCTTTTATAAGGTATCTTTTTGCTATTTTTAAAGCCAGATCATTGTTTGGACTGACAGTTTGTCCGGCTAAGCATTCACTCCGCCTAACGTTGTCAAAGGATTGGATGGTTAGGAGTCTTTAGTTCCAAGTGTGAGAGAGCTTGGCATTCCTTTTATATTTGCACAAGGGATGAGCATCTCACTGGTCTCAAGGTCCAACTGTTTAGATGGATGTGGGGACGTCACGTGCGCGTCATTGGGTGTAAATCCTGCCCACTGAAGTCGACAGTAATTGAGACCAGGTCTCCTATTAAATTTATTTATATATTTCGGTGCTCCGGTTCATGCTAGTGCTGGTTGCGGGGAGAGGCTTCTGTCGTGACTGATATTACACTTACAATCTTTGTCTCGGCAGTGTTTTCCACGTGATTAGTATGTGTGTGTGCTAGGGTACTGATCCAATTATATACACGGATAGGGCCGGCTTACTTTCTGCATCCTAGCTTGCGAGCGCAGAAGGGGGAGCTACACACTACACTGGCCTGTAGGTTGCCTTCTCGGTTTCGCCTGCCGAATGATTACAGTTTATCGTAGGGTCACACATTTGTGTATATTACAAAGCATTAGGTCAATGGTAAGTGCGATCTGTGCTTTGAATATACTAGATTAGGGCCAATGTGTAGGTATAGGGTAGAATCACACACTAAAATATAGAGTTTCTTTTAGGTTGGTATATATTTCTCTTTTAAGGGCTTCAAATATGGTATCGATATTTTAAATTATGCGGTATAAGGTGGTTAATAATCTAAATCTCCTACTTATTTGGGTAAAAGGTATTATTTTAATTTTATCTATCACAATTCTGGTCTTCTGGAGTAGAAATGAAGTACTGGGTATTGTAATCAAGGTTCTAAGGTATATACAAATCAAATTCTTTAATATCAAGCAGGGTTTAGGAACACAGACTTTTCTGAGATAGAAAATCGAAGAATGTTTGTTTTAGGGAACCTCTGGCAGGCAGAAGTAATCTAGAGGGTATTTCGAGCTAAATATATCTACTCGTCTTGATATTCTTAGTCTTATAAGCTTCAATTTTAACAAATAAACTTAGTACTTCGTTTATACCCCTAAAAATCAGATTACTGCTTATACTCTTAGCTCTGGGAAATTGGATTATTAAAGGATTCGTATCCTTAGCTTTTGAATGTAAAAAAGATTAACTTTTGATGATTGATGGATACTTTGACACTTCTTTTCATCATCATCTAGGTGCGCTTAGGTTGCGGAAGTGTTGGTCATAGCCCTTCCGGCTAAAATGGTAGGCTAGGTGATTCGATTGATTTTGTAATCGGACTAAGAGCTTTCCGACCTGCATCGGCCGTTTGGAAGCAGCACGTGTGATTAATCACACATCGTTTAGAAGATGATAGTTGATTTTAATTAACCTTGAAATGCTAGGGTGTAAATGAGCTTAACTCAGGAGTGCTGCTCCGACGTTATCCCGAAAGCTTAATAGGCGTAGCAGGATTTTATTAACAAATATTTTTTTTTATTTATTTTATCATATATGCGGTATACTTCAATATCGTTTTAGTTTTGGTTTTATTAATAACACTTACGCTATAAAACTCGTAGAATTTTCTATTTTCATAATAAAATAAAATGGTTACAATTATTCCTTAGTTACGTAATAAATTATTTTAGTATTTTAGATATTCTTTCAATAAAATCTAGATAGGTCATTATAACGATTAAAACCAGTCTCCCAAAATTAGCATCACTCATTAAAGGATCTAGGTTTCAGCGGTCCACTTCGAGGGGTCCTAACTATTAACTAGACGATGACGAGGCCAAATTTTAGGGGTAGTTATTAAGGAAATTTTAGGGGTAGTTATTAAGGGGATTTATTTAGTTATTAAGGGGTGTATATTTATAAGGGGGAGGGTACAAACAAAAGTCAAACAAAAGCCTTAGAAGAGTGATCGATGATAGCAACTCGCTAAAGTATCTGATACGTTCTTATTAATTATTGTACAGGGATTATTAATGTAGAAAAGTAGTATTGTATACCTAATTTGCTTTATATTTAAACATTGATAATGTTTATCAGATCGTTTTCGTAGGGGAGTGTAATTAGGCTATATTTACGAGAGTTGTGAATAGACGAAAGACAGTGATGTCAAAAGATTCAACAGGTTGCGGGACAGCGTATAGTATATGGCCAAGTTCGTACATATATATAAGTTCATATATACTACATATTATGTGCGTATGTCTGTCTATTGATTGATTGATCATTTATTTATCAATAGTGGGTTTACAAAGAGGTCTTAAAACTATTTACAACATATTTCCCTGTGTGTAATATTTACCTGTCTATTTATACAGATATACCTATATATTGTATAAAGATTGTAGAAAGCTTTCTTCTTAAAGCAACCACTGACCTCGTAACATGAGCCGCATTGTTTTATTAAAAATAAAATATCTGATCTGTGAGAAAAGTTAAAGAGCACTACCCTTTTCCGACCTTTACTATTAGGTTTTTGACCTGGCGCTGTTGTTCCCATGGCATACTAAACGCAGGCGAGTCTTGCACTCTTGTCAAAATTAGATAAACAAGACTCAGTTTTAGACTTTAGGTTTAAGTGTAAGGCCTGAGTGAACGCTTGAGTCGGGCGTGTAGCGGGGCTGGGCGTGTGGCGTGCATGTTAAACAAATGCAAACGTATAGGAGCACCCTTAGGGTACGCTGCTCAAATCACTTGTGAGCCCGACGCCACGCTACAAGCTCCACTGAACGCGCCCACACCCACGATTCCCGACAAATATATCTCATTGCACCATGAACAGTATGCAAAGTCAACACATTTTATTTTGTTGCAACCATTTCGCTACTTCTCTAATAGCAAGGCCTCGCTTTTACAAAATCAAATTTTTAGAACTCTAAGTTGGATATAGCAGCGAGTCTTCTAAAGAAGGACTTGAACGAAACGACTCAAATATCCTTAATTAAATGTGAAAACTTTCTGATACTGGTTTATTGGCCAATCGACTCGCCTGTGATGGGCAAACGTTCAAAATAACACCCACGGCTATAAATTGCTTAAATTATAATATCATCGTATTAATTTCGGGGGAACAGCCTTAAGTTCATGGCAGTTTGAAACGTGATATGATGATAATTTAGCTAAGTAAATGGCTGGCACTATCTCTTTACCACAAAACTAATCATTTGTGGGAGTGAGTTGAATAAATTTAGGAGAAAGTTCTATTTGTTCATGTGTTATGTATATTTATCATTCAACGGGAGAGGTATATTAAAGCAAAAACGAAACAACCCCATAATGCGTAACATGTTATTACGTAAATTAAATCAAATTATGTGAAAAATGTCAACTGACGGCATAAAGATTCCTACTTGGCAAGCTTAACCTCGCAGAAACGGAGGCATTAACCGAAAACATGCGGATAAATCCACATTTTCGCCTAAAACATGCAATATCAGCCTTAAACTCGCGTACAAAAACACTCGCCACCCGAATCTAGAGATGCTACAAATATTCGGCGAATAGTTATTCGGTATTCGGCATATTCGGCCACTTTGCCGAATACCGAATATCTGTTGCACCTACCTATAACGAAAAATTACTCACTAAAAATAACCCAAAATTAGGTACATTTAATTTTTAGTAGGTACCTATTCTCGGGAAGTTGTTTATATATACGAAGACCATTTTTGAGCATTTGCGAAATAGGTAAGTATTTTATTTTTATCATGGGTCTGATTTGACTGACACTAACTTTAATCATCAATTCTGTTCAACAAAATATATCTTAGCAAATGTTGTACTCTGTTGGCAAACAGTTTTATAATAAATGTAACTCAAAATCTTCGCATGTCATGCCGAATGTTCGGCACTTCGGCCGAGAGAGGGGTTTCGAGTCGAAACTACCCAGACACAATAAAGTGGGAATAAAATTGCGAATTTATTGTCTTCTCTCTTGAATAATGCATAGAGTGACGGTAGACGAATGCCTGCAGCTTATTTGAATAAAGCTACTTCCTCAAATAAGAAAGGACTTATGCGCAATAAGTTTTATTACAAAACTATTTCAATTTACGAGTAGCAGGCACAAACCTATCGCCGAGTGTAATATGCATAACAGGTTTTATCTTACCTCTATGTTTATATGATTTCGCAATATAAGAACGCACTTTATTTGTGTTTGTGCCAGAATCATATTGTCATAACATAAAGCATATTTTTATAGAATACTGTAATTGTTGTATGATTTTTAGGGTTCCGTACCCAAAGGGTAAAACGGGACCCTATTACTAAGACTTCGCTGTCCGTCCGTCCGTCCGTCCGTCCGTCCGTTCGTCCTTCCGTCCATCTGTCACCAGGCTGTATCTCACGAACCGTGATAGCTAGACAGTTGAAATTTTCACAGATGATGTATTTCTGTTGCCGCTATAACAACAAATACTAAAAACAGAATAAAATAAAGATTTAAATGGGGCTCCCATACAACAAACGTGATTTTTGACCAAAGTTAAGCAACGTCGGGAGGGGTCAGTACTTGGATGGGTGACCGTTTTCTTTTTGCTTTTTTTTGTTTTTTTTTTGCATTATGGTACGGAACCCTTCGTGCGCGAGTCCGACTCGCACTTGCCCGGTTTTTTTATATTAAGCTAATTTTAATATATAAATTTATGTATGTTCATCTAGAAATTATAGAACACTGATTCAGGATAAAGAAATAGTACATTCCTGTGCAATAAATAGGTAAATTAGACTTATATTACACCGTCTCAAACGGTTCAGGTGTCAATACGAAACAAATTTAGTATGGGAGCGCGAGCACTTATTCCAGTTACGCTCACAATTTTATTACGATCGGTTCTCGTGTAATTTCTTATAACTATGCCTTAGGGGTAGGACTCTGGTAGGACTAAATGGTGTAGAACTGTAGAATATAATTAAGTTGTGCTGCTCGAATTGTAGCATTTTACAGGTGAAATTGCACCGATGTGTGGTGACCTCGTGCTCTTTGTAAACGCTCGAAATGCGGCGTTTCTCTTGTTTGTGACGTTCCTATTTTCCCAACCAAACACTTCACAGTACTTAGTAGGATGATCTGTGATTGCAAAAAGTCATTCTGTTTAGATTTTACACGTACTCCTTCACTTTCATGCTTATATGAATTCGTAAAATAATGTCTGGGGTCGGAAAGGAAGTAATTGTGTTGCGCGTTGAACAATGGAAGGGATGACACGGAACCGTCCAGACCGTAAATCACTTCGCATTATGTTTCGCAAATAACACACGGGTTGTGATAATTTATTTTTCGTCCACGCGTGGCTAGAAATTCACGCGAGAGAAAAACTCGCCAAAAAATGACGTGAGTCAGAATCTTTTGTGTCAGCGCAATGAAATAATAAGGCATAAAATAATTTACTCTCCTTGAACAAATTTTTTTTATGCGATACATCTTAGAACAGTGCGTATTGTACAAAAACATTTTCTAGTCAAAAACATCTCAATATCAGTTGCTAGATAGCACAGGTGCAGGTGCAGGTGCATACACACAGCACGCACGCACGCACGCACGCACGCACTCACGCACCCACACACACACAAAACCACACACACACACACACACACACACGATTTTAGTATTATTTGTGTAGAAAGTCACACAAGTGCGTCCATTGATCAACTGAAGTAGTCGAAAAAGACATCATGGTTCATTGTACCTAACGTAAACTACCAATATTTGTAGAAATAATATAATTTGCCACTACATTAGCTCGTTATTCTTCAAAAACTGATGAGAAAATTCCTCCAGGACCACAAGGTTGAATTCCTAAAATGTTGAAATCCCGAAATGTTGACTTTCCCAGAAAGTTGAATATATTTAGTTTCGCAAAATGTTGAATTCTTATAATGTTGAAATATTAAAAAGTTGAATTATCAAAATGTATAATTTCAACATACTGGGAAAGTCAACATTTTAGGAATTCGGCTTTCATTAGTTTACTGGTAGATAATGTTTTAAAGTATACGACCGCTTTAGCCTAGTTGGTAGTGACCCTACCTACGAAGCTGGAGGTCCCGGGTTCGAATCCCGGTAAGGGCATTTATTTGTGTGCTTATCACGAATATTTGTTCCTGAGTTATGGATGTTATACATGTATATAAGTATGTATTTATCTATATAAGTATGTATATCGTCACCTAGTACCCATAGTACAAGCTTTGCTTAGTTTGGGACTAGGTCGATTTGTGTAAGAATGTTCCCTAATATTTATTTATTTATTATTTATTTAATTATAAAGTCCGTCAGTTACTTATACTTCTGTATTGAGAAATAAAGTTTAAATAAATAAATAAAAAAGTGGCCCCCACTTAGGTATATTACAACGTTAAAAAATACCCAAATACATATGTAGGTACTAATTTAAAATGATCCAACGAAAATGAAGTTATTTTTTAAATACTTTAAGGATACATGGTATAACAGCAACCACAGTTTGATAAGTTGTGCAGGAGACACTCATCGCACAACAAACAGTTGTGAGGGTTACCACAGTCGAATTAATTCAAGATTACCTCTAAATCCAAACTGGTACTTGGTGTTCAACACACTTATAAAAGAAATGCAACATTACGACAGGAAAATCGAACGATATATGTTGTTCGTGCCTTTTAAAAAGAACAGGCGTATAAGAGATATCCTTTTTGATAAAAAATATTTACATTTATTGAAAAAGCTGGAAAAAAAAGCAGTATCACCTATAAATTTCCTCAGAAAAATAATTTTTATTAAATTGAAACTAGGTTATAAGAAGTAAACAAGATATGTGTAAGAGTATATTTATTTTGCTACCCCCTTATTCATAAACGTATTTCAAACTTATTTCAGCTAAAATATGTTTTGGGGGCTTTGAAAGCTTTTAACACCATTTTTTAACGCCGTTCTCCTGTCAACTCCATACTGTGGAGGCGATAAAAACGGTGTTAAAAATTTTCGTGCTACGGGGCTTTGTGTGCATCTAACAAACACAATTGTCACGGTGACAAAAAAGGGCAAAACATATTTTTAGCTAAAACAGGGTTGAAGTACGTTTATGGTAAGGGGGTTAATTGTTTATTGTAAGTTGGTTTAAAGGAGGAACGATGTTTTGTTTTTTCTTGTTTGATTTACTATTTAGGTTTCAATAAACCCCATAAGTAAACCTTTTTTCTGTATTTTTTTTGTATTTTTACACTTTTAGCTGGTCATATATGGTCGGGCATTATCTTATTGACTTTTAATATAATTTAAATGAAAAAATACTTTACAGTTGGTAAGTACCGCAAATTCAATTTTATGCAAATTCAACATTTTAGGATTCAACATATCGCAAATTCAACTTTCTGCAAATTCAACTTTATGCGAATTGGACATAAAAAGAACTCAACATTATGCAAATTCAACATTTTAACATTCAACATGCTGCAAATTCAACTTTATGCAAATCCAACATTTTAGGAATTCAACCTTGTGGTCCTGGAGGAGAAAATTGCATCCAATGATAAATAGTTATGTGTAGGGATTTGATTTAAAATGGTTGATTAATTGTTCTATTGTTTATTATGTAAATCCTTTAAACGGGATTACATCATAATCTGAAGGCTTTGATATATTTCAATTAATATGCACATTAATAATTATTGTTTCCCATTCAGATTATCGTATCAGCTCTCCGAGTATCAGCTAATCTCAATTGTGTGGTATAGATATACGTGGAAACTAACAAAACTGTAGTGAAAAGCAAATAACAAACAATAACATAAATTGAAAAGGTATTAGAAAAGGTATCGAAAGATTCAGGATATTTCTCAGTAAACAATACGCGACGCGAGCGAAGCGATAAAAAACTTAATCGAAAACCAATGGCATTATTCGATGTGATGAAAAAGAGGCTGTTTGTTTATGTATTCTATTTGTTGGCCTTTATTTTTCTTTATTCCTTTTTTTTTGTTTTTTTGGGACAAAACGTTAGTTTCTAAATAATAAGGAATATGTAAAAAAAATATTTCACACGTTTTAAATATTTTTGTTTGTTTGTCATTTCCTTTACAAACAATACAAACATGCCAATTCGAACGTACATTGACACCAAAATTATATCTAACTGATGTCATTTAATAGAAACGAATCAATCAAATACAAAATAAACTTAATAACATGAAAATAATATCAAATATTTCGAAATTCATGTCAGTGTACGTACGAATTGGCGTAATAGTTCGCAATGACCCTGGCGGTGGTGAGGCACGAAGCATAAGTAAAGTGGGAATATTATGTGTAGTGCTCAAAATATTCTATGTATATTATGGGCATCAAAATATTTGTCCATGCTTTTCACGCTCTGCTTAAAGCGAGAGAGTGCCCAATTTTAATTGATGAAGTGGCCAACGAATATAGTCTGTAAAAGCATTTTCTGGTTGGGTACTTCCATTCACAGATACCTAATCTGTCTTCATTCATGTGCAGGAACAAAATGCAGGGAAGCACCACGGAAATACCGCCACAGGAGTGCATTTCGGTGTTCACGTTTTTAATTTAAAACCACGTAAGAGGCGGAATTTACATATGTAAGTTTAGTAGGTAAGATAAAGTAGCTTTTCCTGGACAGTATGATTCTAATTTTAGATAAAGCTGTCTTTTATGCACGTCCACTGATCGGGCAATTATGTAGAAGGCGTATTGAGATTTTAAAACACGAATAATTTGAAGATTAATCTTATTGTTAGTGCATGCAGCCCTCAGGCAATATGTGAGTGCAAAATATATGTTATTATAGAGGGTTTGTAATTGGACATTATCGGAGCCGTGAAAGTTATGCCCTCTCATCTAGTTTCGGGAGGCCTTGAGTTGGGAAAATTTATTACAATTCATCTCCAGACCTCGTAGAGGAAATATATTATTATAACAGTTTGAATGTCCAGATCTCTTTTTTTTACTATTTTCTTCCTTATGATACCTACTTGATTAAAAACCGTGATCTTATTCACTTACTTATATGCTATAATAGGAATAGGTGGTAAGCTCTTGCGTAAATAAATAAAAAATGCATGTAAAAATCAGATATTGTCAAAGTTTCACACTCAAATTACGTTTTAGAACTTTTATACTTACTAATAACATTCAGACAACGGTCACATGAATTTACTGGCATTTAAAATTGCTAAAAGTTTTAAAATCAAATTCTTGTTCCAATCCCACTTATCTTCGGCCTTAATTATATTTGGCTAGGCAATAAATTAATCAACTATTAACATTTGTCGATCAAGTTAAAGCAACTATTGACCTAAACGCCCCAAAATTCGAAGGGCTGAAACTGAATTAATGTTTGACAAAGATTCCAAAGGCGAAGCAATTTATTTTTTAAGGCCGGCTGGGAGAGAGTGGTTAAAAATAAAAGCACGACAGGGTCTTGTTTGTTTTCAGTCCCTCGACGCCATGTTTTCTCCATTTCGTTCAGCGGATCAAATTTAATAAACACCAGGATTTTTATGGCTTCAGCAAACTGTTCTTTTTTTAATAAAATTTGTTCTAAAGTATAACAGTTCGTTTAGAATGTGAACATTATTTTATTAAAGGAATTAAACAAATAAAAACTTATTTTGAATTATACCAATGAATTATTTTATATTAATTTGACATCAAAGAGTCAGCGCGAGCAGACCCTAGTCTGTAAATTTCTATAATATTACTAGTTTTTATATTTGTTATATAAATAAATAACTAATAATTTGGCATACATACCTACCCAATTATGTAATATATGGTTACGGGGTTAAGTTATTAACGTTACTAATATTTCGTGCATGCTGTCCACGGATAAATAAATCAATTTGTTAAAATTATTATGTGAGATCTATGTATTAGGTAGGTACGTATTGTAATGCAAGTATATTTTTAATTTATTTTAATTCATAATAAGTCCATTATTGTTAATGTAAAAAAATACAGGTAACTGGCACAAATCCATCTCATATAGGTACTTATACATGTATATGTCGGCGGCCGATCGTAAGATCAGGCAGATCGTAATGTTCCTGTGTAATGTTTTGACGATAGTCACATTAAACCAATATATAGGTAGGATAGGTTCGTTAACTAGGTTGCTTCATATGCCCGAAGGGCAAACTGCCCAGAAATTGGAGCCCCGCGTAGCGTAAGAAAACGGGTAAAAGATTTTTACTTTTTACGATATGCCTAGGAATTTCACGATATGCCTGATCTTACGATCGGCCGCCGACATATACATATATACACGTCACATTACAAAACGTTGCAGACCAGGGGCGAGGCCGTCCGCTCCACGATTTACATAAAGTTCCTGCCACCTGCCCTCCAAAACACACACTTTTGAATCTCGCACGTTCAAAATAAACTTTTGACCCCGTCACAACTTTAATATCCGTACCTCAGGCAACAGGAAATCCCTGTCGCGCTATGTAACGAATTTCCGACTGGTTGTCTGTAATAACAGACTCAACAACTTGAAGTGAGGCTGTACACGGTAGTAGGTACTGTCAAATTTGGAAGATTTTTGTCTAATCTGCGGTTTTTGATTGTACCTACGGAGTAGAATTTAAGGGTTATCCGCAGATCTAATGGTCTAGAACGCAAAATGACTAGTGTATTGTTTTACCTAAATCGCAATTAGTCTACATCGCAAACGGTCTAGAACGCAAAATGCCCGAATTATTTTTTCCGTTTAATCTTAATTTTATAGCGATGTCGACGGAGCCCCGCTGTCGCGGGGCTCCTATTCTTTGCGGTTTAGCCTTCGGCCATTTGAAGATACCTAACAAACCTAACCTACCTATGTAAAATGTGGTGATATAAAAAGTGGGCATTTTGCTTTCTAGACCGTTTGCGATGTAGACTAATTGCGATTTAGGCAAAACAATACACTAGTCACTTTGCGTTCTAGACCATCTGCGGATAACCCGAATTTAAGTGACCGGATTTTTAGTTTTTAAATAGATACTGTTATATTATTGACACACTGTATACTGACGAGCTATATAAATATGTAATGACGTCTTTTTCAGAGGTAATTAAAAGAAAACGCAAATACGTAGACGTTTACCAGAGAATATCGACAAAACGATTGTGTTAAAAATAAACTTACAAGTTTACCTGATAATATAATTATGAATTGTACACCGCGCAGCGGAGTGCACCGCGCCCCCCGCCCCCGTCCTCTCAGCGCGCGCGCAACGAGCGAGGCGGGCGGGTTGCAGTCGCCGCAAGCACTCGAGCCTGAGGAAGGACCCCCGACGGGCCCGAAACATGCCGCCAATAGCGACTAAAAATTCAAGTGAGTGAGACCGTCGTCGTATAAACAATTTGAAATATGTCTCACGAAAGTTTAATATCGAATATAATTATGATGAAATTATTACAGCATAGGTACATAAAAATCTACAACGATGCTTACGCTTAAAGAAAATCGGAGTGTGCAAAAGGGAAGCCATCACATATATGTATAAATAAAATATTTGCGGGCAATCTTACACATGTTGTATCAGGCGAGGATATGCACACTTGTATAGATAAATGCATACATAGGTTCATATATAACATAACCATACCTCAGTAACAAAATAATGTGACGAACACACAAATAAATGCGGGACTCGCACCTGAAACCTTTTGCTTCACAGGGTCACTACCGACTAGCCTAGAAAGACTACGAAAATTAGGCTTACATTCCGTTTATTTTATGATAGCGAAAAAAAGGCAAAGTTGTCAATTATTCAGTTATTCACGTATTCGCAGCATTAACTCGCACCACATTCGACCGTATTATGTTCTGATTTTGTTCGTACGTAGGTAATAAAGAGGCCGAAATTATAGCCCATTGGCGACTATTTAGGAAACAGTCCCCTAGAAAATAGGGCTGGCGCTAGCATACCGTCGAGAAGTTTTTATCGCACCCGCAGCGAAGAACATTCTCGTAGCAAGTAATTTAATACACGTAGACTCCGGATAATTCTTTCAGAGAAACTGTAGCAATACGTGCTTACCGTAATCCAAAGATATGTGGGAAAATTCGAAAGGATTGCAAGACTACCTGCCGTATTCGAACTTCAAGATATTCACAAGAGACGACGGCGCACAGCCGTGACGCCTCCAGTTACAAAATGCTCTACGACCAGGCCCCAATTTCACATCGGTGACAGGTGCGGCGAATTGTAAAATCACTGTTGCTGACGTCACAGGCATCCATGGGCTACGATTACCACTTACCATCGGGCGGGCCGTATTCCTGTTTGCCACCATCATTGTATTATTTAAAAAAACTTTATTATATCGGAAAAAAACAGATATTTCTCCTGCGAAGTTTCTGACAATTGTCAAAGATTTAGACGAATTGTAGGTAATTCTTGACAGGTAATGAGTTATATGTCGGAATTTCGTGACAATTGTAGTGTTTCTTGTGACAATTGTCATAAACTTAGCAAGAGAAATATCTGTTTTTTCCGATATCATAAAGTTTTTTTTTAATAATACAATGATGGTGGCAAACAGGAATACGGCCCGCCCGATGGTAAGCGGTAAACGTAGCCCATGGATGCCTGTGACGTCAGCAACAGTGATTTTACAATTCGCCGCACCTGTCACGTTGGTGAAACAGGGGCCAGAATGTACATTTGTATATTTTTTTTCATGGTAACTAGAGTAACTACCTAAACATGGAAAAACTCACGATATAAGTTTAAGTTTATTTTTATATTATAGTTGGTGCATCAATAAAATTAAAATACTGTAAACTCACGATGAAAACGACATTCCGTCCCTCAAAACAGTAGGAATCATCATCAGATTTCTGTTTTAATCAACCCCAAGCACCGGAACAACTCTTATAATTACCACCCGTTAGACATAAACCCGATGAAACAAAGCAACAAGAGGAATGATAAAGTGTCTCAGGTCAGCCACGCTTAATATTCTCGGCAGCTTCGTTCGCTTTGTATCCCCGAGATATAACAGACTAGGGTGTTCCTTATTTGGCGATTTTTAAAATTAACAACTCATGTCCCCTAAATATAACAACGCTACCCGTAAACACCCATAACAAAAATCAGGTCATTCCTGTAACAGGAACCCGTGCCGACTTCCAACTGAAATTCCCGTTACTATGAAAAAATTTGGTCAGGCAGTAGGGAATGCAAATCGGTTATTTTTTGTATGGAAATAACCGCAGTTTCGGTTAATAACCGATTATTTCCATACAAAAAATAACCGAAAATAACCGATTTGCATTCCCTAGGCAGTCATTTGATAATTTTTCATTGGTTTTGTGTTCGCATCGAGATTTGTTAAGCTAGCAACCCGCTCCGGCTTCGCACGGGTTTACTATAGGTAGTTATACACCTAAATCTTTCTTAAGAATTACTCTAATGATAGGTGAAAAGCGCATGAAAATCCGTTCAGTAGTATTTGAGTTTATCGCGATCATGATCATACAATCACAATGAACAGACAGACGCGGGGGGTTGTTTTATAAGGTGTAGTGATAATGTTTATATGGCAATATTATACATACTGCCCGATTCGAACTTTAAGATACGTCAATTAATAGATCTAGAAACGATATGGATTAGATGTATCAGTCTCAAAAGTGACGTTTTTTTTTATGATATATATCGGGCCGGTAGTCGAGATGAAAAAATATTTAAAGAAAAAATAATTTTGGTAATTTTCATACATTGTATGGGAAATCGCACGAAGTCGGTAGATATCTACAGTTACAAGAATGTCCTGAAATTAATTATGTGTTTTAATTCCTGAAAATCGTTAAATAAGGGACACCCTATTCATGTCATGACGTTATTAAAATAAATAGATATAATTATTTTTGACACGCCGGTGAGGATATAAGTGGATCAACTTTTGAAATTGAATTTGTTTACCCACCTTTTACCCACCCATGCCTAGTATTTACAGACAATATATATTAACTGACAATTAGGTATACAATATTATCTAATTGCGTGCGTGATCTTCTGCCGTATTCGAACTTCAAGATATTCACTAGAGACGACACGTATACTAGATCCATTCTAGATATGTTATAGTTTAGATATCAACTAGTTCTCTTTTGCAGCGCAATTTGGGCAACCAATGTCACCCCAATAGTAATATCTTACTAGGAATTACTAGTAAGATACCTACAGTAAGTAAATATTCCTAGTAAGTTAGTAATAGTAGTAGTAGTGTAGTATTTGACTATATAAACTAATGTGGTAACTATTTAGGTTATAAATCTGCCAGGGAATCAAAGAAAACAGTAAGTATATTCGTTTTTATTTTTATTACAAAATCAACTTTGTTGGTTGCAATTATTATAAAATATTATATATTACTATATACTAAACTAGAAAGAATTATAGTTATATTCCTAGTAAGATATTACTATCTTACTAGGAATATGATTATAATACGTACTATACGGCATATAACTACATCCCTAGGGATATAACTAAATATACCTCCGCCGCACCGCCGCACTCCTAGGTACCTATTTATAATTATTTCACTAAACTTAATTCAGTAATATAACTATATCAGTAAACTAAAGACGTATTATAGTTATATTCCTAGTAAGATAGTAATGAATCGCTTTCGTATAACTATGTTACGACATATAATTATATCCCTAGGGTTATAACTATATAACGGCTTTATCTATCTTACTGCGACATGTATATGTCGGAGAATGGCTGAATTGTGCCATCTATTGTATTATTTCTATTGTATCCATCCAGTCTCGTATTATTACTCGTTTAAATTACTCGTTTAAAGGGAAATAAGATAAGATATTACAATACATTTCCTCTCTTCATAAAAAGAATTGAAGAGCGAGTTCAAAGGCCACTGTTTTTCCTCCAATCGCTACGCTAATAGGTACGCATTCTTATACGCTCCGCTCGGCCACAACATTGAGCGACTTGCGACGGCGGGAGCGATAACTATAGGTTGGAGCGAAAGGTCCGATCGCTGTGTCACTCTCCAACCTATGTTTATCGGTTCCGCCGCAAGTAACGCAGCGAAATCGCGATACTGGAAGAGTATTATTCAGATTAAGATATTATATTAGTCTGATATATGTAAATCTGAGTGCATCCAGTGCTCACTCATAGTTTGAAGCCAGAGGCACGCAAGAAGATCGATATCAAATTATTAATATCTGAACAAACGTACTACGGAGGTACAGTCCGCAGCAGAAGTTGCTAAGCGGGCCAGGTGTTCAAAATGATCTTGTCGCGACTCTGTTTTTAAGGGAATATGAGCGTGTCAAGGTAATTTTGAATACCTCGCCCGCTTGGCAACTTCTGCTGCTGACTGTACCACCGGTTCAATTTCAGGGGTCTGCAGGAATTAATCATGCTAATGAAAATGAAAACTCAGGACGGTCTGAGCGATACGAGACGCCGTTGCGCATTACGAGATGATGAGATGACTAATTAATGATTAATTTCTCCAGGATGTTGTGTCTAATGATAGTAATCATTAAAATTTAACCAAAACTCTCCGTTGTAAAATTACACATTCAATATAGAAAATTAAATTTTGTTCATTTAATTTTATGGGCACTGTAATTATGTAATAACACTCTTTCATGTTGATTTTCAAAGTATTTTTTATATGTTTTTCAACTCGTATTTATGTTAGCAAATATATTATGATGAGGCATGTATATTGTAGCTATTATTTATAATGCTAATAATTTCATATTTTTGAAGTTCAAGTCAAGAAGATAATTCTTTTCTACGACTTTTATGTATCTGCAAAATATTCTGCATCATAAGAAAACTAATTTATAAAAAAAAAAACACAAGACGACTTGACGTCCAAAAGTTTAACCCTTTGCCAGGCTAAGGGATATTTATTTCCCACATACGGTACTTCAAACATATGTTTTATTTTCGATGAGTAAGACTGATAATCGATTGTCATTTTTGAAATGTCAGCCTGGTAAAGAGTTAAGGGCCACCCCACATTTAGCGTCTTTCGAGCGTCGGCGTCTACAACTCTATGGCCGCTGCTCGACGCAACGTCGACGCAACTGCGCAGCGACGTCATTTTCCATAGCGCTGACCAGACGCCGACGCTCGAAAAACGCTAAATGTGGGGTGGCCCTGAAACATGGAATTTTTATAGATTTGTCGGCGCACCTATGCCGCAAACATGTAACCTTCCTAGGGCAGCATATTTGCGGCAATTGAGGTTTTGACCGAGTATGCCGCAGCTCCAGCACCTACTTTGGTGCTTGGAACATGGTATCAACGCAAGTAGCGTCCCAAATAAGCGGCCCCTTGAAAATAACACGTAGCAACAAACATCTTTTCTCTAGTGTGACTAAAACACAATTAGTCCACAAGTTTTAGTAGTTTTTGTATAGTGACTGAGAAAATACTATTACAAAGTTACCCAATTTAAGTTAAAGCCTGGAACGTTAGAGATCTATCTAAGTCAAGCTTAACTAGCTTAAGGCACTGGTCCCACCGCGAGCTAGTAAGCTATGAGCTATCGGCTATAAACACGAACAAAAGATAAGCACTCCCGTGTAAATAAAAGAGACACGGCGATATTTATAGTTACTCGCCCAGCGGTGAGCTATAAATATCGCCGTGTCTCTTTTATTTACACGGGAGTGCTTATCTTTTGTCCGTGTTTATAGCCGATAGCTCATAGCTTACTAGCTCGCGGTGGGACCAGTGCCCCTAAGGCAGAAAGTAAGTAGTACAACTTGACTAGACTATCACAAAGGCGACCTACATGGTGATAATGGAACGTGTAAAGGCGGTATTGGCTGCCCAGACGTCAAACTAACTTAAAATGTATGACTGCCATGACCTTCGAGCAACACCGGCTTTCGACACGTCGGAAGGGAGGGGCCCAAGCGATATCTCACCGTACAAATCTTTCTGCCATTTTTCGCGGGGGGAAGGTACACACAGTCGCACTTCTCACACACTTACATACAAAATCCAATCAGAGGCCCTACCGCGAACCACGTTCGACGTGTTGCCTCTCTATGGCACTTGTAAATTCATACGTAAGTGTGACAGGGAGGCAACACGTCAAACGTGGTTCGCGGTAGGCCCTCTGTAATGACGACACAAATACATAGAAAATGACACACGTCAAAGACAAATCTTGCAAACCTCGTTCTCTTTTTGTGTAGGTACGGACGAGGGACTAGTGTCACAACACGCACACTAACACATTTTCGTTGAAGTATGTCATTGTATTCTGAGAGATGAGAAGTCGGATTTGTCGCTCGACCGATCCGCAATTTGTACTGAGCGAGCAAAATCGATAAATCCAACAAATACTTGAGACTAAAATATAATAATTGTATTTAAATGTAATTTAACGTATGATATGTAAAAAAAAAATTACATGTGGAATGTAACACTTTCTTTTTGTAAATTTGATGTCCCCGACCTCTTTTTATAGCAAAAAACCGAGCAAACAGGCATTTTTGTGCAGCAGTGTTCACGCGCGCGTCTGGACTCGGTCTAGTGAAAAATCCAAGTGCAACTAGTTTTAATACCCGCGGTAGATTATATTGACGCGCTAATCTTGTACCTCGGCAGAGGGGAAATAGTGCGAATGCCGCCTCCCTTCCGTGTTGCTCGAAGGCCATGACCGTCCGGTTCAAAAGTATCGAATTTAAAAACTTCGGCAATTATCTAATCTATAAAACTTACTGTACGGCTACCATCAGTTTGGCATTGACATAAACGCTATCGTGAACGTAATTTACTTTCTATATATCTCTTTCGCACTAATATGTCAGTACGAGCGAGATGCATAGAAAGTAAATTACGTTCACGATTTTTTATCATGCATTTCGCTCGTACTTAAATATATGTACAGTTAGTAGGTAGGCTGCAGAGTTATTTGACCCCCTGCATAGAAATGTGTTTGCAGGGGGGACTTAACAAGCCAGAACTGTTACTTATATAATTAAACTAAACTATATTCCTCGAAATATGTTTAAAAACAAGTAATGGGTTCGTTCGTCTTCAATTAGGCATCTGCATCAGTCACTTAGGCACAGAATAAGTAATAGTATTATCATACAGAACGGACACGCACCGCCCCGCCCCGACTCGGATTACCTCGCCCCGCGACTGAGTTCTGACGGACTCCTGACATACTCTCAGTTCGGCTAGCAACGCTGCGGCGCGATGACGCAACGTTCAAAATGCCGATGTATTTTGCGATGTATGGCTGTTTTTCAAATTCACGAAATAACGAACATTTATTTTTATTATACATATATTAAAAAGTAGCGTTTTGTAATTATTTATATTTAGTCCACGCTAATTGAGTATCGACAATTCGACATGAAATTTTTGGTAATTTATTGCCGCACCATACTTTACGTAATATTTTACGGCCTTTACGGGTTACGGGTGAGTTCGCATATACGTTCAAATAATATTAGCTATGACCTGTGAATAGAACAGTTTATTATAGCAAGGATCTAGGAGAAAATACCATTTTGTAAATTATGTTTGTTTCTTTAATTTTAGGAATAAAAATGTTTGATATTTACGTTACAAGTACAACGATAACGCTCCGTGAACTCAAAAACATGTAAATAGTAGCCCTAAGCGACTTACTCACACAATGACGCGTGTACAGACGTGCCGTTCACACATATACACGCAAACGAGTTTTGATGTATGGCGTGTCCGCCCTGTGACTTAGGTAAGGATAGTTATAAATATATTATTATCAATATCTATGTACTTATATCTCAAAATTGTCTCCTTAATTCTCAATCTAGTCTACAAGTCATAGAGGGATGATTTGTCCACTACACAAAAACAGCTGGCTATTCCCATTTTTCGCGCTACAATATTTCACAATCTACTTTTAAAATGTCATATTTTTTTGTTGTATTAATTGAAAAGCAACTTTGTGTCATGATAATAAAGTTTACAATCCAATATTACACTAGTGGCAAATATGACGTTGAAGATGCGAGCTGCAAATATCTGACGCGTAGAATTACAAATGGGGCCCGATTCGGATTTTGATATAGACATCTATTAGTTAGATATCTTTTAGACATCACCAAGATACGATAACGATATGTTTAAGATCTAACCTGTCAAATTTGACATTTGCGGGATTCTGGAAATACTTTTGTACGATTTCCACAGGATATGACTTAGAGATCCAATTCACATCAAATAGATATCTTACTCTATCTAACGTAAAAGTGACATTGGTTGCCCGAATTGCGCTGCAAAAGAGACCTAGTTGATATCTAAACTATAACGTATCTAGAATGGATCTAATACGTGTCGTCTCTTGTGAATATCTTGAAGTTCGAATACGGCAGATGATTTCGTGGCCAGACGAGAACAGTATTTTTATTTACTGTCTGCGTTTGATCACTTGTGAGAGTTTTATTGTTCAGAACTAATGAAGTTTGAAGTAACTGCAAGGGAGCTTATACTCGCCGTAGTTTTTACTTCAATAAAGTCGTCTAGTCATGTTAATTTTTCATCTTTCTTTAAAGTTTATTAAAAGCCGAATGTTCAATATTCCTTTTTTAGACTTTTAACATTAAAACTTGTATAGAGTTTTCCCTTGTTAAACTAGCTTTCCATCTCATGTCCGTGAAAACGCGTTTTCACTAGTTAGGTAAAACTAGTTTTCTGTAAGGCACATAACTAAAACTAGTTTTGACTGAAAAAAGCATCTAAATGTAGCTTTAGCCAAGGCGTTTCGACAAACTAGTTTTTAATTCTGAAAACACGGTTTCACCTCTAGAGGAGTTCCTAAAACCTAGTTTTAACTACGAACGCGTTTTTACTTAAAACATAATAATTATTATGTTTATGTATTAATTGAATTTTAAAGAATTATGAATGTAATGTTCTCGCGCGAGAACATTCCCCATACAAAACGGAGAACGTTCTCGAGAACGGCAAAACTATATTTTTATGTTACTTTTGTTTCTGCGATAAAACTCGCTCGAAAGCAAACTCTATTTGGAAAAGGAAAGTTACATTCCGAGTTGGTTCATTACCTTAATATGTGACGTTCCACGGGTAAAGGTACCTTATGGCGGTTGGCGCTTACGCTATTATTAACGCCGCTCCAATATCATTGCGGCGCTATCCGACGTAAGCGCCAGCCGCCATAAGGTACCTTTTGCCGCGGAACGTCACATATGATTGCATAAAGTATTGAACTACCTAGCCTAATCCTACTTAGCGGGCCCACGGATTAACAGTCCGCCGGACGGTATCGGCCTGTCAGTTGTTCGGACCTGTCAAAATTTTGTTCTAACTGATAGGCCGATACCGTCCGGCGGACTGTTAATCAGTGGGCCCCTTTTTACTTAAATAGCCTTCTATCACGCGGTTTCGGGAAACGAGATAATCACAAGATCTAGAAACGATATAGAGATCAACTAGATTTACATTAGATATCGACTAGATGTGACTTGGATATCTAAGTCATAACTTGTCGAAATCGTTCAAGAGGACCTCCAGAATCGCGGAAACGTCAAATTTGACATATCTATCTTGTCGAAATCGTTCAAGAGGACCTGCAGAATCACGGAAACGTCAAATTTGACATATCTATCTTACAAATATCTTTAAATTATCCATATCCTAACTTGCTGAGGTCTAGTAGAGATCTAATACATTTTCAGAATCGAGCCGTATGTGTTCGATACATGCGCCACCAGCTTTGGGATAATCTCATGACTCTTGGAGTTTGTTCACTTCATTTGGTAACTTCATCATCATCATCTCAGCCATAAGACGTCCACTGCTGAACATAGGCCTCCCCCTTGGACCTCCATACGTGCCGGTTGGAAGCGACCCGCACGCGGTTGGAAATAATTTGGTAACTTGCCATGTTTTTATTACCATAATTTTTATAAGGGTAAAAATTCTTGTTTTTAAACCCCAAAAAAATGTTAAGCAGTGGAGCTTTTTGTTTATGATGAAATTTAATTTTTCATTTTTATCATGTAATATAATCTACAGCTACAAAGACATGCAAATAGCACTCGGCATATTTTTTATTTATTTGATTATAAAATCGTTTATAACGAAAACATTTCAGTTTTTTCTACGTTCAAGTTCAGTGTGTCTAGGCCAATTTGTGGTAGTTTTGAGCAAATTCCATATGTGTAACCCTTTATTAAAATAGTTAAGTAGTTCGACCACGTTCGACTTAACACTAACAAAGTTCGTTTGATAGGAAATTGAATCTAACGGCCCGATTCGAACTTTAAGATAAGTCAATTAATAGATCTACAAACGATATGGATTAGATATCTGTGTCAGTGTCAAATGTGACGTTTCTACAAACAGTAACTTCACTTTTGACACTGACACATCAAATCCACATCGTTTCTAGATCTTATTACCTGACGTATCTTAAAATTCGAATCAGCAGTAAAATACCACACTCGCATCATCCTACCTACCCACACCTCGGTTTCTAAGTTAGAACATCCTGTATGGAAGCTTCATACAACGATGAGGGAATTGGTGTCCAAATTTACTTTGAAGATAACATTTTCCCAGCAATCACGGGTAATAATCTGACTAACGTGGCGGATGGGAAGTTATGACTTTACCACCATCCAATGAATACGGCCGCTAAGCGAGATAGTAAATAAAGTGGTTTTGGTCCGTCATTTAGGTACAAAATATCATCTAAAATCTAAGGAAAAACGATCAAAATTCCGACATACGTTGACATTAATTTGAATTTTTCATTTGAATATTATGCAAGCCCTTATTGAACTTAAATCCTGTTTTTTTTGGCCCAGACGGACACTATTTTTATATACATATACATATTTTAAAGGATTGCCATCGCTATCGCGCAAAGGATTGCCATCGCTATACAGCGCGGGAATGCTGCCTGCGCGATGGGCACCTTGCCGAGGGGCCTAGGCTTAGAAGGTAGGTTTTAGGGATTTTTATTTTTTTGTTAGGTTTAGTTGTAGTTAATATATTTTATAAGGTACTTGTATTAAGTTTGTTCTAAGTATAATGAGTTTCAATAAATATTATTATTATTTTAACATAAAAAAGTAATTTGGTTGAGACGCAAGTATTTTGAATTCATCGATGGAAAAAAAATTAATGGTGCCAGTGAAACAATAACTGAGTCATTTTTAACATTATGGTATATTTATTGCAGCGGATTTGTTATTCCACGCAGTACAATAAGTGTTACCTATTTAGGTGTACGTCATAATTTCATAGAAGTTTGACGTTTAAAATAACACTTGCACTGCGTGGCCTATCAAATCCGCTGCAGACTTTTCTTGGTCTGACTTTAACATTTTTCAAACGTTTTTCTTACAGATATGACAATATTAAATTATTATTGTTTTCTCTCTGATTTAGCACCATATTTTTCCAGGAGCGCAGACTTCAAAGAATGTTACTCCGTTTTAAATACATATTAACACACATTATAGACGGGTCTAACGCGAATTATCGCCAACTTGGGAACCAGTGATACAGAAGCTAAAGCCAAAGGATCTATCTTCGGACGGGTGCGTGGATATTGTGAGTGTTGCGTGTCGGACTATTGACAATAATTAACATTATGTGTGGTGGGTGGTTTGAAAATGTGATGTCTACCCCAAACTTTTCCATACACTTTTCGTCGGGTAGATGCACAAATCTCTGTTTTGACATTTTGCTGGGACAATCAGTCAGCCGCGACCACGACCAGTGAAACCTGTGTCGAAACGTCGGTAAATAAAGGTAATTGAATATAATTCGCGTTAGACCCGTCTATAATGTGAGTTAATAATGTTACTCCGTCTCTAAGTTTTAGGTAGGTATCTAATGAATTTTACTTAGAAATCCAATCCGTTAAATGTTTTTCTGAGTTCAAGATAACATTTTCTTGAAATAGAAACCGATTCTGACTATTTCTGCATGTATCATTAAAATAATTAAAGAGCAGGTTTTTACTTCTCGTCGGCATCTTTTCTTTTATTAAATAAATTCAGTAAACTAGGTACCTAATATGAAGCAAAATCGTACCCTAGTGCAATGAAATAAGGTGTAACGTCAGTAGTTAGAGCTTCAAATTTTGCAGAAAATGTTGTAAGTAGTCGTAATAAAAGGTAGAAACTAACCAATACTTTCATAGGCTTACCTTACGTATCCTAAAATTAAAAAAAAAAAGAAAAACGTGATTTATCTATTTTCTAAATTCATGTAAATTTTTGTACAATATGAAATTAAAAAACCCTACACTATATTTACCTATATAAAAGATACTCTTCAAATTACCGGACCGATTTCTATCAAACATAACTAAAAAGCACCGCAAGGAAACTAGCTTTTACATTAAAAAACCGCATCGGAATCGGTTCATCCGATAGGGAGCTACGATGCCACAGACAGACAAACATTGACGTCAAACAAGACAATTAACACCCCTTTTTTTGCATCGGGGATTTAAAAGTGGATACTGAATATTTCAGTTCGTACAAAACTCTCCGAGTGCAAATCCAACTCGCGCTTGGTCGGTTTTTAGGGTTCCGTACCCAAAGGGTAAAACGGGACCCTATTACTAAGACTTCGCTGTCCGACCGTCCGTCCGTCCGTCCGTCTGTCTGTCACCAGACTGTATCTCACGAACCGTGATAGCTAGACAGTTGAAATTTTCACAGATGATGTATTTATGTTGCCGCTATAACAACAAATGCTAAAAACAGAATAAAATAAAAATTTAAATGGGGCTCCCATACAGCAAACGTGATTTTTGACCAAAGTTAAGCAACGTCGGGCGTGGTCAGTACTTGGATGGGTGACCGTTTTCTTTTTGCATTTTTTTCAGTTTTTTTTTTCTTTATGGTACGGAACCCTTCGTGCGCGAGTCCGACTCGCACTTGCCCGGTTTTTTATTCTTTCATTATCAGCAAGGTAACAAGTAGATCTAGCACAAAGATGCACGCTTCGGCAATAACTAGCGCTCAGTGTCGCGTGTCGTACAAAGCGAACAACAGTTTACGACGTTTTTATTATTACCCTCGGTGTTATTTGCCGACATTGCCCTGACGCCTCAAAGGTGGACGGCATTATGCAAGTTGCGCACCACTTTTTGATACTTGACAAAATATATTATGTTTCTTTTAAATATACTTTAACCTTTAATGGATAAGGGTGTCAGAAGTTACGCAAATTTTAACCCTGTCACGTTGGTATAAAGTTCAGGATCAGTTGTGGAAAATAGATTCAATACCTCTGGCTTATAAAGGCTTGATCAACCTTCTGAAAGCAGACATTATATTTAATTTCATCATAATAAAGTTTGATCCAAACGACATTTACCAATTTTCGTCGTTGTTTTACGTCGAGATTCAAATTGTGGTTTGCTATCGAATTACGCTAGCTACAGTTACTTCAATATGTCAAAGGAAAGTGAGGCAGAGATATAACGCAATAACAAACAAATAAAGAAGAGCAATATAAGCAGATATAATATCTTGTAGGTATACGAAATCTAATATAAACCTTACGAGCACTTTCAATATAGTACTTACTTCTTCTAAATAACAGACAGTTTATAGGCACTTGTCAAGTTAATTCCATATAGCATAAAGCAGTCCAATTACGTTTTCCCGTATTGCCTTTAAGTATCCAGCCATAATAATGCATAACGGCTTTTCCAAGTGCTTCAATTCCACTGCGGCGTCTTTTAAGTCCTAACGGAGGACCCGTCATACAGTGACTCGCGTACCGAGAGAGGGCATATTATGGCTCCTCTACACGATGGGCCAACGCCGGCCACTCAAAGGGACGCATTTATACGTTAGAGGAAGCAAGTGATATTGCTATCTCATTCTACCGCATGGCTGCGTTCCTTGGAGTGGCCGGCGTTGGCCCATCGTGTAGATGAGCCATTATGGTTATGCAGCTACGGAACGGAATATGCGTATACGGTTCCTACATACATACAAGTATAACAAAAATATTCGGATTTTGATGAATGAAAAGATTTAGCTTTCAGATAGCTTACAATTAGTTATAACATGTATGTATCTACCTAAGATTACAAATGAACATGGTTTAATTAAATATTTCACATCACAACACCATCACAAGTGTCAAAAGAATATAACATTAATTTACGTTTCCTGGTATAACCAAAGAAATATTAGGGTAGGGTATTATGTTCGTTTGGGTGGCTTATTACTGCAAATTGCTTGTGAGATAATTTTTAAATACCGGTTAAAAACCGGTATATTTACAGACCGTTTATCGAAAATGTTTTAGGCGGGTTATTACATTTTTTATTCACTATAATAAGGTAAATATACTAGTGCTCGACACGGTCCCAGTACATGTCATCATGAAACTTAAGTTATTGTCAATAGAGGTGACAGCAAGGTGTCATCTATTGGGCATTAGCATGTCGAGCACGTACCTTTACCTTTCATTTCATAATATTATTTATATAACATAACTGTTGTGTTGTATCTCTTTTATAAACTGATACCTAATACTATATACTACTGAGTGTTTTCCAAGATAGCGATGTACTTATTAATCTTTTATAGTTTCTCAAAAAATATTCGGAGTTAAAAAGTTTCATAGAAAATAGATAAGTAAGCTACGTACGAAAATTTTAAACTCCTTTTGATTTATTCTGCTCATTCCTGATAAACCTTTAGCTTCAATTTTGTTTGCGCACTGCTGACGGTGTGAAAACGAGATCATTAAGATTCTGCGCCTGCAATTCTCGGCGCATCAAGCAAAATTACGTAAATAAAGGTTATCTCGGGTTTTGTATAACTATTTCTGCGCTTGACTTTTGCTGTTGTGGTTTGCACGCTCAATTTAACTGACGCTATACCTACATTGCAGTGCTTGGTTTTTATATCAACTACTTTTTAAATATCTTTCTGTTATGCTCTGGTTTCTTAGGATAGCGGTGCCGTCATATAGCGGCCGTCTCCATACAAATACTACATATTTAGCCGTATTATTTACTATAGAGACGGCCGCTATATGACGGCACCGCTATCCTAGGAAAACCGATCTTTACAGGACTGTTGTGTCTATCTGTGGCATCGCCATTTGTCAGCTCCCAAAGGGACAACCCATTGGATGAATTTTCTTTATAAAATGTTCTATAAAGGTTCTTAGACAGTAATATAAGTAGATGACGCTATTTTCTCGTGGATTTGAAATTTTAAATAGGTAATTAGAAATCTACATCTGGCTTTCCACTTAATGGTCACAAATTATCGCTGTACGCATTATCAAACAGAATTAATTTGGTTTTATAAATAGTACGAACTGTCTGCTTTCAATATGCATTCAATTATGTAAGCTGACAAAAAGTATCGTTTGAAACGAGTCCTAATCATCTCACGGGCTTTAAATCCCCAACTTCAGGGCACAAAACAAAAGTTTCACTCACTAACTCACTGTTTGCGCTTTTTTCATGAGTGAAATTTCGAAGTGAGGAAAGTAGTTAGAGGAGGGTTTTCGGCTATTCGTTCCTGGAATCTATTCCCACTATACTCGTACTTCAGCTATTTCGCTCGCGCGTGATTAGTTTCCACATAGTTCCAATCCCCTTTTTTGTATCGCCGCGCAGTGAATGGACCAAGGTCGGGTCCTGAATTCCGAATTCTTAAAGGGCATGCCTTTTGTACAATAGGGTTAGTTTATTAAGGGCCAGTTGCATCAACCACATTTGACAGACTGATCAACGTCAGCCGGCGCGCCCCGGAGCTTTACTATGAAACTTTCCACACATAAAAATTTAGCGAACTCTTTAACGATACGAACAGTTTGGTGCAACCGACCCTAAGTGTGAATAGATTTTTAGGTATCCCAGCTTTGTCAGCGTCTTGCATTTTACGCGCAATTTTGTCTGGTTTGAAGATTAGTAGGTAATGTTCGTCTAAGCAGTTGTCTGAAATTTCTATAAAAGTTACAGTTGTTGTAGTCTACAATGCTATTTTATTAATCAAGGCGCCAACTACTAGTAAAGTCCTCATATCTGTAAAGGCATGCAAATTCCGACATACAGGGTGCGCTGCGGGCGCTTCTGGAGCCGGCGGTTTCGGCGCCCTAGTACTGATGAAGGTTATCGTAGACTTTTTGAATTTTGAGGAAACGGGAAATTCTGGGATCTGAAGCCGATACTACGGTGCGGTGTCTAAAAGGAAATGTAATCAGTAATCAGTAATCAGTGTCTTTATTGCTTTCATAGGTTATACAGGTTGGTACATTGTATTGGTTCAGCTATGAAACCCTGTAGGGCACTGCAATATAACTTAAATCTAACTTAATAACTATTGCTTAAGGCTATCTCTAATACATTTTTTTTAATAACCATACGATCATGCATCATATTATATTCATTTATATATATTTCTTTTAAACAGTTACAATTTTTTTTTAAGTTGCGATATCTAAACTAAACTACTATATTAAATACTATTACTATAATTAACTATCTAAGAACTCTTGCACTGAGTAAAAACAGCTGTCTAATAAATATTTAGTTATTTTTCTGTTAAATAAAGTATCTTTTTCTTCGTCTCTAATTGTCTTTGGAAGTTTATTGTACACTTTTATACACATTGCATGTGGGCTAGAGGCGTGCATTTTTAGTTTAGATGGCGGCATAGGAATTCTGTCTCTAGGGCGTAAGTTAATATTGGTGGGGTTTTTTGCTGCTGGGAAAAACTGATTATACTTTCTTAAAAATTTACATAGTTCGAATATGTACAAGGATGTCAGAGTCATAAATGTTATAACGTAGTGATTTAATACTCTTTGTTTTATCCTAGAGAAGTCAGTTGTCAGTCTGTCAATATGTCAGCGTCGCGTCTCGGAGGCCAGTAGTAGTCACTGTAGAGTTATTATTTAACACAGGGCCCGATTCGGATTTTGAAATAGACATCTATTAGATATCTTTTAGACATCACCAAGATACGATAACGATATGTTTAAGAACTAACCTGTCAAATTTGACATTTGCGCGATCCTGGAGATACTCTTGAACGATTTCCACAGGATATGACTATGATCTATACTTCCAGCTATATCAAAAATAATCGAAAAATTAATAAACATGCGACTTTCTAATTATTTTAACAAATTCAAAATTTTATCTGACAATCAATTTGGATTTCGACAAGGTAAATCCACGAAGGATGCGGTTATGGCTCTATCAATACTTCCTGTACTAAGTAAAGTTTTTGAAAAGTTAATGTTAAATGATCTACTGGGTCACTTCAACAGACATACTTTACTTACAAGCAATCAATTTGGTTTCACAAAGGGCCGTTCCACGACCGATGCTGCTTCGGTACTTATTAAACATATTTATGATATTTGGGAAAATTCTTGTGATGCAATTGGCATATTTTGTGATCTTTCTAAAGAATTTGATTGTGTGGATCATGGAACGCTCATTTTGAAATTAGAACACTATGGTCTGTCAGTAAATGCCCTAAACTTTATGTCTTCTTACCTTACCAACAGAACACAAACAGTTGTTGTAAACAAAACCCGGTCTAGCGGTACTGTAGTCCAATTAGGAGTGCCACAAGGTTCTATTTTGGGTCCATTCCTGTTTTTGGTTTATATAAATGATTTGCCATATGTAGTAGAAAATCTTTGTGAAATTGTTCTTTTTGCTGATGACACATCATTACTTTTTAAGATTGATCGGAAATCTACCGATTACAGTGTAATTAACAGCACAGTCGTTAATGTACTTAACTGGTTTACTATGAACAATTTGCTTCTTAATGCTAAGAAAACTAAATGCATTAGATTTTCTTTGCCGAATGTTAAACCAGTCGATACTAAGATACTTTTGAATAATGAATGTTTAGAGATGGTAGATAAAGCACTGTTTCTTGGTTTAACATTGGACAAAAATCTACAATGGAGTCCTCATATAAGAACACTAGCAAACAAATTAAGTTCGGCCGCTTACGCTGTGAGGAGAATTAGACAATTGACTAATGTTGAAACAGCTCGCCTTGTTTATTATAGTTATTTTCATAGTGTAATGTCATATGGTATTCTGGTTTGGGGCAAAGCAGCTGACATACAGACTATATTTGTCTTACAAAAGAGAGCCATTCGTTCTATATATAATTTAAGGGTGCGTGAATCATTAAGAGAACTTTTTAAAGAAATTAATAGTTTAACTGTAGCTTCCCAATACATATATGATAGTATTATTTATGTTGTTAAGAATCTAGACTCCTTCACTAAGAATTCTGATGTCCATAACTATAATACTAGAAATAAAAACAAGCTTGCTATCAGAAAGTTTCGTGTTCGTAAAGTACAGAAGTCATTCCTTGGGCAATGCATTCATTTTTATAACAAGTTACCTGAGGATGCTTTAAGATTACCCTTTCCAGCTCTTAAGAATTACTGAAAAAAGTCATTGATGTTGAAGGCTTATTACAGAGTCGAGGACTACTTGACAGATAAACATGCATGGTCCAAACCAGAAACTGTAATAACGACAAGTAGCAATTAAAAGCATTGTATTATGTGTAGAGTTAAAGGTGACTCAGCTCAGGTAAGAAAGCACATCAAATTGTATGAAAGCATCTCATAACAATCAGTCAGATTCATATTATATGTATTCTCATTTCTTTTATTGATTTCATTTTCTTTTCCTTTTGTAAGAATTTGATATGTTTTCTGAAAGAGCTACGTATTTGTATAAAGTTATGTACTCACTGAGTATATAATTGCATGAATTCTATAGTAATTTAAATTGTATTTTTCTTAATTACTCGTAATGCATGTTAATTATAAGATGTAATAATGTTTTGAAAATATGTGTCCCGCCGAGTTTGTTGCCGGTCCCATATTGGGATACCCTCCTCCAATTGAGGGGGGATTTAAATCTTCTCGGGGCAGAGGTGTACGGTTGGAGCCGGTAAAAGTTTATTTGACGTTCATAAGCGCATACTTGAATAAACTATTTTTTATCTTTTAACGTCGATAATAACTGAAACTGTTGACAAAAACCGTAAATGCTTAGCCATATTCCTTGATCTAAAAAAGGCATTTGACACCGTCTCTCTCTAAAAGAGGTTATGCCGGAAAGGAATATGGCGCAGCAGCGCCACCAAGTACCTACTATGATACGTCCACGCTCATAAATACACCTACTAATACTTCTTCACCTTTATTTTATTTTATTTTAGTTAAATTGTGTTAATTAAGAAAAACAATTCTTTCCATTTTTTAATATTTCTCTCCTAGACGTAACAATCTCAGATTTCTCTAAGCATTAAGCATGCTTCATTGTTGTCTAAGCTTCTTATTAAAAAGTCCTGGCAGTAAATACTTCTTGTCTATATCCTTCATTCCTTATTCATATTTTGCCAGACACAATATTATTATAGCTACTTGGACCTGTATTTTGACTTGGAACATTTTTGTTACATTTTTTTTGAGTTTCTAATTATGTAACTAGAGAAAATTATCATATTAATAAAATTAAGTGATTAAATATTTAAAATTAGTATTTTTAAGTAGTCAGGTAGTCACGCACCTAACTACGAATAATAAATTGCTGAAGACGCCAAGTCACATGAGGACACAAGTCACTGTAGGGCTTGGTCACTTTTTCTTTAATTTAGTATATATAAGTTCTGTTTTATAGTTTCTAATTTTATTATTTTTAAGACAGTTGTTTAAGATTTGTGCACATTTTCATAAAAAAGGGCAAGCCTGAATGAGTTAATGCGCACAGCACTTGCCATGCCTACCTACCTATTTACCTAGGGCTGGTTACCTATTTCCTTGCCCACTTGGCATTGCCATTCAGCGCGGTAATGCCACCAGCCTTCTGGGCACCCTTGTTATAATAATGTACGTAGTTGCTTTGCTTCGTTTTTGAGTTCTATGAGTTCTAGCCGCCACGCCTCAATATGGTTCCATCTTCTACACATCTGTGATCGAAATGTGATTCGAGCGATACACCGCTCCGAAACTCATAGACATATTTTTGTACATAGGTACCTACTCAAGATACTGGATGCAATACAAGTACCTTCAGTCTGCATAACGAGTCGGCCGCACAGCTGGTGGTACATCTCATCTCCGATGTTAATGCCAAGTTTGCTGTGGAACTCGTTAATAATTTGGCTTACGCTCGCATCGTCTCAGTTTGTTGGAACTTAATACATATGTGGTGTTGGCAACTAGGTCCCGTTTGCACAACTTAAGTTGAAGGAAGTTACTGTAAGTTGTGAATTATTTAGTTGAAAGTTAATATTTTGCGCAGTAAATAGGTACAACTGTTTAGTATACACACATACAACAAGGCTGTCATGCATTTATTACTAGAAATTATTATTTCTATTCTAACACATAACACATAAAACTCACAAGGACGCTCCTTCAACTAGGAAAGGTTCGTCTGAGAATGGTAACCAGTGTCATAACAGGTCATGGACTTTTTAACAAACATCTTTTTATAACAGGTGTCACAGACAGTCCCCTATACCGTGAATGCATGGAGAAGGAAGAAACAGACTCTCACGTGGTGTTGGAATGCAGCGGAGTGGCCCCATACAGGGCAAAACATCTCGGATCTCCGAGAGACCTTCCCGAAATCTCCTCTTCATCAAAGGTTTGGTGGGATTCCTCGAGGAGCTGGGCTAGCAGGACTAGCCCACCCCATATCACGCAAAATAGGCGCAGGACGTCGAGTTGCAGAAAATCGCCCGTACTACAATACAAGACATAAAACTAATTAAAAACTAAACTTAAATATAAGCTAAATAATAATGACAAATAAATAGGTACAATTAAAATTTTAGTGTTTCTGGCTAATGGGGCATTCATCAAAGTTATTAGCATTAAATTTTCAAATATATTTAAAGTTTGTTAAGTTTAAATGTTTCATTTATACAACATATAAAATATATAATGAATTGCTACATATATTAATTAGGTACCATAAATAATAATTAGGTAACATATAAAATATATAATGAATTGCTACATATACATAATAATTATAGGTAACTTAAGATGAACGACCACTCTGATCCTTTTTCCATGTCAGTAAAAATATTAAACAAAATTTGTTCGTAAACTTATTATTGTAATTTAAACATTAACCCCATGTTCAGGCAAGCACATGTTATCAGCTACATAAACAAATAACACAGTAGTTACCTGTTGCTAACCGCCTCGTTATGTGATGGAAGCCGGCTCCAATTGTGGTCAGGGGCAGAGCCCCCGCTCTTGTAGATGCTTCAATTTAATGTTCCTAGGTTCCTGACACCTTATACACAAACACAGAATCGTCACAGAAAGTATTTTCACTATAAAACAATTTTTAATTCACCGTCATAGCAAACGCGTGCCGTCCGTCGTTTGTTTTGTGATGCGACTAGTTTCCCTTTTCTGCCACGAAGGGAATGAACCGGCGAGTGGCGTGGCTGTCGCGCGGTTGGCGCAAGCACGGCGATTTCCCGCGCTATTTGAATTACGTAGCCGATAGACATGTTTTTATTATGCCTGAACATACACTCCCCCCCGAACCAAGTAGAGCTTGGTTGATTTTAAGCATCAAGAGGAAGTCTAGCTAATTTAGCAACGGGTCTCATTAGAGTCCCCTTTTGAGTACGAAGTTCTACAACTCGTATTACATTATCATTGCCCGGTAGTAACTTAGTTATTCGTCCGCGTCTCCATTGCAAGGGAGGATAATTATCTTCCTTAATAAGGACTAGGTCTCCAATTTTAACCGAATCTGTCGAATCTGTCCATTTATGCCTTAACTGGAGGGTATGTAGGTATTCGTTACGCCAGCGTGACCAGAAATGTTGCGAAAGGCGTTGTAACAATTGAAAACGATTAAGTCGACCGATATTCGTCTCCTCAAAGTCATACTCAGGTAAGGCCGTCAAAGGTTCCGTTATTAAAAAATGTCCGGGTGTAAGGACTTAAAAATCATTCGGATCCGAACTTAAGGGCGTTAATGGTCTAGAATTCATAACTGCTTCTGCACGGGTGAAGAAAGTACTAAGCTGTTCGAAAGTCAGATTTTGTTCGCCGAGAACTCTACGCATAAGCGTTTTAGCTGTTTTTACTGCTGCCTCAAAAAGACCTCCCATATTAGGGCTACTCGGAGGGTTGAATAACCATGTTATTTCAGATTTAGCAAGTTCCCGACTAATCTCTGTATTATGATTCCGCAGGTACACATAGATGTCCTTCAAATATTTATCAGTGCCAGTGTAGTTTGTGCCACAATCGGATCTAACAAGACAGGGCAATCCGCGTCTCGAAACAAAGCGTGTAAAGCAGTCTACAAAGGCTTCTATGGAAAGTCCAGAAACCAATTCTAAGTGTACAGCTTTTGTAACCAAACAGACAAATATGCAAAGATAACATTTTTCTACTCGAGCATTTCTTAAAGTGCTGGTCTTAATGTGAAAAGGTCCTGCAAAATCTGTGCCTACACCTTGAAATGGACGCAAAGACCTAACACGATCTGGTGGTAAATCGGCCATTAGTGGTTGAGTAAGGCGTGGACGAACCCGGAAACACTGAACGCATTTAAACGTTACACTTCGAGTTATTCGTCTGACTGTCAGAATCCAGTATTTACGTGATAATATTGATTCAAGCGTATTAGCTCCAATATGACAAAATGTGATGTGATAATCTTCAACTAGACGTTTAACAAACGAACTGTTACCGGGGAGCAATATTGGATGCTTGGCATCATATGGCAAAGTTGAATGTTGAAGGCGACCACCGACCCTGACAATACCTAAACTGTCCAAAAAGAGATTTAGCTTTTTTAAGGGTGATTTTATCCTACTTTTCAAGTTGAGTGAATTTATTTCATCGCTAAACGCATCTCTTTGAACTAGAATAATAAGTTTCCTTATGGCATTTCTACGTTCGTTAACTGTAAGGTAAGTCTTTGAAATTCGCGAATTAGGGTTACGTATATTATGGAGAAAACGCAGTATAAATCCCGTAACATTTACAATTTTTTTAAAGGAGCTATATCGCTCAATAATATCAAATTTGTCGTCTATAGTAGTTGCAACATTTGTGACGAATTTAGATTTCAAGCCGGGAAGTAATATTACAGGAAATTCAGGGCCTTTACTTGGCCAAGTGCTGGGTTTATCGGTTAACCATGCCGGGTTCCACCATAACGAATGGTTCAACAAGATAGCAGCAGATGTACCACGTGAGGCCACGTTTGCGCAGTTTTGTTCAGTTGGAACATGTCTCCAGGTAATTTTCACTTCAGATGTTATAATTTTTGATACACGATTCCCTTCGTAAACCTGTAATTTGTGAGGTTGTGTTCGTATCCAAGAAAGTACAATGGTGCTATCGCACCACCCAATAACGTCATTGATCTCTATAGACAATTCGTTAACCAGAATGTTATATACATGGTTAATAAGGTTAGTCAAAAGCAAAGTACCATTCAATTCCGACTGAGGAATAGTCATTCGTTTCCGTAGAGGAGAGACTCGCGATATCGCTAATAAAAGTCTAATGGTAACTTCACCACTTTCGCTAACTGTGCGTAAGTAAACTACAGCCCCATAACCTACAGCAGATCCATCACTGAATCCGTGCAGTGAGTAAGTATTGTTTTTACTATCCGCTAATTTCAAACATCGAGGTATTGATAGCCTCGTTATGTTAGGTAGATCCGAGAGGAGCTCACGCCATTTTTGAACAAGTTCTTCAGGGGCGGGAGAATCCCAATCGACGGCCTTATTGCCATCTCCATTACTAAGTAGCTCTTGTAATAGCAGTTTAGCCCGAAATATTACTGGACTGATCCACCCAAGTGGATCGAATAATTTTGCAGTAGAAGATAGTATAGTGCGCCTAGTAACTTGTTGTTTTTCATCAGGCATATTGACTTTATACGTAAAACAATCAGTTTTCGGATCCCACTGTACGCCTAAAACTTTGATACATCCGTATTGATCATCTTTGTCGAAGTTGTTGGGCATCTCACAATGGTCGCGAGGAAAGTCTTGTATTAACCGAGCATCGTTAGCTGCCCATTTACGCAGCTCGTATCCCGCAGTGTTCATTAAGGCAATAAGCTCGTTACGCACGCTTAAAGCCTCCTCTAAAGAATCACCTCCACCGTTCAAATCGTCAACAAAACTATTATGACGTAGAATTTTAGTCGCTCGGGGAAAATCTGCTTCTCCGTCATTTGCTAATTGTTGCAAACAGCGATTCGAGACATACGGGCTTGACTTCAAGCCGTATGTATTAGTGGTAAGCTCGTATACTGTCAAAGGTAACGAACTATTTTCTCTCCATAATATTAGTTGATATTTTCGATCATCGGGGTGAATCCATGTTTGCCTAAACATCATTTTTACGTCCGTGGTGAACACGAATTTATGGTATCTAAAGTTCAAAATTATATCAACTATATCGTTCTGCAGTTTTTCACCGGCGTATAAACAGTCATTTAAAGAAACACCGTTTGACGTTTTTCCACTTCCATCAAATACCACACGAATTTTTGATTTGTCACCAGATTTAAAAACTCCATGATGAGCTAGGAAATAGTGTTCATCCGTATAGTCACAAAAGTCTGACTTCTTCATATGTCCCATTTGTATATATTCCGTCATAAATTCTACATATTTGTCTCGGAATACAGGCTGAACTTTAAACCGACGCTCTAAAGCTTGAAATCTCCGATAAGCCATTTGTCTAGAATCGCCTAACCGAGGATGTGTAGGTATAAGTGGCAGACGTACCGTGTATTTTCCATCAGACCCCCGATTTGTGGTTTCAATAAATAGATTCTCACATTCAATATTCATGGGGTCCTTAATTTTCATCATAGGCGGTTCTTCCGATGACCAAAACCTTTCAACCGCTGCGACAAGTGCGCTTCCCGAAAACAAAATATTATCCGCATCCGTATTATTATTTTCAACCGTATTGTACTTATGAATCGAATTTAAACCAAATAAAACCGAATTGTCATTGACAGACGTATTCACCGAGACCGAATCCAATAAAGCCGAATTATCACTAACCGAATCAGAACCGACTAAAACTAAATCTTCTTTAACCGAGTTAAACATATTAACCGAAGCCGAACCGAATGAAACCGAATTTTCACAAACCAGGTTATGCGAAACCTGGTTCTGAGCCGAAATGCAACTATTAAATGGACCGAAAACCGCATAGTCGAAAATCGTATTTAACGCATATGGCCCACCCGGCCCTAACGTTACAATTTCGCCGGTTAAAATCTCGCCTAAAATATCACATCCGATAATAATATCGATCCTTGATAGATGTAATAAATTCGTGTCTGAAATCGGAACCTTATTTATGAATTTTATTATATTCGCCAACCTGTACACATAGGCTGTAGGAATTTTCATAACAATGGCCGTGCAAGATAAAACCTTATTATCATTACCTTTAGGTTTTAAATTCAATACTACCATTTGATCATTAAGCCTACCTTTTCCGCCGACACCGTAAACAGAAGTATGACAGTTATGTCGCTTTAATAAAAGTAAATTACTAAATGCACTTCTAATTATAGTTAATTGCGAGCCAATATCTAATAAGGCGCGTGTAGGTACAAAAGTACCGTAAGCTGATTGTGCATAAACAATGACAGTAGGTAGAATTATGTTATCCGGTAATTTAGGAACGGATGAAGCGACACGACTGTCAATTAATTGCTATGCGTTTCTATTCTGCCCAGCAGTGGGCGAAGTCGAGAAATGAATATCGTTATTCTCGCGTACATCTTGTATCGCCGGCGCCGGTGCCGTCAAACGATTATCATTTGAGTCAAAACGGCACGAGTACTCACGATTCGTCTCAAATCGCCCATAAGCCGAATGTGGGGCGTTATTCTCATATCTGTCGACCGACCGATTGTCGAAGTGATCGTAATCGTCATTACAATCAGTATTGCGTTCACCATTGTAATCGAACATACCTACGTGACGCGTGTTTTTGTTTATTTTGTTATTTTTATTGACTTTGTCGTTTTGTGTCAAGCAAATCAATTTATGATGGCCAACGTTACCGCAAAAGGAACATGGTACATTACGAGTGCATGAAATAGCCGAATGTCCACCAAAACATCTAAAACAGTACCCTTTTGTCTTAACCCACGTACGCCGTTCATCCGGGGTTGAGCCTAGAAATTTAAAACAGTCGAATACCTTGTGGTTCGTATTACTACAGAATAGGCACCCGACGGGTTGTTTACGTTGTTCGTAAGTATTTAACTTTCGAGTCCGTTCATCAGATTTCGCTGTAACCGAATTATAGTCCGTTGCAGTATCAATGAAATGACATTCATTTTGAATAAACGTTATTAAAATTTTAAACTCCGGTAATCCATTATTTAACCCACCGTGTTTTTGTTAAAATCTAGTTCTTAACTCTGTGGGTAACTTCCCAAGCATCATGAACACAAGCATGTAATCTTCGATAGATAATCCTAAATTTTTAAGAGACCTGGTACATTCTAATAGCGGATTAAGTAACCCTACGCGAAGATTTCGCGGATTCGTCAAGACGGGCAGATTAATCAAGCGCCCTAGATATCGGTCAATCATCATCCTTTTATTATCATATCTACTCTTTAAAATTTCAAGGGCGATATCTAGTGAGTCGTCCGTCATAGTTAGGTGTTGTATAAGCATCCGGGGCTCGTCATAAACATGACTAAACAAATAGTGATATTTTTGCGTCTTGGAGAGATCGTTTCTGGACAAAATTAGAGAGTTGAACAAACTAATAAATCCGAACCATTCGAAAGGTTCTCCGTGATAATTCTGTAGATCAATATTAGGCAAACGGCCATGCACTGAACTTTCCGTCGTCATGTGTGAACCATCAGAATTCGGTAATTTTACAGAAAATGCTTCAAGTTCATTGTAACAGAGATTAGCCTTCTTAAATTGCTCGTCATATAACGATACGCGTGCCTTGTCTGTTTCCTCGTCTAATTTTGTTAACAAATTCTCATAAGAGTCCGATAGATTCTTATAATGGTCTTCGAGTTTACGAATTCGAGCCGATAATACCCCTGATGAGTATTCCTTTGATTTAATCATAGCGGCCGTGTACATAAACCACTCGCATTCAATTTTAAATTTTACTTCGTAACTTTTAAGCGCCATCTTGAATCATAAAACCTTTCACAACAGAACAGACACGCCGTAGTAAAAATACCAACACCTATGAATTAAGTCCGCACCGAACGGAAAACTATGTACCTTTATATTACCTACGTAATAACAATCTAAAATAACTAGCTTCAAAAAACCGAATTTACCGCCGATAAACGTAAATAATGAATATGTACTTAGAACTTAAATCAAAACATTCGCCATGTTTGCCGCAATCGAAGACGCGTTTCTAGTACCAAGGTCGATTTAAAATCCGGCTCGAAGGACCAAATTATGTTCGTAAACTTATTATTGTAATTTAAACATTAACCCCATGTTCAGGCAAGCACATGTTATCAGCTACATAAACAAATAACACAGTAGTTACCTGTTGCTAACCGCCTCGTTATGTGATGGAAGCCGGCTCCAATTGTGGTCAGGGGCAGAGCCCCCGCTCTTGTAGATGCTTCAATTTAATGTTCCTAGGTTCCTGACACCTTATACACAAACACAGAATCGTCACAGAAAGTATTTTCACTATAAAACAATTTTTAATTCACCGTCATAGCAAACGCGTGCCGTCCGTCGTTTGTTTTGTGATGCGACTAGTTTCCCTTTTCTGCCACGAAGGGAATGAACCGGCGAGTGGCGTGGCTGTCGCGCGGTTGGCGCAAGCACGGCGATTTCCCGCGCTATTTGAATTACGTAGCCGATAGACATGTTTTTATTATGCCTGAACAAAATTCAAATATCGATACAGGTGTAAACAAATATAAAGAGATTTAAATTGCAATTAAAACGATATTTCAATAGCAAAGTATTTTAAGTGAGACTATCTAATTGTGATCTAAATGTTTATATTTATCATAATGAAACTCTGTACAAAAATTAATAACACGCTGAATTTATAACTGATTTTGAATAATTTTACGGTTTAGACTAACTTGTTTTTAGATTGTAAAACGTTCGTAAATGTTTGTGTGTAAACCGTAAAATTATTCAATGTTAGTATGTCTCACAACAGCTTAAATTCGATTATAACTAATTACTGGCAAACACCACATGCCGACAATTAATAAAGGAAAATAGTCTGTGGTGATACTATTCATATTCGTCGCTATACCAACGAAACTACTAGTTACTAACCAGACATAGACATATATACATAATTAGTTAGTTTTTCTGGGCATTTTCCGCAAATCGACAACCGTTGTGACTATTTTGCGTGAAAACTAGGTTAACTACTACACGAAACCTAGCGATGTCTTCAGGTTGCTAACATAGATACCCATAATAGCCATGTATATCATCGGCCCGGTTCGTACTTTAAGATACGTCAGTTAATAGATCTAGAAACGACATCAATTAGATATGTCAGTATCAAATGTGACGTTTCTTAAAACAAAAACGTCACATTTGACACTGACACATCTAATCCATATCATTTCTAGATCTATTAGTTACTTAATTGACGTAGGTATCTTAAAGTTCGAATCGGGAAGTTAGTTGCGTACCTAAATGTTCATGCCAAATGTCATGGTAGTTCTTTCAGCCGTTATGAGAAAATGACGTGTCGGACGCCTCGGCCCGGGCTCGGCCCGGTCTAGCGCGAATCATCCTTTAAAGCGTCGTTTACATATGTAAAGCGTGACACGTGTAGAGTGAATATCAACATTCTTTTTATACTCGCTTTGTTGTGTATTTATAATAGAATTTTCCTCAAGCATGTGAGTAAATACTGTTCTTAAATTATGCGAGTAATAGGTAATATAATACACCACCATAATAATGATCCAATGGGATACACGAGTCGACATAGCGGCAGTATGGGAAATAAAGGACCTTCTTTTTTAGGGTTCCGCACCCAAAGGGTAAAAACCCTATTACTAAGACTTCGCTGTCCGTCTGTCCGTCCGTCCGTCTGTCGGTCACCAGGCTGTAACTCATGACCATGGTAACTAGACAGTTGAAATTATCACAGATGATGTAGGTATTTCGGTTGCCGCTATAATAACATATACAAAAAACAGAATATAATAAATATTTAAGTGGGGCTCTCATACATAAAACGTGATTTTTTTGCCGTTTTTGGCGTAATGGTACGGAACCAACCCTTCCCACATGGCTGGTTTTTACATTTTTTTTATTTGGTTTTTTACTTATTTACGTACCTAGCGCACGTATATAAGCAATGATTGAATTACTAAGTGAACTCAGGTTTTATATTCTTGAATTCCTGGAAAGTAAGTAAAATAAGTAAAAGTAGGTAGTAAGTAAAATATTCGACCTCGATCGAATTATACGAGCAACGTTTTGAGAGCTTAATAACTGCTCGTTTCCGTGTATAATATTGTATATACGGGTATAATATTGTATAGGTGGGTACCTAGAAATAAAATTGTACCTGTAACAAAATAAGCATTTTTCTAGTAAGCTTCTTTTCTCTAATGTAGATGGCACATATATATTTCATATACATTAGCAACCCCTTTTAGGGATAAATGAAATGGAATGAAATATTTTTATTTCAAACAGGAACTCCATATAATTAGGGTAGGTGGGTCAATTTTCAAATAGGCATTTTTTGCTGTCCCACGGCTAAAACTCGAAATCCATAGGACTATAAGACTGGGTATGTATATATTTTCATTCAATGTCTTATAAGCTTAAAAAATCATGCACAACTGTACCTAATATATTATTTGTTCCTGACAAAATCGCATTTGGAGTTCCAAAAATGGCGAAATTTGCCGTTTTTCGCGTGTCCCAGTGGCGGCATAGCGCGATAAAAAAAATCATAACTTTGGATGTAGGCAACATATTATAAACAACTTTGTTTTTTTATAAAGAGCATTTTCTAGAGAATTGATTTAATGTTATTGATAAATTAATGCATTATTTAATAAAACAAGATAAGCCTTTTTATCGCTGTCCCGCGCGGCACCTGTTTTGTTATGACTTAAATATACCCCCTATAATCTTCTTTGTCTATTGAATAACGGTTAGATTAAATTTACGACGCAATAGTGCGGTTAGTTGGGCATCGATTGACATCGAATGTAGACGCGAAAACAGTTTAATTTATTTTAATACAGGTAAGTATCTCTTTCGAAATATTTTGGTACGACTACAATGACATTTATATGGACGCTTAATACGTTGGTACATCGTTGAAATAAAAATGTTTATTTAATAATAATAGTTGCAAATATAGTGATAAAATATATAGTAAAATACATAAGTGAATCGGTTGTATTGTGTAGGAAATATCGCAAAAAAATATTATTGGCGACATGTCGCGACATTTGTATGGCGACATTTATACGGCTATTTTGACCGTATAAATGTCGATTGTGGCATACAAATGTCGACATAGTGCCATTCAGATGTCGAGAAGGTGTTATACAATATGTCGCAGGGTCTTATAAATGCAACAAAAATAATAAATAGTGGCATATACATGTTGATACTGCCATATAATGTCGAAAAAATGCCGTATACATGTCAAAAGCGCCTTACAAATGGCTAAATAGTGTCATACAAATGTCGATCTTTAAACGTCCATATCTAGCTAACTATAAAAAGTACAGAGGTGCCTCCTACAGTATATTTTTTGTTGTTAAGAACCCTTCCTAAGAAGATGATTATAAATCAGATTTGTCAAAAATAAAAAATTGCGATACAAATGTCGAAAAAACACCCTCTTCAAAAATTGACCCAGGTATTACAATAACTTACATACCGGGTGTGGCCTGTAACATGAGCAAATAATTAAAACATAGATTGTACTCCTCAAACGGTGACACTTTTGTTCAACATCTTTAAAAAATTATGAAGTATTTAGACTCCCTATTTTTCATAAAAAATAAATATTATCTTCAATGGACGCCATCGCCACGCTATATCATTGTGATTGACGTTGCTTGTCAAGCCAAACATAACAAAATTCGCAATACATTGTGTCTTAGAATAAACTTTAAACTGTATTAAAAATCAAACCACAAGTTATTTTTAAAAGTTGCTGAACAAATGTTGGTCAATATGCAAAGTACAGCCTACAGTTTAATTTTTTGCTCGTATTACAGGTCACACCCGGTATATCTAGAGTTAGTATTATAATGAAGACAAAAAACAAAAGAAAACATGTATAACTTTCGCGGCGGAACTGCAACAGGGGGCCGATCTTTGAATTACGATCGCTCGATTTCATCACTCGAAAATCGGTGGAAAACGTCGAAATGCTAATTTTTGAAATACGAGCGATCGAAATTTGGAATCTAGTGGTATTGACCACTCGATTTCAATTCTATTAGTAGAATTTAAACGCCTAGTAGTGGATATATCATTTAACGAAATACACGAAATCGAGTGGTCGAATTTCAAAAACCGGCTCCCAGGTGAGTGTAGCTGCGCGCACCGCTTGACCAGGAGGGGCGAGCCCCAATGCTGCGCCAGCGTACTCACGGCTCGATTCGGAAAATGAATTACCTAGATATTCACTAGATATGAAATAGTAAACGTCACATACGTTCCACGGCAGAAGGTATGGCAGCTGGCGATTACGTCGCATAGCGCCGCAATAATATTGGAGTGGCGTTATATCAGCGTAAGCGCCAACTGCCATAAAGTACCTTTGGCCGTGGGACGTCACATATCTTTACTATATCATATCTAGTTAATCTCTAATTCATCTCCCAAATCGTGCCGTTAGGATGATGTTCGTGCTGCTTCGGCTGCGATTGAGGAGTGACGCGCGTCGCTTTCTAATGATGGCGAAAAAACAGTCTGTTCTAGCCTCAGCAACCATTGCTGAGGCGCTACAGTATCGCGGCAACCTAAACAACATCCTAAATGCATCATGGTACTGGACACGCAGAGAGCTTTACGCCCGCTGCGTAAAATTAGCCCACAGACCGCACGTGTAGAAAGTTTGACAAAAGCTTTGAACAAAATTTACTTTAAGTACTTCAGTTCTGTACTGCCACGTGCGAACCTGCGGGATAACACGTGCCCTATAGTAACTGTCGCCGCTTATCTTCAGGCTCATCAAGCGAACCCTTCTGTGAAATACAAATTAAATTTATATTTAATATTTTACATTTATATGTTTTTTTTTTTGGTTTTATTTTTTGACATTAATATATTTGAACAGATGTAAAACATGGCTTTGCGCTGCTAGCTGCAATAGGATAGGACCGATAAGTATTAATGTGACTTCGTTCGTCTGTCAAATGAAAGAACTGTTTTAGTAAGGGATATTAATCGCATAGAACGCGCGCGAAATTCCTTATAAATATTATTATTTTCTTTATTCATTCTTCTTCTTCGTAAAATATAAAAAAAGCACAAAACAATATAAAATACTTATAAACACATTATAAAAAATCTAACCCGGTGGTGCCGTCAGCAGCGGGGCAAGGGCCGAGCTACCGGCGGTCGTAGAGAGAGGAACCGGCGGACTATCCACGCCGTGTCCAAGATCACCGCCTTCCGCATCTGACCCTTGATCCAACCACCTAGCGAGAGCACAAAAGAGATAGGTACAGAAATCAATCAACATACAAAGCGCGCTCGAGCAACGCACACATAGACACCGCTCACGGACACGATATCTCGGACCAGTTGGGACCAGTGCGAGCGCGAGTGCCATCCGCTTGAGACACGCGTCTCTGAACTTTTTTGTGCAATAATGGAGAAACAAAATAAAAAGTTATTATAACTGTAACTGTAGTTACTGTAACGGTTGTTTAAATTCAACATTAACCGGTGAATTGTCGTTTTTTAAGCTACCAGTGGTTTCAGAGAGAATGCGTATGCGAATTTATTACATTCTACATGATAATGCGAATTATTACAGTTTAAAATATAATAATCGTGCATTTCGCCAATCTCGAAATCATCGCAAGATATTTTCTGTGGCAAATTTGTAATATAACAATGACATTAAAATGAAAATACCTATTTGAGTTATTAATGTTATTATTAATTGATATTTCCATTCTTCCCGTTTCATCCTCAACAATAAATCAAACAACTAGATACGAGATACGATACGATGGATACGAGTGCCACTACCACGATAGTTTTTTGTGCATAAGTCATAGTTCGCAACAATCGCAACCCTAGAGCGACCGCCGAGCGTAGGTATGAAAAGTAAAGTACATACATGTGATTGACTTCTGTACTTATCTGTTTTGTGGCGAGAGTCTCAAGATGTTGGTCGAAACTCTTCACTATTAACCCGTTTACTGAAACGACTATGAGGCAATGATCGTCAAATCAATATCCCACATGGAGATTATTTCGTGAGCCAAGTCTAGGTACTTACTGGACTTGTCCTTCTCGGCTTTCACGAGATTCTTATTATTAAAAAAAACCTAAAATATAAATATATTGTTATTCAAAATTAAATCGCATAAATAAATAAAAATATGTTCTTACAATAACATATTTTTGATGAAACAAAAGAGAGATTGTTGAACAATACCTCTTGGAAAACTGGCAGAGCAGAACTCAACAAGCGCATTCATGCAATCCTGATAAGCGTTTGTAGCAACAGTATTACGATTCTTTGAATATCAACAGCACTTCTCAAAGCCAAAAATTATATAAAGTGATATTATTTATGTAAACAGAAGATAGTTATGCAGATGTGAAGCCAAAACAATCGGAATACAATTTGCTTTCCCAGCTAAGCTCCCACAAGATTATCGGTCATGAATATAACTCTATATTTATATTATTGTAGACCAATAAAATTGTCTTTTTTAATTTTTAAGAATGTATTCCCATCAAGGTGCAAATCGTTTTAATACCATCATTTGGTCCTGAATGCGTGTAATTTGCGTTTGCGCAATCCCGAAAAGACGTATTTCACGAAATGGAGTCAAAAATATAAGGTACCTACAATGATGGAATAATCCCATCTCTAAAGGTAATTAAACAAGCCCATCGCAAACATTATTATGTAAATAAGACGACACTCCGAAGCTATAGGAACAAAAGCAATACTCGGAGTATATTTGGGTCGCAAAGTAAAAAGGTACTGGAAAACAGGGTTAGCCAATGCGAGTTTTGTACAAACAGCTACACTTCTAATCAGGACCTGGACCTTATTACAAAAAACAGGCCAAGTGCGAGTCACACTCACGTTCCAAGGGTTCCTTGCAGTACTCAATTTTTAACATGACAATTTTATATGAGGAAAGTGAATTTGTCTTAAGTAATTAAGTCCGACTCACACTTGACTGCACATTTATAATAGGTTTTCCTGTCATCTATAGGTAAATAACTATATTGTTTATTTTTTTATTTATTTTAGACCCAGTAATTTTTTTGGCTATATACTTAAATAACTTCTAAACTATTTATTTTCAAATTACAAAAAAATATGTTTCAGATTCTTAAAATGAGCTCTTTCATCTTTCATCTTTCATCATCGATATGTACTACGATAGGTATAGTTCATAAATCATTATTTTTTAATTTTCTCATTTACCCCCCAAAAGTCTATGTCTATGTTTAAAATTCATTGGGTAAATTTGTTTACGTAAGATATCCGTCTTTGAGTCACGAATTTACATACGTGTACCAAATTTCAACTTGATTGGCCCAGTACTTTTGGAGAAAATAGGCTATGAAAGACGGACAGACAGACGCACGAGTGATCCTATAAGGGTTTCGTTTCTTCCTTTTGGGGTACGGAACTCTAAAAAAGGCATAAGGTCCACCGACACAGTACAGTTAACAGTATGGGCGATAGTACCTATCTATTTTTTCGACTTTTTTTCTAGTAGGTACTTAATTAGATTTAACGAATTTATAATTGAAGAAGCAGGTATCTAAGACTCAAATAATCCTTTTGAAATAAATACAATAAGTATCTGATCTTTCTACCAACAATCGCGCTTAGTGATGTTTACCTTTGATTTTACTTATGTACGTACGTAGGATTGTAATTTGAATATACATAAAGACATCAAAAGACCCACTATATGAGGGCAACGAGGGGAAACGCGTCAGACGTGCCGATCCCGTTCCGCAAAATCCTAACACATTTGCGACTGAAATTCTCACAATATCGGAAAGGACGCTTAGCACGCGCGAGTTAAGCTTTTTGAAAGCTCTGAACAGAATCATAATCAAAGAAAAAACGAAAAATAGCATTTTTTTATCTGTGTCGCTCTTCCTGGATATGACATCCCACATGGTCGTGGCTTTCCTGCATAACCTAAGACCTAAACTGTTGTAAGTACCTGGGTCTCTATTGTTTCCCATAAAGTTTTAAGTCATAATGTATTGTTTGTCCGAATTTTCGTTAGTCATATTTTGGTTTTTCTCAGAAACGCGTAGCTTTTCAAGACTGCCATAAAAAAAACCTAACCAAACCTAATCTATAGGATAACCTTGCGAAAATCCTGAAAAGTTAACAGTATCGGGGCTATAACCGCGAAAATCGAAGTTCGCAAATTGCGGGGATTTTTCTCTGTCACTCTAATTACGCCTTCATTGGAATAAAAGAAAGGTCCCCGCAATTTCGAATTTCGGTTTTCGCGGTAGGCGCTCAGAATGAAGACTGATGATCATCTGGCAAACATTAGGTACATTATGAGTTTCTATAGTAAGTCAAACAAAGGGATCCGGTAAGGACCTACTTAGTTTTCTGCTACCCAAAGGTTGTCTAAATCGACCTGTTGTTACCTAGATTCTCCGTGTATTTTAACTGTATAGTAGGTACTTACTTACTCAAATACGTAAATACTCATATAAATAACTTTGTTGAAATAGGCTATTGCGTGTATGACTAATAAAAATGGTATAAAACAAGACTTCACAATTTTTTGCGTAGGTCACCTTGCCAACTATTTGTCTGTACAAATAGATAACATTACCTAAATGAATGACTACGAAATCTAAATCTAAATGAAGAAGTACGAGACAACGTTACCGTTTCTAATACGGAGCGGTCATGATAGGAGGATTAATTAAGCAATTTATCAAAAGAGGAATGGTTTATTGCTGATGGTATCGTGCATTCGGACATTTAACGAAATAAATTGGGATGCATTTTATATTGGTATATTATCGCAGTTGCTTATTACCTATAAACTGCTGGTTAATAAATATGTTAATATGTAGCTACACCCACTGGGTAAAATTGTATTGATTCTCATGTTCTATTTGTTCAATGTGTCATGTCTATGTCACACAAATCCAGGTAAATCGTCAAACGTTGAGGTTTGAACGATATGGCTGGTAGTCGCTAGTCAGATCATGGAATGGCGGCGTTTCATGATATGCCTAGCAATATCTCGATATGCCCGATTTTACGATCTGCCGCCGACATCAACAAGATGATTTTTAATCGGTGAACAAGAACATTTTTTTTCTAACTCAGTAATTGATGTAGATCACGTTAAAGTCGTAATTACATGGAAGCAAACTTGTTTTTTTTTATCATAATTTTAATTTTGAGATCAATTTTATCCCAAAATCCTTGTCACGCTACTAATCGGTATCTATGAGTAATATCCTCTTTACAAACATGCATGGCAATTAATAATTTATGAGTAATAACCTGTCATTGTCATATGCATAAACAAATTCATAGATCCGTCAAATTTCCCACCATATCGTTGGCACTTGACGTATCGTAGTTACTTCATGTAGGATAACCATGTAATTAGTGGTTATTAGTTATAATTATATTTTAACTTTTAATTAATTAAACAATGAGATAATTGCATGAGACCTAGCCTAATAAGTTTAATTTGGGCTAGAAATTAATAATTTTTCTACTCCTGATCACCGATTAAAAAAACATCGTGTAGGTATACACTACGGGTTGTACCGGGGTATGTCTTTCTTCCTTGAAATTTTGAATTGATTTCTACAGCTACATGTTGAGGTATACAGTATGTAATTTTCATTCGCTGTTCTTAGTTATTTATAAGCATTTCTAAGAAAAGGGGCCCTTTGTTGGCTTTCCATTGATTCCTCTGCTGGCGATTTTTCCTTGTCAAATACCCATTGTATTTTATTTAGAAACATTACACGGACCCATCTGTCTTCTTTCCGTACTGTTACCTGACCAAGGAAATTTCGCTAGACAATGCGTTTCAATTTAAATACCTAGGTCTATTCTATTTGTGTTTTTCTCTTTCTGTTTATCATTAGGTAGGTACGTACTTTTATATTAGATCCGTTTTATTTCTATATCTAATCTAGTACACAGGATGTAACATAAGATACGTTTGAGGACATATTTGGTATCGGTATCTGATTAGAAATAAAACCGGCCAGTCGGACTCGCGCACGAAGGGTTCCGTACCATTACGCAAAAAACGGCCATAAAATCACGTTTGTTGTAGTCATATGGGAGCCCGTTTTTAGTATTGGCTGTTAGAGCGGCAACAGAAATACATCACCTGTGAAAATTGCCTAGCTATCACGGTTCATGAGCTAGAGCCTGGTGACAGACAGACGCACGGACACGGACAGACAGACAGATAGACAGCGGCGTCTTAGTAATAGGGTCCCGTTTTTACCCTTTGAATACGAAAGGATTTTTCTATGGGGCAGGCAGGCTAACCCTACATACAAAGACCAAATATTTTTCGCGTAACTTTTTTTTATTTATTTTTTCTAATCAGAAGACAATACCAATTGGCTTATTGGCCCTTGAATGGATTCCTACTATTTATTTTTGTTACACTCTGTAGAAATTAATTTTTATTTCTTACCTCATTTTAATAAGTGAATTGTGTTTCCACCTAAATGAAAGTACCCATAAATTCATTTGAATATTCTAAACTGGGCCTCAAATTGAAAACGAAATTGCCAAGTTTTCACAAAATTAATGTCACCAAGCAGATTGCGATAATATTGTTTTGTTTTTGTTAAAAGAGAATAAGTAAATATCTTATTGCTATACAGTCGAGAATCGCAATTACGAAGGTATAACGAGGGAGAGGCAAATTTAATCAGCACACCTTCATTGAATTATACTGTCGGCGTTATCAGAATGTTACCTGTTTCCCGGTGTTTTCAAACCATTTGTTTGTCTCCAAGAGGATTATTGTGAATGTTTGTTTACGAAATGTTTACTGCCATGGCTGTTATAGCGACCTGTGCTATATGGTTAGATATATTTATTATAAATTACTTTTCACAAAAATACTTTCAAAGAAATCGCGAATATGGGGTCAAAATTTAACATTGCACCTATGAAGTAGGTATAAACACGTAACTATCCAATTCAGGGTAGTTTTCTAAAAATGTGGTGTTTAATATATAAATAAAAAAACAATTTCTTCTAAAAAACATTATAATTTATAATATACCTTTGGCTAAAAGTGTTCACTTTCTATCACCTCCTTAAGATTGAAAGTCGAACACGGACCCGCCGCCAAAGCCATACAATCGAAGTTTTGCTCTCATTTAAAAACGACATGCTTAAATTACATGAAACTTTGCATACATCATTTACATAACGTACATCTATGTACATATGTATGGTACTAGTTTTAGTTACTAAATATTTGTTATACAAAGACCATTTCTACTAGCTCTAGTTTTTTTGCATCTATTTTTTAATTTCTAGCAACAAACACAAATATCAGACATAGATATATGTTTAATATTTTAACAAACAGAAATGTCTGGAACGATGCTAATTAAGCTATGTTTGTTCGCAGACGTTTCTGCTAGTTAAAAATTAAAATTAGTATGGGTAGCACATCGTAACTAGTGAATAATAATATGACTTGGAACTCCGGTAGCCGTTTAAGAAGTGTAACAATCTTACGGTAGATGTCGCTAGGGTCCCCTTGAGCTATAATAATATGGGGGAAAGATTTGCTGGCTATGGATGAGGTCTTGGTGGCTTTGATGGCAGAGCGCTGGAGTATCGATCCTGAGGCCGTGAGTTCAAGACTCACCCGAGACAGTAAGTGAAAAAATTCAATTCATCTGCCGAGAATTTATTTTTACCTTTTGCATAATTTATTACATTTGCAAATAATTCTCTACTATACGAATACGACTTTTTATTCTTGAATCTTACGAGAAATGTTAAATATTTTAACTGCTGTCGAGCCTCATTGAATTCTTCATTTCTCAATAATTTCGTTTTGGCCTATTTGCATAATTTGTAACGCGTCATTAGGCATCGCGCGTCACTTCAAGCTCGTGACGTCACGCAAGTGCCTCTTCGACTTTTTCTATTTCAAGTTGTGAGTGATTCTCAATTTTGTAACTCATGGGATTCCTTTTATTTCTGTCAAACTTAATATACTATAACTTAATATTAAACTTAGTATTATTGCATGAAACAGAAAGTGCGGCTAAGCATACCTAATTATAGATTAGGCTCAGCTGACATTGACTTTTTTCAAATAAATACGTATTTAATTTGCATTTAGGACTAAAGTGGTACTTTATAATCGGTGATGTAAGTAAAAAAACTTCAAAGAAAATTAAGTTTGAAAGCGTCCCTCGAATTTTCAATGGAAATTGGGCTGTTCATTCTAGGTTAAAATTTTAGATGGATTTTTAGGGGTAGCAGACTTTTCGTGTTGTTTTGGAACTTTTTCAATCTGCCCTTGTTTACCCGTGGAAATGTGAATAATATCAGATAGTTGGATGGCGCACGGTGCGGGGTGTGATGAAAAAAGTTTGTGTCTACTTACTATGTTGGACAAGCCATTCTGTGAAACGAATAAGTTTTTTAGACAGGCGTTTTTCGGGCTTAATTGCTCAGACTGGGTCAGACTAGTCAGAATGTTTATTTAAATACCAAAATACTTATATTCGTTGTTAAAAGCAAAGAGAACCTCAATTAATTTCACAAACTAGCGACTTAAACTGTTTAAAATCCTCATAACTTGGAATATAGGAAAACAGATTAAGGTAGAAGTACTGGTGCTCGACGCTGCACTAGTATTCGACATGGGCACTTTGTCAAAGTAATATAGGTTAAATTTGAACGGCGAAGATTTTTCTGTATTCAAATTTAATCCTTGTCACTTTGACATAAAGTGCCCGTGTCGAATACTAGTGCAGCGTCGAGCACTAGTACTTCTACCTTAAACACAAAACTAGCTTGTTCAGCGCTGAACTAAGCTGCCTAGAACATAATCGTACCTATTTACTATAATGACCTATTGAGTGCCGGAATGACTACATTTTACAGTAAACTAACGGAATACATATCTACAGAAGGTTTGTTTGTATAGGCACCTACTATCAATTTACCTGTTCGATAGTGTATGTAAGAATTAATAAATCATTTAGTCTTAGCAGTATTCGACGTCCATAATCTTCACCTTTTGAGCGCAATAGACGGCAATTGACGTCAACTCAAAATCGTCCCAACGACGCGCGACGCCAATGACGGCATTTGACGTCGACCGTTTTTTGATGAAAATCTACTGAAAAACACCCCACTTTTAGGTTCGCATTATTTATTCACAAAACTAAATTTTAACCCCGTGGCGTCAGTGGCACGGCAAATGGGTGCGCCGTTTGGCGATCAAAAGGTTCAAAGTGAGCAATGAACGAAGATAGTACGAAAGTAATAAAAAAAAATCTTATGTATAGTTCATTTTTTTAGCATTAGAAAGAACTCCACAGAAGCAAGCATGCAGTTTTTATCAGGCTCGTTATTTGTTTGCATGGTCAATACATATAATTTACTTCAAATTATTACCGCTAAAAGTGCCGGATTTGGAACCACAAGCTTACTACTGCGAAGTTCTTTCTAATGCTAAAAAAATTTAGTTAAACCAATTTCCGTAGAGGCAGTGCGGGTTTACATTAAAATAAATTAGACTCCATCGACTGCGCTAAGTTTTTTGGCTGTTCTAAATATGAGGTCGGGACCTAAATATTCACTTCACGCATGTCGGCGGAGCATCCAGCAAGAAGAGAGTGACGTAAAAGGTAGTGTTATAAGAACAGCACTTTTGCTAAGTGAACCTTCTGTATGTTAATACCTAGTAGAACTAGAATAATTAATAACTATGGGCCCGATTCGGATTTTGAAATAGACATCTATTAGATATCTTTTAGACATCACTAAGATACTTACGATAACGATATGTTTAAGATCCAACCTGTCAAATTTGACATTTGCGCGATTCTGGAGATACTCTTGAACGATTTCCACAGGATATGACTTAGAGATCCAATTCACATCTAATAGATATCTTACTCTATCTAACGTAAAAGTGACATTGGTTGCCCGAATTGCTCTGCATAAGAGAACTAGTTGATATCTAAACTATAACGTATCTAGAATGGATCTAGTACGTGTCGTCTCTTATGAATATTTTGAAGTTCGAATACGGCAGTGTGTCCTTAATACATGTAGGTACGCTCTGTGAATGTGACAAAACGATTCACGCTTACTAGTCTCTGGCGTGCAATTCCTATCCTTAATTGCATCGTGTGAAATGTGCATAATCTTGCATTGGTTGGCAAATTTCACATCATTGAGTAGTTTTGAATATACTTATTCAAAACTGCTCATTGACGTGAATATATTCCGATGTGAATATATTAAAAGCTTAATGAAGTTTACACACATGTAAACTTCATTATGCTTTTCATCAAGTTTACATGTGCGTGTAGTGTGTAAGCAAAGTAACACAAAACTAATCTCCGAGACAAAAAAAGATGATAAACTGCAAAAGAGTTGTACCTAGTTAGGTATTTCGGATGAAACTTATTGAAAAGGTCGCGGTGGACCAGCGCAGCATCGGCGTGGAGATTGGTGACTGCACACTTGGGCTGGTCTGAAGGAATTTGTTGGAAATAAACCGCACTTTATGTTGTACAAATGCAGGGCGTTTATTTCAATAATAAATACACTGTTTGCATGTCAGGATTTGCTTAATATTAATCAATACAATTAAATCGCGCACAACTACAGTATTCGGCAGGACGGCCATTAGGAAAAGGGAAGAGAGAGATAGCAATATTACAATTATGTATCAAGTGACATTAGCTGTCACTGTCATGCATTGCGTTTTGTTATATGCTTAGATATATTCAATACTTCCCCTTAAGCACATAACAAAAAAAATTTCCCTTAATATTAATATTAGGTACAGATACACTTAAAACTATACCTTATGGATACTTATTTCTGACGTGGAGTTCATGCATAAATTCAACATGCTTACATTTGCTTAGAGGCTTGGTAAGGACATCTGCGAACATTTTTTCTGTATTTAAATATTTTATAATGATAAAATTTGTCTCTACCAAGTCTTTAATAAAGTGGTATTTTACATCTATGTGTTTTGTGCGCTTGTGACAATATTCTTTCGTAGCTAACAATTTTTGCGCACTTTGGTTGTCATTATAAACACAAACAGAATGTAACTTTAAGTCTATGAAAATTTCAGATAGAAAACTTCTTATGAAACACAAATCTTTAGTTACATCACATAGAGCTAGGTACTCACTTTCGCAACTCGAAAGGGCAACACATTTCTGTTTTCTGGCCTCCCAGTGAACAATATTTCCGCCAAGTTTGATAGCAAAACCTGTGTATGACCTGCGGTCATTATGATCATTGGCAAAATCTGCATCGGCATATGCACTTAAATTCAATTGGCTACTTTTTACAAACAGTAAACTATAATCAATTGTACCTGCTAAATACCTTAAAATTCTTTTGGCAGCTAACCAATGAGTTAAGCCAAAACAGTTATTATATTGGCTCAACTGACTACACGCATAGGCTATGTCAGGTCTTGTGCAGACAGAAAGATACATTAAACATCCCAGCAATTGTCTGTAATTGTAAGTTTCATCATTCAATGGTTTATCAGAATTACACAACTTTAACCCTGTCTGCATGGGAGTCGAAACTGGTTTACATTCTGACATACCAAACCTTTGAAGTACCTTTTTAATGTAAACAGACTGATCCAACTTAAGGATGCCTTTCTGTCTGTCTCGAGTTACTCTAATACCTAGATAATTCTGTATAGGACCTAAGTTTTTAATACTGAACTCATTTTCTAACAAATTTAATAAACTTTTAATTTGTGAGCTATCTTTTCTATACAGAATATAAAAGTCATCTACATACAAAGAAATGACTATGAACTCCTTGTCAGACTTAAAATAATAAACACATGGCTCGCATTTACTTTGCTTAAAATTGTTTTTAGTTAATAAATCGTGAACTTTACAATACCACATTCTACTGGCTTGTTTAAGGCCGTAGATGCTCCTTTGTAACAGGCACACTTTATCTTTATTTTTATCATCATGGAAACCCTCTGGTTGTTCCATGTATATGGTTTCGTTAAGTTCACCATTTAAGAAAGCCGTGTCTACATCTATATGATCAATATTGAGATCATTCTCGTTAGCTAGAGAAAACAAAAGACGCATTGTAGAGTGACGTACAACTGGGGAGAAAGTATCAGTGTAGTCGATACCATACTTCTGTGTAAATCCCCTCGCGACTAAACGAGCTTTATATTTTTGAAAGTTTCCTGCAGAGTCACATTTGACTCGATAAACCCATTTACATTTAATAACATTTCTATTCTTGGGCCTATCTACTAGTGTCCAGACATTGTTATTTATTAAAGAGTTGTACTCACTTTTCATTGAGTGTAACCACTCGTCACGATGACGGCTGGCCATTGCCTCATCATAAGACTGTGGTTCGTCTTCAAGTACAGTTTGAGCGAGCATAGACAAATCATAATCCTCATACCGTTTTGGAGGTACTGCCCTAGTACTACGTACAGGCCTGGACTCCGCAGCTAACCCTTCGCCTCTAGATGAAGCCGTGCGAGGTGGCGTTACAGGATCTTCACCCGCTGCACCCGCCGAGCAGTCATCGGAGGACTCCTGGTCACTGCCAGTGTTCCATTCATCTGTAAAATCAGACCTATTACCCTCATCGCTCAAAACATGACTGTTATTATTTTCGCCAACATTTTCATTACTTTTATTTAATTCATTATTTTCCATGACCTCATTTGAAATGTCATTATTAAAATTTGAATTATTCAATTCATTATTCTCTAATCCATGAGTAAAATTATCATTATCAACATTCAAATTATTATTGGAATTTATATTTAACTCATCATTATATAAATTAATCATTCCATTATTATCATAGCTATTACTATCAGGTACATTGTTTGAATGTTGTGGAGTAAAAAACTTGTCCTCCAAAAACTTCACATCACGAGATAAAATGACTTTCCTAGGATCTGAGGGATCTGCCAGCCTATAACCCTTTGTGGTCTCAGAATAACCCACAAAAATGTATTCTTTACTCCTAGCATCTAGCTTCTTGCGCTTGACACTTGGAACCAGAGCATAAGCCTTGCAACCAAAAACCCTGAGGTGACTAAGGTCCACCTTGGACCCGGTCCACACTTCCTCAGGTATACGGCCATTCAATGCAACAGTGGGAGACCTATTTTTGACATAAGTCGCTACCATTAGCGCTTCTCCCCAAAAACATTGAGCTAGGCCTGCCTCCTGCAACATACACCTTACTTTATTGAACAAAGTTAAATTGAGTCTCTCCGCCACGGAGTTCTGTTCGGGGCAGTAAGGAACGGTTAGCTGGTGAGCAATCCCTTCTTTCTTTAAATAACTAGAAAGTCTACTATTTACATACTCTTTTCCATTGTCCGAGCGTAAACAAAGAATAGATAAACCTGTCTGCTTTTCTACAAAATTTTTAAAGTAAATAAAATGGTCACATACCTCTGACTTATGTTTCATTAAGTAGCAGTAGGATTTCCTCGAGTAGTCATCTGTGAAGGTGACAGCAAAGTTTGCACCACCCAAGCTGCTCACTGGCATAGGACCGACCACATCGGAGTGTACAAGCTCCAAGGGTCTAGTTGCACGCGTTCCACCACCTTTGGGAAATGGTGTCTTCGCCATCTTCCCCTCAAGGCACGGTACACACTCTTCAAGTGTTTCGCCATTCTGGAACATAACACCACATGCAAGTCTATCCCTAAGGGCGTACATACCTCCAGAGCCGATATGACAAAGCCTAGAATGCCATCGTGACATATCAGACCGCTGAGCAACAACTGTGGCACTCGGTGAGTCCTGCCTATCCTGCAGGAACAAAGAGTGCTCCTGTTTGTGCATTCCTTTGTCTAACTCATTTAATTTATAGATCCCATTAATTTCACTAGCAGAACAGACTAAATTATCATTCTTGTCATATGCAAAACAACCTCCCGAGTTAAACACCACTCTATCACAACCTGATTTTATAAGTTTACTGACTGAGACTAAATTACAAGACAGTTGGGGCACATATAAAGTATTATTCAAAGTAAGTACCTTGTCTAATGTCCTTATTTTAACATCGCCGGTGCCTTCACACAGCACTTTGCTATTATTAGCCACTGCCACTGAAGATTGTCCTTTCTTTATAGAATTAAAACAGTTTTTATCATTAAACAAATGGCAGCTTGATCCGGAATCTATGTAAACGTCTTGCTGGGAGACCAGGAACGCGGCTGGCATGGGATCCTCTTTCTGCTTCTTGTCTCTCTTCAGTTTGAAGCACTTGGATTTGACGTGTCCCTCCTTGTGACAATAAGTACACTTAAAGTTCTTCTTTGCTTTGAACTGTACTTTGGAAACAAAAGCAGTCTCAGATGAACATGTCGCTAGCTTCCTAGACTCTTCCTGCATCAGCCTGGCTCGTACAAACTCACTAGATATAGTCGATGTTAGGCAGGCTGTAGACATGTTTGAAACAAGCGAGTCAAACTCTTGAGGTAACCCGCTTAAAAGCAGTTCTGCCACTTCACTATCTTCAATTGTTTTTCCGATATCCGCCAGTTGTTGTACTAATTTCATAGTATGATCGATATACGCGTTCATACCGGCGTGATCGGCGTAGCTGGCCTTGTGTAGTTCACGTAGCAAAACAATTCGACGATAAAGCCCTCTGTCTTCAAATATATTTCTCAGATTATCCCACGCATGCTTGGCACTCGTGCAGCTGGTAACATATTGATATAGAGATGGGTGCAGACTAAGTGCAATGCGCGCCAGCGCCCTTTGGTCGCGTGCAGCGTCCGTCACTACACCGGTCACACAGTCCCATAAACCTTCCAAAATCAATGCCATTTTGATCGCGAATTTCCAAGAATGGAAGTTTGCTTGTCCTTGTAGCTTCTCCATATGGTGCACAAAAGATGCCGAGCCCGTCGTGGGGACAGCCGAAACAGCGGGAGGCGGCGCCACGTTGGCCGCGCCGGCTCCGTCCTCCGCTGGCAAAGCATTTTCGTCAGTCATTCTTCAAAGTAGGATAGAGAGTAGTGGGCGCGATAATCCTGTCCTCCAATTGACACCAAGGTTCTAATCTGGGCGCAGAACCTATTGAAAAGGTCGCGGTGGACCAGCGCAGCATCGGCGTGGAGATTGGTGACTGCACACTTGGGCTGGTCTGAAGGAATTTGTTGGAAATAAACCGCACTTTATGTTGTACAAATGCAGGGCGTTTATTTCAATAATAAATACACTGTTTGCATGTCAGGATTTGCTTAATATTAATCAATACAATTAAATCGCGCACAACTACAGTATTCGGCAGGACGGCCATTAGGAAAAGGGAAGAGAGAGATAGCAATATTACAATTATGTATCAAGTGACATTAGCTGTCACTGTCATGCATTGCGTTTTGTTATATGCTTAGATATATTCAATAAAACTGATAAATGATTCATAATCCATACGTTTATAGAATACGTTTTAAGAAATTTATAAGTATTTATTTGACCTTCAATACAGTTAATTAATACGATATCAGTGTAAACAAATACATTACGGCCTGATTCTAACATTAAGATACGTCAATTAATAGATCTAGAAACGATATGAATTAGATATATTATGTCAATGTCAAATGTGACGTTTCTTCAAACAAAAACGTCACTTTTGACACTGACACATCTAATCCATATTGTTTCTAGATCTATTAATTGACGAATCTTAAAGTTCTTAAAGTTAGGGAGGAACTCACATCATACCTATTATATCTCCTTCCATGAATGAAAACTCAAAGCTGAGGCAAAACTGTCGTGTTTACTGTTTGCAAGATGTCTTGGAGAGGAACAAAGGGATCTGCGCGTTAGTGAGCGACGATTGCATATGGAACAGAGTTTCCTTTGTACAACACGGTATTTTAAGAGGATACATTAGTGGTTATTTTTCCATATAAATGTTCTCGACATTTCCTTCTCTGGATTTTGGCCTTAGATGAGTAATTTTAAAGTTTTGGAGGAGGAAAATGTCAAGAACAAAATCTCGATTTCTGAGATTTTTATGCAGGAATTTTGCGCCTAAGTTGCGGTTGTCCTTATCACATTAAAAGCTGCCTCAAAAGACATTTATTTTCACAATCACATATATGAATAATTCAACAGAATTTCTGTCGGTTTTCAACAATTATAGATACAAAACAGGCATACCTAAACCTCTCATTATGGTTATTAGTGTTATTACTAGCCACTCATTTATTATTCAGCTGTTTTCAGTCCAAAATGAATATTAAACGAAGCTTTAACAGCCTGATTTGGACGGCGGACCGGCTAATTTTGCAAATTACCGTATTTGGTAGTGGATTTGTGCTATTAGTTTGTGTTTCGTTATTATTAGACTGGCATAGAAAGCGTACACAACTATGAATAACATACAATTTTAAAAAGCATTGAATATCATGCACTTTATACATAGGTACGTAAGAAATCCTTTTAAATGAAATCCGCATAAATGTTCCTGTTTTTCAAAGGACCTTTTGTTTCGATTTAATACGATTTCCTTTGTAAATTCAGGTAACAGGAATCTCTTTTGAAATGCCAGACATAAAGAACACGATTAACATCTGCTTTTGATACCTCACTTGATATAAAGAATTTGCCCGGGATTTTGCTGACTAAAGCGGCACAAAAGTGAGAATGCTGTTTCAAAATGTTGATAATTCAATTAGGAATATCTATTATAATGCCTTAAATTGTATACTTTTTACAACTACTAACAATTTTTTTATCAGAGTGAAGCTCTTTAAGGATATTTTCAAACCGGATTAGGGGCAGGTACAGTTTTTACTAAACTAAAATGTCTCGAAATTATTTTTACTTCAAAATACATTGAAATTAAGACCTAAGCTAAAATAGTTATTAGTGTTATTACGACATGTCTATTATTTACTCATACTCACAAAAAAATCTATTATTTTTGGTCAATCAGCTACACCTGAAAGAGAAAAGGGTTCGAATTTTTTGGCGTGTTAACGCAAATTGAAAATTTAAGTAGTTCTTCATTTTTTTTTCTGTTTTACTTTATTCGTTTATTTTAGTTTTAAACAATAACCGAATGTGCTTATCAAGCATAATAATATCATTGTTACTAAAATTCTAAATATACCAGCAAAAAAAAAACGATTAAGCCAATTAGTTCGGGACTAACTCAACATCTTAATTATTAGCTAAAACTTGTACAAACCGCTATAATTGAAGAAAGTCAATTTATTAAAACCTGTACCTAACCTAATTCAAAAATAGAAGGCAGTAATAATTGTGGTGTACCCTTAGTATCAAAGTTAAGTAACTTAAGTTTACCCAACTCTTAGGGACTTATGTAGGTACCTACATATATTGTGGATTATCTTGTAAGGTTCTATTACTGGAATGTAGGTTAATGTAAAATAGTAAAAATGGTAGGTTAGGTAGGCACATTTGAACAAATCACCAAAGATATTTTATAGAAAATATTATTTAATAAAATAATAGCACAACATCAGCAAATGTTACAGTCACACAAACTAGTATCTTACACGTGCTACCAACAATTAATTTGCTACAGTTTGTCATTGGAACTATAACAGTAGTTTACACTCTACATACTCGCATACAAAAAACAATCTCACCTCAGTACGAACTACATTGAACTAGACTTAAACTAATTATCACAGCCGTCGGCTATCACAGGTGTCAGCTATCGGTTTACGTATAACGATCCCGCACTCTCGCGAACATCTCCGCGGTGTCCACTTTGTTGGGGCCCTCATTCTTGCCAAAGAACGTGGTCTTGGTGGTCTTCAGTAGCCTGTTCCCCTCCTCGGCCGACTTCCTCCAGTACACCGTCTGCACCGCATGCCTGCCAGCGATGTAGCGGGTCGCACTTCCGATGAGCTGTTTCTTATCCATTTTAAAATTCAAATATCTCGAACCTTCCGAAGAGAGCCGATTACGAAAATCGAACAGAAAATTGAAATCCGAAGCGATTTCACGGTTCTGAATCGAATATAGCTATAAATTCAGCTGTCGACGGCTATGTTCGGTGGAATGATGTTGTGTAGCGGTGCGGCGGCTTATATACCGGCTGGCACGTGCGATAACGTATGACTGTCTGACTGATAAAGGACTCACAACACGCGGTTTGTGACGTCATCCATGTTTATTTGTGTGCAGGTGCACTTTGCCCGCTCGTGCCGGACGATGCCGATTAATTATACGCAATTCTGGTCACCTGGATCATGTGTCCTAGATTGGACTATGAACGCATTTGCATAACTATGCACTAAATCACTATTTAGTTAATAATGTCAGTGTGTAAAGTTTAATGTGAATTCCTTCTTTGATCTTGTGTACAACTTGCCTATTACGCATTTACGTGGAATTACCTGTAGGTATTTACATATGATGTATTATGTACCTACATAACTAGGTGTGCTATTATATATTACACTATAGTTTTCTTGTGCAACTCGACTCCTATTTGTTCTTTTTTTTTGCGCGAGGTACGACAATGATAGTTGTTCATATTCTCATTTCATTCTAAAGACACAAGGGTAGATATTATCTGTGCTTTAACATAAATCTTGCTTTGTTCTTAATATAATAAACAAAATAATTTTTGCTAAGTAAAACACTCAGATAACACAGATCACTTACCTACTACATGGAGCAAAAACGACACACGGTCGCCATAAGGATTACGTAGTACATTAAATTACGAATATCAATACAATTTGGGTTCTAGTGATAAACTTAGGCTGTTGTATTATGGAATAGGAGGTTTAGGATAGGGTTCACTGGCGTTGCTCATCTGTGTAGTGATCACAAGACCTAGTATGTGCTTCATAAAGGATGACTCACGTTAGACCGGGCCGTGTCCGGGCCGGAGCTTCCGGCGCTTACTTTTCTATGACTGACAGGCGATCACGTGATGCTTTCCATAGAAAATGCTGCGCCGGAAGCTCCAGCCTGGACACGGCCCAGTCTAACGGGAGTCATCCTTAATTCAGAGTCTTTGAGAGGTAGTCTATGATTACTTTTAGCGATAACGACGCGGTACAGTTTTCCACAGCGTGACATTTTAATGAAACAATCTGTTGTTTTATGGTTTTATTCCGCGGATTTGATAACTGGAAAAATAAATGGTGCAATTCTTGTTTGCGACATGATTAGATAAACAATCATATATCTAATGTACCTATGCAAATTCTATTATTAAATCGCTTGTCGCACATTAATATGTGAAGTAGTATTCTAATGAATAATAATTCATATTAATGAGCTGGTCTTTGCCTGCGCCAAATAAGGATAAGTTCCCATAGTGAACCTAAATAGATCCTTTAGGATGCAAGTGGGAAATCACTAAGATGAGGATTTACTTGTGTTGTAGGTGAAATCATGTATTATTATATACTATAAACAACATATCCTAATATACTTATCGTGAATAACTAATTGAGTAATATAGTCGCAGCACATTTTTTATAGAAATATCATAGACTTAATATCAACTACAGCTTGCTTTTCTAAGATCAAGTACCTACGCCATGTAACTTGTGAACTTAATCGTAGAAATCGGGCCAACTATTTACCAAACACAAGCTACCAGATACACTCTTGACAGAGTGGTAATAATATAATTTCCTGGCTTTGCGCCACCTCAAAGGAACAATTTTTTTTCTAGTTTTCCATTTGAAAGTTCCATTTCGGATTATCTATCTATCTATATATATAAATGCAAGTGTCCTGACTGACTGATTCATCAACGCAGAGCCGAAACTACAAAAGCCAGAAAGTTGAAATTTGCACACCAGATTGCATTTATAAAGTAAACAAGAGATAAGAAGCGATTTTGAGAAATTCAACCCCTAAGGGTGTTAAAAAGGGGATGAAAGTTTGTATGGGATTAAAGTTTTTTTTTAAGCTAGGAATTTGAAACTTCGTAGAAAGATATATTATTAAAATACAAGAAAACTAATTTCATCGTTTTTGAAAATTCATCCCCTAAGGTGGTGAAAAAGGGGTTGAAAGTTTGTATGGATATCAAAAATTTTTTCGAGTGGTGGAGTTGAATTTTTGTATTTAGGGATATTATTAGAAGACAGGAAAAGTAATTTTAGCGTTTTGTAAAATTCATCCCCTAACAGGGTTAAAAAGGGGTTGAAAATTTTAATCCATTACAAATGCTTTGAAACTTCTTAGAAAGGCATAATAGACAATTACAAAAAAAATTGATTGCAAAGTTTTTGGAAATTCAACCCCTAAGGGGGTTAAAAAGGGGTGAAAGTTCGTCTTCGGTTGCAAATTTTATTTTAAGCTAGGAGCTTGATACTTTTTTTAAAAGTATTGAATTTAAACACAAGAAAACTAATTTCAGCGTTTTAGGAAATTTATCCCCCAAGGTGGTGAAAAGGGGGTTGAAAGTTTGTATGGATATCAAAAAATTTTTCGAGCGCGGGACTTGAATCTTTGTATTTGGGGATATTATTAGAAGACAATAAAAGTAATTTCAGCGTTTTGTAAAATTCATCCCCTAATAGGGTTAAAAAGGGGATGAAAGTTTGTATGGGGTTAAAGTTTTCTTTTGAGCTAGGAATTTGAAACTTCGTTAAAAGATATACTATTAAAATACAAGAAAACCAATTTCAGCGTTATTGCAAATTCATCCCCTAAGGTGGTGAAAAAGGGGTTGAAAGTTTGTATGGATATCAAACATTTTTTTGAGTGTAGGCCTTGAATCTTTGTATTTAGGGATATTATTAGAAGACAGGAAAAGCAATATCAGCGTTTTGTAAAATTCATCCCCTAACAGGGGTAAAAAGGGGTTGAAAGTTTGAATCCATTGCAATGGTTTTGAAACTTCTTAGAAAGGCATAATAGCCGATTACAAAAAAAAGTAAGTGCAACGTTTTTGGAATTTCAACCCCTAAGGGGGTTAAAAAGGGGTGGAAAGTTCGTCTGCGGGTGCAAATTTTATTTTAAGCAAGGAACTTGAAACTTTGTTAAAACGTTTTAAATTAAAAAATAAGAAAACTGATTTCAGCGTTTTTCAAAATTCATCCCCTAAGGTGGTAAAAAAGGGGTTGAAAGTTTGTATGGATATCAAACATTTTTTCGAGCGCGGGACTTGAATCTTTGTAGTTGGGGATACTATTAAAAGTAATTTCAGCGTTTTGTAAAATTCATCCCCTAACAGAACAGAGTTAAAATGGGTTTCAATATTTGAGTCCATTACTAATGCTTTGAAAATTCTTAGAAAGGCATAATAGCCGATTACAAAAAAAAGTAATTGCAACGTTCTTGGAAATTCAACCCCTAAGGGGGTTAAAAAGGGGATGAAAGTTCTTCTTCAGGTGCAAATTTTATTTGACTATGTAAAAAGATATTGAATTAAAATACAAGAAAACTAATTTCAGCGTTTTTGAAAATTCATCTCTTATGGTGGTGAAAACGGGGTTGAAAGTTTGTATGGATATCAATATCATACATTTTTTCGAGCGCGGTATTTGAATCTTTGTATTTGAGGATATTATTAGAAGACAATAAAAGTGATTTCAGCGATTTGTAAAATTCATCCCCTAACAGGTTTAAAATGGGGTTCAAAGTTTGAATCCATTACAAATTCTTTGAAACTTCTTAGAAAGACATAAAAGCCGATTAAAAAACAAAGTAATTGCAACGTTTTTGAAAATTCAACCCCTAAGGGGGTTAAAAAGGGGATGAAAGTTCGTCTTGGGGTGTAAATTTAATTTTAAGCTAGGAACTTGAACTTTTTGCATAAAAAAGGTATTAAATTAAAAAACATGAAATCTAATACAAGCATTTTTGAAAATCATTCCCCTAAGGTGGTGAAAAAGGGGTTGAAAGTTTGTATGGATATCAAACATTTTTTTGAGTGTAGGCCTTGAATCTTTGTATTTAGGGATATTATTAGAAGACAGGAAAAGCAATATCAGCGTTTTGTAAAATTCATCCCCTAACAGGGGTAAAAAGGGGTTGAAAGTTTGAATCCATTGCAATGGTTTTGAAACTTCTTAGAAAGGCATAATAGCCGATTACAAAAAAAAGTAAGTGCAACGTTTTTGGAATTTCAACCCCTAAGGGGGTTAAAAAGGGGTGGAAAGTTCGTCTGCGGGTGCAAATTTTATTTTAAGCAAGGAACTTGAAACTTTGTTAAAACGTTTTAAATTAAAAAATAAGAAAACTGATTTCAGCGTTTTTCAAAATTCATCCCCTAAGGTGGTAAAAAAGGGGTTGAAAGTTTGTATGGATATCAAACATTTTTTCGAGCGCGGGACTTGAATCTTTGTAGTTGGGGATACTATTAAAAGTAATTTCAGCGTTTTGTAAAATTCATCCCCTAACAGAACAGAGTTAAAATGGGTTTCAATATTTGAGTCCATTACTAATGCTTTGAAAATTCTTAGAAAGGCATAATAGCCGATTACAAAAAAAAGTAATTGCAACGTTCTTGGAAATTCAACCCCTAAGGGGGTTAAAAAGGGGATGAAAGTTCTTCTTCAGGTGCAAATTTTATTTGACTATGTAAAAAGATATTGAATTAAAATACAAGAAAACTAATTTCAGCGTTTTTGAAAATTCATCTCTTATGGTGGTGAAAACGGGGTTGAAAGTTTGTATGGATATCAATATCATACATTTTTTCGAGCGCGGTATTTGAATCTTTGTATTTGAGGATATTATTAGAAGACAATAAAAGTGATTTCAGCGATTTGTAAAATTCATCCCCTAACAGGTTTAAAATGGGGTTCAAAGTTTGAATCCATTACAAATTCTTTGAAACTTCTTAGAAAGACATAAAAGCCGATTAAAAAACAAAGTAATTGCAACGTTTTTGAAAATTCAACCCCTAAGGGGGTTAAAAAGGGGATGAAAGTTCGTCTTGGGGTGTAAATTTAATTTTAAGCTAGGAACTTGAACTTTTTGCATAAAAAAGGTATTAAATTAAAAAACATGAAATCTAATACAAGCATTTTTGAAAATCATTCCCCAAGGTGGTGAAAAAGGGGTTGAAAGTTTGTATGGAGATCAGATATTTTGTGAGTGCGGAACTTGAATCTTTGTATAAGGGCATAGGTACCTATTATGAGAATACAAGAAAAGTAATTTCAGCAACCAACATCAAAATCCACTTGATACTTCATACTTGCTAAAAAAGAAAAGTACTTAATTCCAACATTGCTTGGATATGAAAATTATAGGTACTAAAGATGTAAAATGTTGAAGATAAGATTCCACGCGGACGAAGTCGCGGGCAACAGCTAGTGTTTCATAGAGACAAAATATGATAATTATTTCTTTGCTTCATTTATCGAAAGAAACACGACAAATATCATAATTGATCGCTAAGAGAACCAAACTCGCGTTTAATTAGCCTAATTACTACCAATCAGTCAGTTCACTTCAACGATATTGACAATGACATTCCGATGCACATGATTGACAGCACATGGTCTATAATTAGATACCTAACGTAGTAGATTGATGTTAAGTGGGTATTCCATACTTCACATCTCGAGTAGGAAAATAACGTCATATGTTTTGTGGAAATACATTTCTCATCTTATTAAGTACCTAGTCAGTACGTTATCTGTACATTGCGTAATAAATACCTAATTTCCCTGTAATTTTCATGTTTATGTTTTGGATTTATCGTGACATAGCCAGCCGGCTTGGATTTCCCTAGTGCAAAGGGTCCGTAAGGTGGTAACCCCTTGTTATTACTCTCTCCTTAATGATTTTTTGAGGTTCTCCTTAATGACCTTTAAAAAAATGTATTCCTTATCTATACATGATCACTTTGAAGGTATATTTATCAAGCCTTTTAGAAAGTGTTAAATTTAAATTGTTATCAAAACCTCAGGCCTATTGTGAAACATGAAATTTGGCAAGAATAAATTTCTTAAGGCACAATGTCTTATCTCACCGATAATAATCTCAACAGTATTTGAAAGCTGTTTTAAAAAACCGAAATATATAAAATTCACGTAAAAAATGTTTTGCCATCGCAAACATATTTATCGTGTATACTTAACTGTTTCTAAGGCGTTGCGAAATAAAATATTATCTTAATGTCAATAAAATTGTCTGCAAAACGATTTACTTATTCAAATAGTACTTTTATGAGATAATTTGAGTAAATAATGCTTTAGTAATCCAATTTGCCACAATGTTTGCTCATGCAAGCAAAGAACTCATAGAGATATTCTTTATCATGATAATTAAATCTAAATCAGAGTGAAAATTTTTACACAAATAATAATTATTGTTATATATTTTACGAAATGTTTTTAATCCGCGATGAAGCACTTTCGTTAAATGGTTAAAAATAACCATTCCACGATAGTGTTTCATCGCGGATTAAAATCAATCCAAAAAGATTTCATGAACGCCTCCCAAAATGTCCGGAACACCTTTGTTCTATGTACGGGAATTACTTTCCCGTATTAATTCCTTAATTTCATGAATTTCTTAAGTTAGGCTTTTATAAGATTAAAGTATAAAATACATGCAGAGAATATAAAAACAATACATATATTTTAAAAAGCCTAACCTGGCGTGCCGCCCGCAGCGGGATAAGGCCCAAGCTGCTGGTGGTCAGGGCTGTAGAGAGAGGAACCGCCGTATCCAAGACTACTACTGCCCTCTACAAATGACCCTTTGACCCAGCCGCTATTAGCGAGTTGTTTCATTAATTTACGAACGCAAAAAGAGCCGTCTGAAATTCCCACAATAAGTACCTCCACTTGAATGAATGTTTTGAAGAAGGATAATATTAAATTTATAAATAGAATCTCAATCCTTATCACATTCAAGTGTACCTATTACGAATAAGTAGACAGGTAAAGTATTTAACTAATTTAATTTGCATTGTATTTGACAAAATAATTTTAGGTAGCGACCGATTAGAATTTTTACACAGCAAAATGAAGGTCCTCGCTATTTATGTAATAAATAAGTATGTGATCACACTTTGCACCTCACTTCGCAGTATTAAGGCGAAAAATATAAATATGACTTTGACGTCCTACCTACTATTTACTAGGTACCTACTACCAACCTACATCACAATGCAATGAGTAGTCTGCTGTGTCATCTAACATTTGCATCATCCCACCTTAGTTTACTGTGCATAAGTATAACCAGTATTGGTGTGCAAAAGCCAAACATAAATCGGTTCGTTAAGTGTATTTGTCGCCAGCCAACCTGAGTCAAGATGCAAATACAGTTTGTGCATCTAATTTGGATATGTATTCTGTCAGCGGTATTGTATATTGTATAGGTAAGGTCAAGGAATACCTAGCAAACAAGCTTTTAGTTTAGATCAAACAAACAGACACGTACAGTCGCCATCAGATATATCGGAGCGGCCAAGGTGCTCACAATATCTGAACATGCACCCTGACGCCTTGACAATAGAGGCGTGTTCAGATATTTGTGAGCGCCTTGGCCGCTCCGATATATCTGATGGCGACTGTACCTACTCGAATTATAATTAAATATCTTGGTGACCGAGCTTTGCTCGGAAAACATACAAAAACTAAAAAATGCGCGTTTTCCCAGAGACAAGACCTAGCTAGATCGATTTCTCGCCCCCGAGATCCCCCATATAGCAAATTTCATTGAAATCGTTAGAGTATTAGATTAATAGCAAATGTGATCACATGGTTTTGCGTAGAATCTGGTTGAGTAGGTATCCGATGACAGATGATTAGGATGTTTGTTGTATGCGTGTAATAATAACAGAAGCGATATTAACCTTTTCACCGCCATATAATTTTTCATCGAGCGTGCTCGTGTCGCCGGCGGTACGAAATTACACGCAGTTTTGTCTTTTTTATCAGACCGCGGCAAAATGAGCCCGATTTTATATGTCTTATCAGTGTACGGCGGTTACTTAATAGTAGAATCATGACTTCAGTGAAACAAATACATTTAAGTAATTTAAATTTAAATTAATTAAGCGGATCAGAAATATGAATTGAGTTTTATTTATTTTGTTCTATAATTATTTTGAGCATTGATATAATATCTGGATTTGGATTTAGAAGCTTTACCGCTAGGCCACTATAATAGAGACCCTTCTTCCTCGCGTTATCCCGGCATTTTGCCACGGCTCACATAGGAGCCTGGGATCCGCTTGACAACTAACTAAGGCCACTGTAGTAGAGACATTAATATATAAGACAAGTTAAGTAGGTAAGTACCTCTTTAGCTAAAATTAGGGGTGCATTTTCCAGGGATTTAACAAGTGGGTCACGACCCCGCCCTGGACTTGGACAGTGTTGAATGATGTGGTCAACCGTTGAAGGTTTGCCACGAAAATCAGAGACAGGCTTCTCACATTTAGGCTATGAATATTTAAATAAATATGTGCAGGATCTTCCATACACGAAAAGGGTAGTACAGTCACCTGCAATAATATGTTATTCTTCGAAGGCCGCAAAAATATGTGACACGCTCTTATCGCTCTACAAATAACCGTTCTTGTGATATTAATAATAATTAAATAAAAATAAATAAATGTCATTGCAGGTGACTGTACCAGAAAGTACGTCCGGTCGTTTATAATATCGTAGGAGACGATTTATACTGTATCACAAAAAAACGGTCCTGTACACATATTTTAGATTAATTGTTCGGGTCGATATTTTTTACTCAACTTTACAACAATAGTGGACGTTTTTCAGCAAATACGATGGCGAATGTTGTTTGTTATTGATCGCATCGTTTTCGCTAATCGTTTTATTTTCCTAATATAACAATTGTCAGTTCCGTGTTAAGTAGGTATACCTATAAATACTAATGTTGTTTATTTATCGGATTATCTTAATTTTGCTAATCTTAAACGGAAATATCAAGATATTATATTTTAAAGTCTAGTCTAATCTTTCGAGACATATTGTTATCGGACTAAGCGCAGTGGAAATTTAGATTAAATTGTTGTGGTGTCTTATTTTTGCTTTCCTTGATCGTTTCGTGTCTTATTTTATCTGAGCAAAAATGTAGTTTGAAAAGCTGTCTCCGTGTTACATCGCGAATAGGTACTCCTAATGGACGAACGTTTTTTTACCTATAATATAAATTACCTATTATAATTAGATAAAAAAAATCTAAGTAAATGTGTAACACTAAGGTAGGTATCAAATGCATCCAAAATTTAAATACTTAATACATCGACCATGTAGATAGTAACATGGCGAACCCTACCCCTACACGTCAATAAATATTGTGATAATTATCATGATATTTATTATGTATCTTGGGCCGGATCACAGCACACCCTACACCATCAATACGGATCGCGTCAGTACGAAGAGTTCTTTGTACGAGGCAGACGTGATGCACTCTAGACAGAGAAAAAATACTGACGCGATAAATATCAAACGCGACACTGCACGCTAGATAAATATCACGATCCAGGATCTAGGATCAGATCACAAGCATTTCCAGAAATCTAGCGAAATATTGTGATCCGTCAATACACTACCCTACACGTCAATAAATATCGTAATCCGTCAATATAATTGACGCATCACAATATGGATCTTGCGTGGTACTATTACTTTATGGTACTATTACGTGTGGTCAATCACAATAAGTATTATTATGGACACGAGCAAATATTATACAATTGAGTTATCTACATATTTTATACCAAAAATATCGTATGCGTAAATTCGATGTGTGCAGTATGTAATATTTAAACATTCCATTGGATATTGTAAACAATAATATTATTGTTTGTTAAAGCCAATGCTTTCCTGCAATCCATATTAAAATCGTAGGTAAGATTGCATTTCTATTTAGTACTTAGGCCGGCATTTTGTTCGATTACGTAATACCAGGTGTGGCCTGTAACATAAACAAATAATTGAAACATAGATTGTACTCCTCAAACGGTGACACTTTTGTTCTACAACTTTTAAAAATTATGAAGTACATAGACTCCCTATTTTTCATGCAAAATAAATATTATCTTCAATGGACGCCATCGCCACGCCATATCATTGTGATTGACGTTGCTTGTCACGCCTTAAACATAACAAAATTCGCAATACATTGCGTCTTAGAATAAACTTTAAAGTGCAATAAAAATCAAACCACAAGTTATTATTAAAAGTCGCTGAACAAATGTTGGTCAGTATGAGGAGTACAGCCTACAGTAAAATTTTTTGCTCATGTTACAGACCATACCCGGTATACAAGCAGATAACATACATCACTTTAAGATCCTCCTATATAAATAAACTTGGAAATACATTCGACTGATCTGCTTGGAGATACCTAACCTTTCTTTAATTTAAGTCATTGAAATTTTAGTAGGTCGGGGAGTGAAATAAATTATCTAGTTTAATATTTATGGAAAATAATAATACTATTCACAACGCGTAAATGATATCGTCATATGGACAAACCTATAAGTATTTTTTATGTTAACAGTCATTGGAAACGTCATTAGATTTTTTTTACCGTATTTTTTCACAATTTATTCCAATTTCATTATTTTACGGTGGTGGAGCAGTAGTATAACGCGTGTAAAGATTATTGTAATAAATTGTAATAAAAAATCTGCATTTCATCATAGAAGCGGTAGTCATTCATTATAGTACCTATCATTTTTCTAAAAATCATGAACACAGTGTAAACAGTAGCTATTTTCAAAATTAAATTTGAATATAAATAATATAAATATTGCGATACAGCGAGGAAATGCTGCCAGCATCTACGGCACCATGCCGCAGGTGGATATTTTGTAATCATTTATTTTAAGTTTAGTTTTATTTATTTTTAGATTTAATAATATAATAATAATCAGCCTTTGACATTTAAATCTTCGAGAATCCCTTGTCAGTCCTACTCTTAGAGCATTTAAAACAGGAGTCGCCTTTAAGAGCTTACCCCTCTGTCGAAACCCTCGCTCAATGGCCATACTTATTGTATGGACTGACGTTTATCTGACGTGACTATTTGTATGTTACGAACAAATAGCCATACTTACATTTAACGTGTCGCTCACACGTGTAACGTTTTGTACAGAAAATTACAGACAAGGCGTCTCCAGTTACTAAATGCTCTAAGGCCCTACTAATCCGAATTAAACAAGCCTAGTTGTGCCCTTACCGCGTGTTAACAATTTGTTGAAAAATAAGCTACTGCTGTATTCGAACTTCAAGATATTCACAAGAGACGACACGTACTAGATCCATTCTAGATACGTTATAGTTTAGATACCAACTAGTTCTCTTTTGCAGCGCAATTCGGGCAACCAATGTCACTTTACGTTAGATAGAGTAAGATATCTATTAGATGTGAATTGGATCTCTAAGTCATATCCTGTGGAAATCGTTCAAGAGTATCTCTAGAATCGCGCAAATGTCAAATTTGACAGGTTAGATCTTAAACATATCGTTATCGTATCTTGGTGATGTCTAAAAGATATCTAATAGATAGATATCTATTTCAAAATCCGAATCGGGCCCCTAGTCTTTATAAATTATTTTTTATATGCTTTCCCATGTGTCTGGCCAAGATAAGAGTTAATTAAAACGTTAAATAAGTATACTTAAGCCACCTTAAGATAAACAGTGACAACGACATATTTATTCATTTCAGCATAAAATTAATACGATGTCATATTAAATCATTATGATGATTGATGAGTGATATCTCCACAAAATATTACATTGGAATACACATTTAATTTTATTAATTTTTTGTAGATAAACTACAGATTGTGCAGAAAATGTACATATAAATACATACATAAGACTAAGTTTAAGTTCAAGTTAAAGTAAGTTTAAGTTAAGTTTAAGTTAAGTTTAAGTTCTGTTTTTATTTATTATTAATTATAGCCGTAAAAAGAAATAAAAACCTGAGGACAAACCGACACATTTAAATCTTAAAAGTTTTCATCATCATCATCATCTCAGCCATAAGACGTCCACTGCTGAACATAGGCCTCCCCCTTAACCCTTAATACGTTTCTGTCACTTTTTTAGTACAGGTACTAAATATGGCGCCAAGTTTAAACACTAAGTGCAGGCTAGAAAAGGAAGTATGTTAAAGAAAGTGCGAAAAATGTACTTTTTTTCCTAGTTTAAGACAATATCAGAAAAAAATTGGTTTATGCGCAGGCGGCAGTTGAAATTTGTGATTCGCTGAATTTGCGACGGAGTGTGTTCCTGACGTCATAGAATATAAAGTAAATAACCAAAGTGTATTCTTTGTGTTGATATTATTACTAGATGAGTTAGACATTGTTATTTTATATAAAACTCATTAAATCATAGATTAATTCTAAGTCAAAAATTGCGATATAAATCTTGTACCAATTTTGTGACATTGTCGATAGTACTAGTAACAAAGTACCATTTAGCACGTCCTAAAAAACGGACAGTGCCGACTTGTGCGGAGACAAGATTGTGACAGAAAACGGACATTGCCATACTTAGGGTATATACTTTTTTCATTTATCGTCATTTTATAAGCTACTGTTGCGTTGGGGTTATGTTATACCTAAGTATATGTATACATTTTTTTATATTTTAGTTTCAGATAATTCCACCATCTGACTCAGAAGAGTGAGATAGCAAAAAAGACGACGATGACAAAATTTTACTAAAGACAGATTGTACACCTTTCTTGCCCCAATCTGACCCTTTTTTAGCCAGCTCACTTTCTACGAGGATGTCAAATATGATGGACATATATATGTTCATTTACGAACACGCGTGCTTTTATTCTTATTGTCATGCTATTAAAGTTTAGTGTGTCTCATTGTGAATGGCACTATCTGCATTTAAATATAATTTCAAAGTCTAACGTGGTCCTTGTGGGAAAAAAGTTGTTTAATACTCGACCTGATGACCTAAACACGACCTGTCCTCTATTACTCTATCTACAAAACTTAATTCCTCGCCATTAAATGCATAACTCGCTTTAGTATCCAAATTATTGGCACGTCTTGAAATGTCCTACGGTAAAACCTATTTCAAGTCGATGATGAAGATGCTACAATTCCTGCGGGCTGTAAAATGTAATCTTTACAAAATTCAGGAGAGTAAATAGCTGATTTCGAATCTAGTCTTTCATATGTCGGGCAGATGAAGCAAAGCATTTCTACTCGGGTACAAGAACATATTATTATAGCTGATGTCAAGAACCGGCAACTAAAGTTCTGGCGGTCTGGGAGCATGACAATGATAAGACTCTGGTTCTCGCAAAGGAGGAGCCATATATTCCCAGAATGTTGCCGGAGGCCATTGGACTGAAAAAATTCTCAACTTTTACAGGAACTACAGCTATTCTCTACCACCAGCTTAGGTTTCAGATAGTCCGGGTACTAAAAAAACAAGCAAGACATAGAACTGTGAGACCATAGCGATAAATGGTGTGGTCATTTAAGTAAAGTAATATTACTTACAATAATTGTAATGTGTATCGTGTAATGTGTAATCATTATGAGCCTCTTTTGCATGTATACGTAGCCTTAAAATATATATTTTTTGTTTAATATATCTATGCGTCGGTCGTTTTACACATCAACTCTAGAAGGAAATATAGTATTATTGTTTCTCATACGTTTTTTTCTTCTTAATAATCTAATTTAACATTTTTCCCAAACATTCACTAGTGTGTTATTGTAATAATTTTAAATTTTCTTGCCCTGTAATTCTTTAATAATTTTTATTTTCTTAAACTGTATAACGACATTGTCCGTTTATTAGGACAACCTTGGGAGCAATCAATCTATAAGGTTCGTGGCAATGTCCGTTTTAACGGACGTCCTAAAAACCCTACTTTCAGAATGCTTTTAATTTTTTTTTCTTAAATATAGTACTTTTTTACTCATTACTATCCCCAAAAACATTCCACGAGATAGGTGGATACATTATTTCATGTCTTGCCATGTTAAGGGTTAAAAGTTTTGTCTTTCAAAATCGTAATCGACATCTAGATTTTTTCAGAAAACTCGAAATTATATTTTTTTTAAATACCTCGGGTTAATTAACAATGTATAACTAGATTGTAATCATTTTATGGCACGTACAATAATCCCGTTACCCGTGTATGTTTGCCATGTCAATAGCACGTGTCAGGATTTATGTGAAGTACTGCAGTAAAGAAGACAATTAGAAGTTTGATTTATAATACAAATTTGATAAAGATATCAAGATTTTCAAAGCGTTACCTGCATGTGGGTGAGCGAGACACAATGATGATGAATTTAATTAGAATTAACTTCATATATTCTTATTTCCTTGTCTACCAGTCAACGATGACATCACTTACCGCATAATGCGGCTTATACTGTCAATAAAAACTAATCCGATGCTTTTAAAAATAATACCTATATGAATACAATACGGGCAATTAAATACTTTAAATTATAATTATGATTCAAGGCAGTGGTGGATGATCCTTTGTGATTATAAATACCTATAATGATGGTGAAATAATAGTCAATAAGTGCTTAGTTTTTTTTTATTAAGGTACCTACCTATCTTTATCGTATTTGTGATAGTATACCACAAATATGAACATAGACATAGACATAGAAAAACTTTATTTAACATCACAAACATCACATTAATGGTACATTTGAACATAAAATCTAAAAAACTTCTAAAACAAAATTAAATTTATGTTAACATATAAACAAAACAACGTGATGTTAAAAAGGAGCTCGACTCAGTATGATTTTGCAGTAAAATTAACTGCAACGCTGGTTTTCAGTCGAACCTAAAGTAAATAAAATATAATCCTGCTTCGGCAGTTGCGTAGAATATTACCTATACTATATAGCGCAGGTGTATTCATTTTTTATTTACTCGTCACGATGTAAAATAGGTAAATATTGTTAGGGCCAAATTTATATAATAATTTTACGAGCACCGAGATTTACCTTAGTCCCACAAGATGGATAGTGGTAGATCCTAACATAATCCATTGAGTAATAGGGATTCTATATTCAATCCATCCAATAGCCTAATACATTTTAGATCCTGCGTGCGTCTCATAACACGAGTAAGCGTAGTATCATCTACATGTCGGCGGCGGCCGATCGTAAGATCAGGCATATCGTGAAACGTGAAAATCTTTGACTCGTTCCCTGAGTCGACGGAGCCCCGCTACGCGGGGCTCCTATATCTGGGCAGTTTGCCCATCGGGCATCTGAAGCAACCTAACGAACCTATCTTACCTATATATTGGTTTAATGTGACTATCCTCAAAACAATACACAGGAACATTACGATCTGCCTGATCTTACGATCGGCCGCTGACATACATACTAAATCATTCAGGGTTTTCCGAAGTGTTTCATTTCGAGGGCCACGGCAAGTCCAATGGTTCCTCCACTAGCTGATTGTGGTCGTTGGCTTTTAAATTCCTTTCCGCGGGCCAAAAGGGCTTGCCCGTATGCAGTAATTTGGAGACCCCGTCACCACGCAAGCCTCTTAGCATGAATCTAGTATATAACTGGATCTGGCACGAAAGGTGGGGGAAGTGATCGAAAAGGATAGTCTTATTTATCTTTCGGTAGGAGTAGCAGCGAAAGAGCTAAATTGTTTGTCCTTGTCATAGTCTCACATTTTATTTGTTCCCCACCGTAGATTTATTATGGATTATAGTGGGCAACAAATAAATTCGACCAATCATAGTGTCGCATATTGCGTATGTTTTATCCCTCACTAAGGCACGCGTATACCACTTCTATTGGGTTGCCATAATTAGTCGGAACTGATAAGGGACAGTGGTATTCTAGAGCAGGGGTCTCCAACTTTTTTAGCTGAGGGACATATTGCGCCTCAGAAACTTTCGCCCGAGCCACCGAGGATCTGGTTGCTGCTGTTTGGAGCTGGAATTTGGAGAGCCCTGCCCTCACTACCCACTAGGCAAACCGGTCGACAAAATACGGGACAAAAATGGGACCAGTAAAAATACGGGACGTGATACTTAAATACGGTGACAGTCCCGTGTATACGGGACGTATGGCAACCATATCTATAGGATCCTACATTCTATGCCTCTTAGACATCCGATTTATCAATGTATACCTACGGGTGTACAGGAATTAATTAACATATAATTTTACGGCTCGACTGTCGCCCAATATCTACCTACGGCCGTTCACACTTCCACCCATGTTACCTTTTAATTTAATCACGAAAACAAGTCATCCTTCCGGCATGATCTAAAGTCCATTGAACCATATCTATTGAACTTCGAGTTGTTTATCTAGTAAAAACAAATGTGAATAACTATAAAAATGTTATCATAGTTTGGTTATGGCAGTTTTTATCAAGTTCATATATATCGTGACAAATTATGAAAACATGTTTGTTTGAAACCGTCGACTGTATTATGGCAACTGCGCAATCTACTTTTTTACCCGACTACGGCAACGCAAAAAGAAGGTTATGTTATGGTACAGTCGAGTTTATAAATACAGTTTTTCACCTTATTGTTATGAATTAAGTTGAAGAAATTTATAAATATTGACTGTAACAGAGAATCTGCGCCTGCGTTTGCATTCGGGAGGTCTCTGCTTATTACTCATGAAAGATTTACAATGACATATTTAAATATTTACAGTTAAATAATAGGTGTGACCAGTTCCATACATTAAAGTGCTGCAAACTATACATAATGTTTTTTGAATCCCTAAGTGTAACTCCGTGAGGTACCTACAGTTACGACGTACTATAGTTACTACATAGTTACCCCCCTTATTTATTTTGTAATTGTAATTTTGTAAAATTTTAGCTCTTTCTAACAAACCGAAATGTCGTAATAACGGATAGGGACAAACAATTATCAACGGTTTGTTAAATTTGACAGATGATTATGAATAACGCCATATACATAGGTACTATAAACTGCGACCCAAATGGTGGAATGAAAGTTTTTTTTCTATAGACAATGTTTAGATCTAACTAACTCACTTTTGCTTAATTAATAATAAAATTGTGATGTCGGCCACTCAAGTGAGTGGCTAAAATGTTTGAAAGTGGATCATTTTCCGCGATTTCGAGGTGATAAAAGTTTTTAATATGACCTGAGGAATTAGCCTGCACCTATACCTAAATGGCTTTAATACAATGAACTTAAGTACATATTTGTCTGATAGTTCACTCCATAATTAGACTGCGTTATGTAATTATGGACCCGGGTATGTCCTTAAACTACGTCCAGGACCCGGGTATGTCCTAAAACCACGTCCAAGACCACCGGTGGACGGGCAGCAGCGTCCCTCAAATTAGGTGTACTCGACTGCGATCGCCAACCCGCCTGCCAAGCGTGGGGATTATGGCATTCACCCCCCCAAAAAAGGGGGAGGCCTATATGTTCAGCAGTGGACGTCTTATGGCTGAGATGATGATGATGATGTAATTATTATATTTACATATAGGTATCTATAATAATTATTGACAATAATATTAAGGTCTATGGCCGCCACCAATCTTATCTTCAATATGTCATTGCCAGTTCTAGAAAATGTTATTACATTTTGCACACAAACATATACAATCACAAGCGGTTACGGTGTCAATCTTTTTGGTTTTCAAGATCTAATCATCAACTCTGCGCTCTGTTTTAAGAGATACAAAGTGGGGTTTTATGTTAAAACTGAAATCATTCTTTATTCATATTTTACGAGCATAAAGAGAAGGCTCAATTTATTTCCCAGATTACTCTGCCACTATTGTGAATGAAATGTAACTTTCTCATCAGTTTTTTGAAGAATAAAGAAGTTCTTTACGAGCTGGCGTGGTGAAAATTCTTGTGGTGTGGTGAAAACAATACACAAACAGTAATGTTATCATTATCACGTTTCTGCTATTTGTATAGATAGACACATAACAATAACAAACAAGTAGCTGACTGCCGTATTCGAACTTCAAGATATTCACAAGAGACGACACGTACTAGATCCATTCTAGATATGTTATAGTTTAGATATCAACTAGTTCTCTTTTGCAGCGCAATTCGGGCAACCAATGTCACTTTTACGTTAGATAGAGTAAGATATCTATTGCGAATGCGAATTGGATCTCTAAGTCATATCCTGTGGAAATCGTACAAGAGTATCTCCAGAATCGCGCAAATGTCAAATTTGACAGGTTAGAACTTAAACATATCGTTATCGTATCTTGGTGGTGTTTTAGACATATCTAATAGATGTCTATTTCAAAATCCGAATCGGGCCATGAGTTCGGTACCTATAACTGTAATGTAAACAAACATTACCGCGTACTATTCCGCCAGTCAGTATCATATTATCATATAGCACGCTGCCTAGCCGTGCTACATCGCGTATGTGTGCGTTGGTTTGCTAATATGTATGATGAATACCTCCTTAAGTAGGTAATAAAATGGTCAACGCATATAATAATATATATTTGTAGCTATGATTTACCAATTTATAAAATACATAGATATTACAATGGGAAAATTTGTAAGGTGAGTTTACTCTGTAGAACATAATGCCATTGTCTATTAATTAGTTATGTAGGTAGGTATGCAATAATAAATTGAAATTATCAAATACATGTATGCATAATTATTCATTGCTGTACCTAAATATAAACTAATGTAATACCATCCATAGCAAAAATCGTCGGTACGAATTGATTGCAGATTTTTTATAATTTACTGGACATACCTAATAAGTTTTTAATAAGTAATACAGATAGAATAGATATACCTACATAATACTCTCTATTGTCACACCTTAGTAAAACGATAGAAAAGAAAAGAAACAATTGAATATACTCGTCAATACTATCGGATGCAATGATAAATGGTCGAAAGGTTAAAGTTCAATCGTACTGTACACCTTTTTATACTTAAAGCATATAGTGTGTAATTAACCACTCTGCCACGTTTACTACAACTGCATTTGAATAATGTTGAATAAAACAATTTATTTGTATTAACAGAAGGCTCACAATTACAGTTACATTGGCTACATTATGTATAATCGTCGACATTGTTCACTGATTATTTATGAACTTTAATACAGCTATATAAGGACTATAAATGGTCAATGAGTATTGTTGTTAGAACACGTGGATTGCAACGTGTCACGGTCATTCCGTGTCATATGAGAATACTAGTCTTTGTGCCACTTGGTGCATATCAACTATTATGCAGATAACAATGAATAATACTTTGATGAAACCGAGCTATCTTGGATATATCATTGACCTATTTTGCAACTTTAAACACTTGAAAAGGGCTAAAGTAAATAAATAAATATATTTGATTATATAACTACACGGTGTATATTTTAAATTCCGTTAACTTTTGGGTATGGTAAAGGAAACTGGATGGCACAGTTATTAATTTTTTGTTTTTTAATCGCAGTTACTAGCATTGTTGTAACTCGGACATTATATTTAAATCCACCAAACAATTTAAAACTATGACTGATCAATGTCATTTCGAATATCGATCGTCCGAGATAGTGCTTGCGTTTAGTAGCAGATGTAAAAACTCATACTAAACACTAACCAAACGCTCGTTAGGGCCTCATCAGATAAAAATAGGTTATTAATTATCTGCAAAATATTTTAAGGATATTTTCTTAAATAACTTCGAACCTATGTATTTTAAAATTATAAAAAAACATGTCCATCTTTGGATCACTAATTTATATGCCTATGTGTACCAAATTTCAGCTTAATTGGTCCAGTAGTTTCCGAGAAAATAGGCTGTGACAGATGGACAGACAGACAGATGCACGAGTGATTTTATTTTTATTTATTTATTTATTTAAATATGAAACAAACGGTCCTACAAAAAATATTGTTACAGTTTCTTCTCTTAATCTAGACCTATAGTTTCCATTTTTATTAAACATTTATTTATATAGAAGCACGAAAAAGTACTTATCTTGGCTTAAGTTCAGCTGATTAGTAAGAGGTTTAGTAAGAGGTTACACTGAGTTTGCGAAGTTAGAAGTTAAGTATACATAAGACTCAATGAAATACTTGTTCTACGTTTTACGTAGTGATCCTATAAGGGTTCCGTTTCTTCCTTTTGAGGTACGGAATCCTAACAAGTACAAAATTAATTTATTTACTGCTGGCTAACAATTATTTAGTTTACTCATTTCACACCAAATAAAAAGTTAAATTTTTGTTTTATTCGGGGTCGTAAACAAATGCGACAATTCTTTTAATGAGTTCTTGTAACTACACCCGCGGGAAATTTAAAATCGTGACTTTAATAGCGCAGTCCTAGAGAATATTTTAGTTTCAAGAGTACAAAAGCTTTTAGTTTGAATCCCAAAGGTTTCAAGGAAATGAACAGGTCGTAAAATAGTAGTACCGAAGTAAGTTTAATTTTTACTGGTGTCAAGTTTCTTGATTACACTAGGGTCCCAAGTGCTGAACACAAAAAACCGGGCAAGTGCGAGTCGGACTCGCGCACGAAGGGTTTCGTACCATAATTAAAAAAAAAAAACAAAAAAAAGCAAAACAAAAACGGTCACCCATCCAAGTACTGACCACTCCCGACGTTGCTTAACTTTGGTCAAAAATCACGTTTGTTGTATGGGAGCCCCATTTAAATCTTTATTTTATTCTGTTTTTAGTATTTGTTGTTATAGCGGCTACAGAAATACATCATCTGTGAAAATTTCAACTGTCTAGCTATAACGGTTCGTGAGATACAGCCTGGTGACAGACGGACGGGCGGACGGACGGACGGACGGACGGACGGACGGACGGACGGATGGACGGATGGACGGACGGACGGACGGACAGCGAAGTCTTAGTAATAGGGTCCCGTTTTACCCTTTGGGTACGGAACCCTAAAAACTGAACAAGTACCTACTGAACTTCATATCATAGCCATGGCAGTTTTTACAAGCTTTTATTTAGTTTCACCTGTCCCGTTGTCGGTCTGTAATCAAATCTTGCAAGTTAAATTTGATCCACTTCCCGATTTCCGATTAAGCCGAAATTTTGCATGCATGTATAAATCGGATGACAATGCAATATTTTGGTACCTACCTGTGAGCTGATCTGATGATGGAGACAGGAGGTGGCTAGAAAAACTCTGTGATGAAACAACGCAACCTAAGGGCCCCCCCACATCTGGCGTCTTTCGAGCGTCGGCGTCTACAATTCTATGGTCGACGTCGACGCAACGTCGACGCAGCGTCGACGCAACTGCGCAGCGACGTCATTTTCCATAGCGCTGGACCGACGCCGACAGACGCCGACGCTCGAAAGACGCCAGATGTGGGGGGGCCCTAATTGTGTTAGGGGTTTTTAGAATTGTCTCGATGAGTATTAGTTGTCTGTCGTAAGAAAAGTACAGTCAGCGATAAAAGCTTGTACCATAAATTATATTTTTGCCAAAAACTTATTCAACTTTAGTTTGAGTGACTGAATTAATGTGCCTACGTAATAAAGTTTTTCGATTGTTTAAAATTACTGTAAATTATATAAAAATTTAACATTGTTTTTATAAATTTAATAATATACTCATCCTCATTTATATTCTTTGATTATGTTTAAACTTTTAAATAAAATTATTACCTCATTATAACTAATTCAATATACGAGCCTACTAAATTAAAAAATATTTCACTTTGTTTCTAATATATTAAAGATGAAGAGGCTAAGCCATATGTGGTGTTTTAAACAGAAACTTGGCTTTAATGTTTTGTGGTCGACGTCAAAGATATGTAAACAAATTCGCCCTTGTTCCAATGGAATAAGGTAGCATAGTGTAAACATATTTTTGATAACGCTGAACAAATGAAACTGGCGGTGGAGAGTGTTGATAAAAGCCTTATGTGGAGATTAAACCTCAGTGGAACCTATCGGCTTCCCTAAATTTCCATTTACCATGTTAAAGTTAGGTTTATTAAGATACACGATAATTTAATAGTCTGCAATACTCGTTAGGACTTAGCTTGTAGTTTAAGGCAGCTATTAATTCTTGGCCGCATTATACCTATCTATAAATCAATTGTGGGCAGTAACCTGATACAGATGTAAAATAAATGCAAATTTTATTACATAGGTAATTTTACAGTACGTATAAAGTACGGTCATATTCTTTTCTTCGAGTTACAGAAGGTTAGTTGATAAATAATTTCGAGGAATAGAGGTGGTGTGACCTACATCTATTTATTCGAGTTACAAAGGTCAAATTTCAGTTTTCGAGTTATGGAGGTGAAATTTGTACTGTATTGCCGTGAAAGGAATTGTTGCGTTGGTTACTTTATCTTAATGAGGTTAAACATTTCGAGTTATGGAGGTTTTGGGTTTTGAAGGAAAGGGAATGGCATTTTATTTCGTGTTAACGAGGATTTCGTCTTATCGAGGTTCGAGTTAGCGAGGTTCCACTGTCCGTACCAAGGAATTCCAAGTGAAGTTATCAGCTATCAGCTAAATACGTAGGTACCTAATGAACTTGTGCAGAAAAGCCTACAGGATTATGATTTTAGCAGCCTGTTATGTTTTTATGTTTGTATTGATTGTAAGGTCAAAGCGGGGGAGGACTGCATATAAAATTGTTGGCTGGGAAAACAGTCATTCAAAGGGCAAGACATCTCCTATTTAGATAAGTTACTTCGTTCAGTCACGCAGCTTCGCTCCTTCCGCTCTACCGACCACCGTTGCAAGTTCGAAGTCGATTTGAAAACAGAAATATAAAAATTACCGACAAACGTAAAAAATTGTGCCATGCCATTCTATTTTAAAAGCTAAGTGAATACCTACGAGTATACCGTAAAATGGTGAGTTGGGTGAAATTTAACTTTCAAACCTCGATAAAATTTTATTTTTCATGTGAAAACTGAATGGTGTATATAATAAGTGGTTCGGACGTTTGTATTTTATTTTGGGTAGTTCCATTTCATAACTTTGACGATAAAGAGGAAAACCCACCTCACTCCGTAGTGCCTCGTATTTGGGGTGAGAGGGTTTTTCATACAAAGGTGATTTTGGAAGATTGTTGGATCGATTTTTTTTTTATTATGCGTATTACTATAGCCCCATTTTAAATTGGAATACATTATTTTTGTAGCAGTAGCCTTAAAATCTCCCCATTCATAACCCAACTCTCCCCGCGAAGCCTACTCACCCTATTACCTATACCCCGGTACCTATTTTTATGAATGAATAACTTTTCAATTAAATTTCGCAGATACAATAATTCGCGACCAAAATAATTCCTTGATAATTATACAGTGTGGAAAGATAAGTCGGGCCCTGGATAAACTACCTTAAATCCTTAAGCTGGCTCATTTTACATTCGTTTTTAAAAACAAAGGAATGTCTCCTTTAAGTAAAATGAGCCAGCTTAAGGTAAAGATAAGATAAAGATAAAAAATAGTTTATTCAAGTAGGCATATTACAATGCGCTTATGAACGTCAAATAAACCTTTACCGGCTCCAACCGTACACCTCTGCCCCGAGAAGATTTAAATCCCCCCTCAATTGGAGGAGGGTATCCCAATATGGGACCGGCAACAAACTCGGCGGGACACATCTTTTCAAAACATTATTACATCTTATAATTAACATGCATTACGAGTAATTAAGAAAAATACAATTTAAATTACTATAGAATTCATGCAATTATACTCAGTGAGTACATAACTTTATAGAATTTGATATAAAAAATAAACATATATGTACATGAAATCACAAATACGTAGTTCTTTCAGAAAACATATCAAATCTTACAAAAGGAAAAGAAATTAAGATCAATAAAAGAAATGAGAATACATATTATATGAATCTGACTGATTGTTATGAGATGCTTTCATACAATTTGATGTGCTTTCTTACCTGAGCTGAGTCACCTTTAACTCTACACATAATACAATATTTTTAATTGCTACTTGTCGTTATTACAGTTTCTGGTTTGGACCATGCATGTTTGTCTGTCAAGTAGTCCTCGACTCTGTAATAAGCCTTCAACATCAATAACTTTTTTAAGTAATTCTTAAGGATTTAAGGTAGTTTCCCTCCAGGGCCCGACTTATCTTTCCACACTGTATTTCGGTTGGAAATAGTTAACTTATTCATTTAGTGCCTAACGTTTCAGACGGACCAAATAGCGCACTTTGTGAGTCAGCAAATAGCCAATTACGTGCCTAAACTAGTTGATGGTAAGGTTCGGTCCATTATATAGCGAGTCGGACTCGCGCACCGAGAGTTCCGTACAAATGTACCTAAGTAAGTTCAATTCCGGATCCTCTGAGGGAAATATAAACTGTATAGGTACCTACTGAGATATACAAATTAAGTGATCCTTTAAAGGTTCCGTTTTACCTACAGAAGTACGGAATCCTAAAACTAAGGGAGGGGATACGTGCGAAAATCGCGCAACTGCACTTCACAACGATAGAAACGCTGTATTCAACTAGGCTATTGTAGGTACCCCAGGAACAAGTTTGTCCTCAAAGGCTAATTAATTTTTTTCTACTCCAGTACTTTTATTTGTCATTTAAAGGGTTGTGCACATACCTTTAAACCCCTATCTTATACTTGTCAAGACAAGTCTTTAGTCTATTCCCAAAAAAAGTATTTGTGCATACACGCAGTATCTTTTTGGCACTTTTACGATACTTCGTGTAATCACAACTTAAAAAATATTGTATGAAATACATTGTTGCCAGCCTAATTTTAATTGTCATCTTTGACAGATTAGTGAACCATAGACATGTTTTTTTTTATTTCATTCATTCTTTTCCCGCCCGTCATTCTTTGCTATTTCTTGAATGAAAAATATTCGTTTAATTTATAATTTTATTTCAAAGTAAGTGATTTGTCGTAGAAAAAGTATTGTATGCAACGTTGTTTAACTGAGCCAAAAAATACTCGTGGCGTCTATATTAACAATTTTCGGCTTCGCTTCAATTGTTACTCACGCCACTCGCCTTTTTTGACCTCTCTAAAACAACGGTTGCATAAAATACTATAATGACACCTATTTATCAGCTGCGCAATTACAAATATTCCAACAAAGATAGAATAATAACAAAATACTAGATACTCGTAATACTTTTATCGACAAACTTTTTGTCCTTACAAAATTATACTCGCGAGATATTTATCAACCCAGAGGTCAAAAGACGCTTCTGATCAATCGCAATATGTAAGACGTGGCCTATTTATTTAATTGCTCGTCAACATATACTCGTAATTTGTGGTTAAGTGCCCTATTTTAATTTGGCAATCAACCACTTAGTCACAGAGTTCAAATAGTCCCATTTGTGGTTGAATTTTGTTACTTTACCTTCATATTTATTATAAACGATCAAAGAGAACATTATTTCGACGAAGGTAAATTATTAATAAATGTTTAGAATAAACGTCCAGTACAAACCCTCGTACATTCTTACGATTACTAAAAGACTAGTATAGCAACCAGTCTTGTAGTGGTCATAAGAATGCAATGAGAATGAACTCAGGGAAGGAATGCAAAAAAGAGGTTTAATTACTGAATTCCAGCACCTGAAGTACCAAATTTAATAATTTGTCATTATAAATTAACACGATTATGAATTAAAATATCTTTCAAATAGGTTTACCCAAAAAAAAAAAACAAGAAACCCACGAGGCTCGTGACAGCTGACCCACAAACAGTAATGAATGACGAAACATTTTTATATAGGTGGCGCATCAAAAAGCAAAAACAAACATTTTCCCTAACTCCGCGAGACAAAGTGAAGTAATCTATCAAAGGAAAGGGTAGGAATAACCCTGGCCGAGATTTACGGAGTCCAAAGAGCTAGGAGGGCTTATTGTAGGCTGGAAGCGACACCTTTGCGACGTGCTCGAGCGCACTTGACCTAGAACTGAACACGTCGGCTCTTATCGAACACCCTTGACCGACGCTTCGCGCTGATAATTGAATTATATTTTTGATAAAAAAAGCGTGCAGCGTCTTTTGTCATGGATTTAACCTCGTAAGTCCCCGCGTACTTGTACAAGTACAAATTAAATTCTAGTTTTGAACTCTTATAGAAATAAAAGAAAGTTCAAAATTCAAAAGCGCAAAAATTGACTTGGGTCTTACGAGGATAAAATTGTTCGTTGTGTTGTTTATTATAAAAATTGTATTCTCAAGTAAGCGAATATTGTAAATTCTTTTTGAAAATAAAGTTCTTAAACCATATATGTAAATAAATAAAAATACATAAAACCAAAGACAGTGACTGAAGGGGAACATAGCGTTTTTTTAATTATTTTTTGACTAGAGAAGTAAACACTACACATTCTTGACTTTTAATAACATTTCTTTTACTATTAAAAAGAAAAAGTATATTCTTTAAAATAATTTCTGGATAACCAAGGGACCTCTTTACACGCTATGTCACGTAATCGTGTGTACAGTTTTTTTTTTTGTTTATGCAATATGATGCCAATGGGTAGACGAATCGCCTGATGATAAGCGATTACCGTCGTCCATTGACACCCCAACACCAGAAGAGAGTTCATACCCTAAATAATATTATACATCTGTGTAGGTATAACTATTAGTGCTGTTTTTTTTTACCCGACAATATTTCAAGAGCTGCTTACCCATGACTTTCCACTTCGTTACGACCTTGACGCACCTTCACAGTACATTATTTCGCTTATCATGATCATGGCGCCCGAATATAATAATAATCAGTAGATTAATGGACATTGGACAAGCACAATAGGGGTTACTCCTTTTTTTACAATCAGTAGACCAATTTATAACCAAACCAAACTATTGAACCTATCCAAATAAAGTCATCGAACCCGCTAGAAATTTGTGGAGCCTTAAAAAAGCGAAAGACAGACTCAATTAAAATTGAAAAAGCCTAACTGGGAAAATATAAGTCTGGTGACTTACAGATGAATATACTAATAATAACTAAGAACCTACTACTTTCCTGACTGTAGGATACGTCAACAATCCGGGCAGAGACATCATTTTGACAGTAATGCAGTCAGCAGTATTTTCCTGCTGCAATACTGCCGCTGTAATGCAGCTGCGGTCGGTCTCCAAACGTCACCTTCATTGTCTTTAAAAAAGATTATATCTTCTTACTCCTTTGCTAACCTTTCCTTACGACTTACGGTTATTTATAAAAGCGGCAAATCGTGTATTGCAGCGACATATCATTTTTACTTTTCTATTTTCTATTGTTTATAGCCTACGATATATTTGGCGGTATTGAACAGAAAGGATCTAATAAAGCAACGTGACCCCACAATTCACAAACGCAACAGATAATTCTGAACGACTGTGAGGTTGAATCAGATTTGACAAATACAATATAGATTTGAACCACTCTCCGGTCTCCTATGATCTTGGTCATAAATTTGCACACCGTCTTTGAATCATAAATATTTAGGTAGGTATAATTACAATTAGGTATGTGCCAAATCCAAATATCAATGATTTGTGTTTTTTGTGACATTTACGGCATATTGTGCTGACGTTACCATTACCGTTGTAAAGTAAACTGACGTTCGGATGTCACATGTCGCGGACGCTCTATCTGACAATTTCCTTAAGAAAATCAGTGACGTTCACCGCCGCATTACTGCCGCGATCATGATGTTCATTTCGTCACTCATTTCATCAAGGAAATACGCAGATAAAGAGGCGGCAACAACGACACCGCGACAGTAATGCGGTTGCAGTTGCTATCTAAACGTCACCTTAAAAGTGACATTCCATTTCCAACTGCAGCTGCAATACTATTCATTTTCTATGGCAATTGACAATGACAGCGACGCGTTTGCATAGTAAAATGAACAGTATTGCAGCTGCAGTTGTAAATGGAATGTCACTCTAAAGGTGACAGTCCATTTCCAACGACAGCTGCACTACTGTTGCGACGTTACTGTCATTCACTGTCTTGTCATTCATTTTACTATGGAAATTAATAATAAAATCGACGTGTCGGAGCAGTAGTGCAGCTGCGGTCAGAAAAGGAATGTTACCTTAACGTTGGTCACTAATTTGACGCTTGACGGGCTACAACCATAATAAAAACAAAGTTAAATTATTATATGTAATTTTACGGTAAAACTAGAACTGGAGGTTGCCTGACTCGGAAATATTAATGCATGACAAACTTTACATACTCACTTTACATGTTTGTGAACACGTATATTACGTGTTGTAGTTGCTACCTAGTTTTTAGAGCCGCACGAAGCCTCCATACTTGTACAATCGTAGTTAGGCTCTCATTTTAACAACTTTCTAAAATAACACGAAATTTTACATGGACAGTCAAGTGACATCTTATTTTTATTTCTAGTAGTAGGTATGTTAGGGTAATACCAGAAGAACCCGAGACCATCAGCTTCATGGACAGGGTTAATACCCATTAAAATATAAATGATGACACACTAGACCGGGCTGGGGTCGGGCCGGAGCTTACGGCACTTCGTTTTCTATGGAAAGCACCACGTGATCACCCACGGAAGAAATAATGAACGCACTGCGCTCGTTCACCGATCAGCCACCATAGAACATGACATGTCGGACGCCTCGGCCCGGGCGCGGCCTGGTCTAGCGTGAGTCATCCTTAAGCCGCTAAGCCAGACCGGTCGTCAATATTATTCTTAAAATTTTTATAGCAGCAGAAGCTGTGTAATTTTTCCCTGAGTTGCCGTTTACTGTGCTAATTCGCTCAGACCGCGAGCAAGTAATTATGTTTCTTGTAGCCTTTCCTTTCCGGAAAATTATAAAGTGCAAAGTTGTCATATCATACCTACTGTAATAGTCCTACTTGTTCCCCTGTGGATAATTAAGTCTGTTAAGTAAATGATTTAACGTTTAATACATATATTCAAATATTACCTAGGTACATTTTTTTTAATAACTGAAACTTCACAAATAAAATTATGACAGACAAACGTTTATTAAAATTCACACGTAACGTACGAAGTCGCGGGCTAGTTAAGAAATGCAGATGCTTTCCTGCAGAAAAGTGAGCTTCACGGACCTTGTATTTCTTAAGTTAAAAACTTTAAATGAGCCATCATTTATGTAAAATGGTGCATAACTTTGGTATAAATTTTAGAATTTCCATTAAAATTAATGTATGTAATTATGTTACGTCAACTTGTATTAACTGTCTCGTTACAGAAGTAATTAGATAAAGGATAAACCTTATAAAGGGTATTATTAATTCTGACGACCAGTCTGGCCTAGTGGGCCTAATGGGTAGTGACCCTGCCTATGAAGCCGATGGTCTCGGGTTCGAATCCTGGTAAGGGCATTTATTTGTATGATGATACAGATATTTGTTCCCGAGTCGTGGTTGTTTTTTATATATGTAAGTATTTATATATTATATATATCGTTGTCTGAGTACCCACAACACAAGCCTTCTTGAGCTTACCGTGGGGCTTAGGGCAATTTGTGTAAAAATGTCCTATAATATTTATTTTTATTTTTATTAATACCTACCAGGTTTTGAAAATAGGGTAGGGGAGAGCGGGGTTAAACGTGCCGGAGGTAATTTGATCCGATGGGAATAAAAACGCAAGTGAACCATGGAGCGATTCGTATGATGTTTGTCGCGAAAAGTCAGACCACTAACCGGTTGCAGGAGCCGTTTTCGTTGCTTCCATTTTAGTAGAATAGTAGTTATGGAAAATAAATCAAAAACGAGGGCACAACGAACCCCACGGATAATCACATTTTTGCTTTGGATTTTTTTTACTATCTGTTGATAGTACACAACAAATTATCATATATTTCGACGAACTGCAAAATACTCTTTTAGCGTGTGTGAACTGAGATTTAAATATTTGACGGATAAGTTATAAATTTTAGCAACGGAACAACCCGCCCCATAGCGGGGTTAGTTGTTCCGTTCCGACCTATCTCATAAAAAAAAATCTGGTAAAAAAACTGTTTAACGATGCACAAAATAATATCGCTACTTAGAAACGCAAATAATTATTATTTAATATAGCGCAACCCACATACCTTATTCACACTGTTTTCATAGATAAAATTTGTATTTTATGAAAATCGGCACGTTTAATCCCGCTCTCCCCTACTTAGTGGGCTTTATTGTTTTACTGTATCCATGTGCATGGGTACCAGTTTTTATAATTTTATTAAGTATATACGTAAGATGAAAGAAAAGTTATTATTTATTATGGTGTTAGCCCAACCGGTTTGTTTTAAAGATCAAATATCTATAGTAGGTAACCCATTGCATTAAAATTGGCTTTTGCTTCAAGTGGCGCCAGCGAATTTATTTTTCAATAAATGGAATCTTAAATGGTTTCTTTTTATTTGGAAAGTTAAAATAAATACTTAAATATTGGAATTTTGAGATTTTAATTTCTTTTTATAATTTCCATACTGTTTGTGTCTTATTTATTGTGATAAATTTCTCATTTTAGATAATTTGTTATAAAATTCAACGTGCGTCATCATTCAACTTGCAGAAACAAAATAATAATAGGTAGTGCTATTTTTAAAATACAAATATTATTTTATTTCGGACAAACTACTGACGTATTTTCAAATCAATAACGATAACGATAGCCGATTATTTTCGTTAAACAACAAAATAAACCAATGCATGTTTAACTTGTTCATTGTCGTCATAATCAATAATAATTATAGGCTTGTTTATTCTGATGTTTGAACTTAAAACTGGATAACGGTAAAAAATATGCGCATACAAGGAAGTGTAATTATCAATGGGTCACTTGGTGTTATTCAATAGCAACAACTTAAAAACGTCTTGTGACAAACATAAGTAATTATTTTTAAACACTCACTGGCTTATTTTTGAGTCACAAAGTTCTTGGATACCAGTATATTGAATATATAGACAAAGGAAATATGATATCACAACATATTTTATTCTTGTAAACTATAATAATATAAAATGTTGTCGCAAACGCCGCTCTATCAGGAGGAAGGTCCCTAACTCGACCAAATTAATTAATTATTCATTATTTGCAAAATGAGCAGCTGTTCTCAGCGATCAATCTGCACATTTACCGGTATCGTGTAAAAAATAAATCCTCTTGTCGATTAGCACTGGCAACCCGAACGGTTGTTTCTTCGGGCTAATTCGTTTCATTAGTTGGTAACAGTTTTCTCTGGGGCGAGTTTAATAAACGTTCCGCCAGGAAAGTGGCTCGGTGTTGAGAAATACGTTTCAAAAAGAGTTATTACAGACGATTGGAAAATGTAGAAAGGGCAGGATGGAAAATTTTACTTTTAGTCCGAGCAGAACAGACAAATTTTAGTTTTTAAAAAGGTTTCCTTTTGTTTTCTCTAAGAACATAATTGAGGAAATCCATAAGTATTTATAAAATGTATCCTATCGGCTACAGTTTAAACAAAAGAACGGAGCACTTTCTATATCGCCACACAATTCAAATAGATGAGCTGAAAAATACGCCGAACTAAACTGGTACACTATTTATTTCCAGAAAATCACGTCAGAGGTACTATGGTACTCGTGGCATTCGCCGAATTCGGGATAAAGCCCGGAAATCTTCAATAGTTTAGAGTTGCTTTCAGGGCTACCTGTTTCTGAGTTTCTGAACTTACTCGTTTTGTTAGCTGTAGAAACAAGGTATTGGCAATACTAAGAATTTAAAGGTGAAATTCGGTTTACTATCGCCGCAGCTATGTTACTGTAAAGGTACTGTTCGCAATAAGACTACGCAATTCTGTCTGTCTGTCTCTATAAAATTACCTTTTGACGTTTCGATGCAATGCAGTCGGCATTCGGCAGAATTACTGCAGCAGTAAAATATATTAGAAAAAACTAGTCTAAAAATATATTCATAAGCCAAAAATGTACCCAAAGATCAAAATACTTTATCAAATGGTTACCAACATTTTTAAACGACAGGAGGCAGAAAATGAATTTGCAAATGCAAAAAATTTTAATCTGACGCTCAACTGCTGGAAAAAATAATTCAGTTTGAAATCCGTTAAAGGGAATTGAAGGCATTTACAAATGCCAAAAATCATTTCGTTCGGTCAGAGACAGCAAAAGCAGTTTTCAAATTTTCACACACCGCGTCACGCGAATAGTTCTGAAAATATGCATTTTTAGGGTTCCGTACCCAAAGGGTAAAACAGGACCCTATTACTGAGACTCCGCTGTCCGTCCGTCCGTCCGTCCGTCTGTCACCAGGCTGTATCTCACGAACCGTGATAGCTTGACAGTTGAAATTTTCACAGATGATGTATTTCTGTTGCCGCTATAACAACAACTACTAAAAAGTACGGAACCCTCAGGCAGTGGGCGAGTCCGACTCACACTTGTCCGGTTTTTTAAGACCATAGTGAAAGACCGCTTCTCCCTACAAACCTAGTCCCCATTTTCCACCCTGGTTATTGATATTAAGGAAAATGTTTTGACACAATTTATTGTATAACTAATAACCACAGCTATGCCCCTTCGTTTGGTTTTTATTTTTTTTATTAAATAATTTTAAGAGTTAGAGGGGAAAAACGATTTCCATTCAATTGTTTATAAATGCCTAACTCTTATGAATGGACCCCCTTTGCTTTTTACCCGAAGGGGGTCCATTCAGAAAATAATTTAATCTAGAACCTCTAATTTTAATTTTAACTCCAATTCATTCTATTAATTATTTAGTGAAATTCATTCATTCCAATTAATATCTCGAATTAACTATTTAGTAAATGTATACACTCAATAATTATAAATTTAAAATTAAGTTCAATTGAATGCAACGTATATTTATGTCATATTGTAAGAATGTATTAATTTTTGCATTTAATGCACGGGCAAATAAAAAGCTTTATTATACCTCTTATGATTAAAAAAAACAACGGGTTGCACTCCGGGAGTGCCGACAGAAGTGAAAACTCAATGACTAGTCCAAAATGTCTGCAGCACTATGTATAATTGACCCATCCTCCTTTCTATTGAAAAACTTTAGTTCCGAAATTGCTGGCTAGTGAGCTCAAATTTGTAGCGTTAATTGTTTAAAATTCGAATAGAAATTTCAAAGTAACCTTGCCGAATTCGCATCTAAATATACGAGTATTTGGTCATGATATTTTGAGTTTTATTCATCAGTATTAGAGTTTATTTTTATTAGCGATTTCATCAAGATGTAGCTTTATTGAATTCTATTGGAGTGATATAAAGTTAGAATGTAACTGTGAGATCCTCGTATTTCAGCCCGTACAAGATTAGAACATTGAGTTTTATTGCTTAATTATAAAATTCCAGTTTTAAATATTTGGCCTGATTATGATACGTTATGACTAAAGTTCTTTGGTGAATAACATTGTCCGTAACACATGACGTCAGCGCGTTACGCGTTACACGTGGTGTCTCGAGTTTATCATTTTTTCCCACCACAAAAAGTGCTCAGGCCCGCTAAAGAAGTTTTCACCCACCCCTAAAAACTTGAAACGAAAGGGCTTAGCTGTGGTTAACATCAAATTGCGTGAACATATTTTCTGTAACGTTAATATTTAGAGAGGAAAATGGGGATTAAGTTTGTATAAAAAAGCGGTCGCCCCTTGCCTCTTAATCAGAAATGGATTTTTGAACACAATTCGCAGCTGTTTTCCGTTGCAGGGGATTCAGTGCACAAAGAACGATAAGAGGGATGCGTTTGAAAAGAGAATAGAGAACTTTTTAGCTTGATGCTGCCGTGTGATGCATATGTACCTACACTTTAAAGCTTATACAAATATCAGATTCATATATGCAGATTTTAATCAGCGTTTAGTAAGACAGAATATTTAGGAATGAGGTTATGGTGTCAGAATTAATACAACAATATTATAATAATAAAATAAGGCGATAATTTTGGACACGGCGCGTATAAGTATTACGTCGGTTCCTCACTCTACTCTGCGGCCCTGACCACCGGCAGCTTGGGCCCTGCCCGTTGCCTGCGGCACCCTTGGTTAGAATTTTTTAAAAGCCCTAACCTAAGACCCAAATTAAGTAAAGGAGAAAATAAAGCGTACAGATGTGATGGCCCCATCGCCCAATGGTATTACCAATGCAATAAGTCACCGCAGGCCAGCCTGTGGTGAGCTGTTGGAGAGTAGAAACCCCGTTTACCCGAGTGCTCTTGTGGTATACTTTCATCCGAAGTTGGGTGGGTGGAAAAGGATGCTCTGGTTTACCTTGGCCGGCCGTCCAGAGTGGATTCACGAGAGCTGCGTTTTCGAGGGAAGATGCGGAAACATAAGTGGCAAGTTGGCTATTATGTTATAAGTCCAGTGCTGACACCTCTCTACCCTCAGCGCTCACACCGGTGTAGAATTATAGTAAGTAGATAGTCCGTGTTTATTAAAGAATTTACGGATACCATACGCATTAATTATGTTTGATGTTTGATAGGTACGTACTCCCAAGTAAACAGTCGCTATTTTCCTTCACCTGCTGGTATTCTGTGCACAACTGAGTCGGAAATTGATACATAAATGATGCTGCCTGTGCTTGTATGGAACATTTTGATTGAGAATTGAACATGGCATTCGGCTTTCCGTTGTCAATATCAGATGCAACGCACGTACATTTGAAAACCCCATAGTTTAATAGCTGTTTTTTTTAAATAAATACTTACTATTTATGTAAACGTGCCTATATTGAAGTAAATCTTATTTATCATGGATCTTTTTGTGTAAGGAAAAAAGGGAAATAGCTTATTAGGGAAAATTGGTGTATCATGAAAGTAATTATAGAAACGGTGCTCTCGATCTCTCTCGCACTCTCACTCGGTTGAAATATAGATACGATTATAAACTTAGCTTAAATAACATTACCTAATACACCTGTACAACTAAATTAATATTTAATGCTATATTTCAATTATTGTAGAAGATTTCATCACTGACTACATTCCGTCCAAAATCTAGAATTGCTAATCGTCATTAATTAAAAAGTTAGGTAAGGTCTCCTCATGCCATTTAAGCCCTTAGTTCCACATTAATAAATCAACTATGTTACGTTATTAGTTTCAAATTGCTCAATTCCAGTTGTTCCATTACATTGGTAATTTTGGTTCCTAAGTAGGCCATAAACGATTTCTTGGCATTTTACAATTCCGTCAAACAAACAGTACCTAAGCGCCCCACGTTAATGCCCACTTTCCACTGCGAGCGGAACGAGCTCTGTACGGAGTCCGTCTAACTCGCAAAGGCGAATTGCATATAAATGCTTCCACTGAATAAGAGTGAGCGGAGCGCACTAAACGAGTTCAAAGAGTCACAAAAGTGGTCGCAGAGTCGAGCGGATTCCGAACGGCCTCCGCTCGACACGCAAGTCTCGCAACGCTAATTTTCATACAAGCGCATCTCCATCGCGTACGAGTAAGCGGAGCGGACTGAGCGAGTTAAAATGGGTCCGCTGCGTCATAGTGTCGCGCGCTAGTTTTGAACGGACTCCACTCAGACCCCGCCCCCTCCAACCACCCCTAGCCCTTCACGTCCTTCATCAGGTTACTCCGCAAAGTCCGCTTGCAATGGAAGCTCACAAACTCGCTCATCTGTCCCAGCCTCCGGCCTCCAGCCTCGCCGCAAAATCCGCTGGCAGTGGAAGGCAAATGCTAAAACTCTTTTTTAGTGGAAGTGCATATTTTAGTTGAAGCGCTGGTGGCCTAGCGGTAAGAGCGTGCGACTTGCAATCCGGAGGTCGCGGGTTCAAACCCCGGCTCGTACCAATGAGTTTTTCGGAACTTATGTACAAAATATCATTTGATTTACTAGTCGCTTTTCGGTGAAGGAAAACATCGTGAGGAAGCCGGACTAATCCCAATAAGGCCTAGTTTCCCCTCTGGGTTGGAAGGTCAGGTGGCAGTCGCTTTCGTAAAAACTAGTGCCTATATCAAATCATGGGATTAGTTGTCAAGCGGACCCCAGGCTCCTATGTGAGCCGTGGCACAATGCCGGGATAAACGCGAGGAAGAAGAAGCATAGCTAATTTCCTCCGGTCCGCTCAGTTCGCTAGCTCCGTTTCCGCTCATTACCCTTTTTTAGTGGGAAGCCCGCATTAGTTGTTTTGACGGTTACATAATAGCAAGTAGATCCGATTTAAAACTAAAACGTTGGCTCAGTTTGCTCTTCTTCTACTTAGTGTAAACGTGTTGCGACTTAGTGGAGGAAGCGGAATAAGCTGTGTTGCGAAATGGAATTCACGAAATAAAACAACAATTCCTGTTTTTCTTAGCCGCATGCGCAATATGGGAGAATAAATTAAATTGCAAAAATTCAGATTAAAGCGTCTCGTTCAACACCCATGACTATCAACTGGACTTTGTCGAGGTAGTAGGTACTCTATAGCCTTTTTAGTGTATAGGTATATAGATAAGTGGTGCCTACTTTTCCGAACAGTCTCTATTGGACGGTGGTGCCCCAACTTAAGTACCCACGTCGCCATACCCAATTGTATAGAAAAGTGGATACCTACTTATGATAGGGGACGAATATGCAACCATCATATTTTGTTATAATTGAAAAGTTATCATATCTCTACTGACATTTCAACTCATAGGGGATGGGATGCGTTGTTTTTTTCATAGCAAGGGTACAATCGTGATTGATCGTAGTAAACCTCAGTTAATTAGATGACGTTTTACTTTAGTTAACCGATATTTACAAAGCGCTTTCCACTATTAGCCTATAAAAATTAAGTGCCTTAAATTCTTATACCTTGCACTGCCAACGAAAGCGGCGCATAGCTGAAAGCCTGCTCGAACCTCGCCTCGGTACGGTTGATTGGTTTCCAGCTCTCATGTTTGCTCCAAACACCCTCTTTGCATGAGAAAAAAATCACCAAATGCACGTGATAATGTTGCCACTTGCGGCAAGACGCCATTACACCAGGATGGCACCAATTGCTTGTCTTTTATTTAACAAAATTAATACCATTATAGTAAAAAGTACCCATTTAATCTCTTTATCTGGTCATTCTCTCATATGACTGAGATACCTAGTCTACACTTATATATTTGGCTTCATCGGCTTCAAATCTGTCCAATTAACCGAACCGAACCAAACTTAGAGAAAGTAGTGGACCCCTAAATTCATCGGTCCATTTGGTTGGCGACTGGTTTTTACGCTCGCATTCTGTGCTCTCAATCCCTGACAATTTTTCCAGATTATGGGACCGAAATTCTTTGGCATGCCTTTGCCTATGTACTTATGATTGTTTTAATGTAATAAATTTTTGTTAAAATTCTTTGGCATACGGGCTTTTATTTTAGTTTATGAGATGATTGACTTGTTAATTAAGATTAGAACATAATTTGTGGAAAAAACTTATGAAAATTTTATCTTTGAAAACATAATAGGTAATTACCCTTTACTTACCCTAAAGTGGATCTATGTTTGGATGTCACTCTAGGTAACAGACTGTAATTATACATTCGAGCACAGTCACGTGTAAAAATACCTTACGCGGCTGAGTAAACACAACTTACACACACACAAACACAACAATCAATCACACACAAAATCATCTAACCACACTCTTATTTGTAGAGCCTAAGAGCGTTTTATAACTAGGCAGTATGGCGCGTGTCATTTGTGTACTACTTATTTCGATATTTTTTAGCAATGGCAAATGCAATCAATTGACGATTTAAATAGGTAACTTTGTCAACAATTGCCATCCATGCTCGTAGCTTGGCAATCATAAGTATATTCGCCATCAGAGAAGTCAAGGTGCTCAAAAATAAAATCATAAATTAAAATATCCGAATTTGCACTTAATAATGGAGGAACCTCCCTAGTTTGACTGCTCCATATTCGAGTTGGTTTACATTCCTCAGTAGGTACCCAACGTCTCCGAAACATTGTTCAACGACTTGGAAATAGTTAAACTATTTCATATTTCCACCTAATTTCTTCAAAATCGGTCGCTAGCTCTCGTCTTGTGTCGTATTACGAAGAAAAACCTTCACATGAACACATTTGTTAGTGCTGATGCCAAAGGCATTAACAGTATTTGTATCCTTTGGCGTTTATTAAATTTTTCCGATTAAACCCTCATTTTTAAGGCGCTCAGCTTGTTTACGTTTCGATGCCACAGAATGTGGCGCTATTTTTGTAATAATGACAGCTTAGGAATAAGTCTATTTGTAAATTGGTACCTATTATTTATTCGTGTTGTTTATATATTTGTATTTTTAGGTAGGTGTTCTTTAATGATTCTCAAATAAGTCACAAATTGGATCATTTAATTTCTTTTATTGTACACACAGGAGTCTTTTACAGAACGGAGGCGAACTTTTCTTGGGGACGGGGTCGTTCCTAGCGCAGAGGTTGTCTATCGCGATTCAACGCGGAAACGCGGCTAGCGTGATGGGCACCTTTTCGCCGGGAACGATGCGAGGCGAGTTGTTCGAGTAGGTAGTTAGTATAGGTTTAGGTTTAGTTTTACTTATAGTTCTTATATTTATAATTGTAACTTAAAGTGTAAGTAAATCAAGATCTTCAATATGTGCTCTCTTTACAGAACTGTTTAATAAGGTTATCTATGGAGATAAGCTAGGTATGGACCTAGCTTATTGTTATCTTCTAGTCTCTGACCCAACGGGGGGGGGGGGGGTGACCCAGCTCCTCGTTGCACTAACCAATAGTTTTCCTGAGATAGCCAATAAGGAGAGCTTGTTGATAGCAGTATGGGTATATGTATATAGCCACATTAAACATTGGAGATACGTTCTTTTGTGCCAATGTCAACCTTAGTCATGACACTGTCCTGAAGATTAAACGATATTATTCATGACTTCGACTTAATCAAAACTAAACCAGTATTGCATAATCTGCTGTACTGTACCGCCTGTACCCTTAGCTGGTAACGACTAGACCGGCTACATTTTCAAAGCACGTCTTCACCAGGTAAGAAGTTTGAGCAACTAGGTCCCAAAGTTCGGACCTCGGACAATACGTTCACGTAAGCTGTCTCTTGTGTTTGGCGAGGCGTGCGAAGTTTCTTTAGTGTATGTAGGTTGCGAAAGTAGTGTTCAAGCGGAGAAAAGTCTAACATTTTATTTTCTCTCGGTTAAATTATTTCAAGTTACAATTATTATTGTGTTTGCCATAGTGAAATCAACACACATGGAAAATTGAACAAGCAATTAGGCGAATATATAGGTAGGTAATTACACTGATTATCTACATACTTTAATTGCTCGGTGAGACATTTTATAGTGAAAACCAAGTAGCAATAACTTATACCTACAGCTATGGCAACGACTACACACAGACACACACAGACTAGACAGGCATGAACTACTTTTAAATACAAAATGAAAGCTTTATAGAAGATTTATAAGTAGATTTAAAATTTATCATAGAAGAAAGAAGGAGGAGTGACTTAAGAACTAACACTGGTATATAGGGAATCGTTTACAGAAAATAGTACCTACTGGCAACTCCAACTCTAACTCCACTTTGGGAGAGAAATGGGAACATTAATATGTAAACATACCTACATACAAACTATCACGAAACTCATACCGATTTCGTCCGTCATAAAACAATTATTCGACATAACATGTTAAATGTCCTTGTTCCTATGTAAATTTTTTTTTATTATATTAAAACTTACTAATGGTTTATTGATAAGGTAGATATAAATATTAAAAATGAAAATAAACTAACTTATCTATAAAATAATTGTGTAGGTAGATGTATTATCCGTTGGTGATCCTTAAATAAAAAAATAAAAATAACATCTTTCCGCAGAAGTATGTTTTGTTTTATTATGATAAAAATGTAAGTTACAGTGGAGAGAGCTCAATGTTGAGTGGCGGCCGTGAATTATAATCTTTGTGTAATAACTTTGCTTTTATCTCGGATTTACATACCTCGGAACTTTTATACGGGATCCATCGTTTGTGCGGGTATTCAGAGTTATCTTATTCTAACAGACTGGGTCGGTTTATTTATCGAATCATTTGTATAAACATAAACTTAAAATTTACTAGAAAATATAAGTTTTAAAAAACATTAATGTATTTGACTTAAGGGGGAGGCCTATGTCAGCAGTGGACGTCTTATGGCTGAGATGATGATGATGATGATTTGACTTACGACTTATCACGAAAACAATTATAATTAATTATAATTCAAAGCGACTCAGTGTCTCTTTCTACTCCTACTACTAAGAGTGGGAACTCTCTCTTCATCTGTATAGTAACAAAATATTAACTGTCCACAACTCAAGCGGATCTAAAGCGTCAAAAATATGTCCCTCTCTCCCCTGCCTACATAGTCATCCCTTTCTCTATAGAAACGGCGGGTTGCTGCCGGCGCGAAACGCTTCACTCGTGATTTGGGACGTCGACTCAGACAGAAAGGGGAGGGTACCCGCTCCGAGTCGTTCCTTGTGCAAAGGCTGTCCGTGGTGATCCAGCGTGGAAATGCTGCGAGCATCATGGGCACCTTTGCACCGGGAATGGCAGAGAGCGGTTTGTTTTCTTAAATTTATAGTTTAGTAATTTCTATTCCTATAAATCAAACCATGTATTCATTTTCTTTCAAATAAAATAACCTGTCCACATATTTCTTATTTTAGTAACTCAAATAATCTTGTTAGTGATGCACACAATGTTATTTTGTATTTTAACCCCTCAACTGTGGGAGCGCCTTTCAGGAGGTCATAAAATTGGCGGTTTATCTGTGACTCAACCTGCCAGGTTCGCATAATTCGAGCCTAAACTTAAGGTAAAATATCAGTGAAACATATGTTTAACTCGCTCTGACATATTTAGTCGTGGAGTGAATGAAGCAAGACAGCTAGCAAGCGAACATTTGAATGTTCAACGGTTGAAAAAGTCGTTAACTTTCGTCAGTCAAAAACAGCCACTGTGACGAGTAGGATGTTACGTGTTTTTATAGTAAATTTGTGGATTTTTATGGTGAAACCGTTAAAAAGCTGAGGAAATGTCAGTAAACTTTTGTTAATATTATGTTTGGGTGTGTTTTTAGAATAATATAAGTGCTAAAGGTGTGAAGAAATGACATGCCAAGTCAGCCGAAATTTTCTTACTCGGTTTCTTATTATTTGTATAAGTTTTACTATGTCTCAAAACAATCATAATATGTCGTAGTTCATATAGATTATATTAAATACAATGAAATTAGTTTAAAATCTGTTTAAAGTGAATAATAGCTATCAAACTAAATAACGGTCGGCACATAACCTCTCGGGCTGTCGCAACAGACTGGACGAGCACCTGCCAGGCTGTCGCCACAGACGGCGCTGTCATGTTACTAACGCACGTTTGCATAGCATGGACATTCCACTTACTAACTAATTCTACGATACTTCTCTTTCCACATAGGCTATAATAACACAGCTCAGCGCAACTGTAATGAGTGAGAGCAAGGGCTGGACATTTAATTTGTAAGATTATAGTTTGGTCCATGAAGTCTTTATACTGAGATTGACGAGTATAAAAAATTTAATATAAATTAATTATGCAAGGCTTTTAATATGGGTACTAACTAGGCTACAGTGATGATGATGATGATGATGATGATAATGATAATAATGATGGTGGTGGGGTTTGCTACTAAGATTTTAGGTGTTACTCTTCACACATTCAGAAATATCCCTTTATTGCTCTTACGGTCTAGGTATGTCCATATTAATCAAACCATATAGATGTGATTTGGTCTATATTTGTCTTGTTTTCAGATCAAGTTTTTTGATGTTTTTTGTTTAATAAGAACAAGTGCGATTATTTATTATTAAATATTGTTTCATTAATACCCTGAGAAACGGAATTTCTTTGGATTAAGGCTGCTGGTTGCTGTGATTTTTCAACATTTAGTGGGCTATCAATGGTGCATGAATAAATAAAAGAATTTTTTAAACATTTCTTATCATATAACTACTGCACCTGCATTACTATTACTTTGGCCACAGATAGTTTATAACTTAAATTTCTTATTTATGTATAAAATTATTACATAGGGTGTGGTAGGACTCCACAATGCATGTGATTAGAAACTTATTTACGTGCGCCATTTCTAGGGCAGACATAATTTCAATAAAGTTTTCAAATGGTATATATCATGTATTTAATTGATAAGCCTGACATTTTATGTTTTTTGATGTGTATGATTACATTATGTACATAATTAGAGTAACAGATACGCCTAAAAACTGTTTATTTTTTTATTACAATAGAAAATGAAAGATACATTTTGGTACCTATAATTTGAATTCGACTGTACAGTTATGTTATGTTAGTTTAATAGTCGTAATTTTAAGTAGCAGTTAGATAATTAAATAAAGGGCAGATAAAATACAAACTATAGACTGTATCATTGTAAAAAACGGAATAAATCGCAATTTTCCACTTGCACGTGGACTTAGAAACCCTGTCTGTGGAGCAGACCCCTTAGGCTGCCACAGATGAGGGGGAGCGGCCATATTCATCTCCCACAGCTGAGGGGTTAACTTATATTATATTTATACTAGATATGTTACCAAACGAGTTAAGTAGTAGAATTAGGTACCTAACCTACCTAATAGGCCAGCCAGAGAATGCTCATGCTTGGAACGCAATATTTGTCTGCGTAACTTTGTTTGGACTATTTAGGAGGTGAACATATCAAAAGTCCCCGGCTGTAGACCGCTGAACCGATCGTAGATGAATTTGGGATGGTGTACATCTTCGATTTAGTTGAAAATGATACAGTATATGTATTAACCTTAGGAATTCGGCTTTGGAGTAGAAGCTGAATTCCCCCCACACCATTCACACCTTTAAACGATGAAAGAGATTATTCAATTTCCTCCAGGTTCCCAAGAGAAACAATTACAACAATAATAAAACATTAAGGCTTGATTACCTTTTAGAGTAAACGTTAAAAGGGTATCATTAGACCGCTTTTTTGCATCACGTTTCATTTTAACGAGACTGGTCCTTAGTTTAAATTAATTGGATCACTCAGTCTTTTCTTAGTAGGTACCTGTTTTAAAAAAATACCAGTTTGAAGTTTTAAATAATTATAATGAAATTTAAAATTTCTAAAAATATACCGGTTTTCTCCTGTAACAGGAGCAAATAATTTAAACATAAATAAACTTTTAACAATAATAAAATATTTAGATTTTTCTCTTTTTTTTACAAATAATATCAACGTACGCTATCATAAATGTACTCGTAACTAATTGACGTTGCTTGTCACGCATAATTCGTAACACTTCCATGAAACTTTAAATTATAGAAACTAAAATCAAAACATAAGTCATTTTTAAATGTGCTCGTTGAACTAATTTTGATCAGTTTGAGGAATCCAACCTACACACACACTACATTTTGAACACGCAATTTTAATGATCACATTTTTTAGTGCGCTTTTAACGTTTCCAGTACCGTATTTCATTTTGTAAGACAGTAAATTGAGGCATATAACCACCCACCTTGATTGCTAGCACTTTACTGCCGTATTCGAACTCCAAGATATTCACAAGAGACGACACGTACTAGATCCATTCTAGATACGTTATAGTTTAGATATCAACTAGTTCTCTTTTGCAGCGCAATTCGGGCAACCAATGTCACTTTTACGTTAGGTAGAGTAAGATATCTATTAGATGTGAATTGGATCTCTAAGTCATATCCTGTGGAAATCGTTCAAGAGTATCTCCAGAATCGTGCAAATGTCAAATTTGACAGGTTAGATCTTAAACATATCGTTATCGTATCTTGGTGATGTCTAAAAGGTATCTATTAGATATTTATTTCAAAATCCGAATCGGGCCCTTAGTGTCGTTCCCAGACGACTTACTGCTTATTGGCGGATGTTACTCGCGCAGTTCTGGAATTAGATAATGCGATCACGCCAGTACAATCTATTGAGCTGTACCCAAACATCGTTTACTGTAAGAATATTCAAACAGCTCTTCCATTTGCTTGTTCAAACAAATTACGGCAATGTTTGAACGCCGCGGTTCGGGACATGTGCGCAGCAAATAATCAAAGGCGTTTTTAGGGTTCCGTACCCAAAGGGTAAAACGGGACCCTATTACTAAGACTTCGCTGTCCGTCCGTCCGTCCATCCGTCCGTCCGTCCGTCTGTCACCAGGCTGTATCTCACGAACCGTGATAGCTAGACAGTTGAAATTTTCACAGATGATGTATTTCTGTTGCCGCTATAACATCAAATACTAAAAACAGAATAGAATAAAGATTTAAATGGGGCTCCCATACAACAAACGTGATTTTTGACCAAAGTTAACCCTTTATAAGGCCCGTTGACAGGGACGTGCTATCGCAGAATTTGTTGCAGCTATCAGAAGCCTACATTTCAAAAATCTATTTTAAAAGCAAGTTGAATATTCAATTAATGCAAACGATTTTGAGCCCTATTATTAAAACAGTATGGTTGAATTTCTGATTGAGCGTATGTGGTCGATATATCGCCTCTGCCTTATAAAGGGTTAAGCAACGTCGGGAGTGGTCAGTACTTGGATGGGTGACCGTTATTTTTTGCTTTTTTTTGTTTTTTTTTTTGCATTATGGTACGGAACCCTTCGTGCGCGAGTCCGACTCGCACTTGCCCGGTTTTTTTTCACGCCCAATTTTCAAATGTTACGTGTTTCGGCATTTAAATATCTGTCTGTGTTCCAATTAGTACAGGATACACGTATTTTATAACGGATTTAGGGTTTAAATAATTTATAAATGTGTTTTTGTACGTTTTCTATTTGCCCGGCTTACCTATTTAATACCTAAGTGTAAAATAAATTCGGATGTAGGTATCAATGATATCACGTTTGACGACCGGTCTGGCCTAGTGGGTAGTGACCCTGCCTGCGAAGCCGATGGTCCTGGGTTCGAATCCCAGTAAGGGCATTTATTTGTATGATGATACAGATATTTGTTCCTGAGTCATGGGTGTTTTCTATGTATTTAAGTATTTGTATATTATATATATCGTTGTCTGAGTACCCACAACACAAGCCTTCTTGAGCTTACTGTGGGACTTAGTCAATCTGTGTAAGAAAGTCCTATAATATAAAAAAAAAATGATATTGCCGATTTATTATACGTATTATGATGAACAGATGAAATCACGGAAGCGTGCGTAGCTGTAGCAAGGAAATGAAAAATATTTCGATTAGATTACCTCTGCTTCGAAACTGAATGTTTTCCTGCCGCTCAAAGTATGTGTATTATGCGACTTAATTATTATCAATTAACTAGCACATCATTTTTGTATGTGATGTAAACGAAATTGAATTTCTGACAGACAAACACGAATAGAAAAAATGTTCAAGGAAACATAATTTCGGGTCATGTAAACTTATTTATTTAGGTGCGATAATTGAAGGTGACATAGACGAAGTAAATAATTAAGTTAAGACTACTCCATTAAAATCATGTTCTTACATTGACTTAAGTATTTTGTAAAGGTGACCTTACGGGCGCAACTAGGAGCAAAAATCTTTTACATATACACTCCATATATTTACTTACATGTTTTTTATTTCTACTTAGTAAGTAACGTAATAAAAACAAAATAAATGATTTAAATTATTCTGTATATATATGTTTGACCCCCGGCTTAGTTATTATATCAACGAATGGTCCCTTCAAAGAGAAGGTCCCTTTCTACCATCACAAAGTTCTTTGATAAGACCTGGAATTGAACTGCATCCGCCCTACATTTCTCGGAGAGCACTTAATTTCCTCTAAACATGGATGCTCATTATTATTCCGACTTCATAAAGCCATCGATTTCAGACTAGATCGAAAACCAGGCTTTAACGACAGATCTTAGTTAAGGCTTAGTTTATTATTTGTTTCAGCTATATTGTAGGTACCTACATAAAAATGCAGTTCCATCATAGTTTCAGAGGATAATTTTGTTTGTACATATGTTTTTCTTATACATATAAGTTTGCAATTTAAGCCAACACACGTGCATGAAACTTAAAATGATGACATTTTAAATAATGTTATAGCTTATATTTTTTATAGATTACTTACGAGTATACTATATTTGTTCAATAAATTTAACAGAAACACAAACTTAAAAACGCATTTGAATAAAACCTTGTTATGTCATGGCAAATATTTTTTCTTTCAAAATAAATAAATTAAATTAAGAAGTACTTTGCTGGTTAGGCTTTGTCAATTTCATTTATTGAAATTTTTACTAAATACATTTTCTCACAGCTTTCAAGCAATATTATTGTAGGTGATTAGCAAAATTCTAATACCCAGGCCGCTAATACATCAAGCTCAAGCTATCAACAATTTATTTTTAAACTAAAAGAATATTATATACACGGTGTAACATGAGTAAACCGAATAATTTTAACAGCGTATTCCTGATCATATTTAGAGACAAAAATGTCCTATAAACTTTTTGATATTCGCCTAGTTTCAGAGATATTATCAATTAAAAAAAAATAAGTTTTTATTGTAACATGGTGTAAAAGGCATTTTTGATGGTGATGTTGCTGCTTAAGGGACGTAGTCTAAATATCCTTATTGATAGATGTCAAAAAGTGACAAGTAACACTTTGCAAAAAGTAGGTTCTACGAAAAAAAATAGTAAAAATCAATTTCAAGTGACAAGTTTACCAATAACATTTATTATTTATGTACAAATACATTCAAAAAATTGAAAAAAAACGAAACAAAAAAAAATGTTTTTTGGCGAAATTGACCTAAACTCATATTACATTTTTTACTTTTTTTGACCTCAGAAATGCGTGGTTAAAATTATTCGGTTTCCTCATGTTACACCGTGTATATTATATTTCATAACATTATTTGCCAGTGCTAGGACAGTATAATGAAATATTGTTCAGAAAACAATTCTTTCTGAATATAAACTGCACCTGCACATATTTTGAACCGTAGAACAAAGCAATACCATCTATCGTAAGCTGTTATTTATTCTCTGTTACGGGAAGTGTATAAATTTCAAAGATGTATGCAGAATGCAGGGATCTGAAATACAGCTACGATTTGTCAAACATATCCTTACAGATTTATGTACTTATCCTTAAAATTAATACCGGGTGTGGCCTGTAATACGAGCAAAAAATTAAACTGTAGGCTGTACTTCTCATACTGACGAACATTTGTTCAGCAACTTTTAAAAATAACTTGTGGTTCGATTTTTAATACACTTTAAAGTTTATTCTAAGACGCAATGTATTGCGAATTTTGTTATCTTTAAGGTGTGACAAGCAACGTCAATCACAATGATATGGCGTGGCGATGGCGTCCATTGAAGATAATATTTATTTTGTATGAAAAATAGGGAGTCTAAATACTTCATAATTTTTTAAAGTTCGTGAAAAAAAGTGCCACCGTTTGAGGTGTACAATCAATGTTTTAATTATTTGCACATGTTATAGGCCACACCCGGTATAACAAATGACTAATATTTACATGGGTATTGTTATAATAGTTCTTTTTTATAAAATGCAGGATATTTTTGTTTTATTATTTAACTGACTTATTTGTAAACATTTATATGACATACAAGTAAAAAGTCGCAGTATATTCTATTCAAATGGCAACAAAAGACGTCGTCAGATATCGATTCTGTTAAACAAACCGAACAGCAAACTTCTATTACTTACTCGTACAAAGAACTGTCCCACAACTTTGCAACTAGATCGACAAAATGCTATATCACGGCAGTATCAGTATAGATCTATGTTGTATGTTTTACAATGGACATAGAAAATACAATCAATCATCTACCATATTATTACGAGTATTTTAAGTATTTCTCCTAGGTCCATTAAAATAACAAAAGAAATTATCGGGATATATTTCAAGAAAAACAAGGGCTTATTCAGATTTATTTCTTAAGGTTTGGATATGATATAATCGTTTGCGCAACATGCACTGCGAGTCGTATCGTAGCCAAGATAAAGGTATCTACGTCCTATTTAGGCTTAGCACACGTTAGGAGCGCCGCTATTGTATCTCGCCCGCGAGATAATTTACCTACCGTCCCCCTCTAGGTACTATAATTAACATAGAAAAATACAGGTAGCCTAACCTGGGGCGCTAAGCCGGCTAGTGACATTCGTAATATTTTAGTATACCCTACAGTCCTACATCTACATCAAAGGGAAAGTTTGAAACAATGCAACAGGTTGAGTTTGTGTCCACTACAACAATACAAGCGTTCATTTCAACATTCTGCTTTGACTATAGAAACGTACATTGAGAGGGGCTAACGCAAAACTATTAAATTTGTTACATTTATGTAAGTATATATTAATTTAACAACTGTAACATTTAAATATTTTAGTGGTTCTTACGAAAATAACAGTTTTGAATGATTCACGATTAATTTCACTAGACTTATATCAACCGGGATATGGGGGTGGGAGTTACCCGTAGTGAACATGATGCATGTAACATGCGTCGAACTACCGGGAGCTCGAAAATAATTCAAAAGGTAATCACAGTCCATAATATGCCAGTCGATATAAGACCTACCTATAGGTACCTACCTACCTACTTACCTAGACCTACGGAAATACGGCGCGATTGGGGAAATGAATTAGAGATTAACTCGATACGATATATATAGTAAAGATATGTGACGTCCCACGGGTATCATATCTAGTGTAGTGAATCTCTAAATCATTTCCCGAATCGAGCCGATACTCGTAGCAAGCTCGGTAAAACGTTTTCGTATGAAAATAAATCGTTTTCTGTCGCTCTCTTATTTGAAGATGAAATAATATGGCCTACATAAATGTTTCATTTATCAAGCTTCAAACAATCTCTGATTTGTTACTTTCTTTGTGAAACCGTCGATTTTTCGAGAAACAACAAATATTACATTTATCCTGGTTTATGAGTACAAAGTCAGTGTTAATGAATAATATGGATGACGATGTACTGAATACAAAAATATTCAGCTTCGTACAGGTTATATCATCATTTCAGCTAAACGACCTAAGATGCAGGGGGCAATTTTGACTGCGGGGTCATTTAAACTAATCGAAATATCTTCCATGTTTTACATTAACAACATTATTAACTAGAGTGCCATATAAAAAAGATGTGTTGTGTGTGTGTGTGACTCTATTATTAACTAGAGTATTATTAATTGCTCCCCTACACCTTACAGGTTAAATATTTAACCTAACCTACCGTACCTACATACGGATCTTCTATTCGATTGATCTACATCTAAAGATTCCCTGCGAACTTGAAGATATTGCTGCTACGTTATCGCTACAAAAGTTTTCGGTGGTTACTGCAAAATAACTTTTCTGCCCCTGTATATGTAACACAAGCAATATTCCCTTTTGTAAACACTGCCACACCTCAAATACTGCCGTAAAAGCAAGCCTGAAAATTCTGTGAGCTATTTATGTTGCTCCATAATGTTGTTTACTGACGTTTGCTCCCTTTAGAAATAAAAATGTAGGCAATCTCTTTATTTCTTATTTCATTGAAGAATAAACAATCTGCAGATATTGTTAATAAATTCTGGAACTACTTTTATATAGTACCTATTTAGATTGCTAATTAAAAGCACATCAATCTCAATTGGAGACGAGTGCTTACAAGCACTCAAATTAAATCTGACTTGCAACTGTAGATCTATCACTTAACTTAAATAGTAAAGTAGTTGTTTTGTGTGATGGTTTTCTAATTAGTGTGCTAGCTTTGATAAAAATTACTTCCAGTAATTAATTTTTGCTTAAAATACGATTTGGTGGCGGTTTGTTATATTTATTACGTACGTACGTACGTACGTATTTCGCGGTGAGAATATGGGAATAATAAATGCATACAAAAAATAAATGCATCAAGCCCACAGCCAATTCAAAGTGAATCATATCATAATCTTATCAACTGCCTTAGGTAACTAGTAGCTTCGATCTATCCTTAAATTATTCGTAACCAATTGTATGCATCAGTGCTTGAATATTGCATTTCATCAAACTACCGGCTTCCTTTTGGCTCTGAAATGAAGGGTTACGATTTTAGCAATAATTTTTAGGGTTCCGTACCCAAAGGGTAAAACGGGACCCGATTACTAAGACTCTGCTGTTCGTCCATCCGTCCGTCCGTCTGTCACCAGGCTGTATCTCACGAACCGTGATAGCTAGACAGTTGAAATTTTCACAGATGAGGTATTTCTGCTGCCGCTATAACAACAAATACTAAAAACAGAATAAAATAAAGATTTAAGTGGAGCTCCCATACAACAAACGTGATTTTTGACCGAAGTTAAGCAACGTCGGGCGCGGTCAGTACTTAGATTTTTTTTTGCCTTTTTTTGCATTATGGTACGGAACCCTTCGTGCGCGCGTCCGACTCGCACTTGCCCGGTTTTTCTTTTAATTTTGCTTTGCGCATAAATCAGATTAATATAAAGGCAAAGTGATTTACCGACATGCCATTGGCATGCCTAAGCGTTACCTACATAAATAAATAAGAAGGACGAACAAATAGTAATAGCTCCACCATAGAGCATTTAGTAACTGGAGATGTCATCGCTGTCATTTTCTTTACGAAACAGTATGCCGATTTTTGCGAGGGAGGGGACGACAAATGTACGTATTGCTATTTCTACATGATTTGTACGCAAATAACCATGTCAGTCCATACAAAAGTTTGCACAATTGTGCAAGTTTTTCGGCAGAGGGGTAAGCTCTTAATGGCCACTCCTGTTAGTAAATGCTCTTAAGACCTCCACTTACCTTAATGGCGGCAGTGTTCTAAATTCATTTTATGAAATAGAGATATAAAAGCGTCTTACGGATACGCTTACAAGCTTCACGATCATTGAATTCACATTATGTAAGCACAAAACACGTATCAGTTCAATTACCCAGCAAACTCTATAGAATATTATAAATAAATGACTCGTGCGGTTTACTCGATCTCGTAGCAAAAAAATATAAAAGTGCTTTCAATTCAGTTGTGTTCGCTTACAACCTGTTCACGCGTAAAAATGAATAGTACACTCAAATAAAAAATAACCAGGAATAAAAATAGACCTTTTCAGTATAAAAGCTATGACGTGACCGAATAATGCAATTTAAATCGAAAGTGAAAGAATTTTATTTAGGTGACATTTTGTACCTTGTCACAGTGAAGATAACTATGAATGCTTATGATGAGTATGAATGCTTAGCCTTAAGGTTGACTGGTAGAGAATGCCTTATGGCATTAAGTCCGCCTTTTGTACAATAAAGATTTTTTTTGTGCAATAAAGATTAAATAAATAAATAAATAATAAATGCTTGTTGTTTTTGACTTAGAATACGTCAGTGCCCCGTTTTAATAATAAAGTATGAAAGCTGCTAGATATTTCATTATTGTCACTGTGACAAGGTACGAATAAACGCTCTTCTGCCGTATTCGAACTTCAAGATATATTATTCACAAGAGACGACGCGTACTAGATCCATTCTAGTAACGTTATAGTTATCAACTAGTTCTCTTTTGCAGCGCTATTCGGGCAACCAATGTCACTTTTACGTTAGATAGAGTAAGATATCTATTAGATGTGAATTGGATCTCTAAGTCATATCCTATGGAAATCGTTCAAGAGTATCTCCAGAATCGCGCAAAAGTCAAATTTGACAGGTTAAACATATCGTTATCGTATCTTGGTATATCTATTATATAATACATATATTATATCTAATAGTCCTAATAGATGTATATTTCAAAATCCGAATCGGGCCTCTTTTCTATTCTATTCTAAATAGCGTTTAAATTAAATTCCTTAACCGTGCCTACTTTAAAAGTATCTACTAGCGTAACTTTATAGGCACGTCTTGGTATAATTATACCTAAATGCATGCATGCTTCTCGACTTTTCGATTGCTACTATGGAATGTTAGCTGTTAAAAACATTATCTTATTGTTGACATCCTTAGGCGCAGTGCGTTCAGACAGCAGTTTTCAAAAAACCATAGCGCTATTTCAGATTATAATACGGTTGCCAAGGATTTTGAATAGCAATTAAAGCCTTTCTCTTTTAACTTCATAAACTCGAAACCTGATTAAATAATAATTCAATAACAATGATGATAATTATCCGCGACTCGGGAACGCATCAACACACACCGCACAGTGCTCAGCAAGCTGTGTTCGGATAAGGACCTGAATTAATTGCACCTCAAATTGAATATTGGGTCACACAGATCTGTGCTAAAGCATACCAAAGGTTTATGCGGAATCTATATCAAGCAGTCTGTTGCCCGAATCTTTATTGTTAATCGTTATCAGCGTCGTTATGCGGTCTTCTAAATCGATTTGTCGGGAACCGATACAGGGGTGATTAGTTACAGATTTTACAAGCCGATACGTTCCGGAACTTCGGTCATTACCGAACAGCACTCCGTGACCTTATGCCGCCCAAACTCTGGCTAATTTGTTTTTGTGAAACGGCTATTTAACTCGTTCTGTTATGTACATACGTTCAGTTTGGCCTCTCTGCCAAAGTCAGTGCAAAAATAACGACGACTCACTCTAAAGGGGCCCACTGATTAACAGTCCGCCGGCCTGTATCGGCCGGTCAATTGTTCAGAATTGTCAAAATTTTGTTCTAACTGACAGGCCGATACCGTTTGGCGGACTGTTGATCAGTGGGCCCCTTAAATGGCCTTCAAAATACATTTCTAAAATATAGGTCCCTAATTTCAAACGAGTAAATAATTTAACCTTTGTAGAAATTAAATTAGGTATGTTTTTGATGTCTTCTGACCCAATTTTATTGTGTTTCATATTCGAGAAAGCTCATGTCTCTAACAATCAGGGAATAAATGAATCTTACTCCAGATAATTGTACTGACGTCTTTTTTGTAGATTATTTGTAGATCTCTTTTGGAATTATCCTTGACATTTTTATATTAAACAAACTTTTATGTGCGCCGATTTAATTTTGATTTGTTGCGTCGTAAACCTTTTTTTTTTCAATCATGTAGCAAAAGGCGGGAGAGTAATGAGTATGAACACAATTTCTAAAAAAAGGTATCCGGTAAGTAAGCGGCGGTAGGGTAAGCGGAAACTTGGCGGGCAACTCCTCCGATACAAAGATGTTCAGAAACGGCACATGAAAAGATGCAACATCGAGCCCTCTCAGTGGGGAGGTTTGGCAGCACAGCGTCCTGAGTGGCGCAGGCTGGTCCATGACAAAGTGCGCGATTTCGAGGAGCAACGTAAAGTTGACCTCGACGTTAAACGCGATGAGCTGAAAGCACGCCAGCCTGCTTCCATTCACTACCACTATGTGGCAGGTGTTCTCACGTGCCCTCAATGTGCACGGGGGTTCACCTCAAAGATCGGCTACGTCAGCCATATTCGGGCGCACGAGCGCCGAGCTAACTAGGAGTCGAAGTGGTCGCCTTGGTCGAAACCGGCCGAAAGGATCATCATCATCATCCGGTAAGTATAGGTCATGTATAGGTACTTCCGAGGTATCAAATCTACTAGTAGATATAACATTTTCAATTCGATTACCTATCGAACGACCATAACATTACTGGCCGCTGTATCTCTCAATATCGCGATTGTGACGTTAAATCCGTCACTTATTTTATTAAGGGGTTTGACAGTCACAGCGCCCACGTCAAGGCCGCAGCAGTAATATTGCAAGAGGCAGCCGAGTCGCCATTCGAACGTTACCTTATGGGAGATTTCGGCCTTCAATTATTTTGTTTTTTATTGGTCAATAGTAAAAATTGGCCCAGTAAATGTTGTTACTTCAAGTCTAAAATAATAAGGTTTCGAGTTTCGACGAAGTAAAAAGCGTTTTGCAAGGTAAGCAGTCCATTAGCAGGACCTCTGGCATTGCAACTGTTTTACTGTACCATGAGCTTTAAGTGATACTTGTACCTACACCGCTGTCATAACATAACTGTTGAACCTTTACAACGACATTTACTTTCGTGTTGATAAAATTTATGCTGATTAATAAATAAAGTTTTCGTAAAATCTTCTTCTACAGACTTATTAGTATTTTTTTTCTTTATTAATATTTTCCACCAGAGTTTATTACTTACAGTGATGTGATAAGTGTAGGATGCTATACCTACGTAATAATCGATGTATAAATATGTGAAGAACATTAAAAGTATATTTATCACTGACGGTATGTCAAGATACGACCGTCGATTAGTTATATGGGGAAAAATTGTTCGTTTAGATGTCACTATTAGGAGAAAATATACAAAAATACCTATCAGAAGAACTCATTATTCGTCCCGATAACCCGCGTCCTACACATAGTGAGACGCTAACTAAGCTTTCATCAGTAGTATAATTTATAATGAATATCAAAACGAACAAACCTATTTCTCCATTATTATATTATGTATTATAACAAACTAGGTTAATTACGGTTGCCAAAAAAACAAGCACGAAGAAACGAAGGAAAAAGTCAGGTCTAGCCGCTTCAAAAGGTTCATAGTTAGAAGCTTCGATAGTAGAAAATATTAATAGCCAAAGCTCGACCGCACAGTAGCACACATATACCTACCTACAACATACCTACGATGTACACAAACATCTGCAGTTTCGTAGGCAGGTTAATCAGAGGTAGTTATGAAATACCAAACAGATTACGTAAACCGAGCAGTGCGGTGCCTTCAATTAAGTGCAGCCGGTGAAATTGAAAATTAAACCCCGAACGCGTACGTTTGCATTAAGCCTTGCTAGGATGAACATTCACAAATTGTTTCATTTTACACATAAACCTTTCTGCGAAAGCTCTGGTCGTGTCAAAGGTTTTTTTTAAGAAACTTTAAAACTACTAGAGTGCAATTCTGTTTGAATTGAATAATTCTTAAACGTATCATATATTCAGTAGGTACGTATCATAATTATATTCAGTTTCTATTTGTGAGTTCCTATAATTGGCTCAGTAATGCTATCTAAAAAGATTAATGTATCTTTCATAACTGTCCGATGTTCTTTTGTTCTCATTCGCCCTTGCATTTCACTCGCGCCAATAAATGTAAGTTCAAGTACGAATGAAATACACACGCAAATGATAACTAAATGACATCATTTAAGTACATATTATTATGATACACGATGTATGTACCTAATTTTACGACAGGCCACCGACCGACCGATACAAACGTAAGAATCTACTTGATAGTATCCGCGTAACTGCGTGGAACGAAAGCTGAATATTTGAATACCTATTATGAACAGGTTTTGTTCCTGTACCGATGCTGACACACTCATTTAGGCTTCCGATCTTAGTTAATAGTCTAAAATTTTATTCATTTCTAGTTTTTCTGACAATATAGATATCTTCATGTTCATTATAATAAAAGGGCTTGTATTGCTGATGCTCTTAAATCCATGCTCATTGATATTAGAACCATATGTTATAGGATTCCTGTAATTGGTTACAAAATATTATAATGTACTCCTACACTGCGTGCCCCTTTACAGTATCTACTCTTACATCTAAATAAATTGTAAACGCACGAACGTCTACTAACAAATAAAAGTCGGTCATTTTGCCGTGTTTCTTTACATTGAGTCTTAATATTACAACAGAATAAAATATTTGCCGTTTCCAAGGTTGTCGTCCAAAAATCGCAAAACACTATATGTAATCCATTAACATAGATAACAAGATCATTTACACGTCAGCTTAGTTCTCGCGACACAAAACGTTGCGACCTAGTTGTAACGTCACAGGGGACATGAAAAAAAAACCCTATGTGGGTCACGTCATAGTTAGGTATATTGTTTCACAGCGGGATTCCTTTGCTCATGCTGAGAATATTTTGCATTTTTCTGGGAGCAATGTGCTGTTTGAATTGTTTTTTTGCGAGATATGACGGACCAGCGAAGTGGTTTTTGGATGGCTTTCACCTTTATTGTAACTGAATTCAAAATTTTCGAAAATAAACGTTTCACGAAAAAGCTTTACTCGTCTGCGCGTCTGTTGGTCGCGCCTCGCCGTTAAGCTAGTCTGATCCGCCTTGCCTGGAAGCTTATTGTGTGAAGTGCTGGCGACTGCAGGCAGCATTCGCCGCTAACACGTTTGCTCAACACTCTCTAATTGAAGGATTAAAACTGCAGTTGGCCGTGAAATTATGAAATTCTCTGGCTTTTGATTCACTACGCCAGAAATGTCACCTGATAAAGACACATTTAACCAGTCTGACCTAACCGTAATTAGATTTAGATTTAGAATAGAATAGATTTATTCGTAAGCACAAACAATCGGAACAGTACATAGTATAAAAGAAAACACAAAATAAGATTAAAGTGCCACGAAATGGCCCCATCTCAGCAAGCAGCAATTACTTAATTATATATTGAAGGTATTGTAATAAGGTCCACCGAGGTATGTGTTGTTGTTTGTACTACTGCGAATCATTTCAATTTATCACAATTACAGTGCGGCAATTTTATAGCATGTAAATTAGTTAAGTTTTAGTTGGATGCTATCAAATGAAAGAAGAAATAATGGACTGGGGACGGGTAAATACTCGTGGCATGTATTGCATTATATTAGGTAAACTTTACTTTGAACTGACGGTATTCAAAACTAGATTATGATGTCGGAAGTCTTGTTACTCTGATCCAGTTAAAAACTTTACTCCAAAGGAGCCTCTCTGCTCGCGACTTGTTGTTCTCAAATCTCTCTTGTGCATAAATTACTAAGTAGGTACGTAAAAGAGAGATGCAAGCAGCACGAAGCGACGTTAATCCTCTAAAAGAGATTAAAGAGTATGTTATACGTCGGTTATAAATTTATGATCTAAATTTATCGTTGGCGCCGCGTACCTAATAGTTACTGCATATAAGACGTTGTTTTCAGGCTTTTTTTATTACTTGCAGCTTATGTATAATATATCATACTGTAAATAAGTATTCCCAAAAAATCATCCAAACCCAACTAAAAACCACTTCACTGGTCTACCAGATCTCGCAGAAAAACAAATTATACAAAACATGAACACTACATAATCCGTCCCCACAAAACTTTATTTTCATCACCATAGTCTATTTGAGAGTACCTACTGGGCACTACTTCAAAGTAATAACCTATCTGATTTATAGACACGCCTGGTTGGGTGTCTATAAATCAGATAGGTTATTACTTAAGTGCTCGTAGTTACTTAATGGTTAAGTACTCGTAGTTAGGGTTTGCAATCCGGATCCGAAATGTATGAAATTATCCGGATCTGGATCCGGATCCGCGGATCTTCCCATACATTTCGGATCCGTCGTGCAATTTTATTGTAACTTTGAATTTGGGGAAACTGGATATCTTATCACATTTTTTAAAACCTAAAATTTTACTTCCTGGTACGATTGCCCCCACTGGTAACTGTCCATCGGTGGACATTATGCCTTTTGTAATAAGGTCTACCGATATAGGTACTGTTCAGTTAGGGGAGTTTCTGTTTGTAGGTAGGTATGTAGGTGCTAGTAGAAATCCTTGATATGATTTAGGTTACGGAATAGGAAGAGTTAGAATATATTTCGAATCTATTAACATTAGACACTACCTACGTGTATTGTAGCTTTATAGGTACCTAATAATTTTTGATATTGCGTTGAATTTGTCCTATTTTCCCACACCGCATCAGAACTCCAACAAATGCTCCAACAACTTTGCGTGGCAAGCCTTGAGGTCGGACTCACCATGAATAGAGCCAAGAAACAGTTGATGACTAACCGCGTGAAACGTAGTGTAGTGGTGGATGGGCAGGATATGCAGTATGTCGACGAGTACATCTACTTGGGCCAGTTAGTATCCTTCGACAACAGGCAGTTCAAAGAAATCGATCGCCGTATCGCAAACGCCTGGAAGAGCTTCTGGTCCTTGAAGACGCTAATGAAGGGCAACCTTCCACTCTCTTTAAAGCGCAAACTAATCGACATGTGTATCCTGCCTATCCTCACCTACGGCGCCCAAACATGGTCTCAAACTGAAGCTGAAAAGTCTAGACTCAAGGTTTGCCAAAGAGCAATGGAACGCAGCATACTGGGTGTTCGTAGAACCGACCGTGTTAGAAACACCGAACTGCGTTCCAAAACCGGCATTGTGGATGTGGACAGGAAGGCCGCCAAGCTAAAGTGGGACTGGGCAGGGCACATCTGCCGAATGCACCCGGAGCGCTGGACCAAATTAGATACAGACTGGGTCCCACAGAACGGATCTCGGGGCAGAGGAAGACCAAAACGGAGATGGCGGGACGACCTTGACACGTTTTGTAAAGAGTGGCGGGAGTATGCATCGGATAGGACCAAATGGCGGGAAAGAGGGGAGGCCTTTGCCCAGCAGTGGGACACTCCTACAGGCTAATAAAAAAAAAAAAAAAAATTGCGTTGAATAATTTAACAGAATCGGATTAAGAAAAATGCGAAGCGAATGACTCGCGCGCCTTAGAGAAAAGTAATCAAAGGTTGTTATAAAATGGCCGCTTTTAATAAACAGGAAACAGGAATTTTTATTATATATTATGTCTGATTATTTGACGAAACACTTTTATAAGAATTGGCATTGTAAATGAAATTTAAATTGAAAACGAGGGAATAATATCTTATAATAAATCATCGTTTATTACACTTTTACGGACTTTTAGGAATGAAAGTAATGCACTGTAAGTGTAATATAAAACAATTCGTATTGACTACGCAATCGTGCTTAGCCGCGCCGGGCCGGGCGTTTTATACAGTATACGAGTATACCACATACGCTGTATCCTATAGTTCGTTTTTTAGCATTAGAAATAAGGTAAACTATCTTGATGTGTCTTTTAATTGAAAAACACATTTTAAAAATAAGTTACGGCCAATATGTAACAATTATGAATCTATTACGATCATTTATATTCTTCTGCTTTAATAAGTTACTGATTTTTAAAAAGCGTTTTTCAATTAAAAGTCATGTCAAGATAGCTTACCTTCTTTAAAGTTCTTTCTAATGCTAAAAAAAACGAAATACAGCGGGGAAATGCCGCCAGCATCCTTGGTACAATGCCTCAGGGGCTTATTTTAGATTTAAGCTAGTTATTAATTTCGTTTAGTTGTACCACTGTATATATTTTTTATGTAAATAAATGATTTACTTCTTTACAAAACGAACTATAATTTAAAACCTTTTCAAGCGTCCTCAGCCAAAAAGACGGCTAAAAATAAATCTAGACAAAACTATATTAACAATAAAACAAGTAACAACATACATGACTCTCTTGTAACTTCTCGCTGAAAGAGAAATAGCATTAGATATCAAAGCTATTACAATAAATAACGAGCACTTTAATCATGATTATTTTGCAGATAGGCCGGTTAAGGTAAACCACAGTCACAACCCTAACGTCGTTGTTTAGAGGTTCATTTGTAGTACTAATGTAACCGCAAGGATCTAACGTAGTGAAATAATTAGAGAAGACAAGTAATCAAATTTTAAGGTCCTGCTTTCAACGATTTATGGGTTTGAAAATAAATGAAAATCTAAATTTGACTTTTGTTGTGACATGTAACTTTTAATCTCACCACTCAAACTAATAAGTTTCTGTGGTATTGCAATTTGCAACAAAAACAAAGTAGAATGCACAAGTGTGAAACCCGCGTACAAGTTAACAAGTGTTGTTACAAATACAATACATACCTACTTGAAATATGCCCTCCAAGTATCTAGAGCCATCCTTAAAGATCTCGTTAACAAAGTTTCTTGCATACTGGTAGTTTTCTTTAGTACTTATACGAACTTTCAAACATTACTTGATACTCTTCTTATGAATATATTGTGTAATTTAAGTGTTTTCATTTAAAAACTAAAATGTTTAGGTATCTACTCTAGAATACATATGTAAAATTTTACCAGTGGGATAAAAACTTAAATATAGGTCGGTATGTTAGTGACATTCCTCTCGTAATGGATTGCATCACCTTGTCCACGTCCTTGTAATGGCTCATCTACACGATGGGCCAACGCCGGCCACTCCAAGGGACGCATTTATGCGTTAGAGGGAGCAAGTGATATTGCTATCTCATTCTACCGCATGGCTGCGTCCCTTGGAGTGGCCGGCGTTGGCCCATCGTGTAGAGGAGCCATAAGAGAAGCACACCCTCGCCGCTTGCCCTTCCGGTCCTCAGTAGAAAACACCCGATGACACTTGTCCCAAGATTGCAAACCAAACTTAAAATACTTACTTACAAAATCCGTACAAACGCTAATACCACAAAACCAGTTTACCAATAACTTCGATAGTAATTACCTACCAACAGTTTTGCGTGCGTCAGTCGTGCGTCTGAATGTCTCTAAAAAGTTGTTTTTATAGAAATAAAAGCCGATGTTATTTTCCCGAATGAATAACCGTATAATATATATGTAAACTCGACTAACATAATGTTTTGCGATGAAGTACGTAGATACCAAAATGTAGCCTTAAAAAAGCTTAAGCTGAAAACATCAAACAAGAGATTACAAAGTACCTACACTCGTATATATACTTATAAAAGCTCGCCGACTTACCACGATATAGAAAATCTGCGAGCATAAGTTGTACTAATACATTAAAAGAAGGAAACATTTCTTTAATTAGATGGTAAATTTAATTAGACGACGACGACTAGACTATAATTATTTATAAAAATCATGCACCCTTGTTTTTCTATATAAATATTTTTCCATGTATCATATAGGTACTAAGAATATGCATACATGGTATAAGTAAACAGACTCCAGTGGGCTCTGAAGCAATAGCTGAGAATTCAACAAACCTCGGAACAACACGAGTAACATTTGAGTAAATCGTATTCTTATTTGAATAAGTTTTAATCAAAAGCTTTAAATTTCAAAGCGGAATATGTTATTGTATCACGTATCACAAAATTAATCTTTCATTAGAAAATTTCAACTACCTATATCAATAACAATGGAAAATTAACACAACAGATACAAAAACAAATAAGTGGCCTCTCAACCTACATACACACACATCGCATCTTAGGTTGCGTCAGGCGTATTTTAAACGTCAAACTTCTATGAAATTATGACGTATTAACTAACAAATGCACGGTGTGGGCTATCAAAACCGTTGCAGACTTCTCCTGGTCTAACTCTAGCTATGTTATTTTTATTTCGTTCATTTTTCAAATAAATAGCCTCCAGACAATCCTCTGCAAATGCGTAAATCCCGTCAACTGCACAAAACTCAAGTGAACTGTGAATTCGAGCCCAGCCTTTCGAGCGACTTACTTTTGAGCGCTCTCCTCCGCCAAACTGAATTGCTACTCAAAGCTTCTCGGTTTTTCTATTTGACATTTCAATAGGCAATCTGTAAGTTAATAGTCAAGCTGAAACATTGAAGTTCCTTGGCAAAGAATGAGGTTTGTAATAGAAAAAAGTGAACATGTTGCTACACTTATCAGAGAAATGAATGCTAAAGTAATTAGTAATTACCATAGGGTGCCGTTTAGGTGAACTCGTAACTTTGAGATTTTCGGTTTCTATTCAACATTTTTTAATCAGACACACATGTTTTCTGTAATTTGCTGTTATACATCTAAATACATACATACCATTCTTACGTAATCAGATAAGAAACTGGTGACTTTCTTTTAGTGTATCGGTTTCTTTCTTTCATTAATTCCCCGACATCATAAAAGTATATAGGTACATACATAATAATTTCCGACTGATTTTGTCATTATCAATTCTCTCGGTAATCATTTCCTGAAGTCAAGAGACATTGCGTATGTACAGTATCCGGTTTCACCTCACTGATACACGTGAAACGTTCTATTCGTCATGCGCAAATATTGTGGATGTAGAATCGTTTGCGGTTCCTTCTCATCGCAACGCAATATTTACAATGTGTAAGAGAGAGACGTATAATCGGTGAGTTCGATGTTTAGCACGAAATAAGGACTTCGGCTGGCCTACAATGCCGACATTTGAATAATAGAATAATAACAGTCCTAATGGCATATAATTCTATTTTGATGCTTGCCAACGGAAACGTTCGAGTGATCGATTCTACGGTTTTCGAATTAGGATTCAGAGGCTTAAAACTTTATCAGAGAAGGCTGTATTCACGAGATGGATCGTTTTGCTTCACGTGTTATCTGTATAAATATAACACATGACTTATTCAAAAATTATTGCTATTTTTAAATTGTTTCGAAAACAATCTAAGTTTGTAACTGAATTGCACAGAGTAATATAAGAAGTATATTCTGAATACCCTTTTGAACAGGTTTCTAAATTAATATTCGTAAAAGTATTTGTTATATATTTGAGTCCTAAGTGGAGATGAAACTCCGGGCATTAAATGAAAACTAAACTAAACTAAAACATAAATTATAAATTGATCATTTACTTATGCCAGAGAAAAAAAATAGAAATAAATGAATAAAAAATGAAAATAAAATAGAATTTAAAATTGAAATTATGACTAGAAATAACTTTGGTCTACGTTTCTCAAATAACGTTCTTGACTTCTTGTGCTTTATTTCATGCATAGTGTCAAGGAGTTTACTTTAAATTCAGTCAACATCCCTACCCCTATTTATACATAATTTCGTTTTATATTCTACTCGTGTAGGTACCTACACATGTTATTTTCTTAGCATAATTTTATTTGACAGTTGACGTCATTTGTCTCCCACTCACTGAGGTAAAATTTTATTAATGTAATAAGGTCACATCACCGCTTAAGTACATAGCGACTTCTATGTGGACGAAGTCTCGGAGTAATTAACAATGGAGCCGCCATTAACAGGCGTTCCCCTCTGTCGAAAATAGGCGGCCAATGGTCGACCTCATGTCAACCATATGTATGGACTGACGTTTATCTGACATGACGTACCTATACATTTGATGTGCAAAAAACGCAAAAACGGCAGACTATTTTGTACCGAAAATTTTAGACATGGCGTCTCCGTTGGTTATATCCTCTAAGGGACGAAGTTGTAACAGCCATTGGAAAGTTCATTCAATTGCGATAAGATAAGCAATAGGTATATTCTCGAGAAATAGGTACATTCCAAACCGAAACACAGTTTTTAAGGGTAGGTAGTTAAAAGAAGCTTCCAATATATTTTACAAGGTTAATAGGAAATGGGACCCAGGTGTCAGCTTAAATAACTCTCACGGGGTAGCAGACATGTCCTCAATTCAATCGCACAATGGCCATTAGGATTCAATGCAAATGAAGGAAATGAAAACTGTCTACTGCCATTTTTACACAATTCTAGTAACGCAGCTTTACTGAAGTACAGAATAAATAATTGTACTAGGTACAGAAGGTTCACTCTCTAACAAAACGCGTCTATTACGAGAGATACAAGCGCAAGCGCGGCAATTACTACTACTAAACACCGAAACTGGTGTGGCCGCATGTACTTAACTACTTGTAGACACGCCTAACTGAAGCTACGAAATACGAAAATCTCCGATGTACTTAAACTAGTACCTTTAGGAGTTTTGGTTACTTTGTACCAATAGGACAATTTTTTAAACAATTAAAACTGGCAACAAATGTTGGAGTTTGGATAACATTTTGACTTATTGGGAAATTATGAATATATTGAACTAGCTAGAGTTAAACAAAGATAAGTCTGCAGCGATTTTGATAGCACACGAAGTGCGAGTGTTATTTTAAACGTCAAGCTTCTATGAAATTATGAGGTATAAATAACACTTGCACTGTGTATGCTGTCAAAATAGTTGCAGACTTTTCTTGGTTTAATTCTATAATATATATGTTAATATAACACTTTAAACTCTCGCGTTTTGTACACATATTTAATTATACATAAAGACGTCGTATTAACGTCGGAATTTAAGGTAAAAACAAAGAAATTATATCGCGGTAGACTCGTTTGTGTAATTAAATAAATATTTATGTTGTTCGTAAAAACAGGGGTAGAATTCGGTCCTGTGACAGACGGTGTCGTGCTTATTACAGTCATTATCATGTAATAGCCATATGGCTACGAGTACCATAAGGATAACATTATTGTTATTCTTGTTAGGCATGTGTCGTGATGGCATTCAACAAAAGTAGCTCCATATGTCTCCATTCTATTACTTTGTCAAGTAAAAATTGCGCACCTGGAAATAAGTACAGGAGCGGAATTCAGATTTTAAGCATCTGTCACACAATAACTAATAGTACTACCATCTGTTATCTATTTTTGGTTGGTTGGTTAATAATATGATTCATATGATTGACCTCTTGCGTTTACTTTTTGGTGGCAGCGCGATACATCGAGAATAATATATAACGCATTATCTAATTAGAAACATATTTAAAATGTTGTAGTTAGGACAGATAAAAAGCAACCAAAAAGTTAAGAGCTGGTATATCTCGAAATTCGTTTTGGCTGGGCCGTTGGAACATAATCCCACTGGATTCATTCACTGTTCTTAGACCAGTCTGTTGAATACGAGATTACGACATAAGACTAAGGGCCCGATTCGGATTTTGAAATAGACACCTATTAGATATCTTTTAGACATTACCAAGATACGATAATCAATCAATCAATCTTTGGGTAATATGGCTCCATCGATACTGTCGATGATTTCGCCAACGTCAAAGTGGATCCCACGTGGGATCGAATTAATATTATTTGTAATAAATAAACTTTAGCCAGTGTACGGTATAAAACTATCAAATTATGGCCTCTAGGGCTCTAGCCAGCCACGGTTAGAGGTAGAAATACCAAATGCTCGTAGAGCACGACGTTGTTCGGTATTAGGGTTATGAGCTCTTGTAAGGTGATAGCTGGACTTTACAAGGACCCTCGTGGGCTACCCGGCGTTGGCGCCAGAATGGTGGTTAAACGCGTTTCATGATTAATTTTTCATTATCTGCACACTTCCACATTAATTTACTGCATAATACGCTATCAATATTACACTTTAAACAACATTAATGAGCAAAAACAAAGAAATGAATCACGAGGCGATGTTACCAATATGGCGGTCGACGAATAACCTCCCAAGATACGATAACGATATGTTTAAGATCTAACCTGTCAAATTTGACATTTGCGCGATTCTGGAGATACTCTTGAACGATTTCCACAGGATATGACTTAGAGATCCAATTCACATCTAATAGATATCTTACTCTATCTAACGTAAAAGTGACATTGGTTGCCCGAATTGCGCTGCAAAAGAGAACTAGTTGATATCTAAACTATAACGTATCTAGAATGGATATAGTACGTGTCGTCTCTTGTGAATATCTTGAAGTTCGCATACGGCAGTAATTGTACTCGCCGTAGAAATGTGTTCGTCCCCATTTTCTTTTTTTCTCTCAACATCATTCTAGTAAGTAAGTACTTCCATCTCGCTATGTTTCATAAAATACTCTTATGATACAAACACGCGGGTACTAATTTAATAACGTAATGGGTAATAGCATTTGCCATTATTCGCAAAAAGCCCATTACACGAGTACGGGTATCCGTCCCAATGGATTTAGTTTATTAATAAGTCACGATTTTCTGCCCAAATTGAATAATGCTTACTCATAAGATATCATGGCGATACGATACCGATCGTTACTCAAGTAAGTTCTATAAAAAATGGTATGCTGGTAAAGTACATGAAGCTGAACAACTTTTACCAGCATACTACTTATTTTTTATAGAAATCTATGATGTGATCGAAATGTACAAACTTTTTGAGAATTGCCCACTTTATGATTATTATGGTAATGCGTAACTCTCACGCCAAAATTAAATCATTCCAATACTTCAACAATGCATATTATTATTTCTGTAGCGCGCCAAAATCGTGGCTAATGACAAGTCATTATGCAACGTGCTTATTACATTAACATTAGCACTAATCACTTTCAAAAACTCTTATCTAATATACCTAAGCTATTACAATAAAAACCTTATTCCTTTGTCCCACGGTCGCAATTCGAACCAATAGTAGGAATGAAGCTGGAGGTTACGAGAGGTTGGGTCTGAATATGACGAGGGCGGGGTTATAAAATATGCGTCCGTTTATCACTTTGGCGTGACAGTAGCCGTAATACGCGTACGGACCGAATCATTAGAGACGGAGACCTATGGCCGCATTCTGAAACGAACGATTTCAATTCAATTTCCAGTAACTCAAGATGTAAGTTAGTTATACCACAGAATAAATAATAGTACTAGGTACAGAAGACTCACTCTCTAACAAAACGCGTCTGTTACAGCACAGATATGGCCGCTAGGTGGCGACAGCGCCACGCGCGACTTATGGCAAACCCCAAAATTGTGGTGGAACGGATGTACTTTTAGCTACCTGTAGCAAAGCGACGAAATCGTGGAGTGAGCCACGCCTGGTTATACAAAGTGTAACAAAAATAATGGGCATTTTTCTGCATCGTGTCCTGATTAGGAAAATGTAGAAGAATCATTATTGAGAGGGTTAAATATATTTTTGGATATATTTTTTATTAACCTATATTTTAAATGCAAATAAAGTACATTTCCAGTTACATTCAATATTGAATATATCTTGTTGACTGACAAATACCGATTTCGTATAGAAATTTTGCTCGTGCATATAGGCGCTTCCATAAAAACTCAGGAAAATGAATGTTCCCAGAAAGAACACATATGGCATAATTGATTTCTCGATTTTGTAAACCCTTTATAGCCATAAAAATAACAATCATTTAAAAAAAGGCATGATCAAATTCATATTGTACACAAATTTCGCTTGTTTAAAAGAGTAAATAAGATATAACACTATGTGGATGCAAGTTGTGATTTTCAAATTTTGTAACAATATTTCAATTTTCAGGTGATTAATTAATACATATAGGTAACACTCGCAAGTAAGCGAGCCAAGCGTCATCAGCCCGACATCTGTTCGCCATGGGCACACTACACCTGCCAGTTTTGCGGTCGTGGTTGCCGCTCCCGTATTGGCTTATACAGCCATGAAAAATGTTGTCGCCCTGCCTGACACTGTTTGTATAGTCTGCAATAGACTGAAATGCCTATGATGATGATGATGATGAATATAGGTACGTGAAAGTTAGTTTAAGTAGAATTATATTGGCCCAAAGTTGAGTATAGGAGGAATTATTTACTTTGTAAAACAAAACTGCATCACCGCCCAAACTGTTTGTTACGTTCAATTACTTATTAACCAGCTTTGTAACGTAACATAACATATTTACGGTTACCATACGCGGTGGGACAGAAAAGTACAATCGACAGTAAAAACTGATATCAAAAATTATATATTATAACAAAATATATAATAGGTAGGTACAATAAACAAATTTGTCTAGTGTAGAGAGTGTAAATATCCATATAAACGAAAGTGTTTAAAAAAAAAATTAAGCAGCATAGGTATACATTATTTGATACTGGGCGAAACGGCTTTTAAGAATCTCTATTAGACTAAAAATATTATTATAGTCCGTAGAAGACTAAAATACTGTCGTAAACATAATGATAAATTTTCAAAGTACATTATCATGTTAGAGAACTGTGGGAAAAATATTCTGTGATTTTGAAATCATCGTCATCATCATCATTAAAATGTAACGTTGTAATGTAATGTAACGAATTGGACTCGAAATAAAAGGCTTTTTTTTATTTTATTTTTTTATTTATTTATCATAACTAAAATTGCGATGGATGATCCATATTTAAATCTTGCACGTGTGTTAAAATACGTAATTAAGTTCGTCTAAATATTTGTACTGCGTGAAAATTGCTCCCGTGCCTCTACCATCGGTTGGCAGAGTATTTTTCACTTACTTTCAGTGAATAAACGTGCCGTGAGTCACGTTTTACGTTTCTTTACGGTCTTATGTACCTAACTTCACTCCACTCCAAACGATGCTGTCCCTTTCTAAGTATACTAAAAAACAGAGCAAAAGTTATATCGGAGTTTATACAGCGCCTCTAGGATTCACCTAAAGAACTAAATAACAAAATTGACACATTTTCTCACGTCTACGTAATTTACTATTTATGCATCTCGCTCTCGCATATTAGTGCAAGTGAGATGCACAGAAAGTAAAGTTACATATACTGATGGTAGCCGTGAATATGGAGGGTAGAGGTAAGGAGAATCCTTTATGACTTAAGAGAAAACTCCTTTATGGGAGAATATTTGCAAAAACTGGGCACGCTGTCAGCTATTATAATTTTTCTAAATCTCTCCAGAGTAGCGAAATAAAGAAAATCCATAAACCTAGTTTTTCATTGTATCAATACCGTACTAAAAATCATGGAGAATGGAAGATACTCGTATTTACAAGTGGAAAAACGACGACTCTTTTTGTATGGACGATTACGTAGTATACTTCCCTCTTAAGGGTTTTGACGGACACTTTTTCATTATCAGGGGTCGGACAAAAAGTGCGGATGACGTAAAAATGACGTAATCTTGCACACAGGATGATGTTTGAGTTTGTATTTAAACTTCCGTGTGACATGTAGTAACAAAGTAGTATTAATGAAGTAACAAAATAATCGTAAATAAATCCATGGAATTAATAATACAGGTGGTAGGGTGATGTAGTGAATAAAATAAATTTCACGAATAAATGTCTTTTAATATTGCTTACCTTCGTTGGTATATCTTGATTACAGCAAGAGCAGTATACGTGTTTGTCACGTACCTCCAAAAACGGAAAATTGCCACAATATTCGAGTAAAGATGACATTTTAGAGCGTTTTCTTATACATTAGTAAATATAAATTTTAGCTAAATATAATCGTGAAGATACAATAGCTAAACAATAACGAAGTCAATTTATTGTTCATCTGATTGAAAATGTGTCAGTCAAACACGTACTTACTCATTTAAAGTGGCGATATCGTTTAATAAAGAGGTTGATAAATGATAAGTGATAATTGTTTATGAAAATCAAAAATACTATTTGTAATCATCCTATAAGTGGTTTGACGTCATCCGCACTTTTTGTCCGACCTCTGTTCATTATTAATTACATGGAGATTGTATTCCTTACCTCTACCATCCACTAAGAGCATTTAGAAGGGAGATGTCATCGCTGTCATTTTCTTTTCAAAACAGTCTGCCGATTTTTGCGGGGGAGGGGACGTCAAAATGTATTGCTATTTCTACATGATTTGTACGTAACGTACAAATAGCCATGTCAGTCCATTCAAAAGTTTGCACAATTGTGCAAGTTTTTCGGCAGAGGGGTAAGTAATAATGTCAACAAAAAAATAAAGAGTATACCTACGAGACTACTACGACTATGATATTTTATTTATTCGGTTGTCAATATAAAACAAATGTAGGTGTTCTTTCTTCTCGTATGAGACGCCATTACTATGTAGTCTTGCTTGAGATTAATAAACATTACTTATATGGTGTTAAAACAAGCTTTTCTTTCCTGCTTGGAATCCTAATCCTAAATCCTAACAGTAAGCACTCAATGGCCACTCCAGTTATTAAATGCTCTAAGACCAATTTTGTCACTTTGTTACTGACTCAACCTCCATTCCACAATTTTTTAAAGATTTGACGTTGCCATAGTTACGAAAATAATAAACACATCAATGTTAGTAAACAATGTATAAATTAAAATATATTGTATTCAAGACAAAAATTGCAAAATATGATAATTACGTAAACATCATTAATAATCGAGTTAAAATTATGACTTTGCGTGTTAAAAAATAGGAAGCAAAGTATACGGCGCGATTATACAGGCTACTATTGGCTACATATTTATTACCTATGATGAAAATATTACCTATAATAAATATTAAAATAGGTATGTATTATAATGGTCCGCTTCAGTCCGCATCATGACAGCGGCCGTCTCCTACTGCTAAGTAACATTATCTAATAGAGTGTGCGGAAAGAGAAGAGTCGTGAAATTTAGGGGAGCCCATACATTATACCTACGACTCTTTTCTTTCCGCACAGACCCTACGTATGACCTTAATAGCGATCTTAATTTTATAGTACCTATATGATCTCGAGTATATTTCAGTGCCAAGCGCCCCATTTCCAATACAAAATGAACCCACGCAGCGGGTTTTTGGCAATAAGTAAATGTGTTTAAATCTTATTTAAATTTTCAGATTCTGAACCACCAGCAAAAGTTTTTGAAGAAAGTTTTATATTTCCTGTTACCAAGTTGTCATGAAAAACGATTACTTAGGTACCAAACACAATAATTTGAACAACGGAAAATAAAGTAATACTTACTTAGTAAAGAAAAATAAATAAACTCACAGAACATTTGCTTGTTTTATTTTATTTAAGATAATAATGTTTAATAAAATACGTAGCAATTCTTGTGTAAATATTATAATAGGTCTTGCGGTATGTCTTATTCTTACTATGTGTTATGTGCACCCAGCAACAAAAACAGCAACATGTCTATGTACCGCTCCTTGTATTGATATCTCTCTTTTCTTAATACATATGTAACTTCTACATGCATACGCATGCATACATGATGATGATGTTTTCATGGAAATGTTGTTTTCAATCAGCTTCTTGCCTAAAACCAAAAACTGCTCGTAAGCAATGTGATTTTCGCAAATGTAGCAGTAGAAATAGGAAAATATGATGTCAAGTATAACTCGTTGTTACCTTTGTACTAAATCAGCCTTTTATCGAACTATTAATTGATTTATCCCTTAAAGTTTTGCTTCATCTCATCATCATCTCAGCCTATATACGTCCCACTGCTGGGCACAGGCCTCCTCTCGAGCGCGAGAGGTTCAGAGGAAAGTTTTGCTTGAAGTTCACATACTGTTATAAATTTATACATATTACGTTGAAAATTGCATTAATATTCGTGAAAAATCTGCGTATTTGTTGTGTTTACAAGTTGACAGAAATGTCACGTTGGAAACGCACGTATTTTTCCATAACATCTGTCACGTTTACTCGCGTAAAGTATTTACGCAGAATAATTCTGGCTCAGTTTTCATTATATAATTAGAAAGAGAGCGTTTTAGGTGTGAAGTTAGGCAAGTATGGAAAACTCGCGTAAAAACGTTTGTAACTCATGGTACAAATTGAAATTTTTAGTTCTTTACGTGACCGGTAGAGGCACTGTACAATTACTCCATACATTTTCCTTAACTTTCTCACTATCGACTGCAGCGAAATGCTATACATGGAAGTATTCTGTCCGCTCAATTATGACCCAACGCAAACTACCCCGCGATAGGCGGTACTTACAAACTGCTCCATTGGCAATCTCAGTACGACCGAGATGACAGTCCGTGACAAATGGCTAAATTGATTTATAAAAACAACGTTTTTTTGTAATTAAAAATATATTCATGTGTCGTGAAGTGGTGCAGAAGTTATTTTAGTTCATACCAAGGCCAGTGGAATCACTTTTCACTTGTAGTAAACAGATAACTTCAGTAGAATTTGGAAAAAACATGACGATTTGTTTTCAATACTACCGTGCTAAGCTAAAACGTAACAACTGCATACGACTTTCATAACAACATACGACTTTTTAAATTGCGAGGATAATAGGGATGGTGTTATGCTAAATGAAGTAGACTATTTTATTAACTTGTGTTTGGTTTAGGTATTTTCTATATAATTATAAATGTAGTAATAAATTCCTTCTTACAGATTTGTATTTTCCTTTTTTATTTCATGAGATGGAGCTATAAAAAAACTACCTAGTTATTTCAAATTAATAATCAAATTTGGTATTGTCATTTTACATTACTTTCCATTCAGATTCCCACAAGATGCTATTCGCAGAGAACTATGGAAAAAAGCTGTCCAATTAGAGAGACATGAAATTGAGCGGATGCCTGGCAAGATATCTAGAATATGTTCTATTCATGAGATATAACCCGTGAGATAATCATACCCGGTCTCCTATATGTAGATACATTTTTCCTATCATGCTTTCACTGAATTAATTTAACAAATACACACATTATCTGAAAATGTTGATCATTTGAATCCACCCTTTACTGTCACATTTATGTAGGTTCTCTCTCAAGCCATTTCCGTCAGTAGAAAAGAGCGGCAAACATATTAACTCACATTATAGACGGGTCTAACGCGAATTATATTCAATTACCTTGATTTACCGACGTATATCAGTTTCGTTTCGTATAATGTGAGTTAATATGTGTTCAAAACGCGAAAGTTTAAAATATTATAAGAGCGGCAAATTTAGAAAATGTAAGAGCGCGAACGGATGTGGTCCTATACAAAATTTTAATTTTGCACCTTTTTCTACTGACAAACTTGCTTGACCGGCTATATACATATAAAATATTCTGAACTGAAAGTGGGGATTTATTGTGACTCCGCCTGTTCAAATATTTTTGACCCGATTCGTGTACCCATGTAAATTTTGCAGACTGTATAGCCAGTCCTATTTCTAAGATCAAGCTCGCCATACATTTACTTTGGCGTACTTGATCTTAGAAAAACGGACGGACTATACCTGAACGTGACTTCGCACTGCCATGCAGATTGATAATAAAATATACAAAATACTTATCATAGCGGAATACATTTATACAACAATGATATATTTACTTATGTTGAGTTAGTCTGTCATGTCATAACAACATTTTAACTAGTTATATTTTAATCTGCATTAAATTATTATACGTGAATTATTTGACTGGTTCTTCACTGTATGGCATAAACCTATCCCTGTCCAAGTCATATTCTAATCAAATATGAACCGCGAACTCTAAGCGGCCAGTACGTACAGCAAGAAGGTTATTAGCGGATTAATGTCGCTGATTGGTAGTTATTGACATTATATGCATTTCATCTAAACATAGCTATGTACCATTAGTGTAATAAAGATGACTATTATTTCGTTTACCAGCTTTGATTACAGGCTCTGTAAACGCGTCGTTTTATTTGAATGTAGGCGTAATTGTGTATGTGTGCTAATTTGGCCCAAGAATTTGAACGGTAATGTTCCTAAAGGCGGTATCCTTAGTTATATATGATCGCAGATCGACTGTCATTCACGGAACTCATAGTAGTGCTAGCTATTTGACGCACAAACATGCACTCTGTGTCATGAAAAAAGATTTACACGATTTTAAAGGCCAAAGAAATTTAAACCTTACAACGGAAACACTAAAGTTCATTTTAAAAATTATGCAAATAGCTGTTTCATACTCTTTTTTTCTAAAGTAGCAATTTGGTTATTTAATGATGTCACGACTGCTATTTAAATGTAGGGAAAATATTAAACTTGATGTTTGAAAACATTATTTACTGTTTATAAGCGAATTTTTATGATTATGAACAAAAACAAGTTATCTAACTAATAAAGTAAAAAAATGTTCATAAAATACTAAGGTAGTTGATATAATATTTTTTGAGTGTTCCTCAAAAAAAACTTATCATGGCTTTTGAAAACCAAAAAGTTAAATTCATATAGAACAGTAAAATACTTGACAGCCTTAACGATATGATATGAAGCAATCTTAATTTACAAAATTCTATTGAACTTAAAAATAAAGGTAAATAAATTTTAAGGCATAATTTTTACGTCATTAATCAATCACATAAGAATGTTCAAAGCCGCTGGTAAGTTAAATTTAGAAAAAATAAGTGAAAACTTGTAATGTAGAAAATATTACAAACGCAAAAAAAGGGGCCGCAGTGAAATATCACCTGATGTTATTAAACCAACACACCGCCAGATCTAATTTTAATAAACGTCAAAAAGATCTCAATACGATATGGATCGGATCTGTTAGTGTCAAAAGTGACGTTTTTCGATATTAATCGATATTAAACTTTCGTGAGACATATTTTAAATTGTTTATACGACAACGGTTTCACTCACTTGAAATTTTAGTCGCTATTGGCGACATGTTTCGGGCCCGTCGGGGGTCCTTCCTCAGGCTCGAGTGCTCGCGGCAGCTGCAACTCGTGCACTGATAGTGACGTTTTTGTTTGAAGATATGCCACTTTTGAGACTGACAGATCCGATCCTTATCGTACCGAGTTTTTGTTATGTGTTAGTCAGCAAACGAGCAGACGAGCCACCTCATGGGAGGCGGTCATCGTCGCCCATGGACATAAGCAACATCATAAAAGTCACTTAAGCTTTGCCGACCCTTGAGAACCCTGAATACCCGCTTCTTGAAGAATCCCATGTCGTAGCGTAAAGGAAATACCTCAGGCGCAACTCATTCCACATTCTGCACGTTCTGGGAAGAAACGAGCGAGATGCCCGCTTATTGTTGGTGTACAGATCTGATGTAGTGCATAGGTACGGCTCCATTCGGGAAATGAAATAGATCACAACAAGTTAGGATATGGATAATTTAAAGATATTTGTAAGATAGATATGTCAAATTTGACGTTTCCGCGATTCTGGAGGTCCTCTTGAACGATTTCGACAAGTTATGACTTAGATATGGTCTGCGGGTGTCACCAGGTTAGACAAAATCCGGAATGAGTTTGTCAGGGGAAGCTTTAAGGTTCTACCTATCACAGAAAAAGTCAAAGAAAACCGCCTCCGCTGGTACGGGCATATCCAAAGACGGCCAGAGGACCATATAGTAAGGCTAGCCCAAGATTTGCCAACGACGAAACGGGGACGTGGAAGGCCACCCGCCACTTGGCTTACGACGGTCGAGAAAGACCTAAAACAATTAGGATTGGACGCCAGCACAGCTCAAGACCGAGCACAGTGGAAGAGAAGGATAAGGAGGGCCGACCCCAAGTAGATGGGAAAAGGTCGCGATAAAAGAAGAAGAAGAAGAATGACTTAGATATCCAAGTCACATCTAGTCGATATCTAATGTAAATCTAGTTGATCTCTATATATCTCTAGATCTTGTGATCATCTCGTTTCCCGAATACGCGTGATAATTATTTTCCATCGTATTTTTACGAAAACGTACGAACGTGTCTTGCTATTTCAGTCGGTCTCGGTACAAAAAGTACTGACGTTGACTGAAGTAGCATGGCAAATACGAACGTTTCCGAGAAAAAAAGATGGAAAACAATTATGCACTACATCTCTTGTACCATCGGCTCGATTCGGGAAATGAATTAGAGACTCACAGCCGTATTCGAACAATGAGATACGTCAAATACTAGATATTGAAACGATATGGATTAGATATGTCAGTGTCAAACAAGTGTCAAAAGTGACGTATTTGTTTGAAGAAACGTCAATTTTGACACTTGTTTGACACTGACATATCTAATCCATATCTTTTCTAGATCTATTAACTGACGTATCTTAAAGTTGGAATCGGGCCGTCACTAGATATGAAATAGTAAAGATATGTGACGTTTCACTACAAAAGGTACCTTATGGCGGCTGCTTATGGTGGCGGCGCCGCGATTCGGGAAATGAATTAGAGATTCACTAAATACGATAGGTATATATAGTAAAGATATGTGACGATCCACGGGTAAATGTACCTTATGGCGGTTGGCGCTTACGCTAATATTAACACCGCTCCAACATTATTGCGGCGCTATGCGCCGGAAGCGCCGGCCGCCATATGGTACCTTTTTCTATGGAACGTCACATTATATCTTTACTATATTGCATCTAGTTAATCTCTAATTCATTTCCCGAATAGCGCCGCATGTACGAGTATCTAAGAAGACGGTGATAGGCGGGAGGTGCGGTAATAAAAACGAGACGATGGCGTCAATTCAAAGTTCTTCAAAAGTTGTTCGCAATTCAAATATTAGATATTTATTAAAATTTGAATCAGGCCGACAGACTCGCGGGTGGCGTAGTCGGTACGTAGCGCCAGTTCGTAGCCGGCGTCTACGAGAGGCGGTCGTAGAGGGTCTACGAAACTGAGAGAGTAAAAGTTCGTAACTCGAAATTGTTTAAATTTAGTGTAATATTGTACTGAGACTGGTGATGTAACTTATTTAAGAATGTTATTTAGGTTAATTAAAACTTTAAAGTGTCGTAATGGTGTAAGATAAAGTTTGGAGTTAGAAAATTTGAATTTTAAAGACTTGAGGGAGAAGTTTTGAGGTGAGTATATACTCGTATTATATATACCTAATAAAATTATTTTTTAATGTTAGGTTTAAAAAAAACTATCTTTCAATGAAAACAACTTCAATAACGTAATTATTTGTTTTATCAAAGACATTTAAACTATCTGAAAATAAATCATGGGGTGAAAATAATATAATAACTATGTAAATATAAATTCAAATAGCTGTATAATATATCTACCTATTTATTATGATCGTTGTTACTCGTATTTAAAATTCATTTCTTTTGATTTACACAACGAAAATAAAAAAATAAAAAATAATAGAATAGAATAGATAATACCTAAGAATGGTAGAGAATGCCTCAAGGCGTTAAGTCCGCCAATTGTACTGTTTTTTTGTAAATTTGTGCAATAAAGTTTAAATAAATAAAATAAATTCAAAATATTTAGGATTTACATTATACAGGCGTGCCACGGTAATAGGGCCCCAATATACATATTATGGATTTTAATTATTATTCATGGGTTTCTATACCACAGAGAACTTTACTACTACTTACTTAGTTTTACTTTTTATTACTTTATATTTTTTATTACTTTACTAGCTTTTGCCCGCGACTTTGTATGCGTGGGATGATAAAGATTGATAAAAACTATTCTAAATGCATCCTCAGACCTAGAGATGGGTAACTACCCGGGTAAATACCCGAGAGCGGGTATTTACCCGGTAAATACCCGATATTTACCTACCCGCGGGTAAATACGCGGGTATTTTCGTATTTCTTCTAAATTTGATGTGTTTAATGGTATGTGAGTATAAATAAGATGAATTTAAGTATTTTTTTTATAATGTTACATAAAATGTATGTTCAAACTAATTACGAAAAGGTTGCTATGAGCTGAAGTTCGATTTTAGCATATCAGTCCAATTATGAATATCGTGTAAAATCATTCCCTGGCTTTCGGAAATGTTTTAAAATGCTTTTAATATACATTAGAAGGATGAAAATAAATACTACTTATGAATGATAATAAAAAAAATTGCAGTGTCACAACTTGGGAAGCTCATAAGTCAAATACAGTTAGTTTTAGGACAAAAATGCATATAATCTTTTTTGTAGGAAATTCTGTCTAGTTTAGTTTGTACATACAAGACTTTTCAATATTAATGACAGATTCCAAGGAAAATGAAAAAGTTCACTTTTACCCCCCTCCCCCCAACCACACCCCCCGCCGACCGAAGTTCGAACGTGTATTATCAACGTATAAGTACGATAATTTACTCAAATCTAAATAAAATACTCTTATGACGGCCTTTTTTTAAATATTTATCAAAATTGTACTAAAAATTCCTTAGTTACAACTGCAGGTTCCACTAAACCATTTCATTTTAAATGACATACAATAATTACAACCATTAACTCGGTTTATATCTCCACTTTAACACAAATCGACATGTGCAACAAGAAATGAATCTACCCGCCCATTCGGGTAGATACGGGTAAATACCGGGTAGATGGGTATTTACCGGGTATTTAGGGTGGGTAAATTGGGTAAATACCCGCGACCCATCTCTACTCAGACCTCAAACTCTCTACACAAAATTGTATCTAAATCGGTTCAGCAGTTTAAGCGTAGAGAGTACCATAGTGACAGACAGATATACTTTCGCATTTATAATATTATAATTAATAAGTGTAGGTACACTATATATATGTAAAGTATACCTCTTCAAGTGGCTTGTAGTTTTATACAGTGTTATATTTCCGTTCACTGGTTTTATATGATTATGATTGAAATTAATTCAATTCTATTTTACCAATTTATAAATAATAAAAAAAACAAAAAAATTTGGGAACAAATGAAATTTTATTAAATATAATAAATATTTGATTTATATTTGATAAAAATCAAATATTTTGACTTGTGTTATTTACACAAAAAAAAACTAGAGTCTGGCTACTGAAATTTTACCTAAATTATTGGCGGGAAATTCAAAAATCTTGGGCTGGTCACACTTTGTGCAGTAGGAATTATAGTTTTGATACTAGACAATATCTTTGATATTCTGTGCACAAGTAAGGTACCTAAGGAAATAAGCTAAATAAACGTTTAATGCACTCAAAGTCAGCTCACATAATTTCTACCACTATTTAAAGTACAGTCAACGACAAACACACATGTTTACGTTCCAATATTTAGATTTTATAGATATTTTTCAGAACTTTTAATTTATCCGTTTCTTTATACACTTGTCTTATTTATGAGATTCAGGCATTAATAAATTCACGTACTTAATCAAAGTAATCGGCAAATGTTAGAACTAGTACTTAAAGTATCAAAATATTTATAGAGCACCAACCTCCTAATTTGTTTACATTTGGTTAGAAGTTGTAAACATTGCACTTTTTCATTATACAACGCTACACGTCGTCTTCGCACATTGTCGTAATTATTTACGAGCTTAAATAATAGTTTGTGAACCTCACTCAGCATAGAAATTATTAATATTATTTAAAATAAACCCCATAAAAACCGCAAACAATTTGAATGAATGAAATAAATTGACAACTGACTTTTAGCTTTTTTTTAATCATAGACAATTGGTGATACAACAACGAAATATCTGTCAACAATTTTTGGCTAGCCAGACTCTAGTACTAGGTAAATACTATATAAGACAATTATAAGTATGTATATATAGTTAGATTTTTTAGCATTAGCAAAAAGGTAATGAATCTTGACGTGTCAAATTATAAAAAAAAAAAACTTTTAAAAAATAAGTCACGGCAAATATATAACAATTGTGAATGATATACGATTATTTATATTATTTTGCTTTCATATTTATGTAAGCATAATTGATATGATTTAAAAAGCATTTTTTAATTAAAAGACCACATAGTCTTTTTCTAATGCTAGAAAAACGAACAATAGTTTTATAAATTATGAACTGAAATATATAAATAGTGGCGGATGTCGTGTTTAATCTAGGCGTCTTTACTTCAGCTATCGCGGGTAATGCCCTAGGGCCCGATTCGGATTTTGAAATAGACATCTTTTAGACATCACCAAGATACGATAACGATATGTCTAACCTGTCAAATGTTGACATTTGCGCGAATATGGAGATACTCTTGAACGGTTTCCACAGGATATGACTTAGAGATCCAATTCACATCTAATAGATATCTTACTCTATCTAACGTAAAAGAATGTTGGTTGCCCGAATTGCGCTGCAAAAGAGAACTAGTTGATATCTAAACTATAACGTATCTAGAATGGATTTAGTACGTGTCGTCTCTTGTGAATATCTTGAAGGTCGAATACGGCAGCTCTACCTCTAAGGTTGCCTCCAGAATCTCGCGAACTAAATTGACAGGTCAATGTGCACAAATGATACCACAGTTTGGCCAGTGTTGTTCATATCGATATTTTTAAAAAAGTTTGAATTAGAGAATATCGCGAAAATTCACCGCTAGCGGCGCTACTGTTGCGCGGTCAGTTAAAATGTATCTTTAAGTACTTAATTTAAGTTATTTTACAAATGTTACTTGGTATTTCGAAAATTGTGCAATTTTATAGTAATAGACACAAGGATATTGGATAAACATTGTAGGTAATTAAATAAATATTTTATTACATTTATTTTATTTGTTAGGAAAACTTACAGCTAGAGTAACAAGTTGTAGGTCACAACATAGAAACAGTGATTTTGGCTCAAAATACAAAAAAGGCCGACCCAGACGGGGAAATAAGATAAGATTTCTCATTTAATTTGTGTGGTGTGGACGTAAAAATTAAATCGCCTCGGTGATCCCTATTGCTTCGATTGTAAAGAAGACCGTCCCTAAACTGGACATTCAAGTTGACAATTAGGTCAGAATTTAAATACAGTTAGACCAAAAAAAGTCTGCAGCGATTTTGATAGCCCACGCAGTGCAAATGTTATTTTAAACGTCAAACTTCTAAGACAAACAAATAACAGTTGCACTGCGTGGACTATCAAAATCGCTGCAGACTTTTCTTGGTCTAACTTTAATTATCGATCAATCTCATCTACCGGCCACATTGTATAAAATTAAATCACCAATTTTAGATTTATGGCGACAACCGCGAGCTCTTGAAATAAACAACTTTCCCCAAACCTGCATACTAATATTGAAATTTGTCAGTTTTGCATCCGCACCTCCTGATTTGATCGGTAACGTCACAATCTTCCAATCGAATCAACCACTTTTCTCGTCACATTCATACAAATCGAAATCGGTTGTGACCCCTTTATAATTATGACATGGGTAGTAAGTGCAATATCTTACTTATCGATATCATGTTATCGACATATACCCCTGCCTATTTTTTCTTTGCTATTCCTGGTATCATTTTATTTGTCAAAGTCGTGTCAATTTAGTTCGCGAGTTTCTGGAGGCAACTGTAGGCTACCCCGCTCACCCCGTCAACCTAGAGACCCTGAGAGACAACAACGTCACGACGTGTGAGACGTCAACGTAGAGGTCCTGGTATTTGATCGTGACGCTTTAGTTGAAGCCGCCTTGGAGTATGATGACGAGAAAATTGCTGTATACAGTTGCTTGATTTTTTTTTTTGATCCAGGGAATCGAATCCCAAAAAAAATTAGGTAGGTACCCATAATTTTTTATATGTATTAAATAATAAATAAGTTTTAGGCAAAAATTTCATTTTTGGTACAAGCTTTTATCGCTGACTGTACTTTTCTTTCCACGGGCAACGAATACTCATCGAGACAATTCTAAAAACCCCAAACACGTTGTTTTATTACAGAGTTCCTATGGCCACCTCCGGTCTCCATCATCAGATCAGCTCGATGACACCATAATATTGCATTGTCACCCGACTAACGTATGTATGCAAAATTTCAGCTCAATCGGACACCGGGAAGTGGATCAAATTTAACTTGCAAGATTTGATTACAGACAGACAGACATCGGTCAGGTGAAAGTAAAAATAAAAGCTTGTAAAAACGATCAGGCATAGCTATGATTAAAATACCTTTAAATCAAATTGTTTATAAATATTTTTCATAACGTCAATATCCAGGGAGGAAAATAAAGACTACGTGTGTATAGAGAATCGATCGTCCCCTATCTTCTTAAGACGAAACAGGAGCGGAGTTTTAAATAGGTACCTATTTTAAGTAAATATTTATACCCGTCTCGCTAACGGAAACGGCTCCTAAAACTAACGCGATAAGGACAATGCGAAAAATCCTGCGTAAAAATCTCAAAAATCGAGGTTTCGTACTCGACTGTTTCCTCCTCCAAAACTTAACCGATCGTAACCAAATTTGGAAATCTAAATGATTATGAAATTATCTGTGTCGGACCGTTTTGCTTTTTTGGCTAATTGATATCAGTTTTGAATACTCCTCTCATTGCGGCATAGTCAATGAGGCCATTTTGGCCATTTTTGAAGGGCTCTAGTGCCTCAAAAAACAAAAATATCAATAAAAGCAAAACGGTCCAATACAGATATTGACAATATTAATCTGTGTTGAAAAAAATATTGCTCTAGCATCAAAACCCACGGAGGAAACAGTCGAGTACTTTTGTATGGAGAAATGACCACTACTGTTGGCTCTTAAAGCAAAATTGTAATACCACCTGCCCCACTTTGTTTTCCACACTCTCCAGTCTCCACCAAATTAACTGCACGTTCATAATTAGCAATTGTGATTGAAAACTACGACCAACAAAGTTTCGGCACTAACAATGCATCTTTCATAATTAGTTGCCTGAAATCTATATTAAACGTGAGATGTACGTAACGCAATTTTGGTAATATGCGGTTCGTGCGGAAGAGTTGCAAAAACAGTTCTGTATAATTAACATTGATGACATTATTTTTTTTGCAGGCACGTGCCATAATTGTGTAGGTATGCTTATTTTTACGGCACGCCTTTAAGGCTAAAATATTAAACGTATGACAACGATATTGTTTGATTTTTTTTAGCTGGAAGCTGCGAGAAATAAGGTTTAGCTGAAATATATCACCGAATAGATATATATATTTTTGTTAGGTATACCTACTTGTGCGTTTTCAATTACATTTGAATTTAATTAATATCCCAGTAGTATCCAATCTCTCACATATTATGATTCCATTAAAAAGTAATACAATAACCGCTGGAGATCATTCGCTCCAGATGCAACCCTGATACTGACCACGATCCTCAGACATGAGGGACCGACCAAAGAGAGAAAGAGAGAGAGAGAGAGAGAGAGAAAAAGTAATACCTTCGTTACTACACATTTTCGCTTTGAAAAATATACAGTTATGAAAAGTAATCTAATTGCAAAATCTTTTAAAATAGATTGTACCAGCATACGATGAACGAATGGAATAAGAAAGCTGCCCGTGTATTTTTCATAATTCACAAATCTTGCGATATCTATCTAAGGTTTTTAAGAGCCAACAGGAATGGTAATTTCTCTATACAAACGTACTCGACTGTTTCCTCCGTGGGTTTTGATGCTAGAGCAATGATTTTTTCAACACATATTAATATTGTCAATATCTGTGATTCGTTTATTTTTGATATTTTTGTTTTTTAAGGCGCTAGAGCCCTTCAAAAATGGTCAAAATGGCCTCATTGACTATGCCGCAATGAGAGGCGTAGTATTCAAAACTGATATCAATTAGTCAAAAAAGCAAAACGGTCCGACACAGATCATTTCATAATCATTTACCTATATTTCCACATTTGGTTACGATAGGTTAAGTTTTGGAGGAGGAAACAGTCAAGTACGAAACCTCGATTTCTGAGATTTTTACGCAGGTTTTTTCGCCTTGTCCTTATACGGGTATATTTACCTAAAATATTTAAAACTCGGCTCCTGTTTCGTCTTAAATAAGACGGGAGAGTGCACGATGCACCCTAGGGATCAAGTGGCTTCAGAGAACAGAACAGAGTTAGCTACAAAAGAGTGTCCTGAGTTGGCTTGCCAAGATAAAGTGCCCGTAAATTGAAGGTGAAAATAAAGAAAAAATGTTGAACAGAACAGATTCACACAACCGATTGTGGCAGTTTTTAACTATGATATATGAATATGGATTCCTATTTAGTTACCTATTCAGGTGAGGCACGCTAAATAAAAAAAACCGGCCAAGTGCGAGTCGGACTCGCGTTCCAAAGGTTCCATACATTACTAAATTTTTAACAATTTATTTTTTATATATGTGAAACGCGAGTGAATTGCCTTTAAAAAACCTGTAGGGGCCGGATCAAAAACTAAGTAATTGGTCCGGCTCACGCTTGACTACATATTTCTAATAGGTTTTCCTGTCATCTATAGGTAAAGACCTATTTTATGATTTTTTTTTTCAAAACTTTAGACCCAGTAGTTTCGAAGATAAAGGGGGGGAATGGTAATTTTTTGCCTATTTTCTTTAATTACTTCTAAACTGTTTATTCTAAAATTATAAAAAAAATTTGTTTGAGATTCTCACATTAAGCTCTTTCATTTGATATGTAACACGATATAGTTTGAAAAACTTTATTTTTTGATTTTCTCGTTTATCCCCCAAAAGTGGCCCCCATGTTTAAAATTCATTTGTTTACGTTACATGTCCGTCTTTGGGTCACAAACTTACATATGTGTACCAAATTTCAACTTAATTGGTCCAGTAGTTTCGGAGAAAATAGGCTGTGACAGACGGACAGACAGACAGACAGACAGACGCACGAGTGATCCTATAAGGGTTCCGTTTTTTTCCTTTTGAGGTACGGAACCCTAAAAATCGACTCGACTGTCATTTACCATGCTTTCGGAATTTTATAATTAGTTTACCTATTTTACCTATTTTCATAGTATGGTACAATCTTGGTACAATCAAAGAAAAATATATATTATATTTTACGTTACGGGTCATGTTAGAAGGTTAATTAAACTCAAGTTTACCCGAGCATTTTGGAGACCGAAACTTTAAACAACATTAATCTGAATTCGGCGTTTAGTACACGTCTAGGTCTACCCAATACTGGCTGGGTAATGTTAGGTGTTGCATCATCACTTCTGACATTACCCCGCAGAGTTGGGTATACCTACTATACCTAGATACTTATTTATTTTGTAGATCAAGAAATACAATAAATATACAAGGTTTTCCGTGAAATTACTTATTCGAAGAGTTCTAACCACGGATCACACAATTAAAAAATAGCGTGAACGGGCTCACACGAGACGACGCCCAGGATCGCGCAAAGTGGAGGAAAGCAAGTAGGAAAGTGGACCCTGGCAAAGGCCGGGATGACGCTAGGTAGAAGAAGAGACCATCATAGCTATGCCTGATCGTTTTTTTTATTATTTAATACGTATAAAAAATTATAGATACTTAATTTTTTTTGACTTTCGATTCCCAGGATCAAAAAAAAATCAAGCAACTGTATACAGCAATTTTCTCGTCATCATACTCCAAGACGGTTTCAACTAAAGCGTCACGATCAAATACCAGGACCTCTAGTTGACGGGGTGAGCGGGGTAGCCTAGAGGTCTAGGGCATTACCCGTGATAGCTGAAGTAAAGACGCCTAAATTGAACACGACATCCGCCACTATATTTATGTATTTCAGTTCATAATTTATAAAACTATTGTTCGTTATTCTAGCATTAAAAAAGACTAAGCGATCTTGACGTGTCTTTTAATTAAAAAATGCTTTTTAAATCAAATCAATAATGCTTACATAAATATGAAAGCAGCATTGAGAAAACCATTTTAAGTAGGAGCGCGAGCGACCGTAAATAAATAGCTATTCTATGAAACACTATGAAGGCAAGGTCATTCATTGTCACCAATATTGTGACCCAAGCCGTGACTAGAATCACTATTTTGCTTATAATACCGCAACTTGTACACATTCTCTCATTCTGCTCATGATAATAAGAACCCTCGATAAATATTGCGGCAGCAGTTTTCCGATCCATTTGATTGTTCTCCTCATTACCTGATTGGGTCCCACTTGGATTCCTAGCGGTTTATTTGTATACTAATTAACTACAGACTAAGCATTAATACTATACTTGGATGTGAGAAACTATGATAGAAGGGCGTTTTCAGAAATAAATATTTAAAACCTGATTCTTTCACATCTGGACGTTCTTGGGCTCATTCTACTCAGAATCGACAGCATTCTCCATCCCACCGTTAAAAAAAGATGTCCCAAAATGTCCATTCCATTACGTCACGTTTTAGTTCGAAAAAATTACTACTGTATCATTTTATATACCAACTATGAGAACACCAGTACCTCTCAATATATAGGTACCTAATGATTTACTTAAAAAGAGGTACCATCACTATATGTAATTACTACTGTTGATTGAATAAATAATTTTGATATTTATTTAATTTTTTTTAAATAAGGATCCGTAAGTTAATATTTATGTTTTTAGTAGGTACTTATAAGTTATTTGGGGGGCGGGCTAGTGTTCTCGCTAAATTGAGTAAAACAAATAACACATTACTCTACACATACACAATATACACATCCACTCCTTTTTTGTCACTCCTTACTTCGTCTATTTTCTTAAATAACTTCTAACCTTTTTTTTTTATTAGCCTGTTTTAGTATTCCACTGCTGACCTACCTACCTACCTACCTACCTACCTAGCTACCTACTACTATTATTTATTCTGTGCTGCTGAGCAAAGGCCCCTCCCCTTTGATTTCCACAACTCCCGTTGTAGTGCCCTTTCCGGCCAGTTATTGATGAAGGCGTCTAACGGCGCGATTCAGGAAACGAATTAGACATTCACTAGATATGAAATAGTAAAGATATGTGACATTCCACGGCAAAAGGTAACATTGCCCCGGCTGAATATTGAAGCGGCGTTAATAATAGCGTAAGCGCCAGCCGCCATAAAGGTACCTTTTGTCGTGGAACGTCACATATTTTTACTATTTCATAGCTAGTGCATCTCTAATTCATTTCCCGAATCGCGCCGTAAGTCGTAACTTCTAACATAAGTGTTTAAAATTATTAAAAAAATATTTACATATTTGAAATTCTCAAAATGAGCTCTTTCATTTGAAATATAACCTATATAGTTTGAAAGACTCTATTTTTTAACTTTCTCAGTTACCGCACAAAAGTGCCCCCTATGCTTAAAATCCATTTGTTTACGTTAGATGTCCATATTTGGGTCACTAATTTACATGTGTATCTATTTCAACTTATTCGGTCCAGTAGTTTTCGAGAAAATATGCTGGTACAGACGGACAGACAGACAGACAGACGCACTAGTGATCTTATAAGGGTTCCCTTTTTTTCCTTTTGAGGTACGGAACCTTAAAAATAAATTTGGTCTGATCGTAAATAAAAACGCAACAAATACAAAAGCCTCGCAGCAACAGATTTAGCGATAAAATTATTTCACAAAACCTTCAACAGAACTGTGCTCTATAAAATATATCACAAAAGAAAAATCGTAACGCTCACTTTTTGCACGTGGAAATTATACTTTTATTGTTCCAAAGCCCGGACAATGATGCAAGTAATTTCACTTCGAGTACAATGGCCAAAGGAACTGAAATATATATCTGAATGGGTTATAATTTATAAAGGTAGCTAAGTACCCATTGAACTGAAGATATAACCATAACTTTGTTAGTGCTGTGATTTATTGTATTGTAAATATTTCTGTTATTCCGACAGTGGATGGCGGTTTAAAATGTCTGTCATATTTTTATGTGATGAGAAAATTACTGAGTATTTGAAGGTTTTATTATTATTAATTTCCTTTAGCCCATTTCCTTTAAGAAAAGCTATTACGCTGAATATGCGCTATTTAATGTATTGATATAGGTACCTACTGGCTGGAATCGCTTTCAAAAAATATAAGCATTCAAGAATATATATACTTATTCATAAATGTGTTTGTATTATGATATCTACTGGCTGGCACCGTCTTAAAATATATCAACATCAAGAATTTCCATTAACGAAGGTTTATTTTTCCTCCTCATTCGTAGCTACGTTCCGTTACACCTATTAACGTTTTATAATTTAACCTACCTGTTTTTAATACATTTAGAGGAACTGGGTTGGGTGAGTAAAGACAGTGTTTTTTTTTTTTATAAATAAATATTATAGGACATTTTACACAAATTAACTAAGCCCCACGGTAAGCTCAAGAAGGCTTGTGTTGTGGATACTCAGACAACGATATATGTAATATATAAATACTTAAATATATAGAAAACAACCATGACTCAGGAACAAATATCTGTATCATCATACAAATAAATGTCCTTACCAGGATTCGAACCCGGGACCATCGGCTTCATAGGCAGGGTCACTACCCACTAGGCCAGACCGGTCGTCAACTGTTGACTGGTAATCTTAGACTAATTTATTCCATCATACCTAAGCGTTTTATACATCATGTTATCCTGGCATAACATCTCTAATCTGCGGCGATACAGACATTATCTTAACTGAATCTGCGAGTGCTCTAACCTATAAATACTAAGTTATCGACACGCCCTGATTATATTTTGCTGACCGCCATAATGAAATATAAATTAATTAGGTACCAATATTGCCAAATGGACAATAATATGTATATCTAATCCGTCACTGTTCAATACAAGTTATTTGTTTAGCGCAAATTGGAGCGGTTCTCGAACGCGGCACGCATCACTCACTCCGTACGCTGGCGTTGACATCAGCTGCAAAAACGAGTATCGAGTACTATCAATCCAATTACAATAAAATGGCATTGTGCCATTGCACACTACACCTACGTACTATTACAATAAATATATATTATAAATATCTATAGTACCGACAAACTGCCCGATTGGAACTTTATTTAAGATACGTCAATTAATAGATCTAGAAAGGATAATTATGGATTAGATGTGTCAGTGTTTTTGTTTGAAGAAACGTCTTATTTGACTCTGACATATCTAATCCCTAACGTTTCTGGATCTAATTACGTATTTTAAAGTTCGAATCGGGCCGAAATACTCGTAAAAAGAGACTACCGCGAACATTGTAAATAGAGGTTTCGTTATATGCCTCTCTATTGCTCTTAATGAGCGATAGAGGAAAACAGACAAACCAACAAAACGAAGTAGTTCTCGGTAAGTCCTCGGGAAGCTAATATTATATTCTCTTTGTATTAACTAGAATAGTTCGTAGTCAAATACCTTCTGAAATAGTATAATAGCGTCAGTCCTGCTGGTTTGATTCAATCACGGAACCTGGATACCTACACCACTAATTGAAGCTAGATATTCCGTATTATGTCAGGTCGATTGTACAATATAATAATTTCAACTATAAGTACGAGTATTTCAATCGAATAATCGATTCAGTTCATCATTGAAGGGAGAGTTGAGGCAAGGAGACGGAGGGGAAGACCAACGAGAACGAACTTAGATCAAGTAAAGGAAAAGTCCAACGTCATGTCGTATCAGGTTGTCAAGGTGAAGGCAGAAGACCGACATGCATGGAAATCGCTCCACCGACAAGAGTCTAACTCTTAAATTAATGATGTTGATTCGATTCAGTAACAGTCGAGCCAACGGGAATTCGGTATGGCTCCTCTACACGATGGGCCAGCGCCGGCCACTCCAAGGGACGCAGCCATGCGGTAGAATGAGATAGTAGGATATCACTTGCTCTCTCTAACGCATAAATGCGTCCCTTGGAGTGGCCGGCGCTCGCCCATCGTGTAGAGGAGCCAGTAGGAGTAATGCCGTCCAAATTCGATATTATGAAGTTCATCATGTATTTAGGTACACTTATAGAGTACACCTCTTTGTTTTCCAATTAGAAGATCTGTTCATAATATAGACAGCCACAGTCTTTGTTACTTCCCTATGTTGTTGGTTTATCTATCGTTGAACAGAAAATTTTCAAGAGCAGAGTATGTAATTATTTTTTTGTCCCATAATTAATTCTGAAATATAATATTTAAAACTTTCATTCATTCATTCATTTCATTTTGCTGGTACATCAGTTAGCCGCAACAACGACCAGTGAAACCTGTGTCGAAACGTCGGTAAATAAAGGTAATAAATGAAATTCGCGATAGACCCGTCTATAAGTGTGAGTTAATCCTGAAATATTTCTCATCATTCTCCTAAATTATTCGAAAGTACATATTTCGTGCTTTATTTGAACAAAATTTATAAAATTTATAATGCATTTAAAGACTCAGCCGTGACCAGAAAATTGCAGTTCCGTACAATTTAAATAAATATAAACTTTATTGCGGCTACGCAAGCCATTAATTAAGCCATATGCATGTTTATTCTTAATAATTTATCCGAATAGTACGAAATGTTTTTCAGAATATAATTTTGGTGAAAATTGTGTTCCGGTACCAGGTACATATTTTATGATGCTTTTACTTTTTACAAGCTTTTATTTTTACTTTCACCTGACCGTTGTCTGTCTGTCTGTCTGTCTGTCTGTCTGTAATCAAATCTTGCAAGTCAAATTTGATCCACTTCCCGGTTTCCGATTGAGCTGAAATTTTGCATACATACGTAAGTCAGGTGACAATGCAATATTATGGTGTCATCGAGCTGATCTGATGATGGAGACCGGAGGTCATAGGAACTCAGTGATGAAACAACGAAACCTAATTGTGTTTGGGGTTTTTAGAATTGTCTCGATGAAGATTAGTTGCCTGTGGGAAGAAAAGTACAGTCAGCGATAAAAGCTTGTGCCAAAAATTATTTTTTTGTGAAAAACTTATTAATTTAAATGCTCGGGTACATCAAGCTATACTGGGCGTGTATGAACTATAGGGGGCAGCATAGGAGCCGTCAGATTTTTGCTGCGAGGCGTAAATATGACGTTTATGCTTCCAATGCAGCCCACAAACTATACTATGCTATGTACAAGGAAACGTACCTACGAGAACAGTAGATGTTAGCACTTGCTTTGGCAATGTACAGCCAGCAGTAGAAGTTGCTAAACTGGCCTGGGGGCCGAGTTTTGAATGTCGACCACTCGTGTATTTCGTTAAATAATATATCCACTACTAGGCATTTCAATTCTACTAATACAATTGAAATCGAGTGGTCAATACCACTAGATTCCAAATTTCTATCGCTCGTATTTCAAAAATTTGCATTTCGACGTTTTCCACCGATTTTCGAGTGACGAAATCGAGCGATCGAAATTAAAAAATCGGCCCCCTGGTGTTCAAAATGATCTTGACGCGACTTTATTGTTAAGAGAATAAGGGCGTGTTCAGGTAATTTTGAACACTTCGTCCGCTTAGCAACTTATGCTGCTGAGTGAACATGTGCACACACGATTCCGATTCAGGTCACAAGATGGCAGACCCTCCAACGCGCACGGTCCCTATTCAAAGAAACTGTGTATTAATGTGTTTTATTTCTATTGAAACTCAAACCTTAGGCACTGTCTTTACTAGGGATGTAACGATACCGATACCGATACGATATATCGGCCGATATAATCGGCAGACCGATATATCGGTATCGCCGATTTAACTTCAGCCGATATTACAGTTTGAAAAGCGCGCGAAACGAATGACGCTGCTAATAATTTGAATACACTTTGTTTCCATAACAAATAACCCTCTTTTTGCGTTGCCGTAGTCGAGTAAGAAGTTAAAAACTACCTAAAGGGAACTATAACTACTGATTTGGATTGGATTTACTTTTGCATTGATTGCTTGGTGGTTACCTAAAGAAATGTTTTCTTTGATTTTGATTTGGCATTTTTCTTTATTAATTTTACAGTTTTTCACACTTCACAAAATCGAGTTTCTATTAATACATATGAATGTTTTATGCATAATAAGTATTTAGTTATTCCTTATTTGTTATATCTATTAGTTAACTACTGTGCCATTGATATCGGTATCTGTATCGGTATCGCCGATTATTTACTTCAAATATCGGTATCGGTATCGTATCGGCAAAATCATGTATCGTTACATCCCTAGTCTTTACTCAAACGATTTTTCGATAACATATATAGGTATACCTAAATAGGATTTTCTGACAGAGATCCCTTCAAGTAGGTACCTAAAGGGATATGTTAAATGGTTAATTTTTGTACTTTTCTACACTTTATTTAGGTGTCATGCTTATTTATTTGCAGTCAAAGAAAACTTAATCCGATTCAGCTCGGTCTACCCTTCTTCTAAAACAAAAACGAAATACTAAACCCTTGCTAACAACCTTTGCCTGCTTATCAAAACAAATGCCAGTATGATAGGATAAAATCACTTAGCTTCTAAAGATTATATATACTTAAGTATAATACCGCAATTTTAGCTTCGAGGCGACCAATTTATATTTTTAAAACCTCGCTATCTTGGAGCGCTTCCCCATTGTGTAGAAGCATTTATCCGGGAGATAGGAGGGTTCCGGCCATCCGGGGGAGACTAATGCACAGGAAATTAGCCTTCTTGACCACCGACACAATGAAGCCTGAACGGATACAATGTACCTTATATTAGATAAAATCTTTGGCATTAAGTCCTGGGCAATTTTAAGAATTAATGAAGAAGCAAAAGGGTTCTTTTACTAATTGATAAGCAGTCATTGTCAATTTTATAGCAGCGGATAGGTGTTAACTGAATTGGTATAAACAATTTAAAAAATCATTCATTTACAAACAAAATATATACAGTGGTATACAGACGTAGTTGTCCTAATATGACAATTAGCAGCAAAAAAGGCTAAACGAGCCAAATTTTCAAAAAGATATGCACAATCTCGCTTATGCTCTTTAAAATCAACTATGGCAATGTGGTAGGAGGTGAGAGCAGGATAAAAGGACGCACACAGCACGTCCTTTCAATACTCCAACTCAGTTTCAAATTGCAATTCCCAATCCTATTAGATCGTGACCGCATCAGAATAATGATGTGTGTTATCACACACCGGTTAACCGACGCTCAAACAAGTTCTGATGAACTCATCACCACAATACAATCCCAAGTTGCGTTCATGACTGCCTAGAGGAAAGACCGTCATTAAGCCGATCCCTTCACACTTAGAAACGCGTTTATCGCCACTCTCAACTTTTAATTAACTAATGTTACTCGTACCAGCCTGCTGAACTTTCTGACCATGCCCTTCATTTTTCCTCAAACAAAACTACCTTTACAATTACGAAGTTCCAATTTGAAATATGCGATTATATTTCAAAATCGCGATATATTGATGTCTTCTCTAACTTTCGAAGCCCCTCTGTACTTTTATTGGAATTTATTATGTAATTCAACCCTTAGTTTAATTAAAATTTAACTGTTGATTGAAATTGTAAATCTGCGTTCTAAAATAGGAATTCCCGTTTTCTAAAAGATTTGGCAATGAATTTGGAGATGTATTACTCGTAAATGGTATACACCCACTTGCCAGAATTTCATTTGCCATAATTTCATTTGCCATAATAGTCAACAGCCATTATATTGTTTCCCATAATTACATATGCAATACTTATTGTTTACTATATTAGTCACGTGCCAGAAACTTTGTTTCCCATAAAATCAATTTCTATAATATCATTTGTCATCATCATTGTAAGCCATAATTATCACTAGCCATAATATATTTTTTTTACGGAAACCAAATGCTACTAGAAAAATGGGTTAGGTTTGAACTGCGACCCTTACAGAAAAGTAATGCTACTGGAAAAGTGGGTGGGTGAGGTTGGGCTGGAATAGACAACCCTCGTAAATGCCTGAAGTGACGGTTTCCTTTCGATAATATAAGTAAGGAAATCTTGAGGCAATTACTTACCAACAGCTAGTAAAAACTAACGGTTGATAATAAAAATGAATGATGCTTCGATTAAACAAATAAGTAGGTAATAAATAAGTTATTTTCTGTTCTGTACCTATTTGATTAAATACTCATTGCTGTCCTCTCTTAGGTACCTACTGATTAGGTTACACGTTTTTGAGTTTCCGAAAACGACTGGCATTGAATCTTTCTGCTCAGAGGAGAAACTGTAGGTAACATGTTTAGATAACTTCAATCTTTTCGTGACATTTTTCGTCTACAGCAGCGCTTGTTGCCTCGGCCCGAGAACCTCTCACTTGCGGCCCGCCCCTGGCTATTTTGTATGTAATATTGTCAAACAACAATGTCTGATCAAGTGACACATATTAACAAAATGCGGCCCGAGTCAACTTCCTTAACTACTATGTAGCTCTTGGCTGCTAAAAGGTTGCCGACCGCTGGTCTATAGCAAATATCAAGTAATACTTGAGTGCTTACCCAACTAACATTAGGCGCTAAATTTAAGGGTTAGAAGAGATTTATATAAGAGCCTATTTACTCTTTAGGTGTTGTTAGTGCTCTAAAAATAGGAGTTATAGCCGGCTATAACCCCGTTTTAACCCCGGATTGGGCACAAATTTTATCACCATAAGATTTATAACAGTGCTACAGTAGGGTTAGCGGATAAAAAAAGAGACATAAGAGCGATATAGTGGAGCTACAATAGTGTTAATTAATTCTTTAGGAGCTAGATGGGTTGCATATAGGTGACTGCAAACTGTTGTAGTAGAAGAGCGCTAAAGTAGTGTTGTAATAGCGTTGATTAAGTACTTAGGATTTAAAAGGACGCCAAATAAGCGAATACTAACTATTTGAGTAGTAGTGTAGGGCCATATAGATGATACTTTCAGCTTTAGATGGTATATTAGCATTTAATGTCAATATTTGTAATACTCAAGAAAGGTAAAGGGTGAGTACTATTAAATTGTCGCTAACATATTCCGTTTTTTTTCTAGACTCTCAACCTTTTTGGTAAAACTTATTATATATATCAAAATTAGAATGTATTGGCATCTTTTATTCTTAAAAAAAAACATTCACTTGTATTTGTCTTTCAAGATGTCGTCAAAAGAAAAAAGCGTGCGCGATTTAATTTTGCAAAAATTTACTATGAATCCCTATATATCTACTTTGGAACTTGCAAAATCGTGCAATACAACTCGGAGAACAGTGCAAAGGACCATAAAAAAGCTAAAACGAGGTAAAACTACTGAAAGAAAGCAGCGAGAGGGTCATCCGACAAGAAAACGGAACAAAAAGTTGGAATCAAAGGTGTGTAAGCTGTTTGATCAGAATCCGGCTATTTCGTCCCGAGATGTGTCCAAAAAAGTTGGAACAAGCCAAAGCAATGTACAAAAAATAAAAAAAAACTGCGGTATTGTTACATACAAAAAACAAAAAGCTCCGAAAAGAACGGTTGATCAGTATAATCGAGCAGTTCGACGTTCTAGATTATTGTACGCCTTGTTTGTTCAAAATACAGCAGGTTGCTTAATCATTGATGACGAAACGTATGTAAAGGCTGATTTCAATTCAATACCAGGCAATCAATACTTTTCTTCCCGCAACGTCTCGGGTCTGCCTGAATCAGAAAAAGTGATTCCAGTCGAGAAATTTGCCAAAAAGTTCCTCGTGTGGCAAGCGATATGCCAGTGCGGTATGAGAAGTTCGCCTTTTGTAACCACTGGCACAATTAACACAGATATTTATATATCCGAATGCCTAAAGAAAAGGTTGTTGCCACTTATTAAAAAGCACAATTGTTCGACATTATTTTGGCCGGATTTGGCAAGTTGCCATTATTCATCTAGAGCTATGGATTGGTATAATTTGAATTCTGTCGATGTTGTACCAAAGGGATTAAATCCGCCAAATTGCCCAGAATTACGGCCGATAGAAAAATACTGGGCAAATATAAAAACAAAATTGCGGAAAACATGCCAACCGGCCACATCATTGCCCGATTTCAAAAGGAAGTGGATTAAATGTACTAAACTTATCACAAATGATTCCGTGCAAAATTCTATGAGTCGGGTCAAGAGTAAAGTCCGAGAATTCTCACGTCGTGCTCTAGACAAACAATAAAACGGTTTTAGCTCGCCTATTTTATCATAAACTTACCAATAATAAACATTTTTGAATTTTATTGTATATTATTTTATTGTATAAAATTTTATTCAAATTGCGACAATTTAATAGTACTCACCCTTTAATTGCACATTTTTTCCTTAGCCCTATCTGCTTTGGTTGCAGATGTTTCCATTTTGTATTATTATTCGTAAGCTTGCTCTGTGACAGCTTGAAGTGAAATGTAATGGCGGATAAATAAAAGGAAATAATTATTTTAGTTCACTGATGCAGGAGTTATCTGCGGATTTATGATGGCGAAATTAATTACACTGTCAAAAACTTTGTTTGTAATACATATATGTTTACTAACAAAATTTTAATGGGCCTCTGACCCTTTGCATATTTATCTGAATATAATATTTTTTTATTTGTGGTCCACCGTATTTAATTATCGAAAAATTACTCAATATACGTGAAGTCCGGTTTTAAATATAACAATACTAACATTAGGTCAATATTGAGTAAAAGTATCGATTTTTATGAAGTATTTACGTTCTAATTAATAGTTTTTGTTTTGCTTATTGATTCATCGGTCATCTTAACATGGCGCTATAGGCTTAGGTTCTAAGTAAGACTCTAATAACAGTATAAGATGTACTAAGGTATTAAATAACGCTCGTCTGCGACTACATGATCGATAACGGTGACTTATAACTTCTCTTTTCGACTGTAAGTGATACAAGAGAGTTAAGTAGCGATTTAGATACACGGAGCTATAAAAAACTTTTTATCGCCTGTTTAGAACCTTAAGTGAAAATTGCAGCTGCGTATTACTCATATAGATATTAAGGTGGTAGAATTCACTTTGAGCTATAACACTAGCGGCTTAAGATGCATTATAGCGGCCAAAACGGCTACTGTGGATCTTAAAGCTATACATGGACCTCTTAAAGACCTTGATGTCACTAGAGCCTGTAAGCTTAGAATATGTAGCTATTCTACAGCCGTTCTATGTCTTAAGGTGATAAAACAAGTGCTAAGTGACCCTTAATCCATTCTAACCTCTACTTTTCCCGACATCTGGAAAACCGCCATTGTGCGCCCACTGCCTAAAATCTCTAACCCTTCCGAATTAAAGGACCTGAGGCCCATCAGCATATTACCGTGTATGTCTAAGATTCTAGAAAAGATTGTATGCACACAATTAAATGACTACATTGAGAGCAACGGTATCTTGCCCGATGTACAATCAGGTTTCAGGAAGGGACGCAGTACAGTGACAGCCCTGCTTGATGTCACAGATAACATACTCTGCGCACAGGATAGAGGCATGTGTACACTGCTTGTACTGCTTGATTTCTCTAGGGCATTTGACTGTATCCATATAGACCTATTACTGTCAAAGCTAAGCTATTATGGTTTCGATACCAGTGCACTGCGCTGGTTTCACAGTTATCTCACTGAGCGGCACCAGTATGTAAAACTGTGCTCAAATGATGGAATAACTAAAATCTCAGCAAACAAGGCCCTCTCACAAGGCGTACCTCAGGGATCGATACTCGGCCCAATCCTGTTTATTTTATATACAGCAGACATCAGAACTCGCATTACACACTGCAAATATCATATTTATGCAGATGATATTCAGATATATATTGCTTGTAAACCATCAGAAATTGATAGTGCTATAGAAAAACTAAATATGGACCTTGCAAATATAGCGTCTTGGGCATTCGACAATAATTTAATGCTAAACCCATCTAAAACAAAATACCTTATCTTTGGCACCAAAACCCAGTTAAACAATATCAGACCCACTAGGGATGTAATGTTATCCGGTGAACCAATAGAAAGAGTATATGAGGCTCGAAATCTAGGCTTAATCATGGACAGCCAACTAAGATTTGAGAAGCATGTTGCTCAAACTGTTAGTAACTGTTTCTATAGACTTAAACTACTCTATAATATACGACCATTTATTAATGAAACCTTGCGCATTCAATTAATTGAAACACTTGTTCTGTCCAAACTAAACTACATGGATTTGGTGTATGGCCCACGTCTCCTATCAAAAACAAAACGACTCATACAGAGGGTGCAAAATGCTTGTGCTCGGTACTGCTTCAATATCCCGCCACGAGCCCATGTTACTCCATATTTAAATAAACACAATATTCTTAAAATGCTGCACCGACGCAAGCTTCATCTGGCAGGTCTCCTTTTTGGCGTAGTAAAATACAAATCCCCATCATATCTCTTCGAGAAGTTGTCATGGATGTCCACTCGCAGGTCACTTGGGGCTCGTAATTGCAGTGTACAATTGATGACACCTCGTCATGCGTCGGCGGCTTTCCGTGGGAGCTTTAGGTATGTCGCAACCAAGTGCTGGAACATTATTCCCCCCCCTCTCAGGAACCTAAAAAGTGTAACAAGTTTCAAAACCAAACTCAAAATACTTATACTTCAACACCAGCAGTCACAGGAGGCATTACGGCATGATACGAGTTGCTTTTAATATAATTTTATTTTTTTATTTTTTTTTGTTGTTTAGCCGAAAATGTTACATGTTTTACAAACAAATAGTCAACTCAATAATAATGTATACCTGCTTTTTCTGTCCTTTCCTCACGATCACACAATGCGTCTGTACTTGATCTGTACTCTGTATGTATATAGTGCTTGTTGTAATTTATTTCTTCGCTTCGTCCCACATTACAATTGCGCGTGTGGTTATCTTTTTTGTCTTTATGTAACTATCTTATGTTATTTAATTTAATTCCCTTAGTGTACAGTATAAACTTTCAATTGTGTAAACTTGGCATGATCTCCATGGTCAACTGAGGAACTTTCACATTGACAAAATAAACTTCACCTCTTTAGTTATGTTGTATCAAAGTTGTATTTGAATTTATCACTTTTGCTGTATATATGTTGTCACCGGATATATGTAGTTATAAAAGTTATTTTCATATGAATGAAAGGTAAAAAAAATATATATATATATTTATCGCGTTGTACGGCATGGCCATTTTTGTTATTGTCTTGTCAATGTCAAATGTCATTTTCAGCTACTGCCATAGACAGTAGTCAAGATGGCGCCGGTCGCTGCTGCAAAGGCTGCGTTCAGCTTATGATAGGGCCGTGTCGTACGGCTGCGTTCGTGGCCCACAAATGGTCTCGCCGGAAGATCAGCGCTGGCCCTCGGGTCAGTATTATGCTGAGGCGAGCCCATTTCGTGGTAAACTTTAACGCTTTCCAACTTTATTAATATTTGTAGTTTTTAGTTATACTCTTGTATGTAATCTTAGTTTTAAGTTTATCACGAATAAAATGCTTGATTCTGATTCTGATTCTGATTCAGATTCCTTAATTGTTTGTTGGGTATTACTTCATTTTTGAAATTGGCACTATTGAACCACTTGGCATTAGTAGGTATGTAAATCAGAGCTATAAAATAATGAATACCTTCCATGAACCACGGCAATTACCGCTAGCCAGTAATGGGACAAAGGCTTGTTATATGGGCGGCGTGAGAGACACGGCCGGGGCCGGCTGTGCCCGCGCTAACATAGTTTAACGGTGCGGGAAGCGACAATATTCCACGCTTCGGCTACAATAAAATTAGAATGGAACATGTCAGCGTCGCGCGCTGAAACACTTCGTGGTATATTGTGCGATAAATGTATAAGGGGTGAAACACAGTTTAAAATAAGGTCACTTCTTTGGATAGTACAATAAAAGTTTAACAAGCGTAGCAGACGCGAGGAGTGGTTTGACGACAATGACGATGCCTTGACCGATGCCGTCAGAAAGCACCGACAGATCCTGCGCCAAGGTCGAGAAGCGGAAACTATCAAACGCAGTAGTGCGGAGCTGCGAAAAGTAGTTCGCGTGGTAAAGGTCAAGTGGTGGAAGGACAAAGCCGCACGCATTCAATGGCTATCAGATACCAACCAACTGTCAGTTTTACGAGGAAGTGCGTAAGCTTGTTGGATCGGTTCCGCTGAAAACTGAATCCGGATCGAAGTTACTGACCAGCAAGCAAGACGTCTTGAATCGGCGGGGAGAGCACTTCAAGATCCTGCTTAATGTCGATCGTGCTGCAGATAATATATGCAGTAAATAAATTCATTAGCTCCGCTCCCTATCGTTTCAAAGCTTGATGAGCTATTGACCTTGAAAGAGGTTGTCACTGCAATACAGCAACAAAAAAATTAAAAGTCTGTGAGCATCGACAACTTACCTGGAGAACTGCTCAAATATGGAGGGCAGGAGTTGCATGAGACTCTCTGGATATTATTTAAGCAGATGTGAGCAGGAACGAGTTCCTAGTGAATTTCGGATATCTCGCATCAGTCCTTTATAAAAACAAAGGCGACCGATCAGACTGCAACTCCTGCAGAAGCATCTCCCTCCTAACTTCTCCGGGTAAAATCTTTGCTCGCATATTGCTGAATTGCCTTTTACCTTTGACATATTGCCGGAGACACAATTTGGCTTCCGACCTGACCGAGGCACCTGCGAAGCCATCTTCTCTATCCGCCAACTACAAGAGAAGAGTAGAGAACAAGGTCAACCACTATTTCTTTACTTTGTTGACCTTGAGAAAGCTTTTGACAGCGTGCCTCGTGAAGCTTCGTGGTTGGTGCTAGCGAAACAGGGGTGCAAGTTTGCATTTTGGCGGTTACTACTTCCGGCGGTCCGCATTTTGCCGTCGATATGCTCTACATAATATAAGTATGTACGCAGTAGGTAATATCCCTGAGACTGTGTGAAGTTGTTTTAATGAATACTCTTTTAATATACTCAAAGTTCACAATGCTATCATAATAAATATTATATACAAGTTTATTTGTATTATACAGTGTGTAAATTCAATACGGGCAAACCTTTAAACGTCTGTTAGCATAGGATCTAAGAAGTATATTGACATCACTTTTGCTTAGAAATACGATGAAAATATTAACAATAGAAAACCTTATATTACCACCACCACTTATACTTTTACTAGTAGCCCGAAGCACTATCCAGATATAATAATATTTCATGGTACAAACGCTCGTGATTAACGGTGCGCGTAAAATGCGAACCGTCCCAAAGTTGACTTGTAGACTAACAGACAAACACAATCTGCTTAAAAATATCTAAAAAACAATACAATCCTTTTATGGGCAGTCATAATAATAAGCTTTATTCGCCGCGATTTCAAGAGATCCCTTCTTATGGTAAGCTCTTAATCCACGGGGCCTAGCCAAGGTTACAATCGTTTGCAAAAAACGAAATGCTATTGTGCCTCTATCACTCTTTCATATTGCGATAGAGATAGATAACGTTCCGTTTCGTTTCTCTGCAAACGATTGTCATCTTGGCAAGTATCCTGATCCTATTTAATCCTGACAAAAACACCAAAACAAAAGGCAAGGCCGGTTTAAAAACCTCTTACCATAATAACCCTCTTGTCAGCTCAGCGGAATGTACAAACAGCAACACTCCTAACTGTACATCGGTGGACCTTATTACAATAGGCATAAGGTCCACAGAGTGTGGGCGAAGATACTTGTAGATTTTTGTAAACAACACGGCGTTTACAAGTAGGAATCACTCTCTGCGGACTACTCTGCAATCTCCACAACACAAAACATCCCCTTTAAAACTCATTAAATTGTAAACTTTACGGTCGCGTAAAATTCATGTTATAACTGGTTTCCAAAATAATACCTATAGGGAACTGTTATGCATAGTAAGGCAAATCTTCGGCATTACCTACTCTTAAATGTGAAATTGACAACCTGTTGTGATATCATCTATGACCAAATTCATGTATACTGCTACCCGAGCAAGACGCACGGGCAAATGATAAGAAAATTACATTACCTAGATATCATTTTGACTTCAAAATGTAAGTTCAGATTAGCCTCCGGGTTTATACAGACGTCGATATCGTAAAACTCCGCAATACGGAATCCGTGTGACGGTTCAGATTAATGACCTAGCGATACGATTGATGGCCGCAGGAAAAACCGAAATCTAATGGCAAGTATCACTTAACTATTTCTTGTGTAAAGTAATATTAGAACTTGTTTTGTCTGTTTTATTAAAAATATATTAAAAACGCTGTTAGCTGTGTGTGTGATTTAGGCTTTAAGAGTGATTAAATATCACACCAAATGAAATACCTATGTTTATTTAAATTCGAGACCGGAATGCTTCTGCCTGGATGGAAAACATACTAATTATGAATTTCGTGGAATATGAACATATATGAAAAAAATAAGTTCAAAAACTAAAACCCGACTACTGCAAATCGCGCTCTAAAAAGTATGAAACAAGATAGAATTCTTATCTAAAATTATCAAGCAGGAAATATTATGTAACCATTTTTTTTATATAAAAATACAACGTAATATAATTTACTGATTTTTATATATTTACAGAGTTTCAGAGGATCGCCGTGGTCGTATGCCACGATTATAAACTTAAAAGTAATGTGCCTCTGCCACGTGCCACGATTATAAACTTAAAAGTAATCCTCTGAATCTCTGTAAATATATTTAAAAAATCAGTAAATTATATTACGTTGTATTTTTATATAAAAAAAATGGTAACATTTATAATATTTCCTGCTTGATAATTTTAGATAAGAATTCTATCTTGTTTCATACTTTTTAGAGCGCGATTTGCAGTAGTCGGGTTTTAGTTTTTGAACTTATTTTTTATTTAATTAATTTTGGGGTCATGATTTCGTTACTAACTTTTTGAAGTCACTTTATATTACTTTTGCGAGGGCGTCCTCAGTACAGAAATGCACGCAGAGCGCCGCCTATATCGGGCTACGCCCTTTAGTGCCTATGAGGGCGCCGAAGGCGCCCGGTTTTGGAACGCGTACGTCGGGCTACGCCCGACTCTTTTAGTATGACGGCGCCGAAGCCGCCCGGATTTGGAACGCGTACGTCGGGCTACGCCCGACTCTTTTAGTATGAGGGCGCCTTCGGCGCCCGGCTTTGGAACGCGTACGTCGGGTTACGCTCGACACTTTTAATATGAGGGCGCCTTCGGCGCCCGGCTTTGGAACGCGTACGTCGGGCTACACCCGACACTTTCATTATGAGGGCGCCGAAGGCGCCCGGCTTTGGAACGCGTATCGCCCGACTCTTTTCGTATGAGGGCGCCGAAGACGCCCGGCTTTGGAACGCGTATGTCGGGCTACGCCCGACTCTTTTAGTATGACGGCGCCGAAGCCGCCCGGATTTGGAACGCGTACGTCGGGCTACGCCCGACTCTTTTAGTATGAGGGCGCCTTCGGCGCCCGGCTTTGGAACGCGTACGTCGGGCTACGCTCGACTCTTTTATAGTATGAGGGCGCCGAAGGCGCCCGGCTTTGGAACGCGTACGTCGGGCTACACCCGACACTTTCATTATGAGGGCGCCGAAGGCGCCCGGCTTTGGAACGTGTATGTCGGGCTACGCCCGACTCTTTTCGTATGAGGGCGCCGAAGACGCCCGGCTTTGGAACGCGTATGTCGGGCTACGCCCGACTCTTTTAGTGTGAGAGCGCCGACGGCGCCCGGCTTTGGAACGCGTATGTCGGGCTACGCCCGACTCTTTTCGTATGAGGGCGACGAAGGTGCCCGGCTTTCGAACGCGTACGTTGGGCTACGCCCGACACTTTTAGTATGAGGGCGCCGAAAGCGCCCGGCTTTGCAACGCGTACGCCGGGCTCCGCCCGACTCTTTTGGTATGTGGGCGCCGAAGGCGCCCGGCTTTGGAACGCGTACGTCGGGCTACGCCCGACACTTTTAGTATGAGGGCGCCGAAGGCGCCTCGGCTTTGGAACGCGTACGTCGGGCTACGCCGAACACTTCTAGTATGAGGGCGCCGAAGGCGCCCGGCTTTGGAACGCGTACGTCGGGCTACGCCCGACACGTTTAGTATGAGGGCGCCAAAGGCGCCCGGCTTCGGAACGCGTACGTATCTTGTAAAAAAATTTAACGTTTCATACTCGTACATTTTGGCTGATCGGGACTTCTATACCTATTCACGTTATAAAATGTTGCAGGAGATTAAAAAAACACCATGTATAGCGGCCAAACAAATCTCTTTTGCAAAAACCTTCTTGTATCGCCGTAGTCGCGTAACACGCGGATAGAATCCAGAGCGCTTGTAGATTCATAGTTCGAATCACCTAACCGATAAATTAATGTTTTATCTGGCGCATGCAAGCAAAGCCGGGTGCAAAAGCTAACAATATTTATATATTTGAAATGTGCTAATTGAGCTCTTTCCAATGATGTATAACACATCATCATTAATTAATTTTAGTTTTTTGGTTCGTGACTTTATGACCTCTAGAGGGCGCATTGTTCATTTTTTTGTGACGCCATATAGCCTATAACCAGAGGACGATTAAGACGATTGGAATGACACATCGTTTGTTAAAATATAATAAGTACTTTAGAAGTTATGAGGGAACAGATGAACATACATACATACATACATACATACCCACATACATACCGGTCAAAATCATAACCCTCCTTTTGCGTTGCCGTAGTCGGGTAAAAATGATCGTAACTTTTACAGCATTTTTGGTGCAGCGGAGTGGTGTTAACGTAATCCGTATAAACAATTTCAACCCTAATGATTAATTAGCATTAATTACCTTAATTTACCATTTCAGTTGGAATTATCTATAGTATAGATATAGTAGAGATCTTTATATAGATTCTATACCAATTCCGTTAACACCACTCCGCTGCACCAAAAATGCTGTAAAAGTTACGATGTCTGTTAATTAATCACTTTGTTAATATATTTCTTTATTTAGATAATGATATGAACAAAATATATAAACTACTTAAACTAATATTAACAACTAGAACTGGTACGTTTTTTCCTACGAAAAACCGGGCTATGAATATAAGCTATAAGAAAACATAGCGACATTAACCGAATACAAAAACTCCCCCTTCTGGGAAAATAATTCGATTAAAAAGTGCCTACCTACTGCTAAAAAGTTACTTAGGTACTACGAGTAGGATGGTACATGGCATGTTACTTGAAATTTTCCGCTTTGTTCTGCAAGTTATTTACCGACTTCAGAACCAGGTCATCTCTTTACCCTAGTTAATATAAACTTACGGCTCGATTCGGGAAATGAATTAGAGACTCACTAGATATCAAATAGTAAAAATATGTGACGTTCCACTGCAAAAGGTACCTTATGACGGCTGGCGCCGCGATTCGGGAAATGAATTAGAGATTTACTAGATATATAATAGTGAAGATAATTATGTGACGTTCCACGGAAAAAGGTACCTTATGGCGGCTGGCGCTTACGTCGCATAGCCCTGCAATAATATTGGAGCGACGCGACGTTAATAATAGCATAAGCGCCAACCGCCATAAGGTACCTTTACCCGTGGGACGTCACATATCATTACTATATAGTATCTAGTTAATCTCTAATTCATTTCCCGAATCGCGTGGTAGTTGAATATTTTAATTCAACAGTAGTCGATAGTACTGAAATAACAGTCTACCGTTAGGATGCATTTTTTATGCCCCGACCGACCAATCGATAGTTTAGATTAGAATGGCAGGTTTAGACGAGAAATACTCAGTTTGATTTGTGGCTTTTCTTTATATTCTATTGAGCTTAATATAATATATGTATATGTAATCGCTTAAAGTTAGAGATTTAATTCCAAAAAATATTACCTTTTTGGAGCTCTAATATACGCCCAACTTTAAATAATTTTGGCTGTCTAGGTATCGTTAAAGTAACGGAATTATAAGTATTTTGAATAGCCCATCAACGTGCACACTAGCACTACAGCACAGCTAAATAATCATGATTATTTTTTAAATTTAACGAAAGATATTGAAAAAAGGGGGCTGCTGTGTACTGTATGTACCTTTTGAATACATCAAACTAGTTTTTATGTTGCTGGTTTCGTCGATTAGGAACTCAAAACAAAACGGCCGTTTTAACTTTGGACGCATACCTGTAGATTCCTGTGTCATAGACACTGAGATTAATATTAAGAGCCAACAGGGGTGGTTATTTCTCCATACAAACGTACTCGACTGTTTCCTCCGTAGGTTTTGATGCTAGAGCAATGATTTTTTCAACACCGATTAATATTGTCAATATCTGTGTCGGACCGTTTTGCTTTTTTGATATGTTTGTTTTTAAAGGTACCCTTCAAAAATGGCCAAAACGACCTAATTGACTATGCCGCAATGCGAGGCGTAGTATTCAAAACTGATATCAATTAGCCAAAAAATCAAAACGGTCCGACACAGATAAATTCATAATCATTTAGATTTCCAAGTTTGGTTAGGATTGGTTAAGTTATGGAGGAGGAAAAAGTCGAGTACGAAACCTCGATTTTTGAGATTTTTACGCGGGATTTTTCGCCTTGTCCTTATCGCACTAGTTTTAGGAGCCGCTTCCGTTAGCGAGACGGGTATATTTACATAAAATATTTAAAACTCACCTCCTGTTTCGTCTTAACATCATTGTTATCAGTCGCAACCTCATTCTATTTATTTATGAAGTATTATTACAATAATTAAAAATATCATCGGACTATTTTATATACCTATTTAAACAGTTCATAACAAGGGACATCACTGACTTATTTAATGTACCTACTCGATATAATGAATAACAAAACAACAGAATATTCCATAATACCTAGTATATTTATAAAATTTGACAGCAAAATCAGAACGTTACCGGTTTAAATTAGCCTAATTATCTATAATTTACAGTTTTTAGAAACCTCTTCTAACTGATAAAATTCTAACCGTTTTCAAACTTTAACACTATAATGTTTGTTGCGAATGGCCTCACGGAGCTGAGCCCGAAAGTTAACAGATCTGCATAGTAAGCGAGTCGATAAGTAGTGAGCTGAATAATCTGCATGTCAATGAAGTTGAGAGTTCACGAATCATGTTATCGCTTCAGAGTGCAACTTTGGGGCAAGTTACATCATCAAGGCCTAGAGGTAAATCATAACTTATATTCGGATGTCAGATTGTTGTCATTTTGTAATAATTCGCCCCTGTATCTCGCTAAATCACAGTAAATACACGCGTGAATGATAACAAAATAGCATCATTTTGATGTCGGATTGTAAGTTCGAATTAGCCTAGTCGGTTTTTCATCAAATCATCAGACTTGTGTTCTCAATTCGGTTGAAAGTTAGAGGCCGGAAGACCTGAAGTTCATAATTATAAAGTACCTACCTAATTCGAAATACCAGACTGTTTATTACGGTCTCATTCTTAATAAATACTTACAAGCAACTCACAGCTTAAGTGATCAAAGTTAGAATTTTAAAAATTGAAATGTTAATATTCTACATGTTTTGTACAGATCCTTTCAGAAAGGATTATTCGAAATTAAGACGGAAAAGAAGCTGAGTTTTAAACATTTTAGGTAAATATACCCGTCTCGCTAACGGAAGCGGCTCTTAAAACTAGTGCGATAAGGACAAGGCGAAAAATCTCCAAAATCGACGTTTCGTACTCTATTGTTTCCTCCTCCAACACTTAACCAATCGTAACCATATTTGGAAACATAATGATTATGAAATTATCTGTGTCGGACCGTTTTGCTTTTTTGGCTAATTGATATCAGTTTTGAATACTACGCCTTTCATTGCGGCATAGTCAATGAGGCCATTTTGGCCATTTTTGAAGGGCTCTAGTGCCTTAAAAAAGATATTAACAATATTAATCTGTGTTGAAAAAATCATTGCTCATAGCATCAAAACCAACGGAGGAAACAGTCGAGTACGTTTGTATGGAGAAATGACCACTCCTGTTGGCTCTTAAGCCTCTAAAGGATAAACATTGGGTAAAAAGGTTTAAAATACTTTTGCACGAGTGAAATTGCAAGAGGAAGTAATTGCTGATTTATATTTTACAACGAATGAACGAAAAAGTAATCTACTCGTAATTATAAAAGGAAATCAAATAACAATGCCGCGAATACCTACGGCGACATTTTCTATTGAATGAAGGAACACTTAATAAATCTTTTAGCAGATATAATTGTCAAGCACGATATTGATTATACCTAAGTAATTGATATTAGAAACTTCCCAAATGAATGAGCAAACAAATTAAATTTCGAAACGCGACGTAGTTACGAAATTAAAGTTCCACCAATTGTTATGCCTTTCCTAACACCGACGGGAAACATCAAACAAAAGCTATCATCAATTTAGGCAAGCTTTCAATTAATGTCTCGAGTTTCATAACTATCAAACATTATTCGAAAATTAATATACATTTAGTAAGATGTCATTCAACATTCTATTTCAGCCATTTGAACAAATACTTTCTAACTTGAATCTTACCAAGAATTGTACAAAGCAATAACATTAAGTGCAAATAGAAAAAAAAAACAATTCTCAAGCAATTATTGATGTAATGCTTAGTTATTTTCCATCGTATTTTCACGGAAACTTACGAATCTGTCTTGCTATTTCAGCCAGTCTCGGTACAAAAAGTCATGAGGTTGGCTGAAGTAGCATGACAAATAGGTACGAACGTTTCCGAGAAAATACGTTGGAAAATAATTATGCACTACATCTGTACCTAAGTAAACCCCTATAACACGTGTGCTTCTGATAAAGGTTGTTGTGTTTACAATATAGGTATTGTACCTATTCGCCTACCCGTCCACCCTCTGTGCTTCCGCAACACAACAAAGTTTGTCGGCTCGATTCGGGAAATGAATTAGAGACTCACTAGATATGAAATAGTAAAGATATGTGACGTTCCACTGTAAAAGGTACCTTATGGTGGCTGGCGCCGCGATTCGGGAAATTAATTAGAGATTCAATAGATATGAAATAGTGAAGATATGTGACGTTCCACGGGAAAAAGGTACTTACCTTATGGCAGCCGACGCTTACGCATAGCGCCGCAATAATATTGGAGCGGCGTTAATAATAGCGCTTACGACAACTGCCATAAGGTACCTTTTTCCGTGGGACGTCACATATCTTTACTATATCGTATCTAGTTAGGCTCTAATTCATTTTCCGAATCGCGCCGTGTGTTTTATTTCAGTCACAGAATAACGGCGCGATTCGGGAAATGCTTACGTCGCATAGCGCCGCAAATAGCCTAAGCGCCAACCGCCGTAAGGTATCTTTAACCGTGGGACGTCACATATCTTTACTATTTCATATCTAATGAATTTCTAATTCATTTCCTGAATCGCGCCGTAAGTAATAGTATTATCATATTACAGGTGTGCAATAAAAAGTATGTATTTTCATGTTATGTGTGCGATCCGATGTCGCGCGCAAATGAGATTACTTTTATCTCATTTATGTTAAAATAATTAGAGAGAAGCGGGGAGGCATGTCACGCACTTGCGTTAGGTAAACTGAAGGAACAAACGTAACCACGTGTTACGACACACGACCTCATTTTAATTTTAATAAATGTCAAAAATTAGATCTCGGTACGATATGGATCGGATCATTGACGTTTATTAAAATTACAATAGAATCAGGCCGTCAGACACAGCGGCAGCCACGATACTTAGTGCCACTTGCACCATCCCACTAACCCGGGGTTAACCGGTTGAACCTGGAGTTACCATGGTTACCAGTACAATTTGACACTGAGTTAACGGTTTAACCAGTTAACCCCGGGTTAGCGGGATGGTGCAAGTGGCCCTTATTGAAATAGTATTGTCATTGATATGTGGTTTTTGGTACTTTAGTAGCAAAACTGGTTAGCTTTCGCAAAAAAAGTGTGTGTGTGTGTGTGTGTTTGACCACTTTAGCTATTACTTTCTATTTATTGTGAACTGTACATACATTCATGATGTTAATATGTTATGCTGTCGTTAATTTATTTCTCTGGTTCTTCATTCATTTATCTTTTCGGTAATTGATCTTTTCGGCTTAGTCAATATTTTCTTAATTAGTTGTTCATTTTTCACATGTCAAGTACAAATCTTAGAATCTGGAGCAATTTCATTAAAGCAAGTCTGGATCTGGACTGGCTACCAATGGTATAAGTCTAATAATGATAATTTTTCTGACGAAAGTATTACATAGATATGATTTTATTTTATTTTGGACAGAATTTATATACCTATTAATTTTTAATCGAGTTTTATTATCGAGGTTATTCTGCACCTCTCACATCTGTTGATGTCGTGAACGATCGTTCTCTTTATGTAAATAGATCCTCAATATTAAAAGGAACCGATTGACAATATCAAGCATGGAAAAAACTACAATAATATACTATAACAAATTAAATTCAGTGAATCCATAACAACATGTGGTTTTATTTTGAACAACGTAGGCTTATCCATATTAGTCCTTACGTTGGGCGTCAAAATGATATAAAATGCTACCGGTGTCCGATCATTAGGTATAACACAAGTTTTTACGTTTGTGTTCATATATATGTGTCGGCGGCCGATCGTAAGATCAGGCAGATCGTAATGTTCCTGTGTAATGTTTTGACGATAGTCACATTAAACCAATAAAAGTAGGATAAGTTCGTTAGGTTGCTTCATATGCCCGAAGGGCAAACTGCCCAGAAAGTTGACACAGAGAACGGGTCAAAGATTTTCACGTTTCACGATATGCCTAGGAATTTCACGATATGCCTGATCTTACGATCGGCTGCCGACATATGCATTTTGTATTAGCTAGCAAGGTAAATTCTTTAATTACATTTGAGCCATATTAACAGTTTTTATTACATCTAAGCCCCCCCCCCCCCCCACATCTAGCGTCTTTCGAGCGTCGGCGTCTACAACTCTATGGCCGCTGCTCGACGCAACGTCGACGCAATTGCGCAGCGACGTCATTTTTTCATAGCGCTGACCAGACGCCGACAGACGCCGACGCTCGAAAGACGCTAGATGTGGGGGGCCCTAAGGAATGATTTGTGTACATACCTGCAACTTGTTTACGGCAGACTTTTTTGTGATATTTGGGTGTTAACTCTAACGGCAAAATAATATAAAGTCACAACGAAATGTGTTGGTAAAATCCAAATAAAGATACTTAAGTGTTCTTTTCATCGAAACATTTCGTCTCGTAAATGTGTTTCTTGCTGGCGTATTCCGCGTATTGAGACTCCAACGTACCTACGAAAAATTTTCGCTACGTTACCCTCTTTACGTCCTTCGATACAGTGAAAGGAAAAGACTCCCTTTTAGTTCCGTTTCCATAGGTACAAATACGGGTATATGGATATACTTTACAATAGAGTTATAGCTAGAATGTAGCCACTACAGACACGTATTTACCGACCTATTGTATATATTTTTGTCACATAGCGTAGGGAAGCAGCATACCTACTAAAATATTAGGCTAAGAAGTAATAATATAGAAGTAACTACTTACTTATGTAAAAGATTTTTTGGAAAGTACTTTAAAAATTAAAAGGGAGAAGATTAATGTACATTATATATATGTGTACATACTCTCCTATATACCGGTCAAAATCTACACCTTCCTTTTGCTTTGCAGTATTCGGCTAAAAATATATACTCCTTTCCCTAGTTTCATGCTACCAGGGAAAGAAATTTTAATTAGTAGGTGTATTATATTACGCTTGCGAAACCCTCCAGGTTTCAAATGTAATGTTTTGTGTTTCCAAATATTGTTGCAGATTTATTGTGGAGTGGAGTAGCCTTGCAAGCTTGACTCTGAATAAATTATATGTATACAGCTATCGATTTAATGCATTTTAATAACAGGATATTTTTATGTAAGTTTTTCTGGAAATCCTCTGAATGATAAAGTACCTAGACGTCTTTGTAACAGATGCTGTAGTTAAAAGTAATAGTTTGTTAGTTCTTTGCTAAGAAAAAGAAAAAAATCAACATAATATATTTTTAAAGAACAATTTTATCACATCAAAGCAACATTAAAAGAACTTATACAACGAGTAAAAAAAAATAAGACATGCTATGGACGATAATCTACAAAATATTTTCTTTTTTGCTTTGAAATATCTAAATCATAGGTACCAAAATATTACCTCAAATATTAGTTAAACACAAAATACATATGGGCATTTAAGAACTAGATTTAGCTCCTTTGATCTTCGTATTAAATTGAAGTGGCGGAGCTCTTAAAAAGCAAGGCACCTAACGATTTCTACTTGAGTAAATATATTATTCAGATAAAAATCTCGTTAATATTAAAAGCCATTCTGTTAAAAAAACGCATTAGATCCCGATCTTTTTGTCACTTTAATGATATTATTGGTATATATATGTGTATAAATAAAATAGAAAGTAATAGGTAAAGCTTACCTAAGGAAAATTCCCTGTATAAATTCAAATGTAGGTACCTACCACTTAAGACGTGTCATTTAGAAACCTGTTTTGCGATGTTATTTATAGAGTGTGTCATACTTCAAATATACCTGTGAGACCTGTAAAATATTTTTTACTAAAATGAAACCGAACTGAACTGAACTGAACTATGTTCATTATTTTTATCAGCCAGAAGAAGTATGTAGCTGTCACTAAAATGCAGGCAGAGCACTAACGGATGTACCTAATGAAGATCTTTTGAAGAAGACCTCTTGGAAAGACCTTACCATCCATATGACTCTGCTCGCTCCTTACATATTATGAGATTATGACACGGATTAAAATTAAATATCATAAAATGATACTCTCAGAATATATGCATAGAACCTTTACATATTACTGCGACATGTTCCATACCATCTGGAGTCTGTATAAAAATAAATAGAAAAGACAAAGTTAATTTAATTCCGCGTTAGGCAGACAATCGAGTTAGCTCCGCACAATGAGTTTATACCGCGACCTATTAAGTCCAATAATATTTTTGATTATAAACCTGGGTAAAAGAAGAAAAATGAGGCAATTCTGAAGGCAAAGCAATTTTTTGTTAATATTTTCTGTAAAACGTTCACGTGTATATATGCAAAAAGTATAGTACGTACGTTTTGACAAGTTGGCAAATGAAATAAATAAATTCTTTATCAACTCTGTGAGGGACACCCAGAGTCAACCAGATATGCGGCTGGCATTACAACTTCTCGAATCATATAGTCCCATGGCAGTTGAATGTGCAATATTAGAGCCACTGTCCATTGCAGAGATTTATCGACTCATAAAGCTTATTAAGCCAAAACCCACAAAAGATGTTTATGAAGTTCCTACAAGGATCTTGCGTGAGCTTCCTGCATCATTTATAGATATTTTATGTTACAGTATGAATTTGTGTCTAAAAAATGGGTCTTATCCTGAAGTTTTGAAAAAGATTAAAGTTGTACCTATATATAAGGGAAAAGGATTAAAAACAGAACTAAAGAACTATCGACCTATATCGATAATACCAGCGTTGTCTAAGATTTTTGAACTGGGTCTTGCAAATAGGCTAATTAATCATATGACAAGTAAGGGTATCTTGGCAAAGGAACAATATGCTTATCAGTCTCAGAAATCCACAGTAGATGCTACCAGACAACTCTTGAAAACTATCGCTGGGAAACAAGAATTGGGATGCAAAGTTGCATTAGTGCTATGCGATCTGTCGAAAGCATTCGACCTCGTAGACCACAAGCTTATTATTAAGAAGTTAGACCATTACGGTACCCGGGGAACTTTCCTGAAAGTATTCGAAGCCTTTCTAAAGAATAGGCAACAATTATGTGAAGTAGATGTTAATGGCTATAAGGGAAGATCCAACTATCAATCGCTTGATTCCGTATCTGTTCCTCAAGGTTCAGTAATAGGTAATTATTTATTTATTACATTAGTTAATGACTTGTCAGCGTGTACGTCGCATGGTCAACTGATCGCATACGCGGATGATAGTGCTTTTGTTGTATGGGGCACTAGTTTCACAGAACTGCAATCTAAAGTAAATTACCTGCTGCGGGATGTAAGGAACTGGTTCACTATCAATGGTATGAAGCTTAACTTGGAAAAAACCAATGTAATCCAGATTAACCTTAGGGGTTTGCCACCCCAAACATTGAATATCGTGCTGGACAATATCGAAGTACCTTTAGTAAACAAAGCAAAATATCTAGGCTTCACCTTAGACTCTGGATTAAAGTGGGATACCCACATAGACGAGCTTTGTAAGAGGTTAGGCAAGGCATGTTTTGCAATTTCGAGACTGACAAAAATGCTTGATGAGCAATGTGTCAGAAATGCATACTTTGCTTACTTTCAGTCAATTGTAACGTACGGAATTGATATGTGGGGACTAGCAGCGGACAGACAAAGGGTGTTTATAATGCAAAAAAGGGTAATTAGGATCATGGCTGGGGTACCCTGGGACACACCTAGGGCATGCTCCCGGGAATTCCCGGTTCTCATATTCCCGGGAATTCCCGGGAATTTTATACTGTCAAAAGAACCGGTACTGAAGACCCGGTACCGGTACTTCCCGGTTCTCATCATATGACTATTTATTCCCATTTCAATAGTAGTAATGTTTTAGTACTTTAGCTCAAGACATTATACAGGGTGATCAATCCAAATGGGTCAGTATGGAGAAGTCAGAAACTATGAGAGATAGCGAAATCTGTTCTTAGGAACCATGGCTTCGATTTTAGATTTAATAATAATGACATTCAATTTTTTTTTATCTATCATACATAAACGGGATTCGAACATTGACCAGGTTCGAATCCCGGTTACATATGATAGATTTAAAAAAAAATTGAATGCCATTATTATTAAATCTAAAATCGAAGCCATGGTTCCTAAGAACAGATTTGGCTATCTCTTATAGTTTCTGACTTCTCCATACTGACCCATTTGGATTGATCACCCTGTATAACATTTAATAATGGTGCTATGAAACGGGGGACCCAAATAACCCAACAAACTAACCTAGTAGAGTAGACATTCGTGCAGGTAGGCCGTGCCGTCATAGTTCTGAGTGCATCGACAACGCTACGGCCGTGTGGCTCGGCCCAGGCGGAGGCAAAGTGTGCCGGTTAGTTTTGTAAAATAGGTTGGAACGCCAATTAAGTGTTTGTTTACAATAAAATAATTAATATATTAATTCTTATGCAATTATTTATATGAAAATAAGTCATTCATAAAGATTGTACGCTAACACAAACAATTTCTTAAAAATAATCATAAGATGCCCTGAGAACCGGGAAGAACCGGGAATCCCGGTTCCGGCCATGCCCAGAACCGGGAAATGAAATTCTTGGTACCGGGACCGGTACTGCATGCCCTAGACACACCTGCCCGTAGCTTATTTCAGAAGTTAAGGATCATGACTGTCCCAGGTTTGTACATATTTGAAGTGGCAAAGGTAGTTCGAAACACTCTTAATGAATTTAGAATGCGTGGTCCAAACTTCCGAAATGGAAATAATCTCCTCCCTAACCGGCACAGACTAAAAAAGTCCGAACAATGTGTGTGGTACATAGGTCCTAGAATTTATAATCGTTTGCCAAATAATTTAAAGTCAGCAGAATTATCGGACAATATGTTTATTAGAAAACTAAAGGAATATTTAATAGATAAGGCGTTTTACTCATTTGATGAATTTATGAATACCAACAATGTTATATGTGATTATTGAAATTAGATACTTATTATTGTTAATATAAAATAGACATAAGATGTAAATATGTATAATAAAACTGACATGTAACTTACGTTATGAATAAAGAAATTGAAATTGAAATTGAAATTGAATTGAAATTGAATTGAATTGTATGTAAACACTTTATTGGGTAGTAAAGAAACCAAATCTTGGGTGTTACTTTCATTTTTTAGAAGGAAAGGACATTTTCTTTGATGACGTCATTATTTTGGAGACTGCCCCTACGTAACTGACAGAGTTTAACTGGTTACGAAATCTGGAGCTTCATATACAGGGTGATTCATGAGACGTGAGCAGGACTAATCCTGCACACTCAGTAAATGATAATTGACCGATCACCGTCGTATTTAGGTGAAACAACGACACTTTTTCCTATTTTTTTACTTTTTTGTGAGGGCAAATTTAACTCTCTACAATCATGGTTACCCTACAAGTCTACAAGACCTAATTAATGAACATAAAACCTTTTTAACCGTAATGACAGAATTTTGATTACGAAGAAAATAAACTGTCAAACTTGAGTGAGATACGAGTTTTCAAAAGTAACCAGACTGTGACGACAGTGATGACATTCCATTTGACACAGAATATCGGTAGTTTAGTAATATTCTAACTTTAGGGCGACCATGTATGTCGTAAATAAATGTATTAATTTTTTTTTCAACACGAGTAGAAAATTAACGTTAATCTCACTAATACTGATACGAAACAGTTGCTTATAATTTACACAATCCGCAGTGTTAGTCCTGCTCACGTCTCCTGAATCACCCTGTATTTACGTGCAAAACGAATTACATACTATACTGTAGAATTATTTAAAACTAATTCTAATAGAGCAGAGTGAATTTCAATTTTAACCGAAATACCTTATATATTGAACATGCCTAGACCTCAACGCAAATTCATAATAATAACTCAAACTCTAACGTATTTATAAAGAAGCTTTCCCACAGGCCGTCTACGCCAATATAGATAAGTCACCGTTGACAATGATTGATATAGGGTATAGGTGGATTCGATTTGTACGACGCCTTCTGAATACCAATGTCCCACAGTCAATTAAAACGAGTTGTGAAACACATAGCCCCATACGTCGGACTCCAGCGGGCATTTTCGTGGCATGTCAGAATGATAGGTAAGGTTCGCAAATCAATCAATTCACTTTCGAGTATTTGTACTTAGTATTTGGTACCTAGTATTTATAATGTGAAATTCCAAATATCATAGCAACTAACTGCGTTATTTATAAACGTACTTGGACTACACATAAGCTGCGATCATATATAACCATGGATACCGCCTTTAGGAACATTACCGTTCAAATTCTCGGGCCAAATTAGCACACATACACAATTACGCCTACATTCAAATAAGACGACGCGTTTACAGAGCCTGTAATCAAAGCTGGTAAACGAAATAATAGTCATCTTTATTACACTAATGGTACATAGCTAAGTGTAATGTCAATAACTACCAATCAGCGACATTAATCCGCTAATAACCTTCTTGCTGTACGTACTGGCCGCTGAGAGTTCGCGGTTCATATTTGATTAGAATATGACTTGGACAGGGACAAGTTTATGCCATACATTGAAGAACCAGTCAAATAATTCACGTATAATAATTTAATGCAGATTAAAAGATAACTAGTTAAAATGTTGTTATGAAATGACAGACTAACTCAACATAAGTAAATATATCATTGTTGTATAAATGTATTCCGCTATAATAAGTATTTTGTATATTTTATTATCAATCTGTATGGCAGTGCGAATTCACGTTCAGGTATAGTCTGTCCGTTTTTCTAAGATCAAGTACGCCATAGTAAATGTATGGCGAACTTGATCTTAAAAATCGGACTGGCTGCAGTCTGCAAAATTTACACGGGTACACGAATCGGGTCAAAAATATTTGAATAGGCGGAGTCACAATAAATCCCCACTTTCAGTTCCAATGGAAATATGTTATATGTATATAGCCGGTCAAGCAAGTCAGTACAAAAAGGTGCAAAATTAAAATTTTGTTTGGGACCACACCCGTTCGCACGCTTACATTTTCTAAATTTGCCGCTCTTTTCTACTGACGGAAATGGCTTGAGAGAGAACCTACATATATGTGACGGTAGAGGGTGGATTCGAATGATCAACATTTTCAGATAATGTGTGTATTTGTTAAATTAATTCAGTGGAAGTGTATCTACATATAGGAGACCGGGTATGATTATCTCACGAGTTATATCTCATGAATAGAACATATTCTAGATATCTTTCCAGGCATCCACTTAATTTCATGTCTCTCTAATTGGACAGCTTTTTTCCATAGTTCTCTGCGAATAGCATCTTGTGGGAATCTGAATGGAAAGTAATGTAAAATGATAATATCAAATTTGATTATTAATTTGGAATAATTAGGTAGTTTTTACAGCTCCATCTCATGAAATAAAAAAGGAAAACACAAATCTGTAAGAAAGAATTCATTACTACATTTATAATTATATAGAAAATACCTAAACCAAGCACAAGTTAATAAAATAGTCTACTTCATTTGGCATAACACCATCCCTATTATACTCGCAATTTAAAAAGTCGTATGTTGTTATGAAAGTCGTATGCAGTTGTTACGTTTTAACTTAGCACGGTAGTATTGAAAACAAATCGTCATGTTTATTCCAAATTTTACTGAAGTTATCTGTTTACTACAAGTGAAAAGTGATTCCACTATCCTTGGTATGAACTAAAATAATTTCTGCACCACTTCACGACACATGAAGACATTTTTAATTACAAAAAAACAATCGAATAGTTTACGTTGGGTCATAACTGAGCGGACAGAATACTTCCATGTATATCAGTTCGCTGCACATAAGTCAAAATGGCGAAAAAGTTCGTTTCGCTTTATCCGTCACTCAGACAATTGCAGCTGTGAGAAAGGAACAAAACAAATGAGTTAACTGGGCATGTCAAGTTCTATGAACACGGCACTAAGGCTGTAGGTACGTTAGTTAGGTGTTTATTTTTTTATATCCTTTAAATTTTCAATAAAAATAAGATTAAATAGTCTGATAATGATAACGGGTAACTAATTTAATTAACTATGTTACAAATACTAGGTACATTATAATACTCTTAAGTTAAGATTTTTTTGTAAACCTTCCCTTGCCCTCAAACTGCCCCCTATAGTCCGACGTTTGCATAGCCATTAGGCCTCGGTTTGTTGAAATCAATAGGGGTCTGGTTTAAACTTTCAAGATTTTTATACATGTACTAAAACGGAACTTAATCGCGCAAAATTAAGTTAAAAATTTACCTCCAATGTTTCAAAGATGGCGTTGTCCCCGTGGTCTCGGAGAAGAGAGGCTTAAGTTGAGATAAACATCTTCGAGCCGCACGAGTTTTTCGAACTACCCGCACTTGGTCTTCGGCGTAATTCGGGAAATTAATTAAATATGAAATAATCAATATATGTGACGTTCCATGGCAAAAGGTAGCATTGCCCCGGCTGAATATTGAAGCGGCGTTAATAATACAAATACAAATAGTTTATTTCCGAAAAAACATAAGAACATAACGTGTAGAATAGCGTAAGCACCAGCCGCCATAAGGTACCTTTTGCTGTCGAACGTTAAATATCTTTACTAATTCATATCTAGTGAATCTCTAATTCATTTCCCGAATCGCGCCGCTTGTTTATCAACTTGAACATTTGCGCACTAGGGTTGTAAACGTCGGAGGTAAATTCAAATTTTCCTCCGATTAAGTCCCGTTTTAAAATAGAAAAATAGATAAAAGCTCTGGTCCAGACGAAATTCCAAACCAAGCAATCAAAGTGGGCAAATCGCTACTTGTACCACATTTAACAAACTTATTTAATAAAATTCTAGACGCGTCAAGGATACCTACGGAATGGGCAAAATCTGATATAATTTTATTATATAAGAAAGGGGATCCCGCTAATATTGCCAATTACAGACCCATTAGCCTGCAACCAAACCTGTACAAACTTTTCGCATCTTGCCTTGAAGAACGTCTCGCTACATTTACTGAAAAACGACAACCTGTAGAGCAAGCGGGCTTCCGCAAAAGCTTTTCGACCATGGATCATATCCACACGCTTGAACTTATAATAGAGAAGTATCAAGAACATCAAAGACCTTTATATCTGGCCTATATTGACTATGCCAAGGCCTTCGATTCTATTTCACATAAAAGCATGTGGAAAGCTCTACACGATTGCGACGTTCCCACAGAGATTATAGAACTAATAAAAGACATTTATAATAAAAGCGTATCTCGTGTTCGAATGGAAACAAAAGGTCCAGAAATAAAGATCTGTAGAGGAGTCAGGCAGGGCGATCCACTCTCGCCTCGAATTTTCGTCACTGTCCTAGAAAATGTTATGAAAAGTCTAAACTGGACCCGGAAAGGAATAAATATAAAAGGTGATTTTCTAAATAATCTTCGTTTCGCCGACGATTTAATTCTTTTTTCGGAGTCTGCAACACAACTACAACAAATGATTCGCGAGCTTGATACAGTCAGCAAAAATATTGGTTTGGAATTAAATACAGCTAAAACGAAAGTCATGACAAATGCTTCAAAAACACCCATATATGTAAATAATACACAGCTTGAATATGTAGAAAAATACATCTATTTAGGTAAACAAATAGCTTTCAATAAATCAAGACACATAGACGAAATAAACAGAAGAATAAATTTAGCATGGAACAAATTCTGGAGTTATAAGGAAATACTAAAGTCAGACCTCCCAGTCAAGCTTAAGAAAAAGGTTCTGGACTCCTGTATACTCCCATGTCTCTCATACGGAAGCCAAACATGGATTTACAGTAACTACACAACAAATAGGATACAGACATGTCAAAGAGCCATGGAACGCAGTATACTGAAAATAAACAGGAGGGACAGGAAACGTAATACAGACATAAGAAGGACAACAAACGTAATAGACGCCTTACAATACTGTAAAACACTAAAATGGAGGTGGGCAGGCCATGTGGCACGTATGAGCAAGGACAAATGGACAAATAAAGTAACTATGTGGCCAGGACCACTCGGCAAACGAACTCAAGGAAAACCGAAAGAGAGGTGGTCAGACGAGTTAGCTAGAACTGCTGGAAAGGACTGGATTACGAAGGCAATGGATAGAGATACCTGGAAGGATATGGAGGAGGCCTTTACTCGTAGAGAGGTCCTTAAATAAACATTTAAATAAATAATTATGTATGATATACAAATTAAATTAAGTATGTATAATATATCAATTAATAATTTTCTAATTCAAAAATAATAATAATAAAAAAAAAAATTTGAAATGTTATATGTTATATGTAAAGTATGCATGAAATGAAATTTTAATGTATTTAAGAAATGAGACTGGAAATTATGTTTGTTTATTAGGGAATAAAGAGGCTATATTATATTATATCATAAGTCCCGTTTTAGTATACGAGTATAATAATCAATAGGGGTGTCATGGAGAAAGTTGAGTTTTTATTGGTGAGAGTTCTGGTTGGTATGGTATACGTATAATTTTCTGCCTCGCACAGCTAGGCTGTGGAATGAACTGTCGCCTGCGTTATTTCCGGACCGAAGCGACCTTCAAACCTTCAAGAATGTCAATGAGCGACGGTAATCCCTTAACATCAGGCGATTCGTCTGCTCGTTTGCCTCTTATCATTAAAAAATATTATAGCAATTTTATATTTGGGTCGACGGCTGAGGGACAGGAGGTACGACCCTCGGTCTGGATCGTACCTATCCAACAGATCTAATTGGCCATTCAGCGCGGTAACGCTTCCAGCCTAATGAGGACATTTGAGCCAGGTACGATTCGTGACGGTTATTTTGTTTAACTAATGGTAACATTCCATTTCTAACGCGTTCAGAATTTCCATAGTAAAATTGACAGTAGTGCAGCTGTCGTTTTTTGCATAACAAACAAAGCAATCTATAAGAAAAATATTGAATTATTAGGCAAAAATCAAAGCAGCGACGATAACATCGCTATACGCGGCCATAGGGACAGTAAATCTACCGAAAGATGACAAAACTTACTAGAGTTAGACCGTAAAAAGTCTGCAGCGATTTTGATAGCCCACGCAGTGCAAGTGTAATTTTAAACGTCAAACTTCTATGAAATTATGACGTATAAATAACACTTACACTGCGTGGGCTATTAAATCCGCTGCAGACTTCTCGGTGCGACTATAAAATCAACAATTTTTCTTATTCACGATAGACACGTATGTAAATAAAAGTGCTTAGGTAGGTACGATTGTGTTCATTCTGTTAAATTAAATGGCGTAAATGATGAAAGTTTAATCAATAATTATTTATATAAAATAATTCGCTCCCTTTTCATTAGGTAAGCCACGTCCTTAATTGCAAAGGTATAAAGTCCTTCAAACTTTGTACGATGCAAATCAACTTTCTTGTTAATAAGTCAGGAGAAAAATTTATCAACGTGATGAGTTGAAATTATCTTGCCAAACCGTCAACAAGTCTAATTTCCGAAATTAATTTGACTGCTTTGAATTTACTTGACGAGTTTGTTTTTTTTTTCCTCAAGGGAAAATGATAAATTATTGAAGCGACACACGGAGGCCAATTTGAACTCATATAATGATGAAAATTATGTAATTTTGTTACCATTCACCCGTCGCTGTCTCGATCGCGCTAATAAAATGCACACGCTCGCGAACTATTACAAAATTACGTCACTTTGATATCAAACTGTAAGTTTGAAATAAGATGAAGACTAAAACACTCCCGAAAGGAGTTGCAAAATAACTACAAAATTAAATACCTGTAATTGAAAACCCTACCTAAACATATTGTGTTAGTAGAGATTTTTAAACTTTGCACCTACCCACAGAGCACCTGCACCCAACTTGTTATGAATATTAGCAATCATGTTATGAATAGTTACCAAACATGAAATTAGGCCAATCATGCAACCGTTAAGAACTGAAATCATTATGTAGCTTCATAATGTTACGTCAAAATTTTTTACTTCCTACCCATTTTGTACTTTGTCACAGTGAAATTCGCGATAGACCCGTCTATAAATGTAAGTTAATAAATGAATGAAAAGTCTCTGGCAACTTTCATATTGATATTCACTGCCATGATGGTACGAAATGGGTTGGAAATTTAATTCATTGCCTGTACAAAATAATATTTATTTACGTACGTACCTATCTGAAAGGATTGTTTTACACGATAAGGGCAATAAAATATTTTTAATCTCTTAACTTTTCCCTATTTACAATCAAAAGTAACTAAACTAATTTAATATGAATATTCCAGCCCATTCAGCTTAAATTAGGTACCTTTGTAATTAAAATTTAGCACTGTCAAAAGTTACCAAATTACCAAATTAGAGGAGTAACAACTTCCCAGGGAGAACCGTGGAATCCGAGATTATACAGCATAGATTATAATTAGAGGAGTAACAACTTCCCAGGGAGAACCGTGGAATCCGAGATTATACAGCATAGATTATAATTAGAGGAGTAACAACTTCCCAGGGAGAACCGTGGAATCCGAGATTATACAGCATAGATTATAATTCAAAAGCCATCAAGATTTTTGTTTATGTCGTTAACTCTTGATCTTTGCTCTTACTTAGTTTAATAAGTAGTTTAGCTACTATATAATGTCATTCATTTAATCTGTAGTTACTAAAAATAACATAAATACCTACCTAAATAATTAAGGTTAGGTATACAAAGCAAAAAAACATCAGAACATTTTAAATCACATTGTAGGGTCGATTATTTTTGCACTTTGAAGTGTTTTTTCACATTTTGATAAGATTTTTATCTTGTTTTGATACGATCACGAGTCGTGGCATTAGGCATCACAAGTGGATCACAACAAATAAGTGCGAGCAAGATGCCTAATGAGAATACATGTGAATGCATATCGCGAACAGCAAATAAAGTTAGCTCAAGCTCAAAACAAAATGAAAACCTTATTACATTTTTAAAACAGAATAGGCTGGAGACCTAATTGAATCACGCATGTGACGTTACGGCCCCCCGATAAGAACGCTTCTCGGTCATTGCATCCGACTGAGGATCAGGATCTGAAGCATACTTCCGCCACTTAACCTCCTAACGTCTATACTGTTAATAGGTAGTATAGGTACTCAACCCGGCGAGAGTGTGGTGAGAATTTTTTACATATAGGTACATAATAACATCGACAGTAAATGTAGTGGCTCATCTTATATTTATACAGCAATCATAAGACCTATTTGAGTTGCTCTATTCATTGTATTGATTTCTGTGTTGAGGTGTGCAATAAAGAGTATTTGTTTTTAATCTCAATTCAATTTATTTAATCAAATAAATGTTCACATTGTTATAAATAAGCTTTTTTGAAATAACTTATATAGGCATCAACTGTATGTAATTATGTAATTTGTACAAAAAAAACTGCAACCCATTTATCGACCATTTATATAAGGTGCTAACAAATTAGTCACGGATATTTTAAGAAATAATACATTACATTAAAACAATTAACTTTTAACTGTAATTAAGGAACCTTTGTATACCGGGTGTGGCCTGTAACATGAGCAAATAATTAAAACATTTAATGTTTCTGACACTTAGAGACCTTTACATCTCTAAGTCAACTTAGGCTAGTAATTATGTGAAGCTATATTACTGTCTTTTTATGTAACATATGAGCACAAAATGCCGTGTCTTACAGCTACATGTTATTACTATTTTAATATTAATATAGGCCGGTAGCTTGAACATGTCATGCTCGCTTAAAAGTCTTTGTTTACGGTGGCGTTGTTGATCGGGTCGCCACTTTCCCGAATGAAGGTTGAGGGAGGCGATGGCTGAGATACGCGTCATACTCGTGAACGGGTGCTGTTTGTGGAGACTGGTCTGTTAAGCTAACACGAGCTATTATACTTAGTAACTTTTATTAATTAAATACAGTGAGACGCCTCATTCTGTTCTCGTATGTTTCTTTTCTTTTAATGAATGTATTAATTATACAGGATATTGACTCTTGGAGACCTTATACATCTCTAAGGATAACTTGATAAACTATATAATCTTATAGTTCTGACACCTAGAGACATTTACACCTCTAAATATTATAGATTTTTTTTGTGTGTTTTTTTATCTGTATTTTGTATGTAATTCGACATTAAGAGACCATATACATCTCTTAGTAATTGTAATACGTTAGATTGAATTGTTAGTTTTATTTTATAAAATTGTTGATGTTATTATTTTTGCTTTTATGTAAATTCAATGTTGACGTGTAAAAGTGCCCTTGTGGCCTATTTGCTGAATAAATGTTGATGTTTGATGTTTGATGTACTCCTCAAACGATGACACTTTTGCTCAACAACTTTTAAAAATTATGAAGTATTTAGTGTCCCTATTTTTCATACAAAATAAATATTATCTTCAATGGACGCCATCGCCACGCCATATCATTGTGATTGACGTCACTTGTCAAGGCTTAAATACAACCAAATTCGCAATACATTGCGTCTTAGAATAAACTTTAAAGTGTATTAAAAATCAAACCACAGGTTATTTTTAAAAGTTGCTGAACAAATGTTGGTCTGTATGAGGAGTACAGCCTACAGTTAATTTTTTTGCTCGTATTACAGGCCACACCCGGTATATTTTTTTGTTTTCATTTACCGAACAAAAAAAAAATTATAATAAATTTTTAAAATATTCACCCTATTATGTACCTGTCAAGATGTTTAACACTGTCTGTCATGTCACGTCACGTCAAGTTTAAATAGGTTCTAGAATGTCTAAAGTGGTCTCATTTAATTGTCTTATTAACAGGGTGTTTTAACGTAGGAAATTTGTTTCCTAGTTTTCTCCAAAAAAACATAACAAAACTAATGATGTTTCATACTTAAATGTACTCCGAGAACCGAGTACTGTCAGCTGTAAAAATATCCGTGACTAATTTGTTAGCACCTTATATTATTGTTATCGGATAAGACTCAAATTTTGCATACTATGAATAATTATTGCAGATAACCGTATGAAATCTATAACAAAAATAAGCAATAGAGGCGCACCAAGCTTTGCAGGGACTTTAGGTATATATACAATGACATGACGTAAAAGTGTCGCTATAATCGTAAAAATGGGATAGATAACTGATAAATAAATAAATATTATATGACATTCTTACACAGATTGACTAAATTCCACGGTAAGCTCAAGAAGGCTTGTGCTGTGGGTACTCAGACGTCGATATATATAATATATAAAAGCAATAAAAGCTTACCAAACAAAAAATTGTCTGACTACGATTCCTAACCGTTCCCTTCACGTTGTATTGCTGAAAGCATATATATTTGCGCTAGCACTCACTAATGGATAGATCCAATATCTGGCACTAACGATACAGGATAATACTGTCGCGAAGGTTTCCTGTCACTTGCAAATGTTACCGGCGCGATTCGGGAAATCAATAAGAGATTCACTAGATATGAAATAGTAAAGATATTGCGGCGACGAAATAAGACTTGGCCTCCGAGACAAGACAGCAGAAGAAAGTGCATTCTGCTGCATGTCGAAGCCAAACAAAACAATTATTATTTTTGCACTTTGGGTGTCCAGAGACAGATCTATAATTTTTGGAGGCGAAGTGCGAGGGAGATGCGGGGGAGTGTTTAAGTGTTAAATGTTACGGGTTGATTCGAGTCGTATCTAACCAAAGGATTTTCATCTAGTTTAATTTCGCAATATGCGGAAATAGTTAAAGAAATATGAGTTTCAAAAAATTAAGTCCGCAATCATCTTCTTTTCGTAAAATAAAAAAAAATTGTTTTAGTGAGTTATAAATTAAAGGTTTTACTCATTACGTACCTACCTCATGTATGTTTAACTAATTAGTCAAATATTTTAATTCGAAGTTCTAACCTAACGTAACCTACACTATTTTTGGCAACAGTTTCTTTGTAGGGGTCGTAGTTCTAACATAAGCAAACCATTAAGGATGATTACTGTAAGTAAATAATATAAGGATCAACCAAATAGAACTTTTATAAAGGATGAAATAACGATCGTTTCGTTTCTTTATTTCCCGTCTTTACAATTCCTTTTTTTCTGATTGGACGCTGTTCGCACTCCGAACTTGATTGATTAACTTTTCGTACTTTATTTCGAAGCTAAAAAAAGCTGTGGCTGTTATAAAAAAATCCCATTACTTATTATTAAATAATTGACCCTCCGTTTTGATAAAATTATTCAAAAGAAAATTCAATATATTCCTTTTCGACTTTTGATGAAAAATAAATGCATATTCAACAAGCTTTTGTTTGCCTTTCTTCTGGTTCTTCTTTGTCGGGCAATTTTGATTTTAATTTCCTTTTTTGTATTTATTCTAGTTGCAAATAATGTGCTCGCTTTCACTCAATTTTTTTATTGCTTAGTTAGAATTTGTAATAATAATCAAATAGGATCTTTATTTATTTTTCTTCTTAAGTTAGGTTAATTATAATATGAATATAAAAGTAAAATATAAAAACACTTACAAAACAATAAAAAAAAGTTATAAACACATTATAAAAAACCTAACATAAATAGGATCAAATTTATATAAATTTATAAGTCTATTGCAAACCAACGCAGAAACCCAGTAAGCGTGATGGGCACCTCTGCGTCGGGAGCAGCCCGGGACTGGTTACAGTTTATTCTCGTGGGTAGGTAGGTATACAAATGAAAGTTCATGTTTATTTTTAAGTGTACCTAGACAACATTTATTTAGGTTTCGATTTATTTCAGTTCGTCAGTAAAAGCAAAAGCAAATGTCGTGTCTTACAGGGACCTAAAGAACCTGGCCGAGGTCCACGAAAACTGGCGCATACTCCACCGACAAGAGCCATGTCCTTAAATTATGGTTGGTTGGTTATTTCAGTTTAGATATTTTTTGGTTCAGACATGTTATTTTTATTATTTATTTACGAAAAATAGGTATAAAGTTCAATATATAAGTTCAAATCTTTCACAGATAATATTCGGTAAATGTATACACTAATAATGAAATCCAGGCAGTGTCAAACTGAATATTCCAGCATTTTAACAAAGGACTTTTTCCGCAATAAAAACAGTTCACTACATTACACCCTTTAGTAGAATAACTTTGGTAGATTGCAATTGCCAGTTTCTTCCTTAAATAACCTTTTAATCAATTTCCTTCACCCGATATAAAAGTTTCTGCCTAAACGACGTTCGGACTCATTAAAGTAGAAGTTAACTCACGTATTCTTAGCCTCTGAACATGTGCCTTTATTAGGTATCTGTGAACGGTTAGTTATGCCTTACATTCGCTATTATTCGAGAAGCAGTATACTAGGGTACTCATGCCCAGGGGAAGCTCACATTATTACTCAGGTATATTGTGCCGTAATGGAATGTGTGCCAGGGGAATAGTTTTGATTAACGTACGAAAACGAACATAAAAAACGCCAACCACGCCAATACAATGGATTTTATTCCGATCCATACAAAACTTCTAAAATATGTCTTTCTCTTTTGTTTCAGATTTATGTACACTCGAAAAAATGAACAAGCCTCGCAAATGGAACTTCTTAGAAAAGATCTCGAGCAGAGGGTAATTTAGTCTTTATTTTACCAGCCCGATGCTTTTGAGGACGACATTGCAAATATTTCTTCATTATAAAGAAGGCTTTTGTTTTGATTACAGGAAAATGGCGTACGAAAGAATAAACCGTCGGGAACTCGCGGTTGTATCGCAAACGAAAAAATATCTGCGTTACTTGCTAATTAAGTATGATGACATGAAAACTGTTTCACAGTTCCATGTGCTAGTAAATAAAACTGCATAAATTGAGATCGGCGATGTAGCAAGAGGCGCGATGGGGCAGTTGGCGACAAACGGACACAGCAACTTCACTTCCATCAGCAATGAGTCGTTGCTGTACGGCGCGGAGACCGACCTCTGCGCCGTCGCGGACGAACCTAAGTACCAAAGCAGCCTCGGCATCACCCTCGCAGTCCCTGAATGGGAAGCCATCTGCACGGCCATAGTCTTGACCCTCATAATAATCTCTACAATAGTGGGAAACATTTTGGTAATCCTCAGCGTATTCACCTACAAACCCCTTCGAATCGTTCAAAATTTCTTCATCGTTTCCTTAGCGGTGGCGGACTTGACAGTAGCGATACTGGTCCTACCTTTAAATGTAGCATATTCTATATTAGGACAATGGGTCTTCGGTATATACGTGTGCAAAATGTGGTTGACCTGCGATATAATGTGCTGCACTTCGTCCATTTTAAATTTGTGCGCAATCGCCTTAGATCGGTACTGGGCTATCACAGATCCTATAAATTACGCACAAAAGAGAACTCTCGAAAGGGTACTTTTCATGATTGGCATAGTGTGGGCATTGTCACTGATTATTAGCTCGCCACCGCTGTTGGGTTGGAATGACTGGCCGGAAGTATTCGAACCCGACACCCCCTGCCGCTTGACCTCTCAACCGGGTTTCGTCATATTCTCCTCGTCTGGCTCCTTTTATATACCGTTAGTTATTATGACTGTAGTATATTTCGAAATATACTTGGCGACGAAAAAAAGACTGAGAGATCGAGCTAAAGCTACTAAGATCAGTACAATATCTAGTGGCCGTAACAAATGCGCACCTCGAGAGAGTGATCACAATGACCAAGACTCGGTCAGCTCGGAAGCGAACCACAATGAGCACCCGGGTGTCACGCGCCTCATGTCAGATAGCGAAAAGAAAAAACCTTCCAAAAAATCAAATTCGAAAAAGAAGCCAAAACGGCGATACTGGAGCAAAGATGAAAAAACTCAAAATAAGCTGATGATTCCTATCCTGTCAAATGAAAACTCGGTAACTGATATAGCTGATAACGAGAATAGGAACACGTCCTCAGAAAGTAATTCAAAAGAAACACATGAAGGTCAAGTGGAAGTAGAAGAGCCGGTTACTAAAAAACCGCCACAGAAGCCTCGGCTGATCCAACAGAACACCGTGTATCAGTTTATAGAAGAAAAACAGCGTATCTCTTTAACCAGGGAACGCCGCGCAGCTCGAACTCTAGGTATCATTATGGGAGTTTTCGTCGTATGCTGGCTCCCTTTCTTCCTCATCTACGTGGTTATACCATTTTGTGCTAGCTGTTGTTTGTCCAACAAGTTCATCAACTTTATTACCTGGCTCGGCTACATTAACTCGGCATTAAATCCTTTAATATACACCATATTTAATATGGACTTTAGAAGGGCCTTCAAAAAACTACTGTTTATAAAGGCGTAGCTGTTATATTTGGTGCCAAAGACTGTAAAGAATTTCGTTTAGGGTGTATAACGCGCTTAATGATTTTGAAAGCCGCTGGTTTGCTCAAATTAATTAGTTTCATCAATCATTGATATTTATATTACATAAGTGTATAAATATGATTGGACTTCATAAAAATACTCATTATTGTAAATATAGGTACGATCAATGTTGAATAGAATTTAAAATTTCTTGTACAGCATTGGTAATAATTGCATATAAATAACATTAGTATATTTAACTTAATGTCGATCTAAATTGTATTCTAGAGTGTATACGAATACACAATTACAGGTTTTAAATTGTGCATGTGCATAGCACATTAGCTACTGTAAGAAATGCTTCAATGTAAATACTTCGTGGTTAATTAAAATATCGAATTTAAACTTAACGAATCTTAATATACTTACTGTCAACGAATGAGTTCTTATAAATTGTTAATGCATATCTTTAAAATTAATTGGTCAGTATGATAATATTTCACAGTTAAATTTATTTTCACATTATTGGTTACGCCATTCTGTTGAATCTGTAGGTACATGTTTGTTGTTTTTAAATTTATATCCCTTTAAAATAATTTGAGCCCGTATTTTGAAAGGGATATTAACAACAATTTTTATTGTTTAGATTTTAATAAAGTATTAATGGAAGTTGGTGTTTCATTTCAAAACAAGAAGAACGGCGCGATTCGGGAAATGAATTAGAGATTAACTAGATACGATGTAGTAAAGATAATTATCTTTACTATTTCATATCTAGTGAGTATCTAATTCATTTCCCGAATCAAGCCGGAAGTTTTTAAATCTGAATCGGACTTTAATTTAATTACGCACAATACGTCATCGTTACAGCTATACTATACCGGGTGTGGCTTGTAACACGAGGGAATAATTATAACATAGATTGTACTCCTCAAACGGTGACACTTTTCTTTAACAACTTTTAAAAATTATGAAGTATTTAGACTTCCTATTTTTCATACACAATAAATATTATCTTCAATAGACGCCATCGCCATGCCATATTGTGATTGACGTTGCATGTCATGCCTTAAACATAACAAAATTCGCAATACATTGCGTCTTAGAACTAAACTTTAAAGTGTATTAAAAATCAAACCACAAGTTATTTTTAAGTTGCTGGACAAATGTTGGTCAGTATGAGGAGTACAGTCTACAGTAAATGTTTTTGCTCGTATTACAGGCCACACCCGGTATACCTACATAAAACACTTCATACACCTTTCTAGGTCATATTTTCATCGGAATCTAGGCTACTACAAAAGGAACGTAAATCTGTCGTAAACACATTTTTATTTGTTACTTAAATGGATGAGATTTTTCACAATATTGGGGCTATCTCGTATGAAAACGTATACAAACCCTGAGCAAATTGTCACAATAAATGTCACAAAATAGGTTGAGCAATTCAGTTAATGATAGTTATTTATATTAAAATGGCATACTACGCGAAAAGCACTATGAACTATGAGATTAGAACTACTTCAAATAACTATACTAAAATATCAAATATAAGCTTAATAAAATACTTACTATCTATTGAAAGTAAATAGGATGTATTAAGTTTTTGAATACCCACAAAAACCATATATTATTCACATAAAACCTCGAAACTTATGTATTTCAAATAAGTATATCGGTGTAGGTACTTTAGATAGAAAACAATCTTGGGTTTAGCGAGATATCTTCATACTAAGCCCCATATCCCTTTATGAAAGACATTGCGATGATATCTTCAATACATTTTTGGCGGAGTTTCAATACTTATCAGGATACCTTATCCAAACTCATAGGAATATGCGTACACATATAAAGATGTTGATGTTAGAGAGTAAGTTTAGATAAGTTTGATCAACATTATTTAGATTTAGTATTTTTTCTACAATTATTTATGCTCGGTAGTATTCGTCTTATACCGGGTGTGGCCTGTAACACGAGCAAATAATTAAAACATAGATTGTACTCACTAAACGGTGACACTTTTATTCAACATCTTTTAAAATTAATGAAGTATTTAGACTTTTCATACAAAATAAATATTATCTTCAATGGATGCCATCGCCACGCCATATCATTGTGATTGACGGTGCTTATCACGGCTTTAACATAACATAACACAATTTGCAATAAATTGCGTCTTAGAATAAACTTTAAAGTGTATTAAAAATCAAACCACAAGTTATTTTTAAAATTCGCTGAACAAATGTTGATCAGTATGAGGAGTACAGCCTACAATTTAATTTTTTGCCCATATTACAGGCCACACCCGGTATAAAAATAGTACGGGAAGATCTTCATTAAAATCAATATTAAATAAAAATATATAAAGATAGTTTATTATTCAAGTAGGCATATTGACGTCATAAAACAATGGAAATACACGCTCTGCTAAGGTAAGAACTACTCTTCAATATATCCAGTCCAACGGTAAAGAAGAACATTCTGCACAGGCCGCCTAGCCAAGGTTACAATCGCTATCGCTTCGACAACGAAAAGCATTGTGTATCTCTATCACTCTTCCACATAAGTGTGACAGTGACAGTTGCGTTTCGATCGCTACGGAGCGTTAGCGATTGGCATCTTGGCTACGCGGCCAGAGGAACATTCCGTACGCACGAGCGGAAGGTACGGCGGGGAACGCTTGTAATGAAAGCCAGTGTATCGAGAGGTTTTTGGAAGTCGGGCATTCGATTGGAAAACTTTGTAAGTAATTTGGTAGGGTGAAAGAAGAAAATATACTATACAGGGTGATCAATCTAAATGGGTCAGTATGGAGAAGTCAGAAACTATAAGAGATAGCGAAATCTGTTCTTAGGAACCATGGCTCCGATTTTAGATTTAATAATAATGGCATTCAATTTTTTTTTAAATCTATCATACATAACCGGGATTCGAACATGGTCAATATTCTTGTTGTTTGTTTGTATGGCAACTTTTAAACGATGCGTGATAGGTGGGGGGTGCTCGACCAAATATCATAGAGGGCCCCGAGACAAAACAAAGTACATTAAAAAAAATCAAAATGGCCGACTTTTTTTTTAATTTTTTCAAGTTGGTCCGAGCGCGCTGAGATTCGGCATGCGGCGAGCCTGGGGGCCCAAGATTACAATGTCAAAAAAATATTTTTGGAAAAATTCAAAATGGCGGCGGACACGGGCAAAGTAAAATTTTCAAGTAGGTTAAGCGAGCCCGAAGGGCGAGCTTCATGCCGGGAGGCCGAAGGTCGACCCCGCCCCGGTGGAAGGCCGAATGCCCTGAGCCTCCACCCCTACTCCCAAAACGCGAGGCCGAAGGCCGAACTGCGTGAATTCGGTGCTTCCAAGCGTTCTACCAAATCAACTGTATTGATGACCGAAGCCGGCAGGCCGAATGCCCCACGGCGAAGCGTTGAGGCTTGCGAAGGCCGAAGGCCGAGCTAGGCGTAGGGCCGAAGGCCCGAGGCGTCACACGAGAGGGGGAAGTTGGAGCTTAAACACGACCCAACACTTTTCCTATTGGGAGTCGCTTTTTGGGCGTCGGGGTGGAGGCTTCGGGCCCTCCACCGGGGTCGGCCTTCGGCCTCCCGGCATGAAGCTCGCCCTTCGGGCTCGCTTAACCTACTTGAAAATTTTACTTTGCCCGTGTCCGCCGCCATTTTGTATTTTTCCAAAAATATTTTTTTGACATTGTAATCTTGGGCCCCCAGGCTCGCCGCATGCCGAATCTCAGCGCGCTCGGACCAACTTGAAAAAATTAAAAAAAAAGTCGGCCATTTTGATTTTTTTTAATGTACTTTGTTTTGTCTCGGGGCCCTCTATGATATTTGGTCGAGCACCCCCCACCTATCACGCATCGTTTAAAAGTTGCCATACAAACAAACAACAAGAATATTGACCATGTTCGAATCCCGGTTATGTATGATAGATTTAAAAAAAAAATTTAATGCCATTATTATTAAATCTAAAATCGAAGCCATGGTTCCTAAGAACAGATTTTGCTATCTCTCATAGTTTCTGACTTCTCCATACTGACCCATTTGGATTGATCACCCTGTATATGTACCTATACGCTTTATTGAAATCATGTGTACTTGTAGATGCTACTCATTCTATTTACAAATATAACTAAGTACGCTTTTTTGAAATCATGTTCTTGTATTATATTTAATTGTTTTAATACTAATACTAAAAAATTCTCTTTGGAAAATAGATTAAAATAATCAGTAAACTAGGTATTTAAGCCAAATATACTTACTTTTTAGGGTTCCGTACGCAAAGGGTAAAAAAGGACCCTATTACTATGACTCCGCTGTAAGTCTGTCTGTCTGTCTGTCTGTCACTGAAAACAGAATATAATATTTTTGCCATTTTTGGCGTAATGTTACGGAGTGATTGGCGAGACGGAAATCCGAATCCGACTCGCACTTAGCCGGTTTTTATTTATTTTAATATTATAATAAGTAGGCAAATAATAATTTACAATATTTAGTTTATTAGTTAGGTTCGAAGTGAAAATAAGTAAATAGCCAACGCGTCTATGATTTAAGGACAATTTAAAGAGCTATCAATGTCTAAAAATAGATTACAATTTCAGAGCGTAAGTATCAGAAGGAGAATTATGTTGCTTGAGGCCGATTATGTTAACAATTTAATATGGTTTTCATCTTACTTGAATAACATAACCTTGACCGTGAGCGCCAATCAACGTTAGCGGCTCACGCTGATTGACGGCGCGATTCGGAAAATAAATTAGAGACTAACTAGATACGATATAGTAAAGATATGTGACGTCCCACGGAAATAGGTACCTTATGGTGGTTGGCGCTTACGCTATTATTAACGCCGCTCCAATATTATTGCTGCGCTATGCGTAAGCGCCGACCGCCATAAGGTACTTTTTTTCGTGGAACGTCACATATCTTCACTATTTCATATCTAGTGAATCTCTAATTCATTTCCCGAATCGCGGCGCCAGCCGCCATAAGGTACTATTGCAGTGGAACGTCACATATCTTTACTATTTCATATCTAGTGAGTCTCAAATTCATTTCCTGAATCGAGCCGTGATTCTCACGAAATTCAGCCAGTCGTCTTATTAGGCACGCTTAAACATCGTATCAAAATGAGATGAAAAGTATATCAAATTGTTAGATAAAATCGGCCTCTTTGTCATATTACACTGATATTAAATATAGGTAAATAATTTTGACTTGTATACCTGTTTCATATGAAATTGAGGAATATGGCGCGCGGGAACATTTCCAGGAATGAAAATATTGCCAACGACGCATAAGTAAATGCCAATTATTATGGCTCAGCCAATTCGGCCATGAATGAAAGCTTTAATTAAGCGAATACACTCGACGCGGACGCTGGAAGCATGTATCGTCATACTTTTATTTTTCACAAATCTATCGATTATTTATTTTATGCCATGAAATGTAGGTACCTATCTGCCCAATTCGAACTTTAAGATACGTCAATTAATAGATCTATAGTTCGTTTTTTTAGCATTAGAAATAAGGTAAACAATCTTGATGTGTATTTTAATTGAAAAACACATTTAAAAAATAAGTTACGGCAATTATGTAACAATTATGAATCCAATACTATCATTTATATTCTTCTGCTTTCATAAGTAATAGTTACTGATTTTTAAAAAGGGTTTTTCAGTTAAAAGACATGTCAAGATCGCTTACCTTCTTTCAAGTTCTTTCTAATGCTAAAATAAACGAACTATAGAAACGATATGGATTAGATGTGTCAGTGTCAAAAGTGACGTTTTTGTTTGAAGAAATATATCTAATTCATATCGTTTCTAGATCTATTAACTGACGTATATTAAAGTTCGAATCGGGCCGTAATTACAATTACATCAACGCTGCCAGTCAGCGATAAGTGAAGTCACTTGAAGCTTTCTTCCGTTACTCGTAGATAACAAATTATAGCCCACCGTATTACATACCTACTTTTACTGCACTAAGCAATACTTTTATTAGAAAGCTAGGCACTAAAAGTGCTGAAAGACGGCGCCTGAAGGTCACCTCTCTCTTGACACAAGGACGCCATAAACCCGTCAAACGATTTGATGCCGCCATAGATTTCATCGAATTGGCAATAACTCAAGCTTACATTTTATATCCTACATAAATGACTAAAATGCCGTCTAGAAAAATCGACACGCTTTATTTAAATCTAGCTACCATTTCCAAGGTCAAAGATATGTATTTCAGGGCCAGAAAGTTATTGAATATTTTTTTGCGTGATTAGGTACCTAATGTACATTACGTTACTGCTACATATTTAACGATAAACTCAAACTTCCCCTGTATTACATAAAATGGATTAAGTAAAATGTAAACAGTGTTACAGAGATATATCTTATGCATACATATTGCCACAAATTAATTCTACGAATACACCCATAAATATTTATCCAGAAGAAGGAATAAGCATCACAACACAAAATAATTTTGTGTAAATGATTACGGAGGAGATTGAAAAGCAATTATTGCTTTTCAATCTCCTCCGTAATCATTTCGCCAACGTGATGTATGACGAACACGCTTACCTTAAGCCAGGGATTCACTGGGTGACAAATATTATCTCACAACAAATCTCGACGACAACTCCCTCGACTTCGCTAACTTCATTTGACATAAGTCGACATCGCGCGACATTGTACTGGTATCGAAGTCAGGCGAAGTTTAATACCAGTATGATACGAAATTATATTTCCGACGTACAACAGACTGGCAAAATTGCACGTACCGTAAAATGGGATGAGCTGGGTCTGAATCTCTGACTCTCAAACCTCGATAAAATTTTATTTTTACATGTGAAAACTGAATGGTGTATATAATAAGTGGTTCGGACGTTTGTATTTTAGTTTGTATTTTATTTTGGGTAGTTCCATTTCATAACTTTGACGATAAAGAGGAAAACCCACCTCACCCCGTAGTGCCCGTATTTGGGGTGAGAGGGTTTTTCATAGAAAGGTGAGTTTGGAAGATTGTTGAATCGATTTTTTTTTATTATGCGTATTGCCCCATTTTAAATTGGAATACATTATTTTTGTAGCAGTAGCCTTTAAATCCCTTCTCACCCCTCTCTCATACCTTCTCTCCCCATTCATAACCCAACTCTCCCCGCGAAACCTACTCACCCCGTTTTACGGTACACATAATAAAATAAATAAATGTATTTATAAAAGTGTCCTTTGTTGTTTTGTGTGGTTGCAAATTTTACACGAAAGTTTGATATGAAATTAACGTTTTAAAGGAGGAAAAACGTTAGAACCCGCGCGATCGTGAAATAGGTAGGTATCTTGAATAAATATATATTAATATCTATACAGGGGAAGGAAACAGGCAAGTATAGGGTATTTGAATGTTTTAAAATTAACATATTATTTTACACCATGCATGGAATAAATCATCAGAAGATTAATAGAGAAGCGTAGACAGCAGTTATTTTTGGACACAATATCTATTTTAACACTCCTATAAAACTATAAAGAGTAATTTGATCGTGACGTCACAAGCCAGTGTTTCATATAAATTCAAGTGATTAGCTTATCTGTGGTCGTGCACGCAAAAGGAAGTCTGAGCCGAACGGATCCGATTTCGACCGAAGTGAGGAGTGTCTCCCCACTGCTACAACTAATGAGGTCCCTCAAGTCCATACAATACTACTACACACTACATACTAATGAGGTCGGAAATTGCACCTAGCGGAGCAGCTCATTTGCTAATAACGAGACGTGTTAAAACAGTGCACTGACATACAGGTTGCTCAATGCAAATACTCGTTAAGGCAGAAAAATCAGGAATTTGTATGAGACAGTTTTTGTTCTTTAAAAGTAAGTTACCTTTATTACGTGAAATAAAAATAAATCAGCCTTAGACAGTCAAATTGTTAAAAGGAAGTAGATAATTATTTAGGACACAGATCGTTATTGTTACGATCTATGGGAATTCAAAATATAACATTGCCAATTTTTTTAACGGATTAAATTTCTAAAATCTGTTACTTACCTACAAATAGCAGCCGAAACAACAAGTATGTTTATTCAATTATTGTCACACAACCAATTTCAGATTCTAACCTGTTTTTCAATGGATGCACATAATGTTTTCCAATAGCGCAGAAGTGTGAGGAGACCCGACCCCAGATAACGGGAGCAGGGACGGACAAAGAAGAAGAAGAAGAATGTTTTCCAATGGGGAGAACCCGCTTCGTGGTTAGAAAAGCATGTTGTAGGTGCGAATCTGGCCCCGTATTAGACAACATGCCAATCGCTATCGCGATTGTCACCTTGGCTAGGCCGCCAGATCCGATGATAATGATACCTAACCTTTATTACCCAGAAGGACCCGGACCCGGGACCCGGGTATGTCCTTAAACTACGTCCAAGACCACCGGTGGACGGGCAGCAGCGTCCCTCAAATTCGGTGTACTCGACTGCGATCGCCAACCCGCCTGCCAAGCGTGGCGATTATGGCATTCACCCCCCATCATGCAGATGGAAGTCCAAGGGCTCCGCCTATGTTCAGCAGTGGACGTCTTATGGCAGAGATGATGATGATGAACCTTTATTTCCATGGAGATTGACAGGCTTTATTTTTTACCTGCTTGTCTAAACACCTACTCAAATAATAACTTTAGTTAATATTAAATACAATCAACAGGCGTACTTATAATAACAAACTTAGTCGAAACTTATAGGTACAAGCCTCTTACGAGCTTTATAAGAGTCTTCGATACAAAGAAGATTCAATACGATATACAATGTTACTAATTTAATAAGAGTCACGAGGAAATAAGTAGGTATTAGAATAAATTCTTAATTTTTTTGTTACTAAAATATTTAAGGTGGTAAATATGTGTACATCCTGCTGAGTATTTAGTAGGGAATAACGTTTTATGAACATATTATTCTAGGGGTGTCATCACCTACTTCAGCACGTAGGTATATATTTCAACACTGAATTCTATATTTAGTGTTGAAGTTGCAAGGAAAAATTGCAAGTTAATAGGTATCAGTAAAGTGCATCTTCTTAAGAGGAGTTCGTGGTTGTTCAGTCAGCACGGCACAAATTTTCTTTTAAGCCAGTTTTGACCATATAAGATGGCTTTTCAATAAACTGATCTACTTTTATATGTTTCTACCTACTATGATAAAGATTCTACCGAACCTATTTCCTATTTCCTTTCCTTTTGACCGCTATTCTAGACCTGGTCACCAATTTAAAATGGTAGTAAAATGGCAGCACGTACAGAATATCCTCTAAGGTTGCCGTTAGAGACCTACCACTAAGCAGTTCTAGCTTAACTACTATTTTATGGCTCCTCTATAAGTCTACACGATGGGTCAACGCCGGCTACTCCAAGGGACGCAGCCATGCGGTAGAATGAGATAGCAATATCACTTGCTCCCTCTAACGCATAAATGTGTCCCTTGGAGTGGCTGGCGTTGGCCCACCGTGTATAGGAGCCATTAGAGGATAATTTTCACCCAGCGGACAGTGCTAGAAATAAAGTATTAAAACGAAGAAATAAAAGTTTAGTTGAAAGGTTAGTTTAGTAAAGTAAATATTTGGCACTCAGCTCCTCCACCAATGTCTTAATGCGAGTGTTGTCGAAAGCGTCCTCATAATCAAGGAAGGTCGACAGGACAATTTCGTTGTCCTCCAAGGACGGGGCATTTGCACCAGTCAACCATCTCCAGCAGGACTATCTCTGTAGATCATTATTGCGTAAGGAGCCCTAAATATTAAAAGGAACATTTGACAATGTAAGTCAGACAATATAAACCACAGGCAGGCAGAGTACACGCATTGCACACGTTGGTTCGGAGGTTCCTCTGCGAAAGAAAGGATAGGCTTATGCCATTGCTTCTCATCATCCTCATCATCATCAACCTACTCTCGTCCACTGCTGGACATAGGCCTCTCGTATTGCACGCCATTGAGCACGATTTGCGGCAACGATGACCTCCGCAAGGCGGCTGGCAAGAGCCGGATCAGAGTTTCCGCTTGCTTCTCCCTTTATTATGGCTCATCTATACGATGGGCCAACGCCGGCCACTCCAAGGGACGCATTTATGCGTTAGAGCAAGTGATATTGCTATCTCATTCTACCGCATGGCTGCGTCCCTTGGAGTGGCCGGCGTTGGCCCATCGTGTAGAGGAGCCATTACAATTACTAACGACCCACCCCGGCTTCGCACGGGTTAGCAATTATACACCTAAACCTTCGTCAAGAATCTCCCTATTGATGTTGAAAAACCGCATGAGAATCCATCATTCGTTTTTGAGAACATACAAACAAACACATAAACAGTCAACGCGGCGCGGCGGAGGACTTTGTTTTATAAGGTGTAGTAATTACCTACTCCCTACACGCCAAGAATATTTGCCTAGCACACAAACAACGACTGGTTTGCGATAACCGCCGTATTCCGACCGCGATATAAACACCCCGTAAAACTTTATTGCTTTTAAGGCACAGACAGCCTACATTTAGACGAAGCATTGAAATCGACTAGCAACTCACCATGCATTAGCATCATGTTATTTATGTTAATAAAGTATGAGAGCGTCATTAGCATCATGTAATTTATGTTAATAAAGTATGAGAGCGTCATTGCTCAGTTAGTTAAGTCCACGTCTTAAATCTTCGCTATAAATCGGGATGACAGGAGTGTCAGTATAACAGGTTGTGATATTTTTATTTTTATACGTTGCGATAATTTTCACTTTCGTCATGAACTTCCACTGTAAGTGGACACGTAGCGTGGCAGTGCGGTTATAATATCGCGACCTGTTATTCTAATGAAACGATTAGGTACCTATATTGAATGTTGATAAGGAATAAAAAAAAGTTATAGATATTTAAACATGAGCTCGGGGTGCCTTAACTTGATCTAAGTGTAGGTACCTAATTGGTCCAATATTCGATGACCAGGAGTCTAATACTTTCTAATACATAATCTATTATAAGGTAATCCATGGCTTATACTAAACCCATGACGGCAAAGCGTGAGAGAATATTATTATATGTATGATTTTTTTAGTCTTGTATTACAACTGTTTACGTTCTCTGTATTCTGAATAAGTATTCTTATTGCTTACTATGTTTACCTAACTAGAGGAATTAAGACTTTCTATGTAATTGCGCCATAAAACTTTTCACTTGATTTTGTTTTGTGACTACTGACCGATTTGGAAGACATAAAATAACTTTAAAAAAAATCGTTATTAATGATGTTTAGAAACCCGATAAAATTGTAGACACTTTCGGTATTAATATAGGCACTAACTAGGTAACTAAATATTAAATCCGACCAGGATTTAGGATACAACGTAATTCCAAGAAATTTATCATAACTTTAATATTATTATGTAACTTTAATGTATGAAATAAACAATTAATCGTTAATTCCAACAATATTTTGTCATAAATTACTTTGCAAAATCATTGACGTGCTTCGTTCGTGAAACCTGTTTAACACATTCACTGCCCCCAACGCACATGTGCGTTCACCGTCATACAAGTTTGTTCCTAGGCCACGCCCCCTGGCAGTGAATGCGTTAATTTACCATTCCAATTCAGCGCGTCCACCCCGGGATTTGATTTGACAATTCCAAGTATTCCAGGAATCCCGGAAATTTGACGGTGCTATTTGGCGACATTAAAACGGTTTTCGACTGGTGAATACTTGCCTAGAGAGTAATTAGATATTTGAATGAATTATTGCTGCTTTATTTTTAGTCTACCTAGGTAAGTTTTTTATTTTTGAATGTCGTACTTAAATACTACTCATACCTACTGCGGTATTCGAACTTCAAGATATTCACAAGAGACGACACGTACTAGATCCATTCTAGACACGTTATAGTTTAGATATCAACTAGTTCTCTTTTGCAGCGCAATTCGGGCAACCAATATCACTTTTACGTTAGATAGCGTAAGATATCTATTAGATGTGAATTGGATCTCTAAGTCATATCCTGAGGAAATCGTCCAAGAGTATCTCCAGAATCGCGTAAATGTCAAATTTTATAGGTTAGATCTTAAACATATCGTTATCGTATCTTGGTGATGTCTAAAAGATATCTAATAGATATCTATTTCAAAATCCGAATCAGGCCCCTACTCATTTATTTATTGAGCCAATTTAAATATTAAAAAGGAAAACAATATTTAGATTTACAAAGTCATATGCTAATTAATTCTGAGTGCGTTAGAATCAGAATAACATTTTTTTTCATGTTTACATGTTTATGTTAATATTATGTACATGAGATACAATAATTGAAGACATTAATTATATTTATAAACATAAATGTAACTAAAAAACAAAGGTTTAATGAACTTTTCGCATTAAAACAATATTTACACTATTATTTGTCTTTTGTCACTTTTATTCCGCCACATAGCTCTAGCTTCTCATTTTTACTAGGACAGACAGAAAAGAAATACTCTAATGTAGGAAAATCATTTTTAGACCACTGTAATATGAATGGGAAATTCTTTAAACTTCTTTTTAAAACCGGGATTTCGATTTGACCAGATATTGAATTTTGCGGCATTGCGATTGCGACAGATGCTGCTGCTGAATATATTTTCATATATTTCAGTCTACTAACCCATATACGATCCTCACAGCTATAGATGTATACAATTTAAGGATTTTTATCCACTTGGCACATTTATTATGAATACCGTTAAACCACCTAAATACATACCGTAAAATGGGGTGAGTTGGGTGAAATTTGACTTTCAAACCTCGATAAAATTTTATTTTTACATGTGAAAACTGAATGGTGTATATAATAAGTGGTTCGGACGTTTGTATTTTAGTTTAACTAAGTCATAACTTTGACGATAAAGAGGAAAACCCACCTCACCCCGTAGTGCCTCGTATTTGGGGTGAGAGGGTTTTTCATACAAAGTTGATTTTGGAAGATTGTTGGATTGATTTTTTTTTATTATGCGTATTACTATAGCCCCATTTTAAATTGGAATACATTATTTTTGTAGCAGTAGCCTTAAAATCCCTTCTCACCCCCCTCTCAAACCTTCTCTCCCCATTCATAACCCAACTCTCCCCGCGAAACCTACTCACCGCGTTTTACGGTACCAGTGTACCAATACAACATAATGTATTACTAATGTTCTGTGTATGGTTTTGGTTAATTTCTAACCCTAAAGGAGGATAATGAGTTAATTTTGGACTATAGTGTTGGTGGTTTTTAATGGGAAACGCTGGTGACCAAGCCGAACGAATTTTTGCCAATGAGTTTATTGAAAAATTTGTACCTAAGTATCTATGAAATATTATTATCCGTTCACGATTTTTTATTACGTCATGCTCACAAACCGAAACCGGACTAATCCCAAGTTTCCCTTGAGAGTTCAGATAGCAGGCACTTTAGTAAAAACTAGTCCCTACGTATACGACGACGACCGCTTTTCCATACAAACGTAGTCCCCATTTTCCTCTCTGGATATTGAAAGTATAGAGTAGATAATTATTTATACACTACGTTTCTATGGAGTAGCAGTTGTTCACTAAGTATAGTCTTTAGTTGCACCTGGGAAACATAATTATCCTGTCGCGCTTGTCTCTTGGGACACGAGAATAACACGACAATATAGACTAAGACAAATTTCAGCGAATAAGAGTGACATTCCATTTCCAACTGCAGCTGCAATACTGTTCATTTTACTATGGAAATTGACAATGAAAGCGACGCGTTTCCATAGTAAAATGCACAGTATTGCAGCTGCAGTTAGAAATGGAATGTCACTCTAAGACAACCTAGTAAGGCGGTGGATGCTATCCACCTGTAATATCACATATTTAATAATTAATTAACTACAGCTAAATACGAAATTATATCTGATGGCTGCTCAAGTTTGCGATTAATTTAGAAGACATAAAGAGAACCGCGAAATCTTAGCTAATTGTAATGTTAAACATTACAACTCACGTATTTTATAGTTCATTATTTTAGCATTAGAAAGAACTTGAAAGAAGATAAGCGATCTTGACATGTCTTTTAATTGAAAAACGCTTTTTAAAAATCAGTAACTATTACTTATGAAAGCAGAAGAATATAAATGATCGTATTAGATTCATATTTGTTACATAATTCCCGTAACTTATTTTTAAAATGTGTTTTTGTTTTAAAATACCTTATTTCTAATGCTAAAAAAACGAACTATTACACGCTAGTGCTTGAAAGCGGCGACCTAGACTCACCGTAAAAGGTGGGTCTACGCTAGACGAACCGAGCACGAGCGAAGCCGTTCTCGGCTTCGTCGTTCGCGGCGTCAAGTGTGGACGTACAACGAACACGTCCAAGCAAATCCCTTTGTGTTCGTCAAAAAACCGACAACTGGCGGAACGCAGCCGAGCACAAACGAAACGCTCGCAGCGCGCTCGTTCGTGGTTTGTAAGTCGGTCCACATTAGACGAATTGTGTTCGGCACGTGCTCGGCTCGTCTAGCGTAGACGCACCTTAATATGTTGCGCGTGTGTCTAAAATACGTAAGTTAAACCGTATAATTAGCTTATTGCTAGTGGAGTAGTTTATTCTAATGGAACCTTCTAACTGGGTTACTCTCAGAAGGATTTCCGTATTATAATACTATACTATAATTCGGTTTTTTAAGATTAGAAATAAGGTAAACAATCTTGATGTGTCTTTTTATTGAAAAACACGTTAAAAAAATAAGTCATGGCAAATATGTATAACAATTATGAATCTAATATGTACGATCATTTATATTCTTCTGCTATCATAAGTAATAGTTACTGATTTTTAAAAAGCGTTTTTCAATTAAAAGATATGTCAAGATCGCTTACCTTCTTGCAAGTTTTTTCTAATGCTAAAAGAAACTATAGTAATTATACTTTTTGTACAATTTCTACTGGTCATCATCATCATCGCTGCCGTCGCAGGACACGATCGCAAGCGCGGACTTCTGGCCGAAGGGTGTGGTGCAATCTGCTGCATCCTACACCAAGTCAGACGCATCGTCGGAGCCACAATGTTATGTCGTCGCCCAAATCTAATCATGTTTAATTTGTCTTTTATTTTTATTTGTAGTCTTTTTTTGTAGTTTCTTTTTGTAAATTCGCTGATTGTAGTATTTTTGTTGTTTTCTTGTATTCTTATTTTAGTATACACAGTGCCTTGGTTTTTACTGTAATGCTGTGTCACTTATTTGAGTAATAAATAAATAATAATAATAATAAAAAATGACGAAGCCTGTTGCGGATATCATCATTGGTTTGTTTTGGACGAAGCATGTCGCGGATTTGCATTTGTAGCCACCTGACGAAGCCTGCGTTGTGGATATCCTAATTAAAAATTTGATCATAATTTTATAGATGTTAAATAAAGATGATTTTCATCCATATCGTAAAAAAAAGTCGCCCGCACGCCATGTCAGTCATATTGTCCTAACTACTAGTTATTACCGTTCTTAATATTCTATTCATAATAAGCTTCTTTACGAAGTGCCTTATTTAACATTCTCTTGGAAACTGACTGCGACTGTCTGCATTCTGCATTAAATTAAATGTAATTTATCTCTTCATCAAGCCGTGCTATTAACTTTAATTATGATAGAAACTGTTTAGTAAATAACCTGTATTTAAAAAAAAAAGTGTTGAAACCTTTTTCAGTAAAATCTAGGGATAGAGATCCAATTTATTCCAATTATACAGGACCACTCGATTAGTATTTTTTATTGAATTCATTGCCTGGCCATTAAAATAGGGTACCCTTTAATTAGTGTTATGAGTTAGACTAATGAGTCTAAAAGGTTTGAGTCATGGAGACGTGAGAGCCTTTAAAGCACAATTAGGAGGCATTTATTTATTACGTAAGACGATTTTTGGTCGTTTTTAACCTCCTCCCTACCCTATGTAAGAAAAAATAAGAATAGGCTGATGAGAGGCTGACCCCCTCCCCCGTATATTACCATATATTACGTAAGAATGTAAAGGAGAAAACGAGTATAAGTTTGGTTTGTTTTAGTGTTTATTAAAAAAAAACATTTTTGGAATGTATTTTTGTACCTACAAATGTATTCCAGCCCGTTTAATCTAACTCTGCACCGTGCTTGATAGCAAAGATAGTATTGAAGTATTATTTTAAACGTCATAATTTCAAAAAAAAAAAAATCTTGTGATCTTACGCAAGAACTATCCCCCTCCCCCCTTATAAGAAATAATAAGATATGTTCGACCCTCCTCCCTCCCTCCTAAATTGTCTTACGTATTAAATGAATAGCGCAATATATTCAAGATTTGTTATTACGTGTTTTTTTATTACGACGATATTGGAGTCATGAAGACTCTTGTACTTACTTACAGCTCCATTAATAACAATTAAAAATATCAAGCGACACTTTATGAATACCTACTAAAGCGTATTGCAAAAAGACTTTATAAAAACCCAAATGAATAAAAACTGAGCTATGTATTTATTAACATTGTAAAAACAATGCTAAACATAACAATTAATAATCAGTCAATGCAGCGTCTGACGATGCAACGGAGCCTCGCTGTCACGTCATCGCCCAAATTCTATATTTAATTTGTATTTTGTTTTCATGTATATTGTTTTTTGTGTAGTATTCTATTCTGTAAAGGACCTCAAGGTACCATACACCGTGGGTGGCCACAGACGACGTGGGTAGACGATATTGTCTCAATATCTGGGCCGATTTAGACCCAAGAAGCAAAAAATAGGATGTACTGGAAAATATTGGAGGTGGCCTATGTCCAAAAGGGGTCCTTAAATTATAAATAAAATAAAATTTAATTTATCATTATATATTTAAGGAGTAAAGGGCTTAATAATAATAAAAATTAGCTTGGGCCTTGCCCCGCTGCTGGCGGCACCCTAGGTTAGGTTTTTTATAATGTGTTTATATGTATTTTTTATTGTTTTGTAAGTGTTTTTATATTTTACTTTTATATTCATATTATAAAAACCCTAGCCTAAGAGAAATGATGAATAAAAATTATATTTTGTAGTTTCATAGTGCCTTGATTTTACTGTAATGCTGTGTTACTTATTTGACTAATTAAAAAATACATATAGGATTCGGCTCCAGTCTTATAAGCCATAATTAACTCACAAGATTCTGAAACTATAAGTTCTTGTTGATATGTGACGTCTCATCCGCTTTTCCGCTTGTGTTGGAAACAATAGCTTTGAATGTCTATTTATCAAGATGCACTGCAAGTGATGAGTATTTCTTGTATCTTTGAATTATATGATTAATATTAAATCAATAATGTTTATGTCTACTTAGTTACGCTACTTGTTCATTTATGTCTCCTTCTCCTCGTTTCTAGAAAAATGATATTATTGTAAATTGCAGCCTAGGTACTTGTAAGAAAAACAAAAACTTTATAGAAAATCCTCGTGCTTTATTCACATTATGCAGATAGGAAAACTTACTTACAACTTATATCTATTCTAATTTATTCTTGCAGTATACGTTTAACATCTTATACTAATATCATTGGCATTTACAGTCAAATTACTTAAAACTAATTACATACATACAAAAAAATACTAAATACACAAACAGGGGACAAGCCTTCTACAACCTCGGTGTCGATTCACAAAAGCCTGCATTCTGCATCTTCTGATATGCTTGTTATACAAGTTCCTTTGAGAAACAGGCCTCTAATCGTGTTCATAGGAATGACAGGCCAATTCGTACGGAAACAGACATCAGAATGATATCTACATTGTCATTTAGATATTTTTCTAATGTCAGTGTACGTATGTACGTTCACATTGGGTAAGTATAAAAAGATTAAATAATGTATGTCATGCATATATTTTATGACCTCATCACACTCATACTCAGACACACGTTTTGCAAACATGTTATTGGGACAACCTCATGTTTACATACTTAAGAAGATGTCTTTGTTTACCTTCTCGGTACTCATTAGGTACTAATATATTCAATATAATAAAGTCCTCGTCAAAGTTCTTTTAGATTTTAAATATTACATAGCGGGTTTGTGAATACAATAGACAATTCACCTTCTTTATAATTAAAAAACTTAAGATCCGGCTAAATTTCCACAAATAATTACAATCATCTTCAAACATAATACAATGTAGATACTTATAAGTTTTTTTTAGACAACGTCAAACTAGGTATGAGTGGTACAAATATAAATAAAAAACCGGTCAAATGCGAGTCCAACTCGCGTTTCGAGGGTTCCGTACATTTCCCAATTTTTAACAATGTATATTTTCATGTAGAACGTGAATGAAATGTCTTTAAAAAGTAATTAAGTCCGACTCACGCTTGACTGCACATTTCTAATAGGTTTTTTATCATCTATAAGGTAAAGAACTATTTAGCATATTTTATTTCAAAATTTTAGGCCTAGTAGTTTCGGAGATAAAAGGGGGGAATGGTCGGACATATAGACAAACAGACGCGCGAGTGATCCTATAATGGTTCGGTTTTTTCCTTTTGAGGTACGGAACCCTAAAAAGCAGACAAGTAAGCTAAGGCATTGCCCGGACTAAAGGTTACATTCGGATTCAGACTGCGCCATTGCTGTGCAGCATTACTGCTGCAGGAAATATCATTATCAATGTGGCAAATCCTAAAAAGTCATGCAATGGATATTCTTTAGTAAAGTACAAAAACTTGAACTTTTTGAAAAATACAAAGGCCAAAATATTAACACCAGGCCCAGTATCAATTATAATGCCGATTGCCGAGCACTGTGGATATTACTTAATGTTCTTAGGTCTCTATTAATACCTATATTTCATTAAAATTTTAATACGTCATTTTTGCACAAACAAATTTAAAACATATAAAATAATAAAGCTCACTTCTTGACGCTACATCGCACCTCTAAATGCTCTTAAGTTTCTAAAATACGTTGTCAGCACTGTTCAAGTTTATTGGGCTAATCATCAGGAAAACACGTATCACCAACTAGCACATACCCTTTAGGGCACTTGATTTCAACGGCAATGTTACTGCTCTCACTGTGATTAACACTGTTGTATTCACTGACCTCACTATTCCAATCAGCGTCAATATTGTTCTCACTGCTATTACAATTATTGATACTATTAGTGAATTCACCATTAACAGCGGTACTATTTTCATCAGCTTTGTTTTCACTTTCACTGTTGTTGTTACTAATTTGACCAAATCTGATCTCGATTAGCGAACCCGCCTCAGAATTAGTCGGTTCCTCGAAAACGATGGCATCGGCGTCTGTACCAAATATGGGAAAGTAGTCAATCGGTACACTGACAATGATGTCAATGACCCCTAAAGTTGTGATTAAAAAAATAATTTTAAACATTATGCGCACGCGTCCGTTCCAGCGGTTCACAAATGAATAATATCGCTTGGCCTTCGGCTTTGCTAATATGTAGGTACAAAATCTGATGACTGAGCAAGGTTATTCTGTAATATTATGAAACTAAATATTCAAAGAGCTAATTAGCAGCAACAACCATTTTCCTTAGTAATGTTAGGTGTATTTTAAATGAATACCTATATACAACAAACTTCAGGCTAACAATACTGTTAGTGTTGTCTGGAAGAGATCGCTCTTTAGCAATAAGACCGCCTGTTGTCTGCCTCTACATTAAATGTAGAGGCAGACATATATAGAAAAGAACAATTGATTACATTTTAATCAATTGTTCTTTTCTTTTACATCTTTTTACTGAGGTGTGCAAATAAAGAGTATTCTATCTCTCTATCTATCTATCAACTGTTATGAAATAATCATCGAGCCTAAAAATGCATTAAAGTTTCATACATAATTACATACATATTTGATGTAAATAAGATAATTCAAATAATCAAGCTCGTGGACGCCACCATATACCTAGTTGAAGAGGATACATTAGGTACCGGTATGCTTTTTCATTATATTTTATACCTACTTATAATTAATATTGTACTTTGTATTTTTTTTGGTGCAAAATTTTGGAATATTTAAGTCAACATAAGTACCTAAGAATTATATGCCCAATATTTTTAGTAAAAATTATTTGGCTGTCAAAAATACTATAGAGATAATACATACATACATATACAAGTGTACCCCCTTTATATAAAGCTTAATCTAGAGTTTCCACAGCACCGTAGCTAATATGATACTGACATGACCTTACTTGGTAGTATTGCTGCAATACTTGCAGATTTGCCCACTTGGAACGCTACGGAAGGTAGTCCCCGAAAACCGGTTTGGTTTATCGTTTTTCTTGCCGTAAATCTTTCTCGTAACGACAACCTAGCCTTAAATACACACATGAGTCAATGAATATCAAATGGTGAAATAAGGGACGAAAAATAACACAAATTATGACACAATCCTATGGAAATACGTGGTACAAATAAAAATGGCGTGGTACAAATAAAAATGGCGTGTTTAAATTTCACAATATTTGCTGCAATGACTTTGTAATGGTGTAAGATTTAATAATGTGCAATCAAGAATGCAATGGTGCATGATTCATAACATTTTATTCTATAAAGAACAGTTTCATACATAAATTCTCATGAAATTGTATGTAACTTTTGTCTGCATAAAAATATGACAATTAAGACACGCCAGCCAGTTCTATATATTCACAAGTTTATTTTTCATTTTAAAATATCAAGTGTTTCTATTACCTATATTATGGAACACAGCCGACATAATTATTATCATATCAGCCCTTTATAGCATCTGCTGAGCTCTATAGATATATGACCTCTCTTCTAGTAGGTACCGGTCCGGAGATAATCTCATCCAGAAGTGACCCGCAATCTACCGGATGTCGTCCACCCAACGAGCCAACCGGACGCCAGGATTTTCTTTCATCCGAAAGCCGCCATAAATAAATGTAAACGGAAATTTTACTTGTAAAAGCCTCGTACCTTTAGTCCCTTTAGATTTGCAGACAAATTAGTGAAGATCCCGCCCAACACGCATTTAACTTCCGATCCCTTTTCAATTATTATTTAAATTTGTCTTTTTGATTCGATGAACGGCGTAATTGATGTTTTGTGTAACTGACTCTGCTTATTCAAGTTACTGTTTGGCGTTGAGATTAATGAATAATGACAGTTATCCATTGCAAATTCGATATCGAAAATTATTCCATTTAGAATAAACTTAAGTACCTACGTTTTATGACAAATATTAATGGTAAATGTAATTGTGTGGTGGTAATAATTTATCAATAATTCTCATGTTACAGGGAAGTTGTCATGAGAAAGTAGTTATCAATTAACGTATTATTTATATTGAATCGGAATAAAAATCTGTGGGACCGTTGTATAATGTATTGAGTACCTATTTAAATGCCCAGGTCTTATGTTTGAAGAGGAATCGAACATTTTTTTATGATATACTTAGGAGGCAATAGAGCGCATGAAATGCCTGATAATAAGCAATCACCGTCGCCCATGGACAACCGCGACACCAGAGGGGTTATTAAAACGTTACCCTCTTTTTTTGTACTTGTGGGAGTACTCTCTTTTCTTGAAGGTTTGAAGGTCATATCGGTCCGGAAATACCGCAGACGACACGACAATTCATTCCACAGTTTAGCTGTAGAACCACTACATTGTCAAACTTGGCTTCCTACACAATAGTACCTACGTAGGTACCTACTTTATGAAAATGTGGCCTAGCTTTGAAGTAAGTAACAAGTTCCTCCTCGTGTCACTTTTTAACTACTTAATTAATGTTCAAAACACTTTGCTTTTGCATGACAAGTAGAATAATCCAAATGAGTATTATTATAGTAATTTACGATTATTATTATAGTAAATTACGAGCGTTTATTGTAATAAGAGATTAAAACTAATTGCTATACCCTGTCCGGGTTCATGTTCACATATATTATGTGTACCTTGTATATACTTATAATGTTGTACATGATTGCAATGATTAAATGAAAAATGATTAAATGATAGTAATGAAAGTGCTCCATATGACGCCGTTTAAATAAAGACGAACACTGTAATCTAACTTAGTATTCAAACGAGGTGTGTATGAGTCTTATTTCCAAACGTGTAACTCTGGAAGTTTAAACAAATCAAACTTTAACACGTACACGAGTAAAACTCAAACAACTTCGTTCTTCTGGCAAACGTGCCAAACTTTTAAATGTACTAATTAGAAAATGTAGAGTTTGTATAACGTTAATGTACATAAATATGTCATCCAATACACTGCTACGTTCGTATACAATAAGGTAAACATACTGGTGCTCGACGCGGTCCCAGTACATGACATCTTGAAACTTAAGTGATTGTCAATACTGTCAATAGAGGTGACAGCAAGGTGGTCATCTACGAGTATTGGGCATTAGCATGTCGAGTACGTTTACCGTATACACTTAATGATATCACTAAAAGAGATGTATTCTGTAATGAATTGCATATAAGCTTCAAGCTTTTGCTTCTTTTTAAATGCTAATTTCACGCTAATGTATAGTAACAGGCATTTAGTATGACAGTAAATCAAAAGACTTGGTATTAATTTCAACTCGATGTAAAAGTGAAGACGAGTAAGAAGTGCCTCGAGGAACGGGGTCTTGTCCACCCTAATCGTGAAAAATGCTAATTGAGATCTGCTAATTAAGTAATTCATAAAACTTGCTGGCTTGGAAATTCTTCCCAAGTAACAGAATTAAACCCTAAATTATCACGGTGGGTATTGAGGGCAGATTGTGCCTTTTCAATCGCCCCATTCCATTATACCTATTGTGTTATGTCCAATAAAATTGTATTCAGTATGAGTATTCGGCACCGTGAATTCCCTTCTCTTCTCAGTTAAAGCTGAATCGTTGCGAGTTTAAAGACGTAACCGTTTAGAATTGCTAAGCAACTGATTCGTAAATAAATAGTTTCGTTTTCAGAGTAAGCAGTAAGATCGTTGTAACTGTTGTTGTTAAGAAAACAAGCGAAATAGATTGTCAGAAATAGTATTTTGTTGAAAATCAAATCTGCGTCAGCTTCCAGCTGATAATTGGCAGGAAACGGCGCAGGATCGGGAAAAGCGGCGTGCTCTCGTTTTGTAGGCCAAGACCCTTTGGGTCGCTGAGGCATAATATATTAGTTAGTTTGAAAATCAAAAAGAATATTTCAAGAGCTTTTACTCAATTCTGAAAATGTATTGCAACAATTCCTAACAGGTTATTTGAAAGAGATGTATGCAATAACAAGTAGGAACTGTGTTGTCATGCAAGATATTAAAATTAGTTTTCACTATATGTAGAAGGAACCCGTTATTCCTTTTCTTCAAAATAGCAGTTACAACAATACGCTAAACTCTATCTGCCGTATTCGAACTTCAAGATATTCACAAGAGACGACACGTACTAGGTGCATTCTAGAATCTAGATGTTATAGTTTAGATATCAACTAGTTCTCTTTTGCAGCGCAATTCGGGCAACCAATGTCACTTTTACGTTAGATAGAGTAAGATATCTATTAGATGTGAATTGGATATCTAAGTCATATCCTGTGGAAATCGCTTAAGAGTACCTCCAGAATCGCGCAAATGTCAAATTTGACAGGTTAGATCTTAAACATATCGTTATCGTATCTTGGTGATGTCTAAAAGATGTTTAATAGATGTCTATTTCAAAATCCGAATCGGGCCTTATAGCGCCCAAAGGTTGTACTTGTACCCCGGAGCTAAAGCCGGGTTTATTAAGGAAATGTTTTCTAAACCCCATTCGTTAACAGTCCAAACAACCCGTGTTAAGCCAAAGGGGCGATACAGCCTAAAGGGCAATAAACGTTAAAAATATCAACTTGAAAATGACATTCCGCTTGGTTTTTCCAACCGTTCGCGACCACAGATTGTCTTTTCTGAATTCCAACAAAGCCTTAACCCTTAAGTTGGCAGCGTCCAAAATACTGTACACATCTTTAAACAATACACTCTTTTTGTTTGGGCAGTCGTGTAAAAAATTAAGGCAAATAATTGATAAGTAAAGATCGCTTCTTGAAATCTTAAGTTAATCTTCGTATTGTTACCAATAAGAAAAAAAATACTGTGTTGGCACTGTTGGCATAATTTCATAGAAGTATGACGTTTAAAATAACGCTTGCACTGCATGGGCTATCAAAATCTCGGCAGACTTTTCAAAGTCTAACTCTAGCACGTATTAACTTTCAATGGATACTTTTATTTATAAGGTAGATACAAATATTAAAAATAAAAATAAACTAACTTATCCATAAAATAAAACTAAATTAAAACTAAAAACTAATACTAAATAAAATTAAATTAAAATATAAATGTATTTATATGTACTTTCAATTAAAATGCATTTTTATATGCTTTATCTTTTCAGGGCTTACATTCTAGATGAGTAAATAAGCGTTAGTGACGTGAAATATGATGGCCGTTTACGCAACTTTTTGGACACAAGGCCGTTGTAAACTATAGCAAAATCGGTAGAAATAAAGTACATTACATTAAATGCAAAGTGCGATTGTATTAAGTACGAAAGCTTAACTGTTTTTCCCCCTTTCATAAAAACTGGACAGTTTTGGTGGAGACCACGGACTAGCAAGCGCAGCGTAGGACGTCCATCCACCCACAAGATGGAGAGACGACCTTGTTAAGGTCGCCGGAGGACGCTGGATGCGGGTCGCTTCCAACCGGTACGAATGGAGGTCCAAGGGGGAGGCCTATGTTCAGCAGTGGACGTCTTATGGCTGAGATGATGATGATGATGATGAGACAGTTTGGTAAGTACACTATAACTTAAGCTTTATTCCTTTCTCATTATGTCTGGTTACTTTAATAAAATACGTAAAAATATACATATTTTATATTTTGTTATTCTATGCAATTTGATAAGTATTAACACTTTAATTTTGAAGAACATTGGTTTTTGTTAACTATACTGTACATACGATACGATATCCATTATCCAGGAAAGGCTTAAATGGATATTATTTTAAATATTTATAGGCCATCTGTAAGATATTAATAATAAATAAATAATGTATTTATATGTACTTTTAATTGTTTTCAAAGTGTTTTTATATTTTACTTTTACATTCATATTATAAATAACCTAATTTAAGACATTAAATGAATAAAGGAATAATAAATAAAAATAATGAAAATTTAATAATTTTGTTTCTTGCCAAATGAAGGGTTAATTAATTTAGGCAGTTAAATCCCTTAGGGAATACTACCTACCTTCATAAAGAGGTAATTATTAAAAGCAGCTGAGCCGTCGTAATTACGCTGATGTCCGTGCCGTCAAAATTGACGTGAAGGCCGAGCTGCTGGGCTCACAATACTTAATTAAATGCCCGAGTTTCAATTTAAAGTTTATCCTCGATATTGCTCCATTATAAATATACTCGTACAATCGTTTTAACTGGTAACCCAAGCGACTGAAAGAATTTGTACACTGAAGCTACTTGCAAGGTTTACTTAAAACCTTCAAGCTGCCGGCTCAATTCGGGAAATGAATTAGATACTCACTAGATATGAAATAGTAAAGATATGTGACATTCCACTGCAAAAGGCGCCTTATGGCGGCTGGCGCTGCGATTCAGGAAAAGAAACTAGAGATTCACTAGATATTAAATAGTGAAGATATCGTTTCTAGTCAATCTCTAATTCATTTCCCGAATCGCGCCGTGCGTTTCGAACAGAGATGTGCAATTAAGTATGTGTTACGAGGGATATGTTTGTTGAGAACCAATAGGCCAGTCATATTAGATAAACAAAAGCGGTTTGAAGAATTAATTCCCAGCAAGCTGGAAATCATTGTCACTACCAGCAAGGTTGTTGTGGATCAGACACTGGTAAAAAGAGTTTTCGGATTTTAACACGATTTTACAAAAAAAAAATCAAAGTAGCTGCCATTTTTTCGTACCGATAGCAAGTTCAACAGCCAACTGAGTGATTGACCAACAAGCTACTTCAACTCACATTATATACGGGTCTAACGCGAATTTTATTCAATTACCTTGATTTACCGACGTTTCGACACAGGTTTCACTAGTCGTGGTCGCGGCTGACTGATGTCCCAGCAAAATGTCAAAAAGAGATTTGTGCATCTATCCGACGAAAGTGTATGGACAAGTTTGGGGTAGACAGCACATTTTCAAACCACCCAACACACATAATGTTAATTATTGTCAATAGTCCGACACGCAACACTCACAATATCCACGCACCCGTCCGAGGATAGATCCTTTGGCTTTAACTTCTGTATCACTGGTTCCCAAGTTGGCGATAAGTTGAAACCATCCTCCATATTAAAATTCCTGGGGTGTTTCTTGAGTCTTCAGTGAAACCTGTGTCGAAACGTCGGTAAATCAAGGTAATTGAATAAAATTCGCGTTAGACCCGTCTATAATGTGAGTTAATAATATGTGTTCAAAACGCGAACGTTTAAAATATTATATTAAGCTACTTCAAGATTATCCTTTATGCAATTAGTAGTAATATACACGCTGTGCCACATAACATAACGGTCAATTTTAGTCTACCTAGTTTTATATTAGTACAAATATTTCCTTATTTTCATTTTTGCGGTGCGAAAGGGATTCAGTTTATGTCTGACCTTACCCTTGCTAATGTGACATCTAGGTAATCAATTTAAATGTGCTGAGAACACGTCGAGACCGAGACCTATTTATCTATTTAACAAAACATTTTGTGACAAGTACAATCAACACGCCTTTAAATTCAGTTTTTATATCAATTAGCCTTCGAGCAACTCCGTCTACTTATTAGCCTTCCGACGTGTCGGAAGAGAGGAGCCCAACCGATTAACATGAGTAGAATTTAAATGGCAAAATTGACAATACGAAAATCAAGCTAAATCATTCTGGCCTTCATATTATTATTATATAGGAAGGTTCAGACAACTAAACCAGCGGGTTTAGTAAGTAAGCTCGGGTCGAAGTTTAATGTCTTGAGCCAGTAAGCTTCAGAAGTTCAACGAACCTAAAAACAAAATGGCGGCAAATTGTCGAACATCAAAATTAACTTTCGGCTGGTTTTAATCTCAGCCCTACAATATTTATTACCCAGACCAAACTTTTTTTTGTATTTAAGTTACGGGACTTCGACACGGGTGACCCTATTCATAAATCACGGAAAGATGCCGCTTTCATAACTTCTCGACCCCTATTTTATTCAATTTTATATATTGTTTATATAGATAACAATTTATTGATGATTGAAGGTCATTCTCATTATCATCTGTAAGTAGGTATTAGGGAGTGTTCCCGGTACTAGTTTTCTATACCAATACAGTACCGGAACCGGGAATTCCCGGTTTTCGCCATACAAACTCAGTACCGGGAGCATTCCCTAGTAGGTATAGCTGGCTATTCTTGAGATGTCCTGCGAGAGAGAGAGATAAAATAACAGGTTCCTTTTCAAAGTGTGGCTCTTCACAGTGAATAATCTAATCACATAAATAATGAAAAAGTTAGCAAATGTAAAATGAACATTTATATACAACCTCAATCACAGAATAAATAATAGTACTAGGTACAGAAGAGTCACTCTCTAACAAAACGTGTCTGTCACGATCAGCACAGATATGGCCGCTAGGTGGCGACAGCGCCACGCGCGGCTTATGGCAAACCCCAAAATTGGGGTCGAACGGATGTACTTTTAGCTACCTGTAGCAAAGCGACGAAATCGCGGAATGAGCCACGCCTGCCTCAATAAAATATCACAATCTCGTTTTCGTGTTTTGTTTTGTTATTAGCCTGATTTAAACTGATAAGAACGTCTAAATTACAGCCATCAGAAGCACCGAAAATACTTTCAAAGTAATGATTTGCGCACTTTGTTAGAGCGCCGTGTAGCCGCGGCAAAGGAATTCAATTTATATAAAGAATTTAATGTCGGCCCTTAATTGTTATCTGTCCAGGCACCCTATCGCCGCTCGCCGTCATGTATATTTTATCTTAGTTTGACTACCATTTCATATGTATCTCTCAGTTACTTAAAGGTTAGCTGGAAGAGATCCCTTAACGGGATAAGTTCGCCTTTGTACACATTTATTGTATTCTCTCTGTGTTATGTACTTGTTTTGTGCAATAAAGTGTTTACTACTACTACTACTGCTATATTAAACAGATTTTCAATAACCAGCAGCGAATTAGCCAGAATATCTATAACTGTACTCACGCAATCAAGCCAGTCACTGGAACAATATATGTACCTATTAATATTCTACTAAATGAAATTTCTACTAAATGAAATTACTAAATGTAACTATTACCTGAAGACAGTATAATGGAGTATCTGTATAATAAACAAGACTAGATAATGTTTATTCTGTTTCTCAGAGAGCATATTAAAATCTTCGAGAAGCATTGCATAATTGAGAAAATGAACGTCTACTAGAATAAGCTCCTTGCCAACCGCAGCAGCGCTCTGCTGCCAAATTATCCTATTTATATGCCTGAAACACACAACAATAATAAGTACAGACATCATCAAAAGCGGATCAGACAAAACTTACTTAACAAAACGGGACAAATACTTTATTTCATCCGTTGATGCTGTCTATAGGTACCTAAAAATTTTACAAACAAAATTTTGATAATTTATATATATAGAAGTATCGAGAACTTTCCATCACTAATTTTACAATGTTGGTGAGTTCAACGTAAATTCAATACAATACAAATACTCTTTATTGCACACCTCAATAAAAGAAGACAATACAAAAGAAAACAGAAATACAAGCAGAGGTAAACAACAGGCGGTCTTATCGCTAAAAAGCGATCTCTTCCAGACAACCTTTGGGTAGCGGTAGGTAAATTATTATAGGCAATTAATAGAAAGAGTAAAATATTATGTATTTTAAGCTAATGCATATGGTCCGGACACAAGATCGGACGTGACTTAAATTGTAATAAAGTGACTAAATAAAGTTTTTTTAATAGACATGAATAGGTATCGCTTTGTCATTAGATATAAGTAATACATGTGACTAAAACTTCATCTCAAGAGTGTACTGCGTAAAACACAAAAAAATGTAAAACAATTGTGCCTCAAAGTTGTCCCGTTTATCCGTGTTTCCCAGCTTTTATCTAATATTCCAATTCCTGCAGTGGCACTAACAGCTGTGGAGTTTTTCTTCAACTTTAGCTGCACCAGGAATGGAAAAAAAACAGACTTCAAAGATAACATTGTAAATAAGACTACACCAGCGCATAGTGTTACAGCTGTGCAGTAATGCAGTCGGCAGAAAAGCCGCAGGAGCGATGCACAAGCCTTCCGCAAGACTGAATCCGATGTTTAACAATGGCAGCGGTCGACCATGTTAAGTAAAACTAATTAAGATAGAGACGCTTTCTATAGGTTTACTTGTCAGAATCTACGCCTATGAAACTCATCAATGGACCTCATCCAAACCCCATTCCTGCTGTGTGAATGAATATTGTCATAAAAATATCGTATTTGTTTAATGATACGTGCCGCAGTCACCCAGCTGTCACCTTTTTATTCCCTCCGGTACAGCGTCGAGCATAAAACGTGAACAACGCCGTTGGAATTGAATGCAAGAAAAGTTTTTCCGCACTAGACGGCTGCTTGTGACATTTGGCTTTGTTTCAAAATATAATTACGACTGCTTTTTATTTTTGCAAACTTGCGCTTACCCAAAACACAATTTACATTTTTTTAAACGTAGGTATTTAAATCAGCTCTAACAACCGTAATTATTAAGACCAATAAAATCTAATATACCTAATATTTTAATATAAATGTAATTGCCAACACAAAAATAAGTACCTATCGTGTAATCCACATGAATTGTTTTAATAACCACAGAGCTCTTTGCGATGAAAGCGCAAGATTGAAGGCTACACGATTTTATGTAATTTATGTAATCACGATCGCGCCAAGGAAAAGTCGAACAAAAATAAAATTATAATGATGAAACATTCGATAAAATCGAGTCGAAGTCACTTCGCCACAGGATAAAGTACCGTTAAAAAAATTTTGCTAGCTAAAATTGAGATACTAATATGTTGGATACCAAAAGTGCCACCTCAGTAGGTATAGGCTCGTAGGAAGAGAACCGGAGAAAAAGTTTTGGTTTGTAATTTATAGCACTTTTAGCAATCCGGGAAAATATAAGTAGGTATGATATTATAGGGTATGTCGTTATAACGAAAACATACATAATATTACTGATATTACTTAGTTACTTGAGGGAAATATAATCTATATCGATTTCTATTAAATCATCTTTCATTTTAACAGCAAATAATTTGTTCAGTATTTACTTTAGACATATAAAAAATTACGTGTTCTTCTGTTAATTTCGGCGGTTAGGGAAAAACGGACCGTTCCTTATAACCTGCTAATGAAAGCAACAGCAGGGGAAGTTTAGTTTTTCCTTAATTTTTCTTAGTAAGTATTACATTGATACACGTGATTTATTAGGTATGAAGCTGGTACCTTTGCCGTCAATTTGTACTTTAATGCATCAAATCCATCTACCCCTCTGCCTCACCAATTGCAATACATTCATTCATCCAGTCTTAAAAATTAGTAACGGCACATTAAATCTTATACATATCATACCTTTAGCTACTTAGTATTAAACGTCCTTAGTATAAATCCTCATAAATATCTGCTGTAAACGCTTTTAACACAGTGGAGAGGGACGTTTTGCTGGGTGAGGCTAAGGAGAAAATTCCTACGCTCTATTCTTTTCTTCACCAGGTCTATCATTCACCTTCCAACCTTTTTTACGGAACTGGCCGCGTAGCCAAGATGCCAATCGCTAACGCTCCGTAGCGATCGAAACGCAACTGTCACTGTCACACTAATGGGGAAGAGTGATAGAGATACATAATGCTTTTCGTTGTCGAAGCGATAGCGATTGTAACCTTGGCTAGGGGGCCTGACCGGATTTTGTCACAAGTGGGGGCTCAGCAGGGGGATCCACTGGGTCCACTCACTTTTAGCCTCGCAATCCAGAAGGTCATTACCGATCTAAAGTCCCCTCTTAACATCTGGTACCTCGATGATGGTACCATTGGGGGCAAACCGGAAGAGGTGGAGCAAGACTTGCTCGTCTTGCTGCCGCGCCTGAAGGATATGGGGCTGGAAGTGAACACCTCCAAATGTGAGTTTTTCCCCTGTGGACTGCAGTCATCTTCTCTCTTCTCTTTTTTCTCGGGTTTACTTCCCGGCCTCAAGGAATTGCATACTGATTCTTTTTGCCTACTTGGTGCACCGATTTTTCCTTCCGCAGTTCCTGAGGCACTACAAATTCGTAGGAATCTCCTTCTCCTTGCGGGCGAACGTCTCAAGGGTTTGACCCCGCACGTGGCCTTAGTTCTATTGCAAAAGTGTTTCGCCGTTCCCAAGATCACGTACCTGTTGCGCACGGCCCCTGTTTGGTTATTCCCGGGTGACATTGAGACCTTTGATTTGGCGATTAAGTCGACGATTGAGTCGGTGGTCAATGTGTCCCTGGATGATATTCAGTGGACACAAGCAGGTTTGCCAATCCGTCACGGAGGCATTGGGGTGCGGCGTGTGGGGGACATTAGCCTGCCGGCCTTCTTGGCGTCGGCCCATGGGGTTGCTGACCTAGTTGCTAAAATGTTATCACTAAATGGCGACGGGGTGAGCATACCGTATGTGGCCGGCGCTGTGAGACAGTGGTTGGCTATCAACCCAGGTGCGTCCGTCCCGGAGAACCCAAGACTCCAGCGCGCGTGGGATGAGGTAGGGTGTAAGGCCACCTTGGACGGTCTGGTTGGGAACGCTTCGGGTGTGGACCGCGCAAGGCTTCTGGCAGTGGCGCGGCCAGAATCAGGGGCTTGGCTGCAGGCGTTACCCTCCCCTCAACTGGGTACGTTACTCGACGGTGACTCGTTGCGGGTGTCCGTCGCTCTCCGCCTGGGCTGCGATGTATGTCAACCACATTTATGCATCTGACGGCCATCATGCATTGAGTTGCCGTCGATGCGTCGGGAGGCATCCGCGTCACCATGCCTTGAACGATATTGTCCAGAGGGCGCTCAGATCAGCGGGTGTTCCATCCGTGCTTGAGCCTCCGGGTCTAAGTCGCACGGACGGCAAGCGGCCTGATGGCCTAACCTTAGTGCCGTGGGAGAGAGGACGGTGCCTGGTCTGGGACGCTACGTGCGTCAGCACCTTCGCCGCCTCTCATATCAGTCGCACGGCACGCGCGGCCGGAGCGGCGGCCGAGTCTCAGGCGGCGGTGAAGCGCCAAAAGTATGTTCCCTTGGGCTCGGGTTATATTTTCGTCCCTTTTGCGGTGGAAACGGCGGGCTGCTGGGGTGCTGACGCGAAACAATTTGTGCGTGACATAGGCCGTCGACTCAGGCAAAAGGGAGAGGATCCCCGCTCCGAATCGTTTCTGGTGCAGAGGCTGTCCATAGCCATCCAGCGGGGTAATGCCGTGAGTGTTATGGGCACTTTTGCACCGGAAGCGATAAGGAACGGGTTTTGACGGATAGTTACTTTCGTAACTATTTAAGATGTATTATGTATTGTGTCCAATTTGTACATAAATAATAAATGTCTTCCTACACTTTTGGTAAGTATCAAAAAGTAGCCGTTAATGATGCTATTTATACTGTTGCGTTGTGTACCTACACGAATGCTTTGTACACGTGTTCTAGATAACGTCATACAGAGACGTTATGCAAATTGATCCGAGCCCCGCAGTCATAGCCCCGGTAATTCTGTCTACACCTAATCTAATTCTGTCGTGATATAAATCAATCCAGCGAGCGTGTAACTTTCTCGTATGATATATACGCAATATGAAGATTAGTAACAGCGAGTAAACGTCAGGCTATACTTACGAGTAACTAATATTCATTTTGGCGAATCACCATATATATATGTCACGGAAGGGCAGATATTGCTTCATGATATTACGATACGATGGTCGTTCTTGTCACGTAGACAAGAGGCTTCAAAGGGCTCCTTTACAAGTCAATATAAGATATAGGTACAATAAAGCTACATAAAGGTACATTCACAAGGCTGTATATCTATTCTTTATAACCGAATGAATTTATTATTTTTTGTTCCTATTATTCATTTTGTTGTACCGTTATGACAGATAGCAAAAATCTAAAAACAATAAATGTTCCGTTACAAAGGCGCGTTTTCCAGGCGGAGCGTGAGCGTTTTACTAGTATGTAAAAGCGGCGCGCCTCGCTCACGCCTCGCCCGGAATACGCGCCTGTGTGACGGAACCTTAACCTGGCTGGCTTCTGCTTTTTTTATGATATAGAAAGCAAATGAGCAGACAAATAGCCTGATGGTAAGCAGCAACCATCGCCCATGGACATCCGCAACAACAGAGGGGCTGTAAGTGCGATGCCCGTACACTTTTTTCTTGAAGGCCTAAAATTAATGTCTCAAGAAAAATAAACAAAACGATGCAAAAAATTGAGAACAAAATCCACACTAGGCGAGTCTGGTCTGCGCTTGGCTTAATTATTTATTAAGCTTTTATCGTATCTTTCGTGACCGCAGTGAGCATACATTATTAACGCCTTTTCCTCATGGGGCACACTCGGTTCTAAATGCATTTGCAATGCTGCAAACGTTGCAGCATTTTCCACTGTTAAGCAACTAATTGGTTGAATTTATGTAACTACGAACAATTTTAAACAGAAACGGTCGTGTGCCAATGGGCACTTAAGTTCAAGAGCGCTAATTTTAAAGGAAACAAAAGGTCAAAATAACGAGTTTTTTTTTTAAGTATGTTTGAAAGTACTTAATGGCACGCATGCTCTTTTTATATGAAGTTTTAGTTACTTAATTTATGTAAGTACTCACCTTAGTTTGGGCAAAAAGAATAGATATTATAGAGGTGTCATAGTAAATGTTGTAGTCACTGTAAATTTACTGCCATCTATCGACACACGACTATAACTCAAAATAAACACGTATAAAATTATTAAAAAAATGAATATATATGAATAAATGATTTTATTATTTTTATATCATTTTGATCCATGTTCATTCGCTGATATCTATGTGTTAAAATTGTTAAATATGAAACGGTGTCGTGACGCCATCTAGCCGGGAATAGGCTAAAGGTGTGTGCGCCATCTATCCGAGAATGACTTTTTCTTGATTTCCGAGGCACGTTTTTTTGTTAGACTTTATTCATCTTATACGAAGTTACATATGTCTTTGGTTTGGGACTAGGTCGATCTGTGTAAGATTGTCCCCAAATATTTATTTATTTGTTTATTATTTATAAATAATTATAAAGTTGTATCTGCTATAACCATGTCCCTTTATTTTGCATTTCGCCTGAATGATATGGTTCCCGTATAAGTTCATAGCACGCTTAACTTTAACTTTCTCCATCTTACCCTGTTGCCATAGTACCGTAGTATTAGAGGAAAGATGAGATCTTGCCATGGCGGACCATGAGGGAAACAACACACGTTTGATATCCGATTACTTATACGCACTTACTTAATAGTCATCGATCAATTTACGCCCACCCACAGTGATGCGGCTCGGATATATTCGGCTCGATTCGGGAAATGAATTAGAGACTCACTAGATATGAAATAAAAAAGATATGTGACGTTCCACTGCAAAAGGTACCTTATGGCGGCTGGCGCAGCGATTCGGGAAATGAATAAGAGATTCACTAGATAGGAAATAGTGAAGATATGTGACGTTCCACGGAAAAAATTACCTTATGGCGGCCGGCGCTTACGTCACATAGCGCCGCAATAATATTGGAGCGGGTAATAGCGTAAGCGCCAACCGCCATAAGGTACCTTTTTCTGTGGGACGTCACACATCGTTACTATATCGTATCTAGTTAAACTCTAATTCATTTCCCGAATGGCGCCGATTATATCTAGACGCCTATACATACTACTAAAAATACACACATCACACAATGTTACATATGAATGTACGGCTGATTTGTGGCACGCTGGGCATGACTTGAATCATTTACACATTTTTGATTTGTGAAGTACGTATCTTCAGTTTCCAGTCCATAAACCGGCCGGCCAGGCGCTATCTCACGTCCGATAGAGTGGACCCTAATAAAATCCTAACCCTAAATTATGTATTCAATTAATCAACGTTTAAGAGTTGACTCACACTAGACTGGGCCGTGTCCGGGTGGAGGCGCCCGACGTGTCATTTTCTATGACAGTTGATCGGTGATCACATGATGGTGCTTTCCATAGAAAACGAAGCACCCTAAACTCCCAGCCCCGGCCCGGTCTAGCGTGAGTAATCCTTACATCTGTGACATTGGTTCGGGTTGAACGATGCGTGAAGGTTCAAGAGTAATATTCAAGCAAATCTGGGGTCACAAGTGCTTTTAACCAAATTTTAACAAAATGGAGAGGAATAAATGAGGCTGCCTTCAGCCATTAGGTACCCAATGGTGCTGCAGAGAGTGTGATAGAAATATAACTATCAAAATACAAATTTAAATAAATAGAATACTCTTTGCTTCGTTTTTACCTGACGAGACAAATAGCTCTCCCTTAGTTTGCTGTGTATGTAGAGTGATAAATAGAAAAAAAAATTTCAAAGTCAAGTAAACGTGAAAAATCAAAAGTAAAAACAAACCTTGAGTAGGTTTTAGCAGTTAGGTACGTACATACTTACCTGCGTCGGTAAAAATTACAACCAGCAGACCATAAAATAATGTCAAAGTATGAGAATGCTAATAAAACTAAATCCAGACCGTGCATTAAATAATACCTCCTGGGACTGGCTTATTACTTACTACTGTAAGCCTAGTTATCCCACACACAGCGGAGAAGGGTCAGCTATACTCTAGACAATACATTATCCATTTAAGTAAACCTCCTACTCGTAGTTTCGGACGGTGCTGTAATTAAATTATTAATATCAAGGCTAATGGTGTCACGCGATGCTAACCGCGCTTCCTTTGTCGGCGGTGGTGTTTGCCAGGTTCTGACCGCAATTAGGCTTAAGATTACATTCCGGTTGTGAAAGTATTTACTGCGTATCATTATGGGACGCTGAATGCGTGCGATATCACTTCAATCTGTAAATTGATATTAATCATTCATAATAACTGGCTGTCGCGATTGGAAAATTCAAATCAGTTTTCAACGAGATTGTCAGTGATTTCGCTCGTGTGTATACGTTGCTATAGGTACCCTGCATTGCTGCACGCCAATGCTTTCCCAACCGAAATGTAACCTAAGCAACAGACGCGATGTTATTGATTGACAATTAAGGTTCCTGCTGCGCTGACTTTTTTCTGATTTTGACGTGTAAGTACTTGTTTGAGGTGAATCAAAGAATCGTTGTAAGGTCGCTCAACCGGTCGTTGGCGACTTTCATAGAATTGACCATTGTCCAGCCATTCAACGCTTTTGTTTTTTACTTTCCCACCTTTCTGTAGCCTCTATTTGTGTAGCAATAGGCTAGCAAGGTAACAAAAAACAATAAAATCCAGAGCGGACTGCTCAAGGTCTCTTAAAAGTAAATTAAAAGCATGGTGATAGATGACACCCATTTCCTCGTTTCCCTGGCTATTTGTAGGCACAAGCACTAAGTCACGGTGCAAATCGCTAAATTCCCTGTTCCTTCCGGCACGCCTTAGCACTAAAAGCCAACCAATTAAGCGCTGGTTATGCCATCTACATGAAAACGTTTTATGTCTAAAGGAATTTCTAGTAATACTCGGCTCTTAGTCGTCAGACGTCAGTTTTAAAAGGCTAACATTTTTGCCATACCTACCTATTTTGTTAGAAGGGCGTATGTCCGAATGAATTTTCGAATGATTCGCCCTTTAGTCTATTGAGGTCAGATTTGAAAGACTAACAGTTTTGCTATGTCGTGTTTTATTTATGCTAGGTCACGGAAATAGAAAACTTTGATGGCATAATCGTCAATAATTTTTCAAATATTTTTATTAGGTTATGTAAAAGTCAATAAACCATTAAACTAACGTAACGAGTATTACGGTAATTTACATACTTATTTTAATATGTCATTTACATACTTTTGCTGGATTAAAATATAATAAAATATCTGGATTAAAGATAAGATAGAGTTCACAAACGCTTAATTCTTTTTCTACCTCGAGTTATCCCGGCATTATGCTACGGCTCATGGCAGCCTGGAGTCCGCTTGATACCTATCCTACTCTACTCCATGATTTGACGTAGGCACTGGTTTTCAGTTTTAGACCTTTCAACCTAGAGGAGAAATTAGGCCTTATTGGGATTACTCCGGTTTCCTCACGATGTTTTCCTTCACAGAAAATATAACCGACCGGCAAATATCAAATGATATTTCGTACATAAGTTCCGAAAAACTCATTGGTGCGAGCCGGAGTTTGAACCCGCGACCTCCGAAATAAAAGTCACACGCTCTTACCGCTAGGCCACCATGAGCTCTTCCAAACAATCCAAACATTAAAGTTTCTAATACAGTAGTTCATTAGTAGGATATTCTATACGTATATAAGAATATGTACGAGCTGTATCAGCATAATACCTGTATACTGTACCAGTTTTCTAAACTTGTTAATAATTGAACTACAATTTTATTCTACTCGTACAGTACTCCATTCACTGGAGCTTTTTGGCTTCATAAGCCGCGTACCGCGCAAATTGGGATGCAACAAATTGGACCACAAGCCAAAATGTTGCCACTGAAACAATGACGACCCATCCAGATTTACTAACGGTTCTCAGGCTACTCTACTGACTAGGACTCTTGTGACTACAGAGACCACTTTAGGATCTGATATAAGTATCTAAAAACGAAAGAGAGCTCTCTGCACAATGTTGTTGCAAGCTATGCAACTCAAAAACTTATGGGTGTGACTGTCTAGCAGTAAATTCTAACTTGGATGGACAGTTGGACACTTTCTTTCTTTAATTATAGTTTTGTTTGAAACTGAATTGATATTCATCTTAGATGAACCTGGTTGTTGAAAATATATGTTTAATGTTCGGTTTTAACACGCAAATTCATGGGCGGGTATTTTGAACACTGCTACTAACTTCCAAAGTTTTCAATACGAGTCACCTGCAATAATATGTTACTCTTCGAAGGCTGCAATCATATATGACATGCTCTTATAGCTCTGCAAATAAGACCATGTGAGATATTTTTGCAGCTTTCATTATATGTATAACATATTATTGTAGGGGACTGTACTACGACTGGAAGCAATCATAAAGGCCACGACCTGACACAGGCGTAATATAATTTTATGCTAACTAATCCTACAAAGAAGCGCACACCGCATTTCTAACAACGTACAAATTACGGTCCGACGCAAAGTTTTCAAAAGCAAGTTCAGTTGATTGGTGAGAGCGAGATCGCGTAGATTGGTCAACGTTATTACGTTGATTCTGCTGGATTGTAGAGTTACAATGACGGGTTGACGATTATTATTTCCAGTTATCACATAAATAATCTAAGTAATATTTTTTTTAATATGGGCTAGTGATAAAACTATGTACTCGTAAGGTCACTGTGATATCATCTTGGGTCGTCCCATTCGTTCTTAAATTAGTCCTATTCTGCTTTCGTCACGCATTCTACATTGAAAGCCACCGACGATTGTGACGTATGTAGAATGAGTGACAAAAGCAGAATAGGACTAATTTAAGAACTTGATGAAAAACGGATGGGACGACCCAAGACGATACCGTCACCGTGGGCAAGACCGTCAACACGTTATATTTAACTTTTGAATTGGAAGGCGTATGCCGCTTTGGAGTCTAGTCGATTAAGCAGTTTTGCGCGTTAGTTCCCTCACTCTAAAACAGATGGCGATGTGACAACCAACTTCAGAACAATCCGCCTAAACTGTAGTCATTTCATGTTTTGAACTCATAGTGCGAGAGCCACCAAAAAAAATGTTAAAAATAGTTTTTGAAAATATTGTGCATCAGAAAGTAACTACGTAAGTACAGTCAAGGAATTTAAATTCCGACCCATTTCGTACTTTGTCACAGTGACAACCGTATGAGGTCTCTAGCGGCTTTCATATTGATTGTCACTGTGACAAAGTACGAAATGGGTCGGAATTTAAATTCCTTGACTGTACCATAAGAATCAGCTATCATCTCATATTTGCATTAATTTGGTGTCGTTGAACGTGTTTATTGAACAAACAGAATAAAACTTGTTTATGTTGCTAATTGCGGCGTGATATGTAGTTTCGCGTCCGCGACCCTTTCTAATTAAACAATTAGCTGAAACGGCGGGGGTAATCGCAAGGGTAATTTATAATGTTTCCTGGATAAAGGTCGGTAAATATGACTAACTTAATTTATGCCTAATTGTTCCCGGTTGTTTTCGGAACCCTCTATTTTTAAGTACCTATATAATTATTTAAATAATACTCTTTGCCTTGGTAATTATGCGGGTTCTCCTGATACAGGTATACATATACATACTTACAAGGAGGACTCAATTGTAATTGTATTCAAATTGTATTGTTTAACACAATAAACATTTTTCATTTTTCATTTTCAATTATAGATAAGTGGGACCGACGTAATTTACAAACAGGTACAATTAAAAACTATATAAAACTTTAATTGCATTGCTTTAAAAAAAAAATTAAATCATTTATTTAAGTACATACAATACAATATATACTATACAGTGGTACTAATAAACGAAATTAATAACTAGCTTAAATCTAAAATAGGCCCCTGAGGCATTGTACCAAGGATGCTGGCGGCATTTCCCCGCTGTATCGCAATGCTGATACGTTGTACGAGGTAGCCGCCAGCTCTTCGGTCACCAGTTACGTCAACCAGACGCTTCGCGATTTGTGCGAAAAACTTATGCGCGCTGGGACCCCTTAAAAAAATTGGCATTAAAGTGACATTCCATTTCCAACTGCAGCTGCAATACTATTCATTTTACTATGGAAACGCGTCGCTGTCATTGTCAATTTCCATAGTAAAATGAACAGTAATGCAGCTGCAGTTGGAAATGGAATGTCACTCTTAATCAGACTAGATTTGACACCCAATAGTCAACTATTCGTGAATACGCTACACTCTGTACTTAAAGAAACTTTGGCACATAACAGGGCTAAGTCTAGACTATTTATGATCTAGACCAATTTTTCTTCTTCTTCCTTACACTCTTGGTAGAGCGGGCGTGGCCACTATTTATGTAAACTTTTGAGCAACTCGTTTAACGACAGGTATCTCGACATACTCGTTTAACAATACATACTTATCTGTTAAGATACAATACCTACAGAAAACAGAAATAATCTTTCGAGGATAATAAATGTAGTAATTACTCGCATGTCCATCCTAATCCTAATTTACGTCGGTAGCTGTTAGGCGACATTTTCTGTTATAATTACGTTGACTATACTCTGTATCTTTAGGTATTTAAATAAAAGTAAACAAACAATTTGTACATTTTCGGGTAGTTGCAATATTTATTGGTTAACCAACCAAATACAAAACCGCCAGGATCTGCCACTGAACGACCCGACTTTAACCTACATTATTTGATCATGTAATGTTTTCATCTACCCTCAACTGGCTTAAGGAGCCATTTGAGGGTAGATTTTGTTTACTTTTATTTAAATACCTAAAGATACAGACTATAGTTAGTCCTCGTTGAAGAGATTTGTGTCAGAGTATGTTTTTATTTTTACTCAAGGACCACGTAGAGTATGTAATGCAGATGTGTGTAATACGGAGTGTACATAATACGGATGGAAACAAATTGGCACAACTAACTACTCTAAAGCCAGAGCCTGCAATCAGCAGGCCTATTATGGATGGCTTTATCCACGCGACAAAATATCTGTCATTTTTTAACAGATATAAGAGCGCGATTGAATGTGACGGATACCGTTTTATCACGCTGTCACGTAGACAAGAACGACCATCATAATTGACATTGACAGCACAATTCATAATACTTCAACTATCAAATATTGGTGTTGTAGACAGTTGTGTAACTGTCTTCGAACTGAGAAGTGTCTCCTGTATGAATTACTATTATACATTCTTGCCTGGTGGGTGAGAATTTGACATTATAAACCAAAGGCATTTATTAGGAACAACAAGTCACTCAGAAGCCCAATTAGACACATAACCAGTGTTATCGACAATAACCTTTAACAGCCTAACATTACGTCTCCTTCATAAACCCCGTCATGGCCCACTAGCCGTTTAAGACGTGCTTTACTATAATGACTTCTAATGCTAATGAGTTCAATAACCATTACTATTCAATATACTTGATGTCCGTGCTTGCGGGTCACGTTTCTGCTTAATTAATAGGGGTAGTAACACTAGTAACAGACTACATAATTGTGTCATCATCTCTGCCATAAGACGTCCACTGCTGAACATAGGCCTCCCCCTTGGACCTCCATTCGTACCGGTTGGAAGCGACCCGCATCCAGCGTCTTCCGGCGACCTTAAGAAGGTCGTCTGTCCATCTTGTGGGTGGACATCCTACGCTGCGCTTGCTAGTCCGTGGTCTCCACTTGAGCACTTTTCGACATAATTATGTGTGCCTAGTAAAACTATATAAGGGCGTACATCAGTTATATGCATATCACAATAATATTATTGATGATAACGTCTTCGGTACGTGCCGCACATGGAAATGGCAAGTAGGCGTTCCCGACGTTTCCATGTCTCTAACAGTAAGACGCTGCGACTCACTTTATGCACACACTATAAGTACCTATTTAATCAGTTGTTTTGTAAACTACATACTCGAATGACGTATGCCACACCACTTACAAGAACCTATTTTTCCAAATCAAATAGCTACCTATTATTTGTAATCGAATTTCTACAACCTGTCAGACATCTATGTTCTACAAACATCCCAAAATAGAAAATATGTATGACATAATTATAAATATATTTTCTATTCTAGGATGATCTTTATTTTGACTGAGAAGGAAAAACTCATTTTTTTTCAGGTTCCCTTGAGCGTTGAAGATATGAAATTAGTGTACTTATAATAAATATTATCGTCATCGTGACTTACTTTCAGTTGGTGATACGAAACTTTCCACGTACCTCAACTACATGTTATTCCTACTTTTTAAACCATATATTATAATTTGTGTTCAGTAAACTTACTTTTAGTTTACTTTGTAGCTCCTATTCCATTTCTCCCCTCTCCCTTTTTTCAATAAATGCCTCCTAGTTGCCATTGCCGAATTGATATAAAATATGTATTATATTTAAGCCAAAACTAATGTCACATCGTATTTAAACCCGTTGAATAACTAAAGAGCTTTCCCGATAAGCAAACTCACCTACAACTACAACATACATTCCACAGCACAATTAAGCATACCCGTAGAATCCAGCCTCCCAGCCTTTAATTAAAATGTAAACATACCTACATTCATCACTCAAAGTCAGCCGAACTATCAACCCGTGTTCGAATCCTATGCCTACATTGCCTACTCTAGCCGGGCTAGCACATGATTGGCGTGACAGTATCTCGCCGCGAGATAGACTACCCGTCCCTCTTTACTTAATACAGTTAGAATAAGGGTATAGTCTATCTCGCGGCAAGACACTGTCGCGCCAATCATGTGCTTGGCCTATAGGTAGCCCCCGACCCGTAAGAGCAAACTTTAAGAACGCCCAAGAGATCCAACTACAACTTTAATTAATAAGCGATCCACACCCCAACAAATACAGCATGTACACATTGTATTCAAATTAGATACACTCTGGGATATATTCTAACCGAAACATGCGGAGACAATTATTGAACTTGTTTTACTGCAAACATAATGTGTCACTAAGTTATTGATGACGATACCTACCTGTTAGGTACGAACTAATAATAATGATTAAGGTACTAAATATATTTAAAAAATTAAAATCTCTTTATTAGGTACTGTGCCGGCAATATACAGGGTGTCCAGTGGCAAATTTCCGATATCAAATCCAAATAATTTTTGAAAGCGTAGTGCCAAGGAGATGCAGGGTTTATGTTTCGTGATTGTTGCGGATTAATAACTGACAATGGATCGCGGACCAGCAGAGCAGTAGCGTGCACGTGCTATTGAGGCGTATCTAAAAAAACGCCCTGACTTTGATTTTATTTTTTTTCTCAAACTCTTACGGATTTAATCTGTCAGCTGACAATAGTTGTTTACAATAGTCATTAACAATAAATTAAAATCAGAATCGGGTCCTAGGCATAAGTTGCCAATGTTGCTATATTAATTTTAATATACGCCATATTGTGATGCACCGTCGACTAATCATTATACAATAATTATTGGAAGATCGGTAGAAAATGTGAGTTTCAAAACAATTTATCCGCATTATTCATAATTATTTTTATAAAACTATTCAGTTATGGTTTACATATTTTAGTTGTTTTTTATATAAAATTTTGAAACCGGAAATCTGCCACTGGACAGCCTGTATTTACTTATATATTTTTTGAATTGGTTTCTCCGTACCTAATTATAATATGTATAACAAATATGATATCTGGGGGCACGGCAGTGCCCCGCCAAGACGAGCAAAGCGAAGCGCAAGGGCACTCTACACAAAAGGCCAAGCCACATATTTTGACTAAGATGTAGAGCTTGTAGAGTTAAAAGCTTGGCTCTACAAGAGATCTGATAACTTTTTGTCAGTGCGAGCCTTATGGTTTCATCTTGGCAACATTTTGCACGAAAATGTTTTTGGTGGGATCCGATTTACTTGAAAATTGTTTACTTGTTACGGTACTTATCGAACATTGAGTCCGTAGTATAAACACTTTAATTACAATCGGAGATTGTTTGCCGACGTCTCTTGATTAAACTATTGTTTGAGGTATATTGTTTTAACTGACATTGGTGCGAAGCTATTGTAGTTATGTCAATAGATTTGGTTATTAATAGAGTAACGAGGGTTACAGCGATTAATGTTTGGCAACACAATTCATACATAATTGCGCTCGTGATGTTACCTCATATAGGTACTAAGAATACTCTAGACCTAGTTTAGCGAAGTCCCGTGCCGTGATTGGTCCGTTCAAAGACACGGACGTCACACAAAGACACTTTCGACTCGAACATGGAGTAAATTTACCGTATGCGTGGCAGAGGGGGTAGCGTGACTATGCTCAGTCTGGAGGATGTTTTGTCTGTGGTTCTAGTCAACAACTAGTACCGAAATCGTGATGAGTAATCGGAAACTAAAACAAAACGTAAAGGTCAGACCTTAGACAATACTGTGGCGACGTAATAAATAAATGAAAAAAATATTTTGATACATTTTTAAAGTATTTCTTTGGACTGTTCTATGTGGTAGAACTTGTACATTAGTAGGAATAGTACACAAAACGATGGTTTACATTCCGTTAGTGGTCTAAATTATATGTAGGTACATCCATCTGCAATAAAATCACTAAGTAGATTGTTATTTGGTGAATCTCTAATAACCAAAATGTATTACGAGCACGACATACAGACTGTTGTCCCACCTTTCATTTTAATATAAATAAAAATCAGAAAACCAGTGTCACATATTACATCGAAGTTTACGATTTAATAAACACTTTTGATGAACTTGGCTATTTAGAAAACACCCCGCCAAATGTGTCTCACATCATATGAGTGACATTCCATTTCCAACTGCAGCTGCAATACTGTTCATTTTACTATGGAAACGCGTCGCTGTCATTGTCAATTTCCATAGAAAATGAACAGTCTTGCAGCTGCAGTTGGAAATGGAATGTCACTTTATGGTAGTCTGCGGTATCGCTGTCTAACGTAAACGCGGTATGTCTATGAAATGTGTAGATATATATGACTTCTAAACCGAAACGAACGGCATTTATACGGGATAATAATCAAACCTTGGCTAATTCAGTACACAGGGGGAAGAAGTTGATAACACGAGATATAAAATTTAAGAAATTTGAACTTTAAGTAGAATTACATATGGTTCAACGTTCTTCGATTTTATATCTCGAGTTATCAACTTCCTCCCGCCGTGTACGGTATTATTAATTTGCCGACGTATGGTGAAATGCAGAGCTCCCAAACCACTCTCAATTAAATTGAACATAGATAATTAATTGACAAAGATAATTAGACAATAGACATAATATATATAAAATGCTTGATAGACTTATAAGACCGGCCAAGTGCGAGTCGGACTCGCGTTTCACGGGTTCCGTACATTGCACAACTTTCAACAATGTATTTATTGATGTGAAACGTGAGTGAAATGTTTTTAAAAACCCCGTAAGGGTCGAAGCAAAAACTAATTAAGTCCAATTCACGCTTGACTGCACATTTCTGATAGGTTTTCCTGTAATCTATAATCTATAGCTTAAGATTTTGTGTATTTTTTTCAAAATTTTAGACCCAGAAGTTTTAGTAATTACGTCTAAACTATTTATCTTATATCATCATCATCATTGGCCTATACGTCTATTGCAGACGATTTATGGTGTAACATACATTACACCGCCTGGGACGAAATTAAGAAAACGAAGGGATGCCCAGCACCTGCATTACCCTCTCGGCTTCACTGTCTTATGCCACAGGAAAGGCGAGCCAATACGTGTGGAGACAGGTCAGCTGCAGGAATCTGCCGCATATTTCAGGTTGGACCCTACTCGCGCCTTACGGAAACTCCATTCCGGGTTTTATTTTGGAGTATCCTTCTCCTAGATGGATTGCAAAACAATGCTAAGAGGACCATCTCCCCTGTGACGAAATAGCTTCTTACTTCGTTTGTGGACTTAGTCGCCTCGTACAACACCCTATCCTATGTGAAGGTTGGCGCTATTCTAAAGCCGGCCACCACACGGCAGATTTATCTTATATAAATAATTTAAAAAAATATAGCTGATATCCTCACAATGAGCTCTTTCATTTAATTGTGATATATAACACGATGTAGTTTGCAAAACTTAGTTTTTTTTTGCTCATTTATCACTCACAAGTGCCCCCTATGTTTAAAATTCAGTTATTTACGTTACATGTTCGTCTTCAGGTCACAGACTTACATATGTGTACCAAACTTCATTGGTCCAGTAGTTTCGAAGAATACTGTGTCAGACGGACCGCCAGATAAACGAGTGATCCTATATTAAGGATTCCGTTTTTTCCTTTTGAGGTACGGAACCCTAAAAATAATTTTAATGCACAATTTAGCTTTATATATATGTGCATCACCAAAGGTTGATCAAAGCTGCATTTAATCTGCACCAATAGAAGCAATCGCACAAGTTTTTTAAGTTCATTAGGTGTTTATTCAAGTAAAAAAATATATCCAATATTTTTATTTCAATCAACTTTCATGTTTTACGGAACAGGTTTCATCATAAATATTTAATGAAATAAATTTAACTGTATTTTCTCTCCAGACAGTATTTAATAAACTTAAAAGAACTTTTACAAAAATAGTAATCTTTTTCGTTTCGATAGTAATATGAATCTAGACTTCTATCTAAACGTTATTAAAAGCATTTCTAATTTATAAAAATATATGGTTCAAACACTTCAAACTTCAAAGCTTTGAGATTATCTTACAAAATGACGAACAAAATAAGAGTGACAATAAGGGCACAGGTTTCGAGCAACACAAATTATTAAGTACCTAGCGCGGTTTGGGGTTTAGTTAATAGCTCATGTTTAATACCATTCTTCCCAGTAAGTGTCTAAAGATTTCATGGATCCACTTAGCACCTTTTAAATATTTTATTGGTTGGCAAGTCACGAATCGCAAGCGAGTCTGCTGACAATTATTTTCCTTAACAATCGTTCGTGGTCGTTCTTTTATCCATTTTTTTTTTGAAAGCCTTAAGCAATTTGGACGTCTTTTAGGGACGCGATTATCACAAAATTAATCTACAGCGGATTTTTTGTTAAATTCATTTAATTTGACTAAGAGTGATGGGTTGTGTCCGGAAAGTCTAACTTAATAAATCCTATAGTACCTACTGACGTAATTAAAGTAATTAAATGGAGAGTTTTTACAATGTAATATACTGGGTGTTTGGTACATCGTTTGCCAAATTAAAACGGCAGATAGGTTGAGTCATTTGCTATCTTCCCAGGCCTAGAAATTTTTAAATTTGCGCACATTTTTTTTCCGTTCTATGGCAGTTTTTCGTAAATTTTTTCTAGACATGTGCAGATAGCAAATGACAACCTATCTGCCCTTTTAATTTGGCAAACGATGTACCAAACACCCTGTATTACAATTGTTATTTTATTCATGTTTTCACTGTGCACAATAATAGTACATTACTACAGAGGCCGGGACGAAAGGGGTTGCCGGCCGAAGACATATAGACAGAAGAAGGATAGTTCTGAGCGCGGGCAACCCCATTTCCCGCCGAGGTATGTATAGTGCTTTTCTCAAACATGCAATGAAATAAATAAAATAAAAAATCCACGAAACCCATGTTTTATTAATAGAAAAAACAAAAGTAAACTACACCCAAAATATAACCAACACGTACCTAATATCATTATCACGCGTATGTTTTACACGAGTCGTGTATTTTTACTACCCGTATATTTTCATGAATCTTTAATTTTTTCGCCTTGTATCCGTCTGACTGTCGTTTTCGTCACATAAGTTTACATAGTCTTTCATGATGATATCATGTTTCACATACATCGTTGCTTTATGCATGGAGTAAATAAGTATAATTTCCACAGTGTTGACGAATTTGTAGGTACATTCATTTAAAATATGCCACAAAACTGTTTCTAATAAACTGTAAGCCATTTTTCTTAGTTTCTCAAATAATAAAATTGCCATAAGCAACCATAATCCATATACATACTTCGTCTTTGACTTGGCGGCAGAGGCAGCAAGTTATTTAAAATCAATTCTGCTTACGCTGCCAATTCCAACACCTAGGATTACAATTAATATTAATTTCATTATTTCGTCGGAACTCATATTAAAGTCAAAAAATCAACAACGCACCATAAATCCAATAAAACAGAATGAATATTTTTCAACTTTACCTCCATAACAATTTAAAAAATATAACTTCGCGTGTTTGAGTAGACCTTTTTACCGCTAACGTTTAGATGAAATATTTTAAATGTTTTTATCTGTGTAGTTAAATTTATAATTTAAAATTATAAAATTATAGAGTGTATTATTTATTAAGTTCATGTTGATTTTATATAAATAAAACTGCAAATTATAGCAGACATTTTTTTTTTATATAGGCGTAGTGGCAGAGTGTCATTACGAGCCATAAAGCAAATAAATAAAAAAAAAAAAAAAAATATTATAGGACATTCTTACACAGACTGACTAAGTCCCACGGTAAGCTCAAGAAGGCTTGTGTTGTGGGTACTCAGACAACGATATATATATAATATACAAATACATAGAAAACACCCATGACACATACAAACACACATACATGAAAATACTGCCTCTAGTTTTTTTTTTATGGATGAATGCCACGATGCTGTGTCACAATTGTATACTTAATCTTTAATGATGTTATAATGTGGTTAAGTTTTTTTTAATTCTATTGATATAATTGTATAACTTGTATAAGTAGTAGCAAGTGTAATTGGTATAAGTATTACTGTAACCGTTCTTGTGATATTAATAATAAATAAATAAATAAATAATAAACAAATATCTGTGAAATGAAAATTAAAAAAGAGGACTTTGCCGGCATAGGCCTGCAAGATGTGTATGAAATTCCATTAACGACCTTTTGTCCTAGCCGCACCTGAAACGTCATACTTCGCAGCCTATTATAAGGAACATAACATCAATATTTCATTGCATGTTTGAGAAAATAATATTATTGATAGCAGCGGGCAATGTGCGAGCGGGACAGCAATATAATCAACCGCGTGCAATAGAGATAAGAACAGGCGGGTTAATGTATCAAATTCCTAGTGGTAAGCGTCCTTTCTTTCTATAAAAAATGCTGGATTAGGTACAATTAAGTATTTACTAAATTAATTACCAAATAACAAAACAAAATTTCTCGTTGCTTATCTGTCACAACGTTCACGATGAAACCTACATTTTAATGGGTCCAGGAGGATTATTTAAAGAGATGCCCCAAATAGTGAATTTGGTCGAATACCGAATATTCGGCCCTTCTCTCGGCCGAATACCGAATATTCGGCGACCGAATATTCGGCATGACATGTGAACAAACATGAAAACTGTTCGCCAACAAAGCACAACGTTTGCTAATATTTATATTTCTATGTTGAACCGAATTAATGAATAGAGTCAAACAAATCAAATTAGACCCCATGATAAAAATTAAATATTTTGTAATAAACAAATGCTCAAAAACGTGCCTTCGTATTTAGCTATTTTCCAAAAATACATTTTAAATATTTAACATACCTACCTTTAGGTTATCTTTTTGGGATTTATTTCTTTTTAAGTAAGAGCAACAGATATTCGATATTCGGCCAAATAATAGGCATCATTCGGCTGAATACCGAATATTCGGCAAAGTGGCCGAATAGGCTGAATACCGAATAGTTGCCGAATATTCGTGGCATCTCTTTATTTGTTAGCGAGAGATGCCCTAGGCATCACAAACTTACGAACAACATCGAACTGTAAAAGTAGGACTTCCCTAAACTTCAGACTAGCGTGTTAAGTCGAGATAACCGCTGAAAAGCCGCCTTTGGATTAAATAACTGAACATCCAGGCCATAATTGTTTAAAAAAAAAAAAAAAAAAAAAACTGAAAATGTATTAACGTACATAGATACCGTAAAATGGGGTGAGTTGGGACAAATCCGAAGTTCAAACATCAATAAAAGTTATTTTTATGTGTGGCACGTTAATTTATATACTTGAAATGTGTTCCCATAGTATGAACCATAGAATCTAGTCATAGTTTTAGGTAATATTCAATATTTCTATGCCTATTCAGGCAGGATGTGCTGTTCAGAAATTGTATTTTACATCTTCATTGTACCACATTGTATTCAAGAAATAAATAAATGATTATGATTATAATTACCTATTATGAACTTTAGTTTGTCAATGATAATTGCTCGTTTCATTTCATAGATTCAACGATAAATACAAGATAATAGTCGTAGTCGGGGTAGGGGGGATTGGAATTGAGTGAGATGGGACAGTTTATAGACTAGAGGACTAATTTTTAGTGTTCCGTACAAAACTTTGTTCACGGAACACTTATGGGATCACTTCTGTCATGCAAATCAGTTAAATGCGTTTTTCTCAGAGACCGTTTGACGTAGATACCTAAAATTTGGAACAGTTATAGCAATTACCACCACTCATATTGTAAATAAGTCAAAACTGCTTATTTCTTATTTAAGGGGGAAAATTAGGGGTTGAGAGGGGTAGGCTGAATTTTATTATTTATGGTATCAATCGATCAGGTTTGTTTTTAGGATCAAATGTCTACGGGTATATGGAACGCATTACATTAAAGCAATACAAATCGTACTTCACTCGCTAAACGCTCCTATAGTTCGTTTTTTTTAGCTTTAGAAATCTCTCTCTTCTTCCTCGCGTTATCCCGGCATTTCGCCACGGCTCATGAAAGCCTGGGGTCCGCTTGACGACTAATCCCATGATTTGACGTAGGCACTAGTTTTTACAAAAGCGACTGCCATCTGACCTTCCAACCCAGAGGGTAAACTAGGCCTTATTGGGATTAGTCCGGTTACCTCACGATGTTTTCCTTCACCGAAAAGCGACTGGTAAATATCAAATGAAATAAGCTTAGCTTAGCTTTAGAAATAAGGTAAACGATCTCGATGAGTCTTTTAATTGAAAAACACATTTTAAAAATAAGTTTTGGCAAATATGTACCTAATAATAATTATGAATCTAATACGATCATTTATGTTCTTCTGCTTTCATAAGTAATAGTTAATGATTTTTAAAAAGCGTTTTTCAGTTAAAAGACATATCAAGATCGCTTACCTTCTTTCAAGTTCTTTCTAATGCTAACTATAATAAAACGATACAGTGAACGTAACATCAAGGTCACTCTGAGAGTCCATCTTGAAGTATGGACAAAACAAGAAAATTGCATTTTTATCGGTGAAATATTGGGTTTATGTATATAGTTTCTGTAGGTACAATCTTTTTTTGGATAAAATGTAAGGAATCGAATGGTATCCTTAGTTATGTCCTTTTAGAAAGTTCAAATAATACTTCATTTTTGAAACATAGGTTCCATATTTTCGTAAATTATTTCCATATATTATTTTAATATCCATATTATTGTGATAAATTGCTGATTTGCTATTTATTCTACAGAAATATTTTTTATAAAATTCAACATGTGTCATCATCCCTATTGCTAGTTTCACTTCTCAAATGAATTAAGTAATTACGTAAAAATGTGATAACTCTGGTCTAAAAATACCATCTCACCCCTAACTAACTGCCCTCGTAATCCCTACTCACCCCATGTTACAGTACTTAACTGATTGCAAGTCCTTTGCAAATTTATCTCAAAGCGAACTCACGTTTACTAAAAGTTGTCTAACATCTTCTTCATTGAAATATAACTTTCGTTAGACATATTTTAAAATAATTAGATTACAACGGTTACACTCACTTGTGTTTTTATTCTTCTTAATTATCTTAATTTAAATGTAGGTTTTCTAATGCCTAGGCATTAATTATCCAGACACATCTAATAAGCGATTTGTCGAATGTACTTCAAATTTTATAGCAATTAAACTTTCAGCAAATTTTCCAAAATGGTACTAATTATAATATTAATTATACTCCAAGTCTTAGAGGCTTAAAGAAGTAACGATAATAAGAACTTAAATTAAAAACATACCGAATAAAGTCTTAATTTAGGTTAATAAAGGCTATTAATTATGCATTAATATGATCAGTGGTTCATAACTGGCGGGCCGCAGACAAAAAATAAATTTTGCCAAATTGTTCCTTATTACTGAATGATTAAGAATCTATGATGTAGATTGCAATAAAATTTGGATGTAGACTTCAAACCAACTTCAAACTTTAACCTTTTTTTAAATTTATTTAATTATATTATCTCAGTTTTAATTAAGTGTAATTTTACACTTAATAATTATGCTCTTTAATATGTTAATTCAATACTATTTAATAGTACCATAAGAAAAAGCCTTAATAACTTTGGTAATTGCTAGGTAAATCCAGTACCGTCTTTAGGTACAATAAGGGCACACGGGGCCCGTGCCCAGTAGCTCTACTATCAGTTGGCAGAGTATTTTTCACTTACACTCGGTGAATAAACGTGCCGTGTGTCACGTTTTACGTTTCTTTACGGTCTTATGTACCTAACTTCACTCCACTCCAAACGATGCTGTCCCTTTCTAAGTATACTAAAAAACAGAGCAAGAGTTATATCGGAGTTTTATACAGCGCCTCTAGGACTCACTTAAAGAACTAAATAAGAAAATTGACACATTTTCTCACGTCTACGTAATTTACTATCTATGCATCTCGCTCTCGCATATTAGTGCAAGTGAGATGCACAGAAAGTAATGTTACATATACTGATGGTAGCCGTGAAAATATGGAGGGTAGAGGTAAGGAGAATCCTTTATGACTTTATGAGAAAACTCCTTTATGCGAGAATATTTGCAAAAACTGGGCACGCTGTCAGCTATTATAATTTTTCTAAATCTCTCCAGAGTAGCGAAAAAAGAAAACCCATAAACCTAGTTTTTCATTGTATCAATACCATACTAAAAATCATGGAGAATGGAAGTTTCTCGTATTTAGAAGTGGAAAAACGTTTTCTCTTTTTGTATGGACGATTACGACGTATAGTCAGACCGTAAAAAGTCTGCAGCGATTTTGATAGCCCACGCACTGCAAGTGTCATTTTTCTATGAAATTAATAACACTTAAGCTGCGTGGGCTATCAAATCCGCTGCATACTTTTATTGGTACTACTATAGTATACTTTCCTCTTAAGGTTTTTGACGGAGACTTTTTCATTAATTAATTACATGGAGATTGTATTCCTTTACCTCTACCCGCCACTTAGAGCATTTAGAAAGGAGATGTCATCGCTGTCATTTTCTTTACAAAACGCGGGGACGTCAAATGTATTGCTATTTCTACATGATTTGTACGTAACGTACAAATAGCCATGTCAGTCCATACAAAAGTTTGCACAATTGTGCAAGTTTTTCGGCACAGGGGTGAGTAATATTGTCAACAAAAAAAAATAAAGAATATAGACTAGGTATCTGCCGTATTCGAACTTCAAGATATTCACAAGAGACGACACGTACTAGATCCATTCTAGATAGCGCGATAAGTACTCGGCCCTGCTGACAAAATATCTTTTTGTCCCTTTGGCAGTGGAGACGTCCGGGTGTTGGTGTGCCGAGGCCAAAATTTTTTTGAGAGAATTGGGGCAACGTTTGAGGGAGGGAGGTCATGACCCTCGTTCCGGGTCATTCCTGGTGCAGAGGCTGTCTATCGCGGTCCAGCGTGGCAACGCGGCGAGCGTGATGGGCACCTTTGCATCTGGAAGGGCGCGGGACGGGTTGTTTGATTGAGTTCTCGGTTGTGGCTTTATTTAGCTTAGTTTTAATTTAGTTTAATTTAGAGTTGATTTATTAATTTAGTTTAGTTTAGTTTTAGTTTAGTTTTTAAATCTTTAATTTATAGTTAGTTTTAATGATATTGTTAAGTATTAGTTTTTAATCGGAAATATGATTGGGACTTATCAATAAAATTATTTCTAGATACGTTATAGTTTAGATATCAACTAGTTCTCTTTTGCAGCGCAATTCGGGCAACCAATTACGTTACTTTTACGTTAGATAGCGTAAGATATCTATTATAGTTCGTTTTTTTTAGCATTAGAAAGAACTCCGCAGAAGTAAGCGTGCAGTTTTTATCGGGCTCTTTAATTGTTAATAATTATTGAATTATCTAATGTAGCATGGTCAATACATATAATTTACTTCAAATTATTACCACTAAAAGTGCCGGATTTGGAACCACAAGCTTACTTCTGCGAAGTTCTTTCTAATGCTAAAAAAAAACGAAGTATAGATGTGAATTGGATCTCTAAGTCAAATCCCGAGGAAGTCGTTCAAGAGTATCTCCAGAATCACGCCAATGTCAAATTTGACAGGTTAGATCTTAAACATATCGTTATCCTACGAGTATCTTGATGGTGATGTCTAAAAGATATCTAATAGATATCTATTTCAAAATCCGAATCGGGCCCTATGATATTTGATTTATTCGGTTGTCAATATAAAACAAATGTAGTTGTTCTTTCTTCTTGTATGAGACGCCATTACTATGTAGTCTTGCTTGAGATTAAGAAACATTATTTGGTGTTAAAACAAGCTTTTTTCCTGCTTGGAACCCTAATCCTAACAGTAAGCACTCAATGACCACTCCAGTTATTAAATGCTCTAAGACCAATTTTGTCACTTTGTTACTGACTCAACCTTCATTCTAATTTTTTTTAAGATTTGACGTTGCCATAGTTACGAAAATAATAAACACATCAATATTAGTAAACAATGTATAAAATAAAATATATTGTATTCATGAAAAAAATTGCAAAAAATGATAATTACGTAAACATCATTAATTAACGAGTTAAAATTATAACTTTGCGTGTTAAAAAATAGGAAGCAAAGTATATGGCGCGATTATACAGGCTACTTTTGGCTATTTATTACCTATGATGAAAATAGTACACACATGAGAAGAAATCTTAAAATACTAAAATAGGTATATATTATATTATGGTCCGCTTCAGTCCGCATCATAACAACGGCCGTCTCCTACTGCTAAGTACTATTATCATATAGAGTGTGCGGAAAGAGAAGAGTTGTGAAATGTAGGGGAGCCCATACATTATACCTACGACTCTTCTCTTTCCGCACAGACCCTGACCTTAATAGCGATCTTAATTTTATAGTAAATGATCTCGAGTATATTTCAGTGCCAAGCGCCCCATTTCCAATACAAAATGAACCCACGCAGCGGGTTTTTGGCAATAAATGTGTTTAAACCTTATTTAAATTTTCAGATTCTAAACCACCACGAAAAGTTTTTGAAGAAAGTTTTATATTTCCTGTTACCAAATTGACATGAAAAACGATTACTTAGGTATCAAACACAAGAATTTGAACATCGGAAAATAAACTATACTTACTTATTAAAGAAAAATAAATAAACTCACAGAACATTTGTATGTTTTATTTTATGTAAGATGATAATACTTAATAAAATACGTAGGAATTTTTGCGTACATATTATAATAGGTCTTGCGGTATTCTTATATGTGTTATGTGCAGTGTGCACCCAGCAACAAAAGCAGCAGCATATCGTACCGCTCCTTGTAATGAGCCTTAATTCTTATTGCATACATGCATACGCATGCATACATGATGCCATCCGGATTTTCATGGAAATGTTGGTTCTTGCCTAAAACCAAAAACTGCTCGTAAGCAATGTGATCTTCGCAAATGTAGCAGTAGAAACAGGAAGATATGATGTCAAGTATATCTCATTACCTTTGTACTAAATCAGCCTTTTATCGAGCTATTAATTGATTTACCCCTTAAAGTTTTGCTTGAAGTTCACGTACTGTTATAAATTTATACATATTACGTTGAAAATTGCATTAATACTCGTGAAAAATCTGCGTATTTGTTGTGTTTACAAGTTGACAGAAATGTCACGTTGGAAACGCACGTATTTTTCGATAACATCTGTCACGTTTACTCGCGTAAAGTATTTACGCAGAATAATTCTGGCTCAGTTTTCATTATATAATTAGAAAGAGAGCGTTTTAGGTGTGAAGTTAGGCAAGTATGGGAAACTCGCGTAAAAACGTTTGTAACTCATGGTACAAATTGAAATTTTTAGTTCTTTACGTGACCGGTAGAGGCACTGTACAATTACTCCATACATTTTCCTTAACTTTCTCACTATCTTCACTTCTCACTGTCATTCACGGAACTCATAGTAGAGCTACAGGGCCCCCATCGCCAGGGGGCCCCGAAGGACAGACAGTAACAGTATATTTTCACCACACCAGCTCGGAAAGGCTTACTTTGCACTTCGAAAACGAATAGCAAAGTTGCATTTTATCCACATGTGAGGCAAAGTAATCAAATGCAAATTTTGAGTTGTTTTCTTATATTTGCTGGTAGAATTGACTTTTAAATGATGATTTTGGATGATAAATATTTAATAACATTCATTTGGATTTGATTTGGTTTGATTTTGTTTGATATTTTACATTTAATATTTGCTTCAGGTTGGTGTGGTAAAAAAATTTGTGTTTCACTCGGGGGCAAATTTTGTTTAACCCTCGTGCTTTGAAACCCTCGCAACGCTCAAGATTCCATTTTTCGAACCACTCAAAAATAATTATCAAAAATCGTTATGTGGGCACATATAAGACGGCCCTGGATACCTAAATCAAATTATATTTACAACAACAGTTAAAACAATTTGACACAGTTTAACATATTTGTAATTACCCTTAATCGTGCGAAACAAGGAGATGATTAAAGCTGTTGCTAATCACAGGTGAACTTCCGAACTCGCCATTAACAAGTAAACGCTCCTCGTTACTGGAACGATCACAACCCAACCCGAAATGTTTTCTTTGATTAATTGCCAAGGTCTTTGTGAAACAATGTAGACGGCATTAAACGGCCCGATTATAATTTTAATTACCTGATCTTGATACGATATGGATCGGATCCATATCCAAATCGTCCATATATCTCGTATATATTGTGCCTCGATCCATATAGTATCGAGATCTAATTTAAGACGGGGCCCGATTCGGATTTTGAAATAGACATCTATTAGACAACTTTTAGACATCACTAAGATACGATAACGATATGTTTAAGTTCTAACCTGTCGAATTTGACACTTGCGCGATTCTGGAGATACTCTTGAACGATTTCCACAGGATATGACTTAGAGATCCAATTCACATCTAATAGATATCTTACTCTGTCTAACGTAAAAGTGACATTGGTTGCCCGAATTGCGCTGCAAAAGAGAACTAGTTGATATCTAAACTATAACGTATCTAGAATGGATATAGTGCGTGGCGTCTTCTCTTGTGAATATCTTGAAGTTCGAATACGGCAGACGTTCATTAAAATTAGAATCGGGCTGAAAGGCAGAGCTACTGCGATTGAAATCGTGAGCTTGAAAATAGCCAATTGCCTTGAGCGATCGCAGATTTTGGTTGTTCTATTTAAATCGCAGTAGGTAGAGAATTGGTAGAATTAGACCAAGAAAAGTCTGCAACGATTTTGATAGCACACGCAGTGCAAGTGTTAGTTATTTTAAACATCAAACTTCTAAGAAATTATAACATATGTATAACAACTGATGCTATCAAAATCGTTGCAGACTTTTCTGGGTCTAACTCTTTTAGCAATATGCAACAGATCTTTTGGAGAAACTAAGCGATAACACTTCTCTGCAAAATCCAAGTCAAATAGTTCTTGTTAAAAATCATTGGTTGCCTTCAGCCTCTTAAAGACATCATTCAGGTGATGTCGTTAAATAATATTGCCGACCTAATGGCTTGGCCGTAGCGATAACCAGGGAAATTTACACCAAGTGCTAGCTCAATAAAGACGTGATTTTTCAACAGCAGTGCTTTATATAAATTTATTTAAAAAATCACCTGCAGAGTAGGTACATAACCGCTAAAAGACATTGATTGATTCAAAGTAGATAGATAAATACAGTGGTAGGGTAGGTACTACTAAACTATGTAAATTAATAAATAACTTAAAATCTATAACAGGCGCTTTAAGCGTTGTAGGTACCTAGGATACTGGCGGCCTTTTCTCGTTGTATCGTTTGTCGTGTATAAAAAATAGTATTGTTGTGTAGAAGGAATAATAAGGTTTTTAAAATGTCTAAATGATTAATGGAAGTGAGGCCTCGGATAAGATCCGCAGTAAAACATTTCACCTTTGGAGTGCAAGGGTCCTCTTATTACTCTAACCTGGTTAATGGGAACTTGATAGGATATTGAAAAGATAAGACCAAATATATGACATGCAATTTAATACAATTCGCTAACTACTACAATGCACTCCGCTTTAGGGCGGGCGCTGCTCAGAATACAATCGGTTTCTCTAAACTGTCGGCGGTTATGGGGTGACACTATAGTAAACCTTAATCTACGATCGCGAGATGAACGAGACGCGGAGTCTTGGCCAAAACCTGGGATAAAAGTCTAGTGCACTCACGGGTACCGAACGTAGCTATCATCCACAGGCCCGCTGGTATTTAACGCAGCAGGCGGATCGCTGACGGTGGGCGACGGGCGTTCCTCAAGCCCCGGCTTTGGCAAGCCCGGGCGAGAACAACCCGCGGCGCTCAGGAGTTCCACAAGAAGAACCCGCGCGAAGAGACCTTGGGGTCGTCGGACCGCGGCAAGGCTGTCCGACACACGGCTCGCGGGTCAAGGCCGTGCCCTACGGCTTGATGGTGGCGCCAACGTGTCGCGCCTCGGAGTCGACAGGCCACGCAAGTGAAGGGGAGGCCTGTGTGAAGCACCTCGGGATCGCCAGGCGGCACGCAGTCCACAGGCCCTGGAAACTGCGCCCTGCGGTGAAAACCAGCGTCCCCACGACGCTCAGCACATCAGGGAGCGCGCAACGGCGCTCGGGGCAACACGACCGTCGGCCATGCTCGCGCTCGCCGGCGGCACGGAAAGCACTCGGTGGGCTACGCCCTTTTCGCGCACAACACACACACACACGGCGCACTTTACATATATCCCAATCTTCCACCGGCCAGGGCAGGCGGCGGAAGGGGGCGAGGCGGTTTATTTCGATATTCAATTAGGAGCTGTATAAATGCTAGCGTGCCCCAGTTCCAACTCCCCCATCCATCGTCGATTCTAGAAAAATCCCCAGCCCTCCGTTTCGATCCATATCGACGCATCAAACGTCAAACCAACTTAAACCTTTTCCAAATCATATGACTCTCGAAAAAATATCAATGCTCATTAATACTTGTAATATTTTAAGTGGTTAATAATAATTACTAATAATTATATTTCTATCGTACGTTTCCTACCTTGTTTCATTCAGAATACCTTCTTTCCGATGCGGTAACTAAACGCATAGTCTACTCTCTGACAGTTCTCCTGTCAAAATTTCAACCTTTTCACACCTTCATATTCACTATTTATGTTTCATAAAAATTCCGAAAATGATTCTAAAATACTAATTAAATTAGGAAGTGACCTATTTGAGCAGTTGGGGTAGACCAGGGGGATCATTTTGATATGCATGAAGCCGGGTTTGGTTCAACAACCTCCGCGCAATTTGGGTGACAAGTTCCGTTCAAGTGGCATACTCTTTAGACTTGTTTCTTCGAAACCAGCTAACCAGGAGGCAGGATATGCTAAACAACCTACAGCTGAGAAGGTACATTATAGTTTTACATAAGTGTCATACTCTGGTGTATGTTATTTTGTTGGAAATGCGACAGTCATGTTGTACCGGTTATCTTGTATGGAAAAGCATGTATTTATCCTAGGCAAATATGTAGCATCGCTACAATATCCCCTCTCTCGGCAAAGAGGTTAAGCGCCGCTTAACCGAGGCAGCCGGGGTAACCGGAGAAAAAAAAATCTTTTCCCAAAAAATCATCTGGTCCAGTAGGACGTTAACTATACATGCGGACATATACATGTGCTCCATATTTATTATCGTTTGACACTAAACCTAGATTTATTTATTTAGTATGCTACTTAATATTTATCTTTAATTTACCTATGTTATGTTCTAGAACTATAACGTAGACGTATACCTCTTAACACTATGCTGTGGTCAGATCATGACTATCACGTGTTTCACATTAGAAATCACAGCGTGTGGCCACCACACTGTGGTTTCTGCTACTCAACTAAAAAATATAACCTAGATTTCCTTTGAAATAGTCTTAAGTTGTATAATGTAGTCGCTATAGTTAATAATGAGCTAACTCTCATTTTGAGGCTAATTGATATCTTTTAATGCTAACAAAAATATTATTTATCTTTGATTAGGCTAATTTATTCTAATTAATTAGTATATTACATGTATTTCTATTCCTAATGTAATGCTACCTATTGATATACTAATAGTTATGTTTTACTATAGCATGCTCTGCTATGCCTATATTCCTACAAATACAAAGCCACTAGTACCCTAATATAATGTGGTTACTAGTTGGTAGTTTTTATTTATTACTTATACTAGCAATAGTGGGAGTTACTTGTAACCCGCACTTAAATCAAACTCCAATATGCAGCCAATGGGCTTGCATTAATTGAAAAAGAAAAAACTTGGTTTTCTTTTCCATGTCCTACTTAGTGTATTATATCCACCATAATTGAGTCACCCTGGGCCCTTAGGGTATGTAGTTACTTATAAAATTTGATTTCCTAGGAAATGCTTGGAACAAATGTTGACCAGTTGGGTCAAAGAAGCATGTATGCTTGAAAAAAAAATGGGCTAAATCTTAGTATGCCCTAATAATATAAAATAAATTGTTACGTGTGACATACACCTTGTGGGACTTTAATTATGTCCTTGACATGATACTTTCCAATTTTACCCGTGTCTATCTCCTGAAGATCATATACGACATCCGAATGCTTCTTAATGACCTTGCATTTCAGGAAGCGCGGTGCCAATTTTGCGGAGAAGAAGTGTGCTGCATTTGACTGTACAAAATTACGCCTCCATACGATATCGCCTACGCTTAGCCGTAGTTCCTTACGGCGCAGGTTATATCGTACCGCGTTTTGTTTGTACGCTTTGGTCAAAGCATCAGTGACGCGCTGGAAGATATCTGCCATCTTGTTGAGAGCAGTTGCTCTGTCGGACCGGTTGGAAATTTGGAGGTCGTCTAACGAATTTGGAATACCGCCCCTAATGGAATGCAGCATGCCATCCGTCATCATCTCTCGCCCCTTTGCCAACAAGAATGGTGTATGCCCCGTTACAATATTAATAGTGCTATTCAAAGATAGCTGGATTTGCGGTAGGTACTTGGACCAGTTCCTTTGGTCTTGTCCTACTAAAATAGCTAGGCAGGTCTCAATAGTTTGATTAAAGCGTTCTACTGTATTAGATTGAGGTGCGTAATATGCGTTATAAAATATCCTTGGTATTGAGTGTGTGGCACAAAAATCTTTAAATTGTTTACTTTGGAATATTGTTGCGTTGTCGCAGATTAAAACACATGGGATTCCCTCTTTATTTAAAATTTCTGATTCTATAAATGTAGTTACTGTTTTAGTTGTTGCAGTTCTAAGTGGGTGAATCCAACAATATTTTGTAAATACATCAACTATAGATAGTATGTAGACGTGACCAGAATATGATTGTACTAAAGGACCTATTAGGTCGATAGATAGAGTGTGTATAGGTTTATTAACCTTTTTCTGGTTTGTCATGTGCCCATGTGGAGGCTGATTTGAGTGTTTGTATGCTTTACACTTCTCACACGTGGCCACATAATTTTTCACGTCTGCATACATGCCTTTCCAAAAATAGTTTTCTTTAATTTTTGATAAAGTTTTAAATGTGCCAGGATGTACTGTTAGTTTTTCATGATTTTCTTTAATGCATTCTGGTATTAATTCTCTAGGCAAAACTATTTTCCAATTATTTTCGGTCTGTAAATTTGATATTGGTTTTGAATATCTAAATAGTACTTTATTTTTTATTTGATAGTTTTTATGAAATACTGGGTTTGTTTCTACATTTTTAAATAATTTATTATACCAATTATCTTTAGAACTGCAACCTCCTTCGAATATTACTGCCTCAATACGTGACAAAACGTCTGGTACTACGTGCATGGAGCCTTTTTTATGTCTAATTTCAAAGTCAAAACAAGATAACTGCATTGCCCATCGCGCCAAACGACCTGAAGGGTTGTTTAGCGTTTTGAGCCATTTTAGCGACATATGGTCGGTGACCACCACAAAGCGGCTACCTTCTATGTACGGTCTAAAATGATTTATTGAGTCCACTAATGCTAGGAGTTCACGTTCGGTTGTGCTGTAATTTCGTTCGGTTTTCGTAAGCAACCTAGAATAAAAAGCTACAGGGTGTTCTATACCGCTCAATTCCTGAATAAGTACGCTCCCGATGCCGACGCTTGATGCATCTGAATGGATCTGGAATGGTTTGGTAAAATCAGGGCAGGCGAGCACCGGAGCCTGGGTGAGGGCTTCTTTAAGCGCTAGGAATGACCTCTCTGCTTCCACTGTCCAGTCTACGGTGTCTCTACCCTTCTTCTTGCCAATTAAAGCTGTCATCGGGGCTATGATAGTTGAAAAATTTGCCACGAATCGTCGGTAATAAGAACAGAGCCCTATAAATGCGCGTAGTTGCTTAGCGGTTGTTGGGCGCGGGAAATTTTTAATGCTATCTAGCTTTTGTGGATCTGTTAGTAGACCTTGTGAACCGACTATGTATCCAAGGTACCTAAGCTCTGATTTACAAAATTCGCACTTACAAAAATTTATAGTTAGACCTGCCTTGCTTAAAGCTTGAAAAACGTCATTTAAAATAACGATATGCTCTTCAAACGAATTGGTGGCTATGAGAAGGTCGTCACAATATGCAAATATCTTCTCGCCGTATTTATGGTGAAAAAGAGAGTCTACCAAACGTTGTAATTCACAGCCCGCGTTCGAGATACCGAACGGGACGCGTTTAAATTCAAATAGTCCGCGGTTTGGTACCACAAATGCACATTTTTGACATGACGTGCCGGAGCCGTCGACGTTGTCGGAGTCACATAAAGAAATTTGCCAGTAAGCCGCCGACAAGTCGATTGAGCTTAAATAACGTGTGCCACGTAAATTATCTAAAATTGAATTAATGTATGGTACAGGATATGAGTCCTTGACTGTGACGTCGTTAAGTTTTCTGGCGTCTAAACAAAATCTCCAGGAACCGTCTTTTTTTGGAGTCATAACAACGGGGTTAGACCATGGTGATTAAGATGGTGCTATCACGCCCAGCTGAAGCATCCGGTCTACTTCGTCATTTAAAGCCTTCAGTTTAACCGGTGAAAGCGGATAATATCGTTGTTTTATTGGTGGCCCCGTTGTTGTGATCTTGTGCTCTACTAGAGATGTTTTACCCAGACCTCGCTCCTCTGTACTGATTGACTTAAATTCCTTTATTACTTTGTCCAGTTGAATTGATTCGAGAGGGGAGAGATCATGTTTTGGCACTATGGCACATAATGTTTTTAGTGACTCCGGCCTAAGTGATGTTTTCCTTTTTAGAAGGTGAATATCTTTTAATTTAAAAATATCTATTAATTCTAGTGTTAATATAGAATCCATGCCAAAAATGAAGTCATCAGATACTTCTGGGATTACCATAAACATGATATTATAAAGCATCCCTCTGAAATTGATTGGTAATAGGATTTTACCTATGACCTCAACGACAGAACGGTTTGCACAAGTCGCAGTTGTAGTGTAATTTATTAAATTAAATCCTAAGTTTAAGAAATGTTTATGGTAATTGTTCCCTATTATACTTAAATTTGCTCCTGAGTCCATTAGACCTGTATATATTCGCTCTCGTACCTCAAAATCAATGTAAATTCGGTTATCTCCTTCAACCGCCTTTACACCAGGAGTCACCGCACCTAAATATAGTGTGTTTGATATTGTTTTGATGGCTCCTGGTCTATCTAGTTTTTTTGGACATTGTCTGCTTCCGGCGCTGGTCTGCCCTTGGCAGGATTACATTTGTGGCAAGTGCTTGTAAGCACATTTTTCTGACCGCACTGAAAGCAAACAATGCCTGGAATAGTGCGGCATTGTTGGTATGAATGTCCCGATTTTTTACATTTTTTACAAGTAAGTTGGTTGTTTTTATTATTTACCTGTCTTTGTGTATTATTGCTCTTGAAATTTCTCTGATTATAAGTTTTAATTTCGTTAATTTGTTTTATTTGTTTTGTTGTTTTGGAATTATTTGTAGACCCAGGTAAACCTGAATAAGCTTCAAAACGTTTGCCTATAGCAATAAGATTTTGGATGCTATTCGAGTCGTCGACAGCCAACAGGTGCCCATATGATGGCAAAATGTTATGTTTAATTATCTGCAGTAAGGTTGTTTCCGATAATTTTGTTGTGAGCCGCGCATTCATAGTTTGCATCTCCAATATGTAAAAATGTAATGACTGGCCTGGTGATTGTCGGTGTTCTCGAATAGTTTTTTCTAAAGTATAATCATTGTCTATCGATGTAAAAAACGATCTGAAAAGATCTTGCAATTCCGACAACGAGGAGACTCCGTCGCGTATGTGCCTATAGTAATCTAAGGCTTTACCGCTTAGTAAATCTGCAAAACATTTAAGCACTTTGCGCTCCGGAGTGTCTCGGCTACGTCTGTAGTCATCAATCCTAAGGAAGAAGTCGGTGACATCTGAGTCACCTGAAAATTTCAAATTCCACGACCGCAAATGGTCCTCGCGCAATACATGCACGATGCGTTCTGTACTGCCTGTAGTCCCCGTCGTAGGGGTTGTAGTGACTGCCCCTGTTAAGGTTGAGTTGGTTTGACGGACAAGGCCCGGAGCCCCCAAATATGGTAAAATAGACTCTAGTGGTTTTGGCGTGGATGGGCCGGGTAGGTGGGCGTCTGCAGCAGCACCCCGCGGTCGTGTATTGACATACGAAGGATTGAATCCTGTTAATTCACGAGTAGTGGTGGGGGGTTTGCCTTCCCTCTCACCTGTGTCATGGAATTCGTCCCCTTCCTCCTCCGACATGTCGGTAAGATTGCTGCTTTACTTGTGTCAGGGTGTGCACCTAAGTATTATAAGCTAATAACACTTCGGTAGATATATGAAGTATTGAAGTAAACTACCACTATGCTCTCGACTGGAGCGTGGTAGAAAAAATAATTTGTGGCTAAGCGCTATGCTAACTATTCATAGTGTAGCCTAATAATAATTACAATAAATAATAAATTTGCTACTCTGTCACAAGTAAAGTTACAAATTAAATGGTATTGTATTTTTTAAGACCAATAATTGCATTTAATTCTTTTTTTCAACTGATACTAATTTTATACATTTATCTTATCGCTCTCCCAAGCTCACAGTAACCAGGTTGATATTTAAAACTTTTTTTCGGGCGCCATTGTCGTATATAAAAAATAGTATTGTTGTGTAGAAGGAATAATAAGGTTTTTAAAATGTCTAAATGATTAATGGAAGTGAGGCCTCGGATAAGATCCGCAGTAAAACATTTCACCTTTGGAGTGCAAGGGTCCTCTTATTACTCTAACCTGGTTAATGGGAACTTGATAGGATATTGAAAAGATAAGACCAAATATATGACATGCAATTTAATACAATTCGCTAACTACTACAATGCACTCCGCTTTAGGGCGGGCGCTGCTCAGAATACAATCGGTTTCTCTAAACTGTCGGCGGTTATGGGGTGACACTATAGTAAACCTTAATCTACGATCGCGAGATGAACGAGACGCGGAGTCTTGGCCAAAACCTGGGATAAAAGTCTAGTGCACTCACGGGTACCGAACGTAGCTATCATCCACAGGCCCGCTGGTATTTAACGCAGCAGGCGGATCGCTGACGGTGGGCGACGGGCGTTCCTCAAGCCCCGGCTTTGGCAAGCCCGGGCGAGAACAACCCGCGGCGCTCAGGAGTTCCACAAGAAGAACCCGCGCGAAGAGACCTTGGGGTCGTCGGACCGCGGCAAGGCTGTCCGACACACGGCTCGCGGGTCAAGGCCGTGCCCTACGGCTTGATGGTGGCGCCAACGTGTCGCGCCTCGGAGTCGACAGGCCACGCAAGTGAAGGGGAGGCCTGTGTGAAGCACCTCGGGATCGCCAGGCGGCACGCAGTCCACAGGCCCTGGAAACTGCGCCCTGCGGTGAAAACCAGCGTCCCCACGACGCTCAGCACATCAGGGAGCGCGCAACGGCGCTCGGGGCAACACGACCGTCGGCCATGCTCGCGCTCGCCGGCGGCACGGAAAGCACTCGGTGGGCTACGCCCTTTTCGCGCACAACACACACACACACGGCGCACTTTACATATATCCCAATCTTCCACCGGCCAGGGCAGGCGGCGGAAGGGGGCGAGGCGGTTTATTTCGATATTCAATTAGGAGCTGTATAAATGCTAGCGTGCCCCAGTTCCAACTCCCCCATCCATCGTCGATTCTAGAAAAATCCCCAGCCCTCCGTTTCGATCCATATCGACGCATCAAACGTCAAACCAACTTAAACCTTTTCCAAATCATATGACTCTCGAAAAAATATCAATGCTCATTAATACTTGTAATATTTTAAGTGGTTAATAATAATTACTAATAATTATATTTCTATCGTACGTTTCCTACCTTGTTTCATTCAGAATACCTTCTTTCCGATGCGGTAACTAAACGCATAGTCTACTCTCTGACAGTTCTCCTGTCAAAATTTCAACCTTTTCACACCTTCATATTCACTATTTATGTTTCATAAAAATTCCGAAAATGATTCTAAAATACTAATTAAATTAGGAAGTGACCTATTTGAGCAGTTGGGGTAGACCAGGGGGATCATTTTGATATGCATGAAGCCGGGTTTGGTTCAACAACCTCCGCGCAATTTGGGTGACAAGTTCCGTTCAAGTGGCATACTCTTTAGACTTGTTTCTTCGAAACCAGCTAACCAGGAGGCAGGATATGCTAAACAACCTACAGCTGAGAAGGTACATTATAGTTTTACATAAGTGTCATACTCTGGTGTATGTTATTTTGTTGGAAATGCGACAGTCATGTTGTACCGGTTATCTTGTATGGAAAAGCATGTATTTATCCTAGGCAAATATGTAGCATCGCTACACGTTGTGGTAGAATAATTAATTGCTGGCTTTTGTATATAACTATACATACGATAAAAAAATGTTCAGGTTGAATATGAAAAACCAAAGTGCTTGTAGTAAAACCCAAAAGAAAATCCAAACAGCCGAAATAAATCTCCAAATAACTGTGAAGGCAGAATATAAAGAGACAATATTGAATACTCGATATACAGACAATTTCAGCTGACATGCGAAATCGCATGCACACCTCGAACTCACCTACTGCGGGCATGCAATTTCAAAAGGTTACATTCTATTTTATCAAGACATTAAAGACTACATTCTGCAATCGCAACTGCAACGGGCATACTGCTGCAGCATAGCTCTGCTATGGGAACATCATTATCATTATTATTTCTTTTTCGGTACTTATTTGGCCAAAACCACTATTCGGGGCATCCTTAATAAGAATAAATAAGAAGGATGTATATTGATATGTAAATTTATTTTTCATATCAGTATGTAAGGAAATAATTAACTTGAATTGTACACCACCAGGCAGGGTATAGTACTACAACAATTTATTTACCGCCACTGTAACCAGCCGGCCTAGCCAAGATTACAATCGCTATCGCTTCGACAACGAAAAGCATTATTTCTCTCTATCACTCTTCCATATTAGCGTGACAGTGACAGTTGCGTTTCGATCGCTACGAAGCGTAAGCGATTAGCATCTTGGCTACGCGGCCAGTTTGACATATACTCACAAATAAAAACACTTTGAACTTTGAAAATGTAAGCCGATCAGAAGTACCTACAGGCTAAAGGAGACAGCAAAATACACTGTTATTAGGTTAATAATACTAGTTAGTTAGTAGCAGTAGTTAGTTACAGGCTGTACGCTTGGTCCTGTTACTTCTCGGAAATGCTACCCATTTTGTTCGAAACGTAGCGAGTGAGAACATTTCCCATACAAAACATAGAATGACGTAACTCTATGTAAGTACGTAGGATTAGTCGGATTTGGTTACACACGAACATCGCTCACGACAAATCCACCGCTTTATTTCTGAGCGCTTCAATAGCGTGTGTGTGGGGCGACAGATTTACCACTAATTTCTACTAACATTCCCATTCTAGTAAAGGCAAATACATGCCACTTGCCACATACATTATCACTACACATTATAAAACAAAATCCCCCTCCGTGTTCGCGATAAACTCAAAAACTACTGAACTAATTTTTATGCGGTTTTCACCTATCAAAAGAGTGACGGCGCGATTCGGGAAATGAATTAGAGATTAACTAGAAACGATATAGTAAAGATATGTGACGTCCCACGGGTCCCCGCCATAAGGTACCTTGTGGCGGTTGGCGCTTACGCTATCATTAACGCCGCTCCAATATTATTACGGCGCTATGCGACGTTAGCGCCGGCCGCCATAAGGTACCTTTTTCTGTGGAACTTCACATATCTTCACTATTTCATATCTAGTGAATATTATCTAATTCATTTCCCGAATCGCGGCGCCAGATTTACCAATAATTTCTACTAACATTCCCATTCTAGTAATGGCAAATACATGCCACATGCCACATACATTATCACTACACATTATAAAACAAAGTCCCCCGCCGTGTCTGCGTGTTTGTTCGCGATAAACTCAAAAACTACTGAACCAATTTTCATGCGGTTTTCACCTATCAAAAGAGTGATTCTTGGGGTAGGTTTAGGTGCGTAATTTTTTGCGATGCCGGGGCGGGTCGCTAGTAACTGCGCTATCATCATCATCTCAGCCATATGACTTCCACTGCTGAACACAGGCCTCCCCCTTAACTGCGATAACTGCGATATATTTACGAGTATTTAAGACAGGTTACTCCCATAAAACCTTATTGTTAGCCTTACAATATACTTAAATATTTAATTACATTTAACCAGAGTGGCGCTAAATAAAAGAGCTGATAGGAAAAATATAGACTTTCGTGAGCAAAAATTAAATACCTAAATGTGGCACGTTGATTTATATATTTAAAAATGTTCCGGTAGTATGAACTTTAGTTGATTATTGATTATTGATTATCATCTGTCGTTTCATTTCATAGATTCAACGATAAACACAAAATAGTAGGAAATTCCAGCTCACCTCGGAATTAGTCGGGGTCAGGGGGGATAGGAATTGAGTGAGATGGGACAGTTGCTAGAATTGACACAATATTACAATAGCTTCACTTCTCAAGAAAATATAGTACATTTCGATGCTAGTGCGGAAGGTATGTCATTACTTCACGAGTACCGAGATATCTTGCCACGAGCCGCAGGCGAGTGGCAAGACTCGGGACGAGTGAAGAATGACATTTCCGCACGTGTATCGAACGACGTTTTTTAATACAGTTGCGAAAAAATAAGAAAAACATTGTTAATCGTACACTAAACAACAGTGGTAACAGTGACAGCTCGGTTAGACGTTCGTCTTTAAGTATATTATATCTATGGGCGTTTGGCAGCTATTCCGTTCCATTCAGTCAACTTATTAAGAACGGAATTTTCAATATTGAATATTAAAAAATAAACGTGTTATAATGATGAAGAGGTAAGTAATTAAATATGAAATATGTAATATTTTTCGTATTCTTACATTAACGGTAGGTTTTTATGCTGATTACGACGTTTAAAGGAAACTAATATTAACACTCATCAATAAGTAGTCGTGAATTGGAACAAGTATAAATTTAAAAAAATTGGAAAAGTAAAAAGCACTTCCGCACGCTAAACAGCTACGTAAAGTAGCACTTTTTGAGCAACTGTATTAAAAAAGTATTTAAGTAACAATGTGATAACTCTGGTCTAAAAATACCATCTCACCCCATACCCCAACCCAACTGCCCTCTTAATCCCTACTCACCCCATTTTACGGTACATATAAATATAATCGTATCGTATCGTATGATATGTATAATAATTTTTTCTAGGTCAAAGTGATCATTTATTTGCCCGGAGTTCCCAGTTTCCTATTTTTCCCTGTCACCTCCCCCTAAATTATTAGTAATGGTGGCTATTGGAGCGATGGCCTTTACATTCAACACGTAGACGGTATCGTAAATTGCGGGTCTTGTCGACGCGGACTATTCACGGACGAATTGTGAGAAAACGCTTTGTCTTAGTTGGATTTATTTCAATAATAAATAAAATATAGTAGAGTAATTTTAGAACGAGTTACGTACGGAGAAATAGTATGTCATAAGTACAGAGGGCCTACCGCGAATCACGTTCGACGTGTTGCCTCCTTGTCACACTTACGTACGAATTAACAAGTGCGACAGAGAGGCAACATGTCGAACTTGGTTCGCGGTAAGCTCTCTGAGTCGCTTTTACTCGTACTCCCTTCATGTGCACGCGTACCATGTGTCACTGACGCTAACGTCTACGTAATTTACTTTCGATACATCTCGCTCGCACTAAGATGTGAGTACGAGCGAGATGGATAGAAAGTAAGTTACGTTCTCGATAGCGTCAGTGACAAACTGGTGGTAGCCAAACTGGACGTCCGGTGAGGAAATGGGATGGTGGAATATTCATATTTATATACACAATATAATTTAATGTAAGTAATATAAATTTCAGAACAGCCTTATGGTCCTCAGTCCAGCCGGGCTAGCACATGATTGGCGTGACAGTATCGCTTAGAAAAAGTCGGGTAGTCTATGGGCCCGATTCGGATTATGAAATAGACATCTATTAGACATATTTTAGACATTGCCAAGATACGATAACGATATGTTCAAGATCTAACCTGTCAAATTTGACATTTGCGCGATTCTGGAGATACTCTTGAACGATTTCCACAGGATATGACTTAGAGATCGAATTCACATCTAATAGATATCTTACACTATCTAACGTAAAAGTGACATTGATAGAATAGAATAGAATAGAATAGATTTATTCGTAAGCACAAACAATCGGAACAGTACATAGTATAAAAGAAAACACAAAATAAGATTAAAGTGCCACGAAATGGCCCCATCTCAGCATGTTGCTGGTGGCTTCCAGCGCTGATCTTCCGATGAGACCATCAAGTGAGAAGAATCACGGAAGGTAACAAACAAGAAGAAAAAAGACAGAAATAACATACAGTCAACAGTTAATTAAATAAGAAAAAAAAAGTTACACAGCAAGAAGATACAACATAATGACTATTTACAATTAAGATTAATTAATACATAAAACAAGCATCGTGCTCTAAATCGCTGTATCGATCCGGTCCGACCATATCTTGGCTGAGCATTACAGCTGTATATACTACTAGCGCCAACGGTGGCTACACTAACTAAAAAGCAATGTCAGACCAAACCAATATCGAGCGTTCATTAAATCTACGTTAAAAAATCTTGTAAGATTAGCTTATTAGCAAAACAGCATTGTAGAATGACGAATTTACGAAAATGTACGAAATACTAACATAACAGCACTCTACTAAGTATGGCGTATAAGGAATGATGAACCCTTGTCAGGCCAAAGGAACAAAACACTTGAGGTAAGCATAAGTAAAATAACAAACTACAGGCAGCTGGTATCAAGTCTGTAGGTTTCTTGGCTAAGTTGGTGATTAAGTAAATACAGTTTAATCTTTGACTTAAAGCTATGAATACTTTGCAGGTTTCTCAAAGGCGGAGGTATATTGCTCCAGACTTTCGACGCGGCATAGCGAAAACTTCCCCGAAACGCTGCTGTGGCATGGCGCGGCATCAACAATTGAATTCCACAGTTACGGCGTTCGCGGAGCTTAATACAAGAAAGCTTATTGAAGAGATAAGGCGGAGTACCATATTTAAGCATACCAAAGAGCAGACAAGCCAAATGAAGTTTACGACGGTGTTGCATCTTGAGGATCTTATGGTTGGCCTTGGTTGCCCTAATTGCGCTGCAAAAGAGAACTAGTTGATATCTAAACTATAATGTATCTAGAATGGATCTAGTACGTGTCGTCTCTTGTGAATATCTTGAAGTTCGAATACGGCAGTATCTTGCGGCGAGATACTGTCGCGCCAATCATGTGCTTGACCTACAAGTATACCTACCATTTTTATTAGGGTTCCGTACCCAAAGGGTAAAACGGGACCCTATTACTAAGACTTCGCTGTCCGTCCGTCCGTCCGTCCGTCCGTCCGTCTGTCACCAGGCTGTATCTCACGAACCGTGATAGCTAGACAGTTGAAATTTTTACAGATGATGTATTTCTGTTGCCGCTATAACAAATACCTAATAACAAATACTAAAAACAGAATAAAATAAAGATTTAAATGGGGCTCCCATACAACAAACGTGATTTTTGACCAAAGTTAAGCAACGTCGGGAGTGGTCAGTACTTGGATGGGTGACCGTTTTTTTTTTGCTTTTTTTTGTTTTTTTTTTTTGCATTGTGGTACGGAACCCTTCGTGCGCGAGTCCGACTCGCACTTGCCCGGTTTTTACGAATATTGTGGAATGTTAGTATCTAAAAATAAACATAAACCCAACGTTTCAAGAGAGTGGCGTTTCTTGTTTTTGTCATTCGCAATTATTTGTTCGTTCTTCCATTGTTTTAGATAAAAGGTATTTTTTCTACTCGGGTACTTTTATCTGTCATTTACATAGTCACGAACGAACATATAAGGGCGTAAATTATTAATACTCCTTAAAAGTCTATAGTCTATTGCCCAAAAAAGCACTTGTATCGTTTTAGAGACATTACGATACGGTAAGCTAGTGCAGGGTAGCAGGTGGCACAAACCGGTACATTGCTACCAACGTGACAAACGATTGAATGCATACGGTTTTTATTAAAAAAGAAACAAATTTGTACTGAGTTCATTGCTACCAACATAATAAAAAATACTTTTATACCCTACAGCACCACGACCCTTGTGCGGTGCGGTAGTGTGTAACGGCTTTAAAAAAAACATAACCATAGACATTACTCGTTTGTTTCTCGTTTCCCGCCTTTCCCGGTAATTTCTTGTTCTTTGAGTACTTTGCGTTATTATTTGTTTTGCGTTCATAAAAAGTGTTGAAAATGGACAAAGAGGACTACATTGTTTCTAAACCTGAAGAAATATCCGCTGCAGCACAAGCAGCGATCGAAAATTTGTTGCCTAAGTACTAAATCTCAGCACCTATACGACAAATCTTATGAGAAGTGCATGGCGTGGAGATTGGAGCACAAAACTTCGTCATTCTCTGAAAACGTCTTTGGTGTATTTTCAAAGACTAATTGGAAGCACCGGATCAGATCTATCTTTTAAGCAAGGTTGGTATATGTTATAAAAATTTTTGATACACATTTTTAGGGTACACAGTACAACGAGCTATATTTATGTACATTTTATATTTTTGCATTGAAACTGAATATTATTTAATTCTCCTTTTTCTTGTTACAGGTTGCAGTAATATTTGGTATTATGGGTGCTTGTCGCAGACAAGAGCTACATACATACACGGTGTAACATGAGTAAACCGAATAATTTTAACAGCGTATTCCTGATCATATTTAGAGACAAAAATGTCCTATAAACTTTTTTGATAATCGCCTAGTTTCAGAGATATTATTAATTAAAAAAAACAAGTTTTTTATTGTTACATAGTGTAAAAGGCCTTTTTGATGGTGATGTTGCTGCTATGGGACGTAGTCTAAATATCCTTATTGATAGATGTCAAAAAGTGACAAGTAACACTTTGCAAAAAGTAGGTTATACGAAAAAAAATTGATGAAATCAATTTTAAGTGACAAGTTTGCCAATAACATTTATTTTTTATGTACAAATACACTCAAAAAATTGAAAAACAAAACAAAAAAAAATGTTTTTTTTTGCGAGATTGACCTAAACTCATATTACATTTTTTACTTCTTTTGACCTCAGAAATGCGTGGTAAAAATTATTCGGTTTACTCATGTTACACCGTGTATAGTAATACCTACTATCCAAAATTTACATTGACATTTTCATAAATAAAATTTTGTTTATATTTTTTTGTATTTTATTTAATATTGCCTACTCATAGAAAAAGCATTGTATGCAACGTTGTATAAGTAGTCAAAAAATGCTCATGGCGTATTTATTAACAATGTTCGCCTTCGGCTCACATTGTTACCCACGCCACTCACATTTTTTGACCCCTCTTATAAAACTGTTGCATAAAATACTATTTATTGTCTTCGTCATAAAAAATACCCTTCGGCAACGGAAAAATAAAATCGTACTGAATTAATTGAAATTTAATGATATATTATGAATTGTTATTGTTTTCCGCATGAAAACAATGCAATAAAGTGTTACATAGTAGAATACCTAGTTTCGACCATTTTTAATAGTTTAGTGAGTGGATAAAACTATTTTATTACATCATGGTTATGTATATAGGTAGGTAGGCTACCTATGGGACCAGCCGAAATTTATGAAACCGCCATTTTTTCGCCATCTTGGGGTTGGTCCCATAGTAAAAGTTACTCAGTATAATCCCAAAACCTCCCTGACAACGGGAATGCACTTATTTTTTGGCCACCCTTTATGTTTATATGTGCTGTAGTAGTTTTATTAAACACCACTACCTATCCAGATATCACAGTTTCTGTAAATCAACATTAGGTACGTAGGTACAAGGTGAAAACATTTTGTATGCATAGTGTCACATCAATCGCGTCATATTATCAAAGAGAATAGATAGTATAGAGGGCTATTGCCAAAGTAAATTTTGTAGTCACGGTACATTTACTGCCATCTATCGACACACGATTAAAACTTAAAATAAAATTGAAAATGTATAAATTAATCAAAATATGTATACGGGTAAATGATTTTTAATTTTTATTGTTCCATACTGACCCGTGTTCTTTTACTGATATGTGTTAAAATTGTTAAATATCAAACGGTGTCGTCAACGCCATCTAGCCGACAATAGGCCAAAGGTATATGGCGCCATCTATACAGAATGACTTTTTCTTGATTTCCGAGGCACGGTTTTTTCTTAGACTTTATTTATTATCTTATACGGAGTTATATAATTATATCTCTGATATTATCAAAGTGGCTACAAAAATACCTAGGCACGAAAGTTATTTTGAGGCAAAGAAACGCGTCATGAATATGTATCTTTAAATTAAACGAACATCGCTCGAAGAATACAGGATAAAGCACCCAGGAGCCTATTTATTGCCTGACTGGCCACGCGTCTCCTATATATTATTCCAACAAAGATATATTATATAACTCAGCCGGCGTATTATGGATGACTTTATCCATCTTTATCTACGTGATAAAATAACTGTCACTCTTTAACACCGTGGGATAGAAAATGACGGACACCGTTTTATCACGCTGTCACGTAGACAAGAACTACCATCATATCCGTACAGTAGATGGATCACATTAAGCTTTCCTCGCTTACCCTTCAGCCTAAGAATAAAGCTAGGAAATTTTACTTGGTAATGGGTTATTATAAATTTATTTTAGGTTTTTTTAGGCATATTAGATTTAGGTATTTTTTAGGGTTCCGTACCCAAAGGGTAAAACGGGACCCTATTAGTAAGACTTCGCTGTCCGTCCGTCCGTCCGTCCGTCCGTCCGTCCGTCCGTCCGACCGTCCGACCGTCCGACCGTCCGTCCGTCCGTCTGTCACCAGGCTGTATCTCACGAACCGTGATAGCTAGACAGTTGAAATTTTCACAGATGATGTATTTCTGCTGCCGCTATAACAACAAATACTAAAAACAGAATAAAATAAAGATTTAAATGGGGCTCCCATACAACAAACGTGATTTTTGACCAAAGTTAAGCAACGTCGGGACTGGTCAGTACTTGGATGGGTGACCGTTTTCTTTTTGCATTTTTTCCGTTTTTTTTTTTTGCTTTATGGTACGGAACCCTTCGTGCGCGAGTCCGACTCGCACTTGCCCGGTTTTTTATTTTATTTGGTTATAATTTATTTTTAGTGTAGCAGGGGATGCACACAAGGACTTTGAACATATTACATAATAATACTTTTTATTGCAAGACCGTGTTGCCTAAATAAATAAACAAATCGTTAAATAATAAAACAATATTTTTGGTTTGAACGTTTTGAATTATAAAACTAACAAAAATAAACATTATGGTATTCTAAAAGTAATAAAACTAGGTACTTGTGCTGACCTGATTCATAAACGTTTACTAAGGTTGACAAGCCGATAATAATCGTTTGTCCCTTTCCATCATACCAATACGTCGGAAAGGGACAAACGATTACTATCGACTTGTCAACTTTAGTAAACGTTTATTAATAAGTGGGTAAGACTTTATAAAAATCATAAATATATCCTGAAGCAAAATCTATGAACAGGTGATCTATGTATTCCGCACAGCCACTTCGTACGTGGAGACATGTCTCGCCCAGAGGCATGCGATCAAGGGATATTTAATAGAAGATTAAAGATGTGTGACACACGAGTTTGGTGATCCAACGGAGAAAATTGCCTATTCGGGCGAAATTAGACTACGTTGACATCTTTTCAAGTCAATTCAACCACATTAAACGGATTCAATTGGGAAAACATTTCTATGCATACCAATAAGGGATTATTGTGAATTGGGGTATGATACGAGTAAAGTCAGACCGAAAAAAGTCTGCAGCGATTTTTATAGCCCACGCAGTGTGTCATTTTAAACGTCAAACTTCTAGGAAATTAATATGACGTGTGCTATCAAAATCGCTCCTATACTTGCTCTGCGTGATGAGCTATCAAAATCGCTGCAGACTTTTCTTGGTCTAACTCTAGCTAAAGTGTCATTCTATGGAACTTACTAACTATTTAAAATTTTCAAAGAATGATGAATTTACTAGTGACTTTTGTTTACATAGTTAGCAAGTTCCGTAGAATGACACTTTACGTCACGCATGGCGTGTACTAGAGTCTGGCTACTGAAATTTTACCTAAATTTTTGGCGGGAAATTCAAAAAAATTTGGGCTGGTCACACTTTGTGTAGTAGGAATTATAGTTTTGATACTCGACAATATTTATGATATTCTGTGTACAAGTAAGGTACCTAAGGAAATAATAAGTTAAATAAACGTTTACGTGCACTCAAAGTCAGCTCACATAATTTCTACCACTATTTAAAGTACAGTCAACGACAAACACCTAATGTTTACGTTCCAATATTTAGATTTTATAGATATTTTTCAGAACTTTTAGTTTATCCGTTTCTTTGTACACTTGTCATATTTATGAGATTCAGGCATTAATAAATTCACGTACTTAATCAAAGTAATACGCAAATGTTAGAACTAGTACTTAAAGTATCAAAATATTTATAGAGCACCAACCTCCTAATTCGTTTACATTTGGTTAGGAGTTGTAAACATTGCAGTTTTTCGTTATATAACGCTACACGTCGACTTCGCACATTGACGTAATTATTTACGAGCTTAAATAATAGTTAGCGAACCTCACTCAGTATAGAAATTATTAATATTATTTAAAATAAACCCATTATAAACTGCAAACAATTTGAATGAATGACATAAATTGACAACTGACTTTTAGCTTTTTTTTAAATCATAGACAATTGGTGATACAACAACGAAATATCTGTCAACAATTTTTGGTTAGCCAGACTCTAGGAAATATAATTGAACATTTTTACTTAAATATTACGTGATGCACAAGGTAATTAAGAGTATGAATACCATGTACCTATGTATATAAAACCCTATGTTCAGCAGTGGACGTCTTATGGCTGAGATGTTGTATATAAAACAGTAATGACTTAAGGGAATTTTACTTTGATGCAAGTATTTTAGGTACCGTAAAACGAGATGAGTAGATTTCGCGGGGAGAGGTGGATTATGAATGGGGAGAGAAGGTTTGAGAGGGGTGTGAGAAGAGATTTTAAAGCTACTGCCACAAAAATAATGTATTCCAATTTAAAATGGAGCTATAGTAATACGCATAATAAAAAAAATCGATCCAACAATCTTCCAAAATCACCTTTGTATGAAAACCCCTCTCACCCCAAATACGAGGCACTACGGGGTGACGTGGGTTTTCCTCTTTATCGTCAAAGTTATGAAATGGAACTACCCAAAATAAAACAAAAACTAAAGTACAAACGTCCGGAACACTTAATAATTATATGAGACACCATTCAGTTTTCATATGTAAAAATAAAATGTTATCGAGGTTTGAATTTCAGTTTTGACCCTACTCACCCCATTTCACGGTATTGAATTCTAAACGAAAATCTCGTCATATTCGGGAATATTTATTTGGCATTATTGTGGTAAAATCGTTGTGAAATCTTTCCCACCTAATGTACTTACTCTTTGATCTTTTCTCTCTATTTACATCGGTGAATCAGGGGTCGGACAAAAAGTGCGGATGACGTAAAAATTACGTAATCTTGCACACAGGATGATGTTTGAGTTTGTATTTAAACTTCCGTGTGACATGTAGTAACAAAGTAGTATTAATGAAGTAACGGAAAATTGCCACAATATTCGAGTAAAGATGACATTTTAGAGCGTTTTCTTATACATTAGTAAATATAAATTTTAGCTAAATATAATCGTGAAGATACAATAGCTAAACAATAACGAAGTCAATTTATTGTTCATCTGATTGACAATGTGTCAGTCAAAAACGTACTTACTCATTTCAAGTGGCGATATCGTTTAATAAAGAGGTTGATAAATGATAAGTGATAATTGTTTATGAAAATCAAAAATACTATTTGAAATCACCTATAAGTGGTTTGACGTCATCCGCACTTTTTGTACGACCCCTGTCGGTGATATTCGATGACTTTCAACGTCATCTGTTATCAAAGAGTAGATTGACTGTAGATTGAGACTTGAAACTTGACTTTGGTATTTTATAATTTAAATTTTGATAATATTTTAGTTAACAGGACATTTATGTATAGTCAGACCTTAAAAAGTCTGCAGCGATTTTGATAGCCCACGCAGTGCAAGTGTCATTTTAAACGTCAAACTTCTATGAAATTATGACGTATACATAACGCTTACACTGCTTGGGTTATCAAATCCGCTGCAGACTTTTATTGGTTTGACTATAACGTATTTTTTCTTTGACACGCATGAACTGTGTTAAAACAAATAATTTTCACATGGAATATGAAACAAATGAACATATCATGGGTCAATAATAATGTACACATATAATAATATATGTTCAAGTGAATAAACTTTCATTTAATTTAATTTAATTTCATTTCAGTACTTTTTGCCAGTAAAATAAATAGAGAACATTCGTAGAGGGCGTCACTAACTCAATCACAAGGCCTACCGTGAAAAACAACAATCGAAAGTTCAGTTTCTGCCTCTCTATCACTCTTGCTTATTCGGTCGATAGAGAGGCAGATAACGAAATTTAGATTTTCACGTCTCGCGGTAGGCCACCTGAAAACAAACCGCCTAGATGCATTATTTACATCAATGTCATAGTAAAAACTTGTCAAAAAAATGTTTAAGGCGTAGTATGTATAAGATACTCTGTGGTTTACTAAACTTAGTGCTGCACTCTGGCGGCAGAACATTGCAATAATACTCCCTATTAGTAGGTCCATGCTCCATGATTCACATGTCCACCTTCGCCATGAGGGGTCAATTAAAGCATTGTCAGGCTTTATTTGTTATAGTCGTTACATGCATGATAACATCACTCGACAGAAAATTTAATCGAAAATCTATGTAAGACTGTCCCTAAAATATTTAATTTTTAGGGACAGTCTATTTAACCTTATTTAAATACATTTATTGGCAATGTGCAAATTGCTTGAAGAAGGAATTAAAAGCGACGACAACGCTGGATGTGTGAAAAATGTGAATAGGATATTATTTTACACTCAACTGTACAGTGTTCCTTCCCGGTGCCACAGTAAAGACGTGGCTTTTCTTTGTGACGAATAGCGGCACTGGCCCGATTCGAACTTTAAGAAACGTCAGTTAATAGATTTTTTCTACTCGGGTACTTTTATCTGTCATTTACATAGTCACGAACGAACATATAAGGGCGTACATTATTAATACTCCTTAAAAGTCTATAGTCTATTGCCCAAAAAAACACTTGTATCGTTTTAGAGACATTACGATACGGTAAGCTAGTGCAGGGTAGCAGGTGGCACATACCGGTACATTGCTATCAACGTGACAAACGATTGAATGCATACGGTTTTTATTAAAAAAGAAACAAATTTGTACTGAGTTCATTGCTACCAACATAATAAAAAATACTTTTATACCCTACAGCACCACGACCCTGGTGCGGTGCGGTAGTGTGTAACGGCTTTAAAAAAAAACATAACCATAGACATTACTCGTTTGTTTCTCGTTTGCCGCCTTTCCCGGTAATTTCTTGTTCTTTGAGTACTTTGCGTTACTATTTGTTTTGCGTTCATAAAAAGTGTTGAAAATGGACAAAGAGAACTACATTGTTTCTACACCTGAAGAAATATCCGCTGCAGCACAAGCAGCGACCGAAAATTTGTTGCCTAAATACTAAATCTCAGCACCTATGCGACATATCTTATGAGAAGTGGCATGGCGTGGAGATTGGAGCACAAAACTTCGTCATTCTCTGAAAACGTCTTTGGTGTATTTTCAGACTAATTGGAAGCACCGGATCAGATCTATCTTTTAAGCAAGGTTGGTATATGTTATAAAATTTTTTGATACACATTTTTAGGGTACACAGTACAACGAGCTACGAGGGCTGGCTGGTAAGTCTCCGAAATGAAAGATTTAAAAAAATATAATTAAAAAAGTAATAATGTCATTCTAACCTCTTGGCTTTTACGTTAATGCGGAAGCAATATCAAGTTTTTATAATATAAATAATAATATATTAAAGCGACCTAAAGAAAAACTGTATTCATTTTCGTGAAAATGGAAAAATCGGAAGTGCGTGCGGTAATTAAGTTTTATGTTTTGAAAGGCAAAACTGCAACACAAATTAAAACCAAACTGGATCGCGTTTTAGGATCTTCTTCGCCTTCTTTAAGCACAGTTCACACTTGGGTTGTCGACTTCAGACGTGGTCGGCAGAGCTGTACAGATGCTCCCCGCAGCGGACGGCCCAATGAGGTAACGACTCCGGAAATTATCAACAAAGTAAAAAAAATTGTATTGGATGATCGCCGTGTGAAGTTGGTGGAAATAGCAGAGATGGTAAACATTTCAAAAGAACGTGTTTTTAACATTTTGCACCAACACTTGGAAATGAACAAGCTCTGTGCTCGTTGGGTGCCGCGTCTCTTAACAGACGAGCAAAAACTAACCCGCAAGGATGTTTCGACGGAGTGTTTGAAGAAGTACAGGCATAATCCTAACGAGTTTTTACGTCGCTACATAACGGTTGACGAGACGTGGATCCACCACTACACGCCTGAGACAAAAGAACAGTCTAGGCAGTGGACAAATCGGGGTGAACCTGCCCCTAAGAAAGCAAAAGTGGTTTTGTCAGCCGGTAAAGTAATGGCAACCGTATTTTGGGATTCCAAAGGACTGGTTTTCGTGGATTACCTTCAAAAGGGAAGAACCATTAACGCCCAATATTATGCTGATCTGCTACAAAACCTCGATAACGCAATCAAAGAGAAAAGGCCTCATTTAAATAAGAAAAAAATTTTACTCCATCAGGATAACGCCCCTGTTCACACGGCTAAAATTGCAATGGCTAAAATCGAAGATTTGCACTACGAATTGTTACCTCATCCCCCGTATTCACCAGATTTGGCCCCTTGCGACTTCCATTTGTTCCCAAATCTCAAAAAGTGGCTAGGCGGACAAAAATTTTCGTCGAACTCTGAAGTCATAGAAGCTGTTAATAGGTATTTTGAGGGACTCGAAGAATCGTTTTTTAGAAATGGGATAATAGCCTTGGAGAAACGTTGGGCCAAGTGCGTGGACTCAGAAGGGACCTACGTTGAAAAATAAAATATAACATTTATATATATTGTCTTATTTCTGTGCCGTTTCGGAAACTTATCATCCCGCCCTCGTATATTTATGTACATTTTATATTTTTGCATTGAAACTGAATATTATTTAATTCTCCTTTTTCTTGTTACAGGTTGCAGTAATATTTGGTATTATGGGTGCTTGTCGCAGACAAGACCTACATACATATAGTAACACCTACTATCCAAAATTTACATTGACATTTTCATAAATAAAATTTTGTTTATATTTTTTTGTATTTTATTTAATATTGCCTACTCATAGAAAAAGCATTGTATGCAACGTTGTATAAGTAGTCAAAAAATGCTCATGGCGTATTTATTAACAATGTTCGCCTTCGGCTCACATGATTACCCACGCCACTCACATTTTTTGACCCCTCTTATAAAACTGTTGCATAAAATACTATAGATACGATATGGATTAGATATGTCAATGTCAAATGTGACGTTTCTTCGAACTAAAACGGCACTTTTGACACTGACACATCTAATGGTAACATTAAAGTTTCTAACCGCAGCTGCACTACCGGTACTGAACGCGTCGCTGTCATTGTCAATTTCCATAGTAAAATGAACAGTATTGCAGCTGTCGTTGGAAATGGACTGTCACCTTAATCCATAACGTTTCTAGATCTATTAATTGACGTATCTTAAATTTCGAATCGGGCAGGCGAATACGAACAGAGAGCCCACCCCGAGGGTCGCTGGCAGTCAAGCTACAGATAATCATTCTCCTTTTAACGCATGGTGTAACAACAAAACGATTTACTTCTTGTAAATGTTTATATTTTGTTTATGTTTCCTCAACGGAAATTGGGGAACGGAAAAAGACTTGCACTCCTCTGATGATAAATTGATAAAACAAATGTTTACTTTTCTGTGGGCCATATCAACATATCTGGAAAGTATCAACATACTTCGTAAGCATAACATTTATTTTTTAAGGAAAGTTCTTATTTTTATTTTAAGTATTCTTCTCAAGTCACTGTTTTGCAAATTGTTCTGCCTCACTGGAGGGTTCACAAAACCTTAGTTAAAAGAAAACAAATATTACACAATATTAAAGGTTTTTTCATCATATATAACAATTTCAATGGTGTTAGTTAGTGACTTTTGCTTGTCACCCGACGAAATATTAATAACAAAAGTTTGTGAGTCTTGGTGAAATCAACGTTTTAACCAAACTAACATCACATTAAATGCAATGGATGAGCGGCTTAAAACGAACAGGAAATGAAAGTAAAATACAGCACCAACTAATTACTTTTGAATGCAAAACCTTTCTTTTTATAGTCGCAATTTTCTCAGATTAAGAAAGGAAGTTCAGTCTGCAGTCTAAAAGGGGAAATATGTAAATCCTACCTTTCTTTTTAATTACCAGAATTATTTAAATATGCTACTAGTCTGACTAAAGAGTAATTAAAACTAGAAATGTACGAGAAAGGGGCAAAATAAAGAGCTCTCTCAAAGGAAGAATATACACTATGAGTGGACGAAGAAGAAATGAACGTTCAACATTAATATAACTAAATATGCAAGAGTACAGTCACCTACAATAATATGTTACACAACTAAGGCCGCAAAAATATTTGACACGATCTTATTTATAGAGCCATAAGAGCGTGTCACATATTTTTGCGGCCTTCCAGGAGTAACATTATTGCAGGTGGCTGTACCTAACCTAAGTGGTTAGGTAAGTACTATTTAAAACGTCAAACTTTTATGAAATTACATTATGACGTATAAATAACACTGGCACTGCGTGTGCTGTCAAATCTCTGCAGACTTTTCTTTGTCTATATCTAACACTGCTGGTTAGAATTTAATATAAACAATATTTATTGATACGTCAGTGATGCCTGTTACTTAGGAGCCACTGCAAGTGTTCAAGTTATGTCTTGGCACCGTTACAAATGGCACAAGTTCTAATCTTTGGCACGGTAGGCCAAGCCGTGCCCAAGCTGTTATCTTGCCTTCCGCCACCGTTGGCGTCGAAGAAAGTTACATGAAAGACAAGACACAAGAAATAAACCGCCGCATTAAATTCACATCAAGAACAAATAAGTAGGTACCATTCCAATTGTTTACCTTCAAAAGTTACGAGCGCTCGTGAGACGGTGACATCTGTTGGGACAAGACAAGTTGTTAACAAATGGGGTAGGCAGGTAGGTACCCTCACCCCTGACGCTGTGTCAGTCCCTCGAAGGATTTGCAAATAAAGGTACCTATTGTGTTTTTACGATGGCCGTTTCAATAAACTAGTTGGTCTCCTTGGATTTAAAAGATTTTAGGCTTAGTTCGGCTTGGTTTTATTCAATATTAATAAAACATTAGGTAATAAACAAGTTGGAAGAGTAGGTAATTTAACTACACTACGTATTTGAGATTACTTCGTTGAAATCGCAAGAACTTTTTCGAATATTTAAAGTCTTACATTAACGTGAATGACTTTCAGATCCATTTCATTTAGGTATCTTATTGAGCGAACTTTATTTAATCTTGTAGGTACCTAATCTCAATAATATTATTAGATTAGTAACTCAAGAAGATTTTACAGATCGAATTTAAAACACCTATTAAATCTAGTATTTAATCGGCAGAAAGATCCTTCGAGAGTAAATTTGCAAATGAAAGATCAGAAGATTTCCACGATTTCCAAGTGGAAGACAGTTTAAATTCATCTTATTTCACCTTGACATTTCCTCCTAAACAAGTCGCTCGAAATAACTTAATTTATCGAACGAGCGAGCGAAGCGAAGTTCTTACATTCGACTTTGAACACACGGCTGGCTACTTAGCTAGGGTAGGGGCACGTCCCGGCATTTCATTTCATTTCAATAAGATATTGGTGCAATTTTCACGATTGCGGTTTCGTGGTTAAAATACTTAAAATATACACCAATGTGTAATAAACACACAATGTGGAGAGCGCTTAAAGAATAACTATATTTTATGAGTAACAAAATATTTGCAAAGGATTATACAAACTGGTAGCTAATAATATATAATATTATTATTTATTTCTATAGAAAGAACTGGTTCAAACTCACGCGAAAGAAGACGCTATCGACGACGACGAAGGTCACTTCTGTTCCCGAAACTTAAGTAGGTATAATACTGAATGTTAATATCTGGTTGTGACTAATCGATTCTGATGCAATTTTGAGCTTAAAAGAAGTAAATTAAAGGTATTTGTCTCACCAATATTTCTAAAGTATGGAAAGTAAAATTATAACCTTAAATATATGTACAGTCAGCAGCAGAAGTTGCTAAGCGGGCCAGCCGGCCTAGCCAAGCTTACAATCGCTATCGCTTCGACATCGAAAAGCATTATGTCTCTCTATAACTCTTCCATATTAGCCCGACAGTGACAGTTGCGTTTCGATCGCTACGGAGCGTAAGCGATTGGCATCTTGGCAACGCGGCCAGGTGTTCAAAATGATCTTGAAGCGACTATACCTATTGATAAAAGAATAAGAGCGTGTCAAGGTAATTTTGAACACTTCTGCTGGTGACTGTACTATAAAATATCCAAACCGATCATAATAGAATAACAAGCCAGCCGAAACTAAAAAGAAAGTTTGCGGTCAAACAATTTCGGAATGAGTTTCGTCCACAAATAAATCGAGTTAGCAGAGTGTGTAAAGTGATACCGCTAATAAATTTTCATCCCTCGACCCGCCGAAAGGAGTGTGTAATCTATATTATCACTATGATCTACTAGATAGAGCATAATTAAACAACCTAGCTATTAAATTGGGCATTTCTTGCACCACGATGATGGCAAACACGCACAGGGCATCGTCCGAATCAACGGTGCAGCAGTCATGCTGGAACAGCAACCCTGCTGCATTCGCCATCCGTATAATTTTATTACAATACATATATGTAATATGTATAACATAATACAACAACCCCAATTATTTTTATAGTTTTTAGTTGTGGCTGACAAATCTTTCCAAAAAGTGAATTGACATAAAAACATATAGGTACCCAAAAAACTGCTTCCAAAATTTATCGACAATTGGTTGAAAATAATTACGTATGTACGTAAAATACGTACGATGCAACCTGTGGAGGACAACAGCCTGACAGGATATATGATAGCATTTTCGACCAAATTCAAATATTGGATGGATGATGGGTCCAATCGGATGAATTCTCGCGCTTTGAGCTTGCTTGGTCAAAAATATAAGCGTTAACAAGCGGGCTCTTGTGGGACGTAATCAATAACATATAGGTAATCATTATATATCTGGACTAACATCAGCTCCGATGAACCCTGCCCGCGGGACTGCCGAATCAGTTGGAAACTTTCAAACTTCTAAATGATAGGATATTTCTATTCATTCGTCAATCCAAGGGCTGAAGGGGCTAGCCCTAGAGAGGCATTAGGGTTTCCATATACAGCTTATTTTATTTTAGTCAATTTGCAATTCTACGCGGTAACACGACGAGTGTGATGTGCACCTATGCACCAGGGTTGCATGGGGAGGCCTCTTCCACTAGTTTTATATTGTGTGTGCATAATTTATTTTAGATTTATTTGTATTTCTTAGAAGTTTAATTAAATTTATTACATTAAATTAAATTATATGCTAATTAATCAAAATGATGATTATACTTAACAATTAAACTACAGATTGATTTTACTAGAATTAAATAGGTACTAATAGGTAGGTAGGTAGAGTTCGCGTGCCTTCAATAACTAGGTATCTAGAATAACTTCGCTTCAGTGTACTAGAATTGATCGTTATCCTATCTTCAAAGATACATCTGCAAGTCATTGTGGGTAACGAAGAAAGTTCAAAGGCCGAAGAAAGTTCTTCTTTCATTTTGACATCCTTTAGAAACCCCTGAATAGTTGATGAAAATAAGTGTTATGACCTGCTTGAGCTTTTGGTAACATTTAGATTGGTTAATTTAGTAACTTTAATTGTCCGTGGGTTTCCTCTGGGTAAAGCCCCTGCCGGGCTAGGAAAATTCACGTGACAATTTGGCGCCCAACGTGGGGCACGAACCCACGACCCTGAGATTAAGAGATTATTTCAATAGTTCAAAAAAAATTAATTTATACTAAAAAAGAGAGTACCAATCCTCCCCAGTTAACCCAACTGGATTCATTACTCTTGAGTGTATTAAATCTAATCTCGTAATTGATTGATTCATCTGTATTTACTCTTCAGATTAAACAAAATCAGAGCCGAGCAAAAACTGAGCCATCAGTTCTTTCAAATTGCCCTTGATTAAAATTTGCATTCCCTCCGTTCCCAATTCCATTGATTAGTATACATTGGTAACTCGTGGCATTTAGGGTAGCACTTAAAAGATTAGTTTAATTATTATTTATCGTATGGCATTATACACTGTGTTTTTAAATATTAACATGCATATCATAGCTTAGTTTAATTAATTCCTTTTTTTGTGGATTCTTTTTCTCGACTCGTAAAGGAATTAGTGTTGTTTATTCATTTTTAACTTTGTTTAATATTATTAACTAATTAACCCAAATAATAATAGAGAATAAATCTTTTAAGTGCTACCTAAATGACACGAGTTACCGATGTATAAAGGCTATTAGTAATCAATGATTACTAATAGGAGGCTATTGGCTTTATAACAACAATTTAAACAGAGTATTTATTACTTGTTAATTCATTTTTGCGACTTCCAGACGTTACGGCACTCGTAAGTTCTATAGAGTTTAAAATCATCGGATTTGAAATAGTTTATAATATTAAGTTGCTTGAAATCTCGAACATTCGATTTGGACAACACCATAACATCTGGCTTGATTACTTGGGCTAACAAGCTTGGGTTGTTCTCCGTAAAAGCATTGTACTCCATTCACTGAACATTAAGTAAAAATATGTATTTAAATAGCTAAAACAGTGAAGCGAGCAAAGATATTTATACGACATCCTCTTACAAATCTCTAAATAAATTATGTCAGATATATTTGCGTGCTTCGTTACAATATTATGCATAATATCTTAAGTAACAGACTGCAGTCTGTACCTAATATATATATATAGTTCTGTCTCAAAGATCCTAAACCCGGTCATGTGCAAATGGCTGTACGATCTCGACGAACGCTTGCTGTGGAGTCCCAAATAACCCTTTATCCTAATGTTAGGCGCCCGACCGGGCAACCCGTGGGCAACCTCATTGTTTTACATTACTTCCACAGATACAGTAAATCTATCGTAGCCAGTAGGAACATATTATTAAAAAAACCGGCCGAGCGCGAGTCGGAAATGCGCACGAAGGTTTCGTGTATGTTTGTTGTATGAGAGCCCCACTCAAATATTTATTTTATTCTGTTCTTAGTATTTATTGTTAAAGCGGCAACAGAAATACATCATCTGTGAAGAATTCAACTGTCTAGTCTCTGTCTGTCATGGTTCTTGAGATACAGTCTGGTGACAGATTTAATGTTACAACATAACTAAATCTTCGATACCTACTTAATTTTTTTTGTGTGCGCAAGTAATCCTTGTTTTGAATCACGACGAAGCTATCAAGTGGATTAATTCTCTCAAATTAGATTTATGATTTCTCGGTATCTGTATTGTATACCTACAGAAAAGTAGGAATTGGTAAAAGTGTTCCTACTGCGCCATACCGAAGTTCTGTGATAGGAAACCCACGTCACACGTCAAATTTATCACGCCGCAGATAAATGGATAATAATGTGTTTTGTGCGTCTATTGCATGCTCCGAAATAGGTTCCTATTTTTATTATTTCTTAATAAACTCAGGCACCTTTTTTACAAACAAACTTCATGCTAATCCATTTCTAAATCAATGTTCATAATTATTAGATTTCACGCTCGCATACTTTGAACGCATATCTTTTTTCGAAGCGCTTACTTCCGTTAATATTCAATATTCACTATATCAAAAAGTTGTTGTTGAAGGCCCCTGTAACTTTTAAAAACTTATCCAACGACACCCCACAACATTTTTTTGGCTCAACAAAATAATAATCATTCCCCCTTTACGCGTGTAGAGGAACTAACTCACTAATTTTGGCTCAGTGATCTAAAAAAATCTACACATTTATTTTCAATTTTTTTATTTATCTACCTCTGTCAGAATGAATGATTTACATATCCGTGCCAAATGGCAGTTTTCTAGCACTAACTATCACGGAACAAAGAAGCCTCGGACGGACAGACAGACTATGGCAAAACTATAAGGGTTCCTAGTTGGCTACGGAAAGCTAAAAACGGTAGGCTTATTGAAATTATTGCAATGGAGATGCAGCAGGCAATTTATTTAAAAGCGGCCCGTCTACCCCTCCGAGACGTCAGCCGAGAACAAAACAATGTAGGCTGTAAATAATTCACACCGCAGTTTCATTTAGTGTCTGAGCGCAGACTGTTGGTGTCATCGCTTAGAGCTTATTGTCATACGGCGTGATTCGGGAAATAAATTAGAGATTAACTAGATACGATATAGTAAAGATATGTAACGTCCGACGGGTAAAGATACTTTATGGCGGCTGGCGCTTACGCTATTATTAACGCCGCTCCAATAGTATTGCGGCGCTATGCGACGTAAGCGCCGGCCGCCACAAGGTACCTTTTTCCGTGGAACGTCACATATCTTCACTAATTCATATCTAGTGAATCTCTAATTCATTTCCCGAATCGCGGCGCCAGCCGCCGCCATAAGGTACCTTTTGTAGTGGAACGTCACATATCTTTACTATTTCATATCTAGTGAGTCTCTAATTCATTTTCCGAATCGAGCCGTCAGGCTACTTAATCAGTGCATGTTTTCAATTGTACACTGTACAACGCGTTGACAGAGCCAAAACAAACATAGTGTGTTGATGCAATTTAATGTGCACTAAATCGCAATGTTAAATGAAAGTTGATCAAGATTTCGGTGCGGATATACGTATTCCGTCAACTATAAACGTGCACTCAAGTTTCAAATGTAGCTTGACTTGTTTCGATTCAATAAATACGAGGATCCTTGTCGAAAATTGTTGAAATGGCCGATTTTGGAAGGCTGTCACTTTGCCAGTTTTAATGGACCGTAACACGTTGACCTACTCCGGCTTAAAAGACATGAGTGGTCCGTTTTAGATTTATAAGCGTTTGGTAGCTTAGTTGGTCAGGCGTGGGATGTGTACCTACGTCAACCCGATCATACCTATGTTATGAGTTTTTATCAGTACTCATCGGTGATCATTCCGATTGGGCTTTTTTCCCATCTTGGTTGGAAGACGCAGTTAAAAGATTATATTATCATAAACGGACACTGTCCTTAGGACGAAACCATAAAAGCACTAAGACGAATAGGAAGTGACAAGAAAGGAAAACATACTGTTATGAAATTATGCATCTACAAGTCATACCTAGATTAGAATATACATTGTAAGCCATGGTCTCAAGAACGAATAGTTATACTACCTCATCATCATCATCTCAGCCAATAAGACGTCCACTGCTGAACATAGGCCTCCCCCTTGGACCTCCATTCGTACCGGTTGGAACGACCCGCATCCAGCGTCTTCCGGCGGCCTTAACAAGGTCGTCCGTCCATCTTGTGGGTGGACGTCCTACGCTGCGCTTGCTAGTCCGTGGTCTCCACTCGAGCACTTTTCGACCCCATCGGCCATCTTCTCTATACTACCTCGCTTTAGCGAATTCAGTCAACTTTTACTGATCTTGTGGTGTCTTTGCCTTTGCGACTGACTTGATTTTACGGTGATTTTGGAATATTTGCTCAGTTGCAACCAACCTGGTTCTATCATCTAAGTATTAACATGTTTTGATTGTATCAATAATTTTATAAGTATTAGCGTATATACTTTCTCTTTGACTTACAGAGATGGTTTAATTTTTCAACCTAGACCCTTTTCCTAAATTCTCCCAATATTAGGTATGTTGCATATTCTGAAAGCGAAATATATTTCTTTACATCAGTGTGTGTCCCATCTAGTGAAGGGAAGAAATCAAATACATGGAATAAAAGATGGTACCACGCAATATTTCATTTACAAAGACTCAATAAAACTCCATAGCAAGCTTTGCAAAATTGCGAATTGTATTTTCACGTCTTATCAAAAAAATAACCGAATAGCTTGAATTTTTTCTTCATATTGAATAAAGAAACGTTTGTTTTATATTTTCTATGTCAAACAATAACATCTGGCGCTGAAGATTGACATAAAATATTCATATTCTGAAAAGAGCCATCGAATATCTCTTGAATAGGTATCTAACAAATCCTTTTGGAATATAAATAAATACAAAATGTGAGATTTACGGCACGATATCTGTAGTGAATATTTACGTGAACAGGTTACTACTTATTACAATATTATAATTTATCTTTCATATTTTTTGATGGAATAAGTAGGTAAGTAAAATATAGTACAGTATAATTACCAGTAGCAGAGTGTAGGTAAGGTAGCGTAATACGTGTGTATATTGTGTACGTATGACGTATGTATTTACTCGTACTTTACAAAAAAAGATTACAAGTTTTATAGGACTCGTTTTTACTAATGACGGAACTAGTGTAAAGTTAGTTATTTAAATTTGATTATTATTTAAAGGAATACTTTCACAAAGGGCCGGCCGTATGTGCTTGAGCATAATTTGGTTAGGTATATAAAAAATAATCTAGACAGGCATTGAATCTGTCGGCAGAAGAAGATAAGTAAAAAAACTGGAAAATTTGCAGCCCCAATGTATAATGAGTTCTACAATAAGTTATTATAATAGAGAAAACAATATGTGTATAAATAGTTCAAAACACACAAACTGTGTTATTATTTTATTAGTAACGTGTGTTAACCTACAACATATTACTATGAGGGATATTATCACTTCCTGGACATCCCCAAATCATTTTACCAGCTCATAAATACCGCTACTTATCCCAAATTTATTGGCCAACGACAAATATCCCGCTATACAGGAAAACCAAAGTTTCCTTCGAATAATTTCTCTTACCACTCCAAGCTATATATCATCCTGGCGCGACGAATGGGGTCCATGATTCAATATCCAATCTGTGAAATAGTAGCACACTTGACTTGACACAAATCACTTTGATTTTATAAAGGGGAAATTTAGTGGCTGAAAGCGCGGTCTGTCTGGCGCAAAGATTAAATTTAAAAATTATTGCACTGCTGAGAGTGTAGTAGAGGTGAGTGCATTAGAACGAATATAGCGGGAGCTAGAGGTAAAAATTCCATAGAAAGCACATTTCCAATCAAGGTAAAGACGGAACTTTATTTTATTGGCGAACTTTTATGGACTGAGTATAAAGTTTCCATACTTATCTACAATTTTCATGACATTGAGGTTTAGAAATATTGGGTATTTTGTTGAAAGATTAACTAATTTGGTACAATGCCTCAGGGGCCTATTTTAGATTTAAGCTAGTTATTAATTTCGTTTAGTAGTACCACTGAATATATATTGTATGTAAATAAATGATTTTCCTTACTAATACCGGTGTGAAGTTAGCAGCCCAAAGTTAGCTGACCATGATAACCCGACCAAATTAAATCGTCTTATTAAAAATTAAAAATAAACAACGAAAACAATGTTGTTTAAGGAAAATAAGGACATAACAAGTGACACAAATGACAAATCTATCAAAACTGACCCACCAGAGACCAAAAACACTTGAAATTTAAAGAAATGTAAAATTTAATTTTAGGCTGCTAACTTCACAAATGAATTATTAGTGTGAATTCATAAAGATCACACTTTTTAACTAATAACATTCAAAGCAGCATTACACGAGATATTACCATGCCAACACAGGTTGAAATTGAAAGAACCAGGCTAGGAAAAATTTTGAACTCAAAGAAATCAGTCTAAGCCCATACTAAGGTTTTGCTCAGATTTATACCAGAAGTTGTAGAGATCACACATTGTTACTAGTATTTTTAGAAGCGGCATAAGACGTGCTATTACCTTGCCAACTAACCTTGAATTTCAAAGAACCAGGCTACATCAAATCTAGGTCTAAATGTTATCAGCCTAAGCCCATACTAGGTTTTGCCCAATTTCCTTTTAGAAGTTGTAGAGATCACACATTCTTACTAGTATTTTTAGAAGCGGCATAAGACGTGCTACCATATTGCCAACTAACGTTGTAATTCAAAGAACCAGGCTACCTCAAATCTAGGTCTCAAAAATATGAGCCTAAGCCCACACTAGGTTTTGCCCAATTTTCTTTAAGAAGTTGTAGAGATCACACATTCTCTCTAGTATTTTAAGAAGCGGCATAAGACGTGCTATCACCTTGCCAAATAACGTTGAAATTCAAAGAACCAGGCTACCTCAAATCTAGGTCTCAAAGTTATCAGCCTAAGCCCATACTAGGTTTAGCCCAATTTTCTTTCAGAAGTTGAAGAGATCACACATTCTTACTAGTATTTTTAGAAGCGGCATGAGACGTGCTATCACCTTGCCAACTAACGTTGAAATTCAAAGAACCGGGCTACCTCAAATCTAGGTCTCAAAAATATGAGCCTAAGCCCATACCAGGTTTTGCCCAATTTTCTTTCAGAAGTTGTAGAGATCACACATTCTTACTAGTATTTTTAGGAGCGGCATAAGACAAGCTACAATCTTGCCAACTAACGTTTAAATCGAAAGAACCAGGCTACCTCAAATCTAGGTCTCAAAGTTATCAGCCCAAACCCATACAAGGTTTGGCCCAATTTTCTTTCAGAAGTTGTAGAGATCACACATTCTTACTATTATTTTTAGAAGCGGCTTAAGACGTGCTACCATATTGCCAACTAACGTTGAAATTCAAAGAACCAGGCTACCTCAAATCTAGGTCCCAAAAATATGAGCCTAAGCCCGTACTAGGTTTTGCCTAATTTTCTTTCAGAAGTTGTAGAGATCACACATTCTTACTAGTATTTTTAGAAGCGGCATAGGACATGCTACCATATTGCCAAGTAACGTTGAAATTCAAAGAACCAGGCTACCTCAAATCTGATCTCAAAGTTATCAGCCTAAGCCCATACTAGGTTTGGCCCAATTTTCTTTTAGAAGTTGTAGAGATCACACATTCTTACTAGTATTTTTAGAAGCGGCATAAGACGTGCTACCATATTGCCAACTAACGTTGAAATTCAAAGAACCAGGCTACCTCAAATCTAGGTCTAAATGTTATCAGCCTAAGCCCATACTAGGTTTTGCCCAATTTCCTTTCAGAAGTTGTAGAGATCACACAATCTTACTAGTATTTTTAGAAGCGGCATAGGACATGCTACCATATTGCCAAGTAACGTTGAAATTCAAAGAACCAGGCTACCTCAAATCTGATCTCAAAGTTATCAGCCTAAGCCCATACAAGGTTTTGCCCAATTTTCTTTCAGAAGTTGTAGAGATCACACATTATTACTACAATTTTTAGAAGCGGCTTAAGACGTGCTATCATCTTGCTAACTAACGTTGAAATTCAAAGAACCAGGCTACCTCAAATCTAGGTCTGAATGTTATCAGCCTAAGCCCATACTAGGTTTTGCCCAATTTTCTTTTAGAAGTTGTAGAGATCACACATTCCTACTAGTATTTTTAGAAGCGGCATAGGACATGCTACCATATTGCCAAGTAACGTTGAAATCGAAAGAACCAGGCTACCTCAAATCTGGGTCTCAAAGTTATCAGCCTAAGCCCATACAATGTTTTGCCCAATTTTCTTTCAGAAGTTGTAGAGATCACACATTCTTACCAGTATTTTTAGAAGCGGCATAGAACATGCTACCATATTGCCAAGTAACGTTGAAATTTAAAGAACCAGGCTACCTCAAATCTGATCTCAAAGTTATCAGCCTAAGCCCATACTAGGTTTAGCCCAATTTTCTTTTAGAACTTATAGAGATCACACATTCTTACTAGTATTTTTAGAAGCGGCATAAGACGTGCTACCATATTGCCAACTAACGTTGAAATTCAAAGAACCAGGCTACCACAAATCTAGGTCCCAAAAATATGAGCCTAAGCCCGTACTAGGTTTTGCCCAATTTTCTTTCACAAGTTGTAGAGATCACACATTCTTACTGGTATTTTTAGAAGCGGCATAGGACATGCTACCATATTGCCAACTAACGTTGTAATTCAAAGAACCAGGCTACCTCAAATCTAGGTCTAAATGTTATCAGCCTAAGCCCATACTAGGTTTTGACCAATTTCCTTTCATAAGTTGTAGAGATCACACATTCTTACTAGTATTTTTAGAAGCGGCATAGGACATGTTACCATATTGCCAAGTAACGTTGAAATTCAAAGAACCAGGCTACCTCAAATCTGATCTCAAAGTTATCAGCCTAAGCCCATACAAGGTTTTGCCCAATATTCTTTCAGAAGTTGTAGAGATCACACATTATTACTACAATTTTTAGAAGCGGCTTAAGACGTGCTATCATCTTGCCAACTAACATTGAAATTTAAAGAACCAGGCTACATCAAATCTAGGTCTGAATGTCATCAGCCTAAGCCCATACTAGGTTTTGCCCAATTTTCTTTTAGAAGTTGTAGAGATCACACATTCTTACTAGTATTTTTAGAAGCGGCATAAGACGTGCTACCACACTGCCAACTAACGTTTAAATCGAAAGAACCAGGCTACCTCAAATCTGGGTCTCAAAGTTATCAGCCTAAGCCCATACAAGGTTTTGCCCAATTTTCTTTCAGAAGTTGTAGAGATCACACATTCTTACCAGTATTTTTAGAAGCGGCATAGAACATGCTACCATATTGCCAAGTAACGTTGAAATTCAAAGAACCAGGCTACCTCAAATCTGATCTCAAAGTTATCAGCCTAAGCCCATACAAGGTTTTGCCCAATATTCTTTCAGAAGTTGTAGAGATCACACATTATTACTACAATTTTTAGAAGCGGCTTAAGACGTGCTATCATCTTGCCAACTAACATTGAAATTTAAAGAACCAGGCTACATCAAATCTAGGTCTGAATGTCATCAGCCTAAGCCCATACTAGGTTTTGCCCAATTTTCTTTTAGAAGTTGTAGAGATCACACATTCTTACTAGTATTTTTAGAAGCGGCATAAGACGTGCTACCACACTGCCAACTAACGTTTAAATCGAAAGAACCAGGCTACCTCAAATCTGGGTCTCAAAGTTATCAGCCTAAGCCCATACAAGGTTTTGCCCAATTTTCTTTCAGAAGTTGTAGAGATCACACATTCTTACCAGTATTTTTAGAAGCGGCATAGAACATGCTACCATATTGCCAAGTAACGTTGAAATTCAAAGAACCAGGCTACCTCAAATCTGATCTGAAATTTATCAGCCTAAGCCCATACTAGGTTTAGCCCAATTTTCTTTTAGAAGTTGTAGAGATCACACATTCTTACTAGTATTTTTTAGAAGCGGCATAAGACGTGCTACCATATTGCCAACTAACGTTGTAATTCAAAGAACCAGGCTACCTCAAATCTAGGTCTAAATGTTATCAGCCTAAGCCCATACTAGGTTTTGCCCAATTTTCTTTTAGAACTTGTAGAGATCACACATTCTTACTAGTATGTTTAGAAGCGGCATAGGACATGCTACCATATTGCCAAGTAACGTTGAAATTCAAAGAACCAGAATACCTTAAATCTGATCTCAAATTTATCAGCCTAAGCCCATACTAGGTTTAGCCCAATTTCCTTTCAAAAGTTGTACAGATCACACATTCTTACTAGTATTTTTAGAAGCGGCATAAGACGTGCTACCATATTGCCAACTAACGTTGTAATTCAAAGAACCAGGCTACCTCAAATCTAGGTCTAAATGTTATCAGCCTAAGCCCATACTAGGTTTTGCCCAATTTTCTTTTAGAACTTATAGAGATCACACATTCTTACTAGTATTTTTAGAAGCGGCATAAGACGTGCTACCATATTGCCAACTAACGTTGAAATTCAAAGAACCAGGCTACCTCAAATCTAGGTCTGAATGTTATCAGCCTAAGCCCATACTAGGATTTGCCCAATTTTCTTTTAGAAGTTGTAGAGATCACACATTCTTACTAGTATTTTTAGAAGCGGCATAAGACGTGCTACCACACTGCCAACTAACGTTTAAATCGAAAGAACCAGGCTACCTCAAATCTGGGTCTCAAAGTTATCAGCCTAAGCCCATACAAGGTTTTGCCCAATTTTCTTTCAGAAGTTGTAGAGATCACACATTCTTACCAGTATTTTTAGAAGCGGCATAGGACAAGCTACCATATTGCCAAGTAACGTTGTAATTCAAAGAACCAGGCTACCTCAAATTTAGGTCTCAAAATTATCAGCCTAAGCCCATACAAGGTTTTGCCCAATTTTCTTTCAGAAGTTGTAGAGGGGCGTTTTTAGAATTAGAGTCCGTCACGTAATGGAATTCCACACACCAAAAAAAAATTTTTTTTGACTAAAAATGGGTTGAATTAAATCTACTATTTATATATTTTATGAAAATGTTACTTTCTTTCTATATAAATTATTTATATTCCTAATAAATCACTTTAAACTGAATGACAGCGAATGTGACGATCCATTACGTTACAAGTTTTAGGCAGGTTTTAAGTGAAGATCGGAGTGTTTTAAGTGAACCAGTTTTTATTTATTGAAATACAAAACAATATTAATTTTCAAAAAACGAATAACAACTGCAATACTAAGTATTACAATAAAGTTATTTAAAGAAGTCTTTCCAATACGTCACATTTTTCGTTTTAATTGTTGCTTTGCAATCATTTTGTTATAAAAAACGCAAGGTAAAGGTATTATAAAAAGTTGTTTTTAATAATAATCATATATTATTCTTGCAAATGAGATCGAAATCAGTATCAATTATCCTAAAAATTAATATAAATTCTAATAAAATTAATCACAGCCACAGTAGGACAAAGTGACGTTATGGACCATAATATCGCGTTTAGGAACTACATGAAGGGTTTACATGTGCGGAAAATAGCTATTTAATTTAATACCTACTTAATGTTGTACTAAATTAAATAATTTAGTAATTAATACCTATTATTATAGTTTAACTTAACAGATTTTGAAATTTCCTGCAGTAATTATGCTTTCGACTGCAGTAGTATTGCAGCACGATAATACTGCCGACTGCATTACTGCTACAAAATCAAAATAGATGTTGCTGCCCAGTTTTTTGACATTTGCAGTTAGCAGTATTGTCGTACTGCAATACTGCTGCAGTCGAAAGCATAACCTGCGCCTGCCAGCGTTTCTTAGGTCGAGCCGCCACTGGTGCTAAGTAATTATATACTAGTAGGTCGAGTTGTTAGAAGAATATAGCTAGAATAAAATTATTTGTGTGTTTTTAATATCACTCTACCTACTATATTTTGGCAACTTAAACTGACGGCATGTAAACCGTGCATTTTCATTCCATACGTCACGTTTTTTTGTTCCACTAATACATCACGTAACGTTTTGGATGTGACGTAGGCATGCCGGTTGGTTAATAAAGCGAATTAGCGGTCTGATCGTTTGAATTTTCTTAATTATAATTATTTGATATCATACAACACATAATGATCTAACGTAATTCATAAATATTTAGTCAATAATTGACTCCTTATCTTCACTTTAATTCAGTTCGTTGTGGAAAACAAATTTCTGCACATCGTGACGTACAACCTACACTAGCTTTTTTCGAGCCCAATTGCCTTGTAAAACCTAAACACCGGGTAATTATAGGAACATAATGTTACGATGATGTAAAAATCCGTATGATATTAGTAGATTTTTGCTACTAAGTTGGTAAAAACTCCGTGACGTTGGTGGAAATTTCCACTACGTCGATATTGAAGGACAACAATAAATTAAACTTTAATGCATATTTTTACTTTAGGTGCTAAAAAATAAGGTTTTTAATAGATTTTGGCTGGTACGATCTTATCACACAACAACCAGGTTCGGACCTAGAAGGAGGCAGATATATAATATTTGGATCCAAAGTATGCAAAGTGTGCATGGGACACTCAAAAATCATCTCCCTTTCTTCAGTTTTTGTACATTTTCTTTACTTTAAAGTGCCATTTAATCAGTTTTTTTACCATAAATACTCAGATAATAAATCACTTTACAATTTTTGTATACATGTAGTACACTTTAAAACAGTATTTGACGGTAAAAAAGTATACCAAAGTCGTAGGACAGTGATATTTTACCCAAATATTTTTTTCCGAAAACGCCCAGAGATCACACATTATTACTAGTATTTTTAGAAGCGGCATGAGACGTGCTATCACCTTGCCAACTAACGTTGAAATTCAAAGAACCGGGCTACCTCAAATCTAGGTCTCAAAAATATGAGCCTAAGCCCATACCAGGTTTTGCCCAATTTTCTTTTAGAAGTTGTAGAGATCACACATTCTTACTAGTATTTTTAGGAGCGGCATAAGACAAGCTACAATCTTGCCAACTAACGTTTAAATCGAAAGAACCAGGCTACCTCAAATCTAGGTCTCAAAGTTATCAGCTCAAACCCATACAAGGTTTGGCCCAATTTTCTTTCAGAAGTTGTAGAGATCACACATTCTTACTATTATTTTTAGAAGCGGCTTAAGACGTGCTACCATATTGCCAACTGACGTTGAAATTTAAAGAACCAGGCTACCTCAAATCTAGGTCCCAAAAATATGAGCCTAAGCCCGTACTAGGATTTGCCCAATTTTCTTTCAGAAGTTGTAGAGATCACACATTCTTACTAGTATTTTTAGAAGCGGCATAAGACGTGCTACCATATTGCCAACTAGAGTCTGGCTAGCCAAAAATTGTTGACAGATATTTCGTTGTTGTATCACCAATTGTCTATGATTTGAAAAAAAGCTAAAAATCAGTTGTCAATTTATGTCATTCATTCAAATTGTTTGCGGTTTATAAGGGTTTTATTTTAAATAATATGAATAATGTCTATACTGAGTGAGGTTCGCAAACTATGATTTTAAGCTCGTAAATAATTACGACAATGTACGAAGTCGGCGTGTAGCGTTGTATAACGAAAAACTGCAATGTTTACAACTCATAAACAAATGTAAACAAATTAGAAGGTTGGTGCTCTATAAATATTTTGATACTTAGCAGTTAAGCATATTTCGCATAGTATTTATGTAATTTTTTTGTGATTGATTAATATTACGGTATTATTGAGCTAGGTCTTGGATAGAATTTTAATTCACAAATAATTAAGTAAATATAAAACATTAAATTAGCTTACAAATAATAATACAAACTATCTCTAAACTAAATAAACTTAAAATAAAAAGCCTATAAATAAAAAACGTCCCCCAAGTCACTGCCGATGGGCAGTGTGCCCAGAAGGCTGGCCGCATTGCCACGTTGTATGGCAATACTTATGCGTTGAGCAAAATACTGGCCAGCCCTCTGGTCTCCTGCGGCATCTATAAGGCGCTCCGCTAAGGCCCTGTATATACGGCGCGCGCTTGGCCCCCAAGGCCCCAGCGTTTCGACCCCAAACGCCTCAAAAATATAACTACTGCCAAGGGTGGCATATTTGCGGCGTTTGAGGTCTTCTGCCATGGACGCGGCATGACCAGCATCTCTGCTGGTGCCCGGAAGGTGGGACGGCGCGAGGGTGTCAACACATGTGGCATCCCAGATTAGAGGCCGTCCCATCTTCCAAGGCACCAACGTCATACCGTCGGGCCTCTTGCCATCGTCCCTAGCCAAACCGACGGGCTCGAGTATGGCCGGGACTTTGACGCTGACAAAGGCCCTTCGGATGACGTCGTTGATGCTGGCGTGTCTGGGTATGCGTCCGGCGCTTCTGCCGCAGGAAAGTCCTAGGTCTTATTTACACTACATTTAATTTTTCGCCTTGTTACAATGGTATATGGTGAGAAAGTGTTAACATATGTTTTTATCATTGTCTGTACTTTGACATAGTGGTAGAAATTATGTGAGCTGACTTTGAGTGCAAGTCAACGTATATTTAACTTATATCCTTAGGTACCTTACGTGTGCACAGAAAATCAAAAATATTATCTAGTATCAAAACTATAATTCCTACTACACAAAGTGTGACCAGCCCAAGATTTTTTAAATTTCCCGCCAAACATGTGGGTAAAATTTCAGTAGCCAGACTCTAACGTTGAAATTCAAAGAACCAGGCTACCTCAAATCTGATCTCAAAGTTATCAGCCTAAGCCCATACTAGGTTTGGCCCAATTTTCTTTTAGAAGTTGTAGAGATCACACATTCTTACTAGTATTTTTAGAAGCGGCATAAGACGTGCTACCATATTTCCAACTAACGTTGAAATTCAAAGAACCAGGCTACCTCAAATCTAGGTCTGAATGTTATCAGCCTAAGCCCATACTAGGATTTGCCCAATTTTCTTTTAGAAGTTGTAGAGATCACACATTCTTACTAGTATTTTTAGAAGCGGCATAAGACGTGCTACCACACTGCCAACTAACGTTTAAATCGAAAGAACCAGGCTACCTCAAATCTGGGTCTCAAAGTTATCAGCCTAAGCCCATACTAGGTTTAGCCCAATTTTTTTTTAGAAGTTGTAGAGATCACACATTCTTACTAGTATTTTTAGAAGCGGCATAAGACGTGCTACCATATTGCCAAGTAACGTTGAAATTCAAAGTACCAGGCTACCTCAAATCTGATCTCAAAGTTATCAGCCTAAGCCCATACTAGGTTTAGCCCAATTTTTTTTTAGAAGTTGTAGAGGTCACACATTCTTACTAGTATTTTTAGAAGCGGCATAAGACGTGCTACCATATTGCCAACTAACGTTGAAATTCAAAGAACCAGGCTACCTCAAATCTGATCTCAAAGTTATCAGCCTAAGCCCATACAAGGTTTTGCCCAATTTTCTTTCAGAAGTTGTAGAGATCACACATTATTACTACAATTTGTAGAAGCGGCTTAAGACGTGCTATCATCTTGCCAACTAACGTTGAAATTCAAAGAACCAGGCTACCTCAAATCTAGGTCTGAATGTTATCAGCCTAAGCCCATACTAGGTTTTGCCCAATTTTCTTTTAGAAGTTGTAGAGATCACACATTCTTACTAGTATTTTTAGAAGCGGCATAAGACGTGCTACCACACTGCCAACTAACGTTTAAATCGAAAGAACCAGGCTACCTCAAATCTGGGTCTCAATGTTATCAGCCCAAACCCATACAAGGTTTTGCCCAATTTTCTTTCAGAAGTTGTTGAGATCACACATTATTACTAGTATTTTTAGAAGCGGCATAAGACGTGCTACCATATTGCCAACTAACGTTGTAATTCAAAGAACCAGGCTACCTCAAATCTAGGTCTAAATGTTATCAGCCTAAGCCCATACTAGGTTTTGCCCAATTTCCTTTCAGAAGTTGTAGAGATCACACAATCCTACTAGTATTTTTAGAAGCGGCATAGGACATGCTACCATATTGCCAAGTAACGTTGAAATTCAAAGAACCAGGCTACCTCAAATCTGATCTCAAAGTTATCAGCCTAAGCCCATACAAGGTTTTGCCCAATTTTCTTTCAGAAGTTGTAGAGATCACACATTATTACTACAATTTGTAGAAGCGGCTTAAGACGTGCTATCATCTTGCCAACTAACGTTGAAATTCAAAGAACCAGGCTACCTCAAATCTAGGTCTGAATGTTATCAGCCTAAGCCCATACTAGGTTTTGCCCAATTTCCTTTCAGAAGTTGTAGAGATCACACAATCTTACTAGTATTTTTAGAAGCGGCATAGGACATGCTACCATATTGCCAAGTAACGTTGAAATTCAAAGAACCAGGCTACCTCAAATCTGATCTCAAAGTTATCAGCCTAAGCCCATACAAGGTTTTGCCCAATTTTCTTTCAGAAGTTGTAGAGATCACACATTATTACTACAATTTGTAGAAGCGGCTTAAGACGTGCTATCATCTTGCCAACTAACGATGAAATTCAAAGAACCAGGCTACCTCAAATCTAGGTCTGAATGTTATCAGCCTAAGCCCATACTAGGTTTTGCCCAATTTTCTTTTAGAAGTTGTAGAGATCACACATTCTTACTAGTATTTTTAGAAGCGGCATAAGACGTGCTACCACACTGCCAACTAACGTTTAAATCGAAAGAACCAGGCTACCTCAAATCTGGGTCTCAATGTTATCAGCCCAAACCCATACAAGGTTTTGCCCAATTTTCTTTCAGAAGTTGTTGAGATCACACATTATTACTAGTATTTTTAGAAGCGGCATAAGACGTGCTACCATATTGCCAACTAACGTTGTAATTCAAAGAACCAGGCTACCTCAAATCTAGGTCTAAATGTTATCAGCCTAAGCCCATACTAGGTTTTGCCCAATTTCCTTTCAGAAGTTGTAGAGATCACACAATCCTACTAGTATTTTTAGAAGCGGCATAGGGCATGCTACCATATTGCCAAGTAACGTTGAAATTCAAAGAACCAGGCTACCTCAAATCTGATCTCAAAGTTATCAGCCTAAGCCCATACAAGGTTTTGCCCAATTTTCTTTCAGAAGTTGTAGAGATCACACATTATTACTACAATTTGTAGAAGCGGCTTAAGACGTGCTATCATCTTGCCAACTAACGTTGAAATTCAAAGAACCAGGCTACCTCAAATCTAGGTCTGAATGTTATCAGCCTAAGCCCATACTAGGTTTTGCCCAATTTCCTTTCAGAAGTTGTAGAGATCACACAATCTTACTAGTATTTTTAGAAGCGGCATAGGACATGCTACCATATTGCCAAGTAACGTTGAAATTCAAAGAACCAGGCTACCTCAAATCTGATCTCAAAGTTATCAGCCTAAGCCCATACAAGGTTTTGCCCAATTTTCTTTCAGAAGTTGTAGAGATCACACATTATTACTACAATTTGTAGAAGCGGCTTAAGACGTGCTATCATCTTGCCAACTAACGTTGAAATTCAAAGAACCAGGCTACCTCAAATCTAGGTCTGAGTGTTATCAGCCTAAGCCCATACTAGGTTTTGCCCAATTTTCTTTTAGAAGTTGTAGAGATCACACATTCTTACTAGTATTTTTAGAAGCGGCATAAGACGTGCTACCACACTGCCAACTAACGTTTAAATCGAAAGAACCAGGCTACCTCAAATCTGGGTCTCAGTGTTATCAGCCCAAACCCATACAAGGTTTTGCCCAATTTTCTTTCAGAAGTTGTTGAGATCACACATTATTACTAGTATTTTTAGAAGCGGCATAAAACGTGCTACCATATTGCCAACTGACGTTGAAATTTAAAGAACCAGGCTACCTCAAATCTAGGTCCCAAAAATATGAGCCTAAGCCCTTACTAGGTTTTGCCCAATTTCCTTTCAGAAGTTGTAGAGATCACACATTCTTACTAGTATTTTTACGTCTTAAGCCGCTTCTTAAAATACTAATAAGAATGTGTGATCTCGACAACTTCTGAAAGAAAATTGGGCAAAACCTTGTATGGGTTTGGGTTGATAACTTTGAGACCTAGATTTGAGGCAACCTGGTTCTTTCGATTTAAACGTTAGTTGGCAATATGGTAGCACGTCTTATGCCGCTTCTAAAAATACTAGTAAGAATGTGTGATCTCTACAAGTTCTAAAAGAAAATTGGGATAAACCTAGTATGGGCTTAGGCTGATAACATTTAGACCTAGATTTGAGGTAGCCTGGTTCTTTGAATTACAACGCTAGTTGGCAATATGGTAGCACGTCTTATGCCGCTTCTAAAAATACTAGTAAGAATGTGTGATCTCTACAACTTCTAAAAGAAAATTGGGCTAAACCTAGTATGGGCTTAGGCTGATAACATTCAGACCTAGATTTGAGGTAGCCTGGTTCTTTGAATTTCAACGTTAGTTGGCAAGATGATAGCACGTCTTAAGCCGCTTCTAAAAATTGTAGTAATAATGTGTGATCTCCACAACTTCTAAAAGAAAATTGGGCAAAACCTAGTATGGGCTTAGGCTGATAACATTCAGACCTAGATTTGAGGTAGCCTGGTTCTTTGAATTTCAACGTTACTTGGCAATATGGTAACATGTCCTATGCCGCTTCTAAAAATACTAGTAAGAATGTGTGATCTCTACAACTTATGAAAGGAAATTGGGCTAAACCTAGTATGGGCTTAGGCTGATAACATTTAGACCTAGATTTGAGGTAGCCTGGTTCTTTGAATTACAACGTTAGTTGGCAATATGGTAGCGTGTCCTATGCCGCTTCTAAAAATACTAGTAAGATTGTGTGATCTCTACAACTTCTGAAAGGAAATTGGGCAAAACCTAGTATGGGCTTAGGCTGATAACATTCAGACCTAGATTTGAGGTAGCCTGGTTCTTTGAATTTCAACGTTACTTGGCAATATGGTAACATGTCCTATGCCGCTTCTAAAAATACTAGTAAGAATGTGTGATCTCTACAACTTATGAAAGGAAATTGGGCTAAACCTAGTATGGGCTTAGGCTGATAACATTTAGACCTAGATTTGAGGTAGCCTGGTTCTTTGAATTACAACGTTAGTTGGCAATATGGTAGCATGTCCTATGCCGCTTCTAAAAATACTAGTAAGATTGTGTGATCTCTACAACTTCTAAAAGAAAATTGGGCTAAACCTAGTATGGGCTTAGGCTGATAAATTTGAGATCAGATTTGAGGTAGCCTGGTTCTTTGAATTTCAACGTTACTTGGAAATATGGTAGCATGTTCTATGCCGCTTCTAAAAATACTGGTAAGAATGTGTGATCTCTACAACTTCTGAAAAAAAATTGGGTAAAACCTTGTATGGGCTTAGGCTGATAACTTTGAGACCCAGATTTGAGGTAGCCTGGTTCTTTCGATTTAAACGTTAGTTGGCATTGTGGTAGCACGTCTTATGCCGCTTCTAAAAATACTAGTAAGAATGTGTGATCTCTACAACTTCTAAAAGAAAATTGGGCAAAACCTAGTATGGGCTTAGGCTGATAACATTCAGACCTAGATTTGAGGTAGCCTGGTTCTTTGAATTACAACGCTAGTTGGCAATATGGTAGCACGTCTTATGCCGCTTCTAAAAATACTAGTAAGAATGTGTGATCTCTACAACTTCTAAAAGAAAATTGGGCTAAACCTAGTATGGGCTTAGGCTGATAACATTCAGACCTAGATTTGAGGTAGCCTGGTTCTTTGAATTTCAACGTTACTTGGCAATATGGTAACATGTCCTATGCCGCTTCTAAAAATACTAGTAAGAATGTGTGATCTCTACAACTTATGAAAGGAAATTGGGCTAAACCTAGTATGGGCTTAGGCTGATAACATTTAGACCTAGATTTGAGGTAGCCTGGTTCTTTGAATTACAACGTTAGTTGGCAATATGGTAGCACGTCTTATGCCGCTTCTAAAAATACTAGTAAGAATGTGTGATCTCTTCAACTTCTAAAAGAAAATTGGGCTAAACTTAGTATGGGCGTAGGCTGATAAATTTGAGATCAGATTTGAGGTAGCCTGGTTTTTTGAATTTCAACGTTACTTGGCAATATGGTAGCATGTTCTATGCCGCTTCTAGAAATACTGGTAAGAATGTGTGATCTCTACAACTTCTGAAAGAAAATTGGGCAAAACCTTGTATGGGCTTAGGCTGATAACTTTGAGACCCAGATTTGAGGTAGCCTGGTTCTTTCGATTTAAACGTTAGTTGGCAGTGTGGTAGCACGTCTTATGCCGCTTCTAAAAATACTAGTAAGAATGTGTGATCTCTACAACTTCTAAAAGAAAATTGGGCAAAACCTAGTATGGGCTTAGGCTGATAACATTCAGACCTAGATTTGAGGTAGCCTGGTTCTTTGAATTTCAACGTTAGTTGGCAAGATGATAGCACGTCTTAAGCCGCTTCTAAAAATTGTAGTAATAATGTGTGATCTCTACAACTTCTAAAAGAAAATTGGGCAAAACCTAGTATGGGCTTAGGCTGATAACATTCAGACCTAGATTTGAGGTAGCCTGGTTCTTTGAATTTCAACGTTACTTGGCAATATGGTAGCATGTCCTATGCCGCTTCTAAAAATACTAGTAAGAATGTGTGATCTCTACAACTTCTGAAAGGAAATTGGGCTAAACCTAGTATGGGCTTAGGCTGATAAATTTGAGATCAGATTTAAGGTAGCCTGGTTCTTTGAATTTCAACGTTAGTTGGCAATATGGTAGCACGTCTTATGCCGCTTCTAAACATACTAGTAAGAATGTGTGATCTCTACAACTTCTAAAAGAAAATTGGGCTAAACCTAGTATGGGCTTAGGCTGATAAATTTGAGATCAGATTTGAGGTAGCCTGGTTCTTTGAATTTCAACGTTACTTGGCAATATGGTAGTATGTTCTATGCCGCTTCTAGAAATACTGGTAAGAATGTGTGATCTCTACAACTTCTGAAAGAAAATTGGGCAAAACCTTGTATGGGCTTAGGCTGATAACTTTGAGACCCAGATTTGAGGTAGCCTGGTTCTTTCGATTTAAACGTTAGTTGGCAGTGTGGTAGCACGTCTTATGCCGCTTCTAAAAATACTAGTAAGAATGTGTGATCTCTACAACTTCTAAAAGAAAATTGGGCAAAACCTAGTATGGGCTTAGGCTGATAACATTCAGACCTAGATTTGAGGTAGCCTGGTTCTTTGAATTTCAACGTTAGTTGGCAAGATGATAGCACGTCTTAAGCCGCTTCTAAAAATTGTAGTAATAATGTGTGATCTCTACAACTTCTAAAAGAAAATTGGGCAAAACCTAGTATGGGCTTAGGCTGATAACATTCAGACCTAGATTTGAGGTAGCCTGGTTCTTTGAATTTCAACGTTACTTGGCAATATGGTAACATGTCCTATGCCGCTTCTAAAAATACTAGTAAGAATGTGTGATCTCTACAACTTATGAAAGGAAATTGGGCTAAACCTAGTATGGGCTTAGGCTGATAACATTTAGACCTAGATTTGAGGTAGCCTGGTTCTTTGAATTACAACGTTAGTTGGCAATATGGTAGCATGTCCTATGCCGCTTCTAAAAATACCAGTAACAATGTGTGATCTCTACAACTTGTGAAAGAAAATTGGGCAAAACCTAGTACGGGCTTAGGCTCATATTTTTGGGACCTAGATTTGAGGTAGCCTGGTTCTTTGAATTTCAACGTTAGTTGGCAATATGGTAGCACGTCTTATGCCGCTTCTAAAAATACTAGTAAGAATGTGTGATCTCTATAAGTTCTAAAAGAAAATTGGGCTAAACCTAGTATGGGCTTAGGCTGATAAATTTGAGATCAGATTTAAGGTAGCCTGGTTCTTTGAATTTCAACGTTAGTTGGCAATATGGTAGCACGTCTTATGCCGCTTCTAAAAATACTAGTAAGAATGTGTGATCTCTACAACTTCTAAAAGAAAATTGGGCTAAACCTAGTATGGGCTTAGGCTGATAAATTTGAGATCAGATTTGAGGTAGCCTGGTTCTTTGAATTTCAACGTTACTTGGCAATATGGTAGTATGTTCTATGCCGCTTCTAGAAATACTGGTAAGAATGTGTGATCTCTACAACTTCTGAAAGAAAATTGGGCAAAACCTTGTATGGGCTTAGGCTGATAACTTTGAGACCCAGATTTGAGGTAGCCTGGTTCTTTCGATTTAAACGTTAGTTGGCAGTGTGGTAGCACGTCTTATGCCGCTTCTAAAAATACTAGTAAGAATGTGTGATCTCTACAACTTCTAAAAGAAAATTGGGCAAAACCTAGTATGGGCTTAGGCTGATAACATTCAGACCTAGATTTGAGGTAGCCTGGTTCTTTGAATTTCAACGTTAGTTGGCAAGATGATAGCACGTCTTAAGCCGCTTCTAAAAATTGTAGTAATAATGTGTGATCTCTACAACTTCTAAAAGAAAATTGGGCAAAACCTAGTATGGGCTTAGGCTGATAACATTCAGACCTAGATTTGAGGTAGCCTGGTTCTTTGAATTTCAACGTTACTTGGCAATATGGTAACATGTCCTATGCCGCTTCTAAAAATACTAGTAAGAATGTGTGATCTCTACAACTTATGAAAGGAAATTGGGCTAAACCTAGTATGGGCTTAGGCTGATAACATTTAGACCTAGATTTGAGGTAGCCTGGTTCTTTGAATTACAACGTTAGTTGGCAATATGGTAGCATGTCCTATGCCGCTTCTAAAAATACCAGTAACAATGTGTGATCTCTACAACTTGTGAAAGAAAATTGGGCAAAACCTAGTACGGGCTTAGGCTCATATTTTTGGGACCTAGATTTGAGGTAGCCTGGTTCTTTGAATTTCAACGTTAGTTGGCAATATGGTAGCACGTCTTATGCCGCTTCTAAAAATACTAGTAAGAATGTGTGATCTCTACAACTTCTAAAAGAAAATTGGGCTAAACCTAGTATGGGCTTAGGCTGATAAATTTGAGATCAGATTTGAGGTAGCCTGGTTTTTTGAATTTCAACGTTACTTGGCAATATGGTAGCATGTTCTATGCCGCTTCTAGAAATACTGGTAAGAATGTGTGATCTCTACAACTTCTGAAAGAAAATTGGGCAAAACCTTGTATGGGCTTAGGCTGATAACTTTGAGACCCAGATTTGAGGTAGCCTGGTTCTTTCGATTTAAACGTTAGTTGGCAGTGTGGTAGCACATCTTATGCCGCTTCTAAAAATACTAGTAAGAATGTGTGATCTCTACAACTTCTAAAAGAAAATTGGGCAAAACCTAGTATGGGCTTAGGCTGATAACTTTGAGACCTAAATTTGAGGTAGCCTGGTTCTTTAAATTTCTACATTAGTTGGCAATATGGTAGCACGTCTTATGCCGCTTCTAAAAATACTAATAAGAATGTGTGATCTCTATAAGTTCTAAAAGAAAATTGGGCTAAACCTAGTATGGGCTTAGGCTGATAACTTTGAGATCAGATTTGAGGTAGCCTGGTTCTTTGAATTTCAACGTTACTTGGCAATATGGTAGCATGTTCTATGCCGCTTCTAGAAATACTGGTAAGAATGTGTGATCTCTACAAGTTCTGAAAGAAAATTGGGCAAAACCTTGTATGGGCTTAGGCTGATAACTTTGAGACCCAGATTTGAGTTAGCCTGGTTCTTTCGATTTAAACGTTAGTTGGCAGTGTGGTAGCACATCTTATGCCGCTTCTAAAAATACTAGTAAGAATGTGTGATCTCTACAACTTCTAAAAGAAAATTGGGCAAAACCTAGTATGGGCTTAGGCTGATAACATTCAGACCTAGATTTAAAGTAGCCTGGTTCTTTGAATTTCAACTTTAGTTGGCAAGATGATAGCACGTCTTAAGCCGCTTCTAAAAATTGTAGTTATGATGTGTGATCTCTACAACTTCTGAAAGAAAATTGGGCAAAACCTTGTATGGGCTTAGGCTGATAACTTTGAGATCAGATTTGAGGTAGCCTGGTTCTTTGAATTTCAACGTTAGTTGGCAATATGGTAGCACGTCTTATGCCGCTTCTAAAAATACTAGTAAGAATGTGTGATCTCTACAACTTCTAAAAGAAAATTGGGCTAAACCTAGTATGGGCTTAGGCTGATAAATTTGAGATCAGATTTGAGATAGCCTGGTTCTTTGAATTTCAACGTTACTTGGCAATATGGTAGCATGTTCTATGCCGCTTCTAGAAATACTGGTAAGAATGTGTGATCTCTACAACTTCTGAAAGAAAATTGGGCAAAACCTTGTATGGGCTTAGGCTGATAACTTTGAGACCCAGATTTGAGGTAGCCTGGTTCTTTCGATTTAAACGTTAGTTGGCAGTGTGGTAGCACATCTTATGCCGCTTCTAAAAATACTAGTAAGAATGTGTGATCTCTACAACTTCTAAAAGAAAATTGGGCAAAACCTAGTATGGGCTTAGGCTGATAACATTCAGACCTAGATTTAAAGTAGCCTGGTTCTTTGAATTTCAACGTTAGTTGGCAAGATGATAGCACGTCTTAAGCCGCTTCTAAAAATTGTAGTTATGATGTGTGATCTCTACAACTTCTGAAAGAAAATTGGGCAAAACCTTGTATGGGCTTAGGCTGATAACTTTGAGATCAGATTTGAGGTAGCCTGGTTCTTTGAATTTCAACGTTAGTTGGCAATATGGTAGCATGTCCTATGCCGCTTCTAAAAATACTAGTAAGATTGTGTGATCTCTACAACTTCTGAAAGGAAATTGGGCAAAACCTAGTATGGGCTTAGGTTGATAACATTTAGACCTAGATTTGAGGTAGCCTGGTTCTTTGAATTTCAACGTTAGTTGGCAATATGGTAGCACGTCTTATGCCGCTTCTAAAAATACTAGTAAGAATGTGTGATCTCTACAACTTCTAAAAGAAAATTGGGCTAAACCTAGTATGGGCTTAGGCTGATAAATTTGAGATCAGATTTGAGGTAGCCTGGTTCTTTGAATTTCAACGTTACTTGGCAATATGGTAGCATGTTCTATGCCGCTTCTAAAAATACTGGTAAGAATGTGTGATCTCTACAACTTCTGAAAGAAAATTGGGCAAAACCTTGTATGGGCTTAGGCTGATAACTTTGAGACCCAGATTTGAGGTAGCCTGGTTCTTTCGATTTAAACGTTAGTTGGCAGTGAGGTAGCACGTCTTATGCCGCTTCTAAAAATACTAGTAAGAATGTGTGATCTCTACAACTTCTAAAAGAAAATTGGGCAAAACCTAGTATGGGCTTAGGCTGATAACATTCAGACCTAGATTTGAGGTAGCCTGGTTCTTTGAATTTCAACGTTAGTTGGCAAGATAATAGCACGTCTTAAGCCGCTTCTAAAAATTGTAGTAATAATGTGTGATCTCTACAACTTCTGAAAGAAAATTGGGCAAAACCTTGTATGGGCTTAGGCTGATAACTTTGAGATCAGATTTGAGCTAGCCTGGTTCTTTGAATTTCAACGTTAGTTGGCAATATGGTAGCATGTCCTATGCCGCTTCTAAAAATACTAGTAAGATTGTGTGATCTCTACAACTTCTGAAAGGAAATTGGGCAAAACCTAGTGCTTATGGGCTTAGGCTGATAACATTTAGACCTAGATTTGAGGTAGCCTGGTTCTTTGAATTTCAACGTTAGTTGGCAATATGGTAGCACGTCTTATGCCGCTTCTAAAAATACTAGTAAGAATGTGTGATCTCTACAACTTCTAAAAGAAAATTGGGCCAAACCTAGTATGGGCTTAGGCTGATAACTTTGAGATCAGATTTGAGGTAGCCTGGTTCTTTGAATTTCAACGTTACTTGGCAATAAGGTAGCATGTCCTATGCCGCTTCTAAAAATACTAGTAATAATGTGTGATCTCTACAACTTCTGAAAGAAAATTGGGCAAAACCTAGTACGGGCTTAGGCTCATATTTTTGGGACCTAGATTTGAGGTAGCCTGGTTCTTTGAATTTCAACGTTAGTTGGCAATATGGTAGCACGTCTTAAGCCGCTTCTAAAAATAATAGTAAGAATGTGTGATCTCTACAACTTCTGAAAGAAAATTGGGCCAAACCTTGTATGGGTTTGGGCTGATAACTTTGAGACCTAGATTTGAGGTAGCCTGGTTCTTTCGATTTAAACGTTAGTTGGCAAGATTGTAGCTTGTTTTATGCCGCTCCTAAAAATACTAGTAAGAATGTGTGATCTCAACAACTTCTGAAAGAAAATTGGGCAAAACCTGGTATGGGCTTAGGCTCATATTTTTGAGACCTAGATTTGAGGTAGCCCGGTTCTTTGAATTTCAACGTTAGTTGGCAAGGTGATAGCACGTCTCATGCCGCTTCTAAAAATACTAGTAGGAATGTGTGATCTCTACAACTTCTTAAAGAAAATTGGGCAAAACCTAGTATGGGCTTAGGCTCATATTTTTGAGACCTAGATTTGAGGTAGCCTGGTTCTTTGAATTTCAACGTTAGTTGGCAATATGGTAGCACGTCTTATGCCGCTTCTAAAAATACTAGTAAGAATGTGTGATCTCTACAACTTCTAAAAGGAAATTGGGCAAAACCTAGTATGGGCTTAGGCTGATAACATTTAGACCTAGATTTGAGGTAGCCTGGTTCTTTGAAATTCAACGTTAGTTGGCAAGGTGATAGCACGTCTTATGCCGCTTCTAAAAATACTAGTAACAATGTGTGATCTCTACAACTTCTGGTATAAATCTGAGCAAAACCTTAGTATGGGCTTAGACTGATTTCTTTGAGTCCAAATTTTTTCCTAGCCTGGTTCTTTCATTTTCAACCTGTGTTGGCATGGTAATATCTCGTGTAATGCTGCTTTGAATGTTATTAGTTAAAAAGTGTGATCTTTATGAATTCACACTAATAATTCATTTGTGAAGTTAGCAGCCTAAAATTAAATTTTACATTTCTTTAAATTTCAAGTGTTTTTGGTCTCTGGTGGGTCAGTTTTGATAGATTTGTCATTTGTGTCACTTGTTATGTCCTTATTTTCCTTAAACAACATTGTTTTCGTTGTTTATTTTTAATTTTTAATAAGACGATTTAATTTGGTCGGGTTATCATGGTCAGCTAACTTTGGGCTGCTAACTTCACACCGGTCTTTTTTTTCCAACCCTTACCCTTAGCCATATTTTGCGGGATGAATATAATATATATTATTTACAAATTTATGGTTTTCAGATTTTTTCCTGTATAAAACGAGATTACTTGCCAATTTTCATAGTTCTAGGTCAACGGTAAGTAACTATTATTTATTTAGGTACTATTAAAGGTACATTACATTTTGATTCCCTCGAGAATGTCGAAATATACGTTTTTTGCGGCATAAACGGCCGTATTTTTTTACTTTAACTCAGAAGTCACATTGTTTCATAGCTTCAAGAGACTAGTAGGCTTAAATAATCTTAATACGATAATATCCACGCGTTCCCGAGCTAAAGGGTCTTAACAGACGGACGGACTAAATAGTGATCCTATTAGGGTTCCATCAGGGTTCCATTTCTTCCCATTGAGGTACGGAACCCTAAAAACGCCCCGTCCGACATATACAATAATGGTTGGTTGAGATCAACTTTTTCCTCTTCCATAATATGTTTTCCTAGATTGTTTTGTTCTTCCGTGCCTATATTTCACCAGTGTAAAGTATGGAATAAGAATAAAGAGTAGGTACCTAATATGTATATACAGTTAGTTCCTAAGTTAAATAAATTGTTATAGGCTGCGGGACGTAAAATATGCTAGTGTTTATGAACAGGAGGCTTTTTTTAACGTTACAAACTAATTTAATTGTGAATCGCAGTACATCTTACAGGCCAATTCGAACGTAAACACTGAAGCGGCCAGGGCTCGGACCCGTATTTTTTTAAACCCCGGAAGAGCCCAATACTTTGAATTATTTTATGCTCTGTACGCAGCACTGAATCATGTATTTAGGTAACAACTTCGTATTATTAGATTGTTTAATTAAAATTTAAATAATAAACAAAAAAACGAAAACGAACGTAATAATTGTCCTAGTGTGTCTAATATTTGTCCGCAAACTAAAAACCGTCCTACTAGAAATGGCTTGCAATACCATTGACGAGTTCTTGAATGGCCACAGGTCAGTGGCTCAATCGCGTACCTACTAAATTGTATAGGAATATAATAATATATTATTATTAATTGTAATGTTTTGTATGTATGTATGTATAAACTCTTTATTGTACAAAACACAAAACACAAATTTATGGCACAGGATAGGCAGTACAAAGGCGAACTTATCCCTTTAAGGGATTTCTTCCAGTTAACCTTTGAGTAGATGAGAATTGAAGAAGAACGGTAGACAAATATAGCACTGAGTACAATAGACTAGAGGAAAGTCAATCAAATTATAAAAGAGGGCGAAAATAAATAATATAAGATAAAATTTGGAATTAACAATATAACAAATATATAGAATACCTACGTTAAATATAATAAATATATAATATCTATAGTCACGAACAAGTTAATTCCGGTCCGGTTTTGTAATGTTATATGTAAGATAATTGTAAATAAGGCGACTTGTAAATGTAAATAATTACCAATAAATATCATGTCATATCATATCATAACACCGGTATCTTTGTACGAAGTAAATACCGGTTTCCGACCCCTGGAAGCGGCAAACTAAATAATATGAGTCAAATATCAATCCGATATTAGTATACGTTCAAATTGGCCTGGTACCCGCGAGACAGACGAGAGACATGCACTGCACAGCGAGTGATCTCATTAAATACACGGCACGGCTGCTAAGGTTAAAGAGCTGCTTAAAATTAAAGCTTTACTAACTTCTGTTTGTTTTAAAAGAAATGGCGAAAGACTAATACATATATCCACAACCGGAGAAATAAAAACCGTTTTAATTTGTTCATTACGTTGAAACGAATATCATAAAAGACGAATGACATTCAACTTTTAACTCGCGAAGCGATAGAAATAGTACCTGGGTGCCTACCAGTGAAATATTAAAATACTCCAAATTTTCTTTTAAATGCTACATGACTGGTACCGGTTACCATAGGTACTTTAGTGTCAGCTTCGTTAGGTTGGTGGTGTAATCTATTCTTGTTTATATATACCTATTGGAGTTTTCAGGGGTGATAAATCAATCTAGCTAGGTCTTATCTCTGGGGAAACGCGCATTTTTGAGTTTTTATATGTTTCCCGAGCTTGGTCTCCTAGATTCCATAAAAAAACCAACCTTAATAAAAGAGCACCTTTCGTCTAATTTAATTCCATCGCTCACCCGCCGATACGAAACTCAATACGCAACGGTTTTTGTTCCCTTTTTCCCCAATGAGCAGATTGATGACCTACTTCCCTTCAAGGATTCTAATAGGTGAAATTATTTACAGACTTTTACTCGTATAGAATCAGTAAACAGGTATTTAATGAACCTCCATTTTAGGTGTGCAGAAATTCGGTACAGCCAATTAAGATAGCTCTGTTTAAAGGTGACTCACGCTAGACCAGGCAGCAACTTTCTCGAGAACGTTCTCTTATTAGCATAAATAAGTTATGAGCACCCTTATTTTTTTATAGAATGACATATTTACTTTTGTTAACCTTTTGCCTCAAATGATCCTTAGATGTACTTACCTATGTATTTTTTTTCAGCCTTAATGAATTTATTTACAAACAAGATTTTTACAGGGATCATAAATAATTTATTTATACAAAAAAGTTAATGGTAAATTAAAAAGTTCATATAAAAATAACTTAAATATACCTTAATATTAAAATATGCCTCAAAAACATATGCCTCAGAGAACATTTCCGAGAAATTTCCGAGAATTATCCGATAGATTTCTCCGTTCTCGGGAAAATTTCGAGAACGGCACATCGCTAGGCCGGAGCCTCCGGCGCATCTTTTGCTATGGAAAGCACCACATGATCACCGATTAGCCCCCACAGAAAATGACATGTCGGACGCCTCAGCCCGGTCTAGCGCTAGTCATCCTTAAAGGTGACAGTCCATTTCCAACGACAGCTGCACTACTGTTGCGATGTTACTGTCATTCATTGTCTTGTCATTCATTTTACTATGGAAATTGAAAATAACATCGACATGTCGGAGCAGGAGTGCAGCTGCAGTCGGAAATGGAATGTTGCCTTAAGTCTACAAAAGTAATAAAAATAAGTAGATAATAGCAATACTCGTAGGTTTGATACTAAGTAATATTACACGTCTTCCAGGCGCCTACCCACGTAAAACCTGTAATATTATTTTTTCCGTTGTAATACGTCCCAGTAATCCTGCACTTTCTAAATGATTACAAACCATTGACATATAATTATCTAAAGACCTTAACCCTTATCTTGGCATCGTAACACCCGTGATACATGGAACTTAAAAAAATCTAGCAGATTCACTGTAGTACCTAACAAAATAATTCTGCCCTCAATAAATCGAGGTACCCTCCTTACTTATAGAAAAAAATAATGGACACAAGTGTCATTGTAAATTAGTTAGTAATAATCAACATGGCGCCACGGAAACAACAGATTTCGGTTCGCACTGGATGTTTTGCATTTATTTCTTAGATTTGTATATATTTTTCCATAATCTACATTTTGATGCATTTACTATCTGTTAGTGCATAAATATTTACAATGCTTTCGAATTTAAAAACATTTAATACACAGAACCTGACATAAAACTGTTATGTATTATATTTGATACATTGCCAAGAACTCAGAAATGTACATATCGAAAGGATTGTATTACATTTAATACATTGCCAAGTTGTCGTCAAAATATTTTTACAGGTTTTTATTATTTTTTTATATTTGTGGGGTTACAAAACATGTTTCAAGTATTTAATATTAGTTGTCGTATTATTTAGTCATTGAACTTTGATTTTTTTAAGTACTAGATGTTATTTAACTGTATATTCGTACGCTGTAGCATAATTGCTACGCCGTAGCCCGTAGCATGGAAAAATCTGTGCATGGCAAAAATGCCCAAAAAAAAAAAAAAAAAATATTTTTTTGACTTTTAAATTATTTGTTTACTTTTCATATTTTACTCAACTTTTTGCTGACGGATTTTTTGAAACTTTACGGGATCAAATTTTCCGCCCATGTGATCAGGTATTCGTAGATATAATTTATTTTTACAGGTGTAATAGTTATCTGATGCTTTGGATTGCGTTTAATTAGCAATAAATGATAATTTCTGTTGCATTACATGTTTTATTTTTATTAAAATCCGCATTTTTCTTCTAAAAAGTAGGTAACTATTTTGTCGACGGATTGGCACTGTATCAAATATGATACATATGATTTTCCGAAATTGGAAAATCCTGGATTTTTTTCCTTATTTTTTAATAGTCTAGTATGCTCAATAGGTGACGAAAAACTAAAAAAATGTTTATATTTAAGATATTTTGAGCCTTGCCAAGATAAGGGTTAAGGGCACTAAGAATGGGGCCAGTACAGCGGGGACACCGCACACGAATTCGGGACAATTGTGCAGTCTGACGCCACAACGCGATTGGTTGACGAGTTCGCATCACGCGCGCGATTGGTCGCAACTATACTGAAAATCGTAATTAGATTCCAAAAAAAGTAAGACAATGTTGCCACTGCAATAATTTCTTTGTAAAATAGTGAATTTCTTTTTATAAATAAATACGCTAAGATAGTTTATTTATTGGTAATTTTCCTCCTACGATTTAAAAAAGTACTTTTATTTACTTATTTTTACATAAATACAAGACTCGCTAGTAAAAAGTGGCAACATTTTTAACTTTTTTTAGAATCTAATTAGGATTTCCAGTGTAAAGTGTCATTCTATGGAACTTGCTAATTATGTAAACAAACTGCCATATTGAAACTATCAAAAATGATGAATTTACTAGGGACTTTTGTTTACATAGCTAGCAAATTCCATAGAATGACACTTTAGTTGCGTTAGACTACAAGATTGAACGAATTCTTGGGTGACACCGCTGACCTAGCACTATCGTCCTAGATATATGTCAATTCTTGATAATATCCTCGCGCGGCGTTGGTAATTAATAGCGGAGGCTTGGTTTCCTACTTTGATCTAAGTAAAGCCGTAAGCCCCAAAGGTTACCCATCCACATAACCCTTTTGTGTAAGGTCAGGTGAACTGAACTATTTATAGACAACAACGTCGTGACGTGACGTCAAGGAAAGTTGATACTTTTCTAGATAATCCTTTGGGGACGTAATTTATTATTAAATTCCTGTGGCAGTAGGCGGAGCCCATAGTTTTGCTCTCAGTAAATTGGTAAACATGATTAAATGACCCTAACAAAACTGCTCATACTCAGATACCTTCTATTTTTAGCTACCGGAAAAAATAAAGGATATAATAACGATGTAATATATGTAGATCATAGCGTATGTTACAATACTACAATGTCTACAATACGGACACTCCTAAATTACAAAAAAAAATTGGGACTAGCATCCACATACATATGTACGAGTATCAGGAAATACCTTCATAAATGTAAAAAATACTATGTATTTATACGTATAGTTTTTGGTTTTCTCAGCGATGATTTATTGCAAAAGCAAAGAAGATTTATCTCCCAAGAACGAAAAGGATTATATTTTAAGTAAATACATGGCAACTATCCAAAAATACAATATGTCCCATAGATAATGGTTTAGCCACAATATATGTCGCAGAAGGGCTTCGCGAAGAAATTCGGGGAAATATGACTGTAATATCACGCAAATGTTTATATGAGGACCCGGCTCAAGCTTGGCAGCTTGATGTACGAGTAATAATAAACAGTAACATAATTACTGAATCAGGCGTGATATCGCGCTGGGGATATTATAATTATTATATACGAAAGTAAATTACAGAAAAAGGCAGTCAAGTTGCTTACTCGTATTTTGTCAGCTGTGTTTTGCTTGTTGATAATAATATGGCTGCCCTAAGGCAAAGTGTTAGTGACGTAAGCATTATACAAGAATTCCAAGACGAAGTTCAAAGGCCCTGAATATTTTAAGGCGAAGCCTTTTGATTTTATCTTAGACATCTTAGATAGCCAGATAATTAGAAAAAGCATTTCACAAATTTAATATTTCCTGCGCGCGACTTCTTGAGTTTGAGCACTTTGAACTCTGGATCATCCCTACCAACGACTTCTTGAAAACATCGCGAAGAAAAGTATTGGCTCCGGAATAAAAAAATATACATACTTTTATTTTGTAAAGTGTTGAGTTAAAATACATGCACGAATATTATTAAAGTTTTTACAAAAGTTTTTTTTTAAATTATGAATGGGCTTACTCATGGCCACAGACTAGCCGATGCGTAGACGTAGCCTACGATGTAGCGAGCTCGCCTCGTTCTTCCTTTAGGGGTGTAATAAATAACATTTTTGAGAGTTTTAAAACATTACCCAGGGATCGCAACAATAAACGGGGACAACGATTGCCAAGATAGCTGAAGTTTTGCGATTGGGCGCCGTATCTAGTTCCGGTGATCGCGTAAGATGCAATAGTCTAGAATTGTTAGTGCGGTTTTATGTAAAATGTGCTTTCTTTGAAATAGAATTGCTGCAGTTTAATCCCATGGCAATGGTGGCAATTTTCGCAATTGTTTTTACAAGTAGCTATATCAGCATGTTTTGCGTAACCCTGTTTGTCATTTACAAAAAAAAATACTTAAGTAACGGTAGTAATAACATAAAACTGCGTCATTTACCGCCCCGTTTTCAAAGAGTTTGTAACACGTATTGCAAATATTGCACCTTATATGGAATAGATATAAAAGTTCGCAGCAGATTGCTGGCTGAGCTACCGTTTGCCTCAAAGCTGCCAGCGTATCCACAAAATCGAATTGTGTCAACCCCGAAGCGGTCGAGGCCTGAATACGTATGGGATTAAGTACCTATGCACAAAATACTTACGTATGTATTTTTTCAACGAAACATTGAATATTAAAAGAGGATGCAGTAGTTCTGCGTATATTTACTTTAGAGTTTTAGTAAAAATTTTATTTCAATCGGTCCGAGTATTATTTTAAGAACTCTGCTGTAGGTACGTATGCCGTCTTTCAGCAACTATTCGTTTTTAACTTGGTAGTGTATTGACTGGGCCTAAACGACGTGCACATTCTGTTGTGTATAGTGTATTGCTTCAATATAAATATAAAATTTAAACAGATACTTACATGATGTAATCTTTATTTCGTCATAAGAGTCGTGTCTCAACCTATATTATGATCGCCTTGTCCCACCCTTAAGTTCAAGCCCTAGCATGATCAAGTACCTAGCTTTTTTTAACCATAATTAATTTTTAGTTAGGTTTAGTTTTAGTTGTTTTATTTTATAAGTAAGTACCTAGTAAAATAAAACTATTGAAACGGATTATATCGCGTATATTGAATTCATACTACATCCCGAAGTTTCGAACCCTTTACAGCGTTCGTGGTCAACGGGTTACTGTAAAGGGTTCGAAACGTCGGGATGTAGTAAGAATTAATTCAGTATAAGTGATATACTGCCGACCTCAAGATATTCACTAGAGACGACACGTACTAGATCCATTCTAGTTAGTTTCAATAGTTTTATTTAATGAGTGAGTGACTATCGCGGCGCGGTAACCGAAGACAATATTTCATCATCATCATCATCATCTCAGCCATACGACGTCCACTGCTGAACATAGGCCTCCCCCTTATGGGGGGTGAATGCCATAATCGCCACGCTTGGCAGGCGGGTTGGCGATCGTAGTCGAGTACACCGAATTTGAGGGACGCTGCTGCCCGTCCACCGGTGGTCTTGGACGTAGTTTAAGGACATACCCGGGTCCAGACAATATTTAATACCTAGTATTTTTTTACTTTATTATAATTGACATAAAGTTACTGCTAAACTCATAATATAAATACAAAATGAGATTTCTGAGATTTGATGTCAATAGTCATATCATAGCGGTGTCATATCATATTTCTTGTTTATAGCCCAGTACGAGTCATAAAATACCTTTTGTTAGTTTTCAAGAACATTATCTATCAAAATAAATTTACATTACCTACGCTTAGGTACGTAGGTACCTAATGAGAAAATTAGATACCTAATATGTACCCACATGTATGTACGAGTGTACTTATCGCAATGAAATGCACATAAAAGATATATCAATTGAAATCAAAGTTCTAATAATTCCGCTATGTATAGGATTGGCTATGGAAGCAAGTTTAGCATAAAGTTAAACATGATAAAGTTCTTGACTGAAGGCGAAGGCAGAGTTTTAAACTTCATTTAACTTACTAATTCTATCGAACTGAGAAGAACTGCATTAAAAATGTAGCATGGGTACCTGTATTTATATTATAATTATAGTCCGTTGTTCATGTAAATGTTAAAACACACATACATCTAAATTATGTTTTACTTAATTATACTTCACATGTCGAACAGTAGGAACGCTTCAATACTCGTACTGTTTCCAAATCACTAATTAATTAGGTAAGTACTAAATAAGTACCTTATGTTAACGCTTGATTTAAAATCAATTTAGCATAATGACTTAAACAATGGGCCACCTTTGTTTAACATTTAATAATTTCATTGAAATGCTGAATAATCCCTAATTAAGTGTTCTAGAAATTTTATGAATAAATCGTTTTAAATATACACTAGCTCTGAAACTTGGAGAACACAGAACTCTTTAAACTCTTCTTGAGCCAAATATTCAATAACTTACGGTCATTAATCATGGACTTTAATAGCTGTACAACAGCGCACTTGTTCTAAACTCGAAGTTAAATTTTCTTCATAGTTTTCTAGAGCTTACACCGTGGATGTATGAAATAAATACATGGACACTACATCTCTAAGACAAAACAAAGAGCAGCACACATTAAAGAAATAAAGACATATTGAATTTAATTAAGAGGAAATATTTATGGTAATTTTTCCATGCAAACGTTCTCGACATTTTCGTCTCTGGATTTTGGCCCTACTCTAGGGCCCCTAGATGATTTTTATTTATATGAGTTAAATATTAGGTATCTGTGTCTGTCTGGTGTCGAAAAAAACAAGAAAATAAGAAAAACGCAAACCGTATTTTTTTATTTTCTTGTTTTTTTAAGAACTAAGTTACTTTTAAAGCGCCAAAAGTCCCAAATAGTAAACAGACGCCTAGCATTCAAAATCGGCAACTCGCAAAAATCAAAACGGTCAGACAGGTTAATTTCTTTTATATTTTGTTTCCAAAATGTTGTTCGATTGGTTAAGTTTTTCAGGAAAATCTTTAGACCGAAACCTCGATTTCTGAAATTTATACGCAGGATTTTGCCTAAGCTGCAGTTGTCTTTATTGAGCTATTTAGGTGCCCCCGCCGTCAGCGCGATGGACATATTTACCTACAATTCTCAAATCTGAGAAGGGGCTCAGAGCTGGTATTTCCTCTTAAGCACGCTGTCTTTTCGCCAAGTATGTCAAGTATCGCACTCCCATAAATTATCACAAGAGTCAGACCGAGAAGTCTGCAGGAATTTTGATAGCCCACACAGTGCAAGTGTCATTTTAAACGTCAAACTTCTATGAAATTATGACGTACCTATTAATAACACTTGCACTGCGTGTCAACAAAGTCGCTGCAGACTTTTCTTGATCTAACCCTACCCAGTCGGTGCAAATTTACCTACGTAGATGTTCTAACATCGCAAAACATGCTTATAAAATTTCGCATTGCAAAAATTTAGATATTTTTTACGCATTTCGCCAAAAAGGCCGGTCGATAGGAGGCTCCCTAAATGCTCAATTGCTCATCCGGCCCCGGGGCTCAATAAACAAAATAACGACGGTGCCTATTCCTTATCCCCGCATATTTTCCTTAATTAAGATTATTCTTATTGCGGAGCATTACAATTTTTTATTCCAAGCTGAGTAAGAATTGTGTGTGTTTAACGAAGTGGAAGAGCAAATTGTTTAAAAAATCCATACAAGATTGTTTTTTTCACTTGCTCTTTACTGTATTTACTAACTTCCATATTTCGTCGAATTTCTTTCATGTTCTTTTAAATTAAAGGAGAAAATAGAACAATGTGTTGCTTCGAGCGGGATTCTAATTTATGACCTGAATAAATGCGGGTTTGAAATGTTCGTTTTCTAACTAGTTTTAACTTCTTCATTGCAGATTTTTTAGAAGCTGTGCATTAATATTCATGCTGTACAGCAGCGGTCGGCAACAAGCGGCCCGCGAGCCCCCCTGGCAAACATCAATGTCTGACTTTAGACACATACATATTACACACATATTAACAAAAGTGCGGCCTTCCTTAATTACTATGTGGCACTTGGCTGATAAAAGGTTGCCGACCGCTGCAGTACAGTTTTCATTTTAGCACCCGCGACTGACGTCTTTTAGATATATACATGTCACTTTCTAAGTTTAAATTGATCTCTTAGTCCTAAGCTTTGAGTGACTTTTACGCTCCTTTATTTCACTTTAATTTAATATGAACAAAAGACAATTTTCTAGGAAATTCACTTACAAGTTTCCTACATCCAACTACTTACAAGCAATTTAGCTGTTTCAATAAAAATCCTTTCAACCGGTCTACGTCTATCTCTAGATACCTGAACAAGATTTACAGAAAACTAGAAAATATGTTCTATAGAAAATCTTGAAACTCTTTCCGAAGAGATCTTGAGAAAACTAGTGTGGTGCGGTTGGAAAAGAAAGAATAACTCAAAACTTTTGTAAAGTTAGCGGTAAATAATGTTGTTTCGTAAAGATTGAATAAACATACACGCGTATTCGGGAAACGAGATAATCACACGATCTAGAGACGATATAGAGATCAACTAGATTTACAATAGATATCGACTAGATGTGACTTGGATATCTAAGTCATAACTTGTCGAAATCGTTCAAGAGGACCTCCAGAATCGCGGAAACGTCAAATTTGACATATCTAACTTACAAATGACTATATCTTCTCGATATCGTATCTTATTCATCTCTAGATGATCTCTAGTGTTAAAGTTAGAATAGGGCCGATAGTTCTAGATTTTATAATACTAATAGGATTGGTGTTTTCATGACAACGTTAAATTTGTTTATGCTTAAAGGAGTTCGTCAAATACTGTAAAATTATGTAGAGTCTGTGCGGAAAGAGAAGAGTCGTGGCAGAAACGGGAACTAACATTTTAAATTTTATATGGCAATCAAACCTTTGACACCTTGTCATGTAAAAAGTAAACAAACTTCTGTCATTGTATATTTATTAACAAAAACCGCAAGTTTTATGTATAAAATATTTTCAAAACACGATAAAACCGTACATAAAACCACAAGGAAAATTATATTTAACATTGTTCGGTTTTGTCAGCGGGAAGAAAACGGCTAAAAGCCGACTATCGACTTACAAAAAGTCGCGGAACGTGTTTCCGCTATTCGCGGGTATTGATGTTGTATTTAATATTAAATAATTACCTATTTAATAAGCCCCGTAAGTAACTTGTCTCCGGTGCATAATCGGTAAGTATATTCATTCAAAATATATTAATTTTCATAAATATGCAGGTCATTCATGGTCTTTAAAATAACTGACAAATAGTCTTGATACTTGCCATTTTATGCATATTTATATGTAATTTTTTTTTTCAGGATTGTGTAAAAGTACCTACGGTATCTCGAATAAAAGACCGCTAAGTAGGTGATATGCAAGAATTCGTAATCTACGTGCCGGATTCAAGCACATCCAGTTCAGATGAAGATAGTTCTATGAGTGTCCCTGGTTGTTCTGAAGCTAGCTCAAACATAAGTGACATTGAATATTTTAATTCAGACTTCGATTACAAAGAATAAAACTTTTTCTAATAAAATATTTCTTTATTTGTAGGTTCTGTTAGTTACGAAATTATATTTCATATTTAGCAGTGACTTTTCGGTGAAGTAAAACATCGTGAGATGAGAGAACCGGACATATCCCAATAAGGCCTACCTACTTAGGGGCCATCCATTAATTACGTCACACGTTTAGGGGGTGGAAGAGAGTCAAGAAAATGTGACATGTTGTGACATAGGGGAGGGGGGAGTCACAAACATTGTGACGTCACTTTAACTTCACCAATATTCATCAGTAACCAAAAATTAATTTATATTTTTTTAATCGCTGTACATTTAAATAATGAGGTTTTGGAAGTAGGTAGGTAATTTTCGTTCCTAATTGGTTTTGCGTTATAAAATTACTAATATTTCTTTTACAAAAAATATTTTTTTATAAAAAAAATAAAGCCGAGTTAGTATTGCCGATTTCGTTGAAAACAAAATTGCCTAAATGTGACGTCACACAAGGTGGGGAGGGATTTGCAAAATGTGACCAAGTGTGACAAGGAGGGGGGAGGGGTCAAAAAACCTAGAAATTCGTGTGACGTAATTAATGGATGATCCCTTATGCACTATTTTTATTCATATCCATATTTATTATTAATAATGTACACATACATTACAAGTCAAGTTTACAATGGGTGAAATATATCCCAGATAAAATTACAGTTCTATTGCCCAATTTCTACCCGATCTACCCGGTTTTAATAACTGTTGAACTTCACTTTTTAGTATCTGAGACATAAAAACAAGTGTGTTTTAAAAAGAAAACTAGTGCCTGCGCTAAATCAGGGGATTGAGTTGACAAGCCGACACCACCACCAGGCTCCGTTTAGTAAGCCGTGGTAAAAAACCGGAACAAAAGGGATTCAAGTATCATGACCTTTAGTGTCGTACTATAATCACGTGACCAGTGTTGTCAGCATAGCAAAAACCATAAAATAGCACTGGCGCGCCCTCAAATCCCACGACTCTTCTCTTTCCGCACAGACTCTATATAGGGAAATTCTCAGCGATCTTTAGCCTGTTAACCTAGGTCCAATCCATAATCCAGGATAAGCAATTAAGTATAATAAGATGCGTCCTTAGAACAATCGCGAATCGCTAGAATGCACCTTTAAGTATCTATTTTTTAAAGTCCGTCTCTCCACTGAAATAAAAATAAAAATTTACATATTACAAATTTTTCAAAAGCTTTAAAAACCACGTGAGCCATTCCCACAAACTTAAATGATCTACCCTAACGTTAACAAAGCTGAAATCTTAGAGCAATCCATTACGGCGGCAAACATTAACGCGAGCGCAGCTGCTCGCGTACGTTCTGAAGTAATCTAAGCAACATACTTCAAGTGCATTTGGACTTAGGGATGCCATGTTGGCCGAAACAATTTGAAAATCTATCTACGGATGTAGGCATAATTATTTTCCATCGCATTTTCGCAAAAACGTACGAACGTGTTTTGCTATTTCATACATATATTGCAGTCATCAGTCTTCTGTATCTAGCTTGCTTTAGTTTCGATCTTGTTCTGATACGATCTTCACCCGGCTCGTAGATATCTCAGGCGCACCAATGTGCGAGCGAAATGCCTAATGAGTCTAATGACATTAGGTACTCTTTGTTGGCTATGTGGGCATGCGTATGGGCACGCGTCGGGGGACCGTACCAAAACAAATTAAAAAAACTTATTGAGAGTTGGAAAATCAGACTATCTTCCTAGACACAAGAAGAACAAAGAAAGAAGGTTGCAACAACCATGCATGTCAAAATGGAAATTACCTACAGGGAAATGCTTATGCTCAATTTGGTTTAGTTTTTAAGTAAGTAAAATATTATTGTTTACTTAATAAGTACAAGGTTCACTTAGGTACTTAAATAGATAAATTCAAAAAGAAAATGATATAATACGCTTCACAGAGTTTAATACTATTTATGAAACATTTTTAGGAGTACCAAAGAGGTAAAAATATAACCTAGATACTTCCGAGAAAAAATATAAAGAGCTTAAGTAGGTATAACATTCAAATCAAAAGCCTTTTACCAATTTTCCTTTTAAAGACGCCGAGTAAGTACCTATTACAAGGTTAGGTTATATTCAGATAACCCTTAAAAAGCTTAACTCGACCTCTCGAAAAATCACATCAAAATTCTTACAGACCTTATGCAAAGTCAAGGCTTTGTTCCATTTATTTATAGATGCCAACCGTAATGGGGTTATAAATATTTGCTCCGGCCGAGAAGACTTATTGTTTCACATTTATTCCGGCACATCTTATGGAACATCTACTGGACTTATGTAACACAACCCTAGACAGAAAAGGTATCCTTTTCTTTTGTAAGAAAAAGGATAGCCTCTCAGATGTACGGTTGTGCCGGTCACTGAACACATAAGAAGGAAAAGAACAATGCAGGTGTTCTGCACTTTAGGTCTTTAGTTTAAAATAAATTGTATGCTCTTTGCTAGATCACTATCACCAGAGACAAGTTCGTTAAAAAGACTGTCAAACTGTAGGCATAGCCATTTTTACTTGTGACTAAAATGTAGTAATGTAACTGTTGTCTTACGGACAAGTACAATGGAACAAATTATTCGTACTTCTGACTTTAGCTGCACAACCGAGACACATCCAATTTCAATCGCCCCGATATTAATCTTTAGTTATTAGTCGGAGACCTTATCACTATTTATTTTAATTTAAAAACCTCAGCCAGCCTTTTAAAAGCGCTTTCTAGTGACTATTAATCACATCTTAAAAAACATTTTGGTGTGTCACGCAGTCTTTACCGAAAACTGAAGCAACCAAAGTCCAAAACCGTCAAGCTGTTTTAAAAATATATTTAATTAATTCATTCAGACACACAAACATACAGCATCTGACTAATTTGAAAAATGTAGGCGCAAATGTTCGATCTTTCGTAGAAATATTAACTTTCGTGCCTTTTTTACTGGCAAAGTTGGCTTGCCAGAGTAAATATGTAATGTACCCCGTCTGGTACTTAATTTGAGGTTGATAAGTGACGGTATTTACTATGGAGATCTGTGCTATGGAGATTGCCATTCTTTATCATTACCTGATATCTGCTGGTATATACTTCGCGATTAATGTAGCTGCTTAGCGAACAGCTGATTCAAAGTCTTTACGAGTACATCTTGTTTTTAGAGAAATAGCATGGATTAGTTTAGTGCTCAGTTGCAGCGAATTTATTACCTGTCTTCTAAAATTAATCACGATTAAAATAAATTACACTCATGAGATTTAAAGCTCAAGCACTTTATATGGAAATTTCATCATCATCATCTCAGCCATAAGACGTCCACTGCTGAACATAGGCCTCCCCCTTTTTTGGGGGGTGAATGCCATAATCGCCACGCTTGGCAGGCGGGTTGGCGATCGCAGTCGAGTACACCGAATCTGAGGGACGCTGCTGCCCGTCCACCGGTGGTCTTGGACGTTGTTAAAGGACATACCCGGGTCCTGGACGTAGTTTAAGGACATACCCGGGTCCATATGGAAATGGAAATTTAGTACAACATAAAATTTATCTTTTAGTTTCTCTTTAATCAAAGTAATTTATATTAATCTTATTTTGTTACAGATCAGCTGGGATACTCCGAAAAGCGACATATACCTACCAAAATAATCCCTTATTTTTTCACATAATAAATTCTTTCAAACTAGAGATAGACCAAGAAAAGTCTGCAGCGATTTTGATAGCCCAGCACGCAGTGTCATTTTAAAAGTCAAACTTCGAGTCGAACAAAAGAGACACCCTCGCATGTTCCTATTACTAGCCAATTAAATCTAAACCTAAAGACTTTTCCCGGTCTGACTCTACATAAATAGATACTCGTAGGTAAAATTAACGTCATATCTGGCCCCATAGACAACATGCCAATCGCTAACGCTCTGCAGCGAACGAAACGCAAGTCACTATCACACTAATATGGAATGGAAGATTGATAGAGAGAGAGACACAAAGCGTTTCGATGGCGAAGCGCAAGCGATTATCACCTTGGCTAGGCAACCTGGCCGCGTAGCCAAGATGCCGTTCGCTTACGCTCCATAGCGATCGAAACGCAACTGTCACTGTCGCACGAATATGGAAGAGTGATAGAGAGACATAATGCTTTTCGTTGTCGAAGCGATAGCGATTGTAACCTTGTCTAGGCCGGCTGGTCTACATCTACAAAAAACTAGGTAGATAATATTTAAAAATAAAATAAAGCTAATGGCCCTTACCCGATGCCCCGGTGCTGGCGGTATCCTAATCCTAGGTTAATTTTTTTAGGTGTTTATTAGAGTCAGGCCAAGAATAGTCTGCAAGGGATTTCATAGCCCACGCAGTGCAAGTGTTATTTTAAACGTCAAACCTCTATGAAGTTATGACGTAGGTATAAATGACACTTGCACTGCGTGGGCTATGAAATCCGCTGCAGACTTTATTTGATCCGACTCAATGTATTTTGTATTTTTTTGTATGTGGTTTTAAATTTTCCTTTTATATCCATATCCATATTGTAAAACCCTAACCTAAGAAGGAAAATAGCTAAATCAAGAAATAAAAGAGATCCGTTATTCAAAATCGCTAGAGTCTGTGCGGAAAGAGAAGAGTCGTGGGATTTGAGGGCGCGCTAGTGCTATTTTATGGTTTTTGCTATGCTGACAACACTGGTCACGTGATTATAGTACGACACTAAAGGTCATGATACTTGAATCCCTTTTGTTCCGGTTTTTTACCACGGCTCACTAAACGGAGCCTGGTGGTGGTGTCGGCTCGTCAACTCAATCCTGATTTAGCGCAGGCACTAGTTTTTTTTTTGTAAAACACACTTGTTTTTATATCTAGATACTAAAAAGTGACTGCGATTGACAAAACTGCTAAAACTAGTTAAGAATCTGCCCAATACAACTGTAATTTTAGTACCGAACAAGATACGACTCTCATTTATGTACTGCCTAATCTGTGCAGTCCAACAGTTATTAAAACCGGGTAGATCGGGTAGAAATTGGGCAATAGAACTGTAATTTTATCTGGGATATATTTCACCCATTGTAAACTTGACTTGTAATGTATGTGTACATTATTAATAATAAATATGAATATGAATAAAAATAGTGCATGAGGCGGTTGTCACACTGGTGCCGCGTCTCGTTGCGAGACGCGGAGCAACGGACTCGCATGCGGGGACAACGCACCAACGCAACGTCCGAGTTTTTTCCGCATCTCCGTCCGGAGCTGCGATGCGCGACGTCCCGCGTTACTTCCGTCTCGCGTTCATTTCACATTCGAACGTTAAGGTGAAAACAGTTCCTATTTGTCGATAAAATGGAAACGGAACTTATTCAGGACGCTGCGGTGATACTTTCAGTTTGTTTTTTGTACAATCGAGTCATAAAACGCAGAAGACACTGCGTGGGTACATCCCTATTTACAAACCAGACCTATAAATGGGTCTTTTACCAAGAGATTACCAAGATTTAAGGCAACACGAAGAAAAAAATTTTAATTGCACCCGTATGTCAACCTCGTCATTTGATTATTTGCTAAGCAAAATATTTGTCGCATTTAATATTCCAAATTGCTGGACGACTTTCAATTTCAAAAATAAACTTATCGACGTCGATATACTCGATATCCATTGCACCTACGTCCTTCTTGCACTAAAATCCGTACGGCACCGCGGAGCTCGGTGTGACATACCCTGCGGCACGCACCGCGTCTCCGTCCGAGCGCGCGAGTCGTCGTGCGTCACGCTCCTCCGCGCGTCGACGCGGAGCCAGTGTGTCGTACCATGCGTTTTTTCTATACAAAATCAAGATTCTGCATACAAAGTTAAAAAACGTGTCAACGGACGCCGCTGCGAGATGCGGAGCAGTGTGACGACCGCCTAAGTAGGTAGGCCTTATTGGGATATGTCCGGTTCTCTCATTTCACGATATTTTACTTCGCCGAAAAGTCACTGCTAAATATGAAATATAATTTCGTAACTAACAGAACCTACAAATAAAGAAATATTTTATTAGAAAAAGTTTTATTCAGAACCTAGTAAACGAACTTACAAATAAAGAAATATTTTATTAGAAAAAATTTATTCTTTGTAATCGAAGTCTGTATTAAAATATTCAATGTCACTTATGTTTTATTCGAGATACCGTAGGTACTTTTACACAATCCTGAAAAAGAAATTACATATAAATATGCATAAAATGGCAAGTATCAAGACTATTTGTCAGTTATTTTAAAGATCATGAATGACCTGCACATTTATGAAAATTAATATATATTTTGAATGAATATACTTACCGATTATGTACCGGAGACACCTTACTTAGGGGGCTTATTAAATAAGTAATTATTTAGTATTAAATACAACATCAATACCCGCGAATAGTGGAAACACGTTCCGCGACTTTTTGTAAGTCGATAGTCGGCTTTTAGCCGTTTTCTTCCCGCTGACAAAACCGAACAATGTTAAATATAATTTTCCTTGTGGTTTTATGTACGGTTTGATCGTGTTTTGAAAATATTTTATACATAAAACTTGCGGTTTTTGTTAATAAAAATATACATTGACAGAAGTTTGTTTACTTTTTACAAGACAGGTGTCAAAGGTTTGATTGCCATATAAAATTTAAAATGTTAGTTCCCGTTTCTGCCACGACTCTTCTCTTTCCGCACAGACTCTAGAAATAAAGTAAGATCTTCCGATATTTCAATATTTGCGGTAGTATCCGAACTCTCATGGTTTTCGTACGAGTACAGTCAGCAGCAGAAGTTGCTAAGCGGGCGAGGTGTTCAAAATCAGCTTAACACGCTCTTATTCTCTTAACAATAAAGTCGGGTCAAGATCATTTTGAACACCTGGCCCGTTTAGCAACTTCTGCTACTGACTGTACAATATTCTGCATTGCCTCAGTTAATCGCATTATTAGAAATAGGCCAGAGGCACAACATCCTAAATAAACACAGCTAAGCCGCGGATCCGGAGGCAAATGTATTCGTTTCAAAAATGTGAAAGATTAAAACGAAACACCTGTGTGGTTTTTTTTATTTATAACGTTTTTATTTCGTCCGTGTACGTGACATAGGTAAAGTATTTGACTCGCAGAACAATTTGAACGTACACTCCACTCCACATCTAAATGATGTCATTTAGGGCAGGTACAGTCGGACTGCAACTTGTATAGGAACTGCACGCCGACGTTGCAGCAGAGCTGGCATACAAGTTGTAGTCGGGTTTCAATCCGACTGATGTGGGCCCGATTCGGATTTTGAAATAGACATCTATTAGACATCTTTTAGACATCACCAAGATACGATAACGATATGCTTAAGATCTAACCTGTCAAATTTGACATTTGCGCGATTCTGGGGATACTCTAGAACGATTTCCACAGGATATGACTTAGAGATCCATTCACATCTAATAGATATCTTATAGCGGAAGCAGTTATAAAGTTGACCCAAAAATTTTTTATTAAGCTATGAGCTTCATCACATATGTTCCTTGAGTAATTCTAAGCATTTCAAGCCTGGGAGGCAATAAGAAATGTGTGTCTACTCGGATTTGTAATGGATTCAAACTTTCAACCCCTTTTTAACCCTGTTAGGGGATGAATTTTACAAAACGCTGAAATTACTTTTCCTGTCTTTTAATAATATCCCCAAATACAAAGATTCAAGTCCCGCGTTCGAAAAATTTTTTGATATCCATACAAACTTTCAACCCCTTTTTCACCACCTTAGGAGATGAATTTTCAAAAACGCTGAAATCAGTTTTCTTTTATTTTAATAATATGTCGTTTTACGAAGTTTCAAATTCCTAGCTTAAAATAAAACTTGAACCCCATACAAACTTTCATCCCCTTTTTAACCCTCTTAGGGGTTGAATATCTCAAAATCGCTTCTTATCTCTTGTACACTTTATAAATGTAATCTAGTGTGCAAATTTCAACTTTCTATCTTTTGTAGTTTCGGCTCCGCGTAGCAAAAATCTCCAACCAAATTTTTCACCTTTTTACGTTTTTCTTGTAAAATTACTATGAAACTGAAAAAAACAAATATCAGCAATGAATTCTACGTCTTTGGTTTATACGAAAATGATACCAAACTTGCCCTAGTACCCACCAGGATCAGAATAGATTTTTTTTAAAGATGACGGGTGGCGGCCGTCTTTAACCCCACCCTCCCCCCCACCCCAGGCTAGAAATGCTTAGAATTACTCAAATATCAGATATAATGAAGCTCATAGCTTAATAAAAAATTTTTGGGTCATGTATGGGAGCGTTACATAACTGATTCCAGTATTACTCTACCTAACGTAAAAGTGACATTGGTCGCCCGAATTGCGCGGTAAAAGAGAACTAGTTGATATCTAAACCATAACGTATCTAGAATGGATCTACTTAGTACGTGTCGTCTCTTGTATCGGCCCTTGTTATCGTGCATTTCGCTAGTACTCGACCGTACAATGTATTGGCACAATAACGAAATGATGTACATCATTCAGATATTAGTCAATTATGATGTCAGTGTACGTTCAAATGGCTCCTGGATTATTGTATAGTTGTTACAGCCTATAACGGTTTTTTTTAAAGTCCGTTAATTTCAAGGATGCATTCCTGAGCTTGAATAAAGTAACTTTCTCAAAATAACCGGTATTATAATTAACTCCGTTTTGGAGATAATCAATGACTTATTTTTACAGTATGATAAGGCCCCTAAGAGCGTATATCGTTTGTAAATTGTAATTTAAAATATAACATTTTTCTTTTATATATTTATAAACTCGTACAGTCAAATAAAATAAATTGCAACCATTTCACTATTGGGTATTTTAAAAAGATAACAAATATCGTCAGTACATCAAAAACCCAGCAAATATTTCAAGTAAATTATCCCGTCAATACATCAACGAAGTACGTGACACGGCTATGGAGCGGCATTCAGACTTTGCATTCCTTTTATTTTGATTTGAGCTTGTTTTGTCATTTTGTCATAACCCGGATTGCATCTCACTCGTACTTGTATATTGGAGCACAAGGAAATTGTGATCAAAGGAATACATAATAATCAAGTTAAGATTAACGAATTAGGAATACTGCTTGAACTTCATTCTTTATTAGCAAGAACAGTAGTTGCCCCTTTGAAGACGGCAGCCTTCTTTTAACGAATTTGGGTTGTCTGAACAAAGATTTATCCATTGAAACTCAGCCATCTATTTATGTTGATATTGAGTTATAAGGTTATTCTTAACTGAATTATTATGGGAGCTTAAAATATGTGAAGCAGCTATTTTTATCTTGTGCGTTTTTAGTATTTCGATAGCAGTAAACATAATTTTTTTAATAACAACATTTTCGGCTTTCGACAGGCAGACAGGGTAACAGCTGAGGCTTGTAATAATTACACGTTTACTACCCTTTGGCCACGGAACCCTAAAAAGTTAAAAAGTATATTAAAAATATAGCCGGTCGGTGCATAGTAATATATTTATCACTGCGAAGTAATAAAATTAACGACGAGTTGAAAATCAAGCCCACGGGCAATACGGGCACGCAAAAAAGAGTCGTTACGTGCAGGATACAACACACCTGCAACCATAAAATATTCACCTCGCGACTACGTCAACCGGGTGAATGTTAAGACATTCCCTTCTCATTTCCGCATTATGAAAGGCCATATTAAAATCGTGACATCACATCAATTAGGCTTCAAATAATCCGTAGGCTGCCACGGCATTAGACTTGCAAATACGCGCCGACGGTGGCGCGGGCCATTTTTCCTGGCACCTTCATTACACGCGAAATTGCTTTAGTTGAGGACACTTGGCCCTCGAAAGTGTCATGCATTTCAAGGAGCTTAATGTCTTTATACACGATGAGATACTAGAAAATTTAAGCTGAAATTGCAGTTGCCTGAAAGCAGAAAGTTTAGCATTTTTGGATGTTTAAATTTTAGCTATTTACCATAAAAATAAGTAATATTTTACAAAATAAACATAATTGAATTCTCCGAAACCAAAAATTGCTCCGTGATATTTGATGTTCACATAAAATATTTATTTATTTTATTTATTTATACAAGGAATTCCAACAGCTATGAATGATACATTAGACTTTTTAGATAGCATTACAGAGCCAATTATAGGAACTCGCAAATAGAAACAGAATATATGATACGTTACACAGTACACGCCATAATAACAAAGCACAGTATGTGATACAAGATATTAAAGTATGGAATATATCAAGGTTACAATATATATATATATATATATATATAAACAGAAAAAATACGAAGCAGCAAAAACCGAAGTGAAACATCTTATATTCATAATTTGGTGAACAACATGGACCGGACACCAAGCCGGATATGCAGAAAATTTTGCATAAAATTTTAGTGCACTGCAGGTTTCCCACTAGAATACCCGAGCACCAATAAGTCAAACCAAAGGATTTATCTAAAGTAAGCTTGCCAAGATTTTAACCTTATGCGCAATACGTGAAACCATTGATACTAAAACAGTGCAATCTGGATTTCAGTTATACGAGTATTCTTTGTTTACTTGATATATCCTTATTATTTCTTTAGAGATAAAACGTAAACGAATAAATAATAAAATTTTAATTTAGGACTCAGTACAGTCAACAACAGAGCTATGAATACAGGCAAAGTGTCAAAAATATGTATACAGTACTTTATTGCCTGTACATTAAGGTCGTGTATACATATTTTTGGCACTTTGCCTGTATTCATAGCTCTGTTGTTGACTGTACCTATAGGTAGGCCTTGTGCCTATAAAGGCATGTGCACACTGGATACGTGTGCATAGACGTGCAGATGCACTTGCATGTGTGCGCGTCATAGACTAGGAATCCTCTAGACCGAGTTTAGAGCAATTATTTCATGCAACCGATGATGCCAAAAATGCGGGGGTGCGCGGGACGAGGTGAGCGAAGTTCCGTGCCGTGTTTGGTCCGTTCAAAGACACGGACGTCACACAAAGACACTTTCGAACATGGAGTAAAATTACCGTATGCGTGGCAGAGGGGGTAGCGCGACTATGCTCAGTTTGGTGGATGTCTTGCCCGTGGTGCGCGCGTACATACCTCTCGCTTCAAATGATGGTCCTTGTGACAGTTCATTTTTATATATTATAGTAGCTGTCACGTGTAATGTTTGTAATTGGCACATTAATCTATTCAGAAATGTATCGTTTCATTATAAAAATACGATAAAAATTGATTTCATAATATATTTTTTTAAGGCCCAATAAAAAGAGACTTGAAGGAACTGCCATAGGAACCATTCGACGTGAGAGGTAAAGCAATATACAGATCCATATGAGAGACAACACAGCACTTGCGTGACGTGTGCGTGCACGGCTCAATTACACCCGCGCCTACAGCTTGGCAAAAAAAGAGTAGAAATTAAAAAGTGGCAACACTGTAGTGTCGTCCCTTTCAAACCAATTTGTATAAGAAAACGGGACGACACTACAGTGTTGCCATTTTTTAATTCCTACTCTTTTTTGCCAAGCTGTACAATTGCGCCCGGTGTGTTCCGGCTTTAGAAACATAAAGTAAGGGAAAACGAGATAAAAAGGATTAGATTGATTCAATGAAACAATATTCGATTATATATAAATTAAAGAGCATCCATTTTCCCCAATTAACCATAACCATTATAAGCAACCCGTGATTCTGATAATGAGCAATCCTTCATAGGTTATGAATCATAACCGTAAATCTTTTAGGGCTCCGACTGATAAGATAAAAGATAAGCTCCGTCTGAAAATAAAAGGTAAAAATTCGCTAATATATTTAAAGAACGCCGCTATTAATTCCATTTTTATTTCGCGGTAAAAGAACGTGAGATAAAATTTGAAGAGATAAATGGAACATGGGGAGTGCCCGGGCGAGGTTAGCTGAGGCTGAGCCCGAAAACAGTTAACAATGGTCGAGAATTATACGATCAAGTTTACAAAACCGAACTCGAGCCTCGGCGTACGGTACAAGCATTTTACAACGTTACGCCTCAAATCAAACTAGAGGCGCACCAAGAAACGTCTGCAGCGGATTTGATAGTCCACGCAGTGTAAGTGTTATTTATACGTCATAATTTCATAGAAGTTAGTTAAAATGACACTCGCACTGCGTGGGCTATCAAAATCGCTGCAGACTTTTCACGATCTGACTCTATACTGAAAATCGTAATTCAAGACCAAAAAAAGTAAAATAGTAAATTCCTTTTTATAAATAAACACGCTAAGACAATTTATTTATTGGTAATTTTACTCCTACGATTTATTAATTTGATCTTGGTGACATCTAAAAGATATCTAGTAGATGTCTATTTCAAAATCTGAATCGGGCCCATAGAGATTGAGCTATCCACTTTGGTTTCTTCGATACATTTTATGTATAAAAGACGTCAAATAAACGCCGCACACCCCACTGTGACTGAATCGGTTCTTAAAAAAGTTCCACATTCAGTCATACTACACACAAAAGTTCCACAGTTAAGGCCTGTGCACACCGGCTGCGTGTGCGTGACGTGCATCGTTATCTTAGTATAGAGATATATATCTTAGTATATATTATATTAGTATAGAGATCCTTATGAGAGATGGCACACCGCTGGCTTGCGTGACGTGTGCGTGTGCAGCTCCAACATTTTAGCGCACGCACACGCGCACGTCACGCACACGCAAGCCGGTGTGGCTCGGCCTTTACAGTAGGATCATTGCGTCAGTCTACCGTCCAGTGCCTGTTTCCGTCCACTTGACGCAATGACCCTATTATAAGGCTGGTGAACAATTCTAGTAACATTTTCATTCTTATTGTTAACTAATATTTTAACTGTAATGTTTCAATGTAAAGAAAGCCACAATTGCTGCGGTAACTCCAATAAGGGGTCATCCATTAATTACATCACACGTTTAGGGGGAGGGAGGGGGTCAAGAAAATGTGACATATTGTGACATGGGGGAGGGGGGAGACACAAACTTTGTGACGTCACTTTAACTTCATCAGTAACCGAAAATTTATTTAAATTATTTTATTCGCTGTACATTTAAATAACAAGTTTTTAAAACGATAATCGTTTTTATTCGTTTAATTTTTTTCCCTAAGCAGTTTTTGGTTATAAAATTACTAATATTTATATCGTCAAAAATATTTTGATATAATATTAATAATACTTAGGTACTTACTTAATTCGATTTGGCGATTTCGTAGAAGAAATGTGACGTCACACTACGGAGGGGTTTGCCAAATGTGACCAAGTGTGACAAGGAGGGGGAGAGGGGTCAAAAAACCTAGAAATTCGTGTGACGTTTTTAATGGATGACCCCTAATACTCATCCAATTTTTGCCGTACCCATTCTCATCTCACACAAAAAATTCAAACTGGATTTTAATGAAAGTTACCGCTGGTATATGTGTTGGAGCAGGATAAATCACCGCAATCTCATTGATTTTGGGCTGGATAAATTTGCCCCGATAAGTTATAGATGGCTGTCTATGAATAGTCTCCGAGAAAAGCTTATATCAGTAATGAAATTTCTGAGAAAAGTCGGGTCAGGGTAAGACTTTCAATTTACCGGAGATTAATTTTTAAATCATAGCACGTGTCACTGGGTTTCTCTGAAATCTATTGATGAAGAAAATGGGTATTAAGAGCACATCAGCGGCACAGCTAAATAATCGTAATTATTTAAATTTAACGAACGATATTGAAAAAAACCGGCCAAGTGCGAGTCGGACTCGCGTTTCTAGGGTTCCGTACATAAGTCCGACTCACGCTTGACTACACAATTGTAATAGGTTTTCCTGTCATCTACAGGTAAATAACTATTTTGTGTATTTTTTTCAAAATTTTAGACCCAGTAGTTTCGAAGATAAAGGGGGGAATGGTCATTTTTTGGCTATTTTCTTAAATAACTTCGAACCTATGTATTTTAAAATTATAAAAAAAACATGTCCATTTTTGGGTTACTAATGTACATATGTGTACCAAATTCTAACTTACAAAACTTAAACTCTGATTTAAACTTTCACGATTATTAAACATTATCAAACTGCACAACGGGACTTAATCGCGTATTTAAGTTTTAAGATTTACCTCCGACGTTTCGAGGACGGCGTTGTCCCCGTGGTCTCGGAGAAGACTGGCTCAAGTTGACATCAACATCTTCTAGCCGCGCGAGTTTTTCCACATGGAATCCAGTCATTAGTAAATGTAAGCGGAAACGAATATCGACAGTCGATAAATCGAATATCGTTAGTGTTGTGTGTCGACAGAGTGACATCCCTAGTGCGCAAAACGTTCAAACTGATAAACAAGACCAAGTGCGGGTAGTTCGAAAAACTCGCGCGGCTAGAAGATGTTGATGTCAACTTGAGCCAGTCTTCTCCGAGACCACGGGGACAACGCCGTCCTCGAAACGTCGGAGGTAAATCTTAAATACGCGATTAAGTCCCGTTGTGCAGTTTGATAAAACTTAAACTATATCTAAAAATAAATAAAACTAAAATAGTTATTTAATTATGTTTTTTTAAGTATGTATATTACATTAATTATATATGTGACATTTCAGTTAATGTTAAATAAAAATTCTAACTTAATTGGTCAAGTAGTTTCCGAGAAAATAGCCTGTGACAGACAGACAGACGCACGAGTGATCCTATAAGGGTTCCGTTTTTTCCTTTTGAGGTACGGAACCCTAAAAAGGGGGCCGCTACGTACTGTATTGTGTATTTAAGTACCTTTTGAATACATCAAACTAGTTTTTATGTTTCTGGATTGGAACAGCCAATTTATAATTACTTATTCAAGACGTCTTCGCTGCACTACAATTTTACGAACTCACTACTCGAACTGGGCTATAACTGCGAAAATCGAAGTTCGCAAATTGCGGGGATTTTTCTCTGTCACTCTAATTACGCCTTCGTTGGAGTAAAAGAGAAAGATCCCCGCAATTTGCGAATTTCGGTTTTCGCGGTAGCCGTTCTGGCCGGCCTCGTCACTGCGTATAATAATTCAAAATGGCGGGAACCAGTGACAAGTAAGAGTCAATTGATACTCTTTTACAAGCTAATCTTAAATAAAAGTAAGAATAATCAAAATATAAGCTACGTATTTATAAATAATGATCTTTAAAATTAGACCAGTACCCCGACCATACGAGGCCCAGCCCTCCATTATATTATGCTGGTATGGATGTGGTTCCTGGATGGCGCTATTGTTCACGTTAGAGTTGCTCAATATGCCATATGACCTAGGTACGGGACACAAAGGTGAGCACTGTTGTTCAAGACTAACATTTTCGCACTGAACTAATGTTAAATTATTAGTCAGGACTATAGCAGTGCCTGAACGATATATTGTTCTTGAATCGGTAATTTGCGGCATTGTACCAAGGATGCTGGTGGCATTTCATCGTTGTATCGCAAAGATGTTTAGCCTCGTCCCACCGTCCGCTAGTCCCTCAATATGCGTCCTTGCCTCAAGACGATTATAACTACCGCAAAATTTACGTTGCTAAATACCCATAATTCAGGAATGGATGTTTGTGATAGAAAACGTGCCCTCCCCAGTGTTCGAACCCAGAACCTTCAGCTTTACCCACTTTACCCAATAGAGATTGAATTCTAATTATCAAATAACTTCTCTACAGCATGCTTTCAACAGCGAGACTACTTATACAGTTTCAGACTAAATCCTAAGCTACTTAACTAAGATCACTAGAATATTAGCTAAATATCCTTAATCCTAAACAAAGGAATTTGGGCGAGTAAAATTATCTAACAGCAAATTTCGTACGTGAGCTCGGCGTCGGCGAAAGCTGGCTGGATACCGCTCTGGACCGATCAAAGTGGCGTGCTCTTGTGTTGGAGGCCAAGACCCATTGTGGGTCACCGCGCCAACCAAGTAAGTAACTAAATTTCGTACATACCACTCGCTGGTAAAACTATATTGATTTTAAACGTCAAACTTATATTAAACTATGACGTAATAAATAACACGTTGCAATGCGTGGGCTATCAAAATCGCTGCATACTTTTCTCGGTTTAACTTTATCACCATAACATGAATGTCCACAGACTGACCTCCTTCCTTAATAATTGCATGCCTTTTGCATTCAATTAACAGTGTTGAGCTTCCAAGTGCAGAAATGGCCTTTATAAAGAACAAAGGGCAGCTCCGCCCGCATCCGGCGTCATGGAATCTTAGTTTGAATTCTCGGAAAATAGTTCATTCGTCACTAGATGGATTACTAATATATAAAGTTTAAGGTGACCCATAAATAAGCGCCAAGTTCCAACGTTTTTACAAGCTTTTATTTACTTTCACCTGGGGTGGTATTCGACAAGCGACGTTTGACGTATCGTGTTGATCTCCCGTTGATGTGGGAAAAATCATAAGTTCTCGAATACGTACAATGTCAAAATTTGACATTAACAATCCAGTTAGGGTGACAAGCAAACCAAACCGAACCACCCTTAGTTTAGAGTTGAGTTTTGGATGGTTTTGGTTGTACCAAATGATATTATCCACCGTTGATGGAATCAACACTCAGTATGCAATAAAATCAACTGTTGATTTGACATGGATGCGAAATCTGACAGTTGTACGTGTCGAATTTCGCCCCTGACCGCTGTCTGTATGTAATCAAATCTTGCAAGTTAAATTTGATCCACTTCCCGGTTTCCGATTAAGCTGAAATTTTGCATGCATGTATAAATCGGATGACAATGCAATATTATGGTACAATCGAGCTGATCTGATGATGGAGACAGGAGGTGGCCATAGGAACTGTGTGATGAAACAACGCAACCTAATTGTGTTAGGGGTTTTTAGAATTGTCTCGATGAGTATTAGTTGTCTGTCATAAGAAAAGTACAGTCAGCGATAAAAGCTTGTACCAAAAATGAAATTTTTGCCAAAAACTTATTAGACTAAATATTTGTGCAAAATTTTACCTTACAAACCAGGCAACCAACATGTATCTAACGTGATTTTGTCAGAGCAAAATACAATTCATTAATGCGGAGTCTAAGTTTTAATTATTTTGTATTATTTCGATATTTAGACGTATTTTATATACCTAGTAGGTTGTTAGTTAAGTTAAACCAAATGCATGAGTGATGTATATTCTTTTTATGCGAGATCTACAGTGATTAATAGATGCCTGGTCTGGAATCTACTGAAGTCCATTCAAGTCTTACTTAAAGGAATTACGTTATAGTGGACTCAGAAACTTTCTTAATATAATTATTCTTGTATTAATACCTATCCTTTTAATCGATACTTAGCTTAGTAAGTAATATAAAAAACTAGTTTAAATACTGCTGCTATAAAGCTAAGTACAAGCAAGCAAGCAAGCAAGCTGCTGCTGCTTTAAGAAGTATGCTTTCAAAATGCACTGAATCACTATTTAACGCTGCAAGGCTAATATGGTCGCCTTTTTATAATTTGTCACCATGCCTGTCACGTCCTAAAAAGTATGGAAGTGCGAAAGTGATGCATGACATGTCAAGTGATAAAAATGCGACCATGATATCCATGCTGCTATAATTATACATAGTCAGTTATGTCGAAAGTAAAGAATGCCGATGCCGACGTCTCAAACAACTAAACAGTGCGATGAAGATTTTCCTATATTGCAAACACGCTATCACTAAATTTAATATTTAATAATCTTAATCAAAATTATAACAGTGCCATCTAGTGAGTTAAGCCCATTTAACCTTTGCTGAAAACTGCAACATCTGCCAAGCCATATTGGAGATAAATGGGATCATTCGTAAACAGAAATACATAAACAAACAGCCTCTATAAAAATAAAGGCCTATTACGGCCCCGACACTATCATGGATACTGACATTACTTTGACGGAATGACGTTTTTAGTGATAGTGTAGGGAGTGTCATGAAGGAATGACGGCAAGTAATGAAGTTTATTTTAATAATTTCCGTCAAAATTGGAGTTATGTCAAAGTAATGATACTAGAAATGACATTATACTGACAGTGAATTGGTTAGAATGATGGAATCAGAAATGACAGAAAGAATGATGGACGATAATGAAGTTATTAAACATTTTTAATATTTTTGAAGAAATGTCAAAATAATGACATTATACTGATAGTGAGTGGAGCGCATCACTCTAATCCCTCATTCCGTCATTTAAAGTACTTGAGAAGAAGGTTTTATACTAACAAGAGTCATTACTGGCATTTAAATCAATAAGTGAAGTATACCTACTCTATTATCATTGCTCTAAAGTTTATTTTCACTTGACTCTTAAGAAAAAAGGAAAACATGCAGAATACGATGCACAAAGAAAATCTCTGTCCCTTTATAAAAGTTTCCATACATGAAATAAAAATTAAAAACCTTTTATTTTATGTTGTTTACAGCAATTTAATTATATTTTTACCGGGAAACGCGAAAATCTAAATTTAGTTATCTGCCTCTTTATCGTTCGAATAGGCAAAAGTGAGGATGATGATGATGAAAAGTGATAGAGAGGTTAGATAACGAAATTTCGTGTTTCGCGGTAGACCCCAGATTGTGATGGATTGTGGTAGTGGCGCCCCATACGCAAAGTTTCGAGTAATATTCCCTATTCAGGGAAATAGAATAATATTACGCAATACTCTGCGTAGGGGGCGCCTCTAGCACATACTGAGGGCTTACTGCGTAATTTCGTTTTCTGCCTCTTTATCACTCTTGCGTATTCGAGCGTTAGAGACTGATAACGAAATTTCGATTTTCGCATTTCGAAGTAGACCCTCTAAATTTGCTAGTGGACCCTACGCCGACTTTTGCGTAATATTCCCTTTTGCGTTTTATTTCGTGCATGGAGTTCAATATATTTTTTAAAATATGGTCAACATCCCTATTTTGTATATTCTGTATATGGCCTTATATAATAACATATTGTAAGTATGCATCTATCCTATATATGTAAACTCTCTGGTTTATGGCATTATGTATTTATAAACGCGTTACTGGCCTGAATTAGCTATGAATAGTTTGGATCTTCTCGTTTTGGTCTTTATCTCTCATTTTGACTTATGTATTTGTAAGAAGGATAAAACATATTAACTAAATCAGGCCTGTTTTTTTTTTCCATATAAGACTATCCCGTTCGAACTTGCTTTATGACGGACTCTTTTTTTATACCTCCTTACTTCGAACCTCCACAGATATTGTTTTTACTAAACGTCAAGTCAACCGCAGAAACCCCGACTAGTTTTAATCAGCAAAATCCTAACCTCTTTTTTAATAATTAATATAATTATGTACTAAGTATTAGTATTTCGGATACCCCAAAAACCTGTGTCTTAAAGTGGGCTATAATGGTTTGTACAAAATAAAACGAAAGAACATGTACATTAAATTACAATGAAACAACACAATAAATTGAATATAAACCAATCCAGTACTTACGGTGCCCGGAAATCTCAACGCTACGACTACACATATTTCGTCGGCTAGAAGACTGGCGTCAACTAACAAACAAGTTGTTGTGTTGCTGTTTGCGAGCGAGAAAATTCGAATATTGGTGAGAACTTTTAAATTTTAGCAGTGTTTTAAGCTGTTATTTTATATTTTCGCGCTTTGATTCACTGTACCGGATTCGAGACCGGATCCGGTGAATTTTGCCGGATCCGGTACTTGAAAAATATGCCGGATCCGGCCGGATTACCGGATCCGCCGGACCGGATTGCAATCCCTACATATCAGGTACCTTTTTTCTTAACCAAATACGTATACATTCTTACATAACAGAAGAATCCAGTAGGTACAATCAACGTCGTATAGTAGGTGGCATCCAAAGTATTCAAATAGTTCGGTACACCATATAATAGGTATGTATGGCGTACCGAACTATTTGAATAGGTACTTTGGATGCTACCTACTATATGATGCTGATTGTACTTTAAGAATAGTTTGATTCCCGGTTCGTGGTAAGAATAAAAAAAAATATTTGGATACATTTTTTAACTACCAATCTTTCACACAGTCATGGCGCACGCACGCACGAAAAGGTTGAAACAAATAAATATTCTTTTTAATTAACTATTTCTTTTTCTGCATTTTTCTGGCTCATCGGGCATAGAGTTGCCACAGTACATGGTATAATTACGACAGGTTAGAAATATTTGAATCGATGATTGAATAATGTCTTGGTTTTGTGTTCTTCAAAACGTACACTACAACATAACTAAGAACGGTTAGGAAAATAATAACTTAAAATTCCCCGTGAAAGGTAATGATGAAAATACTGATAGAAATACTGATAAGTGTGTGGGGAGATTTAGGAATGTCATGACCTGAATGGACCAAACGCTGGAGCGACATGAAATTTCATGTCATTGCTAATGATAGTGTCGGGGCCGTATATAATAGTATTTTTACGTCGTTACACTCTATGAATAAAGGATCTGTTACTCTTATGCGCTTGTCACTTGTCACAAAATGATGGATAATGTTATCCTGAACAGTCCCTAGCGATAAACAAAATATGCAAATGCGACAAGGGGGATCTTACACGTGTAAAACGAAAACAAAGTGACATCGAGGATGACGTCATAAGAAATATCTACACGGATAAAGCAAACTTTTTACAGTTTTAGAGCAACTTAGGCAAGTTACCTTTATTTATTTTCAATAGTTTATATCATGTTTATATTTATTTTTCAGCATTTATTCATGATTGCAAAATGAAATATAAATTCCATATAGCCCAAACAAAAATCCGTGTCATAAAAAATTTTTTTAACGTTTAAGATTATGAGAGTTCATAGTTCTAAACGGTCAGCTTGAAGCAATTCAACTAATTCCTACCTACCCCATTAGTATAGCATTTAAATGACAATCTATTATAAAGTTGAAAAAGATAAGGCTTTTTTAATATTTTTTTTTTATAAAGCCTATAAGGTGTCCCACTGCTGGGCAAAGGCCTCCCCCCTAGACCTCCAATCCTCCCGATTAAGTGCAGCCTCTGTCCAGTTGCTGAGAAATGTGTCCAGGTCGTCCCGCCATCTCCTCTTAGGCCGACCTTGCCGGCGTTTACATTGTGGCACCCACTCCGTGGCTAGTTTAGCCCACCTCTGTGGGTGCATGCGTCCTACATGGCCTGCCCAGTCCCACTTTAGCCTGGCGGTTTTTACCCCAACGTCGACGATGCCTGTTTTGGTGCGCAACGTAGTGTTCCGGATCCGGTCAATCCTTCTCACCCCAAGCATGTTGCGCTCCATCGCTCTTTGGCAAACCTTCAGTTTGGTCTTTTGTAACTCGGTAAGAGACCACGTTTGAGCACCGTAAGTGAGGATTGGCAAAATGCACATGTCGACGAGTCTACGCTTAAGAGCTAATGGAAGGTCTCCCTTCAGTAGCTCCTTAAGAGACCAATAGCTCTTCCAAGCGTTTTGGATCCGTCTTTCGACCTCTTTGTCCTGTCTTTGGTTGAAAGAGATTATCTGCCCCAAGTACGTATACTCGTCGACATAGTGTAGGATCTGCCCGTCTACCTCAATGTCACGTTTGGTGCTGTTGGTCATTAACTGAGTCTTAGACCGGTTTATTTTTAGGCCAACTTGAAGGCTTGCCGAGCTAAGATCTTGTAGCATCTTTTCAAGGTCCGCAGCTGAATAGGCGAAGAGAACGATGTCGTCAGCAAAGCGAAGATTTGTTAATCTTCTTCCGCCAACGACTATCCACTTGGATTCCCATGACGCCGCCAGGCTTTGAAATATCTGCCGGAGGGTGCTGGTGAAAAGTTTGGGAGATAGCGGGTCTCCCTGTTTGACCCCCTTTTCTATTTTGAACAACTGACCGGATGCCTGCAATTTTATGTTCGCGGTACTGCTTCTATATACGGTCTTTATGAGGTTGATATATGTTGGCTCTATATTTTGGTCTTAGAGTGCAGAAAATATGGAGGAATGTGACAAACTGTCGAATGCTTTTTCGTAATCTACAAAACCTATGTAAAGCTGCATGTTAAATTCGTTGTGTTTTTCTATTATTTGGTTGATTGTTTGGAGGTGATCGGTGGTTGAAAAGCTGGGCCTGAATCCTGCTTGCTCTGGAGGTTGGTGTTTATCTAATTGACCGGCAATGCGACACTCTATAAGTTTAATAAAGACTTTATATATATGGGACACTAGGCTAATGGGACGATAATTTCCAATGTTGTTCTTGTCTCCTTTTTTATAAAGCAGAATTATATTCGAGTGTAGCATGTCTTTTGGAATTTATTTAAGCCATAAAAAAATTACAGTGTAATTATCGCACTTATCTGCCAAACTGCAGAACAGTTTGTTGGCAGAAAAACTAAGTCTACCCTCCACCATAAGGTGACAGTCCATACGACGGCTTAACGACAGCTGCATAAAAGTGACATTCCATTTCCAACCGCAGCTGCAATACTGTTTATTTTCTATGGAAATTGACAATGACAGCGACGCGTTTCCATAGTAATATGAACAGTATAGCAGCTGCAGTTGGAAATGGAATGTCACTTTTACTGTTCATTTTACTATGGAAATTGACAATGACAGCGACGCGTTCAGTACCGGTAGTGCAGCTGCGGTTAGAAATGGAATGTTACCAATACTCGTAATCGTATACTAGTATCTATATATCTATCTTCTATACATATAATAAAGCTGAAGAGGGTCGAAAGTCTGTACATGGAAGATATTCGAAAAAAAGTTGGCTGGGGATACTTAGAATCGATAACAGAACACGTTCCAACAGTTTTTAGAATTTTTGTCTGTTTGTCTGTTTATCTGTTTGTCTGTTTATTTGAACGCGCATCACGTGAAAACGGCTGAACGGATTTTGATGCAAACTTTACTAATCTGTCGAGAATATCTCCAGCCAGGTTATAGGCTATAAAAATTCAACCCCTAAAAGAGGGGGTAGCCACAACACCCGCTTGATTTAAGTTTGCCCCTGAATCTTATGGCGCTACTTAGGAAGTTGGGGCGAACTTTTTTCAAATATGTGCTACCACTATTGAGTACCCTGGTAAACTAACAGATGGCGCATGGCATTAATACGTAGTGACATGAATAAGCCACCGAGGAAGGATTTTGCCAAATTAACTCTAAGTTTAGTTGAGGGGGTACGGATATCAACAAATTGAATAATTATATTGATTTAATAATATAACAAAATTAAACGACAGTAAATTAATTGCCCCTCATTGCACAGTGCCATCTTTTTCACGACTGCCCAAAAACAAGAGAGACAGAGAGAGAGAGAGAGTATTGTGTTTTCAGCGTTCGTGGTTGTATGTAGGTATATATTTATTTATGTGAGTTTCTTTATTCCACCTTAACTTCTGAATGCCTTAACCGATTTAAGGCCTGTGCACACCGGCTGCGTGTGCGTGACGTGCACGTGCGCGTGCGGCGTTGTAGTATACAGATCCTTATGAGAGACGGCACACCGCTTGCGTGAAGTGTGCGTGTGCGGCTCTAACATTTTAGCGCAAGCACACGCGCACGTCACGCACACGCAAGCCGGTGTGGCTCGGCCTTTAGACGTACGATACATCATTAGAATCCTTACGTCATCTCGGGTGACATAGGCTATGTGACGTCATTATCAAAGCAATATGGCGGACTTAATACGCAATAATACGCAACCTTTAGAAAAAAAAATCGGGCAAACCTAGCGAGTAGGGTATCAAAATGAAGGGTTGTGAAAGCCGATTAATAATATATATCCAACATGTGGGTTTAAATTTGAGTTATAGAAAGTACGAATTGACAAAACATGTTAAGAGAAGCTAATCTCATTAAACCAAATATTATTATTATTCAATAATAATATTTGAATGGGATACTCATTAAAATACAAAGAAGGCCCAATGTACGTGACGCGCTGCACGCGGTTCAAAGCCGGGCGCCTTCGACTCTCTCATATTAAAGTGTCGGGCGTAGCCCGATGTACGTGACGCGCTGTTCGCGTTCCAAAGCCGAGTGAATTCGACTTTCTCATAGGTACTGAAAGTCTTGCGCGTAGCCCGATGTACGTGACGCGCTGCACGCGGTCCAAAGCCAGGCAACTTCGACTTTCTCATACAAAAATGTCAGGCTAAGCCCGACGTACGTGACACGCTGCACGCTTACCAAAGCCGGGCGCCGAAGGCGCCCTCATAGTCAAACCTTCGGACGTAACCACTGATACGCGTTCCAAAGCCGGGCGCCTTCGGCGCCCTCATACTAAAAGAAACTGGCGTAGCCCGACGTACGTGGCGCGCTACACGCGGTCCAAAGCCAGGCGAATTCGACGTTCTCATACTAAAAGAGACGTCCGTGACACGCTGTATGGTTACCAAAGCCGGGCGCCTTCGGCGCCCTCATACTCAAAGAGTCGGGCGTAGACCGACGTACGTGACACGCTGTATGGTTACCAAAGCCGGGCGCCTTCGGCGCCCTCATACACAAACCGTCGGGAGTAGCCCGACGTACGTGGCGCGCTGTACGCGTTCCAAAATCGGGCGCCTTCGGCGCCCTCATACTCAAAGCGTCGGGCGTAACCCGACGTACGTGGCGCGCTGTACCAGACCTGAAGGCGCCCTCATACTAAAAGATCCGGGCATAGCTCGATGTATGTGGCGCGCTGCACGCGGTCCAAAGCTAGGCGACTTCGACCTTCTCATACAAAAAGAGACGTACGTGACAAGCTGTATGGTTACCAAAGCCGGGCGCCTTCGGCGCCCTCATACTAAAAGTGTCGGGCGTAGACTGACGTAAGTAACACGCTGTACGTGTTCCAGAGCTGGGGCGCCCTCATACTAAGAGTCAGGCGTAGACCGACGTACGTGACACGCTGTCCGCGTTCCGAAGCTGGGCGTCTTCGGCGCCCTCATACTAAAAGAGTCGGGCCTAGACTGACGTACGTGACACGCTAAACGCTTGCCAAAGTTGGGCGCCGAAGGCATCCTCATACTCAAAGTGTCAGGCTAAGCCCGCCGCACGTGGCGCGCTGAACGCGTTCCAAAGCCGGGCGCCTTCGGCGCCCTCATACTTAAAGCGTCGGGAGTAGCCTCACGTACGTGGCGCGATGTACGCATTCCAAAGCCGGGCGCCTCATACTAAGAGTGTCGGGCGTAGACCAACGTACGTGACACGCTGTACGCGTTCGAAAGCCGGGCGCCTCCGGCGCCCTCATACTCAAAGCGTCGGACATAACCCGACGTACGTGACACGCTGTACGTTTGCCAAAGTTGGGCGCCGAAGGCACCCTCATACTCAAAGCGTCGGGTTAAGCCCGACGCACGTGGCGCGCTGTACGCGTTCCAAAGCCGAACGCCTTCGGCGCCCTCATACTAAAAGAGTCGGGCATTGCCCGACGTATGTGGCGCACTGCACACGGTCCAAAGCTAGGCGACTTCGACTTTATCATACTAAAAGAGTCGGGCGTAGTCAGACTACTACAAATCGTGCTCTAAAAAGTATGAAACAATAAGATATAATTCTTATCAGAAATTATCATGCAGGAAATTATAAATGTTATAATTTTTTAAATAAAAAAATACAGCTTAATATAATTTACTATTTTTATATATTTAGCAGCTTACTGACACAAACCGAATTCCACGCGGGCGGAGCCGCGGGCACGGCTAGTTATAAATATTTAGTCACAACCACAACTAGGTACCTACATCCTACATTATAAGAAGGTAGCATGCGCTTATTTAATAGTACCTATCACCATTTATAACTATTCCTAACATTTAGCGAGACATGTCTAGTTTCAGACGTTAAGAGCCAACAGGAGTGGTCATTTCTCCATACAAACGTACTCGACTGTTTCCTCCGTGAGTTTTGATGCTAGAGCAATGATTTTTTCAACACAGATTAATATTGTCAATATCTGTGTCGGACCGTTTTGCTTTAATTGATATTTTTGTTTTTTAAGGCGCTAGAGCCCTTTAAAAAATGGCCAAAATGGCCTCATTGACTATTCCGCAATGAGAGGCGTAGTATTCAAAACTGATATCAATTAGCCAAAAAAGCAAAACGGGCCGACACAGATAATTTCATAATCATTTAGATTTCCAAATTTGGTTACGATTGGTCAAGTTTTGGACGAGGAAACAGACGAGTACGATACCTCGATTTCTGAGATTTTTACGCAGGATTTTTCGCCTTGTCCTTATCGCACTAGGTTTAGGAGCCGCTTCCGTTAGCGAGACGGGTATATTTACCTAAAATATTTAAAACTCAGCTCTTGTTTCGTCTTAACGGTCTTGAAATGTTACGTCTAAGCACTTGTAAACTTGAACTTCATTAACCAATAGTTTATTGGTACGTACTCGTACACCTGCCTGACCCCTATCACAGCATCTAACTTCGGTACTCAGTTTAATATTTCAGTAGGTAAGTAAATTTAATAAGTAATGTAGTGTTATATTATTGTTAGTGATATAAAATAGCTGTTATTTTGGATGCAATTGCGACCATACGATCTTACCCTCCATCCGATCTTATCCGAGTATACCCTACGTGCCTACGTAGTACATAGGATTTTGTAAATAGGTTCAATACTAAAACCACACAAAGTTTAAGTTTACGAGATGCCTCTGAGTATTGCAAGATTTTAATATTTAATCTCGGAAATCCTTTTTTAAAATCCGGCCTCAGCCGTTTAAATATACTATACTTAGTTCGTTTTTTTTAGCATTAGAAAGAACTTGAAAGAAGGTAAGCGATCTTAACAGGTCTTTTAATTGAAAAACGCTTTTTCAAAAATCAGTGACTATTACTTATGAAAGCAGAAGAATATAAATATCGTATTAGATTCATAATTGTCACATATTTGCCGGGACATATTTTTAAAACGTGTTTTTCAATAAAAGGACACACCAATATTGTTTACCTTATTTCTAAGCTAAAAAAACGAACTATAGCAGACATTTACATTTGTTTACACTTTTAGCTTTTAGCGCCTCACTTCGTCTGACTATATAAGCACGTTAAGTTGGGATTTGGGAAGAGGAAGATCCGTGCTCATTGCAAACCTTATTAATGTAATGGTAATGTTACTTTTCCTCACTCTCGTTATAGCGTCCGGGATTTTCTTGTACAAAGTTTTATCTAAATCAGATTCTGTAGAGACGCGCAATTGGATCGCTTCGGCGAAAAAGCTGTTAAGATTGCTTGTAAAGTATGGAATGAATCGCAAGTTTTAGTTAGGTAACAGGATAATACTTTTAAAAGAGCAAGAAATTGTTGTAATATCCCGTTTATGTCCACGTGGCTTGTTTGAAATTGTTTAGTCCATGCTTACTAAATAAAATATCAAAGAAACAAAACGTTAGGTACAGTCGCCATCAGATATATCCGAGCGGCCGAGGTGTTCACAATATCTGAACGCGCACTCTAACGCCCTGACAATAGAGGCGTGTTCAGATATTTGTGAACGCCTTGGCTGCTCCGATATATCTGATGACGACTGTAACAGTATTGGTGCTCATGTTTGCTCGGCATTATATGAACGGGCCTATCATATAATGACAGTTGTATTCAAAGTTCCAATTTAAGTAATAATAAGTTCTATTCTAATAAAAATAAAAATGAAATCCCTGAGCTTGCATGCAAGGGTTTTTCCAATGAGAATCATAAATATCAAAATATAATTATTTATTATCCTGTGTATTCGAAAAGTATTTTTCACGTTGCCTTATTATTGTAAAGAAAGTCAAGTCTCACAATGTTACCTACTTTAAAGAATTGACGCCGTAAATTAAGCGGAACGGCAAGGAAATGACGTACGAAAATATGGCATTACGTGGTTCGCTTAATAAAGAGAAAAAAATTCGCTGTTTGCATTAAGTACCTACACTTAACTTCTGCTGGTATGAAAGTTTTCACATACTACTAATATTATAAAGGCGAAAGTGTGTCTGTCTGTCTGTCAGTTACCTCTTCACGCTTAAGCTGCTGAACCGATTTAGTTGAAATTTGGTCAGGCGTGGCTCACTCCGCGATTTCGTTACATTGCTACATGTAGCTAAAAGTACATCCGTTCCACACCAATTTTTGTGGCTAGCCATAAGCCGCGCGTGGCGCTGTCGCCACCTAGCGGCCATATCTGTCTTGATCGTAACAGACGCGTTTTGTTAGAGAGTGAGTCTTCTGTACCTAGTACATGCTATTATTTATTCTGTGATTTGTGATTTGGTATAGAGATAGTTTGAGTCCCGGGGAAGGACATAGGATAGTTTTTATATCAGAAATCATCCCTGAAGAGAGTGCAAAGGGGGCGGAATTGAAAGAGTTCAAAGGTTAATGAATTGCCTAAATAATTGAAGTAAGCAATGTACGAATTGAATGATTACTATTAGCATTATCCAGGCGCCTTACCTACTTCAGCTGCTGTCACTAATTCCACGCAGACGAAGTCGCGGCCAAAAGCTAGTATGAAATTTTCCCGTGTAATGAAACGAAGTAAGGTACTTCAATAAAATTTCAACAGTTGCGCGTTGTTAGTTTTTCATTACCGAAAAGTATTGGCAAATATCAAATATTATTTCGTATGTGATATTATTGGTACAAGCCAGGGAACGAACTCACGGCCCGGCCTCCGGAAAAAGCCACTTTCGTTTCCAATTGGGTGTACTAAGTACTGGAAGCAGTTATGCATCGCTGATGGCAGGAGATTGTACTTTGTTTATTTTGCCCTCTTAAGGCGTGCTTTTTCCGTAGGAGCTAAGCGAACCAGTTTTTTGAATCCATTAGAAATATAAGAAACAGTGTTTTAAAATTGTGAAAAAAATATATCTTATACTTAAGGATCTGGCAGATACGTTTTGGATCTCAAAAACATGATTAGATAAACTTTGCTCGATAGAAAAAAATTCCAAAGTTACGCCTTTTTTTAACAATAAATCCAAACCATATCTACAATACAAACTTTTTTGACTTGTTTTTTACACAAATGTATAGGTAATAAGATAATCTAGACGTTTTGGATCACTTTGTCTCGGTAACATCATTAAAATAATTTCTATGTTTCAATACCTACTAAATCCGCAAGCGCAATCACTCGCGAACGCACTTACGCCCTCTTCAGTCGCGCGGCAGCGCTTGTAGAGGACGGACCTGCGTCAGTGTGTTCCGCGCGGTCACGTGATTTTACCATTTACAAACAATGGGAAACAAAGCATATGAAACGTAAGAAAAAGTCACTAAGTGCTATAAAAACACACTTTCTGATAACAGAAGCATCTAATACTTTACGAGGTGGTTGCAAGCGCCTAGCTTTACTACATCAACAGTTAAAATATTTCAGTATTTTCACTAGGTCAGCAACCAATTTCAATGTAGGTAAATAATATTATATTCCTAGATAATATAATTGTGAGTATGTAAGTATGATATATTTACAGTATTTCACCTTTACTGATATACCTACGTCCGATCTGCAAAATGATTATATTCCTTCGTGCTCTTTGAGTCCTTTGAAAATCAGAAATTATTTATTTGGATTGACACAGTATGGGGATGTTACAATATATGTATAGTGTTACGCTTTTAGTATGAGGATGCCGAAGGCGCCCGGCTTTGGATCGCATGCAACGTGCCAGGCCCGTCAAGCGTGCAAATTCATCATCTTCTTCTTCCTCTTCTTCCTCGCGTTATCCCGGCATTCTGCCACGGCTCATGGGAGCCTTGGGTCCGCTTGACAACTAATCCCATGATTTGACGTAGGCACTAGTTTTACGAAAGCGACTGCCATCTGACCTTCCAACCCAGAGGGTAAACTAGGCCTTATTGAGATTAGTCCGGTTTCCTCACGATGTTTTCCTTCACCGAAAAGCGACTGGCAAATATCAAATGATATTTCGTACATAAGTTCCGAAAAACTCATTGGTACGAGCCGGGGTTTGAACCCGCGACCTCCAGATTGCAAGTCGCACGCTCTTACCGCTCGGCCACCAGCGCTTCTTGCAAATTCATCATCATAATCATAAATTTATATAAATATAAAATGTCAAATTGAATTAATTGAAAAAATTACCATAATAGGCATATCGCAATACAATTATTTAAGAACTAAATACATATCACTAATTTTAATATTTGACCACGGTCGACATGAATTAAATATAATTGAGAGTTCCAAATGCCTACAGGCAGTTTCATCTTGTGCTTGGTTGTATTAGTCTTGTTCGAGAAACTGAACACGGTGAAAAATAGAGATAATACTCCTAAAAATACGTGTGATACCTCATTAGATTCGTCATAATGCCTAGAAAAATGTATTCGAAGCGTGTAGTAGCACACACAAAATATCAAAAGTTATAAGCAAAAAAAGGGGGGAAAAGTAGAGATCTTTAATTTCCCCAATATCTCAAAAAGTATTCATATTACGGTGCGAGATGGGTGGGGGGTGCTCGACCAAATGTCATAGAGGGCCCCAAGACAAAACAAACTGCATTTAAAAAAATTCACACAGGGCGACTTTTTTTTTTAATTTTTTTCATGTTGGTCCGAGTGCGCTGAGATTTGGCATGCGGCGAGCTTGGAAGCCCAAGATTACTATGTGAAAAAAAATTTGGAAAAATCCAAAATGGCGGCGGACACAGGCCAAATTCAAATTTCCAAGTAGGTTAGGCGAGCCCGAAGGAGGCTGAAGGCCGACCCCGCGGAGGGTCGTCAGGCCCGGAGCTTTATCTCGAATGTCCAAGCATGCTCCACCCCCAGTAATTTTGGGCGAGGCCGAAAGTCGAGCTGCGGGAATGACGAACAAAGCAAAATCCTATACAAAAGTTTATAGGATTATTAAGCGATTTGTTAACCCGCGCGAGGCCGGGGCGGGTCGATAGTAATAAATAAACATAAAGCATACGCTAGACTGAATAAAAATATAAAAGTTTCACTAAAATTTACTGGATTGTACAGTCAGCAGCAGAAATAGCTACGGGGCCTAGTAATCAAAATGATGACACGGAAATGTCAAGATAATAAGGTCTGTGTCGATCATTTTGAACATGTTATTCTGCTTATCTATATCTGCTGCTGCCTGTACTGGTTTTAGAGTCTGGCTAATTTAGGTAGAACTAGAGTTTAGCTAAGAAAGGTAGAAGAAATTAATTTGACTGAACCATATCTGGTAGAAAAAGAAAATGATTGATGTTTTAAACCTGTTCAAGGACGTGGAATAGTAGATATTAATTCGGCGTCCTTGAACAGGATTTCAACAACAATCAGTTAATTATTTAATAGATATTTGGAAGAAACAAAACATAATATTGAAAATAATTTGTTACATTACGGTATGTAGGTGACAGGTTAAATAAAAGACGTAAATACGCAAAATACAAGGCCAAAACTGTGGTACGAGCGAGGAGTCAACGCGGCGGGTGTGAATTTTGGAAATGTACTTCTACCTTACGTTACATATAGGTGCAGCGCATGACTTGGGCTCGCTACCGTCCATTGTTTTTATGTAGCTTTAATTAGAATGGTTTACACTAGATGGCATTACAAGTACCAAAGTTAACCAAAATCAATAAAAAAATAATAAAACTAAAATACAGTTCACATAAAATATATGCGTCGCCTACAATCCCACCCCCTTAGTGATGACTAGTCATCACGAGCCATCTCTGGTGCAAGTAAGGCGACGCGTGTGACGGGACGGCGTAAAATACCGGTGCGCGTGCGGACATCGACCACGCGAGTACGTCCGTCAGTACCGGCGTGTGTCGCACTCACTATTCCGTGCCGCCATGATCCACGATCTAAGTTAGGTTCGACTAAAATTACATAATCTCCTACCTGTAAGGAACGCCTCTCGCGCGTCCATTTCTGTCGCGGAAGGAGTGTTGGCAAGTACTCTTTAAGCCAACGTGCCCAGAACATATCAGTTAAACGTTGTGCTATCCGCCACTGACGTTTCAGCTGGAGATCCTCGTTGTCGTACTTACCAAAAGCTGGTCCATTTGATGACGTGCCAATCAAAAAATGATTGGGCGTCAGAGCTTCCGGATAATTAGGGTCCGTCGATACGTACGTGATCGGACGACTGTTGACCAGGGCTTCAACCTCAGCCATCAATGTGAAGAGCGTCTCTGGGCGTGGTGCACGTTCCTTGAGTACAGCTCGCAGTGATGATTTTACAGTGCGCACCATGCGCTCCCACGCTCCTCCCATCTCTGGAGCGCCTGGAGGAATGAATTTCCACTCGATTCCTCTCACGAGTCCATCATTGCGCAGCGCATCGCTGTCTAGTTCAGCGATACTGCGCTTCAGTTCTAAGTCGGCGCCTTTAAGATTTGTTCCGTTATCGCAGTATATCACGGTAGGGGTACCTCTGCGTGCTATCATACGTCTTAAACCCATTATAGTCGAATCAGTGGTAAGACTTTCCGTTATTTCAACGTGAACGGCTCGAACTGTAAGACACGTAAATAACATGCCGTAGCGTTTTTGCCTACCACGACCTACTGTGACCTCCATTGGGCCAAAAAAGTCAATTCCGGTGAACGAAAACGGACGACGGTTGTGCTGCAGCCGGGCAGCTGGCAGGTCACCCATGCGCTGCGGCTGCGGCATGGCGCGACGATATCTGCACAGTAGACAATGAGCTGCGACTGCGCGTACAGTTGGTCGCAGTTGCAGAATCCAATAGCGTTGCCTTAACTCATTAACAACTAGTTCTTGAGCTCTGTGCAGTGCCCGTCTGTGGTAGTGTTCTACGAGCAGTCTGGTGATTCGATGTTTGCCATCAAGAATCACTGGCCTCATCGTAGATTCCTTGACACCCACAGTCTTGTCGATACGACCTTCTACCCGTAGTAGGCCCGCATCGTCAAGATAAGGTGTCAACTGCAGTAGCCGGCTATCATTCGCTAACGGCTTATTTCTCCTTAAACAATCAATTTCTGCAAGAAAAGAATCATGCTGACATTTTTTAATCAACAGGTCCTCTGCCGATTGTAACAGCCCGGTGTCGATTCGATTGCATTTACGTTGACATTTTTTAATAAATAGCAATACCCGTGCAGTTGTCATAAGTAATCGAATCCACGACGAAAAATTATTTTCGTTAGGTACCGGCAACGTGCTAGTACAGTCGGCCGAGGACACGACATTAATAACTTTACGTTCACAGAGCGCCTCCTCGAGCTGTTTAGAACTCTTGAGATCTTTGGGCCACTCACTTTCGCGTTCACGCAAGAACCTAGGCCCCTGGAACCATACATCATCGAACTGCAGAGGTGGCGCATCCTCACGAGTGGCCACGTCGGCTACGTTTAAGGCCGTGGGCACGTAACGCCACTCTGCCGCAGTGGTCAACTCGTCAATCTCACCAAGGCGGTGAGCGACGTATGGTTTATAGTCCCTTGGGTCACTGCGAATCCATTGGAGGGCGGTATTTGAATCCGTCCAAAAATACCTCTTATTTGGCTTGATATCTTTATGCTCGCTCTGTATTGTGGCGGCAAGACGAGCAGAGAGCAAACAACCTTGGAGTTCCAGCCTCGGTATGGATACCGGACGAAGAGGGGTCACTCTGCTTTTACTCGCCACAAAACATACATTCAAAGTTCCATCTGAGCGAACAAGACGCCAATAAACAACAGCGGCATACGCCTTACTGCTGGCATCACAAAACGCATGCAATTCGGTACTTATAATAGTGGGGTCACTTACCCCATCCGCCGAATCGTCATAGCATCGCGTCCATGCTCCCGCGTCAGCGTAGTGCCGTGGTATGCGCAGCGATGCTAGCAGTTTAAGCTCGTGGAGCCACCTTACCCAGCACGCATGCTCCTCCGGCCGGATGTGGCTATTCCAATCCACGCCACTACGGTGAACGTTCTGAAATATTATTTTGCTCTTTATAATAAAAGGCGACAAAAAACCGTGTAGGTCATAAACCGACATGATGAGACTAAGCATTTTTGCTTTCGTAGGAGCCTCAGATCCATTTAATATTTCCTGTGGGACACGATTAAATGAGATTTTAAATCCAAAAGTATCATCTGAAGGATGAAACATTAACCCTAATGTTCGCTCGGTTGTGTTCATGACTCCGTCTTTAAAGTGAACAGCTGATTGCGCGAGCGCATCGGTAGGTATATTTTTCAATACCTCCTTACTATTACTAGACCAGTTTCGTATCTCAAATCCACCGCTCTTGTGAATAAGAGTAATTTGTTCAACCAACTTAACTGCATTTTCTACACTGCTAGTTGAATATAAACAATCATCCATATAATGACTATTTACAATAACATTTACCGCCTCCGGATATAAATCATCGTACTTAGATGCATTTTTATTCTTAATGAATTGAGCTATAAAAGGACTGCAAGTAGCACCAAACAATAGACTTTGCATAACACATGTTTTTACGGGTGCGCGCGGAGATTCCTGCCATAAAAAACGAAGTACGTGTTGATCTTCCGGCCTTATTTTCACCCTTAATAACATGTCCTTAATGTCCCCAATTATAACTATTTTATTCTCGCGAAACCTGAGCATAATTCCCATAAGTGAATTATATAGGTCTGGCCCCGTTAATAAATAACTATTTAGAGAATTCCCATTTACTTTAGCAGCACAATCATAAACAAGTCTCAACTTACCAGGTTTGTTGGGATTTTGAATTCCGAAGTGCGGGAGATACCATATGCGGTCGGCCGAAAGTTCATTTTCCTTGAGCTCACGTGCATAACCAGCGGCAAACAGCTTGTTTACCTCCATTCGGTAGCGATCTGCGTACTAGCAGAAGTTCTAAGGTCCTGTTTTCTAAGGGGACCTTGCATTTTGGAGACAAAGCAAACCGCTTGGAACAGGTGTTTCTGGGGGTGATCTGAGCCGATTAAGCCCGGTTGCCAAGAGGTTCCACCCAGCAGGTGGGCAGGGGAGGGGGGGCAAATGTGGCTCCGGCGCGCCTCACTCTAAGCTATATATCTGCATACATCTAGCAACTATATCAAGTTTGGTGTCTTTTTCGTGTAATTCGAGGATGAAGAATTCATTTCTGTGACTAAATTTTCAGTCTTCCATACAAAAAAATCGAGAAATTAAAAAATCAAAAATCTTTTCACTTCTTTTTTCGAAAATCTTCTACAAAAAGAAAACTATGAGGATTTGCTCTAGAAAAAAAATACCTGTGAATAGCCCAGTTATCCTACTATATAGAATAGTAAGCTTGTTAAACATTTTTTTTTCATAACTCTGATAAAAAAAATGTTTTGTGTCGCGCGGCGTACCTGCATTGTAAGAGCGGTATGCAGCGTTTAGGATTTTTAAGTATGTTTCGATGGTTTCTGATAAGTTGTTATTCTTCTGGTTGTAGAAAATTACTTCTGGACGTGATATATATACAAATATAAATTAAACGTATAAATATAGATGTTGGGAAAACTTTCGCCAATAGAGTTATTATAAATGTGATAAAATTAACAAAGCAGATGTTTGATTAAAATGCGGGTTAAAATACGAGTAAGATATATATTGTTCGCAATTGCCACTACATGCCCATGGGTCCGTGCATTTTAGTTTTTTCTTAACGCAGTTGCACCTCCCTGTCCATTTTGTTTTGCAGCGGCAACGAATAAGCTCTAAACAAGCAGCAGCCGCCGCAGGTAGGCTTGTAAATATGGGCTCCCAATAACCATTTTGTTTGGACCAGCTCCAGTCAGCAGGACATGGAAGCTGTTGCTGAGGGGCTATAATCTGTCCCCAAACATAGCCTCCTTGGTAAACTGCACGGAGAAATATGTTTACGTGGGTAGGGCATCTTCCATTGGATGCAGATTCTCTAACTGAAGATTTTTTTTTGTAAAAAGTACTTTTCGGCACTCTTTTGCACTCGTACTTGTACCTGATGTACTCGTAAAATCAGTAACAAAATACTATGCATTTTGTTAAAATAACGTCTAGGGGCCAATTCACACCTCGTAATTCAAATCTGTCCATACTTACTATTGTAAGACTCTTACTTGCCATACAAGACATCCACACAATTTTTATCAATATTGGCAATGCCTGCTCAATATTGCCTTGTTTGCCGTATTTAAACCCCTCCGTTACGGCAGGATATGCGCTCCAAGCTTGAAATACGCTTTTTTCCCTGTCCATACAAAAAAGAAACAGTGTCGCAACCTGAAAAGGTGTGGAAGAATGACAAGACTTCTGACCTTTCTGGTCCTGTAAAATAAATTATATATCTATGCGTTACAAATAAAATCATATATTTAAAGAAAGTTTGCAGCACTTGACCAATTGCCCTGGTGAGCTGTCTCGTATACTGCGGTGACATATTTATTTTATTTACAATTAATGGAGGATTGGCACAGGAAAGAATCACCTGTTCCTCTCGTGCCATGCTATTGCATTTTCTTAAGCTAACGTTTGTAGTTCTTCCATTAATTGTAAATAAAATAAATAAATATGTCACCGCAATAAGAGACAGGTCAACTGGGCTAATGGTCACGTGCTGCAAACTTTCTTTAAATATATGATTTTATTTGTAACTCATAGATATATGATTTATTTTACAGGACCAGAAAGGATAGTAGTCTTGCCATTCTTCCACGCCTTTTCAGGTTACAACACAGTTTCTTTTGTGTGTGGAAAGGGAAAAAAAGCGTATTTCAAGCTTAAAGCGCATATCCTGCTGTAACGGAGGGCCTTCTTCTTCGTTACACTCTTGATAGAGTGGTCGTGGCCATTATGAAAACTTTTGAGCGACTCATTTAACGACACGTCGCCATTCCTCCCGTAGAGCTGCTTTTCGTAAGCATTCGCTTACTGTGACCGACACACTGATTTGGTTTGGTCAGTACATCTCATTAGAGATCTTCCCCTAGCCCTGTCACCTCCTACTCTTTCTTGCACAACTAGACGTTCTGTAGAGGTTCCGTCTCGACGAGACACGTGTCGAAAGAAGTTGAGTACCGAGTTTTGCCCGTAGAAAGCAACCGCTCTTTAATTCCAAGCTCCTCAATAATTGATGCTCAGTCCATGATATGCCCAGCATTCGTCTCCAGCACCACATCTCTAGTGCATTCACTTTCTGTTTTTCGGATGCCCTTAGTGTCCATGTGAGACATACAGCATACAGAAAAGTGGGAAATATGAGGGATCTGACAATCCTGGTTTTAGTGGTCCTTGTAATGTTCCGGAGGGATTTAAATACGGTAAACAAAACAACATTGAGCAGCCAATTTTGGAAAAAAATGTTATTGTCTTGTATGACAAGTAAGAGTCTTACAATATTAAATCTGAACAGATTTGAATTACGAGATGTGAATTGGTCCTTAGACATTATTTTGATACTATGCATTGTGTTACAGTGTTCGGATCAGGTACAAGTACAAGTGTAAAAGAGTGCCGAAAAGTACTTTTTACAAAAAATAATCTTCAGTTAGAGAATCTGCCTCCAATGGAAGATGCGCTACCTACGTAAACATATTCTCCGTGCAGTTTACCAAGGAGGCTATGTTTGGGGACAGATTATAGCCCCTCAGCAACAGCTTCCATGTCCTGCTGACTGGAGCTGGTCCAAACAAAATGGTTATTGGGAGCCCATATGTACAAGCCTACCTGCGGCGGCTGCTGCTTGTTTAGAGCTTATTCGTTGCCGCTGCAAAACAAAATGGACAGGGAGGTGCAACTGCGTTAAGAAAAAACTAAAATGCACGGACCCATGGGCATGTAGTGGCAATTGCGAACAATATATATCTTACTCGTATTTTAACCCGCATTTTAATCAAACATCTGCTTTGTTAATTTTATCACATTTATAATAACTCTATTGGCGAAAGTTTTCCCAACATCTATATTTATACGTTTAATTTATATTTGTATATATATCACGTCCAGAAGTAATTTTCTACAACCAGAAGAATAACAACTTATCAGAAACCATCGAAACATACTTAAAAATCCTAAACGCTGCATACCGCTCTTACAATGCAGGTACGCCGCGCGACACAAAACATTTTTTTTATCAGAGTTATGAAAAAAAAATGTTTAACAAGTTTACTATTCTATATAGTAAGATAACTGGGCTATTCACAGGTATTTTTTTTTCTAGAGCAAATCCTCATAGTTTTAATTTTGTAGAGGATTTTCGAAAAAAAAAGTGAAAAGATTTTTGTGGAATTTTTAATTTCTCGATTTTTTTGTATGGAAGAGTGAAAATTTAGTCACAGAAATGAATTTTTCATCCTCGAATTACACGAAAAAGACACCAAACTTGATATACTTGCTAGATGTATGCAGATATATAGCTTAGAGTGAGGCGCGCCGGAGCCACATTTGCCCCCCCCTCCCCTGCCCACCTGCTGGGTGGAACCTCTTGGCAACCGGGCTTAATCGGCTCAGATCATCCCCAGGAACACCTGTTCCAAGCGGTTTGCTTTGTCTCCAAAATGCAAGGTGGTGGACCTTAGAACCCCAGCTATACGCGTTGTCTTTAGCAAATCTACGCATTAAAGACTGTAGTCGCGTAAAGGCAGCTTCGCGTGTATCTGGCATGGTGAATACGTCCTTCTTGAACGGCAGACCAACCTCCCATTGATTCCCAATAAGGCGCGCTGTATCTTCTAGTACCTGCAACGCCCTTAAATGATCGCTATTTTCACGGCGTAAGGTTGAAATTCCTATGGAGTCTAGGGAAAAAGAATGTTTAATTAAATCATTTAATTCACCTATATCCTCGCTGTCTGTGTGACTGAGATGGAACACGTTGGCAGCGTTAGAGTGAGTGCGACCACAATTGCCATGAATTGACCAACCTAACTTGCACAGAGATCCATAGGGCTCGGTTTCACTACCATGAATGATTTCAATAGGAGCGATTAAGAAATAATTATCTTCCCCAATAAGAATGCGCGGTATAACACGACTTTTACACACATAATCCTTAATATGAGATAAACGTTTACAATTTAAACTGTTAATTACAGATAAATCTTGAGCTGGTAAATGTAATTTAGACACTTTACGCAACTTTATGTCATAACTATTGTTATTGTTTTGTCCACTTATCTGAGCGATAACGGTCGGCACAGCTGATTGATACACTTCTAGTCCAAATGCATCGGTAAACTTAATAGAACGCGGTTGTTCACATTTAAGACCTAACTCGGCTGCTAGGTCAGAGTCTATCATGGACACAGAAGAGCAATCGTCCAGAAGCGCGTATGTACTTACGGTACCTTTAGGTCCACGCAATCGCACTGACACTACTTTTACCATGACGTTATCCACAGAAGAAGGTTTACCACAATCCGATGTAACGTGTGCCACGGTGTCGGGGGCCGAAGGTGCCGGCTCGGGGACCGGCGGTTGAGCCTGCGCTGGGGCCGGCTCGGGCGGCGGGTCGACGACCGCGTCAGCTGATTGTGATGACGTAGGCTTCTTCCAGTGTAGTATCCTGTGGTGTGCGAGTCCGCAACCATCTATGTCGCACTTGGGCGCGGGGCATGTGTCTCTGTCGTGTCGTGACGTCAGACAACAATAACAAAGTCCTTGAGATTTGATAAACTTCCATCTATCACGGCGCATGGCACGTTTGAACACACGGCACTCAGGCAGCGGGTGAAATCCTTTTGAGCAAAATTTACAATCTTTGTTTTCCTCGACGGCCTTAGTTGCTAATACGGGCCGATTAATACGGACTCTGTTATCACTTGAGTATTTCGCTGTAGTTTTTATTTCACTCGGCTTACTTTGTTCACGTACCTGTGCCATTCCAACTAGTGATAACATTTGTGCCTCTTGTTTAAGAAACTCAGATATCAAGGTCAACTTAGGCTGATCTTCATCTAACCTTTTGTATGCGAAGTCGGTCCATTTGCCAATCAAAGTGCTCGGTAGCTTGCTTAGAACAGCTGATGCGAGCTCGGGGCTGCGTAGATAATCTGGCTTATTTAGCGCACCTATTGTTGCTACGCAGTTATTTACTTTGATTGAAAAATCAATTAGGTCATGATGGTACGACGTGGGTAACGAAGGTAGCTTCTTCAGCTGCGTCGTAAGGTTCATGATGATGACATCCGATCGGCCAAACCTTAATTCGAGAGCTTCCATGACGGCTGCGGGCGGGGTGTTACCGATCAGCAGAGCGGTAACCGTGTCCTTGGCGTCGCCTCGCAGTGCTTTGCGTAGTCTCTCCAGGTTCTCAGACTCACTGAACTCACAGACTCGAGTAGATTCCGTGTAAGCCTTTTTAAAGTGCAACCATTCGACGCTGTCGCCGCTGAAAATCGGTAAGTCACGTGGTGTAGACAGGCGGCTTAGCAAACGATCCTCGCGCTTGGCTGACGAGTTCGTCATGATATCCTTCAAGGTAAGCGCTAGTTCTCGGATGCTGTCACTTGGAACATCGGGTTGCCGGACTATAGGTAAGTTGACGGGTGCTGGTGCAGGGTTGGATGGCAGTGCTTGCTGCTGTGGCTGATAAGGCGCATCAGGCTGCGGTATGTAAGTAGTTTCGTCGTGACCTTGACTCAACCATTTTTCGACGTTAGACCGCGCTCTGTTGCTATGCGCGCTTCCGCTCGCTTCACTACCGCGCTCACTCTGCGATTCTTCGGCGTCAACTTGGGCTAGATCAGCTTCTAGCTTTTTATCAATAAGCGCCAGCTCAATCTGGGCCTTGGCTTGAGCGGCTTCAAATTCCAATTGCTTACATCTTGCAATGGATGATGACGTAGATAACTTCGACTTGGCTGACGAAATAGAACCACGTACACTTTTTGGTGTTTCCATTTTCACTTTTTCCACATCCTTCGGCTGTTTCACTTTTTCACTATCGGTGCCGAGGTCTAGGAATTTATTAACTATAGGTTCCGCGGGCGCGTTGCTCGATGTACTCGCCATTTGCAATTGCGTGCGCTCGAGTTCGCGGCGATGTTGTTTACGAGTTTTAACCTGTGATGTCGGCTTGCTCATCACTTCTGGCACAGATTTGGTTCGAAGACCACTTTATTGTAGGTGACAGGTTAAATAAAAGACGTAAATACGCAAAATACAAGGCCAAAACTGTGGTACGAGCGAGGAGTCAACGCGGCGGGTGTGAATTTTGGAAATGTACTTCTACCTTACGTTACATATAGGTGCAGCGCATGACTTGGGCTCGCTACCGTCCATTGTTTTTATGTAGCTTTAATTAGAATGGTTTACACTAGATGGCATTACAAGTACCAAAGTTAACCAAAATCAATAAAAAAATAATAAAACTAAAATACAGTTCACATAAAATATATGCGTCGCCTACACGGTATGTACGTGTGGCGTAAAGCCAGTGGACTGTAGTTTTTTAAGTTAGTTCCTTCGCTACACTATACTGCATTACCAGATTGTAGAAGGGCTTACCGGGATTTTGTGGTCTGCAGCTGGCAGAGGCCTCGGCGGGTGGATTGCTCGCTGCTGGCTTCCTCGTTATTTCAAGGCACTGTTTTATGGTATATTTTGCGAATTCAGATATCCTTTCTGTCACGATGTTTTGGTGACACTGACACCGTTAGTTATTACTTTTTAGACCATTGCTTGTGTGTCGCCGGCCAGTAGCCTCGCTACCTCAAGTAAATCAGTATAGCAGTAGGTATTAAGGATTAATACTAAACACCCCCCACCGAAAGCACTATGTGGCTTTCTCATAATATGAAAAAAGTTAAAAGTTAGACCAAATCAAAATCGTTGCAGACTTATCTTTGTCTAGCTCTGCCAATCAATTCAATTCCATCATCCGCTCCTCCATCTGACCTTTAACTGAGTTTTCCCTAAACCCGATTAAAAAAAAATTAAATTATTTTTTTTGTGAGTACCTCTTATAATGAAGGATATTTTTGCTGAGTATCAACATCCTACTAGTGACAGTTTTTGACTTATGATTTTATTATTATTTTTCTTTAATGTATTGTTTTTCGGGATGTATTCAAGCGATTTGCTGAAATTTATTGAATAGTGTTCTTTATTTAGGTATGCCTTGATACTCAAAAACCGAATACCATTTGTCATATAAAAAAAAATTACTCTCTACTCAACCGGTGTTTTACAATGTAGTATACAAACTCTTCGATTATGTTTGCGTTTTCTTATCAGGTTGTCGTATTTAAGAGTAAAATGCTAATCTCTCACCCCGATTGATTAAGGTTCTACCTACCTACCTACCTACCTACCTACCTACCTACCTACCTACCTACCTGCCTGCCTGCCTGCCTGCCTGCCTGCCTGCCTGCCTGCCTGCCTGCCTGCCTGCCTGCCTGCCTGCCTGCCTGCCTGCCTGCCTGCCTGCCTGCCTGCCTGCCTGCCTGCCTGCCTGCCTGCCTGCCTGCCTGCCTGCCTGCCTGCCTGCCTGCCTGCCTGCCTGCCTGCCTGCCTGCCTGCCTGCCTGCCTGCCTGCCTGCCTGCCTGCCTGCCTGCCTGCCTGCCTGCCTGCCTGCCTGCCTGCCTGCCTGCCTGCCTGCCTGCCTGCCTGCCTGCCTGCCTGCCTGCCTGCCTGCCTGCCTGCCTGCCTGCCTGCCTGCCTGCCTGCCTGCCTGCCTGCCTGCCTGCCTGCCTGCCTGCCTGCCTGCCTGCCTGCCTGCCTGCCTGCCTGCCTGCCTGCCTGCCTGCCTGCCTGCCTGCCTGCCTGCCTGCCTGCCTGCCTGCCTGCCTGCCTGCCTGCCTGCCTGCCTGCCTGCCTGCCTGCCTGCCTGCCTGCCTGCCTGCCTGCCTGCCTGCCTGCCTGCCTGCCTGCCTGCCTGCCTGCCTGCCTGCCTGCCTGCCTGCCTGCCTGCCTGCCTGCCTGCCTGCCTGCCTGCCTGCCTGCCTGCCTGCCTGCCTGCCTGCCTGCCTGCCTGCCTGCCTGCCTGCCTGCCTGCCTGCCTGCCTGCCTGCCTGCCTGCCTGCCTGCCTGCCTGCCTGCCTGCCTGCCTGCCTGCCTGCCTGCCTGCCTGCCTGCCTGCCTGCCTGCCTGCCTGCCTGCCTGCCTGCCTGCCTGCCTGCCTGCCTGCCTGCCTGCCTGCCTGCCTGCCTGCCTGCCTGCCTGCCTGCCTGCCTGCCTGCCTGCCTGCCTGCCTGCCTGCCTGCCTGCCTGCCTGCCTGCCTGCCTGCCTGCCTGCCTGCCTGCCTGCCTGCCTGCCTGCCTGCCTGCCTGCCTGCCTGCCTGCCTGCCTGCCTGCCTGCCTGCCTGCCTGCCTGCCTGCCTGCCTGCCTGCCTGCCTGCCTGCCTGCCTGCCTGCCTGCCTGCCTGCCTGCCTGCCTGCCTGCCTGCCTGCCTGCCTGCCTGCCTGCCTGCCTGCCTGCCTGCCTGCCTGCCTGCCTGCCTGCCTGCCTGCCTGCCTGCCTGCCTGCCTGCCTGCCTGCCTGCCTGCCTGCCTGCCTGCCTGCCTGCCTGCCTGCCTGCCTGCCTGCCTGCCTGCCTGCCTGCCTGCCTGCCTGCCTGCCTGCCTGCCTGCCTGCCTGCCTGCCTGCCTACCTACCTACCTACCTACCTACCTACCTACCTACCTACCTACCTACCTACCTACCTACCTACCTACCTACCTACCTACCTACCTACCTACCTACCTACCTACCTACCTACCTACCTACCTACCTACCTACCTACCTACCTACCTACCTACCTACCTACCTACCTACCTACCTACCTACCTACCTACCTACCTACCTACCTACCTACCTACCTACCTACCTACCTACCTACCTACCTACCTACCTACCTACCTACCTACCTACCTACCTACCTACCTACCTACCTACCTACCTACCTACCTACCTACCTACCTACCTACCTACCTACCTACCTACCTACCTACCTACCTACCTACCTACCTACCTACCTACCTACCTACCTACCTACCTACCTACCTACCTACCTACCTACCTACCTACCTACCTACCTACCTACCTACCTACCTACCTACCTACCTACCTACCTACCTACCTACCTACCTACCTACCTACCTACCTACCTACCTACCTACCTACCTACCTACCTACCTACCTACCTACCTACCTACCTACCTACCTACCTACCTACCTACCTACCTACCTACCTACCTACCTACCTACCTACCTACCTACCTACCTACCTACCTACCTACCTACCTACCTACCTACCTACCTACCTACCTACCTACCTACCTACCTACCTACCTACCTACCTACCTACCTACCTACCTACCTACCTACCTACCTACCTACCTACCTACCTACCTACCTACCTACCTACCTACCTACCTACCTACCTACCTACCTACCTACCTACCTACCTACCTACCTACCTACCTACCTACCTACCTACCTACCTACCTACCTACCTACCTACCTACCTACCTACCTACCTACCTACCTACCTACCTATCCACCTACCTACCTACCTACCTTACCTATCTATCTACCTACCTACCTACCTACCTACCTACCTACCTACCTATACCTTACCTTTATATGAACAATACCTTACCTTAATTGACCGTCACCTTAAGGTGGTTCGCTTTTCATACAAAATTCAATCAAAGCTCATTAAGTAACTACACACTATTAGTACACAAATATTTCCGCATTTATCTTTTTTCGAATATTCGTTTGCGCGAAATTAACAGGAAATAGTACATTTCGATGCTAGTGCGGAAGGTATGTCATTACTTCACGAGTACCGAGATATCTTGCCACGAGCCGCAGGCGAGTGGCAAGACTCGGGACGAGTGAAGAATGACATTTCCGCACGTGTATCGAACGACGTTTTTTAATACAGTTGCGAAAAAATAAGAAAAACATTGTTAATCGTACACTAAACAAAAGTGGTAACAGTGACAGCTCGGTTAGACGTCGTCTTTAAGTATATTATATCTATGGGCGTTTGGCAGCTATTCCGTTCCATTCAGTCAACTTATTAAGAACGGAATTTTCAATATTGAATATTAAAAAATAAACGTGTTATATTGATGAAGAGGTAAGTAATTAAATATGAAATATGTAATATTTTTCGTATTCTTACATTAACGGTAGGTTTTTATGCTGATTACGACGTTTAAAGGAAACTAATATTAACACTCATCAATAAGTAGTCGTGAATTGGAACAAGTATAAATTTAAAAAAATTGGAAAAGTAAAAAGCACTAGTTCGAGATAACCAACTTTCCGCACGCTAAACAGCTACGTAAAGTAGCACTTTTTGAGCAACTGTATTAAAAACAATGTTTCATACAGAAATCATGCAAAAATCATAGTTAACTTTTCATCAATTTTACGTATGTATGTGTCACAAATGTCGTGTACAGATACATTTGCGACGTTGCCATACCATTTCCGACGTTGCCGGGCTGACCACGGCTCGAATTTGGAGTGCCGTCATGTTTAGTGCAATTTTGTTGACACTGATATTTGACAGGTAGTTAATTGACCTAAGCGAGAAGTTCGTCAGCTTAGCTAAGAACTATCATGGCGTGTTATGCAAACAGTCGCTTTTTTGCTTGCAAACGGAAGATTCCCGGTTCGATCCCCAGTCATTGTATGCTGGAACATAATTTTTTGTATTTTTGTTACACCTAAATTTGGTATTGTTTTTTTATTTTTATTTAATTTTTCTTATTATCATAAATAGATTATTAAGTATGGGCTACACGTATTCTTTTATTTTTACAAAGATAATTAGAAATTATACTCTTCCTAATCTCTCTGATTTTTACAATCAGGACTTCCTCACTGCAATAAAAACCGGGCAAGTGCGAGTCGGACTCGCGCACGAAGGGTTCCGTGCCATAATGCAAAAAAAAAACAAAAAAAAGCAAAAAAAAACGGTCACCCATCCAAGTACTGACCACTCCCGACGTTGCTTAACTTTGGTCAAAAATCACGTTTGTTGTATGCCCCATTCAAATCTTTATTTTATTCTGTTTTTAGTATTTGTTAATTGTTATAGCGGCAACAGAAATACATCATCTGTGAAAATTTCAATTGTCTAGCTATTACGGTTCGTGAGATACAGCCTGGTGACAGACGGACGGACGGACGGACGGACAGCGAAGTCTTAGTAATAGGGTCCCGTTTTACCCTTTGGGTACGGAACCCTAAAAAGAAGTGTATAAAATTTCCTGTGGTTAAAAATAATGGATTTTGTCTATGAATGAAAAACACAATTATTACTATAGTTTGTTTTTTTTAGCATTAGAAATAAGGTAAACAATCTTGACGTGTCTTTTAATTGAAAAACACATTTTAAAAATAAGTTACGGCAAATATGTAACAATTATAAATCTAATACGATCATTTATATTCTTCTGCTTTCATAAGTAATCGTTTTTAGGGTTCCGTACCCAAAGTGTAAAACGGGACCCTATTACTAAGACTTCGCTGTCCGTCCGTCCGTCCGTCCGTCCGTCTGTCACCAGGCTGTATCTCACGAACCGTGCTTAGACAGTTGAAATTTTCACAGATGATGTATTTCTGTTGCCGCTATAACAACAAATACTAAAAACAGAATAAAATAAATATCTAAATGGGGCTCCCATACAACAAACGTGATTTTTGACCAAAGTTAAGCAACGTCGGGAGGGGTCAGTACTTGGATGGGTGACCGTTTTCTTTTTGCTTTTTTTTGTTGTTTTTTTTGCATTATGGTACGGAACCCTTCGTGCGCGAGTCCGACTCGCACTTGCCCGGTTTTTGATTTTTAAAAAACCTGATAACACTGAGTATGTGGGGGAAGCGCTGCTGGCCTAGCGGAAAGCAATTCGGAGGTCGCGGGTTCTAACCCCGGCTTGTACCAATGATTTTTCGAACTTTTGTACGAAATAGCATTTGATACCTACCTATTTATACACCGATACCTATTTTTCGGTGAAAGAAAACAATGTGAGGAAACCGGACTAATCCAAATAAGTTTACTCTCTGGGTTGGAAGGTCAGGGCAGTCGATTTCGTAAAAACTAGTGCGCATGCCAATTCTGGGATTAGTTGCCAAGCGGAGATTGAATATCTGGGAGACCGACCAAAGCTTACAAAACATAAAAACTCAAAAATGCGCGTTTTCTCATAGACCTAGCTAAGAGATCAAACCCCTTATAGCAAATTTCATCGAAATCGTTAGAGCCGTTTCTGATACCATCCAAATATATAAATAAATAATTATATATCTAATAATTGCTCGTTTAAAGGTAAGATAACACAAAGGAGAAACAAAAAGAAATTACCTACTCGCACCAGTCTTGAACCCCAATCCTCTTGCACGTATTTCCACGAACATACCGTTACGCTATTGCAACATACTTACGTTGTGTGAAATTGTCTACTACAAGGATCACGGAAACACTGTTTGCATGTGTGAGTAATAGTAGGAAAAAGCGTGACAGCAACACTCCGTCGAATTAAAAAGGTGGTTTTTGCACAATGAAGTATTCAATGTTTATTTTAATAGTTCAATATTTACTTAAAGAGTGCGCGAAACATACTTTTAAGTATACAAATACCAAGACCATTTCACAAAAAAATAAAATCTGAAATTTTGCAAAAGTGGTGCCATCTAGCGAGAGTTAAGTTTTGAGTAACCTAGGCGAACCACCTTAAAATGTTTATTTCCTTTCGGTACTTTAATTCTACTACGCTGCCATTAACCCTTAAGGTGGTTCGCCTAGGTTACTCAAAACTTAACTCTCGCTAGATGGCACCACTTTTGCAAAATTTCAGATTTTATTTTTTTGTGAAATGGTCTTGGTATTTGTATACTTAAAAGTATGTTTCGCGCACTCTTTAAGTAAATATTGAACTATTAAAATAAACATTGAATACTTCATTGTGCAAAAACCACCTTTTTAATTCGACGGAGTGTTGCTGTCACGCTTTTTCCTACTATTACTCACACATGCAAACAGTGTTTCCGTGATCCTTGTAGTAGACAATTTCACACAACGTAAGTATGTTGCAATAGCGTAACGGTATGTTCGTGGAAATACGTGCAAGAGGATTGGGGTTCAAGACTGGTGCGAGTAGGTAATTTCTTTTTGTTTCTCCTTTGTGTTATCTTACCTTTAAACGAGCAATTATTAGATATATAATTATTTATTTATATATTTGGATGGTATCAGAAACGGCTCTAACGATTTCGATGAAATTTGCTATAAGGGGTTTGATCTCTTAGCTAGGTCTATGAGAAAACGCGCATTTTTGAGTTTTTATGTTTTGTAAGCTTTGGTCGGTCTCCCAGATATTCAATCTCCGCTTGGCAACTAATCCCAGAATTGGCATGCGCACTAGTTTTTACGAAATCGACTGCCCTGACCTTCCAACCCAGAGAGTAAACTTATTTGGATTAGTCCGGTTTCCTCACATTGTTTTCTTTCACCGAAAAATAGGTATCGGTGTATAAATAGGTAGGTATCAAATGCTATTTCGTACAAAAGTTCGAAAAATCATTGGTACAAGCCGGGGTTAGAACCCGCGACCTCCGAATTGCTTTCCGCTAGGCCAGCAGCGCTTCCCCCACATACTCAGTGTTATCAGGTTTTTTAAAAATCAAAAACCGGGCAAGTGCGAGTCGGACTCGCGCACGAAGGGTTCCGTACCATAATGCAAAAAAAACAACAAAAAAAAGCAAAAAGAAAACGGTCACCCATCCAAGTACTGACCCCTCCCGACGTTGCTTAACTTTGGTCAAAAATCACGTTTGTTGTATGGGAGCCCCATTTAGATATTTATTTTATTCTGTTTTTAGTATTTGTTGTTATAGCGGCAACAGAAATACATCATCTGTGAAAATTTCAACTGTCTAAGCACGGTTCGTGAGATACAGCCTGGTGACAGACGGACGGACGGACGGACGGACGGACAGCGAAGTCTTAGTAATAGGGTCCCGTTTTACACTTTGGGTACGGAACCCTAAAAACGATTACTTATGAAAGCAGAAGAATATAAATGATCGTATTAGATTTATAATTGTTACATATTTGCCGTAACTTATTTTTAAAATGTGTTTTTCAATTAAAAGACACGTCAAGATTGTTTACCTTATTTCTAATGCTAAAAAAAACAAACTATAGTAATAATTGTGTTTTTCATTCATAGACAAAATCCATTATTTTTAACCACAGGAAATTTTATACACTTCTTTTTAGGGTTCCGTACCCAAAGGGTAAAACGGGACCCTATTACTAAGACTTCGCTGTCCGTCCGTCCGTCCGTCCGTCTGTCACCAGGCTGTATCTCACGAACCGTAATAGCTAGACAATTGAAATTTTCACAGATGATGTATTTCTGTTGCCGCTATAACAATTAACAAATACTAAAAACAGAATAAAATAAAGATTTGAATGGGGCATACAACAAACGTGATTTTTGACCAAAGTTAAGCAACGTCGGGAGTGGTCAGTACTTGGATGGGTGACCGTTTTTTTTTGCTTTTTTTTGTTTTTTTTTTGCATTATGGCACGGAACCCTTCGTGCGCGAGTCCGACTCGCACTTGCCCGGTTTTTATTGCAGTGAGGAAGTCCTGATTGTAAAAATCAGAGAGATTAGGAAGAGTATAATTTCTAATTATCTTTGTAAAAATAAAAGAATACGTGTAGCCCATACTTAATAATCTATTTATGATAATAAGAAAAATTAAATAAAAATAAAAAAACAATACCAAATTTAGGTGTAACAAAAATACAAAAAATTATGTTCCAGCATACAATGACTGGGGATCGAACCGGGAATCTTCCGTTTGCAAGCAAAAAAGCGACTGTTTGCATAACACGCCATGATAGTTCTTAGCTAAGCTGACGAACTTCTCGCTTAGGTCAATTAACTACCTGTCAAATATCAGTGTCAACAAAATTGCACTAAACATGACGGCACTCCAAATTCGAGCCGTGGTCAGCCCGGCAACGTCGGAAATGGTATGGCAACGTCGCAAATGTATCTGTACACGACATTTGTGACACATACATACGTAAAATTGATGAAAAGTTAACTATGATTTTTGCATGATTTCTGTATGAAACATTGTTTTCCTGTTAATTTCGCGCAAACGAATATTCGAAAAAAGATAAATGCGGAAATATTTGTGTACTAATAGTGTGTAGTTACTTAATGAGCTTTGATTGAATTTTGTATGAAAAGCGAACCACCTTAAAACGTTTCTGTCACTTTTTTAGTACAGGTACTAAATGTGGCGCACAGTTTAAACACTAAGTGCAGGCTAGAAAAGGAAGTACGTTAAAGAAAGTACGAGAATTGTACTTTTTTTTCTCAGTTTAAGACAATATCAGACAAAATTCAGTTTATGCGCAGGCGGCAGATGAAATTTGAAATTCGCTGAATTTGCGACGGAGTGTGTTCCTGACGCCATAGAATATAAAGTAAATAGCCAAAGTGTTTTCTTTCTGTTGATATTATTACTAGATGAGTTAGACATTGTTATTTTATATAAAGCTCATTAAATCATAGATTAATTCTAAGTCAAAAATTGCGAAATAAATCTTGTCCCATTTTTGTGACATTGTTGATAGTACTGGTAACAAAGTACCATTTAGCACGTCCTAAAAAACGGACAGTGCCGGCTTGTGCGGAGACAAGATTGTGACAGAAAACGGACATTGCCATAAATAGGGTATATACTTTTTTTTCATTTATCGTCGTTTTATAGGCTATTGTTGCGTTGGGGTTATGTTATACACATGTATATGTATATATTTTTTTAATTTCAGGTGGTTCCACCATCTGACTCAGAAGAGTGAGATAACAAAAAAAAACGACATTGACGAAATTTTACTAGAAGCAGATTGTACATCTGCCTTGCCCCAATCTGACTCTTTTTAAGCCAGGTCACATTCTATGAGGATGTCAAATATGATGGACAAATATATGTTCATTTACGAACACGCGTGCTTTTATTCTTATTGTCATGCTATTAAAGTTTAGTGCGCCTCATTGTGAATGGCACTGTCTGTATTTTAAATATAATTTCGAAGTCTAACGTAGTCCTTGTGGGAAAAAAGTTGTTCATAATACTCGACCTGATGACCTAAACACGACCTGTCCTCTAGTACTCCATCTACAAAACTTAATTCCTCGCAATTAAACGCATAACTCGCTTCAGTATCCAAATTATTGGCACATCTTGAAATGTCCTACGGTTAAAACTTATTTCAAGTCGATGATGAAGATGCTACAGTTCCTGAGGCCTGTAAAATGTAATTTCTACGAAATTCAGGAGAGTAAATAGCTAATTTCGAATCTAGTCTTTCATATGTCGGGCAGACGAAGCAAAGCATGTCTACTCGGGTACAAGAACATATTATTATAGCTGATGATGTCAAGCACCGCCAACTAAAGCCTGCGTTCTGGGAGCATGACATACCTAGATAAGTCTCTGGTTCTCGCCAAGGAGGAGCCATATATTCCCAAAATGTTGCCAGAGGCCATTGAGACTGAAAAATATCTAAGCTTTTACAGGAACAACAGCTACACTCTACCACCAGCTTAGGTTCCAGATAGTCCGGGTAATAAGAAAACAAGCAAGACATAGAACTGTGAGACCATAGTGATAAACGGTGTGGTCATTTAAGTAAAGTAATATTACTTACAATAATTGTAATGTGTAACTAGCTTTATGAGCCTATTTCCCATGTATACGTAGCTTTAAATGTATATTTATGGTTTAATATATCTGTACGTGGGTCGTTTTATACATCAACACTAGAAGTAAATATAGTTTTATTGTTTCCCATTAGTTTTTTCTTCTTAATAATCTAATCAAACAATTTTTCCAAACATTCACTAGTGTGTTATTGAAATAATTTTAAATTTTCTTGCCCTGTAATTCTTTAATAATTTTTATATTCTTAAACTGTATAACGGCATTGTCCGTTTTTTAGGACAACCTTGGGAGCAATCAATATATAAGGTTCGTGGCAATGTCCGTTTTAACGGACGTCCTGAAAACCCTACTTTCAGAATGCTTTTAATTTTTTTTTCTTAAATATAGTACTTTTTTACTCATGACTATCCCCAAAAACATTCCACGTGATAGGTGGATATATTATTTCATGTCTTGCCATGTTAAGGGTTAAATTAAAACGTTGTTACCGATCAGTAAATAATAAGTACACATGGCTCTGTAAAAATAATAATTCTAAATATAATGATCAGAAACACGTAATGCAAAAAATATATACATATACAATAAAAACTATAAAAACGTGACCCTTGCACGGTATGGTTAAAATACTGCCATCATAAGATCCTTATACTGTGACCCGTTTGCTATCGCCGCCGCGCACAGCGCGCGCTCACGTGCTCGTCGAGCGGTTCGGGACGCGCGGGCGGGGCTTCACGGTTTGCCGCGCACCTCACCCCCTCAGATTCGTTGATGAGTCGAATCATATCGCCTTAACGGTGCAGTAAGCCGGCATTGTGCAACATATTAAATAACCCACGCGGGTATTATGACCTTCATGAATAGACCCGCCTGAGGGTCAGAGATATAGGTACTTCAAACATGCAATCGCAGCATGAATGCAGTCATGTCCATACATGACTTCATAACTGCTTCCACTACCACCCATTACTAATAGAACACAGTAATGGGCCATTACTCTGGCAGTATTACCACGTTGAATCCCAGTAGGTATAAGAAAGTAAGCAACAAGTTGAATTTATAAAAACGGCGGCATTTTTTGCATGTTTGAAGTATATCTCTGACCCTCAGGCGGGTCTATTCATGAAAATCATAATACCCGCGTGGGTTATTTAATATGTTGCACAATGCCGGCTTACTGCAACGTTGAGAGGGCAAAATAAACTTTAATATGCTTGATATAATGGCTCCTCTACACGATGGGCCAACGCCGGCCACTCCAAGGGACGCATTTATGCGTTCGAGGGTGCAAGTGATATTGCTATCTCATTCTACCGCATGGCTGCGTCCCTTGGAGTGGCCGGCGTTGACCCATCGTGTAGAGGAGCCATAATAGTGGGTGACCGTCTCTCCACACGAACACGTAGCCCCCATTTTCCTCCCTGGATATTGACTTTATGGAAAATATGTTTACACAGTTTATTATATGTTAATCATAGCTAATGCTCTCGTCACGTGCGCATTGACCACCTTTTATACGGAAGTAGGTACGATGCTTACGGTGTATGCTATACCAAGCTATACATAGGTTGTTTAGTACATTATGGTTCGACAAACCCCGTTATCAATATTGAAAATCAGAGTTGCCAAGCGCATACAATACGAGTAGTTAAAAAATAATTTTACCAAAACGTAGGTATTCATTGAATTCACAATAAAAAGAGCTGCCTAAAATTAGGAATTTGTTCATAAACCATACATACATTTTGGCCGGGCCACTCAAACTCAAACAAACATTCAGCAAATAGGCCACAAGGGCGCTTTAAACATGTCAAGTTATATTAGCTACGTCATCAACGCAACTACACATACCTATACGATCTAGAACCATATAAATACAGCTATTAAAAAGGTGTCTTTGGTCCGAATAATAAAATTTGAATAGGTAAAACTAAGGTCCAACCACCCCTGCTCTAAGACCCGCCCTAGCCTCAACTTCCACATTTAATAACAAAGTTCATTGGACTGAATAGTTTTCACATTTAGGTTTAATACGTACAGGTAAATAGGGAAGTTTGCAACTTAGGTATATACCTACATTTATTATTTATATGAATATAAAAATCAAGTGTGCGCTACGATTAATGGTCATGTTTTTTAGAATTTTGAAGAAATGTTTTTCGAAGTATGCTCCCTTCCCAAACTAGTGTTGCTAAAAGGTACGTATAAATAACAAAAATGCCAGAGTTTAGTGCAATAAATACATTAATAGGTACCGCTCGAGCCCGAGCTGCTCTTAATCGCATCATATTGGAGGCTGATGATGTCGATATATTTGCTGATATTGCTGGTGTATTTTATAGGAAACTGATAAGGTGCATAGATACGAGTATATGTATAGTAGGTATATATAATGTTAATCCCTAATCTCACTATTATGAGGACCTAGATGTTAATGTTGTAATGCTTGTTCTTCCAATTTTGAATCTTAAATGTATACAAGGTGCCCAGTAATTAATGGATAACCTTCTAACCATCGACAGGGCACCTTAGGCTGGTCCAGAAAATGCACTTATAGGTCTAGTAAAAGTTTGGCGGTTTGGTTATAGTGCATTTTCTGGACCAGCCTAAGGTGCCTATCGATGGTTAGAAGGTTGTCCATTAATTATTGGGCACCCTGTATATCACGTAAGTGGTTTGGTGCTAAACATTACTGTTAACTTATGTGTAAAGTTTTAAATAAATAAATATTTAAGTATAACATTATTATTATTTGGAGCCTGTCGTGTCCCACTGCTGGGCAAAGGCCTCCCCCCAATTTCTCCACAAATCTCTGTCAAGTGCTATATCTGGCCACTCGTTTAAGAAGGAGTCTAGTACATCCCGCCATCGCCGGCATGGTCTGCCAGGTCCCCGATTTGAGTTTTCGGGCTCCCACTCTGAAGTGATTTTGCCCCACAACTCATTCGGCATTCGGCAGACATTAACATTATATCGCCAAAACTACAGAAGCGGAGCAAACCTAAGAGCATGCAGCCGTGCATGCGTTAAGCCCGTACGTTTGCGTTTGAGAATAATAAATCGTAAAAATGCATTTGTACAACGAAATGTGAAGCGCTTGTACTCATAACTTAGGTATGTGTACCTACAGTTTGATTTCAAGAGCCACGAACAGATTTCCATGACCAATCGCCTCCCGGGTGATTAACGGTGTACCTTTTTACTATAGTAATGTAAATCATGAATCTTTGCATGTAGGATTTCATCAGGCATTTCAATAAACGCCTTATGGATTAGCGGACATGATCGACTGACGGTCTTTCCACCGGTCTTTTCTCGTATAACCGGCTGACTATTTTTATAATTCAGCCTCTAAACTATCATCTGACAAAGTATCAAGCGGGAGGCGATGACTGACAATTTTTGCTCCTGGCCCGCGGTCTATTATATAATAATAACAAAGACATATGTAACTTCGTATAAGATGAATAAAGTCTAAGGAAAAAACGTGCCTCGGTAATCAAGAAAAAGTCATTCTCGGATAGATCGCGCACACACCTTTGGCCTATGCTCGGCTAAATGGCGTGACGACACCATTTCATATTTAACAATTTTAACACGTAGATATCAGTGAATAAACATAGGTCAAAATTATATAAAAATAATAAAATCATTTATCCATATATATATATTTTATAATTTTATATGTTTTCATTTTGAGATTTAGTCGTGTGTGTCGGTAGATGGCAGTAACTGTGACTACAAAATGTACTATGACAGGACCCCTCTATACTATCTATTCTCTTTGATAATAATAATATATCATTTATTTCAGAATTAATAAATTATTCCATGTATGTACACTTAATTAAAATTTAAACTTTAAATACATTTACAACTACACTTAAAAACTAGGTGGACAACATGTGCATCTAGTTCCAGTATAATTTTCACCCGATTCCAAATGAGTGAGTAATGTAAACACGTATGTGACGTCGTGTTAAAATAGTTATTTACGATACACAGATTATCACTGAGTTCTTTAAATTAAAGTGCTTACGAGCGAATATTATAGAACCTTTGGCTTGCACGGGACTCAAAAAAACGATAATAAGTTTTTGGCAAAAATTTCATTTTTGGTACAAGCTTTTATCGCTGACTGTACTTTTCTTTCCACAGGCAACTAATGCTCATCGAGACAATTCTAAAAACCCCAAACACAATTAGGTTTCGTTGTTTTATCACATAGTTCCTATGGCCACCTCCGGTCTCCATCATCAGATCAGCTCGATGATACCATAATATTGCATTGTCATCCGACTTACGTATGTATGCAAAATTTCAGCTCAATCGGAAACCGGGAAGTGGATCAAATTTAACTTGCAAGATTTGATTACACACATACAGACAACGGTCAGGTGAAACTAAATAAAAGCTTGTAATAAGTTTTTGGCAAAAATTACGTTTTTGGCAAAAATTACATTTTTGGTACAAGCTTTTATCGCCGACTGTACTTTTTTTCCACAGGCAACTAATAGTCATCGACACAATTCTAACAACCCCAATCACAATTAGGTTTCGTTGTTTTATCACAGAGTTCCTATGGCCACCTCCGGTCACCACCATCAGATCAGCTCGATGACACCATAATATTGCATTGTCATCCGTCTTACATCTGTATGCAAAATTTCAGCTCAATCGGAAACCGGGAAGTGGATCAAATTTAACTTGCAAGATTTGATTACACGCAGACAGACAGACAGACAACGGTCAGGTGAAACTAAATAAAAGCTTGTAAAAAGCAACCTCCAGCGTTCGGTTGCCAGAATAGGGAGTATTACTGCAATGTTCTGCCGCCAGAGTGCAGCACTAATTTCTTTAGTAAACCATAGATTAACTTATACCCGCCTAGGCCTTAAACAGACATTGATGCACCAAGGCGGTGTGTTTACAGGTGGTCTACCGCGAAACACGTAAATTTTAATTTCTTTATCTGCCTCTCTATCGATCGAATAAGCAAGAGCGATAGAGAGGCAAAAACTGAACTTTCGATTGTCGTATTGTGTCATGTGATTGACCTAGTGACGCATTATGTGTCATTGATGATGTCAATGAGGTTTGTTTACTGTAGGATAACTGTAGGTATGTGCTAGTGGTCACCTACGCAGAGCTTTGCCTAATATTCCCTATACCATGAAAAGGCCTCAAATTATTTCAATACCTAGAACTGGCCTCACGACTACAACCAACCGCCGTTTCCAAATAAAAACTAGAGGTTACGTTTATTGACAAACAAAACAATAGGTTAGTACTTATGGCATTAAAAATATTTTTAAAACATTATTTATTCAGCATCCTTCTTAGGCTAGGGTTTTTATAATATGAATAAAAAAGTAAAATATAAAAACATAAAACAATAAAAAATACATATAAACTAAAGACATACAAAAAAACCTAACCTAGGGCACAGAATAAATTTATAATAGTACTAGGTACCAGTGGCGGCGCGTCAAACATATCCATAGGCAAGCCGGGGCTAATTTAGCTTACATATTTCCTTTACAAATCTGCTCAAACGTCCAAAAACAGGCAAGCCAGTGGGAATCGGCTTTTATGGACGCGCCGCTACTGCTAGGTACAGAAGACTCACTCTCTAACAAAACGCGTCAGTTACGATCAGGACAGATATGGCTGCTAGGTGGCGACAGCACCACGCGCGGCTTATAGCCACCAAAATTGGTGTGGAACGGATGTACTGTTGCAAAGCGACGAAATCGCGGAGTGAGCCACGCCTGCCTAGGGTGCCGCCAGCAGCGGGGCAAGGCCCATCAAGCTACCGGTAGTCAGGGCTGCAGAGAGAGGAACCGACGTACTATCCGCGCCGTGTCCAAGATCACCGCCTTCTGCATCTGACCCTTGATCCAACGAACTAGATTGAGTCTCTCGTGATGTTGATTATTATTATGAGAAGTAAGATATATGTTAACACTTTTTGATTTAAGTAATTACAGGCGAGGCTCACTCCGCGATTTCGTCACTTTGCAACAGGTACATAGCTAAAAGTACATCCGTTCCACACCAATTTTGGTGGCTCTTTAGCTAGCCATAAGCCGCGCGTAGCGCTGTCGCCACCTACCGGCCATATCTGTCCTGCCGGCCTAGCCAAGGTTACAATCGCTATCGCTTCGACAACGAAAAGCATTATGTCTCTCTATCACTCTTCCAAATTAGTGCGACAGTGACAGTTGCGTTTCGATCGCTACGGAGCGTAAGCGATCGGCATCTTGGCTACGCGGCCTGATCGTAACAGACAGTTTTGTTAGAGAGTGAGTCTTCTGTACCTAGTACTATTATTTATTCTGTGGGAATTATCATACATAAGTATATTTATTTACTGCATTTATTCATAAAGTTTTACAACTTCCAAAGTAAAAAAGTGCTAGAAATTGTATTTATTTCCATTAATGCGATGAACTGGGATATCCAGATACACTACAATACATTTAAACGGCCTTTCAGCAACATTTTTATACTTTTTGTACTATTTTTCAACAAAAATTATGAATTACACTTAGATATGTACAAGACTTATTAGAATTGGGTACTTTCCTCTATTTAAAATAAATTATTTCACACTGTGAACGAAATAAAGCACCAGATAATTATTAGAAAAACATGGATAGCAGTTATTTTTAACCACAATTTCTATTTAATAAATCGGATTGAAATATAAAAAGTAGGTGAGCTGACCGTGACGTCACTGTACACATTTACATATAAATTACATTAGCAAATCGTTTTGACAGTTCTAAAAAACCGGACAAGTGCGATTCGGACTCGCCCACCGAGGCTTCCGTACTTTTTAGTATTTGTTGTTATAGCGGCAACAGAAATACATCATCTGTGAAAATTTCAACTGTCTAGCTATCATGCACGGTTCGTGAGATACAGCTTGGTGACAGACGGACGGACGGACAGCGCAGTCTTAGTAATAGGGTCCCATTTTACCCTTTGGGTACGGAACCCTAAAAAGAAGCTGTTTTGACTAGTAGGAAAGTAGCCATGCAGTCAATCAATATAGTTTGTCAAAGGACTGTCTCATTTCAAACATAGACGAGAGAATCATACTATCTTTGTCTTACACTAGTACTAACACCCAAAAGAAAAGGATTCGTATAGTTTTTTTGTTCTTATTTACTGACAAATTTGGTTTGACCAACTATACATATGGCAGACTCTCCAACGCGCACGGTCCTTATAGGGAATATAACGCAAAACTCTGCATAGTGGGCACCACTACCACAATCCATCACAATCTGGGGTCTGGGGGTCTACCGCGAAACAAGAAAATCGAAATTTCGTTATCTAACCTCTCTATCACTCTTGCATATTGGAGCAATAAAGAGGCAGATAACTAAATTTCGATTTTCGCGTTTCCCGGTAGGCCCTTGTTAACAAACCGTCTTAATGTATCACTGTCATATTAATTGTTTGTGAAAACATGTCAAAAAACAGTATAGTACTTATATAGTACTAGCGAGTACTGGGCCCGCAATAAAAATGATTGGTTCTCCTTGGAAACTTTTAAAAAGCATAAAACAACAGACTAAAGACATGACATTAAAAACTGACTGTCAGGAGGACTTCAAAACAGAAGATAACTTTACTTTGGATTTCTTTAGCAATATGGGCTCATCAGCTGTTCTGTTACAAAGCTACTACTTATATTCCGCCTTGCTGGCGTTAATGGTGCTGGGAATGCCATTCATAGCGTCGGTGCTGTCCTGTCCGGGGGTACAGGGCCGCGTGTGCGTGAGCGATTTGAAGCAGCTGACTCCATTCTGGCTGATAGCGGCGTTCTATACAACTACCTCTCCGGATGTCACGACTGCTGTTTGCCTGTTCCGAATGTTCGTCGCAACCAAGTTTATGAACCTTTTGGGTATGGCCACACCGACGCCGCGGTGCGTCGAAGAAGCTGCGTTCGCGATGTCCGTCGCTATCACCACCTACATGGGAGTCATGGTTGTTTATGCGTATAGAGATGCATTTTGATAATATCTTGGTAAAGTGTGCTGTTGAGTCAAGGTAACAAAATTTAAAAGTGCTTTTTGGAAAAAATCTTACAATGTTTTCTACCTTTAACTTGTATTTTCTGGCTGCCTATGAGCGTATATGTAAATTATTGCTTTAAAAATAGTAAAATATCACTAATAAAATGAGGTAACAGTTTTATTGCTTAGTTGCTGGGTTCCCATTCCCATGCTAAGTTCACCAACAGCAAACCATTTCAAGTGTGTAGTTTTTTTTAGCATAAAGGAATCAATTCTCTAAAGTTTGGCAGGCTTTTGATCCTCAAAGTTGGTAATGTCACAGAATAAATAATAGTACTAGGTACAGAAGACTCACTCACTAACAAAACGCGTCTGTCACGATCAGCAGAGATATGGCCGCTATCGAACGGATGCACTTTTAGCTACCTGTAGCAAAGCGACGAAATCGCGGAGTGAGCCACGCCTGGTAATGTACAGATGTAGTGCATAATTGTTTTCCAACGTCTTGTCTCGGATACGTTTGTATTTGTCGTGCTAACGCTACGTCTTACGTAGGCGAACAACGCGCGAACGCGGCGCGGCGCGGCGCGGCGAAATCAATCCTTTGATGCCCATAGAAGTGTCCTACGTAAGCGATCTCGTTGCGAACGCGGTGCGGCGCGATTTGCACGCGAATGTCAGGCGGCGCGGCGCGGCGCGGCGCGGCGGCGGCCGCTTTCGCCGCGCCGCGCCGCGCCGCGTTCGCGCGTTGTTCGCCTACGTAAGACGTAGCGTAATACTTCAGTCAACCTCAGTACTTTTTGTACCGTGAAATAGCGAGACACATTGAAATATAAGATGGAAAATAATCATGCACTATATCTGTATTAATTTTATTATAGGATTGCATTATGTGCATAATCCCTTACCATGCCATAAAAATTGAATTTTCCAAAACGGAAACGTTCTAGAATTGCAAGACGGCGATGGCACTTAGGTATTTATGTAAAGGGTTCAAGACTGCAGGAACAATCTGTATTCAGCAAATCGCAGCTTCGAGATTGCTTGCTGAGAATTTGCGATTTAAATTGTTAATCAGCTGCGCTATCCCAACATTTGTAAAATGTTCCAGTCTATTTTAATCAGTTCCCTTCTAGAGGATTGCAATATGTAAATAATTGAAGACACTGGTAGGTACATTATTTTAAATTAGTAAATCCATACCATACACACACACACACGTATGCGAATAACACATAAATATACGACTAAGCGGAACTAGGGTTGCCATACGTCCGGATTTGTCCGGACATGTCAGGATTTTTGACCCTATGTCCGGATTGCGGCCGGACTTGGCAAGTGTCCGGATTTTTAGGAATGAACTTATAAAAAAATATTTACGTGATATATTTATTACAAAGTTAACACAGTTTTCATGAATGAAAGAAAACATAAAAGTATTAGTAAGTAATCTACGAAAACAATAATATTTCTTTCAACGATGCAGTACACCGCAGAGAGCAGCGCGCCGCCGGGGCGTCGTTCAAGCTACGCCAAATCTCTGTTACAAGAAATGTCCGGATTTTTAGAGTGATGTCAGGATTTTTATCAGGACATTTAATTCTTCCATATGGCAACCCTAAGCGGAACAGTT